>NC_140529.1:3799782-5034782 GCF_057382185.1 Mchenga conophoros | reverse complement strand
GTGAGCAGGACAGACGGAACAATTGACGGAAGAAGTGGGGACTTTATACCAGTTTTTAAACTGTGTTGATCGGCCGCGTAAAACCAGAGTTATGATAAAAATATCTGTAATGTTTGGTTTTCTTCCTGAATACTGTCGTTGTTTATATTTACTGCAGGAAGAAACGGTAAAAACGGCGTTTTATAAGGAAAACGCTCGAAAGCCTGAGATGTAAGAGATTTGAGACGTTTAGCACAAATCTTGTGTAGTTAGTGTGTAGTGTAGTCAATAGTGTTGTTGTGTGTCAGAACAATGAGGCGCCTGCTGAGTGTTACAGGTGTTACAGCAGTGATACATCTGCTGCTGTCAGGCCTGCAGGTATCAGGCTGTTGTTCTCCTTCATCTCATAGTGGACAGAAATTATTTTTTGGAGCAGCACAAATAATTTGTGTGGCATCAGATTTGATGCAGAACAGCTGATTGTTCTGTAAATAGTTTGAAATGTTTGTTTAAAAAACGCCTTGGCTGCATTTTTAGGTAAACAGCTGCAAAAAACTCTGTTTGCATAACTCAGTAACTTTTTTGAAGAAGTAACTATATAATTAACTGCCCAACATTGGTCATTATTTACTGTATTTTGCAGACAGAGTTACAGACTCATAATACAGTCAGAGCAAAAAAACAGAAAGTCGTGTTTTCAAAATTGGAGTTCAAGTTATTTTTACTTCCAATAGTGTTAACATGCTACAGGTCATGAACAAGATTTATTTAAATTTTCATTGTAAGTGGGCTAAAGCAGTTAATTAAAAGTAGTCCAACATAAATGTAAATGCTGTAATTTGATTATTTTAATAAACATGTAACTTGGATGGATTCGATGCTGGCATGATCACAGTGCACACGTCTGCTGTTGCTCACAGTGGGATCGCTCAGGGAGTTTGTGTGTTCGCTCATACACATGAAACATTAGAGGGAACATTGCTGGCAGATGAATTTGGGTGGTGTCCGCAGTGATGCGGATCCTGTACTGAATTGTTGTGGTGAAGTGAGAGCTGGGCTCTCCCTTAGAGATCAAATCGAGCTTTTTTGTCAATTTGTTGTGCATACAATTGTAGTGCAAGCAAAATGAAGAGACGTTTCTCCAGGCGCAACAAATATGATAACACACACACAAACAATATGCAAACCCTCCCTACACTCATCCATCCCAGACGTATCACTATTAAATCCTCACCTAAAGTTTACAGTTAAATAAGTAAATAAATGTGTGCGAATGATCAGTAAGTAAAAACTTTAAAGTAATCAGAATATCTTTATTTTCTTTGTAACAAGTACAACAAAATTAAGTGCAGTTTAAATAAAATTACAAAAGAATAAAATAAAAAAAGGAGGTATGTTAAAGCGAATTGTTAAATGTTTTTATGCTTACCATCTCTACATTGTTTCAAACTGTAGGATCAAAGACATTCCTTTGTCTCTGACCACCTCTCCAGACACTGGTTTTATTGTAGATACATGCTATCTGAAAGATCTGTTTGTTGCGTGGTAAGCTTCCTGCTTTTATGATCCTTTTGGTGAGCAGGAGGTCACACAAACACACCCCCATCACACACACGCACGCACGCACGCACGCACACACACACACACACACACACACACGCACACACACACACACACACACACACACACACACACACACACACACACACACACACACGTTCTTGCACATGCATAGACAGGTGACCACGAGCCATTCAAAACACTTTATCAGCATTGTTGTCAATGCGACGGGATGGTATCAGGATACAACTGGTTTCTTTGCTCACAGCACTATGCTGAGGTTTCCTGTCTCACAGAGGTGTTCCTGGACTCTCTCTGCAAAGGTGCGTTTCGCAGTCTCATCCCCTGCATTAAAGCTGCATCTCGGGCTGTCAGCAGTGAGCGCACCTCACTGGTAATCCAGGGTTTCTCGTCGACACATGCAGTGATGGTCTCACAGTGGCATCCTCTGTGCATGTAGCAGTGTAGCTGCTCACTGCCTCCAGCAGGCTGCACCTCTCTGATCCTGTCTGGCCAGTCACACCTGAAGTCACCTTTACACCTGCTCTGCCAGGCTTCCCTTCAGCTGCACTGCCAGACTGTATTCCACCAGGCAGGCCTGAAGTCCCAGAGCATTTATCATCTACTCTGCCTGTGTTGCTGTGACGAGCCCACTGTGACGCACCAGAGCAGTTTTGTTAAACTAGCTTTAGACTTTTTCTCTGTTTGCAGTATTTGCTGGTTGAATACTGTCCCTTGACTTCCATTTTGCAGCTTTGGGTACATGTCATGCTCCTCTTTTGTGGACAGCTCTTTTCTTTAAATTACAAATTCTATTACCATACAAAGACAATTTTTCTACTATCTGCACTCATGATAACAATAATAATATTTATGAGGTTTTTTTTAAAAGAAACAATATAAAATCAAGATTCTTACCAATCCTTATGACATCTTTTAACCAGTGACCCTCTTCTTCTTGTTCCATTGCATCATTAGACTGTTTGAGAACTACTGGGCGAGTCCAGTCCCGACTGCTGCCCTCTGTAAGGTTTGGCCGAGGTCTGAGAAATAACAAAATATCACATTCATCAACAGAAAAAAACAATAACTAAGCTGCATTTTTCATTTTTATGTTGCTAATTCTCCAGAAAAGTTACAGCATTTTACTTACAGATATGTGAACAGCTGCACATTTCTTTTGTCTTAGTGTAGGTCTGCTATTTTTGGAATTTGAATAATTACTGAAGGAATACTCTTCTTTTTTAAACAAAGCCCTTTATTCTTAAATCATCTTAAAGTGGAAAAGAAACATTACATGTATGAAGGCTACTTTACACCATGGAGCTCTGCTCTCAAAAACTGGCATAAATTAGTTTAAGTTAGCTCACAGAACAGAACCAGTAACTAGGGCTGGGTATCGTCACTGATTTCTAGAATCGATTCGATTCAATTCGATTTGAATCTGGGAAATTTTGCCTCACACAGTCAGAAATATTATAATTCAGATCAGTACATTTACATATTTTTGTATCAATAAAAAGGAAGCTGACACTTTCCAGACTTTATCACAGGTGTGAGCATCACAGCAGAGGCCTTTGTGTCAAAGCAGCTGAAGATAAAACAGAAAAACATGAAGGTGATTTTCCTGTTCTGGGATTTTATAAAAATATTCTGCAGTACATCAAAAACGAAAGAAAACCATTAATCAACACATGAACATCACCTCTGACGTTACAGCGGTTTTATTACAGACACAGCGTTTTGCATTTTGTATCATTTTAAAAAGTTTAAATTTGTTCAGCAGCCGGGGAGAGACAGGAAACTGTTGTTGAAGTAGAGAGAGAGCGAGAGAGAGAGCGAGAGAGCGAGAGAGAGAGAGCGAGAGTGAGAGAAAGAGAGCGAGAGCGAGAGAGCGAGAGAGCGAGAGAGAGCGCGAGAGAGAGAGCGCGAGAGAGAGAGAGAGCGAGCGAGAGAGCGAGAGCGAGCGAGAGAGAGAGAGCGAGAGAGAGCGCGAGAGAGAGAGAGAGCGCGAGAGAGAGAGCGAGAGAGAGCGCGAGAGAGCGAGAGAGAGAGAGCGAGCGAGCGAGCGAGCGAGAGAGAGCGAGCGAGAGAGAGCGAGAGAGAGAGCAAGAGAGAGCGAGCGAGCGAGCGAGCGAGAGAGCGAGAGAGAGCGAGCGAGAGCGAGAGAGAGAGAGCGCGAGAGAGAGCGCGAGAGAGAGAGAGAGAGAGAGAGTGTGAGCGAGAGCGAGAGAGCGAGAGAGAGCGCGAGCGAGCGAACGAGAGAGAGAGAGAGAGCGAGCGAGAGAGCGAGCGAGAGAGCGAGAGAGAGCGAGAGAGAGCGAGAGAGAGAGAGAGATCAAACCTGCAGCTTTAGAATCAGCGCAAAAAGGGCGTGAACACACAGCTCGACCCGCCGACACATCAGAATCAGCGAGCTGTCGGCTTTCAGCCCCGACCGTGTCCGTGCCGTCGGGTGAGAAAGGCGACGCCTCACTGATCCTGATCCGTCGGCGGGTCGAGCTGTGTGTTCACGTCTTTGTGCAGAAGCCTGTTGCTGCTCTCACTTACTGTTTTAAATGTTTGGTGGTTGTTGAAATTTTGTGAGGTTTCACCTGAGATTCTGGAATTTTGGGCAAAATACATTTATATAAAAAAATCGATTCAGGATTTTAATGAATCGATTTCACGTTATCCAAGCCAGAATCGATTTTAATCGATTATTAAAACCCAGCCCTACCAATAACTCATGGGATAATAAGGACACTAAAATTAGAGTGCTGGACTCCAAGCTGTCAGTCTGGTGACACAGACAGGCTCTCCTCCACACTGTGCTCATTCATCAGGTGCAACCCCCAAACATTGCAGGTAACAGCTGGATTTTCCAGTTTCGGTGCAGCTAGCCAAACAACACTGAGCCAATGACCGCTAAAGACACAAACAGTGAAAGTAGACAGTATATCCTTGATTTCTTAACATAAAACTCATTAAACTTATTATTAGTTTGAGTGTCCTTAGGCTCCCGAGTTATTGGTTCTACTAGTGAGCTGACATAAACTAATGTAAGTCTACTGACTACAACAAACCAGATGACGACACATCACTGACACAAGACAGAGCTGAAGATGTGTGGTGTTTGTCTCTCACCTCATCTAACCTGTGTAGTGTTGATATGTATTTGTAACTTTCTTCTACAAACACAGAGTGTATGAAGACGAGAAAACAACTGACTGCAAGCTTTGCTCAAGGGTACAACATGCTTTGTTATCAAGCTGGTGCCTACATGATGGTGGGAATCTCACTCCCAACCACATTTCACTCCCATAGACAAGACTGTACTCACACAACCTTTGATATTGAAAAGGTTTTAACCTTCCTTCAATGTTTCTCAGACAGTCGGTTTGGTTTCGATGCCAGATGACCCAGGAAAACAAGCTTCAGCGACAACCACTCCCCCAGCCGGCACAATACACTTCCAGAGCAACTTCATTGACATCAAGAGTCAACAGCAGGTGGCCAGATAGCGGCATTGCCCTCGACCTTAAAGGAGCAGCAGCATATACAAACTCTACTATGGATAGAGAGCTGTCCTCTAAATCAGAGGCTTCAAAATCACTGTGTGTGAATGGACTTTAAAAGATTGAGTTTGAGATGTGCAACACGTGGAGTTAAAATGGTTGTGGAAGAGAAAGCTGAAGAAAAACTGACAATGTACATGTCACAACCATGAAGCAATGCAGGATGTGGGAGTGGCGACAGCAGCAGAAGAGAACCTGGAGGACCAATGAAGGCTCAGGACTGTCCTGAAAAGCAGGAGACTGAGGCCAACTGACTTGGAGGCTGAGAGAGAGAATGGTCCTCGGCATAGCAACAAAAAGAAGATGATGACACACACACACACACACCTACTAACAGACACACACACATGCAGTGAAGACTAGCTTATGGTCATGAACATGGCCATGTCTCTCATCACTGTTAAAAATGAAAAGCTTAAATGCTGAGTTCAGCAACTGCTGACAGAGAGGTAACTCTCCAGGTTGCAGGACAATAGGTTGACTATTTAGTAGCCTCTGGTGCTACCGTCAATACACTTAGTGGGTAATAAAATTGTAAGCTGCTTTCTAATGATTGAACAATACTACATGAAGTCTTTTATATGGATCTTTGAAACATTCTGTTGTCATCTGTCCTTTCAGCTTGTTGGGTTAAGATTAGACATGTAACCTAGTTGACTGCCATCATGTCAGGGAGAGATTGCTTGATTTAACACGAGTGAACGAAATGTTGCAGATGATCCGGTGCTGTATGCGTGTGAGTGGAGATTCCAACAGACTGCTGAGTTTCCTGTTTGTGATGAACTGGTGAAGCTTGCACAGCGACACACAGACACATCTGATCACATAGAAACAAACTCACTACATCTTACAGCACAAGGGTCCGAGGGAGCTGATGAGTGGGGTTTGATAAAAATGGTACAGAGATGCAGGAAACTGTGCAGCCAGGGTAATTCTACTCAACTCATTGTGTTTATATAGCACCAAATCACAACAACAGTCGCCTCAAGTTTCCATCCATCCTAATTCTGACTGGACAAAACTGTTTTCATAGAATACATGTTTCTCTTTCCAAAACTGAACAAAGCAATCGGGGCCATGGCTAAAATTAGTGCAACGATACAGACACTGGGAAGAAACTGACATTCCAGGGGTAAAACATTGCAATGAGGTGTTTAGGACCCGTCTGACAGAAAATATTACTGCCAGTTGACACCAGACTCTCCAGAACTGGGATATCCTGGAGTAATTGTGGGCAGCCAGTAAATCTGATGTGGGGGAAATGAAAGGTCGAGGTGACTCCTACGTCTGATTTCAGACCATGTGAGCATCAGTAAGCCTTTAAAGCAAGAAGCAGTGAATGCAGCTACGCATGCCACCTGAAGTTCCCAAGTGGCCCCCACACCATATTGGCACAAGTTTCACCAGAAAGCAACATTTTTTTTATTTTTCAGGATAAAGTGGATCCTGCAATTTAGTTTTGGTTTGCTTTGTTTTTCCAAGATCGCATCAGATGTAAGTCCTTCACTCTGAAAACCATTGCAGCGATCCGATTCATTCCAAAGTGACAAAGAAATGTTTTGCGTTTGACGTCATATTGCTGCCAGTAGATACCCAAGTATGCTGGGAGAGGCTCCAGTGTCAGCGGTGACACGTGGGAGGGAACCGACTGAACATGACAGACAACAGTGGACAAAAAGGGCCAACAGGAGCCAACAGGCCTTCCTGCAAACAGTAGCAGCAGCTGGGAAAAAATTCTCACTTAACATGTGCTTGTAGGCCATCCAGACTTAACCTTGTGGCTGCCACATTCTGTGTCACTGATCCTTCACAAACAACCCAATCCCATCCTTAATCCACAGGGTTTAATATTTTGTCAAACCAACCTTTGCAGCTTTAACAGCCTCGACTCCTCTGGTAAGGTTTTATTCTGGTAAGCTTCCTTACAAAGCACTGATGTTGGGTAAGCAGGCCAGCCTCACAGTCTCCACTCTAATTCATCCCAAAGGTGTTGTATCAGGTTCAGGTCAGGTCAGTGCAGACCAGTCAAGCTCTTCCACACCAAACTCACTCATCCATATCTTTATGGACTTTATGATGTAATGCTTAGATGCAGCTGCTCAGCCATGGAAACCCACTCCACACATTTTTCTCGAGCTAATCTAAACGCCACATGAAGTTTGGATGTCTGAAGCGGTAAATTCTGGCAAGTTGGCAAACCAAGAGCAAAATATGGCCAAGCACCCACTGCCCTGCTCTCTGATTACGAAGCCTACCACTTCGTGGTTGAGATGCAGTTGTTTCGGATCGCTTCCACTTTCATTTCATTTATTCATTTCATTTATTTGTTCATTTTCAGGCACAACAAATACCTATATTGGACATAAAATGCACAAAACAAAAAACAAAAATTGCCTGAAAAAGGAGTGGGACGAAGAAAACTTATTAAATCCCACCCCTATACTCACTCATCAACAAAAAAAACAATAAACTTCCCGCAGCTACGCCCATCATTGCATACAGACCCATCAACAGCCCCGGGCACATACAAGCATCTAAACGGCAGCTCGCAACCAACAATTAGAGCCTTCATAACTGAATACAGAATATATGAATTATAAATTGCATTACCACAGGTAACAGGCAGTAATAACTACAAGTAACAAACACACATACATATACATACATATATATCTACACACACATGTACATATATGTACATACATACGCACACTTTTTTTTTTTTTTTTGGAATCCATACCAGCAATGGTAAGAGGACAGACATTACAGAGCACACTAAAAGCATCATTGAGTATACTGTGACCAGACCAACTGTTTGTAGAGGAATTTAAATCTATGAATATTTTTGCATTGTTTCAATTGTAAACTCAGACTGTTCCAGATTCTCACACCACATACAGACACACAAAAGCCTTTACGGGTTGTTCGAGTTCTGGGTAATTTGAATTCTCCAAAGCCTCTCACATTATAAACCTTTTCTCGAATTTCAAATCTAGTTTGTAAATTTGCCGGTAAAAGTTTAGTAAAAGCTTTATACAAAATTATGGATGTATTGTAATTAACCAGATCCTGGAATTTAAGTAACTTTGCCTGAAGAAAGAATTTGTGAGTATGATCTAGATAACCAGCCTTGTGAATAATACGCAGTGCTCGTTTCTGTACTGTGACTAATGGATTAGTTGTATTTTTATATGTGTTTCCCCACACTTCCACACAATATGTAAGATATGGAAGAACCAGGGTACAGTACAGAGTACGAAGTGCATCTTTATCAAGGAATTGCTTCACTTTGTTCAAAACTGCGAGGCTTCTGGAAATTTTGGTTTTTATGTGTCTGACGTGGGGTTTCCATGAAATTTTGTTATCAATTACAACTCCCAAAAATTTGTTTTCACTCACATTATCAATTGGTACACCTTCAATGATAATTGGTAATTCTATATTATATTTTAAATTACCAAAAAACATTGCTTTAGTTTTATTTATATTTAATGATAATTTATTTATGTCCATCCATTTTTTTATTAATTGTAGCTCCCTGTTTACGGTCATTACAAGATCAGTATAATCATCGCTACTGAAAAATATGTTGGTGTCATCTGCGAACAGTATGAGTTTAAGTACTTGAGAAACATCAAAAATATCATTTATGTATACATTGAAAAGTTTTGGTCCCAACACTGACCCTTGGGGAACACCACATGTAATACCAAGTTTCTCTGAATGGTAATGCCCTATGCTAACATATTGTTCCCGACCTGTTAGGTAACTTTTTAACCAGTTACCAGCTTTCCCTCGAATACCATATCTTTCCAATTTATCCAATAATATTGAGTGATTGATTGTGTCGAAGGCCTTTTTGAGATCAACAAAAATACCAACTGCATATTTATTTTTATCCAGTGTATCAGTAATTTCTTCTACTGCCTCAATTATCGCCATTGAAGTGGTTCTTTGTGTTCTGAAACCATACTGACCAACATTTATTATTTGATGTTTTTCAAGGAATTTTTCTAATCTTGAATTAAAAAGTTTTTCTAGAATTTTTGAGAATTGAGGCAGTAGAGAAATAGGCCTATAATTGGTAAAACTGTGTTTGTCATTACTTTTATATAGTGGTATTACTTTTGCAATTTTCATTTTTTTTGGAAAACAACCGGACTGAAATGATAAATTACAGATATATGTTAAGGGACTAACAATATTCAGAATAACCTGTTTAACTACAGACATATTTATGTCATGATAATCCATTGAAGACTTACTTTTACATTTTAATGTGATATTTATTACTTCTTGCTCATTTGTAGCTGAGAGGAACAGTGAAAAGGGATTTGATTTTATATTACTGATATTTTCATTTTTATGACACGGGATGTCCGCTGCTAGTTCAGGGCCAACATTTATGAAGAATTTGTTGTAATACCACTAACAGCTAACTGTAGAACATTTAGTAGCAAGGAAATTTCCTGACTGGACTTGTTGCACAGGTAGCGTCCTATTATGGTAGCACACTAGAATTCACTGAGCTCCTGTGAGTGATCTATTCTTTCACGAATGTTTGTAGAAGCAGTCTGCGTGCCCCGGTGCTTGATTTAATACACCTGTCACCATGGAAGCAACTGAAACACCTGGATTCACTACACCTCTCAGGGTGTACTTTTGTGTGTTGTATGTAAAAATCTACACCATTAGAAGTGCATGGTGTGATTGGACCCTTCTTTCTTAACAAAGCCTACTACTTTGATAGACTGGGGGGGAAATGAGATCCCAGAAATGTCTTTATTAAAAACACCAAGTTCTACCAAACACAGCAGACTTCCACAAACAAACACTGGTATGATGGAATCCACTGTGTGTTCCAAGTTGTCATCACACAGAAGATAAACTGGAATAATAAGGACATCATGTTCAAGAGTCGGTCCTTGTTCTGCAAAGTGTGGTTTGAGAGAATATATGGTCTGCTTTAATAGTTGCTAGTGATTATTAGATTATGAACAACTCTCCTAAACACACTTTTAATCCTTCAAAATCATATTTCACTGACGCACTACACAAATAATTTGCATTTCTAACAAAAATATAACAGCAAATCAACATCTAGGCCTACAGTGTCAATCCAAAGGATGTCAAGAAATCTAAGAATAATTTTTTTTAAAGAAACTGTTTCACCAACAAACTATTTCCTGAAAGGCAAAACAGGAATATCATCTTACACCAAATTTATAAAAATTGAGCTGACACGGTTTGAACAATATATCTAAAATGTCCTTCTGAAGCCATCCATCCATCCATCTTCATCCGCTTTATCCGGGGCCGGGTCGCGGGGGCAGCAGCCTAAGCAAAGAGGCCCAGACCTCCCTCTCCCCAGCCACCTCCTCCAGCTTATCCGGGGGAACACCAAGGCGTTCCCAGGCCAGCCGAGAGATATAATCTCTCCAGCGTGTCCTGGGTCTGCCCCGGGGCCTCCTCCCGGTGGGACATGCCTGGAACACCTCACCCAGGAGGCGCCCAGGGGGCATCCTTGTCAGATGCCCGAACCACCTCAGCTGGCTCCTTTCGATGTGGAGCAGCAGCGGCTCTACTCTGAGCCCCTCCCGGATGGCCGAACTTCTCACCCTATCTCTAAGGGAGAGGCCAGCCACCCTTCGGAGGAAGCTCATTTCTGCCGCTTGTATCCGCGATCTCGTTCTTTCGGTCACTACCCACAGCTCGTGGCCATAGGTGAGGGTAGGGACGTAGATCGACCGGTAAATTGAGAGCTTCGCTTTTACACTCAGCTCCCTCTTCACCACGACGGACCGGTGCAGCGTCCGCATCACTGCAGCTGCAGCCCCAATCCGTCTGTCGATCTCCGGCTCCCTTCTCCCATCACTCGCGAACAAGACCCCGAGATACTTGAACTCCTCCACTTGGGGCAGGAACTCATCCCCGACCCGGAGTGGGCACTCCACCCTTTTCCGGCTGAGAACCATGGCCTCAGATTTGGAGGTGCTGATCCTCATTCCCGCTGCTTCACACTCGGCTGCGAACCGTTCCAGTGTGAGCTGGAGGCCCTCACCCGATGAAGCCAACAGAACCACATCATCTGCAAAAATCAGAGATGAGATTCTGAGGCCACCAAAGCGAAAGCCCTCCGCCACTTGGCTGCGCCTAGAAATCCTGTCCATAAAAATTATGAACAGAACCGGAGACAAAGGGCAGCCCTGGCGGAGCCCATCACCCACCGGGAACGAGTCCGACTTATTGCCGGCAATGCGAACCAAGCTCTTGCAACGGTTGTATAGGGATCGAATGGCCCGTAGCAATGGGCCAGACACCCCATACTGCCGCAACACCTCCCACAGGACACCCCGAGGGACACGGTCGAATGCCTTCTCCAAGTCCACAAAACACATGTAGACTGGTTGGGCAAACTCCCATGCACCCTCAAGTATCCTGGAGAGGATAAAGAGCTGGTCCAGTGTTCCGCGAAAACCGCATTGTTCCTCCTGTATCCGAGGTTCGACTAGCGGACGAACTCTCCTTTCCAGCACCCTGGCATAGACTTTCCCAGGGAGGCTGAGGAGTGTGATCCCCCTGTAGTTGGAACACACCCTCCGGTCCCCCTTCTTAAAGATGGGGACCACCACCCCGGTCTGCCAGTCCACAGGTACTGCCCCTGATCTCCACGCAACATTGCAGAGGCGTGTCAACCAGGACAGCCCTTCTGAAGCAAAAAAGAAAAACACAGCTCATTCTGTGCATTTCAGTTGGAACTGCAGACCATATACTCTCCCTTTGTTATGTAATACAGACATTCTGGTTTGATGATGATGATGAATGGATTAAAACAAAAGACAGACAAAGTTTTCAGTGGGAGAAAAGTTTCCTCACTTATCCAGGTGACTCGTTCAGTCTGTGTGCTGAACTGTAATGACTACGGAGCAATTAAAAAGGAGGGGCGGGTTAGTGCGCAGTGCAGCCAGCACAGCCACGTGAATGGCCCTACACGCTACAACCTACGCAACCCACGACCCCCCCTCACTCACACTTTACATGTTGAGTGATGTGTTGTATGAGACAGTGGGGATAGGGAGGGTCAGGAGGTAGAAGACTATCCCTGGAAGGAGAAAGCCAGCAAACAACCGGCTCAGCAGTCACCCCCATTCCACATAACCCAACAAAGTGAATTCAGGGCCCACAGTGACAATGCCCCGGAGCACCACCGAGTCCACGCAGCAAGTTGAGCAGTAATATGCAGATGGGTCGGAGTTTGAGTTTAATGTTTGATTATTTAATGTTTATTTAATTAATTTAATGTTTTGTGTTCTTCCACACAACTTATGAATCTGTCGCTGCACACCGATTTCTAAGGTAAAGATGAAGTTGCTCTACTAGGTTTGTAACATTTTCTGCACTCTACACAATGATAATGAACACATTAATAAAACAAACGATCTGAAGAGGTTGAAATAGTATATGGATGGTCTTAACCTGTATGACACCCTTCCCAAGCAAACCAGCAGCTTTTAATAGTTGACTGAGAAAATGTTTTTGCATACCGATGTATTATGTCAAGATCTCCATCGAAATCCAAGAGCGACTCTACTTTTCTGTCCTCTCCATCAGGTTCTTCAGTGGCTTGTTTGACTGTTTGGCTGGTTTCACTTTCATGTTTTAAGTCACTCCCTGGCTCGTCACATCTTTCTGCCAGGATCACAAACCTAGACATGAAGACTGAAAAGTACACAAGTATACATACTGAAAAAACACATATTCAGTACAAGTTTAACAATCAGATGATTTGCATTTTGACATGTTTTGAATTTGAATTTTCAAATGACAATTTTGACATTTTATTTCGCTCAGGTCTTCATCTTAGCAGCTTCGATCAATTACCAAGTAAAAAATGTCACAAACAAGTGAGTAATGCTTTACCTTTTTGTCATTTAAAACATGTACATACTATAATTATATTAAAAACACTGATTTGGTCATTGTCACGTTGTGGACAACGGATTCTGTACACAGCAGCAAAAATAAAGCACAATGAACAGTGAACTGCCACTGAGGACTGGCAGTTTGACTAAAATCACTCCAAACACTTTCATAATAGTTGTCATGTTTTCTTTTTGTGATTGTTTTTCACTAATTATAAAAAATCAGAATGAGCTGAAACTTCTGGGAGAACAAAAACAAAGTTTAACAGGAAACGTATTCTTAGTCACAACAACCTACAGCTTCAGTATTATGACGCTGTGACAGTGACATCATTATACACACCAGGTTGACCAACGTTGTTGAGGTGTGTCATAAGGTGGCGTCCACCGGGACGGAGCATGTGAACATCTGACAGCACAGTCTCATGATGGAAACTGATTTCCTGCATGGATGATCAAATCTAATGCTGGAACTGAAGATCAGTCACCTGCTCACCTGAAAGAAGCGCGAGTTTAGAGACAAAGCAGGGTTAACAGGCTCTGGTTAACTCGGACAGGGAAACTGAGCCGAGCCAGTGTTGCCAATTTAGCGACTTTTTTTTCCAAAAAGCGACTAGCGACAAATCTGGCGACTTTTTCTGGTGTTCTTGGAGACTTATTTATGACGACTTTTTGATGTGAAAGGGCGTGTTGCTCTTACTCTCAACAAGCAGCGGGTGCTGCCGTGGGCACCTCACCCGTGCTAAAGCGCTCACGGGCGGAGGATAGTCCTCCCCCCGCTGCAGGAGATGTTCACATCTGTGAGTCCGAACTGCAAATGATGTCACTTTTGCCGGTCCAAACCCGGATAGAGGATCAGGGTTGGAATTGTGGCATTAAAAAACAATAATTGCTAAAAGAAATTTAATTTGTAGTTCTAAATAAATTCTAACTGCATTTAGGACGTTTTTTACTCACTTTGTCTCTTCCACGATGTTATTTCTCTCTCCAACAGCGTAGGTTACAAATACATTAGCATGACCAATTATACAAATTAGGTGATGACGTCATTTAGCGACTTTTTGGACAGCCAATAGCGATTTTCCTTACGGAGGAGTTGGCAACACTGAGCCGAGCCCCACAGCAGCCGTTCAAACCTAATCAAATGTAGCTGGCATGCTCACGGCAGCCGAGGGTGGACACTACTGACAGGCAGCTTTCTCACAGAGTGAACAGAACCAGAGAGACTGAGGTTCAAACTTAATGCTTTGCATTAACAGCATTAACGCTTATACGTCATCCAGCAGCGGCACATGACTGCTGAGGTGGAGGGGACCAGGCCACGCTGCCCACGGTCACACTGGGAAAGATGGAGATCACGTAAAGAAACGTGATGAAGAGGCCTGCCGATGACTACAAACGGGCATAACATTAGGACGTCACGTACAGCAGCTGTTGAGAGGCGAGCTCAACCCGAGAACTGGATCCCTGCTGTCTGGACACGGCACATCTAAAATACATTTACTTTATTTATTTTTTAAAAAATGGGGAGGGGTGACGTTAACTCACCAGCAGCGACGCTGTGCTAAACGGCCACGACAGTTGACCCGGATGGAAACCCTCCCCCGCGCCTGCAGCGCCATCTGCTGTTTCTATACTGTCGTTTCTGTTTGTGCGTGTAAAATAATTGTTGCAAGAACAAATGTTGCATTTTGAGGGGGAAATTATTTTGAGCAAACAAAACTCATTACTGCGTCCAAGAAATGCCTTTCAGTGTTTGCTATGATTCTCTCTCACACACACACACACACACACACACACACACACACACACACACACAGAGTCCCTGTCACTCAGTCGTTGGCGTTTGTTCTTGCTCAGATCTCTGCAGACTAGGGTTGCCAACCGTCCCTTAAAATACGGAATCGTCCCGTATTTAGAAACAAAAGTACACGTCCCGTATTGAGCTAATAAGGGACGCACTTTGTCCCGTAATACAGTGAGAATCAAAAGTAGTCTATAACTTTTAATGGAATTAACACTTTGTTTGAAAACATAATTCCCAGCCCCTCTCCTGCTTTGTGACCAATGAGCTGACAGCACACTTATGACAATTCGAGTATGACAATTCAGATTACCGCTCATCTCATTGGTCGAGGAAAGGTCGCTTACGGAGAAAATACCGGAAGACAACAGATGACCACAACAAGAAGCATGGCCAACAGGGGAACAAACGCAGACACTGCGGTGCAAGTCTCGGACGACAGTACACCTAAAGCTGGGCAAACACTGTGCGATTTTTTCAGTCACGTTATTCAGCTCCTGCTCAAACTGCACGATTGACTCGCAGTTGGTAGGTCACGATGCAGGTCTCACACTATACCGCCCGATGCTCTGATGCGACCTGAGAGCTCACACTGTGCCTCCATAACATGAAGGTTATAACAGAAAATCTGTCGCTCGCTCTCTCTGTCTTTCACTCACACAGACACACCACCACCATCAACTTTGCTAAATTGCTAATGAAAAACATTGTTCAGGCAGCTGTGATTGAGCAGCAGTGTAGATCCAACTATTTTCACGGTTGTTGTGGTCGTGATAATTTTGTGATGCCACATCGAAAAGGCTCGGATGAGCTTTCCAAAGTTCTACAAGTTGTGCCTCCATCGCTTGTGTCCAGATCACAGGCTGCACAGCCGTGCTGCTCCGTCTTTTTCACCAACGTTTACGTGTTTGCGCGCGAGCAGTGTGAGCCCCTGTGGTGACACCCTCACGAGCGATTGATGATCGGGAGCTGGTCGTGAGGTGTTAATCACTTCTCTTTACCCCACGTATACTACACGATGCACGATGAAGGCCAAAATCGGTCCGATCACTCAAAAATCGGCTCAAAATGGGCCTAAAACCGCACAGTGTGAGCCCAGCATTAGAGCAGCAATGTTTGTTCCCCTCAGAGAAAGGGAAGAATGGGAAAAGGAAAACACCTGGCTGGAAAACGTTAATATGGGCATGTGCGGTGAATATCAGCGCTTTGTGGCCAGAAGTGTGATAATATAATTTATTTTGTGTAATAAACAACTGCAAGGATAGATGATTACAACAAATTGATGACTAATACATAAAAGTAATACATAGATGAATAATGATGATGAGTTATGATGCGTAATCATGGGAACAAGCGGGTTTACAAACAGGAGCAGCTGATTAGCTTTAGAAAAGCTGAAATAATACCTCAACTGAAGCCAATTGTACTAAATGCACTAAATGTGCACTGTTACAAGAATGTTTTTCTTTCTATTGTTTTCTATTATTTTAAGTTAAGCAGGACAGAGTTCTTTTAAAGAAAGATTTACTTATATTCTCAAAAGTTAAGCATGACAGGCTTCTGTTTAAGAAAGAGACCTGTTTTACTGTGTTAATGTTGTCATTTTGAGCTAAAAATAAATGGCTAAATGATCATTTGTTTCACATGTGTTCATATCACAAAGAATAGAATATGCATCTACTTAAATCAACTTCAAGTCAAATGGTTAAAAAAATAATTTCACACACAAAAAAAGAGCTAGAAAATTCACCACACTGGGAAGGGTGAAGACAACTGGGTCGCCCGGCCCTGGCCACGAGGTGTCCCTTATTTATTTTTCAGGGAGTTGGCAACCCTACTGCAGACCTGCTCTCAGTGTGTCGCTCCCTCTCTTTAAACAAAGGCACAATAATAACAAGCTGGCTTTAAATTATTAGAACCAACTGCTGAAGCAACCTAAGGGATATATACAAAACAAAAAAGAAACAAAAATCTAAAAGGCAATGCGACTCTTTAATCAGTAGAAGAGCTGCCACAGTAGCTATAAGTGTTTTTGTGTGAGTGTAAGGAAGAGGACTCCCTTACTGCATTTATTTATATTGTATTGTCTGTATAGCACTTTAGAGCACACCTTTCACTTTATTAAAAGCACCTTATCAAGCACTTTATGAGCATTGCACTTTAAGCATGTATTTGCACACAAGAAGTTTAAATATTTATTGACTATTTATTGGGAATTTTAAAATCAGTTGGTGGCCTTGTTTCAGATCCTGCACAGCTGCTCCTCATCAAGGAATGTGGTGGTTGTCTGTCAGGAGAGAAGAATGGTGATTGTGATTAAGGTTTACCAATAAGGAAAACTAATGCAAATGTGTGTGTGAAATCTAGGGATAAAAGTGGTGCAAATAAGTGTTTGTAAGTTAATGATTACTCACCTTTCTTGCCTGTGTCCTCTTCAAGGTGTTTGGGCAAATGTTTCCCCGGGGGTCCAGACACCATTTAAAGGTTCCGGGAGAGACCATGGGTAAAGAGAGTGTGGTGAATCTTTTTGTGCTTGGGTTTCTGGGTTTTTATAATATTGGGTTTTGTGTAACATTAAAGTGTGAAATATTTATTAATATGTAAATGTGAAGATGTATTTATGTATTTATTTATTCTTATTGATATATTGTATACTGTGGTGGAAGGTTGGGATTTAAGAATTTACCTGAGAGTGGAATAATGGTTAAGTCTGTGACAGCTGAACATATTTAAGGCTGCCAGTTGTCATTAGGGGATTTTTTTTGCTGTGAAGAAGCTCGACAAGTTAATTGTTTTAAGGAGAGCCATATAGCAAATAAATACTTTGTTCCACTACACTTGCCTTGGTCTGTCTCACTGTGTTTCCAGCTGCTAAGGGCTGCCCTGTTACAGTGAGTGTGTCAGAGACAGAGCAAGCGTGTCTATGTGACCAAATTATTTATTAAGCTTTAATTGGACTCACACTTTACTGCAGACGTCACCGTTTCAATTCATGTCATCACCGAGGAATAAGTTCAGGAATCCAGTGGAAACAAAATGAAGCATACACATGGACGGGAAGGTTACACATATAGGTCAGCACTAACTACCAAATGATCGAATGTTAGATTGCATGAATGAAGTAATTTGTCTTCTAGCAGTTTTCCTGTTTAAGGGCTTTTATATGTTGTGTCTAACTTGTCTTCAGAAGAATTCAGTCGTAGCTTAAAGATAATTCAAAGACAGCATATTTCTAATGTTTTTCTTAGCATTTCATTAAAAGGAGCAACTTTTTGTACTCCAAAGCAAATACAGCTTCTTGTTTTTACATCAAGTTCCAGGGGAGATTCAAGGATCAGAGGTAGGGATGGGTATCGTTTAGGTTTTATCCGATACCGGTGCCAAACCGGTACTTTTGAGACGGTGCCGGTGCTTAAACGGTGCTCAAACCGGTGCTTAAAGAATGGAGAACACAAAATTGGTCCAAAAACCTCTCATGTTCAGCTGTTTTTTTTTTGTAAAAAGATAACAATGTTAGCCTTTTCTGCAGCTATAGGGCATATATGGTATCACTCTTGGCTGGAAGCAGTGCTTAAACAATGGAAAAAACACAAACTCTGTCCAAAAACCTCTCATGTTTAGCTGTTTTCCACTTTTTCTTTGGTCATTTTAGCCTTTTTGGCCAGGGTGACGGGAGTATCTGCCATCAAACAAGAAGACAGCCGCATGTAACTACGAAGGTGTTTGCTAGTTCACCTTACATGCATTAATGTAATAACGTGGTTAGCCTACTCAACGTAAATTATACACGAACAACATTAAGCTACTCACGCAGAGAAGAACGGCTGCTGCTGCCATCATCATCCGTCATCCTTTCTGCTACACTGGCAGGGCTAGGGACCAGGACTCTCCTCTTCAGGTTTTTGGGGGATGTTGCTAACTCCGGGTCCGATAACAGGCACCACACCCGCAGTAGATGTGCTCGGTGTGAGGTCTCGCAGCAAGCTATCAAATACGGCGCATTTTTCGGCTTTTAAAAAAAAGCGCTATGCGTCGCCAGGTGTTTCATCGGATTTGAGGTGTTACCTCCTTTGCACAGTATCACAGTATCAGCTTAAAGCACTTGTTGCAGGCTGCTGCATATTTTGCTGTGAAGTACAGCCAGACCTTTGACCGCTTCGCCTTGGACATTTTTAATCTGTAGCTCTGCTCTAAAAGAACGTACGTACCTGGACCCGCCTACTATCCTCAGAAACGTAAAATGATTGGCTAGAATTCAAAGTGTATCACATCTCAGGAAAAAAAAGCACCGAAATAAAGCACCGAAATGTGCGCTGCTTTTCGGTCTGGTTACTACCGTTTATGTCAGAACCGGTGCCATCATGGCACCGGATACCGGTACCCATCCCTAATCAGAGGTTTGAGGTGCTGAGCACCCAGAGAGCTGCTCAGCCAGGCAAGATCAACTTTACTCGTCACGATGAGACTTCTTCCCCGTCTCTGTCAGTCCCTGCATCCTTAAATGTCTCCAGTTGTCCCGAGTTCCCTCTGACTGTCTCCTTGGTGCATTTAAACCTGTTCCTCCCTGTCCTCGTCGTCTGTTGTCCTCATCTCCATTATCAGTCATCATAATTTTAGCATCTCTGTGCAGGTCTGCAAATTTCTTTATTAAATCATAAGATTCTTAAAATCATCAAGTCTCTCTGTGCCTGGGTCCTCGTCACAAAACATGACATCACTGTTTTGTACATTTTAACACAATTTAATCCTACATTTGTGAAAGAAAAGAAAAACACTGTAACAGTCTGTAACAAAACCATCAAATCAAATAAAGGTTATTTAAATGCTGCAAAAGAAGAATGGATTGGAATAAAAAAAATATCCTAACCTTAATTACTGCAGGAGAATAATGAATGATGCTCATAGTGAGTAAAAAGTAAACTGAGTGCATTTTTTGGACAGAGATTCACTTTTAATATGTATGTATAATACAATACAGATACATAAAAATACACTCCAAAAACAGAGTCCTTGAAATGTACAAATGTACAAAATATTGAGAGAAAAATTATAAAAACTGGAGGCAACTTTGCCTATGGTACAATGTATGAAAAAATCTTTACTGCAGATACTACTATGGCTCTGCAGATTTTTTATTTTATTTTAACCTATGTCGCCTCACCTTGAGGTTCGCAAATCTGTCTATCACTTTTTGGTGATCAACTCTCTCAAGCAAGTTAACAGTTTGTTTTGCCTGTCACTGTTCCCTATCTGTTTCCTTATCTGGTTCTCCCTGACCTTGTACTTTCTCCCTCTTGGGACTAGAGTTGGATGTCTCGAGACCGGTCTTGGTCTCGAGACCACTTTTACGTGGTCTTGGTCTCGTCTTAGTCTCAACGGACTTTTGTCTTGGTCTTGTCTTGGTCTCGATGGACTTTGGTCTCGGTCTTGTCTTGGTCTCGCTGTCTCGGTCTTGCTGTCTCAGATCAACATAGTGGTCGGGAGATTTGGAGTCAACAGTATCCATGACACACAACGTAACGTTCGATAATGTATCATGCGCTAAAGCTTTAGCTCTTGTTACGAGTTCAAAATATTGGGGATGGAGACAAGATGAAAAACCAAAAGAACAACACTGGTCCGGTCGGGTTCAGTCAAACAATGATTTTAATGATCACACGCGTGGGAGATGGACACTGTATGCAGACAGCATCAGATCTCACCTCAAAAAACACATCTCAATAGTTTTATGAAATCAGGGTATTAGAACGCCCCTTCATGCGTAATGACAGGTGGAATACAATCAATGTTGACAATTTTGTTTAACACAGAAAAATAACATTGTCTCCTTCCCGAGGCCAGGCACAGCCTCCCACCCCGCTGAGACACAACATTGCAGCTACAAGGATTTCCAGTTTGATTAAAATGATCACAATATGCTGCTCTGGCACAAATGTGTAATATTAAATGAATATTGTTTAAATGACTACTGCTTAAATGATTATTGTTTAGGTGAACTACCTCTACTTAAACCAAAACAAGAAATATATAACTGAACACAAGATCACAAAAAATAACCTCATATCAGTGTTATGTAAGCGTGTGCGGCCTTCCATGCTCAAAACCTTTCCCCGCCATAGATCAGTTCAGACATAACGCTGACTGTAGCTCTTAACCCTTTATCGGCTTTGAACACAACTCTATAATGAGCAACAAATTGCAATGTGTGTGAGATGATCATGGTTACACCTGCAATGAAAAATCACTTTATTCTGGTACCTGTAAGCAAAAGATTAATCTAACGTTATAACAATCACTGTAATCCAAAGGGTAACGTAAGGTCAAAAACTTCAATAAATGTTTAATGCAAAGCTGATTATATGATTCTAATAAACTAATAATGTCATATTAAAATAATGAATCAAGAAAAGAAAAACATCCCCTTTATTATTCTACACTCTAAGAGCCGTGCTTAGAGAGCGCTTTGTAGTGAATCAGAATAGTCGACTCCCATTGAGTCACTTAATTTCCTTTCGCTGCTCAGCTCTCACACAGCGACACACAGTGGCTCAGCCACGCTCAAATCCCTCCACATTGTGGTATTTTATTATTTCGCCTTCCGCGCCCTTCAAACACAACTAAATGCAACCCATTAGATTGAGCAGTATGCCCGGTCAGTAAGTTACAGAAATGTCAGCGACTTCGTCTGTCATAAAGTTTGCGTTCATAGAACACAAAGAGTTTTCGGTAAATGCAAAAAAGAAGCATTCGGCAAAGTGCAGGTTTTGCAAAGTCCCCTTGACCGAGACAGCCGGGACTACCTCAACCTTCACCAGGCACCTGGAGCGCAAACACCCTCATAGGTAAGCTAGCCAGCAGCCATCTAGCCATCTTCAAACTCTTCTAACTACCTTTCCAACCTCACATGACCAGGTCATGTTTATGTAATATTGTTATTTATAATGTGTTCTTCAAGCGTTATAAATTATGTAGGGACAGTTTTTTAGCAACCGTCCCTGCAGACTTAACTTGTGAAGATTGTAACTAACGTTACGTTACATGCTATGTACAGGTAGCTAGCGCTAGCAGTGGCTATCAGCTACTTAAACAGTTTTCACTAACTTTAGGTATTTTGGTGAATTCATTGAGCAGAAATATATCGAAACCATTTCAGTGAGCACTTTAAGGGCTGGTATGGTGTGGTTTGTTGTCGACTTTAATGGGCATATTTATGTGGTTGCTGACTCGTAAGTAAGGACAGGCGTTTCAAGAGTGTCCCTATAACACTGCTCGGCTAACAGCCCTCATTGATAGGTTTAAAATTACTGTGCTTGTAAGATACAGTAGTTTTTGTGGTTGAATAGAAACAGATGTTTTACAGGTTCCTATTTCCCTGTTTTGTAGGTACTTGCAGAGGTGTGGACTCGAGTCACATGACTTGGACTCGAGTCAGACTCGAGTCATTAATTTTATGACTTTAGACTTGACTTGAAAAAATGTTCTAAGACTTGTGACTTGACTTGGACTTTTACACCAATGACTTGGGACTTGAATTGGACTTGAACCGGTTTACTTGAAAAGACTTGATATTTTACCCCAAATATAAAATTTAACATGCATATTATATAGAGATTGAAAATGTGACGTCATTCACGGGTAGAACCGCAAAGGATTCTGGGAACTCGTGGCAAGCGGTACTAGCGCACGCAGGCTTTCAATTAAAATCAGTTATACAGCGATAAAAAGAAACACAAAAATGTCAAGAAGCTGTTGTATTATTAACTGCAATAGCCGGTCGCATGACAGCCACGGGAAGCCGACGGGTAAAGAGATCGGTTGTTATCGGATTACGTCGTTGAAGAGAAATTGTTCGAGCCATGTTTCCGAAGTAACAAAGACGCGAGGGATGGTCTGGATTGCAGCCATTCAAAGATAAAATATAACGTCCCAGAACCCTCCAGCTCACAGGTTAGTCTGCTCCAAGCATTTACACGAAGGTCAGTGTTTTTTAGTAGTTAATACGTCATTTTCATAACATAATTGGTGATATAGGTTACAAGCAAGTCTGGCGCTGAACAGAAATTGTCGCGCTATGCTCCTTTATTTATTGTGCATAAATAGTGAATTGTCCTGACACAATATTGCGTTTCGCTTCTGTTATTATGGTACATTGACAAAAACATATACTTTTATTCACAGGATAAAACAGGTTTTTTTGTATCACTAATTGCCCAGTACGATTACAGCATACAATATTATTGTCACTGCTACATTTCTGTGATGAACCAGAAATTATTTCCACTACTAATTAATTACCGTTGAGCTCAAAGGTCCTATTAATAAACGGTTAAGGAATGTGTATTTATGACGACGATTTGTGAGATTGGTAAACTTATGATACGTACGATGGTCTTTCGTTCTACACGGTGCATTTCAAGGTCCTGCACCCATCCGTCGGTAAACTGTACCTGGACTTGTTGCAGTGACCGGAAGTTACTAAACTTCATGAGTGTGTGCACTCACTCCAAGAACCGTATGATTATTAATATGCATATAAATAAAGAAGCTATTTTGTGCAAAGATGTCAACTGTAAGAATGCTGTGCATAAACATTTACTCTGCTCCATGTATGATGATATAGTGACTGCTCTGTATAAAAGTGGCACACTGCTTGATAAACAATATAAGCATAAGAAACCTAACATCAGACCTGGCTGGAAAGAACATGTATCCATGTACCATGATGAAGCTCGCATAGCTTATAAATGTTGGGCCATGGCTGGAAGACCTAAACAAGGCCCAGAATTTGAACAGAAAAAATGTGCGAATGCCAGATATAAGTACGCTGTTCGCTTTATAACTAAAAATGAGCAAATGCTAAGAGCAGATTCTTTGGCCAGGAAAATGCTGTGTAATAATACAGCAGATTTTTGGAAAGAGGTGAAAGCTCTTAATAACTGTAAACCATCTCTACCATCAACTGTTGAAGGTGTTTCTGGGGCAGATAACATTGCAGCATTATGGAGACAGCATTACAGTGCGTTGTTTAACTGTATAAAAAGTGAACCATATGAGGACAATCTTGACATGAGTAATGACACAATAAGTGTAAGGACACATGAAGTATATGAAGCCATTCATAGGTTGTCTGATAATAAATCCTCTGGTTTGGATCACATCACTGCAGAACATTTAAAACATGCTAGTGTAAGGCTAGCTCCTCTTTTAGCACTCTGTTTCACTGGGTTTATGATTCATGGCATATTACCAGACTCAATGCTGTGTATTTTACTGGTACCAGTTATGAAGGACAAAGCTGCAAAAGTGAGCTGCTTGGATAATTACAGGCCAATTGCACTAGCCAGTATTTTATCTAAGGTGTTAGAAAGAATCTTGTTTGACAGAGTTAGTGTGTTCATCTCTTCTCTGGATAATCAGTTTGGCTTCAAAGCACGGCACTGACATGTGCATATATGCACTCAAGGAAATAGTCAGGTTGTACAGGGCTAAAAATTCATCTGTCCTCATGTCTTTCATTGATGCCTCTCAGGCTTTTGATCAAGTGAACCACAGAAAACTTTTTGATAAAATGAAGAGATGGGGAGTTCCTCAGTACATCGTGAGGATTCTCTCTTACTGGTACGCTCATCAGAACATGCAAGTTAAATGGGGAAGCAGTATTTCTGCCCCCTTTGGTGTCAGCAATGGTGTTAGACGGGGTGGGATTTTGTCTCCAATTTTATTTAATTTGTATGTTGATGATTTGTCCATACAACTGAGAGCCTGTAACACTGGGTGTATATTAGGTAAAGCACTGATAAATCATCTTATGTATGCAGATGACCTGGTTGTTTTTAGTCCAAGCAGTGCTGGGTTACAGGATCTTCTTAATGTCTGTACTGAATATGGTGTGCAATATGACATTGAGTACAATGCTGCTAAAAGTGCTGTTTTGATATGTAGAACCAAGCAGGATAAACAGCTAAATTTCCCTTTGTTTAAACTGGCACAAAAAACTCTTGAAGTTCATAAAAAGGTGAAATACCTCGGTCACTTTATTACTGAGCAAATGAATGATGATGATGACATATACAGACAACGGTGTAAGCTCTATGTGCAGGCAAATACTATTGCACGCAAATTCAGCTTTTGTTCACTTCCAGTTAAAGTGGCTTTGTTTAAAGCGTATTGCACACCGCTATATACTGCCCCCTTGTGGTCATCCTACAAACAATGTAGCATGCAGAAGCTGCATGTTGCATATAATGATGCGATGAGAATCCTTTGCAGGATACCTAGAAGTGGTAGTGCCAGCCAGATGTTTGTAGCTGTGGGTGTTTGGACTTTTAAAGCACTTTTAAGGAAGCTAATGTTCAATTTTAGAGAACGACTGGATGGTTCGAGTAACAGTATAATTTTAGCACTCACAGATCCGACAGTGAGTGGTTCCCGTTACTCATCCAGTCTCAGAAAGCACTGGTTAAAGTGTTTGTGTATTTATTGATTTATTTTAAGTAATTGTGTTTTATGTATATTATGGTTTTATGTTTTTACAAATGTTTTAGATACTTATTTATATACATATATATATTTAATGGTGTATACCTTGTGTTGGGGGGGGGGGGGGGGAGTGTTGTGTGTGTGTGTTTTTTTTTTTTTTTTTTTTTGTCTTGTTTTTATGGACATGAAGTCTGCCAATTAAGATTGAATTGAATTATAAAGATCCATTAGAGTGTTCATCATATCGTCCTATATCACTCTTAAATGTAGATTTAAAAATACTGTCAAAAACACTTGCTCTCAGGCTAGAGCAACATCTACCATTGTTAATTTCTCCAGATCAGACAGGTTTCGTGAAGGGTAGGCATGGTTTTTTCAACCTGCGCAGGTTTTTGAACATATTACACACCAAGTCAACTACAACCCCTGAAATTGCCTTATTACTCGATGCTGAGAAGGCATTTGACCGGGTGGAGTGGGATTATCTGTTTTATACTCTGCATAAATTTGGATTTGGCCCTAATTTCATTTCATGGATTCAGTTACTTTACTCCTCACCTATGGCACGTGTTAGAACAAATTCGTTATTCTCTTCTTATTTCCCACTTCTCCGTGGTACGAGACAAGGTTGTCCCTTATCCCCTCTTCTTTTTGCATTATCAATTGAACCACTGGCGATTAAACTGCGAGCTGACAGTTGCATTAAGGGCATCTTCAGAGGTGACCAGGAGCACAAAATATCCTTATATGCTGACGACCTCCTGCTGTATATGTCAGAGCCTTTATGCTCTCTTCCCCGTGCTCTTGCCATTTTTGAATGTTTTGGTAATATTTCAGGTTACAAGTTAAATCTGCATAAAAGTGAACTTCTCTGTGTCAACTCTATAGCCAGAAAGATTTCATTTTCAGGTTTTCAATTTAGCGTTAAATCAGGGTATGTGACCTATCTGGGGGTTAAGGTTACCCACTCATACAAAGATCTTTATGAAAGAAACTTTGTCCCGCTGCTTAAAAATACTGAGACAGATCTTCAGAGGTGGAACAATTTACCACTGTCATTAATTGGCCGCGTCAATTCTATCAAAATGAACATACTTCCCAAGTTCCTTTACTTATTTCAATGTATCCCATGCTACTTACCCAATAAGTATTTTATAACACTGAATAAGCATATCTCTGCATTTATTTGGAATGGCAAAAGTCCACGAATTCGTAAAGATTTCATGCAGAGGACTAGGCCAATGGGTGGATTAGCCTTGCCAAACTTTCAGTCTTATTATTGGGCAGCAAATATTCGTAATATGCTGTACTGGATGAGTAATGTTACTACAGAGACTCCAGCTTGGCTCCTAATTGAGTCATCCAATTGTGGCAAAATTTGCCTATCAGCTTTGTTGAGTTCAGCTCTCCCATTAGAACTATACACCTATAAACGTAACCCTTTGTTGTATGACTCGCTCAGAATCTGGGTGCAATGTAGGAAAAGGTTGGGGTTACACTTAATGTCAATTAAAGCACCTATCTGCTCAAACCATATGTTCCCACCCTCCATGATGGACTCTGCCTTTAAAATATGGGAAAGTAATGGCCTTAGAAATATCAAAGACCTTTTTGTAGATGGGATTTTTGCCTCATTCACGCAGCTCCTGAAGCAGTTTAATGTTCCTCGGCAACATTTTTTCCGCTATTTACAAATTCGTCACTTTGTAACGAGTCGATTTCCTTCATTTCCGGAACTACCTGAGGAAACTTCTTTGGATAAAATTATTAATATAAATGTTCATAAGAGAGGGGCGATTAAAGAAATCTATGCTATACTATTAGATCTTCAATCTCCTTCTCTCTTCATCCTTAAAGCACAGTGGGAGAAAGACCTTGGGATGACTATAACAGATGAGCTCTGGCAATCTTTTCTCCAGAGGGTACACTCTTCTTCGATATGTGCCAGGCATGGGCTCCTTCAATTTAAGGTCCTACACCAATTACATATCTCCAAGGAAAAGTTAGCCAAGTTCTATCCAGGAGCTGACCCTCTGTGTAACAGATGTAAAGCAGAAACAGGTTCGCTCCTTCATACCTTTTGGACATGCCCCAATCTTCATACCTATTGGGTGTCTATATTTAACACTCTGTCAGAGATGTATAACGTTAAATATGAGCCTTCTGCTCTAACGGCTGTCTTTGGGGTGATACCTCAAGACATCACTTTGCCAAAATGCTATTCGAATTCTATTGCCTTTGCTTCACTTATCGCAAGGCGCCTTATACTTTTAAGATGGAAGCAGGAAGCTCCTCCCACACATGAACAGTGGCTTGCGGAGCTCATGAGGTTTTTACATTTAGAAAAGATGAGATATACACTGGCAGGTTCAACCACCAAATTTCTTAGGGCATGGCAGCCATTCTTGATGTACATGGAAACATTTAAAATGACCACCTTATCATGACCAGATACCATATCTCTATATCGCTATCATAGCTAACTGTACGCTGAATGTCCCTTATACATTTTATTTTTCTATTTGTTTGTTGTTGTTTGTTTGTTTTTTGTTGTTTTGTAGGGGTTTCTTTGGTTTGTTTGTTTGTTTTTTCCTTCTCTATTTCTGTTATCTTTTGGGGTATTGTAAATACTGAACAGCAAACTACTGTATGTTCAATGTTTTGTTGTTAACATGCTGCTGTGACTGAAAATAAAATTTATAAAAAAAAAAAAAAGATTGAATTGAATTGAAATAAATATGCTAAGATGAGATAGCTGACTTCATCTAACTAGCAAATGTTGTCCAGGCTACGTTGGTGATACAGTTTTTTTTAATGTGTATGATATTTTTGTCATGCGATTTTAAAGCTGGTCCTACAACCGCATCCAAGAATAACATGCAGCTTATCTCAGAACTGTCGGTGAAAATTATTCTTGGAGCTAGGTTTAATTGAGCTGCATTTTAAAGAGGTGCAATTTCACAATTTGTGTATATTTTCTAAGTTCACTATTTTGTCATGTGTTGAGAAAAACACAGATTTTAAAATTACATGGTCTAATATTTACATTTAGCATAACTGCAACATTATTTTTTCGTTTTTTTTTTTTTAAAGACTCGAAAGGACTTGAAATTCAAAGTTTCAGACTTGTGACTTGACTCGGACTTTTACACCAGTGACTTGAGACTCGACTCTGACTTGCCTGACATTACTTGAGACTTGACTTGAGACTTGAGGATAAAGACTTGAGACTTACTTGAGACTTGCAAGACAATGACTTGGTCCCACCTCTGGGTACTTGGAGTACAAAGCAGGATCTGCAACATCAGTGATAGCGGTCAATCCTACACAGCCTCAATTATCATTGTTTGCTCCAAGCATCCACTTATTTTCCCCAAATTCACCCAGGCAACAGGCCATCACCCAGTCCATCCTCCAGGACCTTATAGTTGGATGCTCTCTCCCCCTGTCTATCGTTGAGAATCCACATTTTAGACACTTCCTGAATGTCTTGGATAGCAAATACACTCCTGTGTCTAGGACCACCTTGACAGAGAAGCTGATACCTCACCTTGTCACTAAAGTGAAGGGTGACATAATCAAAGCCTTGGAAGTCCAGCCTGTCACGGTTTGCCGGGACAAGCCGTGTGGAATATTTAGGACCAGGACGCGGCAGTTCTGGTGCAGGTGAGTATTTATTAACGAAGGGAAAAACAAACAACAAAGGCACTGGGAACATGAAACTGGAACCTAAACTGGGTAAAACTAACAAAACAAACCAGAAACGAAGATGCAGGGAGGTCCGGGGAAATACACATGGAGAGATGCAGGGAGACCGAGGGGAAACAACACAGACGAACCAGCAACTACTATGACAGAAGACACAACTTAAATACACTCAGAGAACACAGGGAGATTACACACAGGTGGGGAACACGGCTGGGAGTGATTAACGTGACGAGACTAGGGAGGCAAACTGAAAACACTCACATAAGACGCAGACCTTCACAATAAAACAGGAACTACGCATGAAAGGACACAAACTAAGAAACGCGGACTAGATACAGGAACACACGGGCAGAACAGAGTAAACACTAAACAGAGGAAGAACAGAAAACACAAAACGCTGGGTCAAAAGGACCCAGGATCATGACAGTACCCCCCCCCCCCCGTCAAGGGCTGGCCCCAGACAGCCCAACACAGGAAAACCAAAACCGACCAAAAACAAAAAACTGTCATGGTCTGGGTGGGTTCCCTGCAGGTCTCCAACAGCGGCTCCTCCTCCTTTAGGCGGAGTTCGGTTGCTCCTCCCTGGCTGACCACCTGTGAGCAATTATTCCGGCAGTATATCAGACCTGCGCTCTCAACCATTCATCGCCTGAGTATCTGCTATCCCCATGTTAGTCAAGTGGAGCATCATAACTCTGTCCAGAATCCGTGTGATGACTTACTTGTTCTTCTTGTCCTCAGAGGTAGCACCTGGAGTGGAGGTCTTGTCTCCCTCACTCCCGCCTTCCTGGACCTGGGCCGCTTGCTGCTGATACGACGTGGCCTGCCGGCCCACCACTCACTTGCCTGCCTCCCCACGTCTCGACCGCTTCCGGGCCTTCCGCCCCACCTGTCCCCTCCACCTGAAACCAAGTAAGGCAACTCAATTCAACTGTGGAGGATCGTTGATTGTCTGCTGGATCCCACTGACCGTGATCTCCTCTTATGCCAGTGCCCCGGCCCCTACCTAGTCCTGTTTCCACCTCCCCGCTGCCTCTGCTGTTCAGCCGTCTCCTAGAGGTGTCTAGGTCACCCTCCGTTATCTTAGATTATCCTACGCGCCACTAGTGCGGTGGCGTCGTTTTGTTTTTTTGCTTGTGTTTGCCTGTGGGCGGAAATAAATCCTTTGTTCCCTTATCGTCTCGCTTCCGGGTTGGTTTCTGCACCTGTGTCCATCTCTGTTCCCTCGTGCCGCTGGGCCGTGACAGTATACTCAGGCCAGTTTTATGGACACAGCAGACCCAGCCCGTGTAGCGATAAGTAAGCAGGGGGCTATCATCGGTAGTCACGAACAGACGCTGTACCTACTAGCCCAAGTACACACGCTCACAGACGAGCAGGCTAAGATGCAATCTGACATTCAGTCCCTTCAACCCTCAGCGGAGTTAGAACCCGCCGCCGGTAGCTCAGCTCAGCCCGCCCCGACGGCGCCTTTACCACAGCCCGTGGCGGATCCCGAGCCCCAGCGGGGTCACCTGTTTCGCGACGCGGCTTCCCCGGAGCCGGAGCCGTATGTGGGTGACCCGGGGGCCTGTAGCGGTTTTCTCTTACAGTGCGAGCTGGCGTTCGGGCGTTCGCCCCGCTCTTTCATTTCAGACACAGTTCAAGTTTCCTATATAATAGGGAAACTGCGCGACCGAGCCCTGAATTGGGCCGAGGCATACCTGAGCGTACACCCGTTGCCGTCCTGTAGCTATGATGCTTTTCTCGGCGAGTTCAAAAGGACTTTTGCCCACCCCATCTCGGTGGGCAGTGCGGTTCGCCGGCTGTTAAATCTCCGTCAGGGCCGCCGTAGCATCGCGGATTACTTGATCAACTTCCGCACCGCCGCAGCGGCAGTCGGCTGGCCCGATAAGGCCCTTCAGGGAGTCTACTCGCAGTTGCTAAATGAGGACATGAAGGACCAGCTAGCGTCCCGAGACGAACCGGTTACCTTCGAGGAGTTAGCCACGCTCACGCTTCGCCTCGACAACAGACTGCGGGAGCGAGAGCGGGAGAGGAACTCCAGTACCTGTCGGCCAGTGCGGCGTGCGTCACCGGTTTACATTCCCCCGTCACCGCTTCTAGTTCTGCCGTCGGCCCCAGTCGCTGGGGAGAGGACTGACCCGGAACTCGAACCCATGCAGCTCGAGCGATCCCGGTTGTCTCCGCAAGAGAGGGAGAGGCGTCGTCGCGCTCGCTCGTGTTTTTATTCTGGTTCCGCGGAGCATTTCATTTCCACCTGTCCAGAGAAGGGAAAAGGGGACGCCCGCCGGTAGGTCCGGGGATACGGGTGGGCGGTACCTATAGTGATTCTAAGCCCCGTTTTTTGTTGCCGGTTACGCTCTTGCTCGGTTCCGCGACCCACACGTCCCGGGCGTTAATCGATTCAGGCGCTGAGCAGAGCCTCATTGATATGAAATTAGCCAAGCAGCTGAATATTCCCCTGTTCGAGTTGGAGTCTAGCCTCCCAGTTAAAGCGCTGGATGACCAAGTTTTCTCTCACATCACTCACCGCACTGCTCCCGTTACTATTGTCGCCTCAGGAAACCATAGGGAGAGGCTCCCCTTCCTGACGTTCCACTCCTCCAGCATCCCCATTGTCCTTGGTTTCACCTGGCTAAAACTACATAACCCGCATCTGGACTGGGCAGGGCAGAAAGTTAAAAGTTGGAGCCCATTTTGCCATGCCAATTGTCTCGTTTCAGATCCGCCGTCTGCCATTGTCGAGCCCGCACATGACGAAAGTGCCAACATAGACCTTTCTGTCGTACCGTTGGTGTACCACAATTTAAGGGAGGTCTTTAACAAAGACAAAGCTCAAGCGCTGCCCCCGCACAGACCATATGACTGTGCCATTACATTGTTACCGGGCTCCACCCTACCCACAAGCCGCCTTTACAATCTGACACGTCCCGAGAAGACAGCCATGGAGAAGTACATAAAGGATTCCCTGGCAGCTGGCATCATCAGACCCTCCTCCTCGCTGTAGGGGCCGGATTCTTCTTTGTCGGTAAGAAGGACGGCTCGCTTCGTCCCTGTATTGATTTCAGGAGGCTTAATGACATAACAATAAAAAACATTGCCGCTAATCAGTTCCGCTTTTGAGCCGCTTCACGGTGCCACCATTTTCACTAAGTTAGACCTCAGAAACGCATATCACCTCGTCAGAATCAGGGAGGGCGACGAGTGGAAAACCGCTTTTAACACTCACTTGGGGCACTTTGAATATCTAGTGATGCCCTTCGGTCTCACAAACGCCCCGGCGGTTTTTCAAAATCTGGTGAATGATGTCCTGCGAGATTTCCTAGACCGCTTCGTCTTCGTTTATCTCGACGACATCCTGATTTTTTCCAAAGACCTGGAGGAGCACCGTATGCACGTCAGAGCTGTGTTGCAACGGTTGCTGGAGAATAAACTGTACGTTAAGGCGGAGAAATGCAAATTCCACTCTCCTTCCATCTCGTTCCTGGGCTACGTCCTCGCAGGGGGGCAGGTGAAGACAGACCCGGCGAAAATAACGGCAGTCGTGCAATGGCCCATTCCAACGTCCCGGAGACTTCTGCAGCGCTTCTTGGGCTTCGCATACTTTTACCGGCGCTTCGTCAGGAACTATAGCCAAGTAGCAGCACCGCTGACCCGGCTGACGTCTCCGAAGCTCCCTTTCATTTGGAGCCAGGAGGCCGGAGCGGCGTTTTCCAAGTTAAAGGCACTGTTTACCTCGGCGCCGGTTTTGATTCACCCCGATCCCGGGAGGCCGTTTATACTTGAGGTGGATGCATCTGACATCGGGGTGGGGGTGGTGTTGTCTCAGCGCTCTGGCACGACGTCCAAACTCCACCCATGCGCTTTTTTCTCCCGTTGTTTATCGCCCGCTGAGAGGAATTACGACGTGGGGGATAGGGAACTGTTGGCTGTGAAGCTGGCCTTAGAAGAGTGGCGGCACTATCTCGAGGGAGCGGAGCACCCGTTCATACTGTGGACAGATCACAAAAACTTGACGTACATTCGTACAGCCAAAAGACTGAACTCACGTCAGGCTTGCTGGTCCATGTTTTTCAGTAGATTTAACTTCTCCATCTCTTACCGCCCAGGGTCCCGCAACGTGAAACCGGACGCCCCTCCCGACAATTTGACGCCGCGGGGGAGTCGCCCGACACACCCGCCATCCTCCCTGCAAGCGTCAAGGTTGGTTCCCTCACGTGGGAGGTGGAGGAGGACATCCGCCGGGCACTGGAGACCGAGCCGGACCCCGGCACAGGGCCTCCAGACCGCCGCTTTGTCCCAAAAGAGGCCTGCTCCAAAGTGATCGACTGGGTCCACAAGGGGAGATTTTCCTGCCATCCAGGGGGCGTGCGGACGAGTGCACTCATGAAAAGGTATTTCTGGTGGGGGTCTATTGATAAAGATGTCAAAGAGTATGTGGCCGCCTGCTGCGTTTGCGCTAGGGGCAAATCTAACACGCAACGCCCGGCTGGGTTGCTGCAGCCTCTCTCTATTCCACGGCGTCCCTGGTCGCATATTTCTTTGGATTTTGTTACTGGTCTACCTGTTTCTTCTGGCAAGACCACAATCCTCACTGTGGTCGACAGGTTTTCCAAAGCAGCTCACTTCGTCGCTCTCGATAAACTCCCCACATCCACTGAAACCGCTAATCTGCTAGTCGACCATGTGTTTAGGCTGCACGGGATACCCACGGAGATCGTCTCTGACAGAGGACCGCAATTTACGTCACAGGTCTGGAGGGCGTTCTGTACATCCTTGGGAGCAAAACCATGTTTGAGCTCTGGACACCATCCTCAGACTAACGGTCAGACAGAATCGGACAGAAATAGATTGTATTCAATTAGATGAAAAAATTACATTAATATGAAAAAAAAATACTATTGAGATCGCTAATAAAAAAAAGTCCTCTCTCAGTGTATTTTCAGCCAAAAGGCAAATAACCAAACCAAATGTAAATCTAATAAAAGATATAAATATTGAAACACTGATCCAACATAATCCTTTATTGACGAATCATTTGTTCTTTCACTTTTACCTGAATGTTGCTCCTGGACGTATGACAAAATAACCAGCTTCTCTCATTCCATTTCAAACAGGACTACGGTGTACATTTTAGGACATCGTCAGGTCTCAAGAAAAAAGTTGTCAGGTATCAGACAAAAAATTGTCAGGCCTCAGTTGTCAGGAAAAAAGTTGTCAGGTATCAGAACACAAGGTACCAGACAGAGAGAAAATCTTCCTGCAGGTGGCGTTGTTGTCATGTCCCACCCGAATTGATTTCCAAATACGTCATCAACGTGTGACAGTGGGAGAGCGTAAGGTCATTGACCTCACCGGAGTTTTGCCGCGGTTCAGGCTCCTAACGACAAAGGTAAGTTTAACTTTTTCTCCCTTTTGTTCATATTTTTGCCACAGTTGTGTTATATTAAGTTGCGGTTATGTTGTGAAAGTTACATATCAGAGAAGGAAAGCTAGTTTTGTACGAAACCAAATCAGTACTATTTTTGTCTGGCTAATTCATTCTAGCTAGCGACAGTGGTTAAACGTGATTTAAATTTAAACTGTTCAGTAATTGTTTTGTATACATTTCAACAAATGGACAAGCTGAAAGCTTACGAGCAGCTGAAAAAACACCTTGAAAATGGTAATCAAACACTTTATTAAATGTTTTTGTAATGCTTGCAAGTTCATTTTTTTAACTGCAAAAAACAATATCGTGCTTTAATTATTTAACATTGTATGGTATTCCTATTTACTTTTCTTAATTAATATGCATGTTAACAGACGTATATAGTTATTACTTTATGATATTGTCGGAGTGCCCGATTTAAAAAAAAAGAAAAAAAAAAGACAAAAGATAAATTTCTCACAAAATTAAAAGACTTTATTGCAATTTAAAAATTAGATAGTCTTGTAGGATCTGGCTCCTACAGTCAATCTATAACTACTTACCCTTTTAAAATTTTACTTGAAGGTGAAATTACCCAAAAAGGCTTTGATAACAACGTAAAAAAGCTCCTGACAACAGAAAAATCAGGTAGGTTTTGATACTTTTGAACAACATGTAAAATAATCTCCTTTATTTAACATGATATGCTTAGCAGGTTATGATTGACTAACCACTTTATTAATAGATGCAATGCATTTTGAAAGCAGATGACTGTGCAGTAGTCTGTGATTGTAGTAGAATTCTATAAACCACGTTTCACATCACTGCCCTATTTATATTACAGATGACACTACTTCAACACGTGGCAATGAATTTCTCAGTAAGAAAACCCCAATTATTTTTCTTTAAGATCACTTGTAATATAGAACTCGCTGTGGATCAGTTTGATTAACTTTCAGCTTCATCCATTACAGGTGCAGCAGAGGCCTTTGGTAAAGCCAAGAAACTACTACAGCCTCAAGTAAAGAAAAGGCAGTTTCCATTGAATGATAAACGTTTGGACCATGGCAAATCATTATTGAAGGTTAGTTAAAAAGTGAAGCTACGTGTATGACTATCAGCAATATATTAAAAAAAACCTTTCTAAAAAGGCATATTTTTTCATAAATTTCCCTTTTTTTCCTTGATGCTAGGTCAGACTGGCTCCCATGGAGTGGAAGCCAAGAACTCATAGAAAGTTAATAATGGACGAAGTTCCACCTCGAATCATTCTGCAAGGCCATGAAACCTATGATGATTTAATTACCATAGGCAAAGAACGCTTCTGGCCAGAGCGTACTGAGGGGAGTGAGTTCACTCTTTGCCATTCTGACGGGACCAGGTGGAGTAAGGAGGAGTTCCACAAAGAATACAGAACTGTTTCTGATATTACACATCTGTGGAAAAGAACACTATACATCGGGCGAAGACAACTGGGTAATAAAGTGATCAATATTACTATTAACTACTGTCTAGCACTCGAATTTGTATGGTATGAAATAATTTTACTTTTTGTACAGAGGTCGTGTGTTTGGATGATCAAAGTTCCATCTCAGGTGTGTGCCTGCCCAAACCAAATTGTATATTTTTGATGTTATGATTGAACATGGTACACTGGCCATGTTGGGCATTCAGATATATTGCAATTAATGTGTTATTTTACAGATGAAGACCCTGTAGCTAAAGTGGGTGGTGATGAAAGTTGCAGTTTAGGTGAATGCCTGGAAATCTAACTAAATCATTAAAATTGACTTCTTTTTTTGTTTGCATTACATTTCCAACCTTTACACACTTGTTTACTATGCTTGGTCATTGCAAAGTTACAGTATATAATATGCATCTTATTCTGCAGATGAACTTCCTGAAACCCTCATAAGACAAAGTGTTGCAGAACAGGTAAAACTATGGCTTCATCTTGAACAGACCAATTAATTTCTTATCATTGTCATAAATGTGGAGCTTTTCGCAGCGCACCCTGCAAAAAGTATACAGTGGGGCAAAAAAGTATTTAGTCAGCCACCGATTGTGCAAGTTCCCCCTCCTAAAATGATGACAGAGGTCAGTAATTTGCACCAGAGGTACACTTCAACTGTGAGAGACAGAATGTGAAAAAAAAATCCATGAATTCACATGGTAGGATTTGTAAAGAATTTATCCATAAATCAGTGTGGGAAATAAGTATTTGGTCAATAACAAACATACAACTCAATACTTTGTAACAAAACCTTTGTTGGCAATAACAGAGGTCAAACGTTTACTATAGGTCTTTACCAGGTTTGCACACACAGTAGCTGGTATTTTGGCCCATTCCTCCATGCAGATCTTCTCGAGAGCAGTGATGTTTTGGGGCTGTCGCCGAGCAACACGGACTTTCAACTTCCGCCACAGATTTTCTATGGGGTTGAGGTCTGGAGACTGGCTAGGCCACTCCAGGACTTTCAAATGCTTCTTACGGAGCCACTGGCTTCTCACTGTTGCCCAGTGAGCGGGTGTCCGCTCCCCAGGCTCCGAAAGCCTTGCCAGCCCTTGTGATCGGGTGGCACCGCCCACCAGGCGTGTGAAAGAAAGAAGAAAAGAAGAAAAAACCCGGTCCGGGCCGCCTGGCCACCCTTTGTGCGGGTGTCCGCTCCCCAGGCTCCGAAAGCCTTGCCAGCCCTTGTGATCGGGTGGCACCGCCCACCAGGCGTGTGAAAGAAAGAAGAAAAGAAGAAAAAACCCGGACCGGGCTGCCTGGCCACCCTTTGTGCGGGTGTCCGCTCCCCAGGCTCCGAAAGCCTTGCCAGCCCTTGTGATCGGGTGGCACCGCCCACCAGGCGTGTGAAAGAAAGAAGAAAAGAAGAAAAAACCCGGACCGGGCCGCCTGGCCACCCTTTGTGTGGGTGTCCGCTCCCCAGGCTCCGAAAGCCTTGCCAGCCCTTGTGATCGGGTGGCACCGCCCACCAGGCGTGTGAAAGAAAGAAGAAAAGAAGAAAAAACCCGGACCGGGCCGCCTGGCCACCCTTTGTGCGGGTGTCCGCTCCCCAGGCTCCGAAAGCCTTGCCAGCCCTTGTGATCGGGTGGCACCGCCCACCAGGCGTGTGAAAGAAAGAAGAAAAGAAGAAAAAACCCGGTCCGGGCCGCCTGGCCACCCTTTGTGCGGGTGTCCGCTCCCCAGGCTCCGAAAGCCTTGCCAGCCCTTGTGATCGGGTGGCACCGCCCACCAGGCGTGTGAAAGAAAGAAGAAAAGAAGAAAAAACCCGGTCCGGGCCGCCTGGCCACCCTTTGTGCGGGTGTCCGCTCCCCAGGCTCCGAAAGCCTTGCCAGCCCTTGTGATCGGGTGGCACCGCCCACCAGGCGTGTGAAAGAAAGAAGAAAAGAAGAAAAAACCCGGACCGGGCCGCCTGGCCACCCTTTGTGCGGGTGTCCGCTCCCCAGGCTCCGAAAGCCGTGCCAGCCCTTGTGATCGGGTGGCACCGCCCACCAGGCGTGTGAAAGAAAGAAGAAAAGAAGAAAAAACCCGGACCGGGCCGCCTGGCCACCCTTTGTGCGGGTGTCCGCTCCCCAGGCTCCGAAAGCCTTGCCAGCCCTTGTGATCGGGTGGCACCGCCCACCAGGCGTGTGAAAGAAAGAAGAAAAGAAGAAAAAACCCGGTCCGGGCCGCCTGGCCACCCTTTGTGCGGGTGTCCGCTCCCCAGGCTCCGAAAGCCTTGCCAGCCCTTGTGATCGGGTGGCACCGCCCACCAGGCGTGTGAAAGAAAGAAGAAAAGAAGAAAAAACCCGGTCCGGGCCGCCTGGCCACCCTTTGTGCGGGTGTCCGCTCCCCAGGCTCCGAAAGCCTTGCCAGCCCTTGTGATCGGGTGGCACCGCCCACCAGGCGTGTGAAAGAAAGAAGAAAAGAAGAAAAAACCCGGACCGGGCCGCCTGGCCACCCTTTGTGCGGGTGTCCGCTCCCCAGGCTCCGAAAGCCTTGCCAGCCCTTGTGATCGGGTGGCACCGCCCACCAGGCGTGTGAAAGAAAGAAGAAAAGAAGAAAAAACCCGGACCGGGCCGCCTGGCCACCCTTTGTGCGGGTGTCCGCTCCCCAGGCTCCGAAAGCCTTGCCAGCCCTTGTGATCGGGTGGCACCGCCCACCAGGCGTGTGAAAGAAAGAAGAAAAGAAGAAAAAACCCGGACCGGGCCGCCTGGCCACCCTTTGTGCGGGTGTCCGCTCCCCAGGCCCCCGAAAGCCTTGCCAGCCCTTGTGATCGGGTGGCACCGCCCACCAGGCGTGTGAAAGAAAGAAGAAAAGAAGAAAAAACCCGGTCCGGGCCGCCTGGCCACCCTTTGTGCGGGTGTCCGCTCCCCAGGCTCCGAAAGCCTTGCCAGCCCTTGTGATCGGGTGGCACCGCCCACCAGGCGTGTGAAAGAAAGAAGAAAAGAAGAAAAAACCCGGACCGGGCCGCCTGGCCACCCTTTGTGCGGGTGTCCGCTCCCCAGGCTCCGAAAGCCTTGCCAGCCCTTGTGATCGGGTGGCACCGCCCACCAGGCGTGTGAAAGAAAGAAGAAAAGAAGAAAAAACCCGGACCGGGCCGCCTGGCCACCCTTTGTGCGGGTGTCCGCTCCCCAGGCTCCGAAAGCCTTGCCAGCCCTTGTGATCGGGTGGCACCGCCCACCAGGCGTGTGAAAGAAAGAAGAAAAGAAGAAAAAAACCCGGTCCGGGCCGCCTGGCCACCCTTTGTGCGGGTGTCCGCTCCCCAGGCTCCGAAAGCCTTGCCAGCCCTTGTGATCGGGTGGCACCGCCCACCAGGCGTGTGAAAGAAAGAAGAAAAGAAGAAAAAACCCGGACCGGGCCGCCTGGCCACCCTTTGTGCGGGTGTCCGCTCCCCAGGCTCCAAAAGCCTTGCCAGCCCTTGTGATCGGGTGGCACCGCCCACCAGGCGTGTGAAAGAAAGAAGAAAAGAAGAAAAAACCCGGACCGGGCCGCCTGGCCACCCTTTGTGCGGGTGTCCGCTCCCCAGGCTCCAAAAGCCTTGCCAGCCCTTGTGATCGGGTGGCACCGCCCACCAGGCGTGTGAAAGAAAGAAGAAAAGAAGAAAAAACCCGGACCGGGCCGCCTGGCCACCCTTTGTGCGGGTGTCCGTTCCCCAGGCTCCGAAAGCCTTGCCAGCCCTTGTGATCGGGTGGCACCGCCCACCAGGCGTGTGAAAGAAAGAAGAAAAAAAGAAAAAACCCGGTCCGGGCCGCCTGGCCACCCTTTGTGCGGGTGTCCGCTCCCCAGGCTCCGAAAGCCTTGCCAGCCCTTGTGATCGGGTGGCACCGCCCACCAGGCGTGTGAAAGAAAGAAGAAAAGAAGAAAAAACCCGGACCGGGCCGCCTGGCCACCCTTTGTGCGGGTGTCCGCTCCCCAGGCTCCGAAAGCCTTGCCAGCCCTTGTGATCGGGTGGCACCGCCCACCAGGCGTGTGAAAGAAAGAAGAAAAGAAGAAAAAACCCGGACCGGGCCGCCTGGCCACCCTTTGTGCGGGTGTCCGCTCCCCAGGCTCCGAAAGCCTTGCCAGCCCTTGTGATCGGGTGGCACCGCCCACCAGGCGTGTGAAAGAAAGAAGAAAAGAAGAAAAAACCCGGACCGGGCCGCCTGGCCACCCTTTGTGCGGGTGTCCGCTCCCCAGGCTCCGAAAGCCTTGCCAGCCCTTGTGATCGGGTGGCACCGCCCACCAGGCGTGTGACAGAAAGAAGAAAAGAAGAAAAAACGCGGACCGGGCCGCCTGGCCACCCTTTGTGCGGGTGTCCGCTCCCCAGGCTCCGAAAGCCTTGCCAGCCCTTGTGATCGGGTGGCACCGCCCACCAGGCGTGTGAAAGAAAGAAGAAAAGAAGAAAAAACCCGGACCGGGCCGCCTGGCCACCCTTTGTGCGGGTGTCCGCTCCCCAGGCTCCGAAAGCCTTGCCAGCCCTTGTGATCGGGTGGCACCGCCCACCAGGCGTGTGAAAGAAAGAAGAAAAGAAGAAAAAACCCGGACCGGGCCGCCTGGCCACCCTATGTGCGGGTGTCCGCTCCCCAGGCTCCGAAAGCCTTGCCAGCCCTTGTGATCGGGTGGCACCGCCCACCAGGCGTGTGAAAGAAAGAAGAAAAGAAGAAAAAACCCGGACCGGGCCGCCTGGCCACCCTTTGTGCGGGTGTCCGCTCCCCAGGCTCCGAAAGCCTTGCCAGCCCTTGTGATCGGGTGGCACCGCCCACCAGGCGTGTGAAAGAAAGAAGAAAAGAAGAAAAAACCCGGACCGGGCCGCCTGGCCACCCTTTGTGCGGGTGTCCGCTCCCCAGGCTCCGAAAGCCTTGCCAGCCCTTGTGATCGGGTGGCACCGCCCACCAGGCGTGTGAAAGAAAGAAGAAAAGAAGAAAAAACCCGGACCGGGCCGCCTGGCCACCCTTTGTGCGGGTGTCCGCTCCCCAGGCTCCGAAAGCCTTGCCAGCCCTTGTGATCGGGTGGCACCGCCCACCAGGCGTGTGAAAGAAAGAAGAAAAGAAGAAAAAACCCGGACCGGGCCGCCTGGCCACCCTTTGTGCGGGTGTCCGCTCCCCAGGCTCCGAAAGCCTTGCCAGCCCTTGTGATCGGGTGGCACCGCCCACCAGGCGTGTGAAAGAAAGAAGAAAAGAAGAAAAAACCCGGTCCGGGCCGCCTGGCCACCCTTTGTGCGGGTGTCCGCTCCCCAGGCTCCGAAAGCCTTGCCAGCCCTTGTGATCGGGTGGCACCGCCCACCAGGCGTGTGAAAGAAAGAAGAAAAGAAGAAAAAACCCGGACCGGGCCGCCTGGCCACCCTTTGTGCGGGTGTCCGCTCCCCAGGCTCCGAAAGCCTTGCCAGCCCTTGTGATCGGGTGGCACCGCCCACCAGGCGTGTGAAAGAAAGAAGAAAAGAAGAAAAAACCCGGACCGGGCCGCCTGGCCACCCTTTGTGCGGGTGTCCGCTCCCCAGGCTCCGAAAGCCTTGCCAGCCCTTGTGATCGGGTGGCACCGCCCACCAGGCGTGTGAAAGAAAGAAGAAAAGAAGAAAAAACCCGGTCCGGGCCGCCTGGCCACCCTTTGTGCGGGTGTCCGCTCCCCAGGCTCCGAAAGCCTTGCCAGCCCTTGTGATCGGGTGGCACCGCCCACCAGGCGTGTGAAAGAAAGAAGAAAAGAAGAAAAAACCCGGACCGGGCCGCCTGGCCACCCTTTGTGCGGGTGTCCGCTCCCCAGGCTCCGAAAGCCTTGCCAGCCCTTGTGATCGGGTGGCACCGCCCACCAGGCGTGTGAAAGAAAGAAGAAAAGAAGAAAAAACCCGGACCGGGCCGCCTGGCCACCCTTTGTGCGGGTGTCCGCTCCCCAGGCTCCGAAAGCCTTGCCAGCCCTTGTGATCGGGTGGCACCGCCCACCAGGCGTGTGAAAGAAAGAGGAAAAGAAGAAAAAACCCGGACCGGGCCGCCTGGCAACCCTTTGTGCGGGTGTCCGCTCCCCAGGCTCCGAAAGCCTTGCCAGCCCTTGTGATCGGGTGGCACCGCCCACCAGGCGTGTGAAAGAAAGAAGAAAAGAAGAAAAAGCCCGGACCGGGCCGCCTGGCCACCCTTTGTGCGGGTGTCCGCTCCCCAGGCTCCGAAAGCCTTGCCAGCCCTTGTGATCGGGTGGCACCGCCCACCAGGTGTGTGAAAGAAAGAAGAAAAGAAGAAAAAACCCGGTCCGGGCCGCCTGGCCACCCTTTGTGCGGGTGTCCGCTCCCCAGGCTCCGAAAGCCTTGCCAGCCCTTGTGATCGGGTGGCACCGCCCACCAGGCGTGTGAAAGAAAGAAGAAAAGAAGAAAAAACCCGGACCGGGCCGCCTGGCCACCCTTTGTGCGGGTGTCCGCTCCCCAGGCTCCGAAAGCCTTGCCAGCCCTTGTGATCGGGTGGCACCGCCCACCAGGCGTGTGAAAGAAAGAAGAAAAGAAGAAAAAACCCGGACCGGGCCGCCTGGCCACCCTTTGTGCGGGTGTCCGCTCCCCAGGCTCCGAAAGCCTTGCCAGCCCTTGTGATCGGGTGGCACCGCCCACCAGGCGTGTGACAGAAAGAAGAAAAGAAGAAAAAACGCGGACCGGGCCGCCTGGCCACCCTTTGTGCGGGTGTCCGCTCCCCAGGCTCCGAAAGCCTTGCCAGCCCTTGTGATCGGGTGGCACCGCCCACCAGGCGTGTGAAAGAAAGAAGAAAAGAAGAAAAAACCCGGACCGGGCCGCCTGGCCACCCTTTGTGCGGGTGTCCGCTCCCCAGGCTCCGAAAGCCTTGCCAGCCCTTGTGATCGGGTGGCACCGCCCACCAGGCGTGTGAAAGAAAGAAGAAAAGAAGAAAAAACCCGGACCGGGCCGCCTGGCCACCCTTTGTGCGGGTGTCCGCTCCCCAGGCTCCGAAAGCCTTGCCAGCCCTTGTGATCGGGTGGCACCGCCCACCAGGCGTGTGAAAGAAAGAAGAAAAGAAGAAAAAACCCGGACCGGGCCGCCTGGCCACCCTTTGTGCGGGTGTCCGCTCCCCAGGCTCCGAAAGCCTTGCCAGCCCTTGTGATCGGGTGGCACCGCCCACCAGGCGTGTGAAAGAAAGAAGAAAAGAAGAAAAAACCCGGACCGGGCCGCCTGGCCACCCTTTGTGCGGGTGTCCGCTCCCCAGGCTCCGAAAGCCTTGCCAGCCCTTGTGATCGGGTGGCACCGCCCACCAGGCGTGTGAAAGAAAGAAGAAAAGAAGAAAAAACCCGGACCGGGCCGCCTGGCCACCCTTTGTGCGGGTGTCCGCTCCCCAGGCTCCGAAAGCCTTGCCAGCCCTTGTGATCGGGTGGCACCGCCCACCAGGCGTGTGAAAGAAAGAAGAAAAGAAGAAAAAACCCGGACCGGGCCGCCTGGCCACCCTTTGTGCGGGTGTCCGCTCCCCAGGCTCCGAAAGCCTTGCCAGCCCTTGTGATCGGGTGGCACCGCCCACCAGGCGTGTGAAAGAAAGAAGAAAAGAAGAAAAAACCCGGACCGGGCCGCCTGGCCACCCTTTGTGCGGGTGTCCGCTCCCCAGGCTCCGAAAGCCTTGCCAGCCCTTGTGATCGGGTGGCACCGCCCACCAGGCGTGTGAAAGAAAGAAGAAAAGAAGAAAAAACCCGGACCGGGCCGCCTGGCCACCCTTTGTGCGGGTGTCCGCTCCCCAGGCTCCGAAAGCCTTGCCAGCCCTTGTGATCGGGTGGCACCGCCCACCAGGCGTGTGAAAGAAAGAAGAAAAGAAGAAAAAACCCGGACCGGGCCGCCTGGCCACCCTTTGTGCGGGTGTCCGCTCCCCAGGCTCCGAAAGCCTTGCCAGCCCTTGTGATCGGGTGGCACCGCCCACCAGGCGTGTGAAAGAAAGAAGAAAAGAAGAAAAAACCCGGTCCGGGCCGCCTGGCCACCCTTTGTGCGGGTGTCCGCTCCCCAGGCTCCGAAAGCCTTGCCAGCCCTTGTGATCGGGTGGCACCGCCCACCAGGCGTGTGAAAGAAAGAAGAAAAGAAGAAAAAACCCGGACCGGGCCGCCTGGCCACCCTTTGTGCGGGTGTCCGCTCCCCAGGCTCCGAAAGCCTTGCCAGCCCTTGTGATCGGGTGGCACCGCCCACCAGGCGTGTGAAAGAAAGAAGAAAAGAAGAAAAAACCCGGACCGGGCCGCCTGGCCACCCTTTGTGCGGGTGTCCGCTCCCCAGGCTCCGAAAGCCTTGCCAGCCCTTGTGATCGGGTGGCACCGCCCACCAGGCGTGTGAAAGAAAGAAGAAAAGAAGAAAAAACCCGGTCCGGGCCGCCTGGCCACCCTTTGTGCGGGTGTCCGCTCCCCAGGCTCCGAAAGCCTTGCCAGCCCTTGTGATCGGGTGGCACCGCCCACCAGGCGTGTGAAAGAAAGAAGAAAAGAAGAAAAAACCCGGACCGGGCCGCCTGGCCACCCTTTGTGCGGGTGTCCGCTCCCCAGGCTCCGAAAGCCTTGCCAGCCCTTGTGATCGGGTGGCACCGCCCACCAGGCGTGTGAAAGAAAGAAGAAAAGAAGAAAAAACCCGGACCGGGCCGCCTGGCCACCCTTTGTGCGGCTGTCCGCTCCCCAGGCTCCGAAAGCCTTGCCAGCCCTTGTGATCGGGTGGCACCGCCCACCAGGCGTGTGAAAGAAAGAAGAAAAGAAGAAAAAACCCGGTCCGGGCCGCCTGGCCACCCTTTGTGCGGGTGTCCGCTCCCCAGGCTCCGAAAGCCTTGCCAGCCCTTGTGATCGGGTGGCACCGCCCACCAGGCGTGTGAAAGAAAGAAGAAAAGAAGAAAAAACCCGGACCGGGCCGCCTGGCCACCCTTTGTGCGGGTGTCCGCTCCCCAGGCTCCGAAAGCCTTGCCAGCCCTTGTGATCGGGTGGCACCGCCCACCAGGCGTGTGGAAGAAAGAAGAAAAGAAGAAAAAACCCGGACCAGTCACATGATCACATTTAACCAATGGTCGCCCTTGACGGCAGAACGCGCTAGTTACGAGACGGGAACGAGCTCACAAAGAGCACGCGCATTTTTAGCGGTCCGGAGCTGTAGGAGAAACACAAGTTAACTCAGAGACACAGACTGATGCGACACAACCAGTAAGTAGGTGTACAGCGCACACTGTAGTGTGTAGCACACAGGAGTATTAGCTTATTACGTACACGTTGGTAAGCTGTCTTGTTGCAACTGACGAACTGAAACAAACGAGCGTGCTGTGTGTGCAACAGCGCGACAAACATTACCTGTCCTTTTATTAACTGCACAGGTAGTGCTGGTCACAGCTGCTGGCTACCTGTGTAAGGCTGTCATGGGTCTGTAGCTCTGTCACCGTTTTAGGGAACATGTTTAGTTTTAAAGTAAGTTTCCGGGCTTTTCCTGCCTTTCTGGAGGGATTATATTTCACTAAAAAACGATCTAATATGCATGTCCACATAATTATGCATTATTATAATTATAATATATTAAAAAACACAAGCTGTATTTTAAAGAACATACATTAAGAAGCAGATTATATTAGATTTATATTTTAAATATGACAAAATTTTACTGTTTACAGCAGTAAAATGATTGTATCTCTACAGTTTAAAAATGTAATAAGCTTTGCCCCTGCACAGAGTGGATAGTGAAACAAATGGAATCATCATAAATACATTATTTCATATTTATTACTTCCCCCTCCTCTTTGCTTTATTATTGTAGCTCTAGTAATAAATAATAATGTAAGGATTCTGGATCAGCACCGTGATGCCCATAGTATATACAGTATTCTGAAGAAGGTCTAACATGTCACTGTGTGTGCGTGCATGTGTGTGTTTTATTTAGATGGATTTTTAAAAAAAATATTCCTCATGATATAACATTGTGCAGACATGGCTGGTAAGGACATGAGGAGGAAACAGCAGGAGCTGTGTGAGGCTACTAAAGGCAGGGCTATAACATTTTTCTGTCATCATTTTATTATAGATTAAGTGCTGGAGTTGTTAGGTGTGGATAATTAGATTATAGTTTATTGCAATAGCAAGTTGTGCCTTGTTCTCAGATAGACAGCAAGTGGAGAGTGATATATGAAATGATGGGATGGAAGGAAGAAGAGAAGCAAAGAGTGATTCACAGGCAGAGCCTAAATTATTTCTCACAGTTTTTTGTGTCCTTATGGTTCCAAGCGCTGTCACCAATCTTTGCACTTTGTTATTATCTCATGACACTTGTTTAATCAGCTACCATCTCTCCTGTGGACTTTTTAATGTCTACAGTGTCAGACCAACACAGCCCTGCCCTTCCCATATTAGATTCTTGATGAATGTGTGTTGTTGTTATTCAACCTGGTTCAATGTGCCCCTTTTTAACTTTGAGCACCCGCCCCTTTAAACCTCTCTGCACGGCCCTGGTGTAGGGGACACAGCAAACATGTGGAAGAAGGTACTCTGATCAGACGAGACCAAAGTTAAACTTTTTGGCCTATATGAAAAGCGCTACATGTGGCAGAAAAATAACACTGCTCATCACCAGTGTTGGGACTAACGCGTTATTAAGTAACGCGTTACAGTAACTACGTTATTATTATGGTAACGAGCACGGTAACTAGTTATTATGCCAAAACCGGGAACGCGTTACTCGTTACTGGGATTTAGATGGGCTCGTTATTCGTTACTTCGTGTGGTGGCTGTCGCGGAGCTTCCGCAGATTCAATAACATTAGCAAGTGGTGGAAGCCAGCAGGTGGATGAAGGAAAAGGGAGAAGAGGAGAGACCCGAAGCGGCCGCTGGTCCGAGAGTGTCAGGTGAACTGAACTTCAGGTAAGAAGTTATGACCTGCAGTCTCTCTGGGTCAGATATAAACCAAGTTTAGGCGGAGTTTATTTTCGTTGTGCTGACTTTTTCGTACTGCGTGCTAGCTAGCATGACGGAGTTTCTATACAGCTGGGTGGTGCTATGTTACTGATGTTGAACTTTATTTTGTTCATACAGTTAATTATTAGAGTTGCCAACCGTCCCGTCTGGTATTCAGAGAAAATATTACGCGTTTCTTATTGAGGTGAAAAGGAACACAGTTTGTTCCGGACTTCAGCTACAATGAAAAAGACACAAAGCTGGAGTTATTCTGTGTTTACGCTGCACAGCTGCCTCTTCTTCTCTCATTCTCTCCCCTCCCTCTCCTGTTTCTACTTTAATTATGAAACTGATCAATGATCAGCTGATCGTCTCTCTTGTTTATTTATCGTCCACTTTGCGCCAGAAAGAGGAAACCACCGGATGTCGCGCTAAACAACAGCAGCACGTTTAAGCTTGATCAGCTGTTGTTAGAATTTATTTAATATTAATTTCTAGTATCAGCTGATGTTTGCTGGAGCCATAGCTGTAAAGCTGCTGGTCATGATGTCGGTTTGTATATCTGGTGAGAGGGAAACATGAAGATGAAACCAGGAGATGTCCTTACTGAATCATCAGGGCTAAACAGGTGATGGAGAAACAGGTTTACCTTTTAGGTGACATGAATGAGTTGAAGGGAAGTTATGAACTGTTTCTGAGAGACAAATAACACCAGGATCCTTTTCTAAGTAGCTGACAGCTGGTAACTGTGCAGGGGCGGGTCTAACAAAGTGTTGCCAGGGGGCCATGTAGGGAATTAACAGGGAAAGGGGGGCACAAAGAAATACTTTTCTTTCTTATTCTCATTTAAAATGTCTAGCTTTTAAAAAATAATTATCTGAATCTTACAACAAACGATTGATAGATTGATACATATATACCATCAAGACAGTGTACATCACTGTCACAACAGTGTTTGTTTTCATTCAAAGGCTTTATGATATTTGCAATAATGGCGTCTCTAGTCAAAATGCCCGGGCTGATTTTAGTCCCAGTCCAGCCCTGTATGCAGCGCATCTGCAGTCTGGTGTTACCTACATCTTCCTATTCGGAAGGCAGAATTTATGAGTTCTGAGTACAATCGAAAGCACTACGACTGCAGTTTTTGTGTTGGATGTAAAAAGCGCACATGACGCTGTGACGTAGACTAGAATCATGGCGGCGGTCAACAACGGTCCAGGCGTGGGATTTCTCTCGTGGAAATATGCACATTATTTTTTCCTTTGGTAGGTGGCACAGTGCACTTGTGGCAAGTAAGCAAGCTAGAAGACTGGCAATCTTGCTGGGTATCCAGTTAGCAACACATTAACAAGAGAAGTCTGAGTAAAACCAAAGTTACTTTCCCTAGTAACTAGTTACTTTGAAAGTAACGAGTAACTTGAAGTAACTGAGTTACTTTTGATGGAAGTAACTAGTAATGTAACTAAGTTACTAATTTAAAGTAACTTACCCAACACTGCTCATCACCCTGAACGTACCATCCCCACTGTGAAACATGGTGGTGGCAACATCATTCTGTGGGGATGTTTTCCTTCTACAGGGACAGAGAAACTGGTCAGAGATGATGGGAAGATGGATGGAGCTAAATAGATGGGAATTCTGGAAGAAAACCTGTTGGAGGCTGCAAAGGACTTGAGCTTGGGATGTAGATTTACCTTCCAGGAAGACAATGACCCTAAATATACAGTTAGAGCTTCAATGGAATGCTTTAGATCAAAGAATATCCATGTGTTAGAAGGGTCAGTCAAAGTTCAGACCTAAATCCCATTGAGCATCTGTGGCAAGAGTTGAACATTGCTGTTCAGACACGCTTTCTGTCCAATCTGTCTGAGCTTGAGCTGTTTTACAATGAAGAATGGGCAAATATTTCAGTCTCTAGATGTGCAAAGCTGGTAGAGACATACTCCAAAAGACTTGCAGGTGTAACTGTAGCAAAAGGTGGCTCTATGAAGAGCAGGGGTTTGAATAGAAATGCATGCCACACTTTTCCAAATTTATTTGCTTAGAATTTTGACAACCATGTATTATTTTCATACCACTTCACAATTATGTGCTACTTTGTGTTAATCTATCATAGAAAAGGTCAATAAAAAACACATTTTGTTTGTGGTTGTAAGGTGACAAAATGTGTAAAAGTTCAAGAACTATGATTAATTTTTTAAGGCACCGTAACTTCAAATCACCACACAAGCACACATCAGTTAACATGCATGTACACATATGCAGTTAAAGCATATGTGTACATGCAACTTCAAAAGTTAAAGTAGAGAAAGACTGCAAACCTTAGGAACAATATGGAATGAGTGATAATGTCAGCACCATTCCATGATTTGGAAATATTTGTTTCACTTTAAATCTGTTTTTTTTTCTTAATTGCAAAAACTGTAAAATTTGAATTATCTTTTGTGTCGCTTCAGTGTTCTGTCACTTCAATGACTCCCTCTTGTATCCTTGCTACACATTGGATATAATTTTTCTTACCACGATGATGCATGATCTTTACTCTCAAATCATTTTAATGGCTTCTGAGGAAGTTGCCCCTCCGCTCCAAATTACTGTTTAACAGGCAATTTGTTCTTTACTCTAGTTTGTTCCTTGATTGTAAAATCTGGTATTTTTGCAAATTTGGCTCAGGGGGACCTGAAAGCCAGGAGACAATTTATTGTATTGGCCACAAACAATCTAATAGAGGCCCATTTCCCATAAATATTAATAAAGATTTCTATCAGAGCAAAAATATCTCTCTCTCTCTCTTAAGTATTTGCTCCTAACCTAGCAGTCATATATAGCCTTTAATTAATCCTGCATTTTTTGTCAAAGATATTTGTCACCATGAAATTAATAGCTTAAAACGGCAACGTATGAACAGATTCACTGAGTAATCAGAAAAGTTTAGCATGAATCTGGACATTAGATTTAAGCTTGAAGTTTTAACCTTATCAAATATCAGTTGGTAGAAGCTCCTTACCGTTTGAAGAAATCTCTTCTCAATCTGCTGTCCTCTTTTGCTTGCATCTTTTTTTTTCCATCTGAGACTGACGTTATTCCGTGTTAACTATTTTTTCTCCGTGAAAAACACAGCAACTCATCTTATCCCGGGGTGCCAGGGCGTCGAGCTCCGGATCTCAGCAGAAAAGTGCCAGAAAACGTTGCAGGCTGATCCAGGTATCAGTTTAAAATAAGTTCTCCTCCGTGACGTCAGAGTTGGAACACCGTTGCCTCTGCGTAACCATGGTTACAGGGGACGCTTTGGAGCTCTGCTGCTCAGCAGCAAAAGATTTCAGGTTAAACTCTAAAACCAAATAAAATCAATATACTGTATATGTGTATAGTGTACCGCGTAAGCGTTCGTTTTCTGGAAGAGGCTGTAAAACGGACAGTTAAAATGTGACCGGATTGAGGATATGTCGAGCTGTCGATAAGCACGGCTGTTTTTGTGCTGTTATTTACTGTTAGCCTGTTTTGCTGGCGTTACTGAAGTTGTTTTCAACTGGATGTCACATTGTTGAACTCTGATGATTAATGAATAAACTCTCGATGTGACGATGGTAGAATGTAATTGTAACCCTGTGTTCATTTAGTCGTTTGATACCGTTTAATATCCAGTCCATCTGTTTGGTATTTTGTTTTTAACATACCCTGGAATAATTTAAAGTTTTACAATGCCGGTGATTTACGACTCTTTCGCGACAGTCAGCTGGGGAGTAAACTGTGGGGTTCTCAGAGGTAGCTCATGTGAGCCAGCAGTGACATCTGTACATGCAGTAGCCTTAAAATACTGATTATTTATTCTCCTGCTAGGTAAGAATTTGTGTTTTATACGTACATTGCTTCTTTCTATATGTTATCGTTTGGTTATGTTATGATGTGTGGTTAATGATTATTATTAGTGTGCTAACCGTGAATAAGGTAGTAAGCTTGAAAATTAGCAGCCATGTTAAGCGGATTTCGGTGATCAAATTCGTGTGTCACTGTTTGGAATATAAACCCATATGGCTTGCACTACTTTCAAGATGTAAGCTAAAGGGGTGTGTTTTTAAAAAGGTGCAAGAATGACCTAACTCAGTGAGCGATGTGTGTTCATTGTACAGTAAGTTGTAATTTATGTTGTTGTGCATTTGAACTAGCAGACTGCACTGTTGTTTAGGGGCTATGAGCACACATGGGCTGTGACCCAATCCAGTGACCGCACGCTTCGGGGTACGCGCAGTTCGCGTACTACGTACGGCGCGTACTAGGAAGTACGAGAAGTGCGGAAATGAGAGGCTTGTGAAATGGGACGGTCTGGCCGTCGTCGCGCTGCTCAGGTTGCCTAGCAACCATGATACTAACCGCGAGAAACGTTAGCTAGCTAACCACGCTAACGAGCTAACCACGCTAACGCCATGCAGCCCAGAGGTGCTGCACGGACTAAAATCCTTTCATTTTCTCAAAAGTTGACAGCGCGCCTTATGTATGAATTCTGGTTGTGCTTGATGGCCGCGAACCGATTTTATGTGGAACACGGCGCTCAGCAATCTGTCCAAAAATGTTTTAGTACGACTTTGGTAAGCTACGGAGCTGCACCGCTTGATGGATTGTCGGAGCATTACGGCTGAGCCTCGCGGAGTGATACGTACTGTGCTTCAACGTAATATTACCCTACTGTGTATAAGGACCATAAATGGCACCTGTTAAGAGACGTGGTTGCGAAGCGGATTTCAAACTCCAGGCTGTCAGTCACACAGTAGAAGTTGGGAACAGAGCAGCTGTGAAATCTGTCTTTGTTATTGTGCTCAGCGTCTTTTAGTTTACATTTTGACTGCACAATTGTGAGCTTTTTGTTATGCACAAAAACAACATTGTTTTCTTTTATTTATGGAGCATGATTATTTAATAAATGCTCATAATTTATTTTTGAGTAAATTTATGTACATCTGCTCTATGTTAATAAAAGTGCCTGTGTGACATCTGGGACACAGCTTTGACTAAGAACTCTCTTTTTGTTCTTACTTTATGGCTTTAAAAAAATATATCGAGATATATATCTTATATCTCCATCCAGCTAAAAAATATCGAGATATGAATTTTGGGTCATATCGCCCAGCCCTATCAGGGGGTCCTTTTGTCCCTCTGTGGGGGGATACTCCCACTAGGTTTATATCTGGGACTCTCCACCATTTGACCTTAGAACTGAAGAAGCTTCTCGGATGAGAGGTGAAACGTCTTCAAGTAACTTAAAGAAGTCCAGACGCTTTTCTTTGCAAGCTCCTTTGACTACGATGACCTGGATGACTGAGAACCTTCACAGACATTAGCAGGTGGTGGAGGCCAGCAGGTGGATGAGGGAAGGGGAGGCAAGAGGAGAGACCCGAGGCGGCCGCCGGTCTGAGTGTCAGGTGAACTGAACTTCAGGTAAGAAGTTATGACCTGCAGTCTATGTTGGTCAGATATAAACCAAGTTTAGGTGGAGTTTTATTTTTGTTGTGCTGACTTTTTACAGTCAGTTACAATAACTCGTACTGCGTGCTAGCTAGCATGATGGAGTTTCTATACAGCTGGGTGGGTGCTATGATACTACTGATAGTTAGTAGAGTTGCCAACCGTCCCGTAAAAAGACGGAATCGTCCCACATTCAGAGAAAATATTACGCGTTTCATATTGAGCTGAAAAGGAATGCAGTTTGTCCCGTTCCATCCTACCTGACAAACCATCCTACCCATTGTTTCTGCGCATGCGCACAACACGAAATTAAGTGGCAAACCGTACTACCTTTGTGAATATTAGCCAGAAAAATATTCTGACGGGTAAAATTAAGTGCCAGACCATCCTACCTTTGTGAATGTGACCTACAAGCATACTAACAGCTAAAATTTAGTGGCAAATCGTCCTACCTTTGTTAATCTGAGCTAGAAGCATATTTTCACAGCTAAAATTCAGTGGCGAACCATCCTACCTTTGTGAATATGAGCTACAAGCATACTCTGATGGGCAAAGTTAAGTGGCAAACTGTCATACCAACTTAAATTTGTGCTGGAATTTTTCTGTGACAGCAGAAATGTGCATAAACTACTTACGGTAGGACATTTTGCCAAAGTATGGTTTGTCAGAACACCGTACTTCAGTTAGAAAGGAAAAAGACACAAAGCTGGATTTATTCTGTCGTTACGCTGTCAGCTGCCTCTTCTTCTCTCATTCTCTCCCCCTCCCTCACCTGTTTCTACTTCAATCATGAATCTGATCAATGATCAGCTGATCGGCTTTTCTCTCTTGTTTGTTTATCGCCCACTTTGCGCCAGAAAAAGGAAACCAGCGGATGTCGCTCTAAACAACAGCAGCACGTTTAAGCTTGATCGGGTGTTGTTAGAATTTATTTAATATTAATTTCTACTATCAGCTGATGTTGGTTTGGATATGTGGTGAGAGGGAAACATGAAGATGAAACCAGGAGATGTCCTTACTGAACCATCAGAGCTGAACAGGTGATGGAGAAACAGGTTTACCTTTCAGGTGACATGAATGAGTTGAAGGGAAGTTATGAACTGTTTCTGAGAGACAAATAACACCAGGATCCTTTTCTATGTAGCTGACAGCTGGTGCAGGGGCGGGTCTAGCAAAGCTTTGTCAGGGGGCCAGGTAGGGCATTAACAGGGAAAGGGGGGCACAAAGAAATACTTCCTTATTCTCATTTAAAATGTCTGGCTGTTATTAAATAATTATCTGAAGCTTACAACCAAAGTTTTTATCTGACGTAAAATGTATAGAAATCATACATATACCAACAAGACTGTACATCACTGTCACAACAGCATTTGTTTTCATTCAAAGGCTTTATGGTTTTCCTATAATACCTGGTGGGCCGGTCTCTAGTCAAAATGCCCGGGCTGATTTTTTGTCCCAGTCCAGCCCTGGGCACGACACGCAGTGAATTAATCTGAGAAGGTGCATTAAAAAATAAATGGCCGCACCAGCGGTGCACATCGCAAATCAGCTCACATAGACACATTAGTTGTGCCGCTTCTTAATGACGGTATCTTAGCTAACAACCCTAACAATCAGATTCAACTTGTAATTGGGTTAAAATAACTTAGCCTACTGGTGAGAGGGACGTTATTATCTTTCTACATTCCGACACTTCAAAAGCTTCAGCAGCTGTGCGCTCAGCGCAGCATCAGCACCACGGAGATACACGGATACATCCGTAGACTCGAGACAGAATTCACAATGTGTTTTTGGGACTTTCAGGTGTATGGACCAATGTTTTATTTTCTGATCAAACCAGAAATCTTTAATGAGCAGCTGGATTTGTCTCACATTAACTGGCTGAGTTAATGCCAGTTAATGCAACATCGAAGCAGCTGGAATCCACAGCTGTGTGTGTTCATGGAGCTGCATGTTCACCTGCTGGACATCACTACCTGACAAGTTTGACTATCTTCAGAACATTGCAGAGGCCTTATTGACAGTATTTGGCTCTACATGTCTGTGTGAGCAGATTTTCTCTCACATGAATCCTCAGGTAGCCTCTGAATGCTGGACACTGGGAGACCCGTGTCTCTGAGTGGGAGACCAGAGATCACATTAACATGTGTGTCTCTGTATTAACAAACATGCCATATTGGCCCAGTTTATTTTTCTTATCATTGTTGTGAGGAGACCATAAACAGCATTTGTATTTTCTGTTGTACAGTTCATTTGCTCTTATGGATAAAATGTGTTTTTTTTGTTTCAAAATAGCTGATAACTATTCGCTGACAGCTGCCAGCATCTGCAAACAAATATAATCCTATAAAGTGGTTCTATATAGTGTGTAACTGTTCATATAGAGCGTTATTAAATTTATTGCTAATGCAATCATATGGCACATTGACTTCTGAGGAAATTTTAGATGCACTCGTCATCAGAAAAGTTGCCGACCCCTGATATAGATGTATCATATATAAGAGACAAATGTTGTTCCTTCAGTATGTTGGCATTATTACATTTGGCTCAATGCTTACATATATGTGTAAAAACAAAATGTACGAGCTGTGATAACTGTGTCTGATAGAATGAAGAGTCGACTGATATATGAAATATTCCTTTATTGGGTGAGAAAACCAACATTCCACAGGCCACAATTGACAATCTGATAGACTCCATGCGACGATGTGTTGCACTGCATGAGGCAAATGGTGGTCACACCAGATACTGACCGGTTCTGGGTCCCCAGACCCCCAATAGCGCAAAAAACTGCACATTCCAGGGTGGCCTTTTGTTGTGGGCAGTCTGAGGTACACCTGTGCACTACTCATGATGTCAGATCAGCATCCTGATGTGGCACACCTGTGAGGTGGGATGGATTATCTCAATATAGCAGATGTGCCCACTACCACACATTTGGACTGATTTGTGACCACTGTTTGGGAGGGATGGTTATATTGTGTATCTGGAATGAATTTTAGGTCTCTACGTCCATCCCATGGGGAATGGGAGCAGTAACAAAGGTGTTGCGTTTATATTTTTGTTGAGTGTATAAAGCATATAAACAGTTACAGCAATATGATGCAACAAACACAGCAGCTACTGATCCAAAATACTCAAAGCTTCATAGAACTGAAACCAACATTTATTTTTAGCTCCATTCTGCTGCTGATGCATACTTTAGGTTTCTGAACATTAAACTTGTTGCTGCCTTTCATAGTGTGTAACCTGAAGGCCCTGAGTACTCTGAGTACTTTCTCCCACACTGGAAACACTGGGATGATCACATTATGTGAACATTACCTAATAAGACTGATTCAGCACAGACAGTTATGTTAAACTTTCCTAGCAGTCCTTCACAAACAGGGAACAGTCTGTCTATTCTCTCCATCTGTCAGCTGCTGCTGGCTCTTCCTCCTCCTCTTCCTCACACACTGCTGAGTTTGTCCTGGTGGATCATCAGGGCTGCAAAGCCTCACAGATGATGTGCAGCAGTGGGTCCCTCAGTCTGTCCTCACTCTGGACACTTGCAGTCGTCACACATGGACATCAAATGTGTGATAAGCTGCAGGATTCAAACACAAGTGTAACTTATAAACACATGTTCATACTTTTATTCCACAATCAGAGAGAAAGAAACAGAGAGAGAGTGCAGGACAGACAGACAGGTGACAGTCTCAGGTGTACACACTGCTACACAACAGCACAGAGAAGCAGGATTTAGTGTTTGTGTTATTACGAGTGTAAACAAGAAGAGTTCCAGATGGTACAGTGGACACATGTGTGACTGCTGTGATTAAAGCATCTTTCTTTCAGCTTAACGAGTGAACCGTCAGCTCGTTCAAACACACGTTAAAGTGCGTTTGGCTCGACACCACCGAACAGAGGCAGCAATATAACACAGCTAACATTAACAGTGCAGTGGATCCTGCTTGTGCCGTGATGTTCAGGACTGCAAACCGAGCAGCATCACTGACTTTCAGCTTGTTGTGTTTGTGGATATATGACTGACTTTAATTATCCACAAAATCATCAGATTCTCTGTCAGATTAAGGTCGACTATTGAACGGCGTATATTTTAAAGGCTTTAAAACCAAGTTAGTACATTCACAACTAATGTCACATAACTTTGCCGACATGTGGCCAACAGTAATGTTTTAATGTTCTTCATTATTAAACATTCGCACATAAATAAGTGACATCATATACAGTAAACTTACTTTTGAAAGTTTACTCTTCGGCTGCTCCGCTTCTGCCCTCTGCCGTGTTTTTCGGCAAAATTATCCACACCCACCACCGCGCTATGAATTGTGGGATATATGGGACCACGAAGTGTACAGTGGACCACACTTCAAATTTGGGGAAATCGACGGCGCATTTGGAGTACACTTCAAATTGGGACAGCCGTCGTCACGTCGCTGTGACGTAATAGGTTTCAAAATGCGTACTCAGGAGCGTGCGGTCACTGGATTGGGACACAGCCAAGGTCTGTAGCTGTGTCAGAGCAGCTTGTGTGAGCCAGCGGTGATATCTGTACACGCAGTACCTTTAAAATACTCGTGTGTCATTCTCCTGCTAGCAGTGGAGGAGACTTCTGCTGAGGAAGAGGCCCTGCTGTCCTGCCGTCTTACTGGTGCCATTGAGGGATCAGCGGCTGCTATATATTCTCCTCGACCTCGAGTATTTGGACTGAAGGACTCACAGACACGTTTTATATTTAGCTCTATACATTTTAAAAAGATTTTTTAAAAATATTTTCTTATTCACAAAGGCTGTATGGAGACATTTTGGTTATTGCCACAGACGCTTTCTCTTACTACGGATGGAGGATGTTGCGGTTTTACAACCCATGAACTGAGAAACGACTCAATAAGTAATATGTTCACATATTCCAGTGTTAAACACAAGTGAGTCTCAATTGAGTGAAGTGTTGGTAACTGATGCCAATATTTTTCTTCTGTTTAAATCCCATTCATATAAGGGACCCTAATTTTATCCTGCTACAAACATATTCACCCAGTGTCATTTAAGTTTCCTGTAAACTACACATGTAAAGCGGATGTGAGAGAGGCTGTGATGAAGTCCTGGAGTTTTTAACGATGTACGTGCTCCAGTCCAGAAATTTGTATTATATGTTGGACACAGGTGGTAAAGTGCTGTCACACCCTGAATAAATTGTCCTCTGTTCTTTGGTAAGCTGACATATTTGTTACATAATCATATGGTTTATCAGAGGGGAAGTGCGAGTTTTAGAATACTGGAGCCTAAGGTTAGGTGCAATAATATTCAGCCGTAATATTAGCTTATAACTAGGTCTTGTCAGTTAGCCAGTGTTGTGTCAAAAAGTCATGTCTGCCATAAACTCATTTTCGGTATTTGTCAAAAACCAGTTGATCATATTTAACCCTCCTGTTATGTTGGTTTCCAGGAACAACAGTTATGCTTCTGGGTTAATTTGACCCGGGGCAAATTTACTCATCCAAAAGTGTAGGAAACACTGGCATTGATTATTTTACAATTTTCTTTTATAATTTAGATTTTTTTCGTTTTCTGCAGTGATGCAGATGACATGTGACATCTCTTCTGTTCTGGGTCAATCTGACCCGCAACATAACAGGAGGGATAAACTGCTATAGACAACTTTTTGGTCTATAATATGTGAAACATGTCATATGTGTCCCTCATGAGTGATATTGAGTCATCTTGTGCCACAAACAACATTCCTGTCACAAGGTAGAAGCTGCAATCACTTTTTGGGAGTGATTTTTACTTCGTATTTATTCATTAAAATTACTTTTTTAAAGAGTAATCTGGCCAAGAGGACAGCAGAAATTGCAACAAATATAATAATAGTTCTCTAAACATATTTTAAGTGTCCCAAAAGGACTGGGTTGGTTTTAATATAGTTACAATAACACAGAGTTATAAATATACTTGAAAAAATGGGTCGTTATTAAACTTGATATATAGCCTTTTGTAAATCATGTTCACTAAAGTCTATTTACCAATATAAGTAAAGACATTGGAAATCAGTTTTTGTCAGACGATCACTTTTTGGCACAACACCGGAGGTAAAACAGGTATGATCCTTCATATCTGGAGTGTGAAGGTGCAGACATAAATTCAGATATCTCTGGGATGTTTAAGAGTTTAGAATTTCTCTGGTTCATTAGCTTTATTCAGATAATTCAGTAATCACTCAAGATTAGTTCACTAGTACTCCTGAATTCAAAGAAATAGTCAGGGTATTCGGCGCTTTGCTTTCCCACAGGCGAACTCAGGTGAAATGAAAGAAGTATTGGATGCCCTCCTCCTCTGGCACAACGATAACTCACAAAAGCTCCTTGGAGTAAAGAGATCAGGTTCAGAAGTGGTTCTTTCTAAGAACGTATATCTGTATTTATAAATGACATATTAAGGATGAGTGATGCTTAAATAATGAGGAAATTAAGCAGTGACCAATGACACATTTAACAATGTGTCATTTTTATCCACTATTCTATGTTTATTTATGAGTACAAGATGCTTTTTTCTATCAAATACCTAAAAAATGACTCACTGCACCTTTAAAAATACTAACTTAAATAAACCAAGATAACCCAGCAGTCCATAGGAAATAATGTGTGCACTATGTCACTAAATTTATTGTCACTGCAAATGTAAAAGGAAACATAAATGAACCACAGAGGAAGTGACATGACTTTGAGGACAGATGTGATCAGGTGGAAAGTGCAGAAAGCTGACTGATGTCCATCTGTGGCTCCATTCAAAGTTGGCCTGTCCTGTATCAGGCATTCAGGATTTTCTTTTATGGCCATTTAGCTCTTATGGCATGAACTTGCTCAGTGCATTATTATTGGCGTTTCTACAGTCTGATATTTGTTTAATAATTGATTGATACAGTGCATCAAATAAGTTGATAAATAAGATGTTAAAAACTTCATCATCATATCAAACATGATCGATTTGGAGCAAGTTTATTTGGCACATGCTGACTGCATTCTAATTGTAACCAGAACAGGAGGCGAGAGCAGAGAACGAGAGTGCAGCAGTTTAGTGAAAGGAACAGGAAAGGTGAAGAAGAGGTGAGCATCCAAAAGACGAGCAAGAGGACAGTTCCAAAGGAGACATGACGGCACAATAAAAGCTGTAAGAGCAGAGATTCATTTTTACTATTTTTTTCTTTAGGTTTTACTCCCGCTGCTTACAGTAAATCAAATATATAGTACAAACAAGAAAAACTCAAATTGCATTGTTGTTCAGTATAGCTCTGTGACTTCAACCTTTAGCTAACGTATAATGTTTGACATTTTTTATAACTGTGACTATAAAATATAGTCAATAATATTAAAAAGGTGCTGTTACTGAGTGAAACTTCCAAAGATTTCAGGTCTGGATTTAGCCCCAGTGCTATGCTGGACATAAGCAACTGTGTTAGTGTGACGCCCTGCATATTTGAAGCATTGCAATAAACTTCTGTTCTTACTGAATCTGTAACATTGCCTTGATCTGCCTACATCATTTTTTAAATAGTTTATGTTGTTAAATGAGTTTTGTGTCACTGTGCACAGAGAGAAACTCACCTGATGTAGTGGTAATGCGTTATTCACCACTAGATGGAGACAACCTGGCACAGGTATTTTCTCTACACACGAAATTTCACACTGAAAAGCATTGGTGGGAATTTTTGTTTACATAGTAAGCAAAAGAAAAAATGTCTTGAGGTCTTTCCAGTGTTTTCAAAATTGTGTTTTTCAGATACACGTCAAAATTTAATACAGACAAACACACACACAAAACAACAAAATATGTCAAATTACATGCACGTCTCATTCACTTTTCAATTTCATGGAAAATAACTTGTGTTATTCATGACATGATATCATTTAAAATAACTTTGTCAGGCCAGTGAATAGCTGCCACATAAGTATAAATCTAAATCATGCAAGTGTAATATAGAAAAAAAACACAAACAGTTGTGCTGTTAGTTCATAATAAATGGGTAGGGGTGTATAGTCAGTAAAAGCCACCAAGGCTCTGCCGAGCTCCAAACCTCCTCTGCCACAAACAGAAGCATCAAAAATGTGCGCTGGGAGCTTCATGGCATGATTTCTACAGCCACACAAATCTATATGTATGTGGCCAAGAACCTCAGTCCATGTAGAGTATCTTAGCACAGTTTACTTGTGTCAGTTAGGTCAGCTAGTGGGATGGCAGAGAGGGCAGCCTTTACATTATTTTATTGTAGAGTGACTGGAACTGCCTATGAGCTTCTAATCAGGCAGAGATATTGACAGAAGGAAATATTTCAAAATAAAAAATAAAAAAAATTACTTTTTTAAATTTCAAAGGAAATACATTGATGAAAATCAAAGAAGAGAAATATTTATGTGATGTTCCATTTTCCTGAGAACTGATTGGCTGTGATGACTCCTTCAAGTACTACATGCTACTTTGTCCTGCTAGTTAAGCCTGCTGTCTGTTCTCAGGCCTCCTCCTGCTTCACTGCCATAAATCCATCACCAGAGGGCTCCACTGACCTGCCTGTTGACATCAGAGCACACCCCTGTGTCATGTGACCTGGCTGGAGTTGCAAAGCTGGACTCAGACCTGGCCCAGGCAAGTTCAAAGACAGTTGTGGTAGAGAGAGCAGGGAGTATAGTAGAGCACTGGAAGGATGAGGTGGAAACAGGAAGCGTGTAGATTCAGTGGATTTGGCATCCTCCATCTGTCTCCATGCTCTCTTTACTGGCCTTCTAAAAATCACTTCTAAAAACTTTTCCTGTAGCTGTGTAGCTGCTTTTGTTTAAATGTTTAGCATTTAGAATTCAACTTTACTGTCATTACACATGTCCAATACAGGGTAACAAAATACAGTTTGCATCTTATCAGTAAGTGCAATAAGAGCAAATATACAGATGTACTACATATATACAGATGTATCGGTGTGAGGTAAACAGATCTACAGAGTGCTATGAATATATCTACAGCAGTGGAAGCGTAGCTCTCTGAACAGACTACAATAGTGAACATGGGTGTCAGGTTGACACTGTGCTGCACACTACAAGGTTAACAAGTTCCTCTCGACTGAGCCCAGACGGACTAGCCACAGACATTTTCTACATTTACAGAATAAATAAGTTTGTGTATTTCCTAAATATTTCGTTCTTGTTATTTTGTTTTGCACAAAAGCGAAATACAATCAGGAGCGTTGTCATGAAGCTTTTCCTGAAGCTGCCTCCACTGAGTGAGCAGCGGCGCCCTCTGCAGTTTGTGTGTGGAAGTGCAAAAGCTTACAGCACCTGGTATTCCCAGGCGGTCTCCCATCCAAGTACTGACCGGGCCCGACCCTGCTTAGCTTCCGAGATCAGACGAGATTGGGCGTGTTCAGGGTGGTATGGCCGTAAGCGAGGGAAGCCCGCTATAAAAGACCTTTTATACTTGGCAAATGTCACGCACTTTAAAATATAGTATTGTGCTAAGCTTCACATGTTACAGCGAAAACATGCAAACCTTTGTTGTGAACTGCAGCTTCAACACTGAGCTGCAAAAATGCTTTTCCCGCGGTAACGTCACCATAATAACACATGTTAGTTTCTCACAGCACAGTGTTAAAGTGACAGAGAGCACACAGTGTGTTAGGACCATTTGGAAGTCCAACATTTTTGTGCTTTGGAGAATTCAACTTGTATACAGGACATAAAAAAACGTAAGCACGACCGTGTCATCACAGCATGTATAAAGAGGCTGTTTCTGAAACAGTCCCTCGCTTACGGCCACACCACCCTGAACACGCCTGATCTCGTCTGGTCTCGGAAGCCAAGCTGGGTCGGGCCTGGCCAGTACTTGGATGGGAGACCGCCTGGGAATACCAGGTGCCGTAAGCTTCTGCACTTCAAGACACAAATGACAGTTTAACCCTTGTGCGCCCGCCTGTTCTCGGGGCGTGGGGCGTGGTGACCCCCCGAGGGGCGTGTGTGTTATTATGATGATTAGGGTGGGGGTCGCTAGGACCCCCGAGGGGCGCTTGTGTTATTACGACGTCGGCGGCGTCTGGGGAGCGTCGGTGTGTGAAGCGGCGTAGTTGGGACAGTACGTGACGGCGCAGTTGGTGCACACGTACACTCGGCACTCGTGGCACAGGATCTTGGTCTTGACGTCTTTGCTCTTGGGACACACGCGGCACCTTCGCCTCTTGACCGGAGAGGAGTCGTGTGGCGTAGCGTCGGCGGTGCGAGTAGTACGAGCGTCGGCCTCGGTGGCAGTACCTCGGCCCGCGACTCGGCCTCCTCCCCGTCCTCGCGCTAACGCCCTGGCTTCGAGCATGGGGCGCACGAGCGCTTTGCCCAGTCGCTCGAGGAAGAGCCGTCGTTTGGTGAGCTTGCCCGCCATCCAGTCGGGGTGAATTTCCCTCCACAGCACGAATGCGTTGTAGGCCGCCACGTCGACCATGTTGTGGAAAAGGGCCACGGGCCACCTGCAGGTCTTTCTCCTGCAGCTGTACGTGCTCACGACCTTGTCCAGGTTGTCGACGCCTCCCTTGTTGCGGTTGTAATGCAGCACCAAGGGAGGCCTTGCGAGCCGCCGTCCTGGCAAAGTTGCAACGGCATTTCGTAGCCGTGATCCAAGTGGCTCTTTGGTTGTTAAAGGTTGCTATGGCAAGTATGACAGAAGATTCTTAAATCATCTTAAAAAGGAAAGTCTCATTTTGCTCAACTGTTTCTGGAGGTCACAGCTCACGATTGAAATGGAAAACATTAAAGGTTGTTGGTAAAAGTTGTGGTATATCAGTGGTTAGAAATAACATTATTGCTTTAGGATTAGTTTAACACAAAGTCAGGGCTGACCCAGGACCATTGCTGTGAGTCACAGTGCGCAGCATAAAAGTTCTTTCACATCGGACGCAGGATGTGCTGCTAATGCTAACTGCTAACTAAAAGCAAAGGATCCAGAATTTGTTGCTGGCTGCTGGGCTCTGTGGGTTTTTGCAGCAGCTCTACCTGTACTAGATGCACCTGCTCCTTGTCGTTTCTATCTCTGACTTTATGTCCTCTACAAGAGGTTTTTTTTGCTGGTTCTTCAAATGTTCAATAAAAACATGTATGCTAATTCATAACGAAGAAAGCTTTGTAATAAAGACTGTCATTTCCAAAACACTGCCCGCCCCCACCCCGCGGTCCGCAGCGCTGTTGAAAAGGCTGTGGAAGTCCCTGTATTAAACACGTAGACCTGTGACATAAAAATCACCAAACTCGGACGACCACAGACTGTTTTCCTTCGTGGTGATGAAGGAAAACGCTGGGTTGGCATGTAAAAGGGCATTTATTCCCTTCAAAGAACTGCAGTTCAAAAAAGCGCCCCTCGACAGCCAAACCCATCTGTTCTCTGATTGGATTGTTACATTTGTGATTGACATGACATTGACCAATCAGATGAAGGGAAGAAAAATAGGGTCAAAAATTCGTACTTGTAACTTGCAGGGGTTTTTTTTCTAAGTCCACACACAAATCTTTTTTACGCACATGCAAATCTTTTTTACACATACAAATCTTTTTTACGCACACACAAATCTTTTTTACGCACACACAAATCTTTTTACACATACAAATCTTTTTACACATACAAATCTTTTTTACACATACAAATCTTTTTACACATACAAATCTTTTTTACACATACAAATCTTTTTACACATACAAATCTTTTTACACATACAAATCTTTTTTACACATACAAATCTTTTTTACACATACAAATCTTTTTTACGCACACACAAATTCTTTTTACACATACAAATCTTTTTTACGCACACACAAATTCTTTTTACACATACAAATCTTTTTTACGCACACACAAATCTTTTTTACGCACACACAAATCTTTTTTACGCACACACAAATTCTTTTTTACACATACAAATCTTTTTTACACATACAATTCTTTTTTACACATACAAATCTTTTTTACAAGTACAAAATATTTATGACCACATTTTGAGCCCATAGACATCCGCTGGTTTCCTCTTTCGGCGCAAAGTGGGCGATAAACAAACAAGAGAGAAAAGCCGATCAGCTGATCATTGATCAGTTTTCATGATTGAAGCAGAAACAGGAGAGGGAGGGGGAGAGAATGAAAGAAGAAGAGGCAGCTGTGCAGCAAAGACACAGAATAAATCCAGCTTTGTGTCTTTTTCATTGTAGCTGAAGTCCGGGACAAACTGTTCCTTTTCACCTCAACAAGAAATGCGTAATATTTTCTCTGAATACCAGACGGGACGGTTGGCAACTCTAATAACTTATGAACAAAATAAAGTTCAACATCATTAACTTCATAGCACCACCCAGCTGTATAGAAACTCCGTCATGCTAGCTAGCACGCAGTACGGAAAAAGTCAGCATAACGAAAATAAACTCCACCTAAACTTGGTTCATATCTGACCCAGAGAGACTGCAGGTCATAACTTCTTACCTGAAGTTCAGTTCACACTTGGACCGGCGGCCGCCTCGGGTCTCTTTTCCTTCTGTGTCCCTTTTCCTTCATCCACCTGCTGCCTCCACCACTTGCTAATGTTACTGAATCTGTGGAAACTCCGCGATAGCCACCACACGAAGTAACGAGTAACGACCCTATCTAAATCCCAGTAACGAGTAACGCGTTCCTGATTTTGGCATAATAACTAGTTACCGTGCTCGTTACCACAATAATAACGTAGTTACTGTAACGTGTTACTTAATAACGCATTAGTCCCAACACTGATAACTATGCATGTGACAAATAAAGAACCTTGAACCTTGAACCTTGAAATACATTGATTACAGTAAATGGTACATCTTAGATGGCTAAAAACAGACACAGAAGTTCCTCTTTCTATAACACCTTCCATACATGGCAATAAATTTCAAGCCTAGATGGTCCCTGAGGGCTTGTCCTTTCTTGACTGGTCTTCTGTCATCCGTTACCAAGCAAACTGAAATGCAGTTAGAAGCAAAATGAATTTTGGGCCTTTGGCCTGGCAGGCTTCTGGATTATATGTGTTTGTAAGCATGTACGCAATCCTTCTGTGCTCCAAGTCACCTACACAATACATTGTGAAGACATAGCGCTTCACAAAGCTTAAAACCTTCTTTAATGTAAAAAATAAATGCTGCCCCTTTTCTACAATTCCCCTGTGGGAGAGGAGCTGGAGTGGGCAAGCTATTTATTTGGAGGTCTTTCTTTCTTTTACCTTTTATCGTCAGACACAACACAGAACCACACCAGTTACACTCAAACCTCAGTCTGAGGGATGTTTGGACAGCAGAGAGAGGGAGACAGCTCTCCTGGGTCCTCACATGCAGAGCCGGTAAATCAGGAGTTAACTGCGATTAACCACAAGTTACACTCTCACATCCAGGCCTGACTACAGACATGCTGGATTAAGTAGAAGCTGTGTAACAAAGAGAGGACATCACACTACCATCTTAACAAAGTCACTGACATCTATCAGTCTGAAAGACTTAAATTTGGAGTCTATTGTGATTTTATTTTTCTCAGAATTGACAACAATGTCATTGTCCAGAGCAAATACCCAGAAATAAAAGCCACTCTGTTTCACTCAGGTGTGTCTGTGTTGTATCTGACTCAAAGACAAGGAATCTGTACATCTCACCTGACTGCAAGCTGATGATGCCAGTGCTGTTACCATGGCAGAATCCAGTTTAGCAGGTTTACAGACAGACCAAAACCATAAGAGTCACGTAACTGGAGAAAACTAAGCTGTAGTCTTTGTCACTGTGCAACAGACTTTTGGCTGTCTACATGTCATTAATGACAATATTTGACTGCTATTCCTATTGATGTATTCCGTATTTATACATGTGTATATATGCTATATTTATGCTTATGTTCATATTCTCTTATTCTGCTTTATTTTACATTATAACTGCTACTGGAAATTGAGTTTCCTGGAGGAACCACCCAAGGGATTAATAAAGTTCTATTGATCTACATTTACTGTATATAACAGTGTTTAAATAGTACTTTATATGGTATTGATGTCATACCAGAAACCAGGAAAGTGTCCTCTCTTTGTCCCTCAGCATGCAGCAGAAGATTCAGATCTTCACCTCAGCTGAGAAGCTGTTGGCCTGATTCATAGTCTCCAGGTTCAGATCAAGACTGAGTTGGTAGAGAAATATGATCTGACACTTTAGTAATAATAATAATAATAATAATAATAATAATAATAATAATAATGGATTGCATTTTTATAGCGCTTTTCGGGGCCCTCAAAGCGCTGTACAATACCACTATTCATTCATTCTCACATTCACACACTGGTGGAGGCAGCTACGGTTGTAGCCACAGCTGCCCTGGGGCAGACTGACAGAAGCCAGGCTGCCATATCGCGGCATCGGCCCCTCTGGCCAACACCAGTAGACGGTAGGTGAAGTGTCTTGCCCAAGGACACAACGACCGAGACTGTATAGTACAGTATATTAGCAGAGTTTTTCTGTCCTCACTAAGTGTTGTCCTCATGAATGTAGACTAAGCTATACAGACAGGTAAACACTCTCCTTGTCAAAATCCAAGGAACAGGCCGATGTATTGAGTTGGATGATTTAATAAGGATAAAGTGTAAAACTGTTGACAAAACCAGAAGTAAAACCAATTAAAATGTTGCATCAATATGCCTTGTTGGGGTTATAATACTGTACAAAGCACCTTGAGCCAATCTTTGTTATGATTTGGTGATATAAATGTAATGTAATGTAACTGATAAACTGGGACTACACACAACAGTGCACAGTGTTTGAGAACAACTTCTTGGTTCTTTAACCTGTTCTCTTTTACTCCACTACTGTCACCATTTTATCTAAGTCTTTGATAAAATATCTCTGTGATCAACATTATTTGTTAGGATCTTAACAGAGCTGCAGGAAAAAAAGTGAAACTCATTTGGTTTTGCTCTACAGAGATGCACACTGAGTCACAAACCAATTCAACATACCAGTAAAAAACAAGAAAACAAAACCAAAAGAAAGATGTAGGTATGGTAGGATGAATAGGTGTGGCAGGTTGTGTTATTGTGTCAGTATGTGTAAAGATTACCACAGATAGCAGACACGCCAATGCAAAATATGGCAACAATGAAGCAGGAAGTTTAGTAATCATGATCATCTTCAGAGATACAAAAATGAACCAAGTTTCACATGTATAGATGTATACATTACCAGCTGTTCTTGTTGTTCTGGAGCCAAAACAGCATCTGTCCCTGCTGGCCTAAAGCACTGCCTAACCTAATATTATCATATGTAGTTGTGATGGAGGTGGTAAGGATGGTAATTAAGCAGTACAATGGTTTGATTCTTTTTAAAATTATTTTCCTTTTTTTTTTTTTGGTAAGATACTGTGGGACAGCTAGGTACAAAGGTGTGCCAAGGTGTGGCCGATTAATTAATTATTCTCAAAGTTTCCAGACTTTTAGGATCATGAATCATCCTGTTCTAAATAAAATGTTTTGCGTTTGTTCATCAGACAGAGAAACATCTTATGTTGGATGCTCTTGCTATGTGAGGAAATGTGCAGCATGTATCAGTAATTGAACAACACAATGTGACAGATGATTGTGCAGGTGTCTGCTGTGAAAATTGTTTTTTTAATTTCTGTCAGAGATGTGCTGTAAAAGAAACCAGAAGAAAAACACAGGAAAAAAACACAAGACTATTATACTTTGTTTATTCGTGACTATTGAAAATAATATTGAAGGAAAATAACTTTTTCTTTTTAAAATACAAGCTGACAAAGGACATATTTAGTTGTTTCACATTATCACATTTGGTCTCTATTATGCATTTCAGAGTCACTGGGTGAGAGGTGAGGTTGGGACAGGTCACTGGTCTCTCACTGATTAAAATACTTTTTTGTTCTCATAGTTATCACTGGGGTTTTGAAAAAAAGAGATTAAAACAAAAAATGTTTAGGGCAAGGGTAATTCACAAATTAACACTTAAATATCAGAGAGCATTAACTTCTTTAAAAAAATATTTGTTGTCATTTATTGCTTTTACTTTGGTTGTAATATCTGAATATAAAATGCTTCGAACACTTATTCACAGCAAAAAATTAAGTCAGAAAAAAAATCGAAACTTTCAGAAAAAGTAAAAAAGCAAACAAACAAACAAAAAACTTGTGATGGTTACTGGGTATTGTTGTGTGAAATGGAAAATAGACTGATTCTTATATGGTGAATCTCTATTTTACCATTGGCTTACATCACTTCCTTGTTTCTTGCTTCTAGCTAACCATAGCACAGTGTTACAAGTAAAAGCAGCTCCTGTAAGAGTTGTACACTCTTCTCTATTACTGATAAATGCTGTTACCATAGCATTTATCAGCTGAAGAGCAAGTGGATTTACATCAGCCTGTATGCTTATTTGCATTATGGGTTAATATCTAATGAGATTTATTTTTTGGTTTAATTGTTTGTTTGTTCTTTGTGCTGCTCCAAAAAAAGTTTAATGTGTGTTTGTTTTGTCCTGTTGAAACAGCCAGCTGTGCCATCTGCCCATTTAACCTTTCTCCAAAAGACATTTCGCTCGTCCATAACGAGGAGCTGCGACAGTCGAGCTTCAAGATGTCGGTCCAAGATGTTTTGGAGCCGTTGCTTCTTTCTTAGTTGGCATGCTCACAGTCCATGGTCATATAACACTGGCTTCACTGTGGACGGTGACGCTCGTGTTGCAGCAGTTTTTAGTTCATGGCAGGGTTGAGCTTTGTGATGGACACAAAGTACCTTTGCTTTATTAACAACTGGAACGTTAATAAAACATGTTTGATTTTGCTCCACAGGGTGAAATGAAACAGAAAACCACAACGTGAAGATTAAAGAAATTAAACCAAAAAAGTAAGATAAGATAAGATAAGATAAGATAACCTTTATTAGTCCCACACGTGGGAAATTTGTTTTGTCACAGCAGGAAGTGGACAGTGCAAAAGTTATGAGGCAAAAATTAGGATACAATAAGAATAAATACAGTACACAACTGTACAGAATAGAATAAAATAAAATACTATATACAGTAGAATAAAATAAAATAAATATACAATAAGATAAAAAATAGAATACAAATACAAATGCTATATACAACTGAGTAAAAATACAACGATGACAGAAAGGATTATTGCACTTAGTATTATTGCACATGTGTGGATGTGTGTGTTTGTTCAGTTAAAGTCTTTGTTGTGGAGTCTGACAGCAGTGGGGAGGAAAGACCTGCGAAATCTCTCCGTCCCACACCGTGGGTGCCGCAGTCTCCCACTGAAGGAGCTGCTCAGTGCTGTCACAGTCTGCTGCATGGGGTGGGAGATGTTGTCCAACAGGGATGACAGCTTAGCCGCCGTTCTCCTGTCACTCACCACCTCCACTGGGTCCAGAGGGCATCCTAGAACAGAGCTGGCCCTTCGGATCACCCTGTTCAGTCTCTTCCTGTCCCCAGCAGAGATGCTGCCGCCCCAGCAGACCACACCATAAAAGATAGCAGAAGCCACCACAGAGTCATAGAAGGTCTTCAGGAGTGGGCCCTCCACTCCAAATGACCTGAGTCTCCGCAGCAGGTACAGCCTGCTCTGCCCTTTCCTGTAGAGGGCGTCTGAGTTATGAGTCCAGTCCAGTCTGTTGTTCAGATGAACACCAAGGTACCTGTAGCTGTCCACAGCCTCAATGTCCATACCTTGGATGTTCAGTGGTTGCAGTGGAGAATGTTTGTGCCTGCGGAAGTCTACCACCAGCTCCTTGGTTTTACTGGCGTTGATCTGGAGGTAGTTCAGCTGGCACCAGTCCTAATCTAACATTCCTAAGATAGGAATGTTAGATTAGTCACAACAGGTGTGACTGGTTCTGTCGGTGTGGGTGTGCACTCTAGTAGTATAAATATCTGCAGACACAGAGGCATTAGCACAATAACCACTGCTCATCTTTATCCACACTTTAAGGAATCATGGAGGTTTCAGCGTTAAAGAAAATGATAGATGTTTTGAGTCTCTGTGAAGACGTTAAGGTAGAAAAAACAGATCTCATCATTGATGGTAATGCTCTTTACTATTTTTTGTATTATACATCTGATCCAAAGCTGGACCAGAGATGTGGAGGGGATTATCCTGGATTCAAACATGAGGTCTGTAAGTTCTTTAAGACTCTGCAGGACTGTGAAGTCAATCCGTACGTCATCCTGGATGGAGGCTCAGGACCCGAGAAGCATGAACAAAATGTGTCTCGTCTAAAATATAAACTGAAAAAATCAAAGACAATAGCAGAAACTGAGCCTGATGGCACTTTACCAGAGGGATATAATGTGTTACCACCTCTGGTCAAAGATGTATTCCTAGAAATCTTAAAGGAAGAAAAAATAGAGTTTGAAGTGTGTTTAGGAGAGGCAGACCCTGAGGTTGTTTCTAAGGCAAATCAGGAACAATGTGCTGTGCTGTCCATTGACAAGGATTTTTACATCTTTGATGTGCACAAAGGTTTCCTTAATCTCCACAACTTTGAGTGGAAAAAAGAAGAGGATGGAAAAATTCCTGCTAAGATCTACACACGTTCAACGTTTTGTGAGCATTTTGAATTGGACCCTGCTCTCATGCCAGTCTTTGCTTCAATAGCAGGAAATGATTATTCAAAATTAGAAGACTATGGCGCTTTTGCAAAGGAATCATCTTCACCTGGTGAGTGCAGCATTAAAAGACTGGATGGTATGCTCCGCTTTTTAAGTGAAGTGAACCTGGATGGCTTGAATGATTCACGGAAGAGAGAACGTGCTCTGAGTAAAGCTTTAAAGTATGTTGGAAAAAAAGAGAACCAAACATTCAAATTCGCCATTGAAAGATATGTTGAACCAGAAAAAAACAAAAAACAACCAAGTTCCAAGTTGCCACCATGGGTGTGTAAAAAAGTTGAGCACGGAGAACTCACCAGTTTCGCCACAAGTGTTGTGGGTCGGAAGACAATGATGCTGACCCCACTTGTGGAGGACTTTTCACAGCACAGTAGTTATCAAGCTGCTTACCGCATCAGACAGTACTTCTATGGACTGTTAACAGGAGATAAGATTACTGAATATGACAGGGATGGAGAAGAGATCAAATACTACCATGTCCGACCAATACCTCCCAGCAGTCATGAACAGAAACAACTGAAACTACAGTGTCTGACAGAGGTACTGAGGTTAATCATTAAATATGCGTTTAATTACTCTGACAGGTAGACATGTTTCTGTGGTACATGTAAGCATATTGTCTGTGTAGTACCTCTCTATGCAGGATGAGCGTCGCAGGGTGTTTGAAGAAGCTCTGGAGGTTCAGACTTCAGTCTTAGAAAACATCCCCAACCAGCTGAAGCTGCCAGTCTATGTGACTGTTTTCTGGTTCAAGAGTCTACAACAGCACCACTGCCTCCACGCCCTCCTGCTGTGGTTTGTGTGTAAGCCCGATGGTCCAGGTTAGTCTCACGGGGTAACATGATGAATATTAACAATGAAATATAGCTACATGTCACTTTATATATTCCATATATTCTACTCGGATGAAACTTTTACAGTTTCAGCTCCATAAATGTGATTATTCTGTTTATTATTTACAGTCACCTGTCAGCAGGTTAGTCTCTCTGAAAGCAGTCAGCAGATGGACTGTAGTCAGAGTTTGTGTGACAGTAGCAGCACTGATGCTTCCACATGAGCCTGAACAAGAAGACAAACTGCTGCTGGTCTCTGGTTCTGTGTCACTGAAACTTTTTCTTTTTTTGTCTGTAGAGGACGAGTTTGAGAGGAAGATGAAAGTTTTAAACGATGAAGGTGTGAGTAACTGGAAGCCATGTGTGGCTCATGCTTTCAGCCAATGGCAGTGCTGCATGAGGCAGAGCCTCCACCTGAACCAGCTGCTGCTTTCCCCTCTACCAGAACCTCAGTTTGCCCGGTAAACACCAGACCAATGATTTGCTCCACAGATGGTTAACACACTTCATCAACTTTAACTGAGATTTTCTGCTTTGTCAGGCTTTACTGTGGACCTCTCCTTCATCGGCTGGCAGATGGAGACACGATTGAAGAAGTACAGAAAACACTGAGAGGAGAAAAGAAGAAATTATATGAGAACCTGAAGACTGTTTGTAATCCTTCTTCTGGAGAGGGATCCTCTGTCCTGAGAGTTGAGGTTCCCTCTACTGGGGAGCGTTCCTCTGGTATGAGTTCCTCCAGTGAGGAGGGATGGGAGCAAGTTGCAAACAACAACAAAAACCAAAAAAAGGGAAAAAAGAAGAGAGCTACCAGAGAAAAAGCTGATAAATGAGACTCTGAGTGATGAGCTGATCAGAGAAGGACTTTCTGATCCCGAAGCTCTGTTCTGTTACTTCTCTTCAAATGTACTCTAACACAACTGTTGATACTAGCATTTGTTTGATTTTGAACACTGTTTACCAAGGAGTTTTCAAAACTTTTAAAATAAGGTACTATTATCTCTATGTGCCACTATCTTCATATATGGAATTAGCATTAATTTGATATTAGAATTTCTGGTGTAGTGATTCCGGTTAGTATGATAATTTACATCCATCCATCCACCCATCCATCCATCCATCCATCCATCTATCTATCTATCTATCTATCTATCTATCTATCTATCTATCTATCTATCTATCTATCTATCTATCTATCTATCTATCTATCTATCTATCTATCTATCTATCTATCTATCTATCTATCTCTCTTGATCTTTTCAGTCTTTTCTTTTAGGTTAACTCCCAGCATGGCAAATATCACGTCCAGTGCCTTCAAATAGTCATGTCACTGGTTAAGTTCCCAGCTTGTGATTCAAAGCGCAGGTTCCATCAGTGGTGTTCATACATGCTGCTGCTTGTCCCTTCAGTGTTATAGGTCACTTGCACTGACTTTTGCCTGCTGTTAATTCTTCAAGTCCACGATGTTCTGTCTGTCTTCTGTCTTCATCACAAGGTTGACTGTCCTTTAAGCTTCTTCTCAGGCTAAGGACATAATGAGAGGTCAAGCTGTCAAATTTCAAGCCAAAGACTGGCCTGTTTGTCGTCCCAATTCTGTTAATCTATCATTTTGCCGCTGCACTCATGTTTTGAGGTCCATGGGCACCTGTATTAAAATAGGACGGAACACAGCCTTGCCTCAGTGAACTATTAATGACTTATGGTTGCTAAAAACAACTTAGGTAATTTAAATTCAAGTGGTCAAGGGAAACACCATAGGTGAAGACCAAGTCCAGAGTGTGCCCAGCCGTATGAGTAGCCCCTGCTACATGCTGAACAAAGTTGAAAGAGTCCATAATGCTCAGGAACCCCTTAGTGGTACTGTTTGTTGAGTCATCCACATGAATGTTGAAATCTCCAACAATGATAACCATGCCCATTTTAATAGTGGAAGTTAAAAAGTCTTGTAGGTCTGACAGAAAAGACGCAGCAGACCCAGGTGGACGATAAATTAAAATGCCGTATGTGGGCTGTTCTCTTCCAATTTTTATCATAAGCATCTCACAAGAGTTTTAGCAGCTTGAAGAAATCATCTGGCATAAAAATGTATTTTTAAAAACATTCTGTCTGACTCCTGACACTGTTTCACAGACAGGCAGTCACAAAGCACTGTACACAAATACATGTATGACATTTATTAAACATAGATTTAATGAACCCAATCCAAAGAGGAAGTCTGGAAGTCCGCCATTTTGAATGTAAAATGATATTTTGGCACGTTTTAGTGTTTTCCAGGCATCGCTGGTTTACACATTCGCCTGCAAAGTGAGAGGTCACTGGTTAAATTCCATTTGGTTACTTCAGGAACTTTTTGGGGTTACTTCAGAAAGGGACATCTTCATCAAAGTCATGTTTGTGGTGGAATTTTGATCATTTACCACTGAACATAAGATTTTCATCTCTAAAAATGTATTTTGTCCAGTCTGTCCCAAACTTCACATGTTTGATGACAGTCTGGCGACGACTACATGCCAATATCTGGTCACACATGGTGCCACAGTTCTCATATAACATTTTAATCAAGACTGTGATTGAAGTATTTCTTGCAAAACAATCATAACCAAACAAAACCTGTCCTGTACTGTAAATGAACAGTAGGACAAAAAGATTTCTAGTCATTACGGAAAGCAATGTTTTTGTTTACATCGTTGGAACGAGGAAAAATTCCCCCACCACAAAAACACAGAAATACTCATGAAAGCAACCTGTAGTGCAAACACGAGGGCTGAATTTATTACTTCCTGTGCTAGAAACCTGCTGATGTTCCTGATATGAATAGATCACCAGTCTTCCTTGTCTTTATCTTATCTCCTGTTGAGATGTTGCAGCAGAAAATGTTTTTAAAAGCATTAGTATGTCAGAAAGAAAGACCATTTTCTCCATGGGAGTGATAAACTCCTATATTTGTGGTTTATTGCACTGGGTAGCATCTTCATCTAAATCTACTGCTGGAAAAGGATGATGTCACCACTAAAGGTACAGTGCGTTCTCAGGGGGAGTAATGTAATGTTGAAAATGGCATTTCACTGTGACTGAAACACAAAAAGGAACCAGTCCCATCCCTACATACACAAGTGGGCATCCATAGCTGCGATTTATCAGGTGGGTGCAGTGTGTGTTGGCAGTGGACTCACTGTGCCTAAGCAGCCATGAATCATAGAGGACTTCATGCTCCTCCATCATAAATCCACTGGCACCTACCAGCCAGTCACTGTGGGTTTGTCATTGTAGAAAGCTGAACATACAACCTCTGCATAGAAGCACAGCTACAGTTAATATGTTAGCTCTGTATTTGTTCTAAAACCTTCTATCACTGTGTGGTGATGGATACTGGTTGGATATTTTTAGCTGCTTCAAATGTTGAGACAATCAGCTCCATTATCCATTTGCCGATTTTTTTAACACAGGTGAAACCAGTTACTCATTTCTAGTAAATCAGTTGCCTGAGAAATTTTCCCTGGAAGCCAAACTGTGGCAAAGAACGACCCTGAAGCTGGCTGACCTGAACAAAGTGCAGCAACACTTAATAATTACACAAGCACATGTAAATATGTCTACTGCGCTGTTGCATAATTTTGGTTAGGTTGCAAAGCATGACAATAATGTTAATATCATTTTTACCAACTTGTACGTGAAGTGGGGAAACTAATTATTAAATTGCACCGAAATAACAACAAAGAAAAGAAAACAAAGCTGCCTTACTGCACTAACAGAGAAAGTTAGAGCTTCATGAAATTTCCCCTCTTTTGTATTTGACCCTTCACCCTCAGTTTTTCCTGTTCTTCGCTATTAGAAGCTGACCGTTTAAACCTCTGAGTTGGATTGAAATGTCCTAGCTCGGCATGTCAGACGGAAGGAGAATCACAGCTGAAACTATATATCTTTTTTCCCTGCAGAGCCATAGAAATGATTGCACTGTAATGTTTTTAATAAACGTCTATGGCAGGGGTCGGCAACCCGCGGCTCCGGAGCCGTATGCGGCTCTTTAGTCTTTATTTTGCGGCTCCGGGTGGTTTGGGAAAATAAATTAGAAGTATTTAGCTGAAGTGTATTTTATTTGTGTTTATTTCTTTTTTTAACTTGTAGTTCTAAATTAGAAGATTATTGTGATATTGAAATATAAAAATACAATTATATTCTATTATTTTTTTTCATCGCTCATAATAAGCGTCACACTCGCAGAAGCCGGTGTACCCGCCGAAACGCCTGCATTTATCGAGACTTTCAAACCCAGGTAGGCCAATTATGGATCTTTGGATCCACATTATGTCAGCAGCTCCACCGTGAACTATGTTAAAAACAAACATGCTCACGCCTCACAGACGACAGCTTACAGTCCTGCGTAAACTGACTTCGTACAGCCCCGACCTGCTGTACACACACAGCCGGCTGTAGCTTTGCAGCTCACAGCCCGACACACACCAACACAACAGCAGAGAGAGCACAGACTTTCAGGCGGCGAGGCGTGATTGCGGGTGCCGCTCAGGTGCGTCGCCTCCCCTGCGGCGGCGCTGCAGACCACGCCCCGCCACACACATTAACCAGGTAAAATACATATTTAGGCAGAATTTTGCAAATATCTATTTTTCATTTTTTAGCAGCATAGTGCTTTTTTTTCCAAATATTTTTAAAAGTCGGTTCAAGGCTCCAAAAACACAAAGGCGATATAAGGGTGGCGACTCACAACAGTTTGTTTGCTGGATCATTTTAGTTCAGCTTTCCTTTTGTTATGTTTCTTTAAGAGTTCAAAATGTGTTAATTACATAAATAAAATGTAATTTTCTCTGTAGCACTTCATGGATTTCATAAGCAGCACACCTTAGTTGCTCTGTGGATTCTTTTAAAAAGCAGTTAAAAACTTTTCTTTTCAAACAAGCCTTTTGTTGATCTACATATTTTATATTCTTTACATTATGTACATTTGATCTTTTACATTGTGTATAATGTCTATTGATTGAATTGTTTATTTTAATATTTGTGTACAGCGCTTTGTGACTGCCTGTCTGTGAAAAGCGCTTAATAAATAAACTTTACTTACTTACTTTAGTTGTTCACACAAAGCATAAAAGTAAAAAACAATATATACAGTGTTATCTTCATTTTAGATGTCAAAAAGTATTTGCGGCTCCCAGCGTTTTCTTTTGCGTGGAAACCGGCTCCAAGTGGCTCTTTGGTTGTTAAAGGTTGCTGACCCCTGGTCTATGGCAAGTATGACAGAAGATTCTTAAATCATCTTAAAAAGGAAAGTCTCATTTTGCTCAACTGTTTCTGGAGGTCACAGCTCACGATTGAAATGGAAAACATTAAAGGAAGAAAGTGCACATTCTCCCATTTTTAAGGTTTGACATATAAGAACATAATAGAAATGATCTGGTCTTCACGAGCTCAGATGAACCACAAAGTGTGTGGAAACTAAGAACACCCCATGCTTCAGTAGCTTGTAGAAGCAGCAATAACTTTATCAGGTTCTTAAATCACTGTTGATAAGAATGTTGGCCTTCACTTCATTGAGGGTTTGAAGACATTGGTTCATGCACAGCTCTCTTAAGGCCCAACTGCAGCATTTCAATCAGGTTGAGGTCTGGATGTCGACTGGGCCGTTGCAACACCTTGGTTGTTTTTTTACATTTATCTTTTCACCTAGCCATTTGGTTGCAGATTTGCAGCAGAATGTGTTTGAGATCATTGTTTAATCAGAATCAGAATCAGAATCAGAATGGGTTTATTGCCAGATGTTGAGGTTTACAACATTAGGAAATTGCTGCGGTGCTTCAGTGCAAACAATAAGAATTAAAGTGCTATGTAGAAAGAAAGATATGTGCATGAGATATACATGTGATATATACATGAGAATAAGAATTATGAGTGCTACTTAGAAAGATATATACATGAGTGCAGGTGGTGATCAGTGCCAAACATATATACATGAAAGTAAGAATTATGAGTGCTACGTAGAAAGATATATACATGAGTGCAGGTGGTGATCAGTGCCAGACATGAAATGATGCAGTGACACAGCGTAGGGTCATGTGTTAGTGGCGGGGACAGTCATGTGGTTATTGTTCATGTGTCCAACAGCAGAGGGGAAGAAACTGTTCTTGTGGCGAGAGGTTCTGGTGCGAATGGACCGGAGCCTCCTGCCTGAGGGGAGCAGGTCAAACAGACTGTGTCCAGGGTGAGAAGGGTCAGCTGAGATCCGAGCTGCACGCCCCAGAGTCCTGGAGGTGTACAGGTCCTGCAGAGATGGGAGTCTGCAGCCAATCACCTTCTCAGCAGAGCGCACAACACGCTGCAGTCTCTGTTTGTCCCTGATAGTGGCTCCAGCGTACCACACGGTGATGGAGGAGGTGAGGATGGACTCGATGATTGCAGTGTAGAATTGCATCATCGTCCGTGTTGGCAGGTTGAATTTCTTCAGCTGCCTCAGGAAGTACATCCTCTGCTGGGCTTTCTTGATGACGGAGGTGATGGTGGGCTCCCACTTCAGGTCCTGGGTGATGGTGGTGCCCAGGAAGCGGAATGAGTCCACAGAGGTGATGGGGGTGTCAGTCAGGATGATGGGGGGGAGTGGGGCTGTGTGCTTCCTGAAGTCCACAATAATCTCCACTGTCTTCTGGGCATTCAGCACCAGGTTGTTGTGGCTGCACCAAGACACCAGACGTTCAACCTCCCTCCTGTAGGCAGACTCGTCCCCGTCAGAGATGAGCCCAATGACGGTGGTGTCATCTGCGAACTTGATTAGCTTGACAGACTGGTGGGTGGAGGTGCAGCAGTTGGTGTACAGGGAGAAGAGCAGAGGAGAAAGAACACAGCCCTGAGGGGAGCCGGTGCTGATGGTCCGGGAGTCCGAGACATTCTTTCCCAGCCTCACGTGCTGCTTCCTGTCCGTCAGGAAGTCAGTGATCCACCGGCAGATGGGATCAGGCACATTCATCTGGGAAAGCTTGCCTCGGAGATGGTCTTGAAGGATGGTGTTGAAGGCAGAGCTGAAGTCCACAAACAGGATCCTGGCGTAGGTTTCTGGGGAGTCCAGATGCTGCAGGATGAAGTGTAGGGCCATGTTGATGGCGTCGTCTACAGACCTGTTGGCTCTATATGCAAACTGCAGGGGGTCCAGGAGGGGGGCCGTGAGGGTCTTGAGATGGGAGAGAACTAGGCGCTCAAATGACTTCATGACCACAGATGTCAGAGCCACGGGTCTGTAGTCATTTAGTCCAGTGATCCTAGGTTTCTTGGGGACAGGGATTATGGTAGAGGACTTGAAGCAGGCAGGCACGTGACATGCCTGCAGTGAGGAGTTGAAGATGCCAGAAAACACTGGGGCCAGCTCGTTTGCACAGTGTCTGAGGGTGGCAGGAGACACGCCGTCTGGGCCGGGAGCTTTCCGAGCATTTAGACTCCTAAACTGCTTCCTCACATCTGCTTCATGAATATGAAGAGTTGTGGTGGGAGGAGGTGGTGTGAAATCCTCTTTTGTGTGGGGTGAGGGGGCGGGTGTTGCAGGTAAACAGTTTGAAGGTGGTGATGGCTCTATGGAGGGGGGAGAGGTGGGGGAATGAGTGTCCAAAGTGCCTCTATTGTTGGGGCCGTTGGAGGTGTGAAGGCTGCCTGATGGCTCGTCAAAACGACAGTAGAAGTCGTTGAGGGTGTTGGCCAAGAGCAAGTCATCAGTGGAGTGGGGGGTTTTAGGCTTGTAGTTTGTAATGTTCCTAAAACCTTTCCACACAGAGGCCGAGTCATTCTCTGAGATCTGCTGCTGCATCTTCTCAGAGTGCTGATGTTTGGCAATGTCCACTTCCTTAGTGAACCTGTACTTGGCCTCTCTGTAGCAGTCCCTGTCTCCGCTTCTGAACGCCTTACTCTTTTCCAGCCACAGCTTTTTGAGTTTAGGAGTAAACCAGGGTTTGTCATTGTTATAACTCACCCTGGTGCGTGATGGCACAATGCTGTCCTCACAGAAGTGGATGTAGGAGGTGACAGTGTCCGTAAACTCGTCCAAGCTGTTAGAAGCAGCCTTCATTGTGTCCCAGTCTGTGGTCTCCAAACACGTGCGAAGCTCCTCCACAGCCTCGTTGCTCCACAGTTTTTTGGTCCTCACGACAGGTTTGGAGAGCTTCAGCCTCTGTCTGTTATGTTGTTGTTCATCTGAGGTTGTGTGTACCCAATTTGAGCCAAGCTTTATCTGTCAGGCAGATGGCTTCACGTTTGATTCAAAAATACTTTGGTACACAAAGGAAAGGTCCTGTGGACTTGCTGTGGATGGTCCTTTCTAATTGTACTGTCATGAACATTAGCATGTAACATGCTAGCAGTGGCCTGAAGAGTCTGAGACGTAGCTCTTGGGTTTTGTGCAGTTTTCCTGAGTATTGCACAGTTTGATCTTTGGGCATATTTGCTGGGATGTTCACTACTGAGAAGATTAGCAACTGCACTGAATGTTTTCCACTTGACAATCATCTGTCTCTCTGTAAAATGATGGGCTTCTAATTGTTTGGCCTCATTATAGCCTCATAACTTTTCCTAGATTGATGGGAAGCAACCATTTCTTCTCAAAGATGATTGTTGATGTCTTTTCTAGTTGGCATTGTGTTAATGTAACGGGTGTATTAAAAAATAATTTATATTTCACCAAAGATCCATCCTGCAGTGTTATCTCGCTTTGTCAGTATTGGTTATGTATATGTGTTTATTTATATATGTTTATTTTCTGTATTTATATTTTGGGAGCTTTTATTTTGTTTGTGTGACCTTTGACTTCCCACGAAGTCACTTCCTGTAGCTGCGCGCTATTTTCCTCAGTCGCCTAGAGGCCCCGCTGAGGAAAGTTCTGGGAGAATAAATCCCCTCGTCGCTCACCGATTCAAAGGCACCCTGCCTCCCAACCTAATGACACCCAGCCTTTAAACTAGCTGGCCCGCATTTGGTGAGGGGATGTGTGGGCACAGATGTTGAAACCCTCGGCAGTGATGATGTTGAAAAGCATTACATTAAAGCATGTGCAGCCGCACCAGATGGTGTTAAGGTGGTAGTACAAAACACACAGAGAGTTGGCCCGTTTGACAAACTGTTTTACACTCCTGTCAGCATTAATAACAGACACCACATGCAGGGTATGCTTGACTCTGGTTCCATGGCGTGCACACTCAGTGAGCAAGCAGAACAAAGTATGCTGAGTGCGAATACACTGCCAGAACCCACTCCCCTGCCTCAAGAAATAGTGCTAGTAGGCTGTGGTGGCACACTTACCAAGCCCAAATGCATGTATGAAGTTGAAATAAAACTGTATGGAGAGACCTGTATTGTTCCCATCCTTGTAGTGCCAGGTCAACGTGATGATATAATCATTGGCACAAATGTCATCCGGTTTCTCATGCACCAGTTGAAAATAACCAATTGGCGCCTCGTGTCAGGTGGCGGTTGTCCCCCAGAGTGTGAGCAGTTTCTTGACCTCATGGCTAATTCATCCCGATGGAGAGGTGAAGAACTCCCAGACAAGATCGGCACAGTCAAGCTTCAGCAGTCAGTCACCTTGTTAGCAAGACAAGAGCATCTAGTCTGGGGCAAGCTGCCGAGTAATGTTTCTATGTCACCAGGGAGCACAGTGATTGTTGAAGCCACTTCATCAAAGTCCATGCCACGTAACATCATGGTTGGCTGCATCATAACGCCATTGTGGGGTGATAGGTGGGTTCCCATGAAGGTCACTAACCTGTTGGATAAACCAGTCACCCTGAAAAGAAACAGTAAGTTGGCTGACGTGTCCCCTTGTGTTGCTGTTGAGGATTTTGAAGTTTTCCAGGGCACCTGTCGACCCCAGAAATCTGTGCAGGAGGAAGAGAAGGATGATGCCCACCTCACTGATCTTAAACAGAGACTAAAACAGGTTGGGCTCAGCGAAATTGATATTGACCTGTGCCATGTTGGTCAAGGGGGGAAGGAGAAACTGGTTAAAATGCTTGAGAAGTACAATGACATTTTCTCCAAGCATGCACATGACTGTGGCAAGGCCGAAGGCTTTGTACACTGCATCAGGCTCACTGATGAGAGGCCATTCCGCCTTCCTTACCGCCGAGTCCCTCCAGCACATTATCAAAAGCTGTGACAAGTTTTGTCTGAAATGGAAGAACAGGAAATCATCAGAAGGTCCGTGAGCGAGTATGCCTCTCCACTGGTGTTAGTGTGGAAAAAGGATGGTAGTTTGAGAATCTGCACTGATTTCAGATGGCTGAATGCAAGGACCCTCAAAGATGCACACCCACTGCCACACCAGTCTGACTGCCTTGCTGCATTGGGTGGAAATACCTACTTCAGCACCATGGATCTGACCTCGGGATTTTATAACATCCCTATGGCAGAGGAAGACAAGAAATACACAGCATTTACAACCCCAATGGGATTGTTCGAGTACAACAGAATGCCCCAAGGACTCTGTAACAGCCCCGCCTCATTCATGCGAATGATGCTCAGTATTTTTGGGGATCTGAACTTCAGTAGTCTGCTGTGCTATCTCGACGATCTGCTTGTATTTGCTCGGACAGAAGAGGAGGCCTTGGAGCGGCTAGAGACTGTGTTTCAGCGCTTGCGCATCCATAACCTCAAACTAAGTCCTAAGAAATGCCACTTAATGAGGTCATCAGTCAAGTTTTTAGGCCACATTATAGATGGCAATGGAGTGGCTGTGGACCCAGCAAAGGTTGAGGTCATAGCAAAGATGACAAAGGCTGAATTGATGGAGGATGATGGCTGCACCCCGTCAGTTAAGAGGATTAAGTCATTCCTGGGGATGATATTCTACTATCAGCATTTCATCCCTAGCTGCTCCTCTATGGCCAAGCCTTTGTTTGCCCTCACTGCTGGACAGAAGAGGAGAGGGAGAGTTAAAACAGGCACCAATGCTGGTGTATACAGAAAACTGAAGCCCTCTGACTGGACAGATGAATGTGACGCAGCTCTGTCTAATCTGAAAGAGAAGCTGTTGAATTGTGTAGTCCTTACACATCCAGACTTTTCTTTGCCTTTGATATTGTCCATTGATGCTTCATTAGATGGGCTCGGTGCTGTATTGTCACAAATACCAGCTGGACAGCAGAAAGCTCGTCCAATTGCTTTTGCAAGTAAGACCCTGAGCAATTCACAGAAAAAGTACCCAGCCCACAGGCTAGAGTTTTTGGCATTGAAATGGAGTGTGTGTGAGAAGTTCAGTCACTGGCTAAGAGGTCATCCCTTTACAGTGTGGACAGATAACAACCCTCCCACCTACATCATGACAAAACCAAGGCTTGATGCTTGTGAGCAGCGTTGGGTGTCCAAGCTTGCTCCTTACACATTTGATCTGAAGCACATACCTGGTACCAAGAATGTCGTAGCTGATGCTCTCAGCAGAGACCCCTTTGCAACAACAGTCAGCCATAGGCTGATCACAGAGCAGTACAGTCACCTCCTTGCTGAATCTGAGAGTGTCAGTTCTGAGGGAATACAAAATGCATTCCGGTTGAAGGTCCAAGGTCAACACGTGGACACACCACCTTTCCACACCACAGGACTGCAGACGCCCTCGTCTCAGCCTGGGTGTGATGCTATGGATGTTAAGGCAATCCTGGATTTTCACAGTGAGTGGGATCTGGCTGCTGAAACAAGGGCTGTGGAACTGTTCCAGTCTGTTCAGGACCTAGTGTGGCCAGGACAGGAGTCATTTTCTGTGTCCACACTAGAGGAACTCCAGCATAGCCAGGAACTTGATCCCAGTATTTCAAAGATCTTACCATTTGTCACAAGGAGAAGGCGACCTTCCAGGCGTGAAAGGGCAGGATTTGATGTGAAAGCCATGGTGTTATTTAAACAGTGAGAAAGGCTTAGGATCCAAAATGGAGTTCTCTATCGGATCACAAAGGAGCCCCTGAGTAAACAAAGGAGACATCAGTTTGTTTTGCCTGACAGTCTCAGAGCAAAGGCACTGAATGGTGTCCATGATATTGCAGGACATCAGGGGCAAGCGAAGACTTTATATCTGGCAAGACAACGGTTCTTTTGGCTGAAGATGGAGTCTGATATAAAAGAGTATGTCAAATGCTGTCAAAGATGCATCCTGGCCAAAACACCAGAACCCTCTGCTCGAGCCCCACTTGAGAGCATCAGAACCTCCGCCCCTATGGAGCTGGTGTGTTTGGATTTTTGGAGTGCGGAGGATAGTAAGCAACGCTCAGTAGATGTTCTTGTCCTTACAGATCATTTCACTAAGCTAGCCCATGCCTTCCCTTGCACAAACCAGACTGCAAAGCAGGTGGCTAAGAAACTATGGGACCATGTTTTCTGTGTGTATGGGTTTCCTGAGCGGATTCACTCCGATCAGGGGGCAAATTTTGAAAGTGAGCTCTTGGCAGAACTGCTCAAGTTCTCAGGGGTCTCCAAATCCCATACTACGGCATACCATCCCATGGGCAATGGAGGGACTGAGAGGTTCAATAGGACACTTGGCAACCTGCTTAGGTCCTTGCCCCTCAGAGAAAAGAACAAGTGGCCTCAACAAATACAGAGTCTGACATTTGCATATAATGCAACTGTACATGAGACCACAGGTTTTGCCCCATTTCAGCTCATGTTTGGCCGCATCCCGAGGCTCCCCGTTGATGTGATGTTTAAACAGGTGCTCTGTGATCCTGTAGTTGTGGATCAAAAAAGTTATGTGAAAACACTCATGTCACATCTTCATGAGGCAGCTAAGATTCCAGATGCCCAGACTCATGCCATCAAGGAACAAGACAAACAGGCAAAAGGATATAACAGAAAAGTAAAGGGCACTCATCTGAACATAGGAGACAGAGTACTCATTGCAAATAAGGGTGAAAGAGGAAAGAAGAAACTTGCTGACAAGTGGGATGCAACAGTGTACACAGTCAGAGACAGAAATCTGCAGACTCACACATACAAGTTGGAAGATGACAGAGGCAACATAAAGGTGGTACATCGCAACCTGGTTTTAAATATCAGCTTCCTGCCAGTAGTGACCGCTGAACTGTGTGACACTGGATCAGAGGGAGGGTCATGTGCGTCAGACCAGTTAGATTCCTTGGATGAGGAGACTGCAGAGGACAGGACCAGTGCTTGGATCAACTCAGATGATGATGAGAGTCAGGAGACCCTGAGTGAGGGACTCTCAGGATTGAGCAAGACAAGTCAACAAGCTCCAGAGGTGGTTGCAGGGGATTCAACCCAGTGTTCCCTGGTAGGAGAGGACTGCCCAGACAGAGACACAGACTTGGACAGTTTGGTAGCAGAACCTGACTTGGACTCCCCGTCTGTGTTAGACACACTTTCAGAAACTGCACTCACTCACTCACATCCATCAGACACAGATCGTGATGCACACACCAAGCCCCTATCAGTAGTCCCTGTGCATGTCGCCGACACGCAGATGCCTCCAACGGATGTATGTCATGATGTGGGTCCACAAGGACAGCCACGGGCAGGCCCGGACAATGTTGTCATGACGCGAGCCGGCCGAGTTAGTAAAAGAGTTAATCGACTCATTGAGTCCATGGTTCAAAAGCCTTTTGGCTTTAAGCATTTGGCAAATTCAGTTAGCAGAAGGTCTCAGTCTCTTCTTACGCTGTTTTAAGTAAACCCAGGTGTTTAGAGATCTTTCTGTATTTTGATTCTAGGGGACAGTATCATTATGGTACAATTAAATACATAGTGTGTTTTTAAGGTATTGATGTGTGTGGATGGCTGGGAATGTGTGTGGTGTAAATGGCATCACACTGATCTAAGAAAGGCTGAGGCCTGATCACCCTCATGCTCTTTCTGAACCTATCTGGTAGGTGGCTTATACAGCTGATACTAGAGCTTATAGCTCGGAGGTTTAAACCCATGCCCAGGAACCATAAATTCTGTAGATTTGTCCCTGTGTTCCAATTAGATTGTTCACCTGACTGTTCTGGATTTTGGTGAAATCTAGGAGGGGTGGATGTAACGGGTGTATTAAAAAATAATTTATATTTCACCAAAGATCCATCCTGCAGTGTTATCTCGCTTTGTCAGTATTGGTTATGTATATGTGTTTATTTATATATGTTTATTTTCTGTACTTATATTTTGGGAGCTTTTATTTTGTTTGTGTGACCTTTGACTTCCCACGAAGTCACTTCCTGTAGCTGCGTGCTATTTTCCTCAGTCGCCTAGAGGCCCCGCTGAGGAGAGGTGTTCATGCAGAAGTCCAGTAAAGTGAAGTTGCTGTACTGTTTTGTTTTTATTTTAAACAGTCGCCTAGAGGCCCCGCTGAGGAGAGTTCTGGGAGAATAAATCCACCCAGCTGGCAAAGTGAGAGCTGACTCCTCTGGTCATTCGCACAACACAACGCAGAGAACTCTGTCAGTGCGCCCCAGGGTGGCTGTGGTTACAATGTAGCTGCCATCACCAGTGTGTGAATGTGTGTGTGAATGGGTGGATGACTGGATATGTAAAGCGCTTTGGGGTCCTTAAGGACTAGTAAAGCGCTATATAAATACAGGCCATTTACCAATAAGAGTTTAAGGCCAGACCGGCTACATTAACAAACAGCTTTCAGACCTGCAAGCTGACAAAGCTGCTTTCACAGCGGTGTGCACACCTACTGTTGTGAACACCTCTTAATCAAGTACATTTGATTAGTAGCACCTGGCTGCAACATATCTTCTAAATTCCTATTAAAGCAATAAAGGTGAACTCAGTTTTCAACACACTGTAAATTGCATTTTGGCGTAGCTTTTTAAAATAAATAATGACACAGTGTATCATATCAGTGTTATACATGATAACATGTGATATATGTATGTAATATGTAGTTCATCTGACGTTGTATTTACCTCATTTTAAGACCTGCTAAGAAACAGATTGTTTTTATGGTATTTTTTTTTACTATGACTACAAATAAGGATTTTAGCCATCTAGAGCATGGCAGAGTGAAAGATGGAAAACAGAACATAGAAAAAAAACAGAGGTTAATGTTATTTATTGTCTCAAAATATCTCAAAACACCCACAGATCAAACTGGAAGAGGACTTACACCCTGTAACAAAAGAAAAACGGCAGACGAATGAAAGAGAAAATCAGAGAGATAAAGGCTGAAAAAAGTAAGTATACCTCTGAAAACACTCTGTAAACTACACGCGATTGGACGTTCAACCCTGTTATTGCAGTCAGTGTTCGTAAAGACCATTTCAACGTGCAAAGCTGTCAGGTCAAAATTCCTCGCTACGTAACACGTCAGCCAAAACTGTCATGCGCGCCCCCACTGTTTCGTGAACTGTTCATGAAAAAAAAGTGTGACGCGGTAGCTCTGATTGCATTCAAATACTGTAGTAATTTTAAAAAAGAGAAACAACCTCTCTATAGGAGTTTATTAATAAGGTAATAACACAAGGTAATAACTTGGCATTTTTATTACTTGTCGTCCTTTCCAACATCTTGAGACAATGTTCCACATTTTGACTGGCTCTGCAGGACATTGCTGGCTTTTAACTAATGCAACATTGCAGTCAAGCGACGGTTCGGCAGTCCAGTGCTATGCTGAAAGTTACGAGTTACCAGAAAGTCACAAGTCAACATGGTGGGAAGTAGATAATTTTTTTCCCATTTCAATGCGGTGTGTGTGTGTGTGTGTGTCTGTGTGTGTGTGTGTGTGTGTGTCTGTGTGTGTGTCTGTGTGTGTGTGTGTGAGAGAGTGTGTCTGTGTGTGTGTCTGTGTGTGTGTGTGTGTGTGTGTGTGTGTGTGTGTGTGTGTGTGTGAGAGAGTGTGTGTGTGTGTGTGTGTGTGTGTGTGAGAGAGTGTGTCTGTGTGTGTGTCTGTGTGTGTGTGTGTGTGTGTCTGTGTGTCTGTGTGTGTGTCTGTGTGTGTCTGTGTGTGTGTCTGTGTGTGTGTGTGTGTGTGTGTGTGTGAGAGAGTGTGTGTGTGTGTGTGTGTGTGTGTGTGAGAGAGTGTGTGTGTGTGTGTGTGTCTGTGTGTGTGTGTGAGAGAGTGTGTGTGTGTGTGTGTGTGTGTGTGTGAGAGAGAGAGAGTGTGTGTGTGTGTGTGTGTGTGTGTGTGTGAGAGAGAGTGTGTCTGTGTGTGTGTGTGTGTGTGTGTGTGTGTGTGTGTGTGTGTGAGAGAGTGTGTGTGTGTGTGTGTGTGTGTGTGTGTGTGTGTGAGTATATAATGACTAATACATGAAATCATATAGGGAACAAAATTCAGCTTCCTGTTATTATTATTATTATTACTTGATTTGGAAACGTTTCATTTAAATATAATGTGTCTGACAAGATAACCTCGGACTGTTGCGCCACACAAACTCTGTGCTAGTTTGTTGGGGTCTGGTCGCCCTGGTCAGCCTGTACAGTCTGCTTAGTATTTGATATCAAACACCGATGTAGCTTAAAAGCAAATACAGTTTCCACAAAGTGCTGCTCACGGAGTTCTGTTTTCCTTCGTTTCCCCATTTTAACAAATCAGCTGGTGTGTTACGGAATATGACATATTTTAAATATTGTCACAAACGAGAGGAAGCGTTGGTGAATATGTTTATTGAGACTGGGATATCTACACAACTGTGTGAGTCAGTTGCCTTCAAAAAGTTTAGCAATGCACCCGGTGCTGCAAGAGTTAATAGTCTTATTGGGGCCAAGATATATCTTTTACAGTTGCCTGCTATCAATGGTTGTTCATCTGCCCTCATTTTTTTATTTTTTTAAAGAACCCATAGGTTCCCCTTAGGTGGGAATGTGAGTTGTCTGTCTCTGCGTGTTAGCCCTGCGACAGACAGGCGGCCTGTCCAGGGTGCAGGGATATGGTAGCTGCAATAGCAACATACCCAAGGATGAGCAGAAGAGCATGACTGATGTGATGAAACTGGGATTTTGTTGCACTTAATTATTGCAAACACAACTAAAACTATAACTGAAACTAATCAAAACTATAACTGAAACTAAGGATGTTCAAAAAAATAAAAACTGAACTAAGCTAGCAAACAATTGGTAAAAACGAATTAAAACTGATATAAAATTGAAAATCTGAAGTCAAACCTAAATAAAAACTCTTGATTTTCGACTTTGCTAACGAAACAACTTCATCCTTAAGTGTTTTTGACGGGGCTAGATGTGATGTGATTCGAATGTGTTTTTCTCAATTAAACAACATATTTATATTAACAATTCACAGTTAGATTTAATCTCAATATTGAGCGTTTCAGTTAAAAGATGCTAAATACAAGTTCATTACTCACAATCAGCTCCAGGGCTTGTCTTATGGGAGACTGTATGTCCAAAGATTTACGGCCCTGTATTTTGTATCAGTTTTTACATGCTCTAGTCAAAAGCACCACTTTAAAAACATTACCTTTTAACAGGAAACAGCACTTTGTTTTGACATCAAGAATTCATTTAGTGATTCATAAAAAAAATGATTCGTGTATTCTTCAGTTCTCTCACATCCTCGAGGTGAAGTCCATTCTCCTGACCAGGGACCTGCTTACTTCAGAAACTGAACGACAACCTGGACACAAACACACAAAACCATGTTTGTCAAATAGTCTCCAGTGATGACAAAGTCTGAAATCTGAACTGATGTAAATGTAACAAGACTCAATCAGGTTAAATATATTGATACAATAAAATAGCTTACTTCATCTTGTGTTTTCAAGATTGGAGGAACCAAATATTCTAGAATAATTTCTCCACTTTTAACAACATATCACAGTCTTTGACTTTAATGTTTTAGTTCTGTTAATTATAAAATTTCTAATCAGTTTGTTTTCATATTCCTTCTTACATCTCTCATTCCCAGCAGAAAAAAACCCTAATCAAAGTCATATTCTGAGGCTGACTGAGAGAAAGTCTCCGAGCTTTAAAGTATTTAAGGACTGGGCAGTGGGAATGTTCCACTTAATACTTCATTATGTTTTTTGTGGATTCTTCAGTTTAGAAAATTACATGGTGTCAAAATCCTGAAATGAAAAAAAAAAACATCAATACATATGAATGAAATTAATATAAAACAATTGCAGTAAAAAGGCACATGTAATGTAAAACTAGCTAAGCAGATCCACATAATAAAACAAATGTTAAAGCTTCTTAATAAAAAAAGATCTATTTGAGCTGCATCATCAACACATGCTGATCACAGAGCTCTACAATCAGAACAATCAGAGCTTTATATTCATGTTAGAACTTGGCTGAAGGTCGACAAATATCTTATCCATGGCGTAGAGACAGAGCCTCTGAGAGTCTTCACCTGGAACTCCATGCTACTGTTTTGGGATATTGTGGGTGAAAACCAGCAGGAGGCAGCAGAGACCTGAGCAACCCAGCAGGAGCGTTTGAGATTTGGCATACACAGGCCTCCTCTGTCTGTCATACGGGAGATATAGTAAAGATGGGCCTAGTCTGGGCTGTCCTTTCTTTTAAATACGTTTATTGAAGATTGTTTTTATCCTTGCATCCTTGTTTATGCATTTAGTCATAGACATTGGCAGCATAGAACATCTAATGATTGATTCCACAACAGTTCATTGTTGGCATGTAGTTTGCACAATTCATCTGTTTTTAGAGTCATTTTAACAACAGATAGGTAAGGCTGTCTTTGGCAACTTAAAACATTGTTTAAACAGGTGGTTCATTCTTTCGAAATATTAAAAAAAGGAAATATTTATAGCCAGAGGTGTTGCCAAATGAGCACCTGGGGAGTTCAACACTTTCATTTGGACAATGTCCACTGTCAACTTAATTTGCTTATTCTGTTGTCAGAGATATGAGGGGCGAGGGTCCAGCCTTGGCATGTACACACTGGTTCTTTTGAAGTGTAACTTTCCAGTAACATATAACACTTTAAATATTTTTTAAAGGTCTAAAGGGATTCCATCTGTGCTGGGTGTTTTTCCTGTGTTTAACGTCTCTGTGGCATTTGAATGTTCACTCACTGATTTCTGTCTAAGCGCTTTAGACCAGACTGTAATGTTTTTATCTGCAGTTCATTTATTGTCCTCTCATTCACTAATGATTTTATGCGCCATACCAAAGGCTTGGTTTTATGTGCCAGATGGGCTACAACTAAAAGTAACATCTGATTAATGGAGTAGTCAGATAGGAGAACTTTTTTATATGAACAACTGTTAATTCTGGGGACAAGAGAAATTAAGGAAGTAACCTATAGGACTCCAGCTATTGTGTCTGGTTGAATGACAAAAGTATTTTCTCATTGTTGGGTTTTCTAGTCTCCGTATATCTTTAGTTCGGACATGAATTATTGGATAACCCGTCTGCTTTCCAGATGAGAAGAGTGTAAATCTATCACCACAAAGAGCTGCAATATAAAGAAACAAAGTGTTGTAAAGACTGGGGACCATACAGATTAACTAAAGTCAGGTTCATCAGTGAGCTTTGTATTATGATGAATCTCCCTGTGGGGTCTAAGATTTGGTTTTGTTTTAAATAAGTATTGCTACTCGCCTAGCATGTGATGAGATGTGTGCTAGAAACACCTGACTTGGCCATGTTGTCCTTAGTAATTTTACTCACAAGTAAGTGTGTTTCTTGGATAAAGACTACTTTTGAGTGATACTGTTTGAGTCTTTTCATAACTTCTTTTAGTTTGATAAATTTCCTAAGGCCTCTTACATTCCAGGAGATTAGTTCAAGATTGGAGTCACTACTCATTCATTTTATGCCCTTAGTATCTTAACACTAACTGCCTTTTTGTCTCAACGGTAGTGGAAAAAGCTCTAATTACATCCTTTATTTCTTGATGCGATGTTACAACTTCCCGTAGTTCTAGACAGCTCTAGACAAACAAGCAACTGCTGGTCAGCCATCCAGATATAATGGGGGTTAACAAGAAGCAGAAGATCAGTTGTAGTAATCCCAGTGGACAGCAGATAGGAGGAGCATACTGGGAACAGAAGGCAGAACTGGAGCAGGTGTGTACAGTCCAAAGCAATCCAAGTGGTAATAGGAGCATTAGGAGCTTTAACCTCAGCAGATTCCAAGCACAACATCAGAGGTTTCTGTCCAGATGAGTGCAGTCCTATGAAAAGCTAACATACTCTGCAGAAATCTCAAACTCATAAGCCTGTGGTAGTGGACTCGAGCTTGAGGAATACTGGCATCGGACCAGGCAACATTGCTCACAATCTTCTACAGTTCACATGGTGAACCCTGTTCTTAGCTACTGGAGTGATACTGGTATGTTCTTTTGCTGTTGCAACCCAATGTGCTTGATAGATGCTCTTCTGGATGCCTTGGTTGTAACGGGTGGTTATTTTTCTTAATATAGCTAATATACTTCCTGTGAGCTTTAAGCAGTCTGGCGATTCTCCTCTGACATCAGCAAGGTATTTCATCGATGTTGCATTATCAAGCAGTTGAACAGGTATACCTAATGAAGTGGCCGTGAATAAGTATATGGTTCACATAAACTAAATAATAGGGGTGCAACGATACACAAAATTCACGGTTCGGTTCGATACTTTGGTGTCACGGTTCGATATTTTTTCGATACAAAAAAAATGTTCATGCCTTTTTAATTTGTCATTTATTAAAATTATGAATATATATTTTAACTCAAAAGTACAGTTTTAAATTTAATATGGATTTATATGGACGCAAACGCGCGTTTGCGTCCATATAAAAAGCAGGGTTTTGTCCGCTAGAGTGGGATTTTCACGGCACATTCTGCACCACATCTCTGTGCGTTCATCATTTGTTTGAAGCCAGCTCACCTCCTGCAACCACTTTTCCGAGAATACGCGCTTCTTTTGTGGTTCGGACTCCTGACATTTGTTTGGAGGTGGAGGAACATCACAGTAATTGCTTAAAGGAGCTTCTTCGACATCTTTAAGAGTTCTAAACAAATGTCTGTCCTCCTCCAGAAAATCTTATGTACACAAACACGCGTTGCAACTTCTTATCTTGTGTGTGTTTTTTATTTTGACAGCGAATGCGCACCTGCGGACCACTTATGTGCAGCCCTGGTTATTTAGCTCGTCATATTGCAGCCACAGAAATTCTTTTGTCCATGAAACCATAAAGCTGCACTTTCTTTTTGCCTTATAGTCTGATTTGTCATAACTTCTCCGTTTTGTGGTAAGCTTTTCTTTGGCTGTCACTTCTTCACCCTGACCTGTCTTATTTGGCTCAGCAGAACTAAAATATATATCCTGCTGCTTTTACACATGCACTCACATAACGCTCAGCGATTCTCTGCAGATCAACCTCTCACATGTTTAAGCTGCGGGAGATTTCACTTGTCATGTTTGCATAGTAAGCTAACGATTGATAATGTCACGGACCCGGTGCCGGGGACTCGGGGTTCGTGAACAGTGTGGACCTTTATTGTTATTAGTGTATTGGATGTATGTTTGCTGCACTGTGCTCTTGTGTTCCATGCTTGTGTGTGTGTGTGTGTGTGTGTGTGTGTGAGGCTGGAGGATGAAGGACAGCCACCTGCAGGCCTGATGGGTGTGGCCCTGCCAGCTGCTGGTCACGCCTAGCTTACCACACACCTGCTTCTGATCAGGATCGTCGGGGGAGCTACTTAACAGAGCGATGGAGCTTCCTCCGGTGCAGGATTGTTGAGTTAGACTCCACGTCAGTGTCTCTAGTGTTGTTAAAGTGTATGCCTGCCGGAGTTGGTGCCATAACGGCTGTGTCTGTGTTTTTCCCCAGGAGGACAGCGGAACACAGGACTGCAAGACACACGGGGTGTGTGAAGGCACAGGGGCAGAGAGCACGGGATACCAGCACTTGGGAGAAGACACGTCACGGGAGTCGAGGGAGCACTTTTGGAGATTTAATGTGTGGTGTACAATTACCTCACTGTAAATAAACCCACTGTTCATTCCATTAAGTCTGCGTTTTGGGTCCTTTCTCCTACATCCCCCACGGTCTGCCCTCCAGACCGTGACAGAACGATCCTGCCAGATGGACCCAGCGGACTTTTCGGAGAGGTTCAGGAGGGAGGTGACAGACAAAGTAAATCGTCTATGTGAACTGTGGCTGGAAGCGCACGCGGAGGGTTTACGTTGTGCTGTGGAGAAGCGGTTGCAGGAAACACTGACTTGTTTTCCCTGGGTGTTGGACAATCTTTTTCCGATTGTGGCGGATTTCCTGCTCAACACCCTTCACCTCCACTCTCCGATCCAGGCTGCCCCCCCCACTCGGCCAGCCTGAGGTTCTTCAGCCTGATACGCCGGCCCCGACGTCTACCCGGAAACGGCGTTCGCGCCGCCGGCGTTCCTCACCGCAGCCGCCCTTCCTCACCGCAGCCGCCCTCCCGGACATCTCAAGAACCGGCTGTGGTGAGTAATAAGGACACTTTTTCATTTCTCACCCCATCTGCTTTTTTGTTTTCAGTGGATGGTGACACCGCTGACGCTGCTGCAAGCCGGCCAACAGTACAACTAGCGTGGCCTCATTCAGCAGTCTCCACGCCACTGGCGGCTTCACCATCTGCGGTTGTAGCGCCGTCATCATCCCATCCGCATGCAGTCACCCCTCGGCCATCTTCTTCACCGGCTCTACCTTCACCTTCCCCACCTGCGGACACCGCATCACCATCTTCGCCTCCGGATCATCCATCTGTGGCTGAAGCGCAGCCAGAGGTGCCCGCACGGCCAGCTGTTGAGCCCTGCGAGCCGGAGCAGGAGCCCGGAGAGCGGGAGGAGCTGCTCAGCGAAGCGGAGCAGGAGCTCAGGGAGCGGGAGGTGCCCGCACGGCTGGCCGTGCAGCCCTGCGAGCCGGAGCCCGGAGAGCGGGAGCAGCGGCTCGGCGAGCGGGAGCTCAGCATGCCCGAGCAGGGGCTCAGCGAGCGGGAGGAGCTCAGCATGCTCGAGCAGGAGCTCAGCGAGCGGGAGGAGCTCAGCATGCTCGAGCAGGAGCTCAGCGAGCGGGAGGAGCTCAGCATGCTCGAGCAAGAGCTCAGCGAGCCGGAGGAGCTCAGCATGCTCGAGCAGGAGCTCAGCGAGCGGGAGGAGCTCAGCATGCTCGAGCAGGAGCTCAGCGAGCCGGAGGAGCTCAGCATGCTCGAGCAGGAGCTCAGCGAGCCGGAGGAGCTCAGCGTGCCGGAGGAGCTCAGCGAGCCGGAGGAGCACAGCGAGCCGGAGGAGCACAGCGAGCCGGAGGAGCACAGCGGGCCGGAGGAGCTCAGCGTGTCGGAGGAGCTCAGCGAGCTAATGCCGGAGGAGCACTGTGAGCCGGAGGAGCTCAGCGAGCTTATGCTGGAGGAGCTCAGCATGCCGAAGGAGCTCAGCGAGCGAGGGGAGCCCGCGTCGCCAGCTGTGGAACTCAGCGAGCCGGAGGAGCTCAGCGAGCCGGAGGAGCTCAGCGAGCGAGGGGAGCCCGCGTCGCCAGCTGTAGAGCTCAGCGAGCCGGAGGAGCTCAGCGAGCCGGAGGAGCTCGGCGAGCGAGGGGAGCCCGCGTCGCCAGCTGTAGAGCTCAGCGAGCCGGAGGAGCTCAGCGAGCCGGAGGAGCTCGGCGAGCTAATGCCGGAGGAGCACTGTGAGCCGGGGGAGCCCAGCGAGCTAATGCCGGAGGAGCACTGTGAGCCGGGGGAGCCCAGCGAGCTAATGCCGGAGGAGCACTGTGAGCTGGAGCAGCTCAGCGAGCCACCCACTGAGAAGCCCGCACCGCTGCTGGCGGACCTCAACGAGCCGGAGGGACCGGCGTTGCCAGCAGAGGAGCTCAGCGAGCCTGGTGAGCCCGCGCTGCCACCGGAGGAGCTCGGAGGTCCGGAGGGATCCGCTGAGCCAGAGCTGGAGGTCGGCGTGCCGGAGGGGCCACCACGTCCAGCAGCCCGGCCGCCACGTCCAGCAGCCCGGCCGCCACGTCCTGCAGCCCGGCCGGTACATCGAGAATCATGGGTTGTGCTGAGGCGGGAGCTACAATGCCGCCGCCACCGGACCCGTGGCAGGCCGCCGGAGGAGCAACGCCGCCGCCACCGGACCCGTGGCAGGCCACCAGAACCGTTCCACCGCGGCTGCCGGACCCATGGCCGCCCGCCGGAGCTCCTGCGTTTCCATCAAGGGGTTAGAGGTAGGCCACCTGAACTTTTTTGCCGCCACTGCCTAACCCGCAGCGGGTCCCGCTTGTTTTGCCGTCCTACAGGTCGGCCGCCAGAACTGTGTTTGCTGCCACTGGACCGGGGGATTGAACTGTTGAACTGTGTTTTTCTTTTGTTGCTTTGTGGTGGCTGTTTAGCGGAGTGGTCAGAGTGTCAGAGGAATTGGTGCACAAATTATCACCACTCACCAATCAGTGCTGTCGCTCTCTATACACAGTTCGCACGATTGCAAAGTGAAAGCAAAAAACAAGCCCAAATTCAAACGCGACTTCAATATGTCACATATTGACAGTGGCTCACCGATGCCAATGACATAATTACCCAGCTACATTTCTGAAAGAATGCAAAAGCATTGACATATATTTTTCCTTCCTACAATAGCCCGACGGGCAGGGCAAAGATAGATTTTGGTAGCCCGACTGGAAAAATCGCTAGCCCTGGGACGTCGGGCTAGCGATATTGCGAGCCCTGTATCTGATTGAGGAATCACTCATCTTTGGAAAAGAGAGTTTATTACAGAGAAACGTCTCTTTCCAAAATAAAAGCTATACTATACGCTTCTTCTGGGCTATATTCTCAGCAGCATATTAAACATATCAGGTCTCCATAAGGAGAATCCTGTGCTAACGGCTGTCTAAATGACTCGGGTAAAGTTTGTAGCATGCTGCTTGTTGTTTTTGTCTTTGCACTAGGATGCTGTCGGAGTAAATGTGCAGTCATATTCGTTGTGTTCCCACTAGTGCTGTCAGCGTTAATCTGAAATGACGTTAACGCCACAACACAGCGAATCTCCGTTAACGAGCTACCGCGGATCGCCCCGTGCGTGGGGCTGGACGGCCAACACGTTAACGAGCTAACTGCGCTAACACACTAGCTCCCACCCATGTAATTGAGCATTGCATGGCACATCCGACATACTGTTTTACTTTAGTCCATGACGCGCTTACCTTCAGGGTCATACGTCACATGAAAACCAAAATAGTTCCAAACGCCAGATCTGAATGAGGGTGGGGGAGGTTCAATTTGCCATGTTGCAAGGAGAGCTTAACTTCTGTCTGCTAGCTTGCTCTGCGCTCAGTGAATCTGCGTTCGACTACTCCGCCTAGGCTGCACTGTCGAGCGCAGATCCACTGAGCGCTCAACGCAGACAGCATAGTCAGAAGGAAAGTTGATAAAATAAATAAAAAATTTTGTATTGTTCGATACATATGCGTACCGAACCGAAAGCACTGTATCGAACGGTTCAATATCGATACGAGTATCGTTGCACCCCTACTAAATAACATACAATATAATTCCTTTTTAACAAATTAAGATAAATTGCTGCTTTCTGAAACCAAACCTTAACCCTAGTCTTCACTTTAACATACACAATGTGTTTTTTTTGTCCACATTTGTGTTTATATTCAACGGGTTTGTAAAAATAGTTTATAGGTGACTTTTCTGCAAAGTACATTTCCTGTGTTTTTGTTACCTGACAGGGCCATAGCCAGTCGCAGTTCATCTTTCAGAAGCTCCAGAAGCTCAATAACTCCTTGTTCCCCCTGGGCAGACATAGAAAATCAAGATGATGTTTTTATAAATGAGGGAAACCTCACACTGAAGATTGGCAAGATGGCGCCGGTGTGTGTGGCTGCTCGTCTGTCACTGCCAAGTTTGTTCCTGTTTATGTTATTTTTAATTTGTGTCATTCATGAAACAAAGTCTCTGCTGAGGTATGATCGCCAGACACTATTGGACCTCAAACCTGTGGTCCAAAATATTGTGTCCTTTGGAGCTGGTGGGCAGCAACCCCTGCCCCCATTTGCATCGGAAACCCCGGGTTACCTGTACCGGGTTCCCACGCTACCTTCCCGGCGAAAGCGTCCTCGTCGCCGGGGTAAACGAAGCGGTCGCCTGGTGAAGCTAAAGGTTTACCTAAAGAATTATTCTGTTGTTTTCCGACCAGTGCATGGATTCTTGCCAAGGCTGTTTGCGTCTCGGCGTTTTCTGGATCCTGTTGATACCTGTTTGGTGCCTGTGGTCGGCTTTGATGATGATGCTCCTCGGCCTCGCTGCCCATGCCCTCCCAGGCTAAACCTCCGCTGTCAACATTATCGGAATCTGAGATCGCTGCGGCGGGTTTCTGGACCTCCTGAACCCCGAGCGCCAACTCCAGCTCCAGCTAGGATTGGCCTGGTGAACGCCAGATCACTTTTAAACAAAACTTTTATTCTTCGGGACTTCTTCAGTTCCCATGATCTGGATTTTCTGTGTGTGACTGAGACGTGGCTGAGTGTTGGTGAGTCCAGTGTTCTATCTGAACTTTTACCTGTGGATTGTTGCTATTTTAACTCGCCACGGACGTCAGGCAGAGGTGGAGGCACAGTGACTGTTTACAAAAAGGATTTTAAATGTAAGCAGTGTTTTCTACAGCCTTCGTTCTCCAGCTTTGAACTTACCTCATTTGAGGTGAGTCGTACAAACCCGATTTTCTGCGCTGTCATCTATCGCCCCCCGAAATACAATAAGAACTTCATAAACGACTTTTCTGATTTTTTAGCTGGGATTATGCCCAACTATGATAGTGTTCTTATTGTTGGAGATTTTAATATACATGTATGCTGTCCTGATAAGCCATTGGTAAAGGACTTTTTAAGCCTTATTGACTCTTTTAGCCTGGTACAGTCCGTACGTGGCCCTACACATGAGCACGGACACACACTGGACCTTGTTCTGTCATATGGTCTGCCTGTCACTGACTTGGAGATTTGTGACTGTGCACTCTCAGATCATATGCCTGTGTTATTCAACGTTGGTTTGACATATACCGCAGTTAAACCTGGCGCTGCTACTCGGTGCTGTCGGGTTATTAACCCCGCCACTGCTGCGCAGTTTTCTGCTGCTTTTAATCAGCTTGGCGGGCCTTCTGACTTTGTTTCCTCTGACACAGAAGACCTACATTCCTGGTTTAATTCTTGCTGTCAAAAAATCATGGACTCTGTGGCTCCTTTAAAAACCAGGCAGCTTAAGGCTAAACCTGAGCCTTGGTTTAATGAGAGCAGTCGTGCTGTTAAGAGGGAATGTCGTCGAGCAGAACGGAGGTGGAAAAAGGATAAACTGCATGTATCATTTCAAATTCTCAAAGACTGCTGGCATCGCTACCAGAACACTGTTAAAGATGCAAAAAGGGAATATTTTGCAAATATTATTTCTTCCAACTGTCATAACCCACGTGTGTTATTTAGGACCATTGACACTGTTCTTAATACTCCTTTGAATGTCTGTTTGGAAGTTTCTCCTGAGATTTGCAATGATTTTCTGAACTTTTTTATTGAAAAGGTTGTCACCATCAGGGCTCTTATCACAGCTCCTGACTCTGACCCCTCAGTCTCTGTCCCTTGCGCTGTTGTTTTCACTCAGTTTGAGCTTGTGACGCTCTCCTCTTTAGAGGATGTGGTTCGCCATATTAAGCCCACAGGTTCCCCACGGGATCCTGTCCCTCCACAATTCTTTAAAGAAATTTTTCCTAGTATACAACAGTATGTCCTTGACATTATTAACAGCAGTCTGTCTTCTGGTGTGGTTCCTGCAAATTTCAAACATGCAGTAGTACAGCCACTGCTTAAGAAACCTGGCCTTGATCACACAGTTTTAGCGAACTATAGGCCTATTTCCAAGCTGCCTTTAGTCTCCAAGGTTTTAGAGAAAATTGTTTTTAGTCAACTGAAAGATTTTCTAGATGAAAATGGAATCTTTGAGGTTTTTCAGTCAGGTTTTAAAACCCTTCACAGCACAGAATCTGCATTACTAAGGGTTTTTAATGACATCCTTCTGGCATGTGATTCTGGTAACCATGTTGTTCTTGTCTTGCTTGACCTAACTGCTGCCTTTGACACAGTAGACCACAATATTTTAATTTCTCGATTACATGATGTAGTGGGTATTGGTGGCACTGCACTCAATTGGTTTAGGTCTTATTTGTCAGATAGAACTTTCTCTGTCAGCCTTCTCGGTTACGAATCGTCTTCTGCTCCTCTGTCATGTGGTGTCCCACAGGGCTCAATTTTAGGGCCACTGCTCTTTTCTCTGTATCTACTGCCTCTGGGTTCTATCCTTAGAAGGCATGGGATCTCATTTCACTGTTATGCCGATGACTGCCAAATTTATTTGACACTAAAACGCAAGGATGCCATCTCCATAAAACCTCTCTTGACATGTCTAGATGACATTAAAGCTTGGTTGGCTCGAAACTTTTTAAATTTTAATAAAAAGAAAACAGAAGTGTTGGTGTTTGGACCCAGTGGTCCCTGTGAGTCCTCCTCTGTTGTTTTAGGATCCCTGGAAGTCTATTTTAAATCTGTTGTTACTGACCTTGGTTTTAAGTTGGACAGTGATTTTAAATTGGACAACCAAATCAGAGCAGTGGTGAAGTCCAGTTTTTATCATTTAAGGCGACTGGCAAGACTAAAATCTTTTCTTTCGAGGCAGCACCTTGAAACAGTGATCCATGCTTTTATTTCTTCCCGCCTGGACTACTGTAACTCACTTTATGTGGGGGTCAGTCAGTTATTGCTCTCACGTCTGCAGCTGGTTCAAAATGCGGCTGCACGACTCCTAACAGGAACTCGAAAAAGAGAGCATATAACCCCTGTGCTGGCCTCTCTGCACTGGCTGCCTGTGTCTTTTAGAGTTAATTTTAAAATTCTTATGTTTGTTTTTAAATGCCTACACAGTCTTGCCCCGCCTTACCTCTCTGAGCTTCTTCATCCCCACATACCCTGTCGGTCTCTCAGGTCAGCTGACCAGCTGCTCCTGGAGGTACCGAGATCCAGGAGGAAGCTCAGAGGGGACAGGACCTTCTCTATTGTGGCTCCAAAATTATGGAATAATTTGCCCATGCATGTTAGAGAGGCCCCTTCACTGTCCACTTTTAAATCACGTCTTAAAACCCACTTTTATTCCTTGGCTTTTAACCTCAGTGAGACTTAGTTTCTTTTTTAATGCAGTAGTTATTTAATTAATGATTTCACTCTTCTTTTATTTGTTTTTTATCTATATCTCATGTAATTTTATTTTACAGTTCCAATGTACAGCACTTTGTGTCAGCTGTGGTTGTTTTAAAGTGCTTTATAAATAAAGTTGATGATGATGATGATGATGATGATGATGATGATGATAAATAACCATCTTTATTTTGGAGCCCAAAAAATGTGATGGTGGAAAAAAGCTACTGAAGTGCTTCACCTGACAGGCAAGGCCCCACAGCACAGGTCGACCAATGAAAACAGCCTTTGCTCCCAGAGCTAAGGCCTTTAGGACGTCTGTCCCGCGTCTCACTCCTCCATCCATGTAGACTTCACATCGACCCTGCACTGCCCTCACCACCTCCTCCAAGGCATCTAGCTACACACACAAAACACACAGTGATCAACTACAATGACAATTATTAACTCAAATCATATCCTCAAATTCTAATGTATCAATGTTCCAAATGAATTTGGTATAGATGTTTAACATTTTGTTCAAGCACACGTCAAGAAATAACACTAGTGTTGACCTAAAAAGTAAACTAAATGTCTACAGGAACTAAAGTTAGCAAATACTGAAAACTCCGACAAGAATTCAATAAAACTTGAAAAGAAAAATAAAGACTTCTAAACTAAACAAAGAATTAATCTAAAGCAGGGGTGTCAAACTCAACCAAACAGTGGGCCAAAATTCAAAACTGGAACAAAGTCGTGGGCTAACGTTAATATTTATTGAAATATATTTATTCCTCCAGATATAAGAATGAATCTACAGCTCTAATAGTAACTTGTTTTGGCTTCGCGGGCCAAATGTTAATTAGGCTGTGGGCCAAATTTGGCCTGGGGGCCAGAGTTTGACACCTATGATCTAAAGCAACAACTTCACAAACATTAAACCAGATATCAAATAGAATAAAAGACAAATTGACTCCAATCCAGACGAAAACCAAAAGTACACGACACAAATTACAAACTAAATGAACTTTAACAAATAGTAAGGAAATCTGTGTTTGGTTGATTATTCATTGCAACCACGTTTCCTGGCAATAAACAGTCTTTCCAACAGTAAGATTCATTTGCCCTTAAATGTTGCCACATTCTTAAAGAAAATACATCGATGGGTTGAGCAGAGGACTTACGTCCTCTCATACACCCCTTCGTACATCAAATTACTTTTTGCACAGCCCATTGTTGCATTTGCCTGCATTGTTCTGTTCTGTCTGGTGTTGCACTGTCTTTGTTTTGTTTCTGTTGCAATTTTTGCACACTTGCACTTTATGTATTCCTGTGTTGATTGCCTGTTATATGTAGCACCGTGGTCTTTGAGGAACGTTGTCTTGCTTCACAGTACACTGTACCACTGCACATGGCTGAAATGACAAGCCACTTGACTTAAGTGACTTGACTTGTTTTGAGCTGCTGGTATCCCAAGTGCTGACAATTAAGAGTCTGGTTGGTGCCTGAGTGAGCATGTCAGCAGTCAGTTGGTGTCTGCTCCCATCATGCTAAGTTTGACTGATCTGGATAGGGCCTGTGCCAGAGGGCATTTTCAAGCTGCTGTTCCTAAAACAACCAAAAACCCCAAATTACAGCATTATTTGGAGTGCCCTAGTACCATCTTCAAATTGAAGGCCAAGTTGCATATAACAGGGGATGTCAGACACAGGCCATGAAGTGGGCGTCCCAAGATGACGACACCACAAGAATAACATTTCCTCTCCCTGTCAGCACTTAGGAAACATAAGCAACCTTCAACAGATTTGCAGTCAAGGTTTTCAGGACAATATGGTTGACTGCTCTCTACCCAGACAATCCAGAACAAACTGCACACAGCCAATGTCTGGTCTCTGCCAGGAGTCCTGCCATGACTGCCCTTCATCATCAGGCCCATATTTCAGCGATGAGTCCAGATTCTGTCTATGGCAGGTGGACGTGGGTGGGTAGAAGTGTGGAGAAGACTTGTTGAATGCAATACTGAGGGCAACATGTTTTGGTGGAAAAGGTGTGATGATGTGGGGTGCTGTCTCCCATAAAGAGACAAGGCTTGTCATCATCTGAGGTGTTAGAAAGCACACCGTTTACATGTTGGTTATTTCTCTATAGTATTATGTTTCATCCACTGATAGTCTGTGAAAGCCATCTCTATACTGGAGCTCCTTCAATGCACGACCTGTGTTTGATGCCATGTGGTGAATGTTTATAATGTCTACTTTCTCCCATTACGGCTGCTGATAGCACACATCTTTTTCTTTTGCCCTTTTTACTGGATAGCTGTATTTCCTTGGTTAACTGCTCTGTGTGAATGCCAGAAGGTGAGTTATGATGATGTCATGTAGATTAAATATTAGCACATGTATTTGTTCACTTGTGTATACACTAATCTTATGCTAAGGCACCATTCATGCTACTAAGCTAATTTATGCTAGTTTTAACCCTCCTGTGAGGTCATTGTTTACGTTACTGATACATTTGATTGCTGAATACAGTCCTGTTCTGTAATCTTATGTTTGTGTATAGAATATATGTCGCTTGCTTGCTGTACTGATTGTTTAGTTGTTTGTATTATTACTACAGACCACAGCAGAATCAAGCCAAACCTAACCAAGCTGCACCACTTTAGAGGACATGTCTCCTCTGTTCTGTGCCTGTCCTTGTCACGAGGCAGTCTCTATGCAAAGCGATATTAAGATGAGATTGACAATCCTTTATCTCCATAGTCTGGAACCAAACTCCAACCACGCTTGTGCCCACAGAGTGTGGTTTTATTAAAGACTACCTCCGGTGGAAAGGATGGAATGGTTTCCTGCAGTTCTGAATTTTATATGCAAGGCCACAAGAGAGTCACAAAATGATAACTACAACCAAAGCCCTCAAAGATAAATCACTTCCAAAACCAAAAGGAAACATGAACTCAAACTCAAAACGGTCACCGTAACACTGCACGCAGAGTAGGAAATGAGAGTCTTAAGAAAAGTAGATAAGATTTCATATTTAAACATATTTAAGACAATCCTGGGTTCAGCAGTCAGGTCCTTCTTCGGGAGCCCCAGTTTTATCCAAAACAATCATTTCAGGTCACCTCATGCATCTGTGAAGCCACTTTTACTGGATGGACGCACCGAGTATAAAAACAGATTCAGGTTATACATTTTTAATATTATTATTATTATTATTATAAGATCAAACATTTAGGGCTGCTTAATGAAAACTTGTATTTGTCAGAGTTCAATTGCAATCCACCCAAAAACAGAAAAATTCAAATGCACACACACACACACAGACCGTGGCAGAAACCCCGTCCAGTTGCCGAGCTCCGTGATTGGACACCAGGATGCCACTGACACCACAGTTCACAGCCTTGGCAGCATCCTCACCTGACACACAAAATCAGAGAAATAAGCTCAGGGTTTCTGTGTGATGAGCATATTCTGTATTTGATTACAGTTACTCTTGATAGCATTGTTTTCCTAGTACACCTGTGAGGAACCAGTGTGTATGTACCTCACCAAATGTCTGCGACTTTCATTTTCCTAATACTGCCAAAATATAACCACTGATGTGTGCAGCACTGGATGCTTTAAAGTCTACTTGAAAAGCATCTTAAGTCAAATTTATTTGTATACAACTATCCAGACAAGCCAACTCAGAGGGATAGAAAGGAGTATAAAGATACATGTATACAGGTCATGATATAAACCGTACAAAACTAATCAGAGAAATGGAAAAGTCTTGTTTCTTTTTTGCTTCTAATGGGAAGAGTTGTTTTCTGTGTTTGCAGATCTGCAGTAATATATATTTATTAGAGATTAGAGGTTATTTCTGCAACAACTTTGGTAAAAGTAATGTCAAAACAGTTTATTAAGAGAAGATCCAGTCCTCTGTAGCCAACTCTTAGTCTGCTCTCTGACATCTAACTTTTAGACCACAAAAAGGTGAACATGAGGGACCACCCACTAGAAATTAAATGGAATCAAATCAGTTTGCAGATGTGGTTCATTAATAGGCTACTTCCAATAATAAAACGTTTTGAGGCCTGATTTAAACGAAGTAAAACTCGATGATTTCAGGTTTTCAGAAAGTTTGTTCCACAGTTGATGACAAAAAAAGACTAAATGATTTTTCTTTGTTTTTTTCTTGATTGGGGATATTTTGAAGGTCTGTTACTGCGAGTTCAGTACATAGTGTAAGTTACAATGGATGCCTTAGTATTACGCTGATTCAGTCCAAGTCCATTTAGTTCTTTTTAAACTAGTAGAAGAGTTTTAAAATACATCCATTGTGACATCCAATGCTAATGTATAGATTTGAAAACAGGACCAATGTTCTCAACATTTTTGAACCTGGTTGATTCAGCCCCCTGCATCTGAATAAGCTGTAGGAGATCTTTTGCTAAGACCCGTAAGACCTAAAAACCGTTTTATTTTCTATAAACGAGGGTAGGAGCTATGGTCCTGAGTTGATGATAAAATATAGAGTTGTGTGTCATCAGGACTCTGTGCCTGCCAGCCAAGTTCTTCCACACCACACTCACTTAATCTTGTGCGTTGGTGCACAGACATGTTGGAACACAAAGAGGCCATCCCCACACTATTCCCACATAGTTCTAGGTATGTTCTAGGTATACTGAAGCATGAGTTCCCTTCACTGTAACTAAAGGGCTGAGCCAGCTCCTGAAAAAGAACCCCACACCAGAATCTTACGTCGGCACAGTGTAGTCAGACAAGTCTCCTGACCACATCCAGACTTGTCCATGGAATTGCCAGACGGACAAGCATGACGCGTCACTTCAGAGGACATGTCTGCACTGTTCGACAGTCTAGTGGCGGAGTGCCCCACAACACTGCACTTTGCACTTGCTCATGTAAGACTTAGATGCAGCTGCTTGGCCATGGAAACTGAGCTGAGAGCGACCCATTCTTTCACAAATGTTTGTAGAAGCTGCCTCCAGGTACCTGATTCCATGTGGCCATGGAAGTGACTGGAACACCTGGATGGGTGAGTGAACAGTTTTGGTAATATGGTGGATATATGAGTGAGATGGTGAGACTGTCATGATTCTCTTTCCTCACACTATGATCTGTAACTGTGTGTGTGTGTGTGTGTGTGTGTGTGTGTGTGTGTGTGTGTGTGTGTGTGTGTGTGTGTGTGTGTCCATCTACCATTTAATACTCCTTTTACAATCACAGGGAGGCGTGTGTGTTTTTTCAGCCACGTGATGTCATCCCAACAGATAGAAGGGTCTATGGCGTTTGCAACATAAACAGCCAGGCCACTGTCATTGCCGTAGTCTCCCTCGGAGAAAGCCAGGGAGGCTGTTGAGAAGTTAGCCATGCTGGAATCACACATGCACAAAGACACAGAGAGAAAGAAGAGTTCAGAGTTCGATGCTACAAAGGAACGTGGTGTAATTACACAGCCTGTACTGTTCTTTTTGTTTCCCTACCTCAGGTGTGGGGGCATCTTAAAGCGGTTGCGCACATCATCCAATCTCTTCCCTAGGTATGGTGTATCCACGGTAACAAAGATGGCTTTATAGCCCGCCTTCTCGGCCCGGCGCACCAACGACAGCGTGAGCTCCCTGTCTTTATAGATGTAGAGCTGCAGCCAGAGGACACCACCACTGCCCAGTGAGGTAGTCATTGCTGACATCACTTCCTCTATTGTTGAGGTGGCCCAGGAACTCAGCATCATCCCAGTTCCCATTGCTTTGCATGCTGTGAAGAAATGTTATATTACTGGTGACAATGGTCTTTTCCAAAGAAGTTTCAAAGGAGGTTATGATAATACTTTAACTTAACTAACCCAACTCAGGTATTCAGTAAAGATCTCGCCCTCTCCCCTTCCTCACCTACCTAATAATTTTTCCATAGATCTGTCCAGTTGCCTTTTGCCCACTAGTCGTCTCTACAACTTAACTGAACCCAAATGAAAAGCTATGGAGAAATATTTCACTCACTCTCTTGCTTCCAGTATAATCCGCCCCTTTCCTCTCCTATTGGTGATGTTTTTTCTTTGTTGAACAGAGACAAAGATAGATTTCTATGGCCTCAACAAAATCACAGTAAAGAACAAACTCCTAAACACCTCTAAACTCCTACAGGGGCATGTCATACGTGTGAAGTGTGAGGGTTGTGATGCCCCAAATGCAGAGGCTTTGAGGCAGTGTAAATTTAATCAAAGACTAGCCGCTTAGTAGGCTGACACAAAAAATGAAAAGATGAAAATAAATTAAACTTGAAAACTAACCTATGAGTAGGGAGCAATGGACCGAGAGACACGAGGGAAATGTCCTCATGTCAGGTTTTGTTTTTTTTTTGTTTTTTAAATGATGTGTCACTGTTTATACAGTGATACTTAACACTGAATAATATATTAATCATGCAAAGACTATAATTATTTAGGATTAGAGAACAGAACAAGATAATTATCAGAACAAACTTATAGAAGACCTTGATAAAACTATTGCCATATTTTATAGATATATATGTTCTGACAACTGTAATTCCTTCATGCTCCTATGATTTTGAAAGCAATCACATGAATCCATCTTGTAAGTAATGTACTTACTTTTTCGGGGGTAGTATTTGTCTTCAATACAGAACTTTCGAATAATCGAAACAGCCACCGTGAACATGTAGCACACATGAGGCACAGCAGGGAAGAATGTGCCTTTTTTATCTTAGTTCTGTTAACTTTTAATCAGGACACAGTGTTTTTCTGTGTGCTGATGCTGTGTTCATGTCTTCAGCGTGCTGGAATATTCATGTTCCTCCCGTGGGGGGCACTCTTGAGTCACACAGAGAAAAAGTGAGTGAGAGTTTTGTCAGACAGAGAAATGGCCAGTGTTGGGACTAATGCGTTATTAAGTAACGCGCTACAGTAACTACGTTATTATTGTGGTAACGAGCACGGTAACTAGTTATTATGCCAAAATCAGGAACGCGTTAGTCGTTACTGGGATTTAGATAGGCTCGTTACTCGTTACTTCGTGTGGTGGCTGTCGCGGAGCTTCCACAGATTCAGTAACATTAGCAAGTGGTGGAGGCAGCAGGTGGAGGAGGGAAAGGGAGGCAAGAGGAGAGACCCGAGGCGGGCGCTGGTCCGAGAGTGTCAGGTGAACTGAACTTCAGGTAAGAAGTTATGACCTGCAGTCTCTCTGTGTCAGATATGAACCAAGTTTAGGTGGAGTTTATTTTCGTTATGCTGACTTTTTCGTGCTGCGTGCTAGCTAGCATGACAGAGTTTCTGTACAGCTGGGTGGGTGCTATGTTACTGATGTTATTGATGTTGAACTTTATTTTGTTTATAAGGTTAATTATTAGAGTTGCCAACCGTTTCCTAAAAAACGGAATCGTCTCGTATTCAGAGAAAATATTACGCGTTTCGTGTTGAGGTGAAAAGGAACAGTTTGTTCCGGACTTCAGCTACGATGAAAAAGACAAAGCTGGAGTTATTCTGTGTTTACGCTGCACAGCTGCCTCTTCTTCTCTCATTCTCTCCCCTCCCTCTCCTGTTACTGCTTCAATCATGAAACTGATCAATGATCAGCTGATCGGCTCTCTCGTTTGTTGATCGCCCACTTTGCGCCAGAAAGAGGAAACCAGCAGATGTCGCGCTAAACAACAGCAGCACGTTTAAGCTTGATCAGCTGTTGTTAGTAGAGATGGCACGATACCACTTTTTTATGTCCGATACCGATATCAAAAATTTTGATATCTGCCGATACCAATATGAATCCGATATAGTGTGTTTTTTAATCAATAAAACAGTTTTTTTTAATATCTTGCTGCTTTTTGTATGAGTTCATACTCAAGTTAAAAAAAAAAAAACAATTCCACTCTCGCATTCACACACTGGTGGAGGCAGCTACAGTTGTAGCCACAGCTGCCCTGGGGCAGACTGACAGAAGCCAGGCTGCCATATCGCGCCATCGGCCCCTCTGGCCAACACCAGTAGGCAACAGGTGAAGTGTCTTGCCCAAGGACACAACGACCGAGACTGTCCGAGCCGGGGCTCAAACCGGCAACCTTCCAATTACAAGACAAACTACCAACTCCTGAGCCACGATCGCACCTTAAAATACAGATATTTGGTTCAAATATCACTAATGCTGGAAAAAGGCTATCACCAAGGGATAGGGAAAAGAAGATCCTCCTACCCTGGACCAGTGGACACAGATTGTAGAGGAAATCTACATTATGGAAGAGGTGACACACCAAAGGAAGCTCAGCACGAAGAAAAAAGGACTAAATGGACGCTTTATAAACCAGAACAGCAACAAAAATTCAGAACAACCGGAAAGGAAAATTTACCAATAAAACTAAACTGACAAAAAAGGCTCCTGACTCAGAGGATGAATCAAACCTGGCAAAGACTTTTCACTTGCTTGTTTAAGCAATTTTACTGGCAGATGGTCACAGAATAAATCTATGACAAATGCCAACGATAACACAGTAACAGACAAAACAATATTTTTGCACCAACAAGGTGATTCCCAAAGTTTCCCAAAGTATCTCAGTAGGAGTATGTCGGAGGAAATAACTGAACCCTGTGATCGACTAATAAAACAGTAAAATAAAAAGATGAGAAGGCAAAGAATCTTTGAATTGAAATTCTAATTTGAATGTTTTCACTCGGCTTGAATCTGTTATGAGAATGAGAACTTTTTAGCTGTTGTCTGTTTGAGGGCGACTTTGCTTCCACAGAACAATGAGAACAGTCAGGGGTTAAAGTGGGAGCCTGAGATCTGTGCAGTGTCTCACAACTCGCAGTGATGTGTAATGTGAGCTCCAGAACAGGCTGTGCAGGGTGTGACCAGCTGACCATTGTGGATTTACAAAACTGAATCCAACAAGATAGAAGCAGACATTTCACAAGCTGTCCTTTACAGCATGCTGTTTGTACCATCTTTATCCACTGGGGATAGCCCACTACCATCCTTATACTGTATACAGTTGTTATAAAGGTTGAATTAAGTGGGTTAATCTAAGTATTATCATCTTAAATGCTAAGTAACCTACTGCGTAACATAAGTCTGACCATAAGGAACAGCCTAACAGTGCTTTACTAGGAATTCACCTCAGTACAGCACAAAACTACCCAGTACTTTGATGCAACAAATTGTAGGATGTCTCACAATATGAAAATACATAATTTATGAAAATACCCCATATACAGATTCAATTTGTGATGAAACATTATGACATTAATCAAATCTTTAAATGTGCAGTTCTTCCCTTCAAATACTGTCATGGTCCTGGGTCGGTGACCCAGCGCTTTAAGTTTATTATTAGCATTTTCCAATTTATTATCATGATTATTATTATTGTTCGAGTTCTACGTGTTATATTCGGTCTGAGTCTGCGTCTGTATCTGTCTGTCTATGGTGTCACCCCGTCTGTTTGTTAATCTGTCTGTTTAGTTCAATGTCTTGTCTGGTTCCATGTGTCTGAGTTTCCTGTTTTATTGTGAAGGTCTCTGTCGTATGTGAGTGTGCTCAGATTACGTTTCCCCTGTCTCGTCAGCTGTGATTTCTCCCAGGTGTGTTCCCCTCCTGTCTCTCATCCCTTGATTACTGCCATCTGTGTATTTAAGCCCTGTGTTTCTCTGTGTCAGTGTCGCGTCGTACCCTCAACTTGCTGTGTGTTTGTAATGTCCTGTCCTCCAGCACCTCGGGTTGGAGTTTTGTTTTTGTAAGTTTTATTTCGTGAATCATTCCTCCAGCAGTAAAGCTGCATTTTCAGTTTATTCCCATCTCCAAGAGTCCTGCAATTTTGGGTCCACCACTTCTGCTTGCCTGCCACACAGCCAACCATGACAGAACGACGCGACCAGTACATGGACCCAGCGGACTCATCCCGGGAGCGCGATCTCGCCCGCGTCATGACCCTAATGAAGCGGATTTCCCACACAAAGGATACTTTTTTTTTCTTTTTCTTTCTTTCTTTCTTTCTTTCTTTCTTTCTTTCTTTCTTTCTTTCTTTCTTTCTTTCTTTCTTTCTTTCTTTCTTTCTTTCTTTCTTTCTTTTTTTCTTTCTTTTTTTCTTTTCTTTTTCTTTTTTGTCTTTTTTCTTTTTCTCCTCCCTTTTCCTTTTTCCTTCTTCTCTTTTTTTTATTCTTTCTTTCTTTTCTTCCTTTTCTCTTGTGATGATTTAAATTAAGCAGTGTTCACCGAGGTTTGTAATCATGTGGTACTCACTGGTTCTGGTTCGAAATTAACAGCAAGCAAAAGCACCGAAAACTATGACAAAACTAGTTCAAAATTGGCTCGAGAAGCAGTGCACGCATGCGTCAGTTTGACTGGATGTCCAAGTTGACACACGTTTAAGCTTGATCGGCTGTTGTTAGAATTTATTTAACATTAATTTCTAGTATCAGCTGATGTTTGCTGGAGCCACAGCTGTAAAGCTGCTGGTCATGATGTTGGTTTGTATATCTGGTGAGAGGGAAACATGAAGATGAAACCAGGAGATGTCCTTACTGAATCATCAGAGCTGAACAGGTGATGGAGAAACAGGTTTACCTTTTAGGTGACATGAATGAGTTGAAGGGAAGTTATGAACTGTTTCTGAGAGACAAATAACACCAGGATCCTTTTCTAAGTCGCTGACAGCTGGTAACAGCTTTGTAAGAGGGGCACAAAGAAATACTTTTCTTTCTTATTCTCATTTAAAATGTCTAGCTTTAATAAATAATTATCTTACAACCAAAGTTTTTATCTGATGCAAAATGTATAGAAATCATACATATACCAACAAGACTGTACATCACTGTCACAAGAGCGTTTGTTTTCATTCAAAGGCTTTATGCCTTTTCCTTGAGTTTGCATAAATACATTAGTTGTGGCGCTTCTTAATGACGGTATCTTAGCTAACAACCCCAACTTATTCAACTTGTAATTGGCTAAAAATAACTTAGCTAACCGGTGAGAGGGACGTTGCTAGCTGGCAGTTTTATCAGTCAATGTTGAAATTTCCACATTCAGATACTTCAAATGCTTCAGGAGCTTTCAGCTCAGTGCATCATCCATCCATCCATCCATCTTCATCCGCTTTATCCGGGGCCGGGTCGCGGGGGCAGCAGCCTAAGCAAAGAGGCCCAGACCTCCCTCTCCCCAGCCACCTCCTCCAGCTTATCCGGGGGAATACCAAGGCGTTCCCAGGCCAGCCGAGAGATATAATCTCTCCAGCGTGTCCTGGGTCTGCCCCGGGGCCTCCTCCCGGTGGGACATGCCTGGAACACCTCACCCAGGAGGCGCCCAGGGGGCATCCTTGTCAGATGCCCAAACCACCTCAGCTGGCTCCTTTCGATGTGGAGCAGCAGCTGCTCTACTCTGAGCCCCTCCCGGATGGCCGAACTTCTCACCTTCTCACTTCTCAGTGCATCATCACCACGGAAATACACGGATACATCCGTAGACTTGAGACAGAATTCACAATGTGTTTTTGGGACTTTCAGGTGTATGGACCAATGTTTTCTTTTCTGATCAAACCAGAAAGCTTTAATGAGCAGCTGGGTTTGTCTCGCATTAACTGCCTGAACACAGAGGACATCGAAATGCAGCTGATTGAACTGAAAAGCTTGACACTGTGGGGGTCAAAGTTTGCAGAACTACAGATGCAGCTGGAATCCACAGCTGTGTGTGTTCATGGAGCTGCATGTTCACCTGCTGGACGTCACTACTTGACAAGTTTAACTGTCTTCAGAACATTGCAGAGGCCTTATTGACAGTGTTTGGCTCTACATGTCTGTGTGAGCAGATTTTCTCTCACATGAAGAGTGTCCTCACGTAGCCGTCTGAATGCTGGACACTGGGAGACCTGTGTCTCTGAGTGGGAGACCAGAGATCACATTAACATGTGTGTCTCTGTATTAACAAACATGCCATATTGGCCCAGTTTATTTTTCTTGTCATTGTTGTGAGGAGACCATAAACAGCATTTTGCATTTTCTGTTTCAGTTCGATTGCTATTATGGATAAAATGTGTTTTTTCTTTTTTGGTTTCAAAATAGCTGAAAACTATTAGCTGACAGCTGCCAACATCTGCGAACAAATATAATGGTCTGAGTCAGGGGTCACCAACACGGTGCCCGCGGGCACCAGGTCGCCCAGCAGCAGCCGAATTTTGGGTCGATTTTGGGTCCACCACTTCTGCTTGCCTGCCACACAGCCAACCATGACAAAATACTACCTCTCATCTTCCTCTCTTAGCGTTCTCTGTCTCTGACTGCAGATACCTGCACGCATTTCTCCTCCTGAGTAATCCAGCGGCTGGACCTTCAGCGAGCATCACACTGTGCAGCAGATTGCACAGTTTGTGTGTTTGTTGTTGTTTGTTGAGCCAACAGAAACATTGCCACTTGTTTTATGATTGCTCCTCTTCTGTAGCACCAGATGCAGAAGTAATAACTTACAGACACCTGCACACTCTGGCTGATGTTGTCTCTACATAGCACAGCTGTACTGTGATAAAACGATCTGGGTTATTTTATCCATTCATTTTACCTGATTGGAAAACCGAGGCTACATTTTTTCCATTTTGTGTTCCCAGTTTTGTGCGTGTGTCTTTAGTGTGTGTTAACCTTTTGCTGTGGCTGTCTCTCCTTCAGGATGAGCCATCCTCTGCATTGCAGTGGCAGCGATGCAGAGCGGCATGCTGAGCTTCTCCCCCAGCACTGAGACAGACAGATCCACTGTAGACACGTCCCTCAGCACTCGAGGAACCAGATACCACCTACACACGTGTGTAATAGTGGAAGAGGTCATTCTACAGTTACACTTCTGCAGCTTCTTTTTACTTACAAAGATTCATTCACACTCTGATGTCCATTGAAAAACGGAGACAGACTGATTCTGAAAAGAAAACACGTTATTTCTTTTTTTTTTTGGAAGTGACATCAGAAACAGCAGCATGTGACATCACGTGATGGCGGAGCTTCAGTTCATCCTTTGTCATCCTTTTTTTTTTTTTTTTTTTTTTTTAAAAACAAAAAAAAACCACACGTTATTTCTACAACTGAAAGCTTTGGTAGAAGCACATCAATATATATATATATAGACAAAGTACTGGGCTGTTACATTTATCTGAATTACATATTACACAGCTGTTGAAAGCCATTAAGCTTCCAGCGCAGGAGGCTTGGAGCTCTGCAGGTTTGCAGTAGTGTGTTTGTAAAGGCAGCCTGCATGGCTAACTCCTGGATTTTATACACCTGTGGAAATGACACAGAAAACACCTGGATCCAAAGATAAACAGGTGTGGTACTTATGTCCCTATAGTGTAATTCATTACACATTAAACGTACCTGTTAGCACATAAATAATGTAAAATGATAAAAAGACAAGCATCAGAGTCCAGAGCAGCTGCTGTGTGTAATTTCAGCTTTGGATTCAGGCTCCAACACGGTTTGTAGAAATTCTTACTCTGAATGTTCAGTTCAGTATTTTTGTATTACCACATCAACAACAGTGACCTCCACACGTCTGTGTTTTACCTGTTGAAGGCAGCCACATTGTCAGCCAGTGTCTTTTGCTCATCAGCTCCTGAGCGGTAGTAGTCATACACAGCTTTAGGAAGAGTTTTCCTGGCTTCCTCCTCAAAGTCCAACACACACACACGCTGCATTGTTTTTCACTTCGAACTACCAGAAAACTGCAGCCTCTCTGTGATTTGCAATAAACAGAACTAGTTTAATCATTAACCTGCCAGAGGTTTCACAAGCTGTGAGCCTTTCACGTCCTGACTCCTGTGCTTTACGTTTCTCTTCAGCCCTTATTGATGGCATCAGACACGACGCCTCCCTGAGCCTGATTGAGCAGAAGGTTTCTTCCTATTAAAGCCCAGTTTGTCCTTCCTGTGCTTTGATTGTTTTATTGTTGGGCTCGAGTGTTGTTGTGACTCTGTCCTATAGAAATAAATCATAAATGAATTAAACTCAGAGGAGTTTCTGCTTTGCTCTGTTTACACAAGATAAGACTGCAGCTGTGAGGATTCCACACCATCTGGGCCTGTGTGTTGCCAGATTAGAGTGTTGCCATGTCTAGTGCTGACTGCCTACGAACTTTGAAACTTCATGTGCCTTCTGTGAACTTTGAACCCAATGATGTTTTCATTAAAAACAGCAGAGAGGTGGTACTCTGTGGATACTTTGTGTCAAACCAGTGATTTATAAGGGTTAGCGTGTTTTGGGGGTTAAAAGCCACAGAAACTCAGTGTTTAGAAAGCAGCAGTTCTGATACTCCTGACATGTACGGGATCACTACAGGTTTTCTCTTAGGCAACGGTCGTCCTTCTCTCCTGGATCGGCTGGAGCTTTCTTTAGGAGTCTTCCCAGCTTTGGCAAAAGTCCAGGTGGGACAACTACATTTACTCAGGGCCTTCTTGATGTGCTGTTCTTCTGCCTCCCTTTTTGTATTTTCACCACTGAGCAGTGACAACATTTTCTCTTGATAGTCTTTCTGGTTTAGCAAAACTGTGCACATACCCTTGCCTGTCATTACCAAGTGATGTGAGTGCCTTCCTCTCCTCCATGCTGATGTTGGATGCTGGGGGCTTTGCATTGCTGAGACAGGCCGTAGTTGCTCTGCTTCCACTTTTGCAATATTGTTGCTGTTTCGAATTGCAGTTTCTGTGGCTGTGATCAGCTCCGATCAGATTTGTCTCTGCGTCACAGCAAAATTCAACCCTTTAGCAAGGATGTTTTTCTCTGCTTGGGTGAGCTGTGTGTCAGACAAATTCTTCACCCACTTGTCCACATCCATGGTGTGGCATCCTTCTCTCTTCTGGCCGCTGAGGACACTCGCCGTATTTGGCTGTGGTTTACGCTACATGCAGATGAACAGAATCAACTTTTGGGGATTAAATGATGCTTGTACTACTGAAAATCACTTTATCCTTAAAAACCACGTAAACAGACATGAAGAAGAATGTGTTTGTAACACTAACATTATGTTGTTACAAAAAGGACTAGATGTTACAGTCCCTGATAATGCATTGCTTTAGATGGAGAGACTCTTGAGGGATGGCTGTTATGAGGAAAGGCAGCCCAGAAACTTTGCCAGCAGCACACATCGTTATGTGCCTCAACTTTCGGTCTTTTACCCAGGCTAATCTGCCATTTTTCTTCCTTGGTTAGGTTTAGGGATTACAGATCTGATCTAGATTATCATTTTAAATTTGGGACACATCGTCAGTAGTGGACCTTGGATTCATCGGATGTTTCGGCCATTATCACTAGACACCCTCATCCAAGGAGGCCCTGCCAGGGTTGATCAGGCCCTGGAGTGTCACTGGTTTATGTTAAAATGTTATTTCTCTTCTTCTTTCTTCTGTCTAGTTTTCTACAGTTTATTTTCTTCTATCTATTCACTGCAACTGAGAAATAATACTTACCTCTTTAGCATTTATGGAGCCTCACTTCTTCAAAGGGATAGAAAAGGTGACAGAGAGGAGTACGACAAAAGGGACACGATCAGAGAGAGCAGAGAGGAGAGCAGAGAGGAGAGCAGAGAGGAGAGCCGGAAGGGCGGCGCCCGACCTGGCTTCCCACACCTCCCGACCAGATTGGGCTGTACGCTCTACCTTCCCACTTTCACCCAGAAAAGGGAAGAAGAGCAGAGGGGAGTAGGGCGGAACATTTCTTTTCTCTCGCAGTTAGCTGACTGCCTTAGGTAATGTCAGCCCTTTTTAACCATAGCCAGTGACTGGTCCTCTGATCCCAATCTCTCTAAGCAGCTTTGCTGTTATGCTGGCAACAAAGCCCCTGCACCCCACTTCCACCGGGCGCACCTTGATCTTCCAGCCTCTGTCCTCTGCCTCAGCTGCCAAGTTGGCTTCTTACACTCAAACACTTCCTCAATTGCTTCCTCCCATGGTACCGTCAGCTCAATGATGTATGCAAGTTTTGGGGAGTTAGACCAAAGGACGAGGTCTGGTCACAGAGTTGTTGTTATGATCTCTGTGAGAAGAATTAGCCTCTGATCCAAGTTCACCTGCATCTGCCAATCCCTGGCAACCTTCAACGGGCCCAGGTCTGGGGTTGAGGGGCTCGTCCTCGGCTTGTCTCCTTCCCGGGCAAATGTTAATGAACACTGACGCTCCTCTTGGTTCGTGAAAGGTTGAGCGTTGATGGATTTTCTTTTGCACTCAACTTTCTTGGCTAGACACCTGAGAACCTAGTTGTGTCTCCATGTGTATCTGCCCTGAGTAAGGCTAGTCCTACAACCAACCAAGATGTGCTTGAATGTTGCTGGGACTGTACACAGGGGGGAGGATGGGTCCTTTCCAAACCACAGCTGCGGATTTATTGGAGAAGGTAGCACATCGTATGTCACGCGGATGATGAAACTTAGTCTATTAGACTCCGAGCCCCAGATTTCACTCCATGAGAGTTTCCTCTTTTCCACACTCTCCCAATTCATCCAGCGACCATGTTTGGCCAGCGCTACGGCTCTGGCATGTCTGGCTGTTTCCTCCTGTCGACACACCTCCTACACCACCATTCTTCGACATTCGGTTACAGATGCCTGTTGCCACCGAGGTGTTACTGCGCCAAGACCAAATCCACCTCTGCCCTGTTGGACGTGACCCACCACGTCACGATGCCGAAGAGCAGGTTTGGCCCGTAGCACAGATGTGGCTGGGGTCCACTTCCTCCCCGTTGCTAGGGTGGGAGCAGTGCCTCCCACTACGGGGTCCCGGGAGTCCGTGAGTGACATCTCAAGCCTCACATTTGCACATTTAAACTCTGCAACCAGGCTGGGGATAGGCAATGACAGTATCCCGTCGCTGTAGAGTCCAACGCTGCTGAGGCACTTGGGAAGTCCGAGCCACTTCTTAGCGTAGGAGCTCACTAGCCTCTCTAGTTGATTGGCGTGATTGAGTGAGACCTCGTACATTGTCAACGGCCACAGTAGTCTGGGTAATAACCCAAACTGGAAGCACCAGAGCTTCAGTTTCCCTGGGAGTGCAGTGTTGTTAATCCGCTTGAGGTCATCAGCCAAGTTCTGCCTTAATTGTTGTAGTTGCCACGTATCATTGAGGTCTGCATTATACCACCGTCCCAGGCTCTTTATGGGCTTCTCTAAGACTGTTGGAATTGGTTCTCCACTGATATAGAATTGCTTGACTGTCAGTTTTCCTTTTATGATGGAGATGCTGCAAGATTTACTTGGCTTAAACTCCATCCTTGCCCATTGTTTTCCAGGAGCTTCTGTAGGAATCACCTAGTACATGGTTTTGTTGTTGTAATGATGGTCATGTCATCCATGTAGGCCCTAATGGGAGGAAGATGCTGAAATAGTTGAAGGCCATCCACAAGATGTCTTGTGGGACTGACCCAAAGGCGTTGGCAAGGTCTAAAAAGACCACATGAAGGTCTCTTCGTTCTTTTTTGGCAGTTTGAATCTGGTGCCAGATGACGCTAGCATGCTCCAGACATCCCGAGAAGCCCCGGATGCCAGCCTTCTAAACTGATGTGTCAACATAGTTGTTTCTTTGCAGGAAAGCAGATAGTCTTTGGGCCAAATCACTGAAGAAGATCTTTCCCTGTACATTCAGCAGGCTGATCTGGCAAAACTGGCTGATGGATGAAGAGTTCTTCTCCTTAGGGATCAGAATACCTCCTGCTCTTCGCCAAGCCTTCTGCCACGCTACCTTCATCAGCTTCCACAGGTATTTGAGGACTCGTAGGGTGTTTTTATAGAGCCTGTATGAGATGCCATTAGGTCCTGGGGCCGATGCTGCTCTTGCCTTCTTCACTACCTTCTCCACTTCACTCCATGTAGGTGGTCTTATGTCCATTTGGTGTTCAGGTGCCTGGATGGGTGGCATATCAGTCGGAATGGTAACTGGCTCATGCCTCTGATCATAAGAGTAAGCTTTCCTCAGATGATCTTCCAGGTCTTTTATGGGCATTTTGAGGCACCCGTTCTGCTCTTCAACAAAAAGGCCCTTAACAAAGTTGTATGGGTTGCTGTAGAAAAGGGTCCTTGTCCGTTCTTTCTTCTTACGTTGTCGTCTGAGGTGTTCTGCTCTTCGCAGCTTAGTAAGTTGTTGCTTTATTTCCTCCTGCAGGGCAGTGAGTCCCTCCCTTTCTGTCTCATAGGCCCTCCTCCACTGTTGCCTCAGTTGTCTTCTAGAGGTGGGAATCACCATACACCCCACGATACGATATTATCACAATACTTAACTCACGATACTATATTATTGCGATTTTTTTTTTTTAATATATTTTTGCAATATTCTGGGTATTGCAATACAATATTTTGTGATTTATCACATATTTTTTCTACTGCAGATTTTGTCCATAAAGGTAAACTTTATCATTATTCATTTTATCTAATAATAAAGTCTCACACTCAGTCTTTCTCTCATGTCAGTCAGTCTTATTGCTGACAAAGTGAACGGTTTGTATAACAGTCTAGTAACCAACTTAACTGAACGTAACTATCTGGTACAATTATAGCTTAAAACAAAATATAATTTTACATTAAATAAAAAAGTTTTAAATTTAAATAAAATAAAACATGTCTTAAATTAAAATAAGTAAACTGTCCTGTTTGTTGCTGCCCTAAAAAGAGCTCCAGAGCGTGGTTTGCCACTGTGCTTCTATTGAAAAACCCAGTTATGCGCCGCACTCTCCCCAAGACCCTGGCTACTGCAGGCAGGTTTAAGGCTCGTTGTGATGCCAGATTGAGCATATGGGCGAAACACTTCACATGCGAAAAAACGTTGTGATGGTATCACATACCTGGGTTCCAGCGTCTTCATCATGTAAGAAAAGCCCTCGTTTTCCACAATGTTGTAAGGACGCAGGTCTTTGCAGATGAAGTACGTGATAGATTGTGTTATTTTCTTAGCTCGCTCTGAATTGGGAGATAGCTTTGCTAAGCTAAGAGTGTCCAGCGTTGGTTGATTTTTCAGTGGAGCTGATTCAGAGCTAGCTTTCCCGTCCGCGGTTAATGCTATATTTGGATGGTGCCGTGTAAGATGGGCCCTCATGTTCGTAGTATTCCCAGAGTACTTTATTTTCATACGACACACCTTGCAAATCCCGTGTGTCATATCCATCTCATTTGTTCCATCCTTGTTAAAAAATCCAAAGTACGTCCAGACGTTTGATTTAAACGCAGATGGCGCTTTCCTGATCTCTTTTTCTTCCTCCATCTTTGTTTGATCAATTTTCCCATGTGCTGACCTAACCTCTGCTGACCTCACTAGAGAAAAAGCTCAACCGCACCATCTGGTGGACTGGAAGTTTTTGGAACAAAATATCGATGTCTGCTGTCCCTGTATCGATACATTATTGGCAAACAAAATATCGCGATACTACGCAGTATCGATTTTTTCCCCCACCCCTATTGTCTTCTCTCTTTCACTAATCTACCACTTTCCCGCTGTCTCCTAGACTTTAACTGGTTTAAATGGCCTTTAAACCAGTAACCTCTGAGAACTGTTTCTGCTATTAAAACAGTTTGTTTTGATAACCCTGAATGATTCTTGGTCACAACATTTGCGCCATCAGAGAAAGCTCATTTTACTCCACACACATTTGGAAAATCACAGTTTGAACATAAAATCCCAGAATAATTAGTATTTGAGATTGCTGCAGCAACAACATTAAAGAAAAATATCTTTTCATGTTGCTGTGTTTTCATTTGAAAATATAAAATGTTAAAGTTTTTTATGTAAAACATAAAAACAACAAAGACGTTAAAGATGTTCTGATAAAATCTGTGAATGTCTCAATTCATTGGTGTTTCCATCTGAGAGTCTACAGGGTGAACACTGAAGTTGGGTTTTAGAAATACAAATGGCAACAGGACACGGGTTAACTTTGACCACACTAACGTCTAGTTTAAGGTGAGAGAAGTAAATGCATCACAGAAGCTAAAAGGAGCTGCTAATAAGACCCATGAGAAGATTCACATCATCTAACAAGACTTCAACAGAACCTGGAACATTAAAGTTCACTTCCGGTCTGTGTGATGATTGTACTTTTATTACTTGAGCTAATGTGGATGCTGTAAAATCAGCCGGGCTGAAAAAACAAGTACACATTTGGACAAACTGTGCTGTAACTTCACATGTTGTGAAATCTTTGAGAAAAGAAAAACAGAGAAGTCATAAACTCCTTGATATGTTGACATCATGTCAGTAATGCACACAGACGTATGTTGGAAGGGTGAGCTTAACAGTTAAGATACAGTCGTCCTTACAGTCTGTACACACTTTGTCATAGATAATAAATAAAACCATAAATGTTAATCATTTGATTTATTCTAAATTGGAAAATTTCATTGTTCTTGACAATGACAATAAATAAATAAATACTAAATACTAAAATACTATTTTCCAATTTATTCAATTTCCACCATTTTTGCGACTAACTGTTTCACTTCCAGGTGACTGTTGTTGTAAATGAAACTGGATTCATACTTCTGCTGTGCAGCTTACTGAGTGTCCTCTGATGGGCAGTGTGCAGTCACACAAAACAACAACTTAAATGTCCCCATAACCATGACTGGAGTTTGGAAATGTAAAGGACATTATACTGTAACTACTACTGTAAAATCATTGCTGTGACTTTAAGATCACAACCTGATTCCAAACAGTCTAACGTCAACATTCTGACCCCTGGAAACAGAATGAGATCACAGGATGGCAACAAAATGGACTTTAAAATGAGATCTACCCTAACAAAGAGTAAGTGCACCTATGTAAGAACAAGCATCACTGCTGTGGAGTTTGTTTTACATACAGACTCGGAGCTGCTCGTCTCCTCTTGGCATTTTCTTATTTAACCATTGGTGACTTGGAACCTCAAAGTTTAGCAACAAAACACTTTGTTTCCTTTTTCCATCAAACATTTCTTTCAGTCATCTGCCATATCGCGCCTTCGGCCAGTCTGTCCCAGGGCAGCTGTGGCTACAACCGCAGCTGCCTCCACCAGTGTGTGAATGTGAGAGTGAATGAATAGTGGAATTGTAAAGCGCTCTGAGGGTCTTGAAAAGCGCTATATAAATGCAATCCATTATTATTATTATTATCTGTGTTTATCAGTGACTAATCTTTATTCAATAACCACAAAGTACACAAATACAAGATTAAATATTTTATTTTGCTTTATTGGTGGATCAGGGAGGAGTCCCAGCTCGGGGGTCGCACCGTGAGTTAGATGTTACTTGACCCACACTGGCTGCTGTGCGACCCTCTCGGGGATCCTCACTCTGGTACGATCCTCTACATGAGGTGGAGCGTTTATACTTCGGACTTTAATCCAAAAAAGGAAAATCGATTCAAACAAACAAATAAAACGAGTGAAAGCCTTCCAGCGGGGCATGCAGCCTCCAGCTCCCTCCATCTTGTTACAAAAGCACTGGTTTAATTAAGAATCATAATATTGGAATAATAATTATAAAGAAGGCCCAACAGCGTCTCCAATTTCTAAGAATCCTCAGAAAATGGACCCGAAGGAGCTTCTGATCGTCTTCTACTGCTGCTCCACTGACAGTGTGCTCCACCTGTGGATGGGTCTCCTGCTCCAGCATCCTACGGGACCGTCCACACCCAGGACATCGGGTGTTTAAGCTGCTGCCGTCTGGCAGGATGTTCAGGCTGCTGAGGTCGCGGACAAACAGACTGAAGGACGGCTTTTACATCAGGGTAACAGCCCTGATCAATGCAAACAGCTGAGCTGATTGAATACCTCCCTGGACTTTACTATTATTGTTATTGCCCACACAATAATAATGTGCAATAAACATTCACTCATTCACTCATTTATTAAGTCATTTCATTTTTTTTTTTTTACTCGTACCTTTCTTGTGCTTAAAAAAGTCCACTTCAAGTTACTGTGTTGTGCCGACGTGGGACAGTTTCCAATTTCCTTGTCTTATTGCACCATGTGTGACTGCATGACAATAACGAGCATCTTATCCTAATAACCTTTTTACTGTGGTTTAACACATTTTCTCACACAGGTCCATAAAAACCTTTCAAAAAGTTTACTTTTTGACAAAAAAGTAAACTTTGTCTTAAAATGACAACAGTACGACATTATGATTTAATATTCCATCATTTTAATTTCTGTCTCAAACATCTGATTCTTGCCATATTTTTATGATCCAATTTTGGGGGTTATATCAGAATTTTATGATATTCATAAAAATGAGGACTCCCATTAACTTTTATTACTTCCTTTAATACTTACTAAGTCATTATCATTTGACAGGGGGCCATAAATCACTGGTTTTGACATAAGGCGTCTAATATCACTGTCTCACCTGGATGAGCTTCAGAAGAGCTGAAGAAATTCAGATGCAACAAACAGATCCGACCTGACTGTACAAAATCGAGCCCTCTGGTTGAAGACTTATCTGTGTCGTAGGTAAGTTAGCATCCCTACGTAGTTGAGCTGGGCGAGGATGGTCATTTCCAGCAGACCCCTGTTCTTTAGCACCAGTCTAATCGTTCAGCCCCAGTTAGAAGTGTCACAGAAAACACCACACCTCTCTGTTCCACGTTTATTTGGCATCCAACAAAATCCAATAAAAGCTTTAAGAATTAACATGTTTCACCATCACCAAAAACAACATTTCTCCCAATAAAAATGTAAAACTAGAAGGTCCAAAATCATAAAAAGCAAGCATTACGGCTTGGGGTGTAAGTACATGATGCAAGCAGCTCGAGACGGGCAAGTTGGAAAAAGGCAGAAATCTAATCCTACTGATAGTAAAGCACAACACAGATTAAAGATCCACACTGAAGAAAATCAAGCAGAGGTTTTCCCTTCAGCTGACTCACAGCCACCTGAAACTAACATGACAGGGTGTTTCAGCTGTAACCACAAAAAACAGAAAAGACCTCCTGAGAAAACAATTCTACTTCATCTTTTATTCGGTGAAATCTAACAGCACTTCAGAGTCAAGTTTGTTCTTTTTAACAACCAAAGCAAAGTTTGATTACTACGTTTCCACCGTGCTTGCAGCTGGATTGAAATAGAGTTTTTTAAACCCCCATTTCACTCCGTCCTCCCTCACAGTGTTACCCACTGGCTGCTCAGGATGATAATGCCAAAAGTTGAGAGAAAAACACGTAGCCGTGTAAGCCATCTAACCGTCCACTGAGTTTGAGCCACAGTAAAGTCCCAGCCAGTGTGTCAGCTGTGTGCTCCGGAGGAAAACGGCTCACCTCTCGCTTCATCCCGCCCTCTGCTGGGCTCTGACGGCCACAAAAAGATGCAGTGATGTTTATAGGTACAACTTGACAGTCAGCAATGTAGGTGAGAGAGGGAAGGTATTTTCAAGTTGAGGGTGAGGTGGCTTTTGCCTTCCTTCCCTCCTTCCTCTCCTGGTGCCACCATGCCCACTCAGACCCCAAAAAGGAAGGCCGGTCAGCAGGCGCACCAAGTGCCGTGTTAGCCCAATCACCCATTGTTGGGGGGAGTGTGGTTGCAGCAATGCTACGAGGTTGCTGCCCCAGTTTGGGTACCCAGGGGTGCGGGAGGGTGGACTAAGCATCCACGTCCCATATTCTTCCCCTAGTATGGCCTGGTACTGCTGTGTTGACACCCAAGTCCCGCTGGACTCTGGTGGATCTCCAAGCCTTCGCTGGACCAGACATGAAGCAGCAGAGCGTTCACACCCATGCAGTCCAGCCCTCATACAGCTGGGCCAAGTTATCCATGTTGGTAGCCTCCTTGATAACAAAGTCCACCTGCAACCAAACCAGATGTGGTCAGTTTTAAATACAGACAACGTTATTGTTACGATATCTGACTCTTTCATAATGATTAGAATCTGCTCAGACGATCCGATTCCAGTCTTTGTTTAAAACTGGACTTTGCTGTGCTCAGACTCATGCAGACCACTGCTGCTGATGCTGCTGCATTACAAAGGCTTCAGACATCTGATAAATCCATGCGACTCTCACAGCAGCAGACATCGACTTCACACTGTGTCAGCACATTTTGTTTGTTTCTTTTAAACAACCTCTTCATCCTGTCACGAGGCTGCTTTGACATGCCTCCCTATTCTCCTGGTGGTTACAAAATGATGTGCTACCTGCTCGGAGACACTCATCCTCCTGTTGGGATCGATGTCTCGGCCCTCCAGTTTGGCTTTCACTCTCTTCCACACGCTGACCGCGTAGGAGTTCCTCTCTTGGACCGCTGAAACCGAACAAAGTGTTTGTTCAGATGAAGTCTTTAATGTTAATGTTTGTTCTGCACAGGAACCTGTGTAGACACTGGGATACAATTTCATTTGCTAAAGGTAGGTATGCACCAAGCCTACAACTCCTGCTGAACACAAGTACTGAGACTGTAATCCTCACTCTGAGAAAGGGAACGAATGCTCTTCTGACCTCAGACAGCTGCATACATATTACATATTTGTGAAACCTGCTGCTTTTTCAAAAGCCCCAGTTTCCAAAGATTGTGAGGAGAGTGAAGGAAGAGTACCTCGTCCTGTTTTGGGGTCTCGTACAGCCCTCTTGGGGCTGGAGTTGAGACCTTTACTGCTCACTAGAGTACTGGGCGGGGTATCGGTCGGGGTTCCCAGGTTGCGTGGGAGAGCCTTGCGTGCATTCTGGGACATCGAGTCTGGCTGGGTTTTCACCCCACTGCATCTGACAGCTAAATGAAAAACATAACAAATACACACACGTGTGTGTACGTGTCACATGTTCACTTGACAGGACGCACACTGACACCAGTGAAAACCCATTTTCCCCACCATAAGGTTTGTAGCATGCTACAACATCGGGAGGCTATACCTGCTGCAAAGCTCGACTGTGCTGCAGAAACAGGACTGGAGCACTCAGCGTCTCTGTCGGTCACCAGTGGGGAGGCAAAGCCCACCAGGCCGTTATAGACGCTGTTGGAATAAACGCATGCATGCATTAATAACGATTATTAATAATAATTAATACGATTTTTATGTGAAAATTAAAAAGATCACTTAGTGTGTGAGTGACCCAAGCACCTCTGGCTCTGTGAGTGCAGCTCTTTCAGAGTACTGGGGATTTCTTCCAGTAGTTCGAGCTGCTCCTGGCTGAGGTGCTGTCCACTGGCCTGGACAACAGTGAACAGCACTAACTGGATGTTGTCTTGCCAAGCTTTGTACTCCAACAGGAAGTGACGCACGCTGCCCTCGTATGTCACCTCTTCACCATCCGCCAGCGCTGCCTCCTCGTCCTGTACGACATAAGAACAGTGACGACTGCAGGTTCACAGCAGGATGCAGCAACGTGCAACACACGTGTGGACCATTTTTAAACCTTTGTGCTCGCTCATCTTCTACACTTATTCGAATGGCAAACACATAATAGTGGTGAAAACACCCCAGATTTTAAAATCAGCTGTGTGTGTGTGCCTCAGGTGTACCTTGGCCATGGCCCTCAGCAGGTGCTTGACGTCAGCTAAATGGCGGTTGTGATTAGAGAGAATCGTTTTGATCGAGTCCACCAGCAGCTGCAGTGTTTCTCCACAGGTTTCCAGCTGCTGCTCCCGTTCCTCCTGATTCCTCTGCTCCATGTTTAGCTCATCCTCCAGCTGCCTCTGGGCACAGCTGAGCCACTCCACACTGCCTATAGGTAGGTCTAGCACTGGACTCTGTAGCAATGGAAAGCACATCGCCGTCTTATCAAGTTTCTCCAAACTCACTGGGTGATCACTCAAAAAGGTGAGGGCAAAGAAGGACGCACATGGTGGCCATTGATAGAGAAACACAAAGAACAGGTTTCATACAAACATCTGTTAGACTGTGAAGATGAACTGTGAATGCAAACAGAAACATTTAGTCTCAGTAGGAACTCCACGCGTTACATGTCAGAAGTGGCTTTGGAGTGGTTAATGTTCCGCTAGCACCTGTAAAGTCTGGTTGTCCAAACACCAACAGGAGAAAACTGACCCTCGCTCTGACCTCAGGAAATGTTTGTTTATTAACTCAGCTGGTTGTCTGACTGCATGCTGAGAGTTTTAATAAAAAAGTTTTAATAACTTCTTGAACTCGGTGTTTTTAAATGTATCACAGCCTGACAGACTCGTTAAGGGCCGGCTGGAACTAGGTTTCATATCCTACATGTGGAAATGAATGTTATTAAAGATGAAGGACTAATTATTTAAAATGTTATCAGTGCATGTGGTACAAAAACAAGGCTGCACCAGAAAAACTTGACAGAAATGTAGGTCAAAGGTCAAACCAACCAGTCTGTGCAGGAGCTGGAGTTCCAGTGCAGACACCGTGCTGCTAAACTGGGCAGCGTACGAACACGTCTGCTGGCAGCGCTTCAGCAGTTCAAACAGGGCTGCGTCCATGCTGAGAGCCTCGGGGGATCGGGTCCGAAGGCCTTCAAAGTTGAGGATCGTGGAGCACAGGAATGTGACCTGGAAAGGAAGAGTGGCAAAATTGGCATTTTGTCCAAATGTGGTGATCAGTGACAGCAGGAGGCGAACACAGCAGCGGCTGTACCTGGCTGGTGCGCTGGTTGTCTCTGGCCACCATGGCGCGTCTCTCTCTGATGGTCATCTCAAAGTCCTGCAGGACAGGCGCCAGTGCTGGGTTGGCTCCACCGGCCCACTTTAAACGCTGCTCGATGCTAGCCTCCAGCGACGCTAGCTTCTCCTGAAGACACCACCAACGTGAATCACAGGACAGGAAAAATGTTTCATACAACTCACAACCCTGATAACGATAAGCGGAAATATTATTACAAAGTCATAATGAAGCTCTGAGAGGAATACTTTGCACATACTGAGGTGGATGCACATGATCACAGGATCGTTTCCATGGTAAAGGAGGAAGAGAGGGCGGGTGCATGTGGGATACATAGACTGGTTTCCCATTACAACACAGTGTGCATGCTTGTCGTCATAGCAATGCGACATGAACGCTACAACAAAGGGGGCGTCGCTTGGTTAAAATCAGGCTTCAAACTTTCCTTTTTGTTAAAGTAGCATAAGTGAGCGTCTCACCAGACCCCCCTCCTGCGTTCTGAATGACACCTGACGCTATACACAGGGAGGCCCCTCCTGACACTGGCGTCACTTAGCCAGCCTGCAGGGGCTGGTGTAACAGCAGCTTCTGATGAGGGGCGTCCCCATAGTGAGACACTCACATCTGATACTCAGAGAACCTGGGTTACATACGTAACCTTAAGTTAGCTTGAAGGACTTTTGGTTCGCCTGGCAACCCAGCAGGCTTTTCCTGAATTTCACTGACATGCCTTTCAGGTAATGTTTCTGAGCTGCTGCAGTTTAACTTTACTATGAGAGTTTCCTGTAGAAGTTCCTGTGTTAAACATACTAAAGTATGTTTAAAAATGTCATTCTCCTAAAGTGGCCAGAAACTATTATGGTTTTGATCTGGGAATGAAGACAAACTCACCTGAATGGCAACGATGGCTGCTTCATCCTGACTCAGCTTATACAGCTTCTTCTTCATGTTGCTGAGGATCACAGAACGAGGAGGAATGCTGACACTTAAAGGCTGATTACTGGGACCCAGAACATCCTCGTGCTGCCACTGAAAGAAACGCACCAATAAAAACAGTGGTATATTTGGACAATCACCAAATGACATGAAGTTACGTCAGAGATGATCCAGACATCATCATGATTCTAATACAGCTGACCAGAACTCGCCCCATTCTTTGCAGCACTTTGTGTTAGCTTCACTGATCTTCAGCTTACACCGCAGGCGACTGGAAGTATTTTTTGTGATGTGAAAAGTGATCACAACTCCAAAAGCAGCACTACTGGTGCATGTACCTGGAACATAGCGATGTGCAGCTGGCTCCTCTGCAGGCTGGCCCTGGCAGCTTCCAGGTTGCTATCCAGCCTCCTCAGCAGGTCAACTTTTTTCCATGCTGTGTCATAGGACGACACCAGCACTGTGGCTCTGTTCAACAGCAGCTGGGAGACTCGACCTGACGTCAGCCCCTGCTCCACTGCCTTCTTACAGAGCTCGTCCAGAGAAACCTTTGGAGGAACACACATAGCAAAGGTTACTTTACGGTATTCTTTACAGTCTTTGAAAACTGGAACAATAAATGTGTATCCACTCTGCATTTACACTAAAACATTCAACATTTCACACACACAGCGTTTTTTGTAAATAAGGTTTTTCCACGGTGAGTAGAATCTGGTGAAAAATGAAGAATCCATTGTGGAAGAAGGTTGCAACATGAAAAATATTTGGAACAGGTGACACATGAGTATGAGATCCAGAAAGGGCGATGACTGTCCGACAGTCAGGGGGAGGCTTTGAAAGAACAGGTTATCAACTCAAACCCACTGATTACTCTGCAGCTGAGAGAGCGATACTTATTTTTAAACAGGCTGAGTAAGGACTACCTGATGGGCAGCAACGATCAACAGATCAACCAACCTGAACTAGAACGCAGCCAACAGGTGATCAGCATTTCTAAAGACTCCTTTAAGATAGTTGGAAAAATTCAATAATGAACACTCTTTTTTAACGTTGACATGGAGAACATGAAGAAGGTTGAAAAGAACGTTGAGAGAACAAAGATACTGAACACCACATAATTCCACACAGATCATACCTTGCTCTCTGCACCAAAGTCTTTTGCTTCCACCTGAGCGACAATGTCCACACCGAGGGCAGAGAGGGTGCTGCAGAGGGCCAGACTGAGGGCTTGGCTGGGCATACCCATAAGCATCTGCCGGACAAACTCAGCAGTGAAGGCCTTGATGGGACGAATCATCTGTTCCTCACTGACCACTGCTGCACCCGACCCAGTGCTGCCGGGCCGGCCGTACAGGGACTTCCCCAAACCAACAGGTCCATTTGTAGGTAACAGCTCCTCAGCTGGGGCGCAGGTACCTGCAAAGATTTGTCCCACAGTCATCAGACATGCCGCAAGAATATCTGGTTATTTAAACCACAGAGCTCACAACTACCTCGGAAAGCTATGTTCTCTCTTTCTATGCGAAACACTGAGCAGTTTGACTTTGTCAAAGTGCAAACATCCAGAAACACTTCATAGTGGAAGAAGAAAAGGCTGTAGATTATGGCTAAACCAATATTTTAACAATGCTCAGCCCTCTCTATAGTGTCCATGGCATCAAGTGGGTGCTTTTAATAAAGTGCAACAACATGATAAGTTCATCCTCAGTCTGTGTGGCCGTGAAGAGCTCTTACCAGAAAGAGTCTGAGCAAACGAGGAACACAGCCTGAAGAAATCCCTGATGGTCTGCAGTCTCTTGATGAAGAACACTTCCTCCATCAGCTGACGCTGATTCAGGCTATCAAAGAAGTGGAGCTGTGTGGCTCGGGCCTCCCTCAGAACATCCACCTTTCTCCACAGGGGCGGCACCTCTAAAGAACTCAGCTAAGGATAATGCAGAGCAAAGTAATATTAGTCGCTCCAGGAAACAACGGTGTAAGAAACACAGACTAGTTCCTGAAGAGCAGGTTAGGACTGGATCAAGCTTATCCTGCACTGTGTTTCCACCTGCTGTCAGGATACAAAGTGCATTGTTGTTTGCTGTGCTGGTACACAACCATGCCTGTGTTGAGAATAACATGGAACCTGGCGGCCAATTATGGTACAGAATTGAACTCAATATTTAAAATAAACAAGCTATAAAATGCACCGTGAGTCATAAAAATATCCCGTTACAGACGTGACGAGGATTTCTGATGTCATTCTAGGTCTTTCACTGCATTGTTCTGCCCTCTGCAGCCCCTAATCTCTCTGCAGTGGCAGTGCAAGAGTGTACAGCTAATTGACCAGGTGTGGATAAACCTGAGGCGGGCTTTCATAAAGGCTCACTACTGTTTGTCTTAGTGGTACCAGTTATTTTGGCCAACTTGTTATGCGATTTAAAATAAAAGCTCTTCTCTGTGAAGTTCTGGTATCAGTCTCCATGTTTATGTCGCAGCTTTGGAGCCGGGTCGTAACATGCATTCACTGAATGTGCAGAAATGTAAGCTCTACCTTTTCAGTCAGCTGCCCAAAGGCCGTCTCCAGCTGAGTGAACATGCCATCAAAGGCAACCAACAACATTTGACCTGCAGACATCTTTGGTGTGTCCTGGCCCTGTCCATCCATGCTATGAGGCTGGATCAGTTCAGAGTACTGCACACGCAGCATTCTGACAAACAGACACACACAAAACAAACTTTAAGCATGCAGGTTAGCAGCAAGTTAAACAGCACTGTGTCCGCTAAAAATGCACGACAGGAACTCCACCTGGTGATGTGGAGGCAGTGGTTACGGCCGTTGTGGTCCAGGCCTGTGCCGGTTTGCAAACTATCGGCCAAACCTTGCAGGCCAAGACCATCAGAGCTCTGATCTACCAGCTGCTCCAGTTCTGCCAACATGGACTCCAGAGTCGGCTCTCCTTTGATCATACATCGCAGAGCCTCTGGAAAGATGATCTGACGGAAATTGGTGTTCAGCTCCTGCAATAAAAAGATGACAGGCCAGAGCAATGTCAGCAAAAAGACTTTACACGGCCTCAGCCTGTTCCTGCGCGGCTTCATAGTTTGCAGGTGGACCTACCTGTAAGCAGGTATACACAGCACTGGCCAGGTAAACAACCTGGGTGGTAGCTGAAGGTGGAGGGAGCTCCAGGTCATGAGTTAAGAGTGGGCAGCGTTGCAGCAGTGTTACAAGCCCATTGATGTTTCCAATCATACTGCATAGCTCCTCCAAAAACCACGCCCCATCCCGAGACGTCAGGTCCACGAGCTGCTCCCCAGCGCTGGTTGCTGCACCCTCCATCACCAGGTTGCGTCTACGGTCAATCAAACACAAGACAAAAGTGGGTTCACTGTGTCCACTGCAGCTTTTATCCACCCACTCAAACCCAACCACACCAAGGTTGGACTGATCTCATTTCCAACGCTGCTGAGGACCACATCGTTTTTTATTACGTCCCATTAAAGCCCCATAAGTAAAAATGGTGCACTGTCTTTTTCACATGACTGCATGCTGCTGAATAGACACTTCACGTTATGCACAGAGCACTTCTCGCCATGTGACCTTCTGCCCACTCTAATGTGTGAGATCAGTAACAGTAGCACGCCTGCTAGCTTCCATGGTTATTATCACAGGTGAGTTGGCCAAGTCTGACTAAAAAAAACAGAGTCCTACATGATCTGACCAGGACTCAGTCGTGCTGACAGCAAAGACAAATCGCCGAGAGCTGGATGAGGAGGCCTGCTTCCAGTCTGTAGATTGCTTCGGGATACAACCTTTAAAGCTCTGTGCCAATGCAACAACAGGCAGCAGGATGATTTTGTGGAGCGCTCGTGCAGGAATCACCTTCTTTAAAATGTAAATAATGATGGTGACCGACTTCAGACAGAAGAGGACCGCTAACATGAGTGACCATCACCATGTGGTTCAGATTAGGGCTCGTTTCTTTCCTCCTGCTTTATCTTACCAAAGATCTCTTTTCCAGAAACAAAGACTTTTTAAATCTTTTCAGTCCTAACCAGTAGTTTGAACCTTAACCAGAGCTTTAAGTGGTCTTTCACGGTTTTTAGTGCCGCTGAGTGGATTTCTTCAGATTACTGACTCAGAAACTCTGGTGTTAGGTTTGAGTTTTTCCCACCTACGTTTGGCTGCCTTCACTTACATCAGCATGTTTTTAGACCTCATACTACCAGATTCTTATTCATCTGTCTGTTGACCTACAGTACGGACACAATTAAACCCTCACAGACAGTCACAGGGACTGAAAACTGTGAGACACAGAATGAAAATGTGAATGAAACCTGCAGAGTGTGCAGAGGGCAGAGGTGATGATTGCAGCCAGGCTGAGAGAACCTGGCTCTCCATTCTCCCGCAGGAAAACTGTGATGCAGTGCTCAATCTCCTGCAGCTGCTCCTCACACGCTGCTACTGTGGTGCCCTCAGCCTTCAGCCGCTCTGCTTGGTGCACCACGCGCTCGTTGGTGTCAGCCACTTGGTGCTGCAGACTCAATTCCACACTGGAAAGAAACTGGCAGGAGGCAGCAGAAGGTTGTGGAGCAAACAGCAACTCATATCTGGAAAGAGAGAGACACACATTTAGCTGGTATCGTGAGTTACACCATGAGGAGCAGAACATAAGCTTGGATGTGATTCATGGTGATGCTGCAACCTGTCCTGTCTCATGAACTGCAGGTATCTGCAGGTAACTCAGGTGAAGGGGCGCACAGGATGTTTGCCGAGTTGAAGAGAACTATCATAGGGGACATTTTTAGGTGTGTAACTTGGACCTGACGGTGGGACTCAGGGGTGCTTCTTCACCAAAAACATTTTAGGGACTCTGCGAGGACTGGTCACCAGTAAGGCTGGTACCAGCTAAGCGACACATGCAGTCCTAGGGTTAACCAATGAAAATGAGAAAAGACAATGCGTGGCTCCTTACTGTCTGTAGATGTGCTGGCAGTGATCTGCTGTCATGTCTCTCAGCAGCTCTTCCAACCAGGCCTTCCACTGATGGGCCCTGTGGAATACTAGGGTAGCCCGTGGGTACAGCAAAGCCACTGTGGCATAGCTGTGAAGCTGCTCCAGGGAGCTGCGGAGGGCTCCACGGCGCTGCTGCAGCAAGGTGCTCACCTCCGCCTCCAGGCTCTCACATTGGCTGATTAGGTGGGCCTGACCTGCATTTTGCAGGAAGGCTGTGGCTGGCACATAGCTGGGAGGGCCTGATGGGACAGCCAAGAACAAGACAGCACAGCTCAGTACAATCAATGCATTTTTACTGAAAACTGAACCACAAGCAGTGTTGTTTAATCATAGTGTTAAGCAGGGATAAATCATCAATATCACATAAATAATTAACATTGACCCTGACAGGCGGGCACACAGTTAACCATCCAGCTCTTCAAGAACAGTAAATGTTCACGATGACATCACTAGAGACAGAAACAGCGTCCGACAGAGTGAACCTGAAATGTGAGTTTGGAGAATCAATAATTGGATAAAGGGCCATGACACTCAACCAGTGGCTGTAGTTCCACTTCCACAGCACAATGTTCTCGTTCCCTCCTTTGTTCTATTTACAGAAACACTAACAGCAGGACAAAAGGCAGAACTCACACTTTACTGTACAGACAATACTCTTCCAAGACCTTCAATAATCCTGAAAAGAGTCGTATGAACATGTCCCTCCCACTGAAAACGCTACATGAAGGCAAACAATCACGTTCCTGGGATTTCCTGACCTGGACGATTGAGCTCGTATTCAGACAACCTGTGTCTGTTTCCACTGGGTGAGGGAGTCCAAACCAAGAAGTGGGACGCACAGGTGGAGCCCCAGGTGCACGCAGACTTCCTGTGTCATATGCAAGCTTATTGGCTGCTGACTACATATTAAAACGGGCTCCCTCCAATCAGGTCAGGAGCAACTCAAGAGCTGTGCAGTTATTGTGTAAACATGCTACGACTAAAATAGAGGGACAAGATTATTCATTGTATAGAACAGCTGCCAACCTGCTTGGCCTCGCACTACTGAGCTGGTGGGACGTACTGAACATCCTGGGTCAGGAGAGTATGCCTTCTTATTTATTGTTATTCTGTTTTAAATGGAGGTTATATGAAGTTTTTACCCTGATTTAGAACTAAATGTCAAATCATCCTATTTTCATTTTATATATTTTTAAGTAAAATATACCAAAGCAACACCCAGAAATATGTTGAAATACACAATATTCAGAAACCTGAGGAGAGTATTTTACACAGACACTGACCAAGATCGATAGGACTGCTGATGTCCTGCAGCAGGCTGGCGAGCTGTGTGGCCTCCAGGCTGGAGAATGCTGCCTGGTACTGGGAGATCCACTGGTCCAGTTCAGTCAGTTTGCCCTGAATGGCCTCCTGCACGGTCCGCTGTCGTGACTGCAGCTGGGTATGTTCAGAGTACCTGTGAGCAGGAGGGCTGGGTGAGTAAGAGTTCAGAATGAGGCGATGATGTTTGTGGATACAGTATTTCTGTTATCGTCCTGATCTCATCTATTCCAGCGGTGCTATTAAATTTCCTGCACGTAGCACTCGGCAGGCGTGCGCACAAAGAAGCCATCGCACACGCGGCTGCAGTTTCACATTCTCGCCACCAGCTCTCCGTTTCTCGGACTGAAACCCTGCTCGCACGGATCAGCTGAGTTTGAATGGTCGGAGCAGTGCAGAGGCTCAGCAGTAAATAATCCAGCTGTCAGCATCTCCACTGCTACACAGCAAACTGCTGATAGTTCACTCTGCACACTTTCAAATTGTAAACAAAGTTTCAAATAGTTTTTCTGTTGTTGCCACAGTATGACTGTTTATATAACTATGATCATCTATTCAAAGCGACCAATCGCTTTACGACCCCGTCCTCCTTTGGGCTCCGCCTCCAAACATTCAGCTGATTTGTGTTCACCGAGCTCGTCTGTTACAGATCTGCTTCCTGATACAACCGTCCCGCCTGCACCAGGAGAACACCCCTAAGAGTGGTCTCATTAACATGTGTGGTAACTGTTGAATACTTAACTCGAGTGTGTGTGTCGGCACTGCTGCAAATGAGCGTGCGATCTGAACCATGTATTTATTTTACAGAGTTACATTGTTCTTCATGTTCTGGCTGCTGTAACACATTCGTTTCCTTCCTTCAGGGGTAATAAAGCTTATCTTATGCTATAAGTGTGACCACAATGTTTCCAAGCAACAGCATCACCTAACTTTATCTATCAATGAATAATTTAAAAGCCACATTTCCTTATTTTGTTGTCTGTAGTGACTGTTTAAAAGACGATCAAATATCCAAACATGTTACAAACTTCAATGAATCCACCGGACGCACCTTTCAGTCTTTCAAATGTATATCCTTAAATGCACCTTTTGGCATGCATTTGAAAGAACATGAACAGTGTGCTGTGTCTGACCTTTGCTCCAGGGTGAAGATGTCGTGGTCAGGGTGGTTCTCTGCCCCCTCTAAGAAGGCGCTCTCCTCTTGTAGTTTAGCTTGGCGTTTCTCTCCTTGGCAGAGAAGCTCCTGCAGGACCAAGTACTCTTCTACGGCTTCTTCTACTTGTGGTAGGACCGCTAGCATTTCATCACGATTCTTAAACCAGTTCACCTGCACGAGGCCCACACAGAACAATAACACATTAAAAATATGAAATGCAGGAAAGGATTCATTCTACAGCCTGCAGGGTTGTTAAAAACAAAGCCAACCCTACTCCTGCCTATTTAGACAATGTGAGCTGTAAGAGCAATAACTGTAGTGTCAGTCAGCTGTGGATTAACCTGGAATGACAGATAAAAGCCACTAATATTCTCCTTCTTTACACTGTAACGCAGTCCTTATTTAACTTTCTCCCCTATTTATTGTTCTCACTGCCAGACAAAGTGAAGCAACATTGACAACTGCAATTAAAGAAACGGCTGCAACCATGGCAACCTGAGACACCACCACAGAACCGACTGGATTTGCTGATAAGGTGCTGTATGATTATTTGACATCTGTGAACTCACCTTGATCTCAGCCACCCTGGAGGAGAAGAGAGAGCGCGTGATGTCTCTCTCCATGTCCCGCTTGCTCTTTTTGCTGTCAGCCTGTTGGCCTCCCCCTCCGTACACTGCACCCGCAAATCCTACCTCTCCCCCCGCGGTCCAGTCCACCAGAGGGTCGTACACGAAGGCCTCCAGCAGGGTCAGTAAGGTCTCTCTGCCTCGTCGCATTATCTGAACCACCTAGAAACACACATCCCACTTGATTTTTCCCCCCACGTGTATTTTGACTTCCATCCTGTCACAATAGCCGACAGCTCTAACATCTCCATGTTTCAGTGCATGGGAAATATCCCGAGGTACAAAACGTGCACTGGCTACATCCCTCTAACAAACAGCCTGTAAGCTGCAGCAAACTGTAAAAACAAACTGTCACTCCATCTACTGCTTAATTTTACCTTCATTATTCTAAACTGTGCAAAAAAAGCCACTCGTCTCAATATTTATCAATTACAGCCCAGTGGGAATACTTTCCAATCGTGACCCTCAGGGAAACAATCATCTCAGGCTCATGTGTTCATTTTATAAGCTCCAACATATTGAACACTTTGAACTTGGCTCTCGCTTCATCAGCAGCAAGAGATGAAGATCCTCATTCTAACAGCAGAGGTGGGCGGTGGTATGGTGTACCTGCCACGGGGCACACTGCGACTATGCTACGTGAAATTAGTCCAATCTGTTACAAGGTGTGTGAGAAATGCTACTGATGATAACATAGACGGGTGTGTTTTAGATACCCTTTCACAGATGGGTTGAGTTAACGCCTGTACAAATGGTTTTATATGCAGTGTGATGTGAGAGTAACCTGTTCACAGGACAGCCTGAAGATGCCCTCCACCCCAGTGACTCCCAGAGCCATCTCGATGTTGTGGGTCATCCTGAATGGGACCTTCTCTGGCACTCGCAGGCTTTTCCCTGGCAACACACACACACTTTGATACTGTGCACCCAGGAAAACGAGCAGGTCACCCACTACATGGAAAATCGATACTGTTCCACGCTAGCAGCCAAAAATAACCCCTCAGCTGGGTTTCCTCCAACATCTCAGTGTGTGATAAAGAGCTTTGAGTCTGATCATATTATGGGGGACTGTGGAGGAAAAGAGCTTTATTATATCTGCACAGAACAGGCTGACTAGCTGTGGTGAGCACTGTGTGAGTGGTGTTCACCTCTGTCCCTTTGCTTCTATCACATGCAGCACAATAGTTTTTTACCTTTTAATAAATGTGGTTCTAAACTATTCTCTTTAAAATGAATCGCAGCAACACAGTTAAACGCACCTTTTTCAAAGCATACGTTGTAGTCAATGTGCACCACCTCTCCAGTGGTCATGTCAATCAAAACGTTGTCAAGGTGACGGTCGCCAAGGCCAATAATGTATCCCACCATTGACATGACAGCAGTAGATCGGGCGTAGGACTGCAGACAGAGAAAAGGAAACAAAGAAACATCTGGATTACATTTCTGAGCATCTGTCCTTTTCTGAAACAGGAGACAAGGAAGAAGGTGAGAAACGCTTTGAATGCATCTCCTCGCACCTGAGTGACCCTCCACCACTCGCTCGGCGTGGTGCAAGAACACCAGAGCTCCTTGGACAGAAGGTTGGACGGCGTTGCTTCCATCAACTCTTTCAGAACCTCCTTCATAACGCTGAGAGGCCAGTCTCTCCGTGTCACATCCACACTCAGCCCCACTGCCTTTAGAGCCGGCCCGATGCGACTGTAGTACAGTTCACTGGGGCGGGGCACTGGAGGTATAGGCTGCTGTGGGAAGGAGTCCTGGGCCTGCTCAGAAAACAAAGTCACGTCACTAACCAGTAATACGGGCCCGAAACCAGAAAGCGCTCGCCGCCTGACCAGTGTTAAAGCCGTGTGTTACAGTGCAGACAAACCTCTACCTTCTGAGCCTGCTGCACAGCCTCCCTCTGCTGCCAGCGTTTGTAGAGGCCAAAGAGGGGCGTGGCACCGTCCACCCACTGGATCAGCCCTGAACGAGTTCCAAGCGGCGTGACAGAATAGTGTCGGGCATGGAAGTGTGGTTGCTCCTGCTGATTGATCTTGGTGAACATGGTGTTGACAATTGACAAGAACTGCATGATGCGCTCATCCAAATGCAAATCCTCCAGACCTGAGAGAAACTTCAGTCACTATTTCATCACAAAGGAAACTTTGACATTTTTCCCTTTGCTTTCTACGCACAACACACAGCTCACGAGCTCAGAGGGATCATTGGCGGTTCACATAAAAGCTTTTTAATGACAACTCTGTCTTGGTAAAATGACACTGTACAAACGATTTAGTATGAACACCCACAGAAAACGTTTGTGCTACTCTCAACTCACCCCCAGCTTCTGTCAGGTCTGCGTTTCTTTCTCACGTTCTGTATTTCACATGTACGTGCTGACTCGAAAAAACTCAATCGTGGATACTAATCTGGGCGACCCCGAGTTTACACACAGATGATGTACGTTGAATGTGACGCAGGAAACGAGCAACTAGAGAGCCTAACATCGGGTCAGCGGGTCGAATGATGAAACAAACAAAATATATATGAAAATAAAAAGAATTGGATTTCTTACAGACCTTTTTATAATAACAATCACTATAATGCCAAGTGTCAAAGGTGCTCTTGGGAGGACCCTGTCTTAAAGTGCTTGGACCCCATTTGTTAAAAATAAAATTAGGCATCTGTCACGCAGGCGTGGGGACCAACTGGCAAATATATAAATCAAAGGCTGCATTACCCAACCTTTGGTTAGCACTTGTTGCTGCTGGTTGTCACTAGTTAAAATTAGCTACACCAAAAACCTTGTGGCTGCCACAGTTACGACTTATTTGCTAACTATCGACTGTTAGCAAAACAAAGTACAATAAAAACTGGAAACAGAACCTTCGCCTTCAAAGTAAAAGCTGCGCCTCACTGCTACAGGAAACACTTTTTGGTTGGAATACCATCGTCACTATTTCGCTATAACGTTGCAGATAAAAGTCTTCCATGCAAATTGTGGGTGACCATGGCAACTGCCACGTTTTGTGGAGTACCACCATCTTTATGACCAGCTTCACCTTACAACTGGCCCCACCTCCAGCAGCCAGCTGGGGAATATTCATTTGTCCTGTTTAGTAACACAGCTTGCATTCAAACTGCGTCAAACACAGAAGATGTTCTCAGAAACTACAGACTCAACGGGTCGATGTGCCTCTCTCATACTTCATGTTCTAATGACTTTACTAACATTACTTTATCTGTTTCAAAGCACTCCTCTGCCCACTGAAAATCAACAAAAATGAGAACAACTAAGCTGTAGTGCCTCTTCACCTCACTGTACAATACCTTTTGTGCAATACTTCTGTAAATAGTCAACGGTGCAATAGACTCAATACTTGAAATGTGCAATTCACTTGTATTTTTATTTTTATTCCTATTTATTCTATTTATCCCCTTCGTATATTTTATTTATATTGTCTCTGTATTTATGTGTGTGTGTGTGTGTATATGTATATATATATATATATATATATATATATATATATATATATATATAATTCTGTAACTCTGTAACTTCTGTCGGTGCTGTGCTTTTTTGGAAATCAAATTTCCCAGAGGAACCCACCCGAGGGATTAATAAAGTTCTATCTAATCTAATCTAATCTAAAAGCCAGGCTTCAGTTGTTCACAGAACACAACTGTCAATATTACCAACTGAATGCTAATGCAGTTTTTACGTTTCCTGTTCCCTGCAGCTTTAGAAGACTGTTTCCATCTACGACTGCTGCTGCGACCGAGTTTCCCCACCTTTAAAGAGGTACGGGTAGTTGTGTCCATCTGAGCCCAGGAAGAACAGTTTCTTTGGCTTGGTCTTGGTTGGCAGTATGGTGATGGTGTTCCCTACACTCTGTATGGTCACTGCATCTAATGCCGATGCCTCGCCAGGTAGAGCAATCTCTGTTGTAGTCATGGAAACCAGGCGGGGACTAATCTCGTCCAGATGCAGCAGATAGCTGGTTCTCTTCTGAGCACGCTGTTGCAGGCTCATCATGATCTGTCCAACACAGACAGCACATCAGTCAGGTTTGGAACAGCTACACAATATAAAACTATGGAAATATCAAGGATCCTACATCTGTGGAAGTGATGCATCTCAACATAACAGAATACATACACAGGTACATCTTCACAGGTGCTGGGAAAACAATTCCTGTGTATATTTAACACACACTGCACACAAATACACAGTTTGCTAAGGACAAAATGACACTCGGTGGATCATCAACCGTTTGACAGCTGGATTTGAAATCACACGTAGTTGAAAGTGAAAACTGAATGTGCAGACTGAGTGGGCTCTCCTTCCAGACCTGAACCAGGACATCAGCGAGCTCGGGGGCAGAGTTTTTGGCAGAGTCAGACGCACCGATGGCCCAGAGGTTCTCAGTTGGACTCAGACCTGGGGAACATCAACGCCTTCATCTTCCAGGAACGTCACAGACACAATGGCCATGTGAGCTGCACACAGTCCTGGACCAGGAGGAGACCAGGGCCCTCTGCACCAGCACCAGGTTGACAAATGGTAAATGGCCTGTATTTGTATAGCGCTTTTAATAGTCCCTAAGGACCCCAAAGCGCTTTACACACCCAGTCATCCACCCATTCACACACTGGTGATGGAGCTACATTGTAGCCACAGCTGCCCTGGGCAGACTGACTGAAGCGAGGCTGCCGGACACTGGCGCCACCGGCCCCTCTGACCACCACCAGTAGGCAACGGGTGAAGTGCCTTGCCCAAGGACACAACGACCGAGACTGTCCGAGCCGGGGCTCGAACCGGCAACCTTCCGATTACAAGGCGAACTCCTAACTCTTGAGCCACGATCGCCCCAAAGGCAATGAGGAAATGATTTCACTAAGCTGCAAGCAGCATACGCTGTTACAACTCTATCACAGGTGCTCCCGTCCATGAAGGGAACACTGCACCTGTGGTGGGGTCGCAAGTTCTGATGTTTCTGCTGTGAACAGATTCCACTGAAGGATGTGAGGCCATTCCACCTGATCAGAAACGGTACCTGTAGCCCACTGGTTGGTATGTCATGCTGCAGGGCTCTCAGCCCCCCTCTAACAATGGAGCAAATACCAGGCCCTGGGTTAAAACCTTTTTATTGGCCTGTTTGAGTTTCCTGGTTTAACAGTCCATCTCTTGGCTTCCACAGTCCTGAGACTTGGCTGGGAGACAAAGCAAAGCCTTCTTACGATGACATGCTGGCCCGAACGTGCAGCAGGTGGGACGACACGTCACTATCAGCAGTGACACTAACAACACAAAACCGAGCTAAAGTCAGTGAGCAGGATGAGGTAAGCAACCACCACCACTGCATTTTTAAGGGTCGTCTTGTTGTCGCCTGTTCAGTGAACCTGTTGTCACACGCTGTTCATCAGTTTCTGCTCCCATTGCTATCCCTGCAGCTTACAGAACTTGAATAATTTGAAAATAAAACCATGGTCATCACTAACACAAAGCACATCATACCTGTTTGAAGGGAAGCCAGCTACTGGCTGGATTAGCCGGGTTTACGGGGTTTCTTAGACGCTCCAGGGCAGACGTGATGGCATCACCGTAGGTCTGCTGAAACCAGGATTCATGCGGCGTCTCTGCCGGAGCTGCTGTGATGCTGCACACATGATCCAGGGCAAAAACCACGGGACGCATCAGAGCAGAGTGCTTTTCACGCATTATGGCAATCTTTTCATCCCTGCAGATCAACAAATGGTATTGGGAGATCAGACAAGCCTAGTAAGAACTTTACTTTTCATTGAACACAGAAAAATACAGATCAGCAACTGACTGGTGACTGCCAGCACCAGCCCTCAGCCTCCTGAGACCTCCCACGCTGCTCGCCCAGCGGGGTGACGACAGTACCCCAAATCAGCCTTTTACAGCTGAGGGGTAATAGCTTTTCCACAGGCTGGTTTTCATCATGTCATCGCTGAACTTTTAAACCACCAGTAACAAATGATTAAGGTTCTACAGGTTCCACAACAGATGAGACCGGGAGCATTGAAGCAACTACAGGACATGGACTGTCAATGGAGTCCAGAGTTTTAGCACAAGAGGGTGGAGTTCAGATGTTCTTACCTTTGACGTGGATGACTCAGTTAGGGAAATACGAGAGAAACGTAAAGAAAGTACAGCTTACAACTAACCAGTGCAACCATAACCTGCAAGGTCCAGTAACGACTAGTGCACATCTACAAACCGATGCGGGATGAGCGGACTAGTTGTGCACTGGTGTGTTACATCACCATTCTTAATTCAAGGTGCTGAGGAATTCTAGGAGCGTACCATCTGTGTGATATCAACCAAGGTCTGAAAGATCGTGTTTTGGACCTGAAATGCTTCCTAAAACAGATGAAAGTCAGAAGGTTCCAGAATCTGTTTTGGGTCACGAGGAGTTAGGAAGGACGTCTAAGTGGTGTATGGTAGCAGCATTGTTCTACTCTGAACATTCAAAGTGCTTTTTACTACAAGCACATGCTGACACTGAGGTGGACAGACTGGGCACCAACCTTCCAACTGGTAGAAAACCCCTCCTGAGCCACAGCCATTTGGTATTAGTGGGTCTATTTCTGGTCACTCAAGAAAGCACTTTCCATAGTGAGACCTTTGCTTATTGTTGGCTCCATGGCACCAAATGAACTGTGGGCCAGCAGCGGTTAGCTTTGATTTGAGATGTTTTTTCAAACAACGATGTACACAGAAAAAAGCAGACCCTATCCTGAGGCTAAGGTCAAAGCAAGTCTCACCTGCGCAGTGTGTTATTGTTCTGCACTCTCTTGACCTCATCCTCCAGCTGCTGGATCTTGCGTAGGACGTGCATGTGCTGCTGTTGTAACACACCTAGCCACAGTTCATCCCACAGCAACGTGACTCTGCGCAGCTCACCCACCAGCTGCTGGACCTGGTCGGCACACACAAGTCAATCATTTGAGAAAATCACATTTCTTTTAACTGAACTTTAGCTGTAGTTGATTCAAGTATAAACAGTATAGCCCCCCCCCATACAAAACGTGTAACCGCGGTCAGCCTTCTACCTGAAGCACCATGCTAGGGTTGGCTAAAGACAGCTTCTCCACAATCTTGCTGTAACAGTCCTGCATCATGGCTTGGTCTTGACTTGAACAGGTCGCCAGCTCTTCTGATGATCTGCCTTGTTCATCACTCCCAAGCTGCTCCTCTTCATCCACACCTAGGTCCTCTCCTTGTATGCTCCCCAAGAAGGTAGGCAGAGCTGACGGCAGTTTGCTCCCTGTTTGCAAAATTAACCAATCGAGAGGAGAAGTCAGAAAAACGAGCACAGGGTGTCTGATGTCAGAGACTCCCTTTCAAACCATGCAGACTTGTTTCAGAATATTAAGTGTAACCTGCCAGATCACATTTATACCACCAAAATAAAACAAATGCATCTGGAGTAACAATACATTTACTGCATTAACTGCTAAGGATTTTTTTATACAGTCTCCTATTTTTCTGACTATGTATTAGTCATTTCTTGCACATATGACTAATACCGAGTGAACAAGCAAAGTGAAATATTTGAGATATTAATGTAGAACTCTTTAAACAGCTGGAGAGAACATGGCTGCAACAAGAAAGAAAAGAAAAGTAAGCCTACCTGCATTCTGAGCTTCCCCTCCCAGGGAGAGTGAGCCTACAATGGCAGGGTAGAGGATGAGGTGTGGGGAGTCCTGGGCCACACGGCACAGCAGGCTGCATATGCTTTGTCGGATGTACGCCTCCGGATGGTTGAGACGCGAAAAAAGCTGTGGGATGATACCTGAAGACAACACGAAGAATCAGTACATGAAAAGCAACAAGTACATACTTTATGACTAGCTAAATGCTAAATGTTGAAAGTGTGGTCTTTTGGTACCCTTGGCTGACCGACATAAACAAGAGTTTACAGCAGGAGTCTCCAACTCCAGTCCTCGAGAGCTACTGTCCTGCAGCTTTTAGATGGATCCCTACTCCAACAGCTAAATCAGATGGTTGGATCTCCTCTTCAGCAGCCATCAAGTTTGGCAAACACCTGATAACAAGCCATTCATTTGATTCAGGCGTGTCAGAACAAGGATGCTTCTAAAAGCTGCAGCACGGTAGCTCTCGAGGACTGGGGCTGGACACCGCTGATTTACAGCACGGACCAAACATTCCCAGGTCTGCTCTAGAGTTCGGAGCTTGACCACAGAGATATTCTCATGTCCTTATTACTCGCAGAGTAACCCTAACCTATCACTGTGGCTGTTTTTATTCATTACATTATGTAAACCAGGCATCACTGGACAGAACATCAGTAACCTTTCAGCAGTCACTTGGTACCCTGGAGCCAACAGAGCACAGACTGCCCCCTGACCACATGAACAGCACACATTTCCACTAACTTAATTTCTCTTCTTCCCCCAGTGAACTCTGTGGATCAGACACCCTGTGCTTGTTTGCCAGTTCTGGCCGGGTTGGGAGACACGGTCAGAGACTTCAGGGCAAGAGACAGACCCCTGAGGGCATCAGGCTCTGAGGACCAGTGGCCTTCACATCATGATGAAGGTGTTTGTTACAAACGGACAAGACTGTTTGTCCACTGTGTTTGTTTTCATCTTCACATGCTCTTCTTTTCCATCTCATCTGCCCCTCACTGCCATCAATTTCCATCAGGGAATCGAGAGGTTTTCACTCCAGTGTTGGGAGCTCTTAATGTATGTAAGCTTCAACTATGAGTGAAAAACCCATCTATTATATCCATCACACTCACACACACACACACACACACACACACACACACACAGTAAACCTGCATTAGGACATACCCCTCCAGGGTGCCGTAGGAGTCGAAGCTAAGCCTAGCTCAAGCCCCTCTCTCAGTTCACCGGCATGCTTCACCAGAAGACGCAGGAGACGCAGCGTTGCCATGACAATTACGTCATCATTGCTCTGCTTGCTGCTGTGATATGAAAGCAGCACTTTGGGGTCATCTTCATCTACAGGGACCTAAAACCAAACACACAGAGTGAGGGAGTGAACCAAGCGCTGCACTTACATCTATGTCATGATCTTCACATGGCAGTCACTGTTTCACAGTCATCAGCTTTAGGAACTCAGCCTCACGTGTCCAGCATTGAGCTTGAGGAAGGTGAAATAGGCCTGGCAGGAGATGCGGTAGAGACCAAAGATACGGTCCACGACCAGTCTCCAAACTCGGATCAGACCATCTGTAACCTGCTGGCTGGCCTCCCCCAGCCAAGGGCACGAACTGGTGAGCTGCCGCCAAATCACGTCCACCATGTCATCCTCATCATCTTCCTGCTGCAGAGCCATTTCCTCATCCTGACATAAAGCAGAACATCAGGGTTGACACAGGCTGCAGAAAAGAATCCAAGAATATACAAACAATGACTGTTGAAAACACCAAGCGTGCACTGAATACAAGCTCGAACACAACAAAGCATGTGAGAAGAGTCCGGACAGAGGTCAGAAGCATCAAAACACAGCAGTACAAGCCACAATGTGTAAGACGTCCCTGTTCAAGTACGTATACCTGTGCATGAGATCAGATCACTACATATGCCAGCAGCAGCCTACAGGAGCTGATGGCACCTCTGACAGACATGTACTGACCAAGCCTGTTACTGAAGTGTACTACGCAACTGCCATCGCCTCTTCAAGCAGTGAACACAGCTGCAGAAACTGACGCAAGGTCCACACGCCTCAGGCAGCAGCTGGTGTCCTCGCAGCGCTACTACGCCCAGTGTACTACGCAACTGCCATCGCCTCTTCAAGCAGCGAGCACAACTGCAGAAACTGACGCAATCGTCTTTTTTAAATAAACAGGTAAATGTGTCAAACACCATTACGGCCGTGGTCACAAGTCAGTATTTTAAAAACACAGATGCTGAGGTAGATGAAAGGGAAGCTGGCACATTGGAGACGGAGGCAAAGGTGGAGAGAAAACCCGAGCACAGGTCCACACGCCTCAGGCAGCAGCTGGTGTCCTCGCAGCGCTACTACGCCCAGTGTACTATATGTACGTGCTATCAGCTGTTCAGGACTTTACCTGGATACCAGTAGGTCGACACATGGCCTGTCCCAGAATACTGAAGATCATGTCCTTGTCTTCTTCACTTGTTGTTGCTGGCAGCAGCTCCTCTATCTCCTTCTTTTCCCCAGGAAGAAGAGGCAGTCCCTCCCCTTGGCTGAAGAGGAGAAGCTCCATTAAAAGTAATGTTTCCACTGTGTTGTTGGGCCACCGAAGACATTACGCAGACCAGTAGAGCATACACAACAGTCTGTGTGTGTGTGTGTGTGTGTGTGTGTGTGTGTCCACTAACCTGGCATTATCGACTACCTTCCTGCCCCAGCGGTAAGCCCAGCTGGCCAGGGCTGCCCAGGACTTTGCCACATCTGGAGCCAGACTGGTGGACAACTGATACAGCTGACCCAACACGAAGTCTGGCTCTCCAACACCCACATTGACTGTACAGGGAAGAACATTAACATCAAACATTTTAGAGGGTTGTGGATATTTCAGTATTCATCTGCAGGTACATGGTGTCTCATCATTTTGAGTAATTTGTCCTCCTGAGCCTGGGAAGCATGTTTAACTTCTAGTTATCTGGGATTAGTTGGACTGGAGAAAGAAAGTGTAACAAAACGATTCAGTGTTTTTTAGTTTAAAGATCTTAAGTGTTCATCATGTGCAGAAAAGCCAACATGTACTGCCGACATAAGAGGACAGAGTGTCAGGTTAATATGGACGTACACCTGTCAAAAGTTCAGACACACCGTCTCATTTAATGGTTTTTGTTATTTTCATGAGTAAGTAACATTTATTTCTATAGCACTTTTTAAAACAGGAAGTTGTTTCAAAGTGCTTCACATGGGAATAGAAAACATAAGACATTGTAGATTCTCACTGAAGCCATCAAAACTATGAACGAACACGTGGAAATATGTAGTGAACAAAAACGTGGGAAATAACTCCAAACATGTTTGATATTTCAGATTCTTTGCTTTGCTCTCTCGGCGTCTCCATGAGCTTCATGAGGTCGTCTCCTGAAATGGTTTCCAACAGTCTGGAAGGAGTTCAGAGATGCTGAGCACTTGTTGGTCCTTTGCCTTCACTCTGCGCTCCATCTCATCCCAAACCATCTCCACTGAGGTCAGGTGACTGTGGAGGCCAGGCTGTCTGGTCAGCACTGCATCACTCTCCTTCTTGGTCAGATAGCCCTGACACAGCCCGGAGGTGTGTTTGGGGTCATCGTCCTGTTGGAATTTAAACGATGGGATGGTGTGTGTCTGCAGGATGGTAGCCATGCTGGTTCAGTTTGCCTTCAATTTTGAATGAATCCCCAACAGTGTCACCACCACTGAACCCTGACAGGCACAGCTGTGAGCTGAAACCATGTCAGGTGACTACATCATGAAGCTCACTGAGAGCAGGGTTTGCAGCTCTGCCAACAAAGCAAACAGTGGCTACTAAAATATATTTATTAAGTTTTTCTTTGTCACATAACTCCATATATGCTGCTTCATATATTTGATGTCTTCAGTGTAGAAAGTCATAACAATAAAGAAAAACCATTAAATGAGGAGGCGTGTCCACACTTGAGTGGTAGTATAGTAGACTGGGAAATTAAAGTGGTACATCCCAACTCTGCATTATTGAGAAGTCATTGATTTAGAGTTAAGAGGGGGACAATCAACATTACTGCAGCCCAGAGAAGTCCTGTGTGAATACATCAGGTTCCAATGGTACCTGAAATCTCAGCAGTGACTGATGGGATGGCCTGATCCTCCAGGGGCAGTTCCAGCAGAGCAGCAATGTTCCTGCTCAGAGCCGACATGCTGCCCAGAGCGCTGCATGCGTTCACTGCTGCAGATTTCTTTACCACCTACAAAAACATTAACAGCCTGAAAGCATGCATTTTAAAGATATATCCAAACAATCACATCTGCTATATTAGACATATTTTATTCTTTTCTAAAATGTGTCAAAGATGCTTCAAGAAGTCCTTTACCCTATTTTTTATGTTTTGGTTAAATATCTTTAACAGGACAATAAAGAAGGGGGGTCAGCACATGCCTCCATGGTGGATTACAACCTGGGCTTTTCACTTTCCTTATGGTATATGCAGCACCTGTCCACCCCAGCAACATAATCCGATCGCCTGCACCAACACTGAACACAATCTTCAGAATGCTGGAGATGAGTGCACTTTGTGGGCTGAATAAAGTGATCAGGGAAGCTGGCTCTGCAGCAACCTGGACACGTCAGAAGCTTCTGGTGGAGAAGACAATCAGCACCACCACAAGCTGTGCGTCTGCATATCTGGCTGTTTAACACAGACCTGGGTCAGCTTTCACTTACTTAGAGTTGAGTAACAGAGGAAATGTTGCTTCTCTTAACCAGGACAAATATCAGCTGAGCCAAAGCAGGTTAGAGGGTTAGGTCCCATCATTGGTCCGATTCTTACATTTAATGTTCTTGTGTTCTATTAACTTCACTGTACTGCTTTCACGTTAGGCACAGCTCTTTGCATACGTGATTATCATTACCAAATATTCCAAAAAGCAGTAAACCTGTTTGAGCTGAGGCGTCATGTCCTTCCAGTCGGCCAGCAACCATTTGCAGAGTGTCAGCAGCGAGCGGCAGGCGGCGCCTTCATTCTTCCCCAAATGGCAATAAGACAGAGCAGCTTTGCTCAGCATCTCCATGGCTGTCAGTGACTGACCTGCTGAGAAACAACCACTTAGAAAACAGAGCCTCAGGACCCTCATCAATGCTCTGCACATACACCTGGGTTTTTGTAAAATAGGGTTGGATTAGGATCTCTGGTTTCAGTGGCATTACTGCTAAACAGCTCGACAGGGACTTGAAGGGAGAAACTTCCATATTTGTTTTATAAGATGTCAAACTGTGTGTGCTTTTTAAATTATTCTGCTAAGTGGACTCACAGCATCTGTCGTAACTACAGTGCCACTGTCTGTTTTTCTGATGTATTGATAACTAATTATCATTATTATTGCTTCCAGCTGCTGGCAGCAAGGACAGAGGAAGGCTGGCAGACCCCAGGTCAGGTCTGCCAGGCTTTCTTCAGCAAAGAGAACCAGCTGATGACTGACTCAGAGCGCACACACGAGCAAACTCATCTCTGTAAAATTCAACTGGAGGAAAGGCGTTTAATATAAATGCTATTCAAAGTAGCTGTGCATAATTTTACATTCATGAGAAGGTTATGAGTAATTTCTTCTCTCTAACTGAGAGCAGCAAACTCTTTTTCCAGGCTACATGATGGTCTTCTAAATTAGTGAGACTCAATTTTCTATCCAGCTTCCAAGTTATCTGCTTTTTAAGGCGTGCATCTGAGAATTATACCACGGAGGCAAGCACTTTTTCAGAGGAGCTACAGGGTCCAGAGCCGTACACAGTGAAGATGGAAGGGAAGTTAGAAAACTATCCTTGATGCAAAAAGACTTTAGGTTGAGATGCACACCCGTGTGGAGCATGCATAGGTTCATCGCATGCTCAGGCTGCCTTGAGATCCACTCATGATCGTATCCACTGCGTGGCTTGTCCACACAAACTGCTCCACAGTCGGGTAGCTCACCAGGCTAACCTGTCAGGTGGCTGCTGCAGAGCAAGGCGAAATGGAGATACCTGAGGATCTGGCTGCAACACCAGGCGTGAGCTGGGCAGATGAGACCCACAGACCATCACTACCACTTTCCTGTTGCTGGAGCCACATGGAGGATGTGAGGGTTTCTCCCCTGCTGGAGTTCATATGAGAGGAGATGCTACAAGAACAGGGAGGAGGTTTTAACGAGAATGAAGAGGAGTCGGCCGACTCACAGTTCCTGCTGCCTGACAACAAGGAGGTGGACTCCAACTCCCTGGCTAGCATCAGCTGGGCTGCAAAGCACTCAGCTACCAGCTAGGTTGATAAACCTGCAATGGCGTCTCCCCTGGATTTCAACATGCAAGATATGTGTAAGCACGCAGCTTACATATACAAAAATCAGTCCATCTATCATTTACCCAAAGTCATCTTCATCTTCATAGCCCCGTCCCTCCCCTGGAAGGAAGGCCGCTTCCTTACTGATAAGTGCTACAAAGCAGCTGCTCTGTCAACGAGCAAATTAGTGGCTACTGGGAGAGCCACAGGCCTGGTGATTCTCCAGGAGCAGGCACGCTGGCTCAGGCTCACCAACCTCACAACTAAGGAAAAAGAGGAACTCCTTGTCAAGGAGTTCCTTGTTGACAAGATCAATGTCTCCGGTGCAGTCGTCAGAAGAACAGATAAAGAGATGGAGATGAGATGTGAGGAGAAAAGAGAGATGCTGGCTTTGAAACTGTGGCACCGTTTCAGGATCCCTAAAGTAGATAAGGTGCAGGGGCTCTCAAGAATCCACGGGCTGGGAAGCAGTCTTTGGGTGGATGTTACCATAGCCACCCGAGGGAAACCGATGCAAAGTTTTCCGTGTTGTTTTACAAGCACTTCTTCATGCACTCTGTATTAAAACTGTGCCGTTACGTGCATCCAGGCAGTTTGCCCACAGCGCTGTCACATTTTGTAAAACACATGAAAACATTAAACACGCTGAAAAACAGAGCAATGCTGTCGGCTATTACACAGCCCGCAGAGTCGCGTTTCCATGGCTGTGACCATGCAGACACCTCGCTCACTTCTCATGGAGGTAACGGGCCACCGGGACAGCATGTCTTACACACTTGACCACAAGAGGGCACCAACATGCTATCTGTGGCAAAGTGGTCAGAGGAAATACAAATGCCTGTTTGGTCAAGCGTGTAGGAGAGAAGCTCTCAAGAGCATCAGTCGTGCATTCAGTTCTCCCAGAACATACGAAGATCAATGTGCGGCTTAATCCCCGCATAGAACCGGCGCCTTTTAGCCGCCGTCTTTCGTCTCAGAGGAACAACAGCAGCTGGATACCTTGTGTCCAGTCTGTGCATTTATATGGACAGGACCTGGAGTTTTAGGTTGTCTGAGTAACCCTCTATAAATAAAGTGAGGGTATACTACACATCAGTGAATGATCACTGAATAATTCTTGAAAAATGAAATTTGTCATAAACGGCTGCAGAAACAGTTTTTACTAAATGAAAAGTGATGCAGACACAGAGTCAGCTGCCATCCTGATATCACAGCTCAGTAAACTGTCTCTGATGTGCGCTCCACATTTCTACCTTCACCTCAGAGTGAACACGCAGACGACCGAACGAAATCAGCTGTTCAGGAACCAAAACCTCAGTTTATGTTTAAGCACAAAGTTAGGCCAAGGTGCTGCTTGGACCCAGATCTCCCAGCTGTTTGCCCTTTCTAAATAATCACCTCACTGATTACAGTCAGGATTTTTCATCATATTACATTGATTTTAATCGTTTTGTTGGGTCTTCCTGGGTTTGGAGTGTGTGTGTGTGTGTGTGTGTGTGTGTGTGTGTGTGTTCGAGGTGAGCAGGTCCTTTTTTCCCATCCAATGGAGTGTAAGGTAGAGTAATGAAGATGTTCCCTCACCTGCAGTTCTTAGGACTTTGGCTTTTTCTATCTCCACCTCTGGTCCCCATTTCTCCCCCAGGGTGCCTTCAAGATTAAGACGCCTGAAGGCCTTGCACAGGTGCTCTTCCTGCTCTTCTTCTTGTGTTTGTGTGTCACTGAACTGTCTGAGCAGGCGAGATGCCAGTGTAATGTTGCCTTTTTTACGGGCAAATTTGACAGCAGTCAGACAAAGCTCCATTAGGTGGCTATCGGTGGAGGAAGAGTAACCTAAGCAAGAATGAGGAGAAATGTTAGAGGTTTACATGGACAAATACATCCAGCATGTTTCCACGGCCCTTTGTCTATGCAGCACAGTGATCACGTTCAGCCCAGCAAAAAGTACGTCTGCAGCACAAAGCTGGATTTGGGACTTTGTAAAGTAAGGTCAGGTCCAACCAACTTCTTCTCCAATCCAAGCTCAGGCTATTTTGGGGACGAGCTGAGGTACCAGCTGGACAGCCTGACCGATCATCCAACCACTGTACCGCCTGGGTTAACCCTCAGAGATACAAAGTGGCTTCATTTCTTTCTTGGAAGAATTGCTCTGACAATTTATGAAGCACGCATAAATTGTTTTTTTCTTCTTCGATGCTGCTGAAACAAAACTGAGGTGTGATTAATTCTCTCAGAAACAACAGGACTCAATGGTTACCCTTAAGTTTGTGGAGGAGTTGTCTCTGAAATGTGCTGTATCTGAGGGCATGAAGGAACAGCTGAGCATCCTGCTGCTTACAAGAGTTGAGAGCCTCACTGCACAGAGGAATCACGCAGTCCTGTGAAGAACAAAGGGTGAAGATAAGCTACGTTTCTTTAAACTGGACAATTACAGTTCAAGCTGGTGCTCATTGCAGCTGCTTCGTCTGAAGTTAAAGCTAGAAACCTAGAAAGTGTGTGTGTGTGTGTGTGTGTGTGTGTGTGCGCGCGCGCGCCAAACTGACACTAAACAACTGTAAAGTCGTTTTTGATGCAAATGAAATGAGTTTATTTATGAACCTCTTGTCCAGTGAGAGCATTCTCCAGGGTGGCAGTAGAGTGGAGCTGCAGGGTGGGAAATGTGGGCAGGGTCTCAGAGAGGGTGAGGGTCGACAGGCGAAGGGGACCCAAGCAGATCCGTCCGGTCTGTTTCAAGCAACGCACCAACGTACTGCAACATCACATCACACGATTTGTTACCAGTCTGAAAATGGCACCGTGCTAAAAATAAGTAACACATTTTAAACATTAACATTTGGAAAGAAAACAGACAAGAGACCGTTTTCTGCAACGACTCCAGAATTAACCGACTTTTTCCTCCTTTTTGGCCCTGGAATGGAGGCTGTCGTTCAGTCTCACTTTACAGAATCAGGAAATGGACTGAACATACCAAGGATAGATGAGATTTACACTCTTAACCCCATTTCAGCCTAAAGAGTTCTTTCACACGAGCACAGAGGACAGTCTGTTGCTGTCAGTCTCTCCCTCCTACCTTGGACGTGCTGCTAAACATGCTCTCTTTTATCTAGAGGTTTAAAACGTCTCAGTTTTCACTGTCATGCAAAAGAATTAACAGAAGTTGGCATCAGAGCAATGACAAAGTAGCAGCACGAAAAAGATCTCTGAAGGAACCACATCCAGTTTATTCCAGCAACACCTGCCTTACCTATATACACATCAGTGTTTGCCAAGCCTGGTTGTTACTATATGACCTTATTCTTTCAGTCTGGAGTGTAAACCTACTGCTGCTGCTGACGAAAGAACCTAATTAATAACAACAATCATATACACCACACTAAAAATGTATATTAAGCAACAAAAGCAATGTTCAGTAAACCGTATGCGCTCAATGCTGGGAACAAGCGTGTTGGCCTAGATGAAAGAAGTGTGCACTATAGCGCAGAGTCGTTACACCTTGGAGGCAGGGCTGGACAGGGAGCACGAGTGAGACCACACAGTCTCCAGGAGAAGGGCTGGACTTTGGTTCCCTGCTGCTTCAGGTCAGGGAAAGGTCCCTGACCACCTGACTGCAAGTATGCAGCGAATGACAGTTTTCCTAGAACTGATTCCATTGTTCTACTGGGAAACTTGACGAAACTACAAGACCTAGATTGGCGTTGCATTGACGGATTTGCTATGACACTCAGGCAAAGAGAGGAGCTGAGCTGTTAACTGATCACGCCCTGCTGATGAGTTAGATCAGCTGCTGTGAGAGGAAACTGGACAGGCCCGGTGCGCCTAAATGGGACCCTCCAGAACAGAGACAACAGATCTGTGACAGAGGGTCGGTGCCCTGTCTGACAGACGGCCCAGTCCACAGCATCTTCCTTCCCAACCTTGGGTGTGGAAGAAGTTCAGTTCAAGACTTTTGGTCGGACTCTAAGCAATTCTGGCAAATTGTCAGGTGACTAAAAGCAATGCTCTACTCACACAGTGTAAATATAGTGTGGATGGGGTGATGCTGCCTTTAACTCATTCACTGCCAGCCATTGGCAGTGAATGAGTTAAACCCATTGACTCATTCACTGCCATTGACGGCTATAGACGTCAATGGCAGTGAATGAGTTAACTGGAGGCAGTGGAGGGAATAGTTGGAGCAGAGTCTGTGGATGAGGGCGGCTACTTGCTGATCATTAGGGGCGAGGTCATTGAGGCAGTCAAACTACTAGCTTGTAGGTAGTTGGGCTGTTGGGGGTGGATGAGTTCTTCATGGTCCTGGATGCTGTAGGGCTGCCTTGGTTGACACGCCTCTGCAACGCCGTGGAGATTCGGTTGTCTGCCATAGGATCGACTTGTTCCCAGTGGGTGCTACGGCTGCCCTCTGTCACGGATTCAGTTAATGATGAACGTTATTAAAGGGATCCAGCAGATCAGAGCACAAAGTCTCTCTTCATACAGATGACAAGTTGTTTATATCAGACCCTCGTTTGTTGTTGTTACTTTAAACATTTGGAGAAATATCTGGTTATGAAGTTAATATTCAAAATAATGAGTTAAGGCCCCGCCCTTCTGCATGCGAGGGACACATTGGATCCAACTCTTTCAAGATTAGCCACAGAAAATCCAAGTGTTTAGGTCTATGAGTACCACGTGATGTTAAGGATCTTTACAAGTCCAATGATCCACCTCTGCTATCATCAGTGGTTCTTCTAAAGAACGAGCCTCTTACTTTAGGAGGAACAAACAACTCTATCAACATGTGTTCGCATCCTAGATTTCTTTAAGTGTCCCCATTTTTTAACAAAACCTTTCTTGTCCAGTCGTAACAGCCAGAAATCAACATTCATATGGAATAAAAAGCTGCCAAAGATACGTAAAAACGCACGTCACTTCCAAAATTCATATTATATATATTATTGGGTAGTAAATGTTAGAGTATTAATATTATTGTACTGGTGAAGAGGGATACCATCAGCCCCAGTTGGTAGTCACTGGAAGGAGCTTGAGTTGTGCGCACCTCCCCTGTAGCATCACGAGGTTCCAAACATCCAGTCTCAGACCGTATACTCAACCCAGGTGTAATTCATACAGTTAAAACTTGGAATCAGTTTAGAAGAGCCTTTAATCTTACTGGGTTGTGGTTATCTGCACCAATAACAAAAAGAAAACGTTCTAACGTTTGATGTCTGGCTGCAATCTGGGAGTCGATCACTGCACTTCTTGTATATAGAAAACAATGTATGCCTGCACACAGTGCACTGATAACATCCCAGAAACAGTGTCACACTTGTGTCCCTTTATAATAATATTTGGGTTTGTATTTATATCTCAATAATCATCTCTTTACATCTCTGTTTCTACGCTTTGTCTTACATGGCTGCTCGGTTTTCTGTTGTGTGTATGCTGCTACAGCCGTCAGAAAAGGCTTGAAACGCCCCGACTTTATCACAAAAATACTTTCTGAGCAAACTGAACAATAGAAAGCTAAAATGTGGCAGTTCTCCTATTAAGAAGGGTTTCATTACCCTAATGGGGTTTTTCCCCCTTGAAATCAGAGCTGGTACGGCATTTGACAATGATTGACCCATAAAAAATGAACTCACTCTGAGTTTGGTGCTGCTCTCTGATCCTGCTGCTCGCTGACTTTGGTCATTGCACTTACAGCGCTGCGAAGGAGCTGCACCTCGATAGCTCTCTGCAGCTCAGTTGGATCTGGACTCATTGAGGGCAGGAGCCTTTTCAGATCTAAATTTGAGCACAAAGAGTGTTAGAAATACTAGCAGCCACCAGTAGATGGGTCCCATGGTATAAATCTGACTTTCAGAAAAGCTGACCTTGAGGTCAAGGTCACTGAGATTCAAAATGTTCCAAGCCTTTTAGCAGATACCTGTGGTCTTACTTTGAAAATCCTACATTACATTCTGGGAAAAAATACCAGTTTTACTGCAAATGCACAACTCAGTCACAATCCAGACGTCTGTTAAGACTCGGGGCAGTAAGGACACTTACCCAGTTTGTCCTTACTGCCAGAAAGAGCGGTGTAATCCTCTCCAGGCAGCAGCTCCAGTTGAACCCCACATTCTGCTAGATCGCCCTCCTCAAAGTGACTCAAAGCATGGATGTAATTGAAATCTGTCTTCAGGTTGATGCTGACTGGATTGGTCGAGTTCTGTTTGAGGGTGCTGACAGTGGCCTGCCACTCCTTAACAGAAGCCCAGTCACAAAGTGCCACATAACACTGACAGGCTTTGTTGGCCAGAAAGTTCAGCACCTCTGGAGAGCACTCACTCGACTTCAGTAACACCGTCTTCCTGCTGTCACCTGTTGAAAATGACACCAAGCATCATAGCATCAGTGAAACTTAAAGGAAAGATGAAAAAACAAAGAAAGCATCAGAAAACACACGTTTCTAAGAGTCGGGTGATGCACAGCCTACCTGCAGTGGCTGTGTGCCTCACAGCTGTGCTACAGGAACAGTTAGAAAGCTAGCTGAACAAATAAACATGCTGCGATCTAAGGGGATGTTTGCTAGTTACCATTGCTACAGTGTTTTGGACTGCTTGTGTTGCTGGACAGTTTGAGCATGAAGGAGTCAGAGCCTTTGATGCTGCAGTCCATCCCTGTAACTGCAGACAGTTGGTCTTGATACTCCTGGGCTGCTTTCTCAAACCTGCACATACAAACATATGCACAGTTGATTACAGCAATGAAACTACATGAATCTATTACAAATGAGTATCTCAGTGAACCATGAGGATAATCGGTTAGTGTGCCAGTCCTTACCGTCCCTCAGCCTGCAGCGCAACCGATGACAACCAGCCCATACTCTTGCCTGAAGTTGAGGCACTCCAACTTGCCAAGCCCTGGATGGCCTCGGGACAATGCAACTCCAACAGAGCCTCCACAAGCAACACCACGGGCACCTCCAGCTCTGGACCCTTTAAAGTCCACAGATCCACAGTTCACCCAGACAGATGACACTATTTATTACCACAGTATTTGTAGGATGGTCAAATGATACACCGCCTAATCTAACACTCAGCATTTGCACAGACAAACAGAACTACTACAGCACTTATTCACAGCACTTCACTCGTTCCACATTTGGTCATGTTACAGCCTCTCGGCACTCATTTTTGGGCAGTTTCTCCCGTTGTTCTATGCAGAACCTCGGTGCACAGCCATTTTCACATCTGTTCAGTTCAGATCAAGTTTGAACTCTGGCTGGGACACTCTCTTGTTATCTTGGTTTGTGTGCCTAGGATTGTTGTCCTGTTGGAAGATGGGATGGTATTGACCAGGTAATAAGCGGTACCTGGTTTCCTCCAGACATGACCGAAGGGTCAGGTCAAAGAGTTCCTTTTGGTCAACTCTAGCGGAGCTGGCAGTTTAAGGTAGAACGCTATGTTAGATTTCTCAGATGTTAAATATGTCATCAGCAAACAGGAAGATGGTCAGTGAACTGAGGAGAAGGGTTGTGCAGCATGGTGACCTCAGCTAGTTAAATCCAGTGGCTAGCATCCTAAGCCTCTGACAGCACTGCAGCTGTGTACTACATTCAGTGCTGATTACTGTAACATGACAAACAAGTGAAGTAATATGAATATTTTCACTGTATATACATCTCTACTACATCTAATACATAGAGGATATTCTACTAACACAGACCTGAGTGCCACTGTTTTTAATCTCTGCAAGCAGATCGAACCCATGGCGAATAGTTACTGCTGGCTGTCCAGACAGAAGACCAACTCTCATCAGTGCCAAGCGGATCCTCGTCAGCCAGTCCTGGCACGTCTGACGGTTCGTGTAGAAGAAAGTCCGAATTCCCTGAGGAGTGGCGAAGAAGGCATGCGTGATCATTTATACAAGCGACTGATTATTAATCAATCGAATAGAATAGAATTCAACTTTATTGTCATTGCACATGCACAGGTACAGGGCAACGAAATGCAGTTTGCATCCATCCAGAAGTGCTTTAGTGATATAGATATATTACAATATATATTAGCAATAATATAGATATGTGAGTATATTACAGAAATGGGTCTATTATGGTATGTTATAATGTACACGGTATGAAGTATGTTGTGAATAAGATAAGATAAGATAAGATAGAACTTTATTAATCCCTCGGGTGGGTTCCTCTGGGAAATTCGATTTCCAAAAAAAGCACAGCAACGACCGAAGTTACAGTTACAATATGCTATAACTATAAGTATGTACAGGCTATGAACAGGATGAACAATGAATCGTCAATCGATCCAGGACACTAAATCCCAGACAGAAAATAGTTGTTTCAATTTTATTATGTGACATTATAGAGGAGGCTATATGTAAGGTTTAGCAGATTCAATCTTTGACTTAGCCAATCTGTCAGCAATGACAATCACTCCCTGGAGACAAAAGATTAAAAACGCCCTTCATACATTTTGTTTGCACTTATAAATTACTGATAAACTGTGACTCAGTATCTTTTTCCTTTATCACAAAACTCAAGGACACCTGTAGTAATGATAAAACTCTGAGGCTCTATCATCTCCTTTAGTGTCAAAATATTAAACTATTTCATTTTCAAGCCGTGGAGTTTGTCTGCGTACCTTTGGTGGAGCTGTCAGAGCATTAGCACAGCCCTCGTAGGCATTGTACATGAGCTTCTCCAGGTTCTCCAGGTACTGAAGCAGCAAAGTGAGGCGGAGCTGATTTAAGTGGTGACCATCACTGTCACTTCCACTGCCCGCCCAAGCTCCAACATCCTGCTCGGGGTTCAGACTCTGTGCAGCCAAGCTCCGGATCATACCTGCAACAAAGCAGAGAAAATGGTTTGTGTCTGAGAACTTTAGATGAACTGTCCCAGTTTTATTTCTTTACCAGACAGCATCTGTATGTATCTGAGAAACCTCTTCTGGAGGTTACAAAAAAGATCTTGAAAGTAAATGACAATTACTGTGAATGCAGTCACATGAACTCTTCACTTTACCTTCAATGGTCTGGAAGGTGTCCTGAGCTCGACCCAAAGGTGTTCGGAGTTTGGATAACACGGTGAACTGTGCAGCCTCCCACACTGCCCACTGCCATAGCAACACCTCTGTTTTCAGCAGTGCCCGTGTCACCACGTCTGGCTTGCTACCATCTGTACTTCCACGGCCATCCTGTTTCTCAAGGCGTTGGCAGCTGTAGTACAGGCGCTCCAGCCAGGAGTCCTTGCTGTAGATACAGGACATGACCACCTTTATTCATCACAAGTCCTATCCTCCATAAAACCAAGCGTGCATCACAGATCTCCCTTACATTACGCAGACCTGACGTGAATCTCTCACTATAGTTGACTCAAAATCGTCATGATACACACATCTGTGTAAACCCACAGCACGACTACCAAAGATCAAAAATGACCATGAGACTGTAAAACAAAAGACATTCTCAGAGTTCTGTGCAGCTGTCACTGTGCCATTACCCTCCACGGTGCAGGACGCCATATAGGATGAAGCTAATAAGGTCACTGAAGTCCTGGGGGTGGAAAGTGCTGCTCGGAGCATGGCTCATGTGGTGGCGAATGGCCAGAGAGATCTTCCTCATTTCAGGATGGCTGTGGTTACTGTGAACAAGCAATATACACGCATATGTTGAGAACATGCATCCGATCTCCTGATGGGTCACAACTGCGGTTCAAATCTAACACCAACTGTCCCCTAACTATGACAGTGCTGATGAAAGCAATGCCGTTTGTGAGTGTGCAGCTCTGAGAGTCATAGATGAATAGTACAGATTGGTTAAAACACGGAGCTCCCTTTCATACGTTTAATCAAAACTATTTAATTTATTTGAAAAATGGCAGTCAGGCAGGATGCAACAACCTGCACTCACATTAGCTGTGAGACAGCGTTAGCCGAGCAGCTGGTTAATGAATTGGGACCTGCCGGGTTGTAGTTAGACTCAACTCAAGTAATAACTCTGTATAAGTAGTAGTCTGTAGTTATTAACCAGGACCACTTATTGTTCAGACTCGGTACAACCTTAGCTAATCATTAGCCAGACCCACACTCTACTACAGGGGTGGCCAACCAGTCACAATATACACACATTCTGCTCAGCCAGATTTATTGTAAATGTCACACACCAATATGATAATGACTCCTACAGTACTAAAACCACAGGCCAGTCATTTTCAACAATTGTGCGCACTGTCTCACACACACAAACTCTCAGTTCAACCAAGTCCACAAACAAAAATATAATAATCTACAATAGCATTTACTTTTACAATGCATGTTGTTTAATGGGACTTCTGGCATTCCTTGCCTTGTATGTTGACCCAAACATTGACAGTATCTTAAGCGCAGCCCGTTTGACATTGGGGTATTTTTCCATTGGCATACTTTTCCAGAACTCAATGGTCCCTTCCCTTAAAGCAGGTTTCAATTGGTCCTCCTCACAAAGATCGATCATCTCCAACTCAGCTGCAGCTTTATCTGTGACTAGCGAGACTTTCAAACTCTCTGCATTCAATGGGTCGACGAGGAACGTAATCTGTGGCCTTTTCAATTGTAGATCATGGAACCGGGTCACAAAGCTTTCGTGCAAGTTTTCAATCAGCGTTGCATATCTGGCTCTTTGCTTACTCAGGGCAGCGCTGGTGACTTGCCCGCTTGGCTTTTAGCAGAGTGGGAAAATGCGTTAAATCTCCCTTTTGAATATGTGTCTTGAACAGCTTCAGTTTGTTGACAAACGCAAACACACTTTGCACCAGCTCAGGCAGCATTTTTAACTTACCCTGCAGGGTCAGGTTCAGTCTGTCCAAGTGACACAGCATGTCGACCAAAAAGGCCAGATCCATAATCCACTTGAGGTCCGAGAGCTCGGGATAGTCCTTGTCCTTCTCTTCCATAAACAGTTTCACGGCATCCAAAAGCTCAAAGAAGCGAGAGAGTACCCGGCCTTTTGACAGCCACCTCACAGTGCAGTGCAGCGGCAGGTCACCTGGAAGCCCTTGGTCCAGCTCAGCGATGAGATTCTTGAATTGCCTGTGGTTAAGCGCATGTGTGTGGATATAGTTGACGATTTCCATCACAGGCTTCATGACGTTATCTAAATTCAATGATTTAGACACGAGTTGCTCCATGTGGATGATGCAGTGGAAATTCCAAAAGTCAGGAATAGTTCGGTCAGCTTTGCACAGCCCCACAAGCCCGTTCACAGATCCCATCATGGCTGGTGCTCCATCCGTGGCTATTGCAGTTCATTTCGTTATGGGCAGATTTGCTTTTTCTAATGCAGCCATCATGGTTTCTTTCACATCTATGCCATGGGTTCTGTCTTTTAATGGCACAATATCCAGGAGCTCTTCTTTGATCACACAATCGTTTGACACAGACTGTGCAAATATTGCCCACTGAGGCTTGTCTTGTATATCACAACTCTCATCCAATGCGACACTAAAATACTCACATGCTTTAAGGTCAGAGTGCAACTGTGTTTCAATAGCCGTGTTAATGTCCGATATTCTGTGTTCAACAGTGTGGCGGGACAGTTGGACGTCTGATACCACGCGTTTTAATTTGTCGTTTTCAGGAGACAAGATTTCAACAACGTCACTGAGGCATTTTTTAACGAACTCCCCTTCATCGTATGGCTTTTTAGCCCGTGCAATGTTCCAAGCCAGCTGATAGGATGCGAGCGTTATGGTCTCTGACCGCTTCGTAAATTTTTGGAAAAACTGTATGTGCTGACTTTTCAAAGTGGCCGACTCGTGCTTGCGAAGTTCAGTCCCTTTTGGGTCGATGGTTCTGGTCGATGTTAGCATGGAGTGAGCTGAAGTGGCGCTGAAGATTTGAAGCTTTGAAATGCGCTAATGACGTCTGACATATAAGGCAGAATGGCTTGCCATTGCGTTCAACAAAAAAATATAAACTCTCCCACTCTGTTAAAAACGTCCTGTGTTCATCTTCATATTTTCTTTTTGCTGTGCATTTTTTTCCTGCCATTTTAAGGGCAAACTTGCTCCTACTGGGAAACTTTGCGGTATTTTCATCTCACACACATGGCCATTTGATGAAAATACCGTATTGAACTCAAGCGAAGCGAACGTGCACATTTTAAAACAACAACACAAAAAAAAACACAAAACACAAACTTTGATATGAACGTAAGAGCCGCATGAAACCAGGCAAAGAGCCGCATGCGGCTCGAGAGCCGCGGGTTGGCCACCCCTGCTCTACTAGATACAGGAAAACGAGCCAAAGTAACAGCAGGTTTATTGACTGCCTTTCATTAAAGTGGAGCTCAGAGAGTTTAGGCTCTGTATAGCCAGGAGCCAACAGCTGCTGTAGCACCAAATGCTTCATAGCTGGCCCAAGTCTGAACTTGGTGTTTTTTAGTGGTCACAGAGACGGATATATTCTGCTGTATGGCGAATACCACAGCTTTCATCCCAAAGGCAAATTATCCAAAACATTTCATCCTACTGAGCATGAGCCGACGTCAAGAACAAGACTGTGGAGCTTGTTAGTCTATCAGATGCTGGGTGATGCCTCTATATCACACCAGAGCAATCAGGAAGACATCCACTGCTAATAACAGCACATCAACCATGTATATGTCAAATCACGTGAATGAATCAAGTGTGCAGTGGTACAGCTGTGCAGCAAGTCTTACCTCAGAGCCACATCAAGAGGGATTGTCCTGAGAAGTTTACCATAAGCTTGCCTCACCCTCATGGCCGAGTGGACCAACTGCACTCTGCACACATCTGTACACCTAAGACACCCCCAACCCACAACACACAGACACACACACAGAGGCTTTAATACAAGAGAACAAACATTAGGCATCATATGCTTCCATATACGTGCAGGTCAGAAGCAAGCCGTTCACCTCTGCAGCAGCTCAGTAGACAGTGATGAAGAAAGGACCTGTAAAGTGTGGCAGGTCTGGAGGCAGATACCCTGATCTTCATTCAGAGCTGTCCACAGAAAACGAGGACAGCATTAAACATCCTGCTCAGTGGTGAAGCCTGTGTAAAGCACAATTCTGGAGTTTACTCTCACCGTTAGCCAGAATCCCTCTGCAGAACTTGTTGAAAGAGGGCAGGGAAAAGAGGGGGCTGTAGGTGTCCGACTTCTTCATCAGCAGAGAGATCTCCTGAGCCCAGGTGAGAAGCAGTTTCCTAACATACCAACATAAGACTGTTATAATAGCTGTATCCAATATGTTCAATCTGGTTTACAGTCATCGTTAGACAGCTAATGAGTCATTTAGCTAAACAGTGAACATTTAGTGATAAAACACTGAGCTGTGTTTGGTTAAAAATGGGGAGAGAGAACCTGGCCTCGGGGTAAAGATGCTCCCGGGACAGCAGACCTCCAAGAAGACTAAGCAGTGTGCTGAAATGCTTCTTAGTTGCCGTGGTTACAGTACTGATGACAGCACCATCAAACAGAGAGGGAGAAGACGACGATAAGCTGGATGAGATGAAGTGATCGTGCCTGCGAACAGAGACAGAGGAGGTCATCTGATTAGAGAAGCAGCCATAAAACAGAAACATCGAGAGACACTAAGCGTTCCTTCAGTTTGGTCTGGGAGCCAAACCTTCACACAGCTCACAGTTCACTCAAATAATCTTCAGTGACAGAGACAAACTTGACTTTCTTCATTCAGCTAGTTTTACAACACCACCCATATAATATTAATCAGGTTTGGGTTTCCACTGTTACTGTTAGAATGTCCCATGACAACCACTTGGACATCTGCTGCGTGTCCTCCAATGTGGTAACATTTCAACGCTTTAACTTGAAGAGTGGCCGTATAACGACACAGGCCCACCACAGCTGAAGCCTAAACTGCCACAGTAGACGTCCACACCAAACCTGGGTCACAGCCAAGAAACCAGTTGGTCTGAACAGGTAGGACGCTGCACCTGAGGGCCATTCATCCATCCATTTTATTCCGCTTATGCAGGGGCCGGGTCGCGGGGGCAGCAGCCTAAGCAGAGAAGCCCAGACCTCCCTCTCCCCAGCCACCTCCTCCAGCTTATCCGGGGGAACACCAAGGCGTTCCCAGGCCAGCCGAGAGATATAATCTCTCCAGCGTGTCCTGGGTCTGCCCCGGGGCCTCCTCCCGGTGGGACATGCCTGGAACACCTCACCCAGGAGGCGCCCAGGGGGCATCCTTGTCAGATGCCCGAACCACCTCAGCTGGCTCCTTTCGATGTGGAGCAGCAGCGGCTCTACTCTGAGCCCCTCCCGAACTTCTCACCCTATCTCTAAGGGAGAGGCCAGCCACCCTTCGGAGGAAGCTCATTTCTGCCGCTTGTATCCGCGATCTCGTTCTTTCGGTCACTACCCACAGCTCGTGGCCATAGGTGAGGGTAGGGACGTAGATCGACCGGTAAATTGAGAGCTTCGCTTTTACACTCAGCTCCCTCTTCACCACGACGGACCGGTGCAGCGTCCGCATCACTGCAGCCGCAGCACCAATACGTCTGTCGATCTCTGGCTCCCTCCTCCCATCACTTGTGTACAAGACCCTGAGATACTTGAACTCCTCCACTTGGGGCAGGAACTCATCCCCGACCTCATTCCCACCGCTTCACACTCGGCTGCAAACCGTTCCAGTGTGAGCTGGAGGCCATCACCTGATGAAGCCAACAGAACCACAATATCTGCAAAAAGCAGAGATGAGATTCTGAGACCACCGAAGTGAAAGCCCTCCGCCACTTGGCTACACCTAGAAATTCTGTCCATGTCATGTCAACCAAGACAGCCTTACAACATCCAGAGCCTTCAGGAACTCGGGGCGGACCTCATCCACCCCAGGGGCTCTGCCACCAAGGAGTTGTTTAACTGCTTCAGTGACCTCGCCCCCAGAGATTGGCGGGTCATCCCCCTCATCCCCAGACTCTGCTTTTCCCACGGAAGATGTGCCAGTAGGATTGAGGAGATCCTCCTTCCACCGCCTGACGATTTCCTCAGTCGAAGTCAGCAGCACTCCACCCGCACTATACACAGTGCAGGTGGAGTGCTGCTTTCCCCTCCTGAGTCGCCTGAATCTCTTCGAGGCGGTCCGAAAGTCTTTTTCCATCGCTTCTCCGAACTCCTCCCACACAGCAAAAAACAAACAAACTGAGGGCCAGGCCACTTCATTGAGTTCATGTCTGGATAGTATTTACGTCCATGATGAAACTACACAGCAGCACTGGAAGAATCCAGAGATGCACAAGGAGACACTTGTACTAAGAAGGTGAGCAGAGTTCAAATCCAGCGAGGTTTCTAATTAGTTTGAAGAAGCAAAATAAAAGCAGAGTCAGAGGCGTTTGCAGATTTTTTCCTTTGGTTTCTTTTTCTGTGCGCCCTCTCAGTAGGATACATACACTGGTAATAACGAAGCTTGGATTTTCTCAAATGGCATTCTTCTGTAGCAACAATTTTTTAGAACAGCCACATCGTTCAGACGATGCAGAGAGCTACGAAACGAAATGATCGTCCCTTTTCAGACAGACAAGTCAGTGGTTTCTGGGGGCATTTTACTCCTCCTCCAGAAGACTTAACACTAGAACAACCAAGGGGATATTCTAACGAACAGGTATATCTGTAACTGCTCGGGTGCCTCTGCACCATCCCTCTGCCCAGGGAGAGTGCGGCACAGCAGGACGCACGACGGATGTAATCCGTGACAATTCTGACCGCGTTGAGGAGGGAAACAAAGAGCTGTCATCGTGGTCGTCAGCGGAGCAGCACACTGGGCCGACGCGGGCTCTCCTGCTCATCATCCGAAAAACCATGAATGTCCAAGCCGATGCCCAACACAGCATCATCTGTGACCGTTAGCGTTCCTGCCTGGTTCCAGCTCATCTTCAGCTAACCCATCAACATATTCCATGTGGTCAGCCCAGCTAAATGCAGGGGCATCAACCAGACACTCCTTGTGTTCGGACTAGGACAAAGCTGGGGCCCCCGTCTTTCCAGGGTCGAGTACCGGAGCTGCAGACAAAACGCACAGGCTTCGGGCTCCGTCAGTGTTGTCCTAGTGTGGACAATCCTCAGGCAGATGGGCAGACATCGTAGCATTTGCTGTCGTGCAAAGAGAAACTGAATCTCTGAGGACAGGGTGGACAGTGCAGGCAGCACTAACTGCACGGTGGAGGCTAACACCAACACGGACAGTTAAGCCAACCTAACTAGGAGCAGCCCGACTCAGTGAGGTGTAAGAACTGAGGGTGACTGTGATGACGGGGGTATATGTGCAGGTGGGTCTTAAAGGCATGAACAAAGCTTCCTTCAGCCAGGACACGTGGGGGCGTGATATCTCACACTCGTGTGTTGTACTGAGTGAATCGACTGAAAGGGAGCTTCAGGATTCTTCAGGATAATGGCTCTAATTCAGCATTACTATGACGGTGAGCAGCAATCAGCAAAACAACTGCTTCTACTCATAATAACAGCAGTTACAGTTGGTGGTGGAAGATCTAGAAGGGAAGGATTTTGGTAAAAGGACTTGTAACGGTGGCATCTGTTACAGCACCTAGCCTGAGGAAAAGATGGCCTGTTCTTTCACAAGTGTGCACAAAGGCACACCGCATGTCTGCTTGGTTTATACACCTGTTGCAAGTGGACTGAAAACACCTGAATAAAAAGATTAAGAGGGGTGGCCCGTCCCTTTTGTAGTGCATGTCTGCATAACTGAGAATGCTGCAGTGGACAGCAGTGATTCTGTTCACAGTACATGTGGGTGTATTACCTGGTGCAGTGAGAGTACAGGGAGTAGAGTACGGTGTACTGGATAGCAGGGTAGTAGACAGCCAACTCAGAGTGGACCAGCATCAGATTGTGACTTAGAAGAGCAAAGACTGTCGGCGACAAGGCCCACATCTAGATAGAACACACAGAAAACCACTAATGAACCAAAAGAAGATGCGGACACAGACCATGGACTGAATCTTGTGGCGGTGCAAACATTGTCACATCGAAGTGCTGGGTCATACATTTGAAGAGGTGAAATCTTAAAAACGTGAAACAATTGCACGAGCGCTGCTGATTGGCTGAGGAAGAATAAAGTAGTCGTGGTAAACCAAGCCCCTCTGGGGTTGTTGGTGCTTCGATTCTGAAGTACAGTGTGTGTGTGGGGAGTGTGATTGTGTACTGTGTGCATTCCTGTGTGTCTCCATGTTGTGTGAGTGTGAGAGTATTTGTATGTATGTGTGCCTGAGGGTGGGAATGCATGCAGGCCAGGTGCTACACTCCACCTATCTTACAACATCTCAGGCTCCTCGTCCCTGCTGTGGTCCTCCTGGGGCTCTCGTGCTCTGGGGGGCCTCTGGGGCCCGGGTGTCCTCCATGCCTGCTTCGTGTCCTGGGGGCAGGGCTGTTATTTATGCATATATTGGTTGTTGCTGTGGTTTCACTGTTTCTTTCCGTCAGCAGGTATTGACGCAGATTCTCACCGTTGTTTCCTCCTCCCCATCTTTCTCTCTCCCCTTCTGTTTAACTTTTTGCCCACTTTCTCTTCTTTCTTCTTTTCCATCCGCGGTCTAGTCCGTTAGGATTTTGATAACTCAAAATAAAAACACTAATAAACTAAATAAATAAAATATCAAGTGGTCCATTATTGGATTTGCTATAATGGTCCACTGGGGAAAGTAAATCTTTTGGGCATTTTTTGGCCTTAAGAGAACAACTCTGACAGACAGGCAAAAGTACATTGTTGGCCTCCTATCTGCAGTACTGTGACATCATCCATCCATCCGCTTCTCCTTTTCAGGGTGCGGGGGGCGCTGGAGCCTATCCCAGCTGTCACAGGGCGAGAGGCGGGGTACACCCTGACAGGTCGCCAGGCTGTCGCAGGGCTAACACACAGAGACAGACAACCATTCACACTCACATTCACACCTTTGGGCAATTTGGATTAATCAATTAACCTATCCCCACAAACTGCATGTCTTTAGATGGTGGGAGGAAGCCGGAGTACCCGGAGGGAACCCACGCAAACACGGGGAGAACATGCAAACTCCACACAGAAAACTCGATGGTGGAATTGAACTCAGGACCTTCTTGCTGTGCGGCAACAGTGCTAACCATCGTGCTGCCCTACTGTGACACACTGTGTTAACTTTGTGAGTGTGACAGAATGAAACTGTGAGGAATATCAGCATGGCTGTCATGCAGACACTGAGTGATGAACCCAGCAATGACGCATGTCCCAAAATGCGTTACAGGAACATATCTTTAGATGTATTAATGAGTGTAAAGTTAATATGAACCTTTTACCCCACCAGTCACATCAAAGGAAGTACTGCGACATTATTACAGTGCTACTGTGATGTTTAACAATAGACAACGGCTCACCCCAATCAGAGAATTCTTGGTGTTGCCAATGGTGGTAAAGGTGCTGAGGTTGAAGATGATGGTGAACTGGGCTTTTTCTGGCGGTAGGGTGAGGGGAGCAAAAGCAGGGTGCTGGATATTAGGGCAGAGGGTCCCTGGTTCCAGGGGACCCAAAGTCTCCATCAAGCTGTTGAGACCACACGCCATCTCGCCCAACACCATTTTATAAGCTGCCTCCAGTGTTGGGATGTTTTTCAGGCTCAGCAGCGCCTGGTACACACCGTGGACAGCTGACATGACCTGTGCAGGGAGCACATGGACAGGGATTACACTCATCAACACAGAAAATCTTCAAATTATTTTCACTCACCCAACCTACGAATGAGCCAAGAACACACTGAGTCTATATAACTGACCTTCATGCATGTTCCTGCTCTGATATATATGCAACATGTTTTTCTTGGTAGAATCTTAGCTTTTTTCTAAGGTGAAGGCCTTTTGCATTAGCGAGCCACTTGGGTTCAGTACGTTGCCCGAGGATATTTGGTATGCAGACTGGAGCGGCCTTGGATTGAGCCGCCGGTGTATTAGATGTGTAAAATATATGCCAAGCCCATTAAGGTGGTACAGGAACACTGAGTGAAGCCAAACCTCTTTCTCTTGATGAAAGCGAAGCTTCAGCAGCTGGGAGTCTGGTGCCAACAGCTTCTCTACAAAGGACACGGGCAGCTTGGTGTTGACCTGGTCTACAATCTGAAAGGCAACATTAAAAAATTCCTCACACAACGTCAAAGTCAGGCTTGCTAATTGTTTAGACCGTCACAGAATTTTCCACAAGTTGTAGCAGTCCCAGATTTAACTTTAATCAAAGGTTTATCAGAATTGGACAATTTACAGCACTCGACAGCCAGACTGGTAACTGCCACAGAGGGGAGGGGGCACGGTAGGGACTAAGAATGTGTGGGGGTGGAGACAGGGGGCTGTTACAGGAAATCACAATGTTTAGTGCAGAAAAGGACAAAAACTGGTATCTGCAACACAGACTGTAAGAAAGCTGCCATCAGCTCAATTATAATCATAACAGGTCAAACTACAGCATCAGTGTAGACTTTGTCAGTCAGGCTGTGAGCATACAAATGAACACATCTTATTCTATGAGTACATATAAAACCCGTTAGGTGACTGTACCAGAGTGAGGAGATTGAGCACTGCCAGGTTGTAGTCTGGGCCACAGGCCTGGCAGCAATCTAGCTGGTCTAGACCGTAGGCAAGGACAGCATCCATCAGCTGCCCACAGGGCTCTACACTGGCCAGCAGCACACCCACACACTCATTCCCTGCAGTGAGAACGGCCTCAGAGAACTGCACCTGCTTTGCCACAGTCACACAGGCCAGAACCCGGTTAAGAACCTTTGGAAAGATCAGGAAACAGAACAGTGACTAAAGTGATGAAGCCCAGACTGCAAACTTCACAGATTGTAATAATAAAACGTATTAGAGACCACAGAAACGTTTTGTAACCGATTTGAAGTGTAAAGAAATATTTGGCTTATCCTGTATACGCTGACTGCCTTGCTACAAATCTGCATCTTTCTTTTAACGATCAAATTCACACGTGAGAAAAGTTCAATGTGCAGAAAAAAAAGAATGAGCCTAAATGTCCACGAGGCTCAGTTACTCCGAGTTATGTAAAAAGAAGGTGCACTAAATTCTGATGTTCTGCTTGTTGTGGCTAAAATCAATATCTGTGTCCAACCTGTCATTATCCAACTACCACAGCACGTTGTGTGCACACTTCAGAGGAACATCTTATTGACCAGCTGCTCCTCAGGCTTTCTTAGAACAAACTAAATACAACTGGAAAATAAGGCACTGTGGTCAATATAGTGTGTATTTAAGTACTTCATCAAAGGAAACCTGGAAGATGTGCTCCTTTTACCAACAGCACAATGTTCTCAATGCATTTTAACAGTAAGTTATTTCCAAACTGCGATCCACATTTGTCAGTGAGTGCTCTCCAGATCTCCTGTTTGGTTGTCAGAGGTGCAGCTCTTACGTCTGTCACGTAGACTTCAGTAATAGGAGGTCCTCTGAACGGGCTGAATCGCTCTCCGATGCTGCGGACCACTGTGCTGAAAACTCTCAGCAGGGCTGCCAACTTGGGCAACGACACTGAGGGAGGGGGGATATCTTCATCGAGCACCTCTCCTGAGACCACGTGGCTCAGATCCTAAAGAGAGCAAAGAGTCAGCCAAGCACGAGACAAACATAGCCATTAGCTCTATGGGGCATCATTTAATTTTTATTATCTGGTAAGAGAATCCAATTTAATACCATCAAGGATCTTTGAGGGTTTCCAGTCTGAGCATAAACTGGACCCAAACACACTGGTTCCAGTTTGTTGCACATTTAAATAAAGCCTACTGAACAGTATAAGGTGCAGTGAAGTCTAGAGACTTAAATTTAGCTGATCTACAGCAGACCGCCCGTCAGGTCAGCACCGCAGCGAGTCCTTTCCCCGGGGTCTGAGCTTCAACATGGCTCATTCACCACAGAGGTTTGGGCTTTTTCCAACAGTACTTGTGCTCACTCTTTACCATACTTGCCAGTACTGAGCACGGCTGAAGACCTAACATACATCATTCAAGTACAAGTGGTCAGACCGAACTCCCAGGGAGGGATCTAACAAAGCAAACCAGTTCTGGAAGCAGCTCACAGGTGACACAGAGACCACCTGGGACACGGGCCGGGTTAAACTCAGTACTGCAGGTACCTGGCTGCTTCTCGTCACTGCACCTTCTAAATAAGTATAACTGGCTGAGAGGCTCGGTGACGTCACCTCGGCATATGCTTCCATATCCTCCAAGAACTGTCCCAGCAATGTGGTGGAGAAGGTCAGGTCGGCCACCCAAAACTGCTCCAGGCTCTGTAACCAGCCTAAGCACAGACAGGGAGAGCAGAGCTGCAGGTAAACGAGCTGAACTGGATTTGTGTTTACACATCAACCCACCCATCCAAACACATGACCCACCGCTCCTTCAAAACGTGCCGGGAGAATCACTGAGAACTTTCCAAGCCCAAAGAATATACAGCATGTACATCTTTAACAGTTTTATTCATAAAAAATGAATAAAAAGAACAAACTGTAGAGTTTAATGCTACTCTGGGCCATGAAGGACAGACCGTGTAAACTCATGAGGGCTGGAGAGACAGGGCGTGTGGCTGCTGCATTTTGCACAAGTCTAAGGCTGCGTTCACACTGCAGGCGAAAGCGCATCAAATCCGACTTTTCTGACCCTGTGCGACCATCTATCCCATCATGGTGACAGTGTGAACGGCACAAATCCGATATTTTCAAATCCGACATGGGTCACTTTCGTATGTGGTGCTGAATCCGATACATATCTGATGTTTTAGAAAGCGACTGCTGTTTGATGGTCATGTCGCATTAAATCCGTCTTTTACGTCACCGACACAAGACAGACGCCAATTATCAGCGCCGGAGAAGACATCGCGAACGCTTCCTGTCCGTCCAGTGAAACTGCTGGGAAGACAGCGTTGGAGAAACGTGAACATTTTATTTGTACTGTATAATCTGCAGATTCTGACAGAAACCTGCAGCTGTCCTTTGAAGCAGCGCTCCTCTAAAACAGCAATAATGATCGTTATAAAGTTAGTTTGTTATTTACAAACTAACTTAAAGCAAAATTGGGAAACGTAAAGTCCGAAGTCTTTATATTAAGGCCATCAGTCAAACAATAGTTTGTTCTGGGTCTAAACAGAGCGTGTTGTGTGTGACGTCTTCTTTTGCACATGCGGCCGCTTTGAGCGTTCACACTAGAGCGCGTTTGCTGTCGCATTTTATCTGTAGTGTGAACAAGCAGACGAAAAAATCGATTTGATCAAATAATCGGAATTGAGCATCAAGACCTGCAGAGTGAACGTAGCCGTAGTGTTTTCCCACTGATGTGTATTAAAACACTATTATAATAATCCAAGTCTAAATGTCACTCGTGATATTCCTCCAGCGGCAGCAGCAGGACTGGGGGACCTTGTTTTATCTCACAGGTGTGCCAATAACAAATCTCTTTTATTCAAATATATTTTTATAAGTTTCTTAACATCCATTTGTAAGGTTGGAGAGCTTTGCTGAATGCTTTGATGTTACTGCTGATGGAGCCGTGAGTCAGCAGCAGAACAGGTCTGCACTCATCGAGTGCTTTGAATAATTCAATTATAAAGACAGTCTCTACAACTTCTGATCATTTAACGCAGCACCATAGCATGCTGCTGTGTTAAACACTGTAAATGTGTTTCACCCACATTTGCAACTAAAAGCAGAGCTGCAATGCAAACATGTTTAGGAGCAGCTTCTGAACAACATCAAGCCCCCACAGCTGAGTTCAGTAAAAGACACAGCAGCGCTGTTTCTGTGATCACCACTGAAACCTTCACTTGGAAAACCTGACATGAAGACAATTAACCTCGAGCCTTCCATGAAGACAGAGTAAAGGTACATTTCTCATAAATTAGTTCAGATTGTGTATACATCTTATTTTATTTGACATAATTCATTAAAAGAGAGAAAAGAAAACGTTTTCCTGGAAGTAGCAGAAAAAAAATCTAAATCTGAATATAATGATCCTTCTGTGTTAACAGTCATTTTTGTTATGTGCACATAGAACTTAATGTTATGTTATTTATCCGTAACTATTGTTGCGATTCATTACAGTCTGTTTAAACTGTACTGTTTGCTGCACTGCGGCTGCTGAGAAACAGTACTTGGTCTCAGGCTGGGTAAATACGAAATGACAATGAACTCCTGAGTACTAACGATGCACTCACTTTGCAAATGAAAACACACAGCTCTCCTCTGCATAAGCTCAGGATTAGTATCAGTGACACTGGCCCTGTATGTACAGTATCACACAGCACTGGGAGTAGCTTTCCTTCTTAATGTGTCCATGAACGCAAACATTAAGGCTGTCATTTCTGGTCTCTGAATGTTTGCCTTCTTCTTTTAATCCAGGGTACTGGCCAAGTAGCACGCTTGGTCCGTACATTTAAACAGCTGCAATAGAATCTAAACTAGAGGTACAAAGGGGGTAGAAACCACTGCTCGGTGTTTCAGGGTGTGAGGCAGGAGGAATCCCAGTGGTGGCAGGGAAATGTGTGGACATGTTGCTCCTGTTTTCTCATGAACCTTTTCAATGCTCGTCCTTCCCACTGGGTTATAAATAAGCCTGCTGATGTCAAACAGCTGCAGAAGTACTGCCCGCTAACATGCGCTTACTGACCTGAGACTTGCTGGGTGAGTGCCTGCTTCTGTGTGTGGTCAATGTGCCAACCCACCAGGATGTCCACAGTGTCCTGTGAGACAGCAGAAGACATCAGGACAGTGGCTGGAAAGATCAGAGATGCTGTGATCTGAACACAGTGCACCTGTTGGTCTCAGCCATGGAACAATACTCACCCTGAAGTTGGTGCTGAAGACATGTGGGTAGCAGTGTGCCACCTGAAGAATACATTTGACACTTTGACAAAGCAGCTCTGGAGTGTCCACGTTTTCAAGGATGGACTGCAGATTGCTCATCACCATCTGAAACACACAGCAGGCCCCATCTACAGTACATCTCTGCAGGGCTTTGCATCGTCTGCAATAACATTGCTATACACGTCTATGTGATGTGAAAGTATGATATGGCAACTGGTTAAAAATTGACCAAAATATGATAAACATCCCTGATAGAACGTGTGTTTACTATGCAACAACACTGCACGGCTCTTTGAAGATTGTTACTGTAGCTACTGTCAAACTAAACTGCAGCTCTTAATTCAAACTGACTGAAAGCAATAGCCACTGCCACGGCACTGGCTAACAGCAACCAACCTTATGCATGGTGTGAATTTCAGTGCAGGTGCTGTGAATAGTTTAACAGATTACTATCAATAAGCCTGAACAACACTCTCTCTGCAAGACTTGCACTCCCTCTGCTGTTCCAGCACTAGTGTACACAGGCATGTAACATACACCTACATCTTACATCATCATCATCAGTAGTATAAATGCAGGCTAACTGGCCCTGGGTATCTGTAGCCTGAAGCTGTAACAGTGAATAGCTGCATGGTGCTGATGCAGAGACAGGTCAAAATGAACCGGACAGATAGAGTTGTACTCGTGAAAAGCATCAGGCCGTGTCTTTACCTGCATAATGTGAGAAAAGGCCTTCCTCTCCCCAGCAGCCTCCAAAGCGCGCTGTGCTGCCACCAGGTACAACAGCTTCACCTCATCACGACTGCTTGAATTGAACTTGACAAAGAGCCACTTGAAGATGCGCTCTGCCTCATAGCTGAGTACGGTGCACAGGATACCAAGGCAGGCTGCAGCATCCTGACGCAGCTCCCACAGCATCTTACTGCTAAAAACATCAACACAGGAAAAAAAACAACTTTAGAGCCGCCTGACTATTATTTCGATCGGCTTGGATGGACAGCGTCGGTGCACAGCCATGACTCTTCAACCCTGATCGCTCAGACTCGCCACGCAGGAAGCTCTAGGAAGAGTCCTGGTGGTTCCAAACTTGTTCCACATATGGATGATGGAGGCCACTGTGCTCCTTAGGACCTTCAGTGATGCAGAGACGTCCTCAGATCTATACACTCCTACCTCAGAGGTCTACAGAGCACTCCCTGGACTTCATGGCTGGGTTTGTGCCCCGACACTGTCAAATATGCGACCTTATATAGACAAGTGTGCACTTTTCCACATCATGTTCAATCAACTGAATTCACCTCAGATGAACTCCAACAGAGTTGAAGAATGATGTGACAGATGATCAGTGGAAACAAGAAGCACCTGAGCAACGTTTTGAGGGTCATGGCAACAAAATAACAACCTCAAATATAACCTTCGTCATTATGGACCATTTCATTGAATATAGAGGTGAAAACTGAATGTAATTCATTTTGGAAAAAGGTTGTAACCTGACAAATATTTGAAACAAACTTCTGTAATAATTTCTATTAAACAGTAGAAAAAAGAACAAGCACCAGCAGCTGACTTTAGATTGAATGCGCAGAGAGCACAGCCGGAGTCCTAATGATTAATGCAAACTTTGGTGGGGACCGGTTAGCACAGTACGGTTCGCTGCTCCGTGTCCGATTTTTCCATGTTAGGAATAAATAGTAGGATTTAAGATGGCAGCAATGCATCTGCAAGGATGCCAGCTGCCATTAAACACCAAAGAAGAAGAAGAAGCAGCAGCAGCAGCAGTCCCCGGTACCACAGCTGTGTCCAAATTCGGGGGCCGCATCCTTTGGAGACCGCATTTGTAAGCCGATTAAGTCACAGTGTGGCCCACCATATCCCAGAATTCATAGCGCGGCCCAGCTAATTCCAGTTCCCAACAATGGCGGCAGCTACTTAGTTTTAATATTACTCTTATTATTCTTTCTGGGTTGCAAAATGAACATTTAACATATTTTCAGAATGTAGCTGTGTAAACCTCTAATATCTGCTCAGTTTATCAAGACAACACATATTTTCAAAAGTGCGCCGACGTTTTCAGAGCCATCTGTTACCCACTAGCTCGATAGCTGACCGGGAGGTCAAGGGTCACTAGAGCCGGTGAAAACAGGGGATTCCCGGCACATCATTTTCAAACCCCCCGGAGTTCTTTCCCTACTCAGGTTAAACATGATATATGAGTCACTCAGATAACTTAAAAATGTTCTTGTTTGGCTTTGTTCAGTGTTTTATTTGTTCCTGAGTAAATCGGTTTGGCTGAGATTAAAGTTACAGTTTGCACACAGCTGATTAAACGGTTAACATTGAAAGTTTAATAAACTCTCATCTTGTCTTTATTGTTAGTTAGCACAGACCTTAAACACTTAAAGCTGTAAGCTAATGATAGTTATATAAGAGCAGATGCTGCTGGTGCAACAAGCTGTACGTTTTACGCCCAATGGATGATGATCCGATTAGTCGCTTGTGGCAGCGCTACTGAGCAACAGTCTGAGTTTATGTGAATATTTTAATCTCCTTTCTATTTCTACAGCCCTGAGTTATTGAAACTTCCTGTACTGCCAATGAACCCACGCACCCAGCATCCTCTTACCTCTCATTTAAAATGTCATTCAGAGTGCTAAGGATGGTGTCCAATTGTTTGACCAGAGTCTGTGGAGACAAGACAGAAGTCATTAGGATTACACAGTCTCACTAGTTACTCACTGTTTATCGAACTACAGTCCCCTTTATGTATCAGTCACATCTAGCTAGCTCAGGCTCATATTATAGCAGCCTTCACATCAAAATATGTCTAAACAATCATGTTGCTAGGCAACTCAGTGCATGCCAGTAGTTGTTTTACGTTAAAACTAAAGCCCCCTGCAGCGCTGCAGGTAAAAGCAGTCATAATGTTTTTGTCCTTTGTTCTCACACACCTCAACATTCAGTATTTAATGAAAAAGCCCATTTTAGGAAAAGCCAGGAAAACTGAGACGATGGGGTTTTATCTTAACACAGTTACAGGCCCGAGGGTCAAAGTATTCATAAATACATGAGTACTAGAGCCTACGAAGGACCTTTAGGTAAATCAACAGTCCAAGCTGGTCAGTTGGGGTGGCTGTAGCTCAGGCGGTAGAGCAGGTTACTGCTGATCTACTGATCGGAAGGTTGGTGGTTCAATTCCTGACTTCCCCTAGTCTGCATGCCAAATATTCTTTGGCAAGATACTAACCCCAAACTGCTCTCTGATGCATCCATCGGAGTGTGAATGTGTGTGACTGTTAGCTAGAAAACACTTAGAAAAATGTGCTTTTGCGAATGGGTGAATGCACAAGTTGTATAAAGCGCTTTGAGTGCTCAGAAGAGTAGAAAAGCGCTCTATAAGAACCAGTCCATTTACCCTCACAGTGTGTGCTGGGAGAAGTAAATATGTAAACACATCGTATAATGTATTCCAATACAGTTTGCTGCACCCTGTGAGTGTGACTATAGTGACGTTGCTGGCTATCACGGATTGAAACACCAGGAAAGTAATCTGACTGACCCCTCTGCTCTCGCCATGGCTGATGAATTCCTTCAGCTGTTTGATTGTAGCCAGCCTCCGGTCACGATCATCTTCCCTGGAGACTCGGCGCAGGAGGTTGGCCAGTCGAGACTCCTCTGAGTGAGCCATTCCTCTGTCTGCAACGACATCCCGACACTCCGAGTGAACACACATGATCCCGCTGCAGCTACACCAGTATATTAGAAAAAACTAAACTACAACCACAGCTGGAGTTCCTCAGTATCATTTCAGAAGTATATAGATGTAACTACTGCAGAAAACATGTTGGGAACATGCTCTTTAGACACAAGCTGTTAATTAGCTAGTCAGAGCCTAGTGTTCCCATGGAAACTGGGTAGGAACTGCAAGGAAACCTAAATTTAAGTCTTAATACCATTTCTCCACTTGTGTTAGAGTGGAAACTTCAGTTAACCAAACCTGGCATTACCTTTTTCCAACTGTCAGTGAATGACTCAGGCAAACCCGATCTGAACACAACGCGAGCTTATTTTTATAAGCCAACTCCTTTGAACCTGCGTTGAACGTGTGCTTCTGCATGCATTTGCTGCACCACTTACCCTGCGATTTCCTCATGTCCTTTGAAGCTAGAGCACGGTTTCCATGCTTAAAAGGAATCAAATCCGTTGTCAAGTCATCTGGCCTCAGCTCTTGCCCCAGCGACTTCCAATCAAACGTAGTATCACAGACACCTTGACCAGCTTCATATCCACCTAAGAGACATTTCATAGAAAGGCCAAGTACGCATAAGCTGCACTATTCAAATACAATGTGTGTTTGTCCATGTAAACAGCCTGTTTTACAACTTGGTTTAACCAACAAGTCAAAGAGGAGCTGACCTGCAGAAGGCTCACGACAGAAGATAAATCATTCTTTTCAACATTTCACTTTAATTAGAAATCTGCATCTTTGCTTCTTCGTTTGTCTTTAGACGGGTCAGTGACTAGAAATGAAAATCTGCAGTTAACATGAATGATGGGAGTTTAACTTGAAATTTTGACCCTGAAACTGGAAAATGTTGAAAGTGGGGCAAAAAGCTTCCTTTTTGGGTTATTTTCAGCCAAAGTCTAAGTAAGAAGTAAGAGTTTCAGCTTAACCACAGGCCTCACCCTCTTCCTGATGGGTATCTGCAGCAGCATAGACATTACTGGGCACTGCTGGCTGTTCAGGGCAACTGGAGGCCAACACGTCGTACAGTGGTCCTGAACCAAACTCTCTAGACTTCACCTCGTCCTGGCTGGATGACACACTGTTAACTCTACGGATAAAACAAACACAGACAAAAGAAAAAGACCACCAATGTCACAGCTGACTCTTGATCTAACTCTGAACTCATCCCATTACTACCAGTTTAATACTAATGAATGTCACAGTTCAACTGGAAAGTTTCAGTGCGTGACTAATGAAACTTTCAACTGTAATGACACCACAGGTTGGAGCGTATGAGCTACAGGTGTACTTCAGTGATTCAAGCAAGTGCCACTGCTCAGCAGTTCTTTTTGTCTGGGAGTCGATCATTGCTAAAGCATGACCTACAGAAACATGTCACCATCTGTAAGCAGGGGTACAGCTTTTACACTGTGTGCTCCTTCTCTCTGCCCAATCACAGGTGGTGAGTGTTCTGTACAGGTAAACATCAAACTAGTCTCCAGATGAGTCGGTGTAAAGTAAAGATAAACCACGAGGGACTGCATGAAAAGCATTTGGTGCATATTCCAACTTATTGGGCAACTTTAAGGGTAAACAGTCTATTGCATTTTTAATACAGCAGAGGGAACAACTGCATTAATCACATGGTATAATACTTACATCACATCATGGCATACTGTTAATCAGAAAGAATACAAACAAAAATAATCAACACAAACTTCATCATTTCGCTATTGCATCCTCTCACAAAACATGAAGTGTTGCTTCGACATTACTGGTTGACTCTAAGCTTTGAAGCTTGCAGTATTAGTGCCAGCTTAAACGCCATCGTTTAATCATTAACAGCAACATTTAAATCTCACTTAGCCAACTAACCAGAAAAAGTCACTAAGGATGGCAAATGAAGCAAGACACCAAACAAAATAAAAACACACTAAAGCAGGAAGTAAAAATAAACTATTTAGCTGGCAATTCTGTGCATGAGGTGCAATGCTGCTCGGTAACAAGGCCTACATGGTAACTGCACTGGTTCTTATATTACAGTGTTTTACTCTACTGGAGCACTCGAGGTGCTTTATACAGCATGCCTCATTCACACACAGATACTCCGATGAATGCATCAGAGAGCAACTTGTGGTTAGTATGTTGCACGAGGATTAATTTGGCATGCAACCTGGAGTAACTGGGATGAAACCACCAACCACCCAGTTAGGCGATGACCTGGTCTACCTGAACTACAGCCACGCCAGAAATGAAAGGCTAACATTAGATTAGTTTAATGCCCAAGAAAGAACTGATGAACAGACTGTCATTTTTGTTGTCATACTACTTTAATCGTTTAGAAATTCTTTGCAAACAGATGCAAATCAGGCCTACCCCCACGCCTACTAAAACAGGAGCAATAACCTGCTGCTGAGCCCAGTCTGCAGTCTTCATTTAGCGTGTGACTACAACAACAGGCACCTGACGCTGTTCACACGTCTCACACACACCCAAAATACCCTGGGTCGACACGGGAGTATGGAAACATGGATCCCGTCTCTTACAGAAAGCTGCAGTGAGCCGCATTTCAAAACTAAGCGAGGCCTTCGGGCAGCTGCCACGCTCACAGCCAGCAATGACATCTCCTCTTTTACTCATTGCCCAGTTAGTTATTATAACGCCAACAGGTTAAAAAACCAACACCATCGTACACCTCTCTGTGAAGAAGCTGTAAAAAACGTATCCGGAAGTTATCTGAGGAGTTGATAACATTGCTTTGGGTAGTCTTTCCCATTAGCTAACCATATGTAGCCAGCGCGAAGACCCACAGCTCACAAACACTTTGAGCTACCATGTGTTTCATTTTAAATATCGCTCATCAGTAAAATACATAAAAGATCAGTATTATTTTTTCAACTGGCGTGCTTTTGTACCAAAGCCTCACAGTTGATTAGCCATTAGCGTTAGCTTGTTAGCAGCGACAGTCCACGACACAGGCTCGTCACAAGCAAGCCCTACGTTTACCGTGGGTGAGTCTATACTGCGTAAACAAGATGGTTTTATGGTTTTCAAGACAGTGCAGTTACGGTCTGTTAGTATTAAGCGTTTAAGCACAAACAAACAGTGCTTCCCTTCCATGTGGCCCCAGCTGAACACAACAGCGAGCCGTAGGCCCACAGAGCACCAACCTGGACTGCCAGTCGTTCCAGTGTGGCCGCAGTTTGTGGGCGCCGCTGAGCCGAGACCCTGTGGCTTTACGGCTCATTACCTTTTAGAGCGCTGCATGACCTACTGTCAGCGGTAACTTATCTCTCCGCAACGTTACTTTTCTCTATTATGCTTTATCAAACCTCACAAATAGGTTAGCAACTTCTTGTTACAGCTAGCTTACGGCACTCCTTCTTCTTTATGTTTTTTTGGCAGTTGTCAAACCAAAGAACGTGCATTACCGCCACCTATCCGGATTCTAAGACAATTACCCAAAATTCTTAGGACCAAATTCATTTGCCTGAATAAATGACAATATTACATTATTGGATACGTTTGCAGAAAGTCTCGTACACTTGAATCTGTGTCTACGCCACATGTTTATTCTTTGGCTATTTGGCGTATTATTTAAACTGTGATCAAAGCTGAGCGATGATATAAGTGACACATCTCTCCTGTTTCTTCTGTATCCATAATCCTAAGCAAAGGAATTTACTACTACTAATAATATCTTTATTGTCAAAAAAATCTGATGCAAAACTGATGCAACCCTATGACTGCAAACATCTTTAAAGGCCTTAAATATGTCTGTAAAAATACAACAGCAAATAAATAAATAAATAGAGTAGAAGGTCTATAACTATGCATAAAAGTCTCGAAAAAGTAACCTTAAAAATGTCTGACAAAAATTTGTACTTCTGTGTGCTTGCTGGTGGTACTTTGTAACCATAAACCCTTCTACAAGCCCTGAGTCATAACCTATGCCCTAATGCAGTGGTTCTTAACCTTGTTGGAGGTACTGAACCCCACCAGCTTCATATGCGCATTCACTGAACCCCTCTTTAGTGAAAAATAAAATGTGATTTTTTTTACTGGTGCACAAAATGAGCCATGCACGTCATGGCGGAGGCTCTGCCGAACCCCTGAGACTGAGTCACTGAACCCCTAGGGTTCAATCGAACCCAGGTTAAGAACCACTGCCCTAATGTGACAAGGACTGCCATAGAAATGTAACAACAAAAATTGTTGGGTTGCCACAGCCTGTGATTGGCTTGTTCCATTTCTCTTATGCATTTCTAGCTATTTTTTTAAAATTACATTTTATTCATTATTATTCAAATCAAATTAAAATTCACATGTTTACTTTGATAGGGCTAAAACCAATAATAAAGTTACAGACCGTGCTTATATCAAGCATGTGTATACTTACTGCACTTGATGCATTTTAACCATATATAATATATATTACAGAATATGCAGAAACGCCTGCATACGTGTAAAGAAATGGCTTTGATTTTGCCACCCCATTTGATTTCCATGCCACCAGAAGAAAGTTTCTCTAGATCCGTCTTACAGTACAAAGCACCTTAAGGTGATTGTTGTTGTAATTTTGTGATATATAAATAAAATTAAATTGAAAAAAATGGATTTTGTTTGTAAATATTCTAGAAAACCCTAACGAATGTTATTAGCTCACTATTCGCCTTGTACCGTTGCCCCACCCTGGAGCCAAGCCCCATGAGAGGGTGCCCGAGGGCGAGCGTCTGGTGGCCGGGCCTTAGTCCATGGTGCCTGGCAAGGCACAGCCCAAAAAAGGGACAAGGGCACATGTTCCTGCTGGCCCACCACCTGCAGGAGGTGCAGTAGGGTCGGGTGCATTGTGAGCCCAGCAGCTGCTAGGAGTGGAGATCCTGGCGGACCGATTCCCGGTGCCCCTGGTGAGAAGCAGCGGGCTTGGGTGGGTATCCTTGCTGCCTGTATGTTGGAGTTTCTTCCAGTGGATGAGAGGGTTCATTCCCTGTACCTCTGGGTCCTGGGTCCTGTTCATTGTCTGCGCTTATCCGCCGAGTGGTGGTTCAGAGTACCCAGCCTTCTTGGAGTCCCTGGGTGGGGTACTGGAGGGTGCTCCGCCTGGGGACTCTGTTGTCCTACTGGGAGATTTCAATGCTCACATGGGCAACGACAGCGAGACCTGGAGGGGCGTGATTGGGAGGAACGGCCTCCCGGATCTGAACCGGAGTGGTGTTTTGTTGTTGTCTTAGAAATGAACTTTTACAGCATGATTGGAATATTGTATATGAACAAAAAGAAGTTAATAAAGCTTATGAAGCATTTTTATGAACATTACTTGAGAAAAACTGTCCAGTAATTGAGATTAATAGGAAACACAACTATGCTGGAAGACCATGGATGACTAAAGGACTACAAAATGCTAGCAAAAATAAAAAAGAATACCCTATATATACCTATAAGCTCAATGTTTTTAAGAGCAGTGGAAGAGAAAGAGATTTATGACATAGTTAGAGGACTTAAGAACAAAACCAGTACAGACTGGAATGATATTGATATGGTAACAGTAAAGACAGTTATTGATGGTGTTGTAAAACCATTAAAATATATATTCAACTTGTCTTTTCAAAAATGAGTTTTTCCACAAAAAATGAAAGTTGCTAAAGTTATTCCCATTTACAAAACAGGTGAAAAGTATCATTTTACAAACTATAGACCAGTGTCAATACTCTCCCAGTTCTCTAAGATACTGGAAAAACTTTTCATAAAAAGATTTGACAGTTTTGTGGAAAAATATGAATTACTGACAGTCAGTTTGGGTTCAACAGATCAACAGCTTTGGCACTGATAGATTTAATGGAAGAGATAACAGAACGTGTGGATAATAAGAGGTATGCGCTCAGAGTTTTCTTAGATCTAAAGAAGGCGTTTGATACTGTTAATCATGAAATTCTATTAAAAAAATGGAAAGGTGTGGTTTTAAGGGGAGTGGTTTTGGAATGGTTAAAAAGCTATGTAGGGAATAGGCAACAATATGTACAAATAAATGAATATAAATCTAATTTGATGCATATTGCTTGTGGAGTAGCTCAAGGTTCAGTATTGGGTAGTAGTTAAAAAAATGATCAAATTATAGCAGAGAAATGTGTAGGAAAGGCAGCTTTGAGAACATGCCCTGCTGGATCTGCAGCTCCACTGCACAGACATCGATTAAACCTGCCTAATAACACACATGCAATGAAAATCAGCTTCTTATCTTTCATCAGTGTTACAATTTAACACACTTAAAGCCTGAAGTTGAGGAATAACTCAGGGGAGTTTCATGACAATAGAGTGACTTTTGTGAAAAGGAAAAAGATAAGCCAGTGATTAAAAGCCTAAAGTAGTTTTAGAATAGTGAACTGGAAGTGCTCTCGTGCTGATTGAGCAAAAGAAGTGATTACGGTAAAAATAAAAATAATTTAATCATGTGGTAATGTTTAAATATGCATTTCTCTTGTCAAGGCAACTTCTTGAGATATGACTCAGTATGCAAATGAGTTGAATGAGTGGTGACAAAAAAAAAAGAAGGATTGAAGTTTCCTGTCGGGCCGTGTGAGTGCAAAGAAACATGTCTGTGACTGCGTGAGCAGAATTGCTTGGTAAAATATATAATGTTAACATACAGGATAATTAAATAGAGTGGTCAGGTCTGTGACTAAGTGCAGTCGTGCAGATCTGAAGAAGAAGTTTCTAATTTAGTGATGACACATTGTTATAACGTGTTTAGAAAGTGCTTAATGGGAATATTACTGTTGTGCAAACTGCGCGGCTTTTAACAAGATTTTCTGTGTATTTCGCAGGTGAAATTATATCAGTTGACCTCAGACTGTCAGGACGCTGAAGAACCGAGGCCAACCACTGAGATATGAGGTGGGGAAAATTAATTAACAAATGAATGAGCTCATGTTGCTGAGGGTGGAGAATCTGATTATTTGCGTGGGAGTCTCCACTATCAGCAATATCTGGTGTGAATGCGTGTGAGTGAATGTGATGGACTGATGATGTGGACTAAAGTTTTGACTGACTTGACACTGAGACCAAGACTGGACCAAGGTTAGGATGAATAAATGTTGACAAACAATTCACCATGTCGGGAAGAGAAGGGTGAATGCTTTACTTTGCTATGTTTTGCTTTGCCAAGAGCAGGAGGAGAAGAGAGACCAGAAGGGAAGAGTGTAGTTTCACATGAGGGTGGAGCTGCAGACTTAACCCTGGGGCTGCTAACTTTGGGTTGCTGATGTTTGCTTTAAGGAAATTCTGTTTTATTGACTGGGCTTAGATTATGGTATCACATTATATTGTTGGGAAAATGCCAAATGCTAAAGGGGAGAAAATTTCTGATATTACTCAGATTACCATTAACAAAAGCAGGCCACTGTATAAGTCAGTTAAATTTTATAGAGTGAAATAGTCAGAACCAAAGCAATATTTAGGAGTTATATAGGGGATTGGTAGACTTTTCACATTAAGAATAGAGTTATGGGGGACTTCCGGTGTCATGGTGGCGAGAGTAGCAGCATAAACAGGAGCTCCTGCATCGATAGCTAAAATAATCCGCAATTCAAGAATACAATTCATTAAAAGCGACTTTCCCTTCAAGAATAATGAGCGGAGATAAAAATAAGAAGGGACGAGCCCCGGGCCAAAGCTTAGAAACGCGACTTGAGAGTAAGACATATGAAACACGCTCCGAGCAAGAGGGCGAGAAGATGGCGGCGGTGGCCGCAACATCAGCGCTAGGCCCCCTCAGACAAGTGGTGAGTGAAGAAGTGGCGGAGGGCATGCAAGACCTTAAGGCAGAGATGAAGAAGGAGCTATCGCTCGTGAGAACAAGTTTAAAAGAGGACATGAAAGCCCAAATGAGCGAGTTAACACACGAGATAAATCAACAGGTTACCGCCGCCACAAGCAGGATCGAGGAGGTGGGGAAACGTCTGGAAGAAATGGAAAGAAACATGGTAGGGAAGGAGAAATGGGACATTGGAGTGAGGGATGCCATTGTTACATTACATTACACCGGTTTTAGAATCGCTGCACTGGCTCCCCGTGTGTTTCAGGATCGATTTTAAAGTTCTTTTATTGGTTTTTAAATGTCTTAATGGTCTTGGGCCTTCTTATCTCTCAGATCTGCTTTTACCATACGAACCCTCGCGGACCCTGAGGTCCTCTGGTACTGGCCTTTTAATTGTCCCTAAAGTCAGGACACATACTCACGGAGAGGCAGCGTTTCAGTGGTATGGTCCTCGTCTGTGGAACAGCCTGCCGGAGGAGCTCAGGGCCGCAGAGAACGTACATGTTTTTAAGAACAGGCTCAAGACCCACCTTTTTAATTTAGCTTTTACTTAGCGTTTATTTATTTTATGCTTATTTATTCTATCCTGTTATTCTATTATTCATTTAGACTTTACCTAATATTTATTGATTTTATTCTTATTCATTTTTTAATCTTCTTACTCTATTTATATTTATATTTATATTGTATCCTGTTCTTATTTATTTTATCATTTTACCCTGTATATATCCTATTGTGTCATATCTCCAATGTTTCCTCAGAGGGCGCTCTCTGCACCAGGGCTGTGATCGACTGTGGCTGCTGGGTCTCTGGGGGTCCTCTCAGCCTGGCTGGGGGGCTCCTTGGCCTCCCTCCTGCTGTGTGCCCAGCCTGGAGGCTGCGGTCTGTGACCGGCTCCCGGTGCAGACGGCTCCCTGTGATAGTGTTTCCTCACTTGGCCCAGCCCAATTTTTACTCTTTAAGTGTGCTCGTGTGTGTGTGTGTGTGTGGGGGGGGGGGGGGGGATATGTGTGTATTCACATCATTTATGTTAATGAGAGTGTGGGGAGTGAGTTGGAGGGTGGGGTGGGCTGTTTTTAACTATGTAAAGCACTTTGTGCTACATTGTTTTTTGTATGAAAAGTGCTTTATAAATAAAGATTGATTGATTGATTGATTGATTGTTCAGCTGCTGGATAACCAGAGGCAGCTCCAAGAGAAGGTTACGGATTTGGAGGGGCCGTAATAACATACGGATATATGGCCTCCCTGAGAACATAGAAGGCACCTCCATGCTAAGGTATGATGATATCGGAGTTGGGGGACGGTGTGGACTTGGGCAGCGAGAAGAACCTAGGGATAGAGAGAGCTCACCGGGCGCTGGGAGTGCAGCCGCTGCCGGGGGCGCCCCCTCGATCAACAGTGGTGCGCTTCTTAAAGTTCAATATTAAAGAACAAATCCTACGCGCTGCATGGAAGAAGCCGGTATATATAAAGGAGAAACGGATTTTCTTTGATCACGACTATGCCGAAAACATACAAATGAAGAGAAAAGAGTATGGCCCGGTTAAAAAAGTACTTAAAGAAAACGCCATCCGGTTCCAGACCCCGCTTGCTAAAATGCGGGTTCATTTTGACTCGGGAATGGTCCTATACAATAGCGCGGAGGAAGCTGCGGCGGATCTAAGAAGACGCGGATACACGGTGGGACCGGTGGCCACAAGAAAGCCCAAAGGCATTACGGCGGAGATGATCAGCAGTATCCTACCGACAAGCGTGGTTGGGCCGCGGCGCGCCGGGAATACAGCTGATCTACGCGGGAGCGCACGGGAAAAGCTGAAGGTTTTCCAGCACACGGAGGACGTCGGTACGGAGGAGTAACACCTGTGCCCCACCCACCCCGTTTCGCTGTTAAGATGAACATAAGACCAACGGAACAACAGGTGCGCCGGGCTGCTGATCATTACAGGGGGGTATATGGTTGGATGGCCTCCTCCCCTGGCCGTGATGGAATATGGCACGTCGATCCCCCTTTGATCATAGAGTGGTGAAGGTCCGATGCAGGTGACTCACATGTTTTTTGTTTTTTAGTTTCCCTTTTTCTTTTAAAATAGGGAACGAGAGGGGCCCCACACTGTGGCATTTCCCCCAGACTGAGAGGAGAGAAAAAAAACCTCTCTTATGGAAGACCTGGTTTATTTGGTTAAGACAAGTTCTGTCTTTGTTCATGTGTGTTTATTATGTGTTCTGAGGGCTGGGAGTATTGTTATGTTGGTGCGGGAAAATAAGTTGGAAATACATAGAACATATGCGGTATTATAAGGTATTGTCTTTGAATGTAAATGGTATAAAGAATCCCATTAAGAGGAGTAAGATAGTTTCAAAGCTAAAAAGGGAAAAAATTGATATTGCATTTCTACAAGAAACGCATCTATCAAAGGAAGAACATGAGAAGTGGAAGAGAATGGGATTCAAAAATATCTATTATGCCTCACATAGATCTGGCAAAAAGAGAGGAGTGACCATTCTGATACGAACAAGGTTGGTTTTGAGTTTACTGGAGAACATAAAGATAAAGAGGGAAGATTTGTGTTGGTGAAAGGGAAAATGGAACAGGAAGACGTCACGCTGTGTAATATATATGCACCCCCTGGTAGTAGTACAGGGTTCTTTAAGGAGATATTCAGTCTTATTGCCGCAGAAAGTGTTGGCACATGTATATGTGCAGGAGATTTTAATTTACTTCTCCATCCAAAATGGGATACAACTAGCCGAGACCGGAGGGGAACTAAATTAGAGAAACAAGTAAAAACAATGTTGTCTGAGTTGGGGCTTATAGATATATGGAGATATTTACACAAACATGAACGCAAATTTACATTTTATTCAGCGAGACATGATATGTACTCAAGAATTGATTACTTCTTTACTTTTAGTAAAGATCTCCACAGAGTGAAGGATTGTATAATAGGACAAAGAGATTTATCTGATCATTCGGGACTAACTATGAAGATTGGGTTTAAAGCTAGCCCCAAAAACACCTTATGGAGGCTTAACACAGGTCTGTTAAATAATGACTTGTTTAAAAGAGAAATGGGACAGGAGTTAAAAACATATTTAGAACTCAATGACAATGGAACAGTTAATCCTACAATTTTATGGGATGCGGCTAAGGCATACCTTAGGGGTAAAATTATTGCAAAATGTGCAGTCCTAAAGAAGGTGAGAGCAAAAAAGCTGTCAGATTTGCAGGAAAATTTGGGGAAATTGGAACAATTGCACACCGTTACAAGGTGCCCCCAGGTATTGGAGCAGATGAGGCCGGTTAAACAGGAGATCCACAAAATTTTAAGTGAGGAAATTGAAAAAAAATAAAAATATAATAGACAACGGTGGTATGAGGCAGGACCCAAAGCTGCTAGGCTATTATCATGGAGTCTCAGGAGGCAACAACAGGAGAACACTATTCATAAAGTTCGAAATTTAAAAACAAATAAGATAACTAATAAACTCGAAGAAATTCAGAGAGCATTTGAAGAATATTACGCTGAGCTATACACACAACTGGATAAAGCAGATGAGCATAAGATTCAGAATTTCTCATCCAGCCTAGATCTACCATTTATAGGTAAGCAGCAGAATGAAAAACTCGTCAGAGAAATATCAGCAGAAGAGATTAACACTGGGATCTCAAAACTCCAGACTTTTAAAGCCCCAGGATGTGATGGATTTCCACCAGAGTGGTATAGGCAGATGAGGGAACCCTTAATCCCGCTACTAAAGGCCTCTTTTAATTACTCTCTGAGTGGGGGGGCGCTCCCACCATCGTGGCGGGAGGCGTATATCTCTGTCATACCAAAAGCAGGGAAGGATAAAACTGACCCCAGAGGTTATAGACCTATTAGCGTGTTAAATATAGACTATAAACTATTTGCCGCGATTTTGGCTAGGAGGTTGAGTACATTGATGCCCATGCTGGAGGATCAAACAGGCTTCATTGGTAACAGACAAACACACGATAATATCAGAAGGGCCATTCATATTATTGACCAGCTACTTAAAGGGAAAACTGGAACAGTTCTCATTGGGCTTGATGCGGAAAAGGCATACGATACAGTCGGGTGGGAATTTCTGCTTCATGTGTTGAAGAGATTTGGGCTATGTGACAGGTTTATTCAGTGTATAAGAATGATTTATATGTCTCCAACAGCGAGGATCAAAGTTAATGGAAGCCTCTCAAATTGGATAACACTACAACGTGGCTGCAGGCAGGGCTGCCCGTTGAGCCCGCTGCTCTTTAACCTTTTCATTGAGCCGTTGGCTCAATGCATCAGAGAAGATACTCGATTGGAGGGGGTTACAACAGGGAATGTGGAAAATAAAATTTGCTTGTATGCAGACGATGTGCTGGTAGCGCTAGGAAACCCGGAAGAGGGAATTCCTCTGCTTATGGAAACACTGGAAGAATATGGCAGACTGTCTGGTTAGAGACTGAACATTCAAAAAACTCAAATCTTGACATTCTTCTTTAACCCCTCAAGACAATTGGTAGCAAGATATAGATTCGGATGGCATCAATCTCAAATGGAGTATTTGGGGATCCTGCTGAGAAAAGACCCTGCATTGTTATATGAAGTTAATTATAATCGGGTGAACAAGAAGATATATGAAGATCTGGAGAGGTGGTTCTGCTCCCCCTCGATCTGGGCAGCAGAGTTAGAGCGATAAAGATAAATATCCTCCCAAAGCTGCTATATTTGTTTGCAGCACTTCCAGTTGAGGTTCCAGCAAAACAATTTAGGGAGTGGGATATGCATTGCTCAAGATTCATATGGGGAAATAAAAGACCGAGAGTGAGATATGCAACATTGCAGCTGCCTGGTGAGCGGGGGGGCATGGCTCTACCGTGCTTTGAGGATTACTATCTGGCAGCCCAGATCAGACCTCTAGTGTGCTGGTGTAACTCTAAGTTTGAGGCAAAATGGAAGCACATTGAGCTTTCTTTGATGGATTTCCCAATACAGTCTGTTCTGGGGTCCCTTGAGAGTTTGCCACAGGCATATCAGATGCAAAATTTCTGTGTAAGTTTTTCCCTGAAAAAATGGGCAGATGTGATTAAAATTTTTGGTCTTAATAGGGAAATAGGGTTGCTGGGATGGCCAGCGTATCTCCCACGCTTCCTTCCAACATTGTTAGACCATAAATTCAGGGAGTGGTCCAGGCATGGAATCACTGCGATCTGTAAGATGGGGAGCTGATCAATTTTGAGGACGTGTCAGATTTACGAGATCGGCAGGGAAGATTTTTATCGTTACCTGCAGGTTCGGAGCTTCTTCCGGAAGGAAATTAGAATGCTTGACGCAGATGCTAGTGGGGTGATCCGAATATTTATGGATGCTTATGGTGAGAACATTATAAGAGGTACTATAGGCAAAATATACAGAAGTTTTACAGCCATGAAAAAGACCTCAACAAGATATGTCAGTCATCGATGGGAAAAAGAAGCAGGTATAACTATCTCAGAGGAAGATTGGTTGCGGATGTGGAAGAATGTGTTGTCTACCACAAATTCTTTAACATGGCGAGATTTTGGATGGAAGAATTTAATTAGATTCTTCATCACACCAAAGCAGAAATCCGAAATAAGTGGTTCAGGCGCTTCATGCTGGAGGGAGAGCGGGGAGGTCGCTGCAGGTTGCTTCCATGTCTTCTGGTCATGCCCTAAACTGAAGACCTTTTGGGAGGAGATTAAACAAATGGTGATGGATGTGCTGGAAGTAACACTGGACTTCTCCTTTAGTACCATGTACCTTGGGAATATCCCTGAGGATATAAATAACAGAGATTCATACTTACTGAAAATAGTTATGGTTGCATGCAAAAAGGCAATTACTAGGTGTTGGTTACAGACAAGCCCCCCCACACGGAAGCTGGTCATAGACATTATTAACACAATTCATCATATGGAACTGATTACCCTCTCACTGCGGCTACAGAAGGAGAAAGGAGAGAGACTTTGGGAACGATGGGATCGTTATACGTCAAGAGACTAGAAACTGATACCTCTGTGATGCAGAGGGACAGCTACGAATTTGTTTGAATGGAACATGCACCTGTGTAATATGTAGTATGTGTAAGTAAAACAAGGCGTTGTGTATTTTGGAATATGTGAACATATGTGACTGTGTTGATTTCCCTTGCCCTCTTTAGTTCTGTATGTAAAATAAGATGAAAATCAATAAAGAGAAAGTATTAATAAAAAGAATAGAGTTATGGAATAACAAACACTGGTCCAGGGGACCGAGGGTTTTTCCCTTTAAAACAGTAAATTATTAAAAGAGCACAATCGGTAAGGGTATGTGATACGAGGTGGTACTGGAGGGAAACAGGAGCAAAGTAAGGAAAGTAAAACACATTTTGGTTAGCTCTGATAAAGTCAAAATTAAAAGAAGTACCATGACACGCAGAGGATCGAGGTGAAATTAAAAAGGTATGGAAATTTTGTATGAAGCACATGACTGATAACTGTTTTAAGTTTTGTTTCTTATAACACAGATTGGATCATAAGTGGGGAAAACTGAGTTTCAAATGTGAAGTTCAGGTTAACACACAGGTTTGTTTCTAGGCAGTTCCGAGGATGCAGGCTCTGGATGGAGCCAGGAGTTCAAAAGATTTAACATGATACTTAAACTGATTTTATTCCTTAACACAGGTTTGCAGGCAAATATACTCGAGAGGAGAATTGCTGAGGTGTTCTGAGAAATAATATGATTAACCTTTTTCTTTTCTTTTAATTTCCTAATTGTGGTTTTGTTCGACACATGGAAATGTGTCAAAAAGGGTGAGTTTTAGGTCTAATGTGGAACAATGGATTATATGATCATTTTATGACTTTTTGTGTGTTTGATAATTTAAGTATGGTAAAACTTAGGCAGAAATCATTATTTTCATGTTTAAACCAAAGGATTAGAATAAACTGAATCCTTTTTAGAAGATAAAATGCCGGTGTTCATAGGAAGCTGAATACCACACTCAAGGGGAAACTGTGGGGCGGCAGCTTGAATAAAACATATCCTTTGGTGAAGGGAGGGAAGATGTTAGGATTGAAAATGTTTGATTTCTTTTGGATTTCTAGAATAAGCGTTTATTATCATTTTTCATACACACATTGCAATTGTGCTCATAGGAGTTCCCACTCAGTCTTGTGAAGGTCATAAGCTTTGTTCAGTGTGACTGTCTGGATTGAAATATCGTAGGAAAGGGATTTAGAGTGCTTAGGGGTGAATGCAAACATGCTTACAGACACAGACATGACGTGGACCTATTTCTAGGGTAGAGGTGAGACATATGTTGCTTGTAACTGCATTTGTGCCTGTAAAAATAACAGTTTTGTACAAGACGTGCTCGAGATGTTCCAGAGATAAGGGTGAAGAGAGCAATGACAGAAAACAACTGGAGCGGAGGCGGGGAAATTGTCTCTTTAAGTGTGTTAAAGGTTATCAAAAAAGGAACTGTGGCGACTGTCACTAACTGTAACTTTTTGCATGTTAGGTATCTGCTTGAAGCAAAAAGGGGCGTAAACCCTGATAGACAAAAACCATTTGAAGTGTGCTTTCTAGTGGAGATCTATGCTGATATGGTGATGGTGTATATCTTCCCCTGGGTGTGTCGAATAAAATTAAAAGCGTCGGTTACACACATAAAGAACATGGAGATTAAATACATATAAACGATAGAGCCCAGAACATGATAGTTTGAACTAACTTAGGACAATTTAGATAACAATTGATGAACATATTAGAATATTGAGGCGTAGCAGAGAGAGGTGTTTTCGTTTTCTGTCCTTTACAGAAGAAGGAGCAGTTTCCAGAACCGCAGCAAAACTACGAAGGGGTAGGCGAGAATCCAGGAAGGATCCGTCTGAACGGATCAGGCCAAGAGAGAGGGACACGGATGTGACCCAAAAGAAGCACAGAGAAACCTCTCAGAAGAGCAGTTGTTTAGATTGCAAAGAAGATCAAAAACTTGTTACACAGAGGTTATAATGTGAGCATAAAGTAATGAAGAGTAATGAGAGGGACTTTAGTAATAGTTTGTAGGATTTTTATGTTATGTAAATTGCCCAAAAACAGTGTAAAGGCCGGATATGCGCTACCCGTTAAAGGGGGTGAAGAAAGCAGGAGTACATTTTTGAAAGAGGAAAGAGTGACAAAAGTGATGTAGGACCTTTTACCAGAAAAATCTAATTATATCTGTTTTTAGTTCACAGTAGTTATTGAGGGAGTCAGTTAATTAGGTTAACTAATAAAATTAGTTAAAAAGGGGGTATGTCACGAAATAAATATATATTCTTAGTGCTTATTTTCTGATTATATTGTTTTATGTATTTTAATAAGAGAGGCCTTTGGAAACCAAGCCCAGACGAGACAAAAACTAGGTCAGAGGGTGACAGGTCGCCCTGGCAACAGACTTTAGAAAGGGGAAGTTTAGTGCAGAGCTGTAGAGGAAATCAGACACAAAAAGAAAGAGGAACTGAGTGTGTGTGACGTGCTGCAGAAATATAACCATGCTGGCTGAATGCAGTAGTCTTTGTGTGTTCAGGCCTCCAGAAATGTAAAATAAAGATAATTTTTAAAACTTTGACCACTCTGAGTCCAATCTTTTTCTGCCGCCAAAGGAATTCAAAAAAACTGAATTTAATGCTACTATCTTGAACCGAAAATCCAAACAAAATAATAATAATTGTCTTTTCTATTGTTTATTGCACAAATAAAACATTGTACCAAAAAAATATGTCCGTAAAAATTCCCAAAGCCCAATTATATTTAGGTTTATAAGTCCTTCAGTATATAGGCTCTCAGGAAGAGATACAGATTCATCTGCTGTGCTTGGTGGAAGTAAGAAGTTCTCTGACGTTATAAGGCAACACAAGCTGAAAACGGCTTCATCACAGGTATAAGGTCCTCTCTGTTGGCCTTCTTGCTTACAAGCATCCACTGCCTCCCGAGAAACCTCTTTCAGATGATCCTGTCCTCCAATGAGATGAGAGATGGTGTACATGAGAATCGGACGCCCACTTGGAGCAACTGCATTTCTGCTTCTGCGTATTATGTGGGTGTTCCACATATGTGCAACTTGCTGCAGCTCTTCCTATTAAATATTAAAAATTAAAAATCTCATATCAGTAAAAGAACACATTTCTCTGGGCTCAACATGTTACCCAAAAGCACCACACAGTGACAGTCAGAAAAACAGAGTTTATCAAAAATACTCAACAACAAGAATAACAGTGGTAGACACGTGATACTGTGGAAAATTTTAAGTAATTATTAAACGTGAATTGTTTTAGACATTTTATGTTTCTGGCCAGTGAAATATGCATTTTTTTCATATCCTGAACGCAGTGATAATAATAGGGATGGTGCATGGTGGGTGTTAAAGCAAACTTTTTATTCTCTCTCCGTGTCTCTCTAACACACACACACACACACACACACACACACACACACACACACACACACACACACACACACACAATGACTCATTAAAAGAATATAAACATGGTTACATACCTCGATGACGTTCAGGCACGTAAACAATATGAGCTGCTTGTCCAAAAAACATCCAGAAAAGCAGTCATGGTCTTTTAGTTCCTGGAGACGATTTATCCAGTGCTGAGCATGATGTCGTCTCAGAAAGGCCCACCAGCTTTCAATACGCTGATTGTGATTGCTGGACCCAGTAATAAAACCGTTTCTGACGTTCGGATCCATAGTCCAGCGCAAGAATCGTTGCATCTCGGCCATTATGACATTTTCTGTTCCCAAATCAGAGTGAATCCTAACAGGTGTTCCCATCCTCTTTTCAACTTCTGCTATGAAATATCCAGCAATGACTTTGGGATCATTGTTTGTTGAATAGGCATGAAGCCAAATCATAACTCTTGAAAAACCACCAATAGCTCCATTTATACAGATTCCAAAAGGCTTCAGTTTGCCATAGGAGTCAACATGCCACATGAAATTTGGTCCAGGATTTGTTATATACATCGCATAAGGGCCAAGATATTTCAGTAAATGTCTCACAGTACTCTGCGTGACAACATAACCTGCCTGAATGCAGTTCAGGTGGTGTAGTTTGTATCCATGGAGCCTCCCGTGTTCCTCCAGTTGATCAATAAGAAATCGTGCTACCTCAATCGGATCGGACTCATTCTTTCTCCTGTACAGTCCCATGCGTTTTAGGTTTCTTCTAAGTGTCCGCATGCTTATCACAATACTGTCCAAACTGCTCAATAACAGCAAAATCTCCCCATGCCTCAATCCAAGCATAAAATAGAACTTAATTCATTCCAATAAACGAGCCATTTTCTCGCACTCTGATCTGCACTGTCACCCACTTCACTGTGTTTTATGGTAATATATCATGTTCGAACAATACAATATGTTATAACGTGAAAACTTTATACGTTCGTACAATATAATATTTATATTGTATGAACGTGATATTATGTTGTTCAAACGTGAAAAGTATCTTGTTAGAACAATAAACTTTTCACGTTATAACGTGATATACTTCTATTTTTCTTTTCTTCTGTACCTTCTTCATGCTCACATAAAGAGGAGGAACTTTGCGCTTCCTTTGTACCTTTGTGTTAATTGTGCGCTGTTAAGAGACCAACCCTCGCTGGATTACTTAAGCTAACTTTCAGATTTCCAGACCGTCAAACTTCTGCAGTTTTATATCATCCAGCAAGAAGACTTGTGAGTTTGACCTGCTTAATATCCACGCAGAATAAAGCTTTCCTGTGTTCTTCCAACCGACGTTGAGTGTTTGAAAAGAGTTGGATTATTGAGGCGACAACGAGCTAAATTGCATTTAGCATCCCGGAAATGGCGCAGCGAGAAAACCAGGTGAACCGAGACAAACTCTGCTGCTCGATCTGTTTGGATCTCCTGAAGGAGCCGGTGACTATTCCCTGTGGACACAGCTACTGTATGAACTGTGTTAAAAGCTACTGGGATGAAGAGGATCAGAAGGAAACCCACAGCTGTCCTCAGTGCAGACAGACCTTCACACCGAGGCCTGCTCTGGTGAGAAACACCGTGATAGCAGATTTAGTGGAGGAAACAAAGAAGACTGGACTCCAAGCTGCTAAAGCTGATCTCTGTCATGCTGAACATGAAGATGTGAGCTGTGACGTCTGCACTGAGACAAAGCTGAAAGCTGTCAAGTCCTGTCTGCAGTGTCTGGCCTCTTACTGTGAGCAGCACCTCCAGCCTCACTATGAATCCTCTGCCTTTAAGAAACACAAGCTGGTGGACCCCTCCCAGCAGCTCCAGGAGATCATGTGCCCTCGCCACAATGAGGTGATGAAGATCTTCTGCCGCACTGATCAGCAGTGTATCTGTTATCTGTGCTCCATGGATGAACATAAAGGCCACGACACAGTTTCCACTGCAGCAGAGATGAGCGAGAAGCAGACAGAGCTCAAAGAGAGACAGCAGAACATCGAGAGGAAAATTAAAGAGAAAGAGAAAAGTGTGAAGGTCCTGCAGCAGGAGATCTCTGAGCTGAGGAGGAGAAAAACTGAGCTGGAGCAGCTCTCTCACACAGAGGACCCCACCCAGTTTCTACACAACTACACCTTGCTGTCACGTCTCAGTGAAGCTCCAGACTCAGCCAGAATCAATATTCATCCTGAGAGCTACACCGAGGATGCAGCAGCAGCTGTGTCAGAGTCCAGAGAGAAACTGCAGTCCAGTGTTGAATGGACCATAACTGCTGTTGAAGAAACTCAAAGGGATGTTTATCAGGCAGAGTCAGAGCCCAAGACCAGAGCTGAATTCCTAAAATATAAATGTGAAATCACATTTAACCCAAACACAGCACACCAGCGTGTTGTGCTTGGGCCTGGCTTAAAAGCAAAATATAGTCATACTCAGACAATCAGGCGCTATGATCACACTGACAGATTCACTGACTGGCCTCAGGTGTTGAGCAGAGAGAGTTTCACAGGACCTTGTTACTGGGAGGTGGAGTGGAGCGGGGATGATGTCTTTATAGCATTAGCTTACAGCAGTGTAAGCAGATCAGGAAAAGAGAGTGCTTTTGGAAACAATAAGAGGTCATGGGCGCTGGAGTGTTTCAGTGGCGGTTATACATTCAGACATTCAGGCAGCAGCACTTTCATTAAAGGTCCACAGTCCTCGAGAATTGGAGTGTTCCTGAATAAGGGTTTAGATAATTACATTTTTCTGTCCTTCTACAGCGTCTCTGAAAGCACTCGAACCATGACTCTTTTCCATAGCTTCTGTACCCAGCGCTATACACCACTCCTGGTTGGGCTCGGTGTATACGGTGGTAGCGCTGAAATCTGTGAGATTTTATGTTAAAACGATAAAATTCATAAAATCATTCTCTTATGCAACAAAAAGTAAAGAAGCTTCATGAACAAGATAGTCACTTATTTGAAGGTAAAATGTCTTTGTTTTATACTTTTTCATGTTATAAGTAGTGGATTAGTAAAAACTGGCAAATGATAATTCATCAGTTCAATCTTAGAAAATAGCACATTTTGTACAATAAAGCTTCATTTCTCTAAACATACTAAAGCATATTTTTAAATCTTTTCTGATTCGTGTCAGACTTCTGATAATTGAAGATGATCACAAAATTCCTGGATATTTTTGTTTGCATTTCATTTCAATATTCAATTCATTTCTATATTGTATGTAACAGATTAGATTGCAAAACATCTCAAAAATAAAACTTAATGTCATGTGATGCCATAACAGCTTCCTGTCTGCTGATGTTGTTTAGTGTGGATTATGTTTTTGGGGGGAATATTTCATCCATGGAGCGTGAGGTAAATAGTTTCAAAACAGTGTTTTAGTTTAAATAACTTTTATTTGATTGTCTCGTATGGCCAGTGTTTTATTGTCTAGCAAATCAGTAGCAAAGGCAGTGTTTCTAAAACCTCTAGAAATTATGAGACAACAAAAAAGTATTTATCATAAAATCCAGTAAATAGGAGAAAACTAACAGCAGGACCTGTGGAGAGTGTGGGTGTTTTTCTTTTCTACCTGATACAGAGTTTACTGGTTTTACTCAAAATTATTTAGTTTCCAGTTTCAATAAAGTTTTCTCCATTTGTCTGGTGCGGTGCTGAAAACATGCTTCAGAGATTTTGGTCCATATTGACATGATGGTGTCACAGAGTTTGTCAGCTGCACAACTCTGATGTGAATCTTCATTTTACCACATCATAAAGGTGCTCTATTGTACTGAGATCTGGTGACTGTGGAGTCCATGTGAGTGCAGTGTTAAGAAATAGAGAGATATTTTTAATGTGTATCTGCTCATTAGATTGTTTTATGTACTTTAATAATGAAGGCTTGTAGAGCAAGGCCACTTTTGACTCACAAGCTAAGTGCTCAGCCAGACTGAAAAACAGGAAGTTTTAGTGCACAGATATATTAATAGATAAGACACAGAAAAGAGGAACTTTTCCATATAAGCAATGTTTGAGACTGTGTGACGTGTAAAGTGCAGAAATAACACCATATAAGACACACTTGGAGCTAAAAATGTTAGAGATCCTGAAACTGGCATTTGAGCTGTGCAGGGGTCTCTCTCTTCCAGAAGATGATTGAATAAAAAGAAATATAAAATGTTTTGACCACTATGAGTCGGGTTTCTCTGTTCTATCACGGGGACAAAAGAATCGGGGTTAATATTTGGTGTTTCCGCCCGGTTCTTCGTGTGACAGAGAGAAGAAATGTGGCCGAAGGTTGGATCTGATATGAGGCGAACAGAAGACCGGTCTAAAAAGATTTAAAGGTACAGGCACAAACCTGTTCAAAAAGCACATTTGTGCAGATTGGATGAATTCTAAATTATCTGTTCACTGAGTGATGATCTTAACTACTAAATTGGCTCAGTAGTGGTAAAACTAAATTCTTGAGAATAAAGTGAAGTTTTGAAGTAAGGATAATGAAACCTTGAGAATGACAGTACTGAGTTAAAGGTCATATGGTATTTTATGGTAAAAGAGACCAATGTGTGTTTAGGATAACACAGGATCATAGGTTATTGGTCAGTTTATGGTTTAATAAGTGTCAAACTCACGGGGTTGAAGAACCTCCTACCCCTCTGAGACGTTGGAAGGGGGCTCCGGCGTGGGCATACTGCAGGTGGCACCTGCCAAGAGTTGTGGGCTTCGTTTTACAAAAAGCCAATGATTGACAGGATCATTTTAGGAGACACTTATTTGTGAGTAAAAAGAGTAATTCCGGACGTGGAAGTCTGATGAGAAGGGCACCTAGAACTGGGCAAGGTGTCTAAGTGGCTCAGGATTTCAGAGAATCGAGTCAGTTGTGATTTTGAGTTCTAATGGAAAGTTGATTTTAAAGGAAAATCAATGTTGACCATGTTGAAGTAATTCTGAAGATATTACTAGATGTGCTGTGCACAAGTGAAGAATCAGTTGTGTACATGGGGATACACAATTGTGTTGATATTGATGGATCGGCTGCGATCCATCTGATAAGTTAATGCTGGGTGCACTGAGACAAGAAACTGTTTTAAATCCTCACGGGCTGCAGTGAGATACATGTGCTGAAGATTACTGGACCCATAGAGGTCCATTTGATGAAGTTCTTGGGCAGATAAATGACAGAAACAGTTTTTGAATCTTGTGAGAATTTTGAAGCACTGAGACTGAGTTTTCTCCGTGCTTGGTGCGCTGTGAGGACTTATATCACGGTTATAAGTCCAAAGTTTTATGCCCTGGAGGCCAAGAGTTGTGTGTAGAGAAGAACATGACTCAGAAAAGGACACTTATGGTCATATTTTGTCTAATTTGGGGAGAATTGTCCCATATGTGTTTATTTCTCTTCCCTTTTAAGAGGACATACGCAGTTACTGGCTGCAGTGTACTTCCTCTTTCTGATTTTAAATACTTTTTTGCCCCACTGTAATCTTTAACTTGTTTACAGATTAAGTTGTGTTATTAGCAGGGCTAAAAATAAACTGGATAATGCTGAAGTCTGACAGATTCAATGATATACACAATACACCACAGTGAGCAAGGTTTCTTTAATAACCACATAGATCACTGAAGCTTTCCTAATCCTAATAAAACACACACAGCCATGCTGAATTTACTGTATTATTATAATATTAACACATATCATGTTTAATGGTCAGTTCACTAAATGACACCACCCTCCACAAATGTGACCCCGATGATGCATATTTGTTGACCGTACAGCAAGTAAGCCATGACACACATGAGGCCGAACTGGACACATATGAGGACAGGAAAGAAAAGAGCAGACAGCTTCACATGAAGTTCCAACGCAGTTTAATTTCCAGCTGATGATGATCACAAATTCTTCTTCCTTTCACAGCTGCTGCATCCAGCCCGGGTGCTTCAAACCGTCCTCCTAAATTAAAGTCTTGTTTTTGACTGAAACTTTATGCTGCCTCATTAGTTCTTAAAGAGCATCAGGATGTGTGATGGAAATATCTCTGTAGTGACATCACTTTAAACTGACCTCAGCCTCCAGCCATGCATGAGCAGCATTTAATCAGTTCATTTTCTTACTGAGTAGATACTGTGCCTACTGTGAGTTCACAGGCAAATGTGGTCAAAAGTAGATCAGACGTTTTCAGTTTTTCCATTCACATATCAACCCGAATCAACTGGCTTCTTTGTCTATTTATCTGTCATGTAAGCAAAGCAGCTGACTACACTCAGTAGAATGATCAGTCCTTTGTGTTTACTGGATGAACTTTAAAGGCGTTCTTTTCTCATGATGATTTGATTTTAATAACATTTTTCAACCCCATGACTTTGTTATAAGACTGACACGGATTAAAACAAATTTCTGGAGCCCCCTAGCCCCTACTAGGGGGCTCTCTAAATGGTGGGGAGGTTGTTATATCTTTGCAGGTGGTTCCAGAGTGTGGGGGTGCCTACTGGAGTCAGCGGGGGAGCTGGCCCCAGGGAGGGTCCGCTTGCCCCTCCCTTTCTTCCCTCCCCATCAGACGTTGGTGTGTTGGTGGTCCTTGTCGTCTGGGGCTGGGCGCTCATGTATGTACCGGCTCACTCCTGGTGGCCGATTGGCGGGGCCGGGCGCCTGTGGCCCGGCTGGGCTCCTTCCGGGGGGTGGGATGCCCTCAGGCCTCTGGCCTCTGGGCCTGAAGCTCGGTCCTCTCTGGCACAGCTGGCTGCCGGCAGAGCCCGCGGGCACGCCACTGCAACCCCCTCTGGCCTCTGCTCGTAGCTGTGGGGTGACCTCTCCTTTGGGGCTCTACTCAGCTCTTCCCAGGAGGGTGGCACGGTCCCCCCCCCCTTTGGTGGTCCTCCTCAGGTCCTTGTACTCTGGGGCCTCTGGATATCTGGGGCCTGGATCTCCTCCATACCTGCTTCATACCCTGGGGGACGGGGCTGTGGCCCCCCCACACTCCCTAGCAGATCATTACATGGAGAAACCTTTGGAATGCAAGCATGCTGATCCACACAGGTATGCACACAGGTGTACACACGGGTATTCACAGACGCGGACTACAGCTTTCTTGGCTGCTGCCTCAAAGCACATTGTGCGCTGTCTATCTTGCGTGCTGCATAATATCTTTTATTATTTAGTATCTACTGATATCTACTGCTAGCTAGTTTATTGTGATGGTGCCGTTTTTTTTTTTATTATGTTGCTCTTTGTTGTTTGCTTTCTCTTCTGTTTTTTTTCTCCATACAGGTGATCCAGGTGTTTTGTTTGTTTGTTTCCTTTCCCCCCCCCCTTTCTCACCGTCTCTTCTCCCCTTTGGTTTTCTTTCTCTCCCTCTCTTTCTTTCATTCTTTCTCCCTGTCCTGTCCCCCAGTCATGTCTGTCCCGTTTGTAGCAACTGAAAATAAAATAAATTCATAATTATAATAAAGGTCAATCAAATGGACCAATATGGCAAGGCCATGATGTTCCACTTGGTAAAATAAATCCGCTTGGCATCTTTCTTGGCCTTAAGACAACAATTCTGATGCTAAAGATCCAAACGGGACAAAATAAATAAATGAATAAATAAAATAAAATAAAACAAATTTCTTTTGCTCAAGTAAAAAAAAACAACAAAAAACAGGTTTTAGATAAAAATCATGTTGAACCTCATTACCTCATCATTAGCGTTCAGTGTCATCAGTGTAATCAATCATAATCATTAATGGTGGAACAAACAACACATAACTTGAATTTATTTATGTGTGATATCTTTAGGATTAGGATTCAACTTTATTGTCATTACACATGTATAAATACAGTGTAACGAAATACAGTTTGCATCTAATTAGAAGTGCAATCAGAGAAATTCTACAGTTAAGTTAAGCAAATATACAGCTGTACTACGGCCTAATGTATGGATATACTGATATATACAGATAAGAGTAGTATAAATGGGGCAATAGTTATGAACAGATTATGTACAGAGAGACCAAATATACAGTACATATGTACAGATATAGAGATGATCGGTATAGCATACAGATGTTCTATATTGCTATACAGATGGGCAGATATAGAGATGTACTATGAACAAATATACAGATTTGCTAAATATATGCAGATGTGCTGGTGTGTGGTAACAGATCTACAGAGTCCTATGAGTATATCTACAGCAGTGGAAGCGTAGCGCTCTGAGCAGACTATAACAGGGAACAGTGTACGCACTATACCAGAGACTATATGTCAGTTTCCTAAACTATAGCAGTAAACAAGTAACCATTTATTGTAAAATAATTTTTATAAAAGAACGAACTGAATGTATAGAAATGTATAGAAACAGAAGGCGTTCATTAAAACTTAAAATTTTGAAAAATTAACTATAGAAAAATAAAAATACATCTCAGGGTTAAGAAATTGTTGTCTTTTCCATTAGTTTCTTCTTTAGTTGCATTTTACTTGATATGACACTTTAAACTGTATAGTAGACTGTATATATTAAGTAAGTAAGTAAGTAAGTAAAATTTTATTTATATAGCAACTTTCAAGATATAAAATCACAAAGTGCTTCACAAGACCCAACAATGAAAAAAAAACAAGCAAAGTTAATAGAAAGCAGATTTAAAACATTTGTTTTTAACTCATTTTTTAAAAGAGATCACAGAGTCTCAAATCGAAAGGAAGAGAGAAAAGTTCCAGAGTCTGGAGGCCACTGAACAGGAGGCTCTGTCTCCGTTTGTTTTCAGCTGAGTATGGGGCCCCACACACACTCATTCACTCACTCAGGTCGTGTGCATGCAAATAAGAAAACGTTTGAATAGGCGCAGGTCACCACACTGTCACCTGAGTTTAGGTTTATGTAAAATCCGCATGTATTTTATTAGTTGATTTTCTTATTCAGCAGATATGATTTGCTTAATACAATAAGCAGCCAGATAGAAAAAAAATGTTGTTTATATATATTTATGCGTGTGTGTTTCAAAAGTCTGAATGCTTTCTGCATTCAGTTGCAACCAGGTGCAACTATGTGTCAGTGGTCAGTACTAGTTCTCTGGGCGTACAGTTAAAATGGTTTGCGTATTCTTTAAGATTGTATGTAAAACATTATGTTACAAAGCGTACACATGACACTGTCATAAATTTATAGACACTGTAGGATAAAAACTTTGGATAATCAAGTGCCCTGTCCTTTGTTAAACAGCAGCCTGTGTTTGGTATCTGCATTAGTACCAGCCACCATCACTGCCACCACCCAGAGGCTGACAGTATTTAACTCCAACCCTCATTTTCAGGAGAAAGGTTCAGTCTACCTTCTACTTTGCTGTGAGAGCTGTCTCAAAGGAAGGATGGGTTTTTTTTCATCACTGTTCAGGTTTATCAGTGTTCTCTTCTATGGAAAGATCACTACTGACTTTAAACCATGCATTGAATTTTTCTACGCAGAAACGATACCACAGGGCATCAGTGGAGACGGCTACCAGGCATTATGTCAGTACTATGAAAGTCAATACCACTTTGCCACCCTGTATGACAGAAACCGTCGTATACCATTGTTCTCTGCGTATATACTCAGTCCTGGAGAGGGATCTAGGCCCAAAAATACAAACTGGATGATTGAACCACCTGTAAGCTATGTAAAATATCACTGTGTGATGTTCAAAGACAGTCATTTGAACTGCTCTCTTTTGACTGATACGGTTTATTTTAAAGATGGTTTTCTTAGAGAGGATGAAGAACAACAGTTACAATGTGAAGGAATCGCTCGTTTGGATGTTAACTGTTTGTTGAAGTGTGTATTCTCTGCATTTTACTGCCACATTGTTCTCCATCACCTCAAACAATATGCAACACATTTAAAGCAGTTATTTTCCTCCTGCCTGTCCTGCCTTAGATATCGTCATACTATACCACATATAATGTAATAACTTAAATAACACAAATATAACTGAATAAATAACAGGACAAGATAAAGAAGAAAACATACACAAAATTAGATGATCTTTAATAAAACGATGGTTAAAAAAGTCTGTAGGATTTTATTTGCTCTCTCACATTTCAAAATGACATGACTGTGCAGTATGACAGTACGCTCTCAGTGTTACACATTCCCACAAACTCACACTGAAAGACTATTTGCACACACAGTATGAAGAATGATAAATAATCTTTGTAGCTTCTAAAGAAATAAAAAGTCTGTCTTTGTTGTCATTCAGCTGGTATCAGACGAATTCAACACAGGAATGGAGTACCAAGGAGATCCTGACGTGAATCCTGATGTGAAGAACAGCCAGGCAGTCAATGAAGACTATAAACACTCTGGTTATACCAGAGGCCACCTCGCCCCCAGTGGTCACCAACAGACAGAAGAAGACAAAAAGGCTACCTTCACCCTGACAAATATTGTTCCTCAAATGGCAAAGTTCAATAACGGCCCCTGGAACAATCTGGAAGATAGGATGGCAGAAAGACTTAAAGTCTGCACATCAAAAATGTATGTTATCACTGGAGTCATGCCTTATGAGAAAGATGAACCCAAGATCAATAACAGGGTGACTGTTCCTGAGTACTTTTGGACTGCTTACTGCTGCCCAACGTTCACAGCTGGACTGCAGAATTACTTTCCTACTTTTGCTGCAGTGGGAAGAAATGATCCCAACAGTAAAGATGACATTGTGAAAAAAAACACAGAAGATGGCCATGATGTGATGGAGATGTCCTTGGAGGACCTGGAGAAGAACCTGCAAAAAGGGCTAAAGATGCCTAAAATGAGTCTCTTTAAAAATGAATGTAAGGAATAAAAGTCTTTTTTCCTTTTGGTTGAACTAAAAAAATCAAATACTTAAATGTGTTAAGATAAAAGTGAAATAAATGAAATGAAATAAACAATAATAAATAAAACTGTAATGTTTTTATCATTAAGTTAAGACAAAACTATATTTTAGAAACATATAACATATCTGAGTTTCTTCAAAAAAATGAAAACATCGTACAGCCTTGTGCTGCAGGACGGGTTAAATAATACATTTGTAAATAACTACCTATTTTCCTTTATTTTCATAAAGTATAATATTTTATTATATTTTTCACATTATATAGAGATGAGGTGATTAAATTTTGGTGGTGAAAGAATGCTCTTTGGAGGGTTTACACTCAATAAATATTCAAAAGGATAATTTAATGAGATGATGATGTTTACATCCAAGGTCGATTTTAGCCCATTTTGGGGGGTGCTTCAGCCCAGCGTTTTCCTTCATCACCACGAAGGAAAACAGTCTGTGGTCGTCCGAGTTTGGTGATTTTTGTGTCACAGGTCTACGTGTTTAATACAGGGACTTCCACAGCCTTTTCAACAGCGCTGCAGACCGCGGGGTGGGGGGGCAGTGTTTTGGAAATGACAGTCTTCATTACAAAGCTTTCTTCGTTATGAATTAGCATACATGTTTTTATTGAACATTTGAAGAACCAGCAAAAAAACCAGAAACTCTTGTAGAGGACATAAAGTCAGAGATAGAAACGACAAGGAGCAGGTGCATCTAGTACAGGTAGAGCTGCTGCACACAGAGCCCAGCAGCCAGCAACAAATTCTGGATCCTTTGCTTTTAGTTAGCAGTTAGCATTAGCAGCACATCCTGCGTCCGAGTTCAAAAAAGCGCCCCTCCGACAGCCAAACCCATCTGTTCTCTGATTGGATTGTTACATTTGTGATTGACATGACATTGACCAATCAGATGAAAGGAAGAAAAATAGGGTCAAAATTCGTACTTGTAACTTGCAGGGGGTTTTTTTGTTGGCTAAGTCCACACACAAATCTTTTTTACACAGACAAAAAAATTTTTTCACATACAAATCCTGATTTACAAGTACAAAATATTTATGATCACATTTTGAGCCCATAGTCATTAGCAAGAGTATAGAACTTGACTGCATGCTGAGGTGGCAACCCCTAACCCTACTCAAGTAAATTTAAGTAAATGTATGTATTTGGCAACATATACTTCTAAAAATACTTTTATTGCACCATGTTCATTCACTCATGAGCTGCTGTAACATGAATCAAATGGCTGAATTGCCAACTCAGCATGCAGTCAAATTCTAGTCTTCCTAATGATCTACTAGGTGTGTTGCAACAGGGACACATGGAAAAGTTGCAGGACAGCGGCCCTCGAGGACTGGAGTTTGAGACCCTGCCGTATGGTGTTCATGCAGTTTTCTACCCCACAGTTACAGCATGTCTGACTGCCTGTTCAGCATATGCAAAAATGAGTTTAAGCATGTGATGACTAAGGCCTTCCATTACGGTGTTAGTCATCACAAGTCCCAGACATCTGGATGATCATTTGGAATAAACAAAAACCTAAAAACTTGTTACTTCATCTTATCTTTATTATTATTATTGTTCTTATTTTACATTGTTAGGCATTAGGTTTATTTGTAGTAGTCCTTTCCAACTTCTTTCCCTCTTCCATGTTACTGTGGCAGCTTGTCAGCATCTATTTGGGTTTGGAAGTGGAACAGAAAGTAAGGAAATCCAAAGTGCCATTAAAACCAGGAGAGGTTCTTATATTTCAGAAGAAGGGATTAATTCAAAAGAAATGACCTCAATGCCATATTTTATTTAGGAACCCTAGAGAGTACTTTGCAAAATAACACATTCTTATAATTTCACCCTCAGATGAGCCAAGCTACGACTGTCAGGGAAGGTGATGTAGGTACAGAGCATATGAGAGTGGTTAAGTTTGTCTCTTGTCTAGATGAAGGCACAAGAGGGATCAATGGCAAGGCGTAGAGATTCAGTATCTTCAGTCTTCAGTGGACACTCCATTTCTGGCACAAAACACCTGTAAAAGATAGTCGATTTAGGAGGTGACCCGACAACTTCAGCCTGTCAAACATATTAATGGAGCAGTATGTTTAAAAAACAACAACAACTAATTAAGCATGCACTCAGTACCCTAAGAATTATTATGGTAGTTAAACACAGTGATAGTCACATATCATATCACTTCAAACAGAGGTGATCCGGTAATGCTGCACTAATGAATTAGACTAACTAGCTAACTTAATAACTTTAGCTAAAGTGAATAAAGAGTTGGGATGCTGTGTAAGACATAAATAAAGCTAAAATACAAAGGTTTGGACACCGTTTTGCATGTTTCCCTACTGTAGGGGTCTCTGCAAGCATACAGAGGGGGTACTCTGAGAGGGTCCAAAATGACAACTTTGGAATTCTACTAGAAACAGTCGATCATATTTGTTTGTCAAAGCTGAATCCAGGGAAAACTACGCTAAATTAGCGTTTTGAGCAAACAGCTACAATAATAATAATGGATTGGATTTATATAGCGCTTTTCAAGGCACCCAAAGCACTTTACAATACCACTATTCATTCACTCTCACATTCACACACTGGTGGAGGCAGCTACAGTTGTAGCCACAGCTGCCCTGGGGCAGACTGACAGAAGCGAGGCTGCCATATCGCGCCATCGGCCCCTCTGGCCAACACCGGTAGGCAAGTAGGGTAAAGTGTCTTGCCCAGGGACACAACGACCAGGACAGAGAGCCCAGGGATCGAACCGGCGACCTTCCGGTTACAGATGCGATTCCCAACCCCCTGAGCCACGGTAGCCTCCAATAATAAGCATAAAAGTTACTGTACAGCTATCATTTGTTAACATGACGCTTGTTCTTATACATGTAATACATTTATTACCAACCTGAGAGTTTATCCGCTGGTCATTCGACATGACGAATGACTTCTGAAGTCTTAATTCAGCTCAAGACACTGTAGATTCCCGTCAGTAACACTTTCGGTCCGCTAGTAAAACGTAGTTCTATTAATCTGCGCTCGATTACTCTTGAACTGGACCCGGATGTACGTCTCAAAAAACTGAATTGTAGAACTGAAACTGAATTGTGAGAAGTGAATCTGAAATTATTCGAGAGCTAAATTTTTAAAGGATAAAATACAGTTTCAAAGCAAATGAATTCATTTTCAAACTATAAAATTTAATTTCAATTTAGTGATGATCATTTTCAAACTAATAAATTGAATTTCAAATTAGGCTAATTCATATTCAGTTTTTAAAAGAATTTATTAAAGTTATAATTCAGATTCAATCCGAGCAATTCAAATTCAAATTTAACTTATTCAAATTCAGTTCCTGATGGCACAGATTTCTGCCCATACCACCGCCCCTCCCCCCTCTTCCCAGCGCAAAGCACAAGGCTTGCATGTGGAGTGAAGCGGAAAAAAGTGCGAGAGAGAGAGAGAGAGAGAAAGAAAAAACAACCCCGCGTCGTTCACTTCAAAGACCCGGCTCTAAGAGCCGTTTTGTTCGCGACTGACACATCACTACAGGGGACGACTGGAGCAGCGGGTTCAGGGAAGGCTGGTTTTTGCAGCCAGCGAAATCATGCTTTCTAGTGATGGGTCGGTCGCGAACGAAATGGCTCTTAGAGCCGGATCTTTGAAGTGAACGATGCGAGACGGCTCCCAATAAGGATTTTTTTTTCTTTCTCAATTCAATTCAATTAAATTTTATTTATATAGCGCCAAATCACAACAAAAGTCGCCTCAAGGCGCTTCATAGATACAGAGAAAAACTCAACAATCATATGACCCCCTATGAGCAGCACTTTGGCGACAGTGGGAAGGAAAAACTCCCTTTTAACAGGAAGAAACCTCCAGCAGAACCAGGCTCAGGGAGGGGCGGGGCCATCTGCTGTGATTGGTTGGGGTGAGAGAAGGAAGACAGGATAAAGACATGCTGTGGAAGAGAGACAGAGATTAATAACAGATATGATTCAATGCAGAGAGGTCTGTTAATACATAGTGAGTGAGAAAGGAGACTGGAAAGGAAAAACTCAATGCATCATGGGAATCCCCGGCAGCCTACGTCTATTGCAGCATAACTAAGGGAGGATCCAGGGTCACCTGGTCCAGCCCTAACTATATGCTTTAGCAAAAAGGAAAGTTTGAAGCCTAATCTTGAAAGTAGAGATAGTGTCTGTCTCCTGAATCCAAACTGGAAGCTGGTTCCACAGAAGAGGGGCCTGAAAACTGAAGGCTCTGCCTCCCATTCTACTTTTAAATACTCTAGGAACAACAAGTAGGCCTGCAGAGCGAGAGCGAAGTGCTCTAATAGGGTGATATGGTACTACAAGGTCAATAAGATAAGATGGGGCCTGATTATTTAAGACCTTGTATGTGAGGAGCAGGATTTTGAATTCTGGATTTAACAGGAAGCCAAAACAGGAGAAATCTGCTCTCTCTTTCTAGTCCCTGTCAGGACTCTTGCTGCAGCATTTTGGATCAGCTGAAGGCTTTTCAGGGAGTTTTTTGGACGTCCTGATAATAATGAATTACAGTCGTCCAGCCTGGAAGTAATAAATGCATGAACTAGTTTTTCAGCGTCACTCTGAGACAGGATATTTCTAACTTTAGAGATGTTCTCCTGCCCTCTCTTTCACTTTTCTTCGCTTGATGCTGTAAGTCACCCTTGTGTTTGCGCGGAGCAGAAACGGCAAGCACAGCCTTGCGTTTGCGCCCCTCCCCTCTCTGCTCAGCGCTGAGCTGAGGGGGCTGGCGTAGTTACACTCGCAACAGCAGTAGCACACAACAAGAGCAGGAGGGAGAGGGAAAGAAAGAGAGCCGGGAGCAACAAGAGACAACACCGTCACATTGGAAAGGTACAGTAAAGAAAATGAATGACACCAAGAACAGAAGCAAAGTCTGGAACCATTTCAATCTTATTGACAAAACAAAGGCAGAGTGTAGAGTCTACAAGAAAAGGATATAATATAGAGCCAGCTCCACAAACAACATGCACAGGCACCTGAGAACTGTCCACCCATCAGTGCAATGGGAAGATAAAACGCAGTCAGTTGAGTGTGATATTAATATTCCTAAATGCCAACTTTTCCTTTATTGAAGATCTGGGCATTCTCCCCCCCCCCATATTTTAAGTTATATTTTATTGTGTTGTGGTTTGCAGTGTTTTGTGTTGTTTCACTTTAATTTGTTTAAAAGGAAAAAGCTGAAAATTTAAGTAGTTAAAAGTTGAAATGTGTTTTTGTATTTTAGAATTTATTTATTACATTTTATGTGGAGTGAATACATAAAAGTATATTTACAGTGTCCCTTAGAGACAAAGCACGCACAAACTCCAAAACACAACGGAAGTGCTCCAGGATGCTAGGGGCTGTGTTGAGCTTTTGTTACCTCGTGGCTACACAAGCCAGGAAGTACCAACAATCGGATTGGGGGTGTGGTAGTAACAGATTAATGAAGTTTTTTTTTAATTATTTGAATATATATATATATATGAGTGTTTGTGTATTAATACAAAAACAATAGACATGCTTTCGATTGTGTAATTTAAGTGATCTAGCTAGCTCTGTTTTGGAAGTTCAGTTAACACTAGAAATGTGTTTTGGAGTTTGTACATGCTTCGGAATTTCTAAGTGCTTTGGAGTCTCTAGGGGCCCCCATAAATATTTATATATAAACATACAGTACATAAAGAAAACCACGTTTTTTTTACATTACTAATTCCTTTTGTGCATAATTTTATATTGTTGTTGATAATTAATTACAGCAACAAAACAACCTGAAGAGCTGGTTCGGAGCCGAAAGATCCGGTTCTTTTTAGTGAGCCGAGCCGAAAGAGCCAGTTCTCTAAAAAGAGCCGTAAATCCCATCACTAATACTTTCCCTATTTCAGTAGTGGCTGGGCCGGAGAGAAGGGAGGAGCGGCTACAGCGGAGGGTTGGAGCAGAGTGCACTGCAAAGTGCCGAACCTCAAAGTTAAAAAAGCTAAAATTGACCATCCTGAGTCTTGTCAGGTCCTTCAGGGTTACAGTCACAAGCCCAGAGTTCTTTTTTATCATTTTCAATTCTGTGATTAACCCCTGTGCCACTGATCCTGCTGCAACAGTCACAATGGTGTGGTGTCTCTTTAATGTAACATAAGTCAGAGGTTTATGATGTCATTAGAAGTGTTGGGCAAGTTATTTTGAAAAAGTAATTAATTATAGTTACTAGTTACTTCTTCAAAAAAGTAACTGGGTTACAACATTCTAAAAGTAATTAATTACTTGAAAAATAACTATTACGTTACGTTACTTTACGTTACTCTAAAAAAATGCTTAACTCTCTGGGGTCCAATTGCACTCAAAAAACAGATTCAGGTCCTTCTTTCAAAGAACACATACAAATTTTGTTAGTTGTTCATAAATGTAATTAAAAAATACCAAATTAATTTGATTTTCTTTGTGTAAATTTAAAATTATTCTAAACCAGCAGAGGCTGATTCTGAACACAAAATGAATGAGTTTGTTGGGGCACTGGGGGTAGGGGGAGTACATTTTTGCACTTGCGCATTTGTAAACTCAAAAAAAAAAATTCAAGCCCCTCTTTAAGCTTAAACATTTTTTTTTATCTCACTCAACGCAAATGTAGCACTCCAGCATTACTGCAATTATTATTCGTGTGGTGAACAAACTCCAAAACACTTGCAAACCCCAAAACACAACGGAAGTGCTCCAGGACGCTAGGGGCAGTGTTGAGCTTTTGTTACCTAGTAACTACACAAGCCAGGAAGTACCAATGACCGGATTTGGGCTGTATCCCAATTCAGGGTCTGCAGCCTTAAAGGCCGCATTTTAAGGCCGATTACGTCACAGCGACACGACGAAGGCTGTCCCAATTCAAAGGCTGCTCGAAATGCGGCCCTCAAATGCGTCCTTCATTTCCCTGAATTTTAAGGATGGGTCGGTGTAGCCTTCATGGCCCAACATATCCCAGATTTCATAGCGCGGCGGTGGTGTGGATAATTTTGCCAAAAAAACCCGGCGGAAGCGGAGCCGCCGAAGAGTGAACTTTCAGAAGTAAGTACTGAATATTATGTCACTTATTTATGTGCAAATGTTTAATAATGAAGAACATTAAAACATTACTGTTGGCCACATGTCGGCAGAGTTATGTGACGTTAGCGATGTTTGTACTAACTTGGTTTTAAAGCCTTTACTTTTAAATATACGGCGTTCAATAGTTGACTTTAATCTTACAGAGACTCTGATGATTTTATGGATAATTAAAGTCAGTCATATATCCACAAACACAACAAGCTGAAAGTCAGTGATGCTGCTCGATTTGCAGTCCTGAACATCACGGCACAAGCAGGATTCACTGCACTGTTAATGTTAGCTATGTTATATTGCTGCCTCTGTTCGGTGGTGTCGAGCCAAACGCACTTTAACGTGTGTTTGAACGAGCTGATGGTTCACTCGTTAAGCTGAAAGAAAGATGCTTTAATCACAGCAGTCACACGTGTGTCCACTGCACCATCTGGAACTCTTCTTGTTTAGTCAAGTCAAGTTTATTTATAACGCACATTTAAAAACAACCAAGGCTGACCAAAGTGCTGTACAATAAAATACAAGTACATAAAACACCTCACTGATAAACCAATAAGTTAAAACAGTAAGTTAAACCTTGCTAAAAGCCAATGAGAAGAGGTGAGTTTTAAGAGCAGTTTTAAAAGTTCCTAGGCTTGTGGAGAATCTGATGTGAGGAGGTAAACTGTTCCACAGTCTGGGTGCAGCCACAGCAAAAGCCCTCTCTCCCCTAGTCTTTAATCTGTACCTGGGAACATCTAAAAGCATCAGGTCTGCTGACCTCAAAGATCTCCTGGGGCGGTAAATGCTAAGAAGCTCTGCCAGGTAAGGAGGTGCAGTACCGTTAAGAACCTTAAAAACCAGCAGTAAAATTTTAAAATCAATCCTAAAAGCAAAAAGTCAAAGGAAAGGTTGGGGTCTTTAGGAAGCCCAAACACAATGACTTCAGTTTTACTTTCATTTAGATGTAGAAAGTTAAGAGCCATCCAAGTCTTAATGTCAGACAGACAGGAGAATAATGGCTGCAGAGAGTCCTTACAGTCTAACCTCAGAGGGAGGTAGATCTGAATGTCATCAGCAAAGGTGTAGAAGGACACATTATGTTTGCGCAGCACATCGCCCAGAGGGAGCAAATACAGAGTAAACAGCAGGGGGCCTAGAATGGACCCCTGAGGTACACCACAAGTTAAAGGAGCTCTGGGAGATGACAGTTCACCGAGGTGAGCAGAAAAACTCCTGTTATCCAGGTAGGACTGGAAAAACTTTAAAACAGTACCTTTCAAACCGACACAGTGTTCTAGGCGGGATAACAGTATGTTGTGATCAACAGTGTCGAAGGCTGCTGTCAGGTCTAAGGTTACTAGGACAGCAGCACAACCAGAGTCTACAGTTAAAAGCAAATCATTAAAAACTCTCAGTAAGGGGGTTTCAGTGCTGTGACGAGCTCTAAAACCAGACTGAAACTTCTCATAGAGACTGTTGTTGTCTAAAAATGACTGGAGCTGCCTGAGGACAGCTCGTTCCAGTACTTTGGACAGAAAGGGCAGATTGGAGATGGGCCTATAATTAGAGAGTATAGATGGATCCAGGTTAGGCTTTTTGAGGAGAGGTTGAACAACAGCATGCTTAAAAAGTGTTGGGAAACAACCAGAGCTGAGACAGGCATTGATCAGGACCAGAAGGACAGGTCCAACTGAGTCCAGGACCTGCTTCAGAAGACGAGAGGGGATAGCGTCAGTGGAACAGTTGGTAGACTTGACCTTGCAGACTGTTTTATGCAGCTGAGAAAGAGAGATTAGCTCAAACTGGTTAAAAGCAGATTGGCACGAGGGAGAAACACAGGGTTTGAAAGGTGGAGGTGGAATGACAGACTGCAGGGAGGAAATCTTATTAACAAAGAAATATAAAAAGTCATTGCAGAGGGTGGCAGAAGGTGTGAGGCAGGTGGACGTATGAGGATCAACAATGGAGTTTAAAACACGAAACAGAGTCTGAAGTTTATGGACATTACTGCATTACTGTTTAGCACTCTTAATAACACAAACACTAAATCCTGCTTCTCTGGTGCTGTTTGTAGCAGTGTGTACACCTGAGACTGTCACCTGTCTGTCCTGCACTCTCTCTCTGTTTCTTTCTCTCTGATTGTGGAATAAAAGTATGAACATGTGTTTATAAGTTACACTTGTGTTTGAATCCTGCAGCTTATCACACATTTGATTTCCATGTGTGACGACTGCAAGTGTCCAGAGTGAGGACAGACTGAGGGAGCCACTGCTGCACATCATCTGTGAGGCTTTGCAGCCCTGATGATCCACCAGGACAAACTCAGCAGTGTGTGAGGAAGAGGAGGAGGAAGAGCCAGCAGCAGCTGACAGATGGAGAGAATAGACAGACTGTTCCCTGTTTGTGAAGGACTGCTAGGAAAGTTTAACATAACTGTCTGTGCTGAATCAGTCTTATTAGGTAATGTTCAAATAATGTGATCATCCCAGTGTTTCCAGTGTGGGAGAAAGTACTCAGGGCCTTCAAGCTACACACTATGAAAGGCAGCAACAAGTTTAATGTTCAGAAACCTAAAGTCTGTATCAGCAGCAGAATGGAGCTAAAATAAATGTTGGTTTCAGTTCTATGAAGCTTTGAGTATTTTGGATCAGTAGCTGCTGTGTTTGTTGCATCATATTGCTGTAACTGTTTATATGCTTTATATATTCTGAGCTAAGTTGATCTATAGTGTTACATCATATTCTATAAGGATGTTATGTGTTTGTAGACTTTCTGCCCAGTTTGACCCATTTAGCAGACGTCAGCCTGTTTAAGGCTCTGATGTCTATTCTGTGTGACTTACAGCAGTTATGACATGGTCTGATTTTCTCACCCAATAAAGGAATATTTCATATATCAGTCGACTCTTCATTCTATCAGACACAGTTATCACAGCTCCTACATTTGCTTTTTACACATATATGTAAGCAATGAGCCAAATTTAGTAATGCCAACATGAAGGAACAACATTTGTCTCTTATATATGATACACCTATATATGCACTGTCAAAGATACTTGTCTTTGAGTGAAGATTTAAGGTGATAAGACATATAAATAAATGCAACTTGAATCTGTACTGAGGCTCAGTATTTGACACAGAGTTCATGTTCACTGCTGTAATAGCTAATAATGATTAATATAATAACTATAATATTGGCCATATTATATTTACATTACCAAAGTGAGATGACTTTAGTCTCATGAACAACATCTAATTGTTATTTACTAGCTAATCTTAAATAACTGTTCAGTACAGAAATGAAGCCCAAAAATCATGTTTTACTGTCCTGTGGTCTCAGCCTCAGATACTTATCAAATCACACAAAGCTCTACTAGAAACAAACAAACAAATCAACAAAATATGTTCTCCTTCATTTCTGTCAAACAAAGTTGTATGACACATTTCCAGCGGTTAGTATCGTGGTGACGGAGACTAGTCCCATACAGACAAACTTGCCGTTTATTTTGCAAATCGAGCTCAACACTGCCCCTAGCGTCCTGGAGCACTTCCGTTGTGTTTTGGAGTTTGCAAGTGTTTTGGAGTTTGCATGTGTTTTGGAGTTTGCAAGTGTTTTGGAGTTTGTACGTGCTTTGTCTCTTGTACGTGCTTTGTCTCTAGGGGCCACCGTATCTCTCTGTACTTTTTGAATAAAACTACACCTTGAGGTAAGGTAACATATTAATTTTTCATATATCCAATTGTGTATTTCTTTATGAGCTTCTCTTCTTGAATACTGATGTAGCCGGATGGGCTACTCGCCTTTCTTTTTTTCTCTCTCTCTCGCTCGCTCTACTGCTCTCGCTCTCTCCTGTGCTTGCTCTCGGCTGTGCAACTAGGTTAATTGGGAACCCACCTGCATATTGATTGCAGGGTGGCGTCAGCCCGTATAAAGCTAAGCCGGTGTTTTTCTGGATCATTCCTCCCGTGCATTCGGCACAAAGCAGAAGTAAATGCTGGCACACTGCGACGGACTGATCAGCAAGCGAGTAGATCATATGACAGCTACAGTGCGGCAGTTTCTGTTTTATTCCAGCGTTGCGGGGAGAGGTGCTCGAGTTATCTCCACCAGTGAGAGTATAACGCCTCTGGTCCTGGGGGTTTGATCGCTGCCTTCACCTCTCCGTGGCAACTCACCCAACCTAGCCGCTGTTGTGAGGGCTTCTCCTCGGTGGAGCCTGGAGGACTGTTGCTTGTAACCACGCTTCTGAGATTGGACTGAAGCGATCCTCTGCCCGAGTGTCGTGCTGGGAACTTTAAATCGCCTCAGTTGCTGGTCTCAGCCTGTGGGGAGCCAGACCGACTTGCGATTGAGGCTTGGACAATTACCACCAGCACGAGTTGTAGTTTGACCCGTGGGGCATAAGCCTTCCAGTGTGGTGTGTGTGCGTGTGATTTCTTTTATAAAAGTTATTAAAGTTTGTTTATTGTTTATTGTTATTATTTTTTGTTTATTTTAAGTGTGAATTTTATCATTTTTTTTGTTGTATTTTATTTTGAAAACCCAGAAACCGGATCTCATTCTAGCATTTAGAAGCTGCTTCCGCTCCTCACAGCGCGCGTTTGCACTGTGAGGGTAAGTTCTGTAATGAAAGGCTCTGGCATTTTTATGATTTCTGGTGTGAATGTTGTTACATAAGTTGCACATGTCGATGTATATAAGTTTATATTGATGTAAGGATATTACTGTGTAACCGAAACAAAGGGTGATTGCTGTTAAACAGTGTTTCTGCCATATTCATGCTCTTTGGCAGTAAGCTTTTGTCGGCCCCCTAGTGGTTGCTGCGCATAGCAAGAAATGTGTTTGGACTTACTGTTTTTCTGTGCTTTTTGTGATGTTGCTTTACATTGTAGGAGCTACAATTGCTGGTACCATCAGAAGACACCTGTTGAGTGTGTTTTATGTCTTCTACAGGTATGTGAGCTGTTAACAGTCATCTTGTCTGTAAAGCACAAGCAAGTGAAAATGTAGTGCGCTACTGTTAATTTTCCACTGCAGCGGTCTCCAACCGTTTTTGCACCACGGACCAGTTTATGCCCGACAATATTTTTCACGGACCGGCCTTTAATGTGTTGCGGATAAATACAACAAAATAAAACTAGTACCGGTACCGAAAAAAAGAAGATTTATTCATAACACACGTGAAAAGACCCAGGAAAACAGAGTTAACGATCAAAACAATAACAAAATAATGCTGAAAACCGATAAAAACCCTGAAAACCAGACATTTCACACCTGAGCCTCAACTCTCGGGGCCCGGTACCAAACGACTTACGTACCGGTCCGAGGCCCGGGGGTTGGGGACCGCTGCACTACAGTGCAATGTTTAGCCAGTGATACTGTTTACTGAGACTTCAGTACAAGGTATCCAGCAATGGTATGTATTACAGTCAAGGCATGCTTATTGTTCACGGAACTGTAAATGGGCTGCCAAAATTTAATGAGATCATTCAGCTGTGCATAGTTGAGAAGAAACTGTGTTTCATAGTTAGGGAACTATGTTCTTGGTACAGGGAGCATTATGGTGGATTTGAGCTGTCTACCCCAGCCACTAAAGAGCTGGCCATAATTGAGCTTGGTGACTTGGAGGACCCATATCCCCTTGCGGACTACATTGTGGAGGGACTACGCTTCGTGCTGTTAAGGGTAAATTTTCTTCAATAACATAGCCTTTAACATTTCTTAAATTTAGATTGTAAAGATTCTTAAAAAAGAGCAGAGGGGTCTCTGCTAGAGGATGCCTGACCATAACCTCTGGCTCTGGAAAGCAAACTCTTTGAAGGTTTCGCTTATAGTTGTGTCTGGCATGGAACAGCCAGACTCTCCATTGTCGTCCTGGAAGCTTCTTTCAGCCCTGGGAGACCCAGCAGCACACTTTCTTAGGTGACACTGAAAAGTTAATAAAAATAACACTGCTGGGTGAGCATACCTGAAGAATCATACAACGGCGCGAGAAATGTATGTGGTTTTAGAGCATGATAATGATAAACCTAACTGGAATGAAAATCCCTCTAGAGCTGTATTTATGTTCATTTAATATGCCATCATTTGGCTGTGCTTTTTCTGTTCGAGAGTAAAGGTTGTCCCATAATGGCAAGCCCTGTTCTGAGAATCATCTTTGGGGATGTGTCAGATTCCAGGAAAATGCATCTAGACTCTGGAATTACAGCAACATTATCAGAACTCCATATGTTGGTGAAGACATTCTTCGATTTGAAAGAACACTTCCGTTTGCAGTACGTGGATGAAGACTTTAATGTATATATGAACTTAACTTCACGTACACAAACAGCAGTGTTTACACTTGCCAAGGAACTTCCAGCCCTGGGCCTTCTTTAGTTTCATCCTGCAGTGATGATACCCTATATACATCAACCCCTCATTCATCACAGGAAGTTCAACCAACAAGACAGTTTTCCTTGCCCAATGTGTTTGTGGTCCCTAAATTCACATATGACGTGGAATTGGAACTCCAGCAGAAAAACACAGAATATGAAGCAAATGGCACACTCTTCAAGCCTGGCATGAAACTGAAAGGAGTCATCCTTGATGGATTAGCTCAAGAAATGCTGAAATACACAAAATATCCTAAAGACTGTCAATGTGAAGAGGTGGCAGCAGCACTAACAAGGACCCATCCTTGTTTAGGATCTAAGACAGGATTCTGGGGATGGAAACAATCTCTGAAGTACAAAATGCAAAACTATCAAACAAAGCTTGGGCGGCTTGGCGATCCTGAAATCCGTGTGAGTTCCTTAAAGCACAAACTGCTGCCAACATCAAAAAACCAAGAAAGGCTGAGGTCTATTATGTCCCTTTACCCCCAAAAGGTGAAAGCACTGAAAGCTTAGAAACTGAAAGAGTGGCTCTATTCTCAGAAATCAAAAAGCAGGACAATGAAGCAGTGATAAAAGCAAAAATAGAAAGAACCTTCTCCCATAGACGACTAGAGATTGTGGAACAGAGGCCAATGATCAAAGACTTCATAAACAGATGGCCTGCCCTTTTCAAGGAAAGTGATGTAAGTAAAATGATTGTGTATCAACAAATTTAAGTATTGTTTGTTTTGTCAGAGCTTTTAACTATATTACAGGATATTTTTCTGTAGATGGACTGAAGATTTGAGCAAAAAACCCTTTTGTCTGTAGTTTAGCCAACTTATAATAAATTTAAACTAAACTTTGGTGAAAAACGTAGTGGTCCTAGTGGTAAGGGTGGTGACTTGAAGCCCTTTTTCCAGCAGCACTGCTCAGCCAAAAAAGCTCAGTACAGTGTGGGTTAGCACAACTCACAACAGTGTAGTTGGTTTTCCCTGCCAAATTCGTGAAAAAAACAACCAAAAAACCCCCAGCTCTAGTTAAGGGGTATTAGTTGCAGTCATTATCTTTATTGGAGACAGAAATAGCACAAGGTAAACAGTAACCAGTGTGAAGTATAATTTAGGAACACTACAGCACAATAATGGGGGTGATTTTCAACATGAACCACAATGAAGCAGGTACTAAAAATTTGGGGGGGAAATAGCGAATCATGCTATTGGAAAAGGCTGTCTAACCGAAAGGCTACCATCAAAGTCATGCTGAGTAGTGCTGTGTAGGGAAAACCCCTATAACGGTATTATAAGAAAAGGCTAAATTAACTGTGAATGCTGTTGTCATGGAAAAGGACACGTCAAACTTAAAATTCAGCTACAAACAGTTTAGGTCTTGACAAACTTCACGGATGGTTCAAATTTTCAGAAACTTTAAGTGTGTTGATTCAACAGTCTGTATTTAAACTTCTAGTTTACTATATTTATGTATGTTTTATTTCCAGGTGAATGCAGAGTTTGCGCAGATCACTACAAAACCCCTGCAGGCCACTTTTTCATTAATTTCATACATTGTTTTAGTAAGTATCCAAAACATACAAGTTTCATTATATAATTTTTCAAGGGATCTTATATCTGTTTTCACTCTTATATGCTTTTCATACAAGTTTCACACAAGACAGATACAAACTTTATAAGATTTATATATATCTTTTCCATATGGGTTGGCTCAGCTGGACAACTTAACAGACAAGCTGATGCAAATTTTTGAGGGCAGCAAAGGAGCAAAGGGCCAAAAGATCAAGGATATCATGGCAATCAGTAGTTTGGTCAGTACTAATGATAAACCCATCAATTAAATGCAATCAACCAATTACATTTTTTTCACCCGTTTTTTTTCACCCTTGCATTAGTGTGATGACATCGACTGGTACGCTTTATTTTCTAGCTTCAATTTGAGTTAGGTTCATCGCACACAACATCCTTATATATTCAAATAAGACAATATTATTGTGAAATATGTATTATTCTTAATAGTCATTGTTGAAACGTGTACTGGAGAGCACTTTTTAAGGGGACAGATTCAGCAAAAATTCAATTTTTCATTCCTTTGGTGCTGCCATGTAGGTATCTACTGCCTCTATAAAGACGGTAAATGTGAAGAAAACATTCATCAATTTTCTGTCAGTGTTTCAATTCAGTTTATTTATATAGCGGTATATCACAACAACAGTCATCTCAAGGCACTTCATAAAGTAAACACTTTTAAAGTAAACAGTAAGTAAACACAGCATTTTACAGTGGCTTGCAAAAGTATTTTGCCCCCTTGAACTTTCCCACATTTTGTCACATTACAGCCACAAACATGAATCAATTTTATTGGAATTCCAGGTGAAAAACCAACACAAAGTGGTGCACACGTGAGAAGTGGAACCAAAATCAGACATGATTCCAAACATGTTTTACAAATAAATAACTGCAAAGTGGGGTGTGCGTAATTATTCAGCCCCCTTTGGTCTGAGTGCAGTCAGTTGCACATAGACGTTGCCTGATGAGTGCTAATGACTAAACAGAGTGCACCTGTGTGTAATCTAATGTCAGTACAAATACAGCTGCTCCGTGACGGCCTCAGAGGTTGTCTAAGAGAATATTGGGAGCAACAACACCATGAAGTCCAAAGAACACACCAGACAGGTCAGGGATAAAGTTATTGAGAAATTTAAAGCAGGCTTAGGCTACACAAAGATTTCCCAAGCCTTGAACATCCCACTGTTCAAGCGATCATCCAGAAATGGAAGGAGTGTGGCACAACTGTAAACCTACCAAGACAAGGCCGTCCACCTAAACTCTCAGGCCGAACAAGGAGAGCGCTGATCAGAAATGCAGCCAAGAGGCCCATGGTGACTCTGGACGAGCTGCAGAGATCTACAGCTCAGGTGGGGGAATCTGTCCACAGGACAACTATTAGTCGTGCACTGCACAAAGTTGGCCTTTATGGAAGAGTGGCAAGAAGAAAGCCATTGTTAACAGGAAACCAGAAGAAGTCCTGTTTGCAGTTTGCCACAAGCCATGTGGGGGACACAGCAAACATGTGGAAGAAGCTGCTCTGGTCAGATGAGACCAACATGGAACTTTTTGGCCAAAATGCAAAACGCTGCACATCACTCTGAACACACCATCCCCACTGTCAAATATGGTGGTGGCAGCATCATGCTCTGGGGGGGCTTCTCTTCAGCAGGGACAGGGAAGCTGGTCAGAGTTGATGGGAAGATGGATGGAGCCAAATACAGAGCAAGCTTGGAAGAAAACCTCTTGGAGTCTGCAAAAGACTTGAGACTGAGGCGGAGGTTCAGCTTCCAGCAGGACGACGACCCTAAACATAAAGCCAGGGCAACAATGGGATGGTTTAAAACAAAACATATCCATGTGTTAGAATGGCCCAGTCAAAGTCCAGATCTAAATCCAATCAAGACTCTGTGGCAAGATCTGAAAACTGCTGTTCACAAACGCTGTCCATCTAATCTGACTGAGCTGGAGCTGTTTCAAAGAAGAATGGGCAAAGATTTCAGTCTGTAGATGTGCAAAGCTGGTAGAGACAGACCCTAAAAGACTGGCAGCTGGAACTGCAGCAAAAGCTGGTTCTACAAAGTATTGACTCAGGGGGCTGAATAATTACGCACACCTAGGGATGGGTATCGAAAACCGGTTCTTGTTGAGAACCGGTTCCCACTGTTTCAATTCCTTGGAAGTGTTTGCCATTTTTGCAAACGATTCCCTTATTGATTCCAGTCGCCTCAAATGACGTCACCACGTTGCGGAGCGTCATTTACCTGGCAGGAAACACGGCGCCAGCGGCTCAAATGCTCAAAAGCTTGGTTATACTTTACGAGAACGGATGACAACAGGGCAACTTGCAATACTTGCAAAGTAGAGATTTCATTTAAGGGAGGAAACACTACGAATATGCAAAAGCATTTGCTCACAAAACACGATGACCTTAAATGAATGTTGTGTTTTTAATTCCGCTCCGGACTCGTGAATCTCAACCCAGCAGCAGCGGTAACGTTTGCACGTCCTCTCCCGTTAATACGGCAGGTAAATAATCAACTAACAGTGCATATTGTTTGTGTTATATTACATAACCTGCCATTACTGTGCGCTGCATTTAAGTGACCATGATGAGGGAGAGACAGTCTGGCTCAGATGCTGGCAGTATGAACAAAAGTGATCGATTTACACCACGGTTGCTCATAATTTCATCTCTATTGACACCCTTTTCTCAACGAGAAATCTGGGCTCGGGAGAGCCTGAGTGCCCTGGAGGGACTTTCCCTGCCGGATACACGATGGACGGGTGGCAGAACTGGAGGATCATGTGCCTGGCGGGACTGTCGATCGAGGACGCTGAAGATATCTATCTATTCGGAACCGTGATAACAGGGTTCATGCTGATTGGCGTTGGCTTAGCCCTGGTTTATCAGAGAAATAAGAGAGCGGAACCGGCTGTTCAAACCCCCCCAAGGCTGCCTGCTGGAATCGAAATGGAACAAGGCGCAACCTCTCACAACGAACGTAATATGATCAACACCTTGGAGACGCTTGCAGCTGCTGTGAAGGCTCAAAACAACACCATTGAGCGTATGAGGGGAAACATCAGAGAGAGGCCTGCTCAAAATGAGACCCTTGAGCGACAGTTGGAAAACATCGCGGAACGGATCACTGCAGCTGTGAGGTCTCAGAATCAAAAGAACGATAACACCATGGAACAGAAGTTTGATACCATCATGGGGAGGCTCGCGACTCTCCAACGGGAGATCGAGAGGCCAGTGTCGGAGTGTTAGGGCAGCCTGAAAATTCTCCTGGGCTGCTTGCATGGAAATTAACAAAACCAACATAAACATTGCGGATCCCCATAACGGCGCCAGCTGCAGGCCCAAGGCTGGAGCCGAACAATCACTCCCTGATAACGACTGTGTTACGGCTATTCTTCCCATCCCATGCAAGGACACCTGGATTGGCTGGAGGACTGTTTACTTAGCCTGATAGGCCGAAGGACACTGTCTCAGCTGAACTATGGACACGCACACACACACTTACACTGACAGGCACTCACTCATCCCCCCTCCCTTTCCAACGCCTTCGATGCTTGTTTCCTGCGAGGGAACGCGGCGGGCTGTGTGCCGCGCTGGAATGGTAGCGCTGTGCAGGGTGGCTGCTGTGTTCGCTTCGGATTACTCCTCACCCCCCACCCACCCCTGTGGCTTGTCATCTCTTCACAATGTTGTGTTGAGGACATTTATGTGCTTTTTTTGTGCAAAGGAGTTTTTTTGTTTCCTGTTCTCATGCTGTCCTACCATGGAAGCACAGCATGAGTAGGGGTCTCTTTTTCCTCTTGTACTTTCCCCACTGTAGTGTACATTTCAATGTTTTTTTCTCTGATTCTACCAATCTCCGACCTGTATCCCCATGTAATGTTTGTGCCATATGTGTAAGGTCGGGGGGGGGGGAGGGTCCCATTTCACTGCAGGGCAACCTGCATGTGACGAATAAAGCTTTGATTGATTGATTGATTGATTGATTGATTGATTGATTGATTGATTGATTGATTGATTGATTGATTGATTGATTGATTGAGTTGTCGCTGCAGTCTACCAGTAGTGTTTCCTTTCAGGCCAGGATAGACGAATGTCACCAAGCAGTGACTCAGTTTGTGGTCAAAGGTTTGCACCCATTTGCCACAGCAGATGATTTTCAGTAAGTGAATGTGTCTAATTGTAGGCAGGGACATTACTGAATATTCTTGTGTAATTGCTACAGAATAATTTATGTTATACTTTGTTATTGCTACAGAAGAATATTTATTTTATTATTTTACATTTACAATTTTTTTCCTGGGGACCCTGTGACACCCCATTGACCTTAGCCATTCTAAGGTCAGTGAATCCCAGGAAGGCGGCAGGTCCTGATGGAATACATGGAAAGGTTCTCAGAGCATGTGCTGACGAACTGACCGGAGTCTTCACTAAAATCTTCAACCTTTCCTTGTCATCAAACACCGTCCCACCCTGCCTCAAAACCTCCACCATCATCCCCATCACCAAGAAGTCAGCTGTGGCCAGCCCAAATGACTACAAGCCTGTTGCACTTACGCCTGTAGTGATGAAGTGCTTTGAGAGACTGGTCTGTCAGCACATCAGGGCCGGTCTGCCTCCCTCTCTGGACCCCCACCAATTTGCCTACAGGACAAATCGATCCACCGAGGACGCCATCACCATAGCGCTCCACACTGCACTGAGTCACCTGGAGCACCGAGGAAGCTATGTGAGAATGCTCTTTCTGGACTTCAGCTCAGCATTCAATCATATCATCCCGGAGATCCTGGTCCAGAAACTGTCTCACCTGGGACTCTCCACCCCCATCTGCCTCTGGATCAAGGACTTCCTGACAAATAGACCACAGTCTGTCAGACTCGGCCCCCACCGGTCCAGCACCATCACACTCAGCACCGGGTCTCCACAAGGATGTGTTTTGAATCCCCTCCTGTTTACGCTCTACACATCCGACTGCTCCCCTACCCATCTCTCAAACACCATCATAAAGTTCGCGGATGACACCACAGTGGTTGGACTCATCTCAAGGGGGGATGAGTCGGACTACAGAGATGAGGTCAACAGACTGACTGAGTGGTGTTCAGTTAACAACCTCCAACTGAACACCACGAAAACTAAAGAACTTATCTTGGACTTCAGGAGGGGCAGAGCAGACCCGGCCCCACTTTACATTCACGGAGAGGGTACACTCCATGAGGTTTCTGGGCGTGCAGATCTCTGATGACCTCTCCTGGACTGCAAATACCACGGCGGTGGTAAAAAAGGCCCAGCAGCGTCTCCACTTTCTGAGAGTGCTCAGGAGGAACAACCTGGAGGAGAAGCTGCTGGTGACATTTTACAGAGCCACCATAGAGAGCATCCTAACGTACGGCACAACAACATGGTATGCAGGGTGCTCATCTGCGGACAGGAAAGTACTGCAGAGGGTCATCAACACAGCCCAGAAGATCACTGGCTGCTCTCTGCCCAGCCTGGAGGTCACTGCAAACTCTCGGTACCTCAGCAGAGCTGGCAATATCATCAAGGACCACTCTCACCCCAGCAACCAACTGTTTGAACTATTACCGTCAGGCCGACGGTACAGGTCACATAAAACCAGGACAAACAGATTCAGGGATAGCTTCTTTCCCAGAGCTATCACCGTAGTAAATAAGCACAAAAACAATTGAACCTATTCCATACCGTCACTGCCATTATATTATGCTGCTATTCATACTGTCATTATATTAATGCTGCTATCCTGTATATATCGTACTTACTATTGTTTGAGTACTTGCAATTATTTTATTGTACTTTTTATATTTTACATTTATATTTATTATTTATCTTGCACCAAGGGAGTGGCACTCCAATTTCATTGTACTCTGTACAATGACAATAAAGGCTATTCTATTCTGTGGATCTCTTAAAGATCTCACTGTTGAGTTTGTAAGGCCATGTTACTCCTAAATTTCTATCTTGTTCAAAGAGAAGATATAAAACAAAGTTCTAAGCTAACCGACCTTAGTGTTCTCCTTTTTTAAATATCGATAAGAGAATCGATAAAGAATCGAATCGTTAAACCGAATCAAAAATGGAATCGGAATCATGAAAATCTTATTAATCCCCATCCCTATGCATACCCCACTTTGCAGTTATTTATTTGTAAAAAATGTTTGGAATCATGTATGATTTTCGTTCCACTTCTCACGTGTGCACCACTTTGTGTTGGTCTTTCATGTGGAATTCCAATAAAATTGATTCATGTTTGTGGCTGTAATGTGACAAAATGTGGGAAAGTTCAAGGGGGCTGAATTTTGCAAGCCACTGTATCTACAGCGTGGGCCATTTATATGGATACACCGTAATAACATGGGAATGGTTGGTGATATTAAAGTCCTGTTTGTGGCACATTGGTATACGTGAGGGGACAAAGTCTTCAAGATGGGTGGTGACCATGGTGGCCATTTAGAAGTCGGCCATCTTGGATACAACTTTTTTTCAATAGGAAGAGGGCAGCAATAGCAACACCGCAGGAAAAATGCCAGCACAGGCATCCAGTATCCGTAGTTTCAGGTGCTGCACATCTCGTATCTTCACATCATAGACAATGGCCTTCAGATGACCCCAAAGATAAAAGTCTAAGGGGGTCAGAGCGGGAGACCTTGGGGGCCATTCAACTGGCCCACGACGACCAATCCACTTTCCAGGAAACTGTTCATGTAGGAATGCTCGGACCTGGCACCCATAATGTTTCCAGCAAGATGGTGCAAAAACTCAAGGAACGTGCCAGCTTCAGTGCATAAAGAGGGAAACACATCATCATGTAGCAATTTCAAATATCCAGTGGCCTTGAGGTTTCCATTGATCAAATCAAATCAAAATTTATTTATATAGCACATATTAAAACAACAGTGTTGACCATAGTGCTTCATAGTCAGTAAAAGCATGAGACAATTAAAACAAACAATAAAACAGGACAACAAACAATAGGTAACAACACAACAAGCTAGAACAGCCAACTAGTTAGAATCAAAAGCGAAAGTAAAAAGATAAGTTTAAAGACGTGATTTAAAAGACTGGATAGACTCGGCAGTACGAATATGAACAGGGAGGTTATTCCACAGTCTAGGTGCCACGGTGGCAAATGCCCGGTCACCTCTCGACTTCATTCGAGACCTAGGTTGTGCTAGGAGCCTGTGATTGGATGATCTAAGTGCTCTGTTGGGATTGCGGTCCCGTTTACTGTCTAAGGACAGTAAACGGGACGAAACTATTGAGGAAAAACAGTCGTATATATTGTTTATCATGATTCTGGTTCTACGTGGCCTATCAACACAATTTAATTCAATTCAAGCTCAAAGTCTGTTAGTTGTCCTTCGTACAAGGCTGATGATTAGGGGGTGCAGAACCTTTTAGTCTGTGGGTCCAAGGCTCTGGAACAGTTTACCATGTCAGCTCCGTTTAGCTGACTTTGTGGATTCTTTTAATAATCAGTTACAAAAAAAATAGTTACAAACTTCATTCAGGCCGTTTGTTGACATTCTTTTGTTATTTTGTTATTTATATTTTTGTGGAAGACAACCTTTTTGCCGCCCTATAAAATTTTTCTGCTTTTTTTTTTTTTTCAGAGCAAGGGATTTTCAAGAAGCTTGAAAAGAAAAGTGACTGGACTGCTTTTGATTTCTTGAAGATGTTTCACCTCTCAGCTGAGAAGCTTTATAGGTTGAAGAAGCTTCAACTTCAACAATCCCAGTGACATGCCTTCTGACCGATGTAGAGTATATTTTATCTGAGTCTGGGAACAAGGGGAATGACTTGCCTATCAATAGGGGCGAGGTTCCAAAATCCCCCGTCGTGGTACGTGCATGTGGAGGCTCAGCTCGCCCTTCGCGGTATCTCGGCTGACGACACGAAGTATCACCATGTGGTGGCCTTGCTCAACCTGCTGGCCACCCGTCGCGTGATGACCCTTCTCCGGGACCCACCCACCCAGGGGAAATATGCCGCCCTTAAAGAGATGCTTCTTCGGCGCTTCACCGGTTACCTAAGGCCGCGCTCCAGGCTTCCTTAACAGGCGACGACTGGGTCGACCGTCTTCCGTGGGTTTTGCTGTGATTGCGTAGCGCGGTTAAAGAAGACCTCGGGGTTTCCCCGGCTGAACGGGTCCTGAGAGCCCCCCCGTGTTTCGATACCTCTGTCCCCCCCAAGGGACTAATTTTCTGTACCTGGCCCTGTGCACCACTGCTTGCCTGACACTTTTGTTCCGAGGTCGTTGGACTCTGCTCATTTCGTTTTCGTCTGGCACAATGTCCATAGGACTCCGCTGTGTCCACCATATGACGGGCCGTACAGGGTTCTTAAACCGGGCAAAAAACATTTCATTTTGGACTTTGGCGGTCAGCAGGAGGTTATCTCTGTTGACAGACTTGAGCCTGCACGTGTTCTGCAAGATGATCAGGTGGTCCCGGCTCAGGCCCCTTGTCGCGGCCTGCTTTTTCCCCTAAGAGCGCCCCACAACCAATGCAGCCCGAGTTGTCTGCAGCTTTTTCTGACTGCCAGTGCCAGCCTTGCTCCCGGGCTGGGTTTCCTTCAGTCAGTTCCCCACCCCCCTGGTTCAGCCGTTCCGGCCGTTTGCTTAATCCCTGGGTCCTGGACTAGTTCTGCTGGGTGTTGGGGGGGGGGGGGATGTGTGGTGGACCACTAGAGGGCTCCACTCACACCCAGTGTTGAGGAAGTGTGTTGCTGTGTTTTGTGGCGCGATGTGTTCAGTTGAAGTATGGAGAGGAATAAAGGATGAGTGAGAACTAAGAGCTCCGTGTCATCCATGCTTACCTCCACATTATAGTTTTTATGGACAGAATTTCTAGGTGTAGCCTCAGAGTCTCATCTCTGTTTGTTGCAGAGGATATGGTTCTGTTGGCTTCATCGGGTGGTGGCCTGCAGCCCATGCTGGAGCAGTTTCAGCCAAATGTGAAGTGGCAGGAATGACAGTCAGCACCTCCAAGTCGAAGTCCTTGGTCCTCAGCCAGAAAAGCTTGGAGGGCATACCACGGGTCAGGCTCGAGTTACTGCCCCAAGTGCACGAGTCTATCTTGTGCTTTTGTTCATGAGCGAGAGGAGACAGGAGCAGCAGATTGATGCTAGCAAGTGAAAGTATTATCATTTAATTTGTCACACATTTCTCACCATGAACTTAGTGACTTCAGTAACACTTATATCACAGGTAGGCTTTCAATTTTCAGTTCATTAAATATACTTGCTGAACCAATCTGGATCATTCACCTTATCATAACTAGATTAACCACCAGAGGGAAGAAGAAAACCACAAATAAAACAAAAGCGTTTCAACTTTGCCACTCACTTGTTTTCATAAGGCTCTTAGCTGAGTCAGTCATAACTGGTCAATTGCAACAAAGATTTGAAGATGATCTGTTTTTGTAAAGAAGTAATAAACAGTGCTTCAAATGCGATTTTCTCCCTCAGTCAACATGTGAGGCTGTTTAAGTTTAGTTATTCAAACCAATTTATAAAACAAAATATACAGAGGAAAGATTTATTTATTATTAGAACCACAGGTTTAGCTCAGGGCTGAGTAAAATTCAGTCTTTGCCATCATTATCCCAGCATGAAGTTTGGTTGGCTTAAGGTTTCTGGGAGTTAATGTCATCAGGTTTGTTGTACACACTGTTAAACATAGCATGCAGATGAAGCGTTAGGTTTTATTTTTAATTAATTCAAAATAAATGTTATAAATACATTTTTTTTAAAAAAGACTTAATATGTTTTAAGTTTTCATGGGCTCATTCTGACCAATCACAGCACATTTTCACACTTTAAATCTGAGCAAACATGTCTGAAGCAACCTCTGAACCTTCTCTTTATTTCCAGCCTGTACTGTTCTGGATGATTGACAGGGATATGTTAAACACAGAGTGTTTGCAGGTCTGCCCCAGGTTTGTGTCCCTCACAACTGAATTCTACTGATACACTTAAGTTGAACTAATTTATATACTTTGGTAACTAAAAACTCAAACATTCATATTGCTGAAGAGTTATTGCAGCTTTATTTAGTTCACAGTAGTTTCGTGCTTCTGCAGCAGGACTGAGGATGACACTGGGTCAGACTTTGGGAAATACCCCCTTGTGTCTCTGAAACTAAAAACAGCTAAAAATCTTAAAGCTATAAAATTGCTAAATAAATGGAAATGTGTGAAGCATATTGTGTGGTCAGTCAGCTGCTCTATAGTGAGTTCATTGATGCATTTCTGCACTGAGAGAAAATGTGTATGAGAAAGATATTTTCATACTTTTATAAATGTGGCTACATTTCCCTATCAGTAGTGATATACCACTGATTCTGGTCCTGTGCCTGCAATTTGGCAAAAAGGAACTCTTACTTCAAGGATGGATGTCAGTTACATATGGACCCAGCAGACTTGAGTTTGCAGAATATGTCTTCCCAGCGTCAGTGTTATCCACACGAATCAATTTAAACCCAGGGTATTTTCTTTAACTTTCTGATGACTATGACCTACTCCCTGGTGTTTCCCGACACTGGTTTGTTAGCTTAAACTGTAACCCAGGTAAGAGCAAATCCGCCTTATGAGCAGTTTGGGATGGGCAGCCTGGTTAAAGAGTTTCTCCTCCTCCCTCCTGGAAGTCATCACCTCATGGTTGGACTGGTCCCTCTTTGCCAGTTATTGCTACAAGCTCTGAAAGGAGGAAGTGGAGCTCCCACCCTAGAGATGGGCAATATATCGAGTTTTTAAAACATATCGATATTTTTTTATACGAGATATAAGATGTGACAATATCCTTTATATCGATATAGTCTATGTTACGTTATAATTATCGTTGTGGAGCCGCAAGTTTGCCTCTCTTTCGTCCACTTTTGTCTCTACGCAACGTTACTCCGCCTCGCCTTCACTGAAGACAACTCCCCCTCCTACCCCATCGCTTCACGTGCAGGCAGCGACAAGACGGACACGGCAAATCTCCGTTAACGAGTTACTGCGCATCGCCCCATGCGTGGGGCTGGACGGCGTCAACGTGCTAACGAGCTAAACATGCTAACGAGCTAACAGCGCTAACCCTAAAATCCTTTCATTCTCTCAAAAGTTGATAGCGCGCCTTATGTATGAATTCTGGTTGTGCTTGGTGGCCGCGAACCAATTTTATGTGGTACACGGCGCTCAGCAATCTGTCACAAATGTTTGAGTACGACTTTGGTAAACTACGGAGCTGCACCGCTTGATAGATTGTCGGCGCATTACGGCTACCGAAGAGCTTCGCGGAGTGATACGTACTGTCCATCAACGTAATATTACCGTATTGTGTGTGTATAAGGACCATAAATGGCACCTGTAAGAGACGTGGTTGCGAAGCGGATTTCAAACTCCAGGCTGTCAGTCACACAGCAAAACTTGGGAACAGAGCAGCTGTGAAATCTGTCTGTCTTTGTTATTACGCTCAGCGTCTTTTAGTTTACATTTTGACTGCACAATTGTGAGCTCTTTGTTTAGCACAAAAACAACCTTGTTTTCTTTTATTTATGGAGCATTATTATTTAATGAATGCTCATAATTTAATTTTGAGTAATTATTCATGTACATCTGTGCTGTATGTTAATAAAAGTGCCTGTGTGACATCTGGGACACAGCTTTGACTAAGAACTCTCTTTTTGTTCTTACTTTATGGCTTAAAAAAAAATATATCGAGATATATATCTTATATCGCCATCCAGCTAAAAAATATCGAGATATGAATTTGGGGTCATATCGCCCAGCCCTATCCCACCCTACCCCTAATCCACACCAGTGGAGCTGTGGATTCAGGTGGTGGAATCCACAGCTCCACTGGTTTATGCTGACACCAGGTCTCTGGTGGAAACTTCGAGGATGAACATTTCTCCTGTGCTCTTTATGAGTCTGAAGAAATTAAATGGTAAATGGCCTGTATTTATATAGCGCTTTACTAGTCCCTAAGGACCCCAAAGCACTTTACACATCCAGTCATTCACACATTCACACACTGGTGATGGCAGCTACATTGTAGCCACAGCCACCCTGGGGCGCACTGACAGAGGCGAGGCTGGACACTGGCACCACCTCTGACCACCACCAGTAGGCAACGGGTGAAGTGTCTTGCCCAAGGACACAACGACCAACACTGTCCAAGCCGGGGCTCGAACCGGCAACCTTCCGATTACAAGACGAACTCCCAACTCTTGAGCCACGTTTGCCCCATTAAGCCTGACTATTATGAGGAAGGGTTTTGTGTTCCAGACCCGGCCACTGAAGCAGATATGCGTTTTGTTTCTGACCCTGCAAACAGTAGAAAACTGAGTTAAATGTTGCTGAGCCTACTACCGGCTTTTTGTGAGTCTGTCCCATGCTGAAGTTCATATCTCTAAATTGTGTAATAAATTTTGTATTTCCAAGCTGTCCGATAATTATGTAGCGAGTAAAAGCCACCGAGTAACCGCTAAGAGCCTCTATACTACTCGTGCAAACTTTCAGGCCCAAAGCTCTTACAGGAACGAGCCCAGAATAAACGGGACAAGAGGGTCAAATATCAGTCAGATACGTTAAAATTTATTATTTTAAAAGAAAACAAAGGGTTTGCAAAAGGCCTAAAACATCAAAATGGAAAAGGTCACTAACGACCACAATATAGTCTTATTGGTGCAACCTGCCAGCAATGCAACTATCACCTGTGGGCTTGCTCTCCCTCGGCGGTCCCAGATGCTCGTTGCTTTAAAAGAAACAAATCCACCCCAAATAAATCCGAGCCCAACAGAACACTTATTGCATGCACTAAGTGTTTTAGTTCAGGGAATAAATGGTGGCACTAAAATCACTCTTAATAAAAGGTATTCACCACAAATCCACACAGAGCACCTCTAAAAGACCTAATTCCCCTAAAGTAAGAGCCCAGCTCAGGGATTGCACACTGCCCGACTAATATTGCACCAGCCCACTGAAAATAAAAACAAACCCAGCATAAAAAACAAACAGTTTTAAAAGGTGACCCTACTCTAAAACCAACTTGGGAGAAAAACTCAACGAAAAACAGGAGGAAAAAACAGTGACAAATTCACATGTGCAGCCTGTCCTGCAGGAGGAAATACAAAATAAATTAGATTGTAGCGCATAAATATACTTTTTATTATGTCAAATATATTAAGTTAACATACCTCCAGCAGACAACTGTGTTTGCTGCACACCTGGCTTGTCTTCTAAAATCACTACTAGAAACATAAAATACAATAAACATCAAATACATTTCAACGAATTTAAAAAAGCACTACAAGATAGTGATGGGACATTCTGTATCGAGGCTTCGAAGCTTGTGTCGAGTAATGGAGGGGGCGTTTCCGCGATGCGCGTATCGAGGCTTGCTTCATTTATGGGAGGAGCTGAAAATGATGACGTCCGAAGCCTCGCTGCCCGGCTGTACCACGTGACTGGTTCATGAAGTGGTTCGAACTTTGCCGCGAGCTATGACAGCGATATAAACCCCTCAGACTTCATTCAAAAATGTGGGTGTTTGATGGAGAGTTGTTAGTGAGAGTTTGGAGACAGTTTGGAGGTTTATGAGAGTGAGGAGAGAAAGTCAGGAGAGAATGGAGCCAGCTAAGAAGAGGAGGATGTCCTCCCCTGTGTGGGAACATTTTGATCTTATTCCTCCCAACAAGGTATGTAAATTTCTACAGAAGATGTATTTTCATGATACTGATGCTGCAATAGAATTAATGTTAAGCTGTCTTTACTTTTGTACAAGGTGAAGTGTTTGCTATGTGCCAGGGAGCTGGGATATAACAACAACACCTCATCCATGCTTAGGCACTACAGAGCTTTGCATGAGAATAAGGGGAACAGCGATTGTGGAGCAAGACCAGGTGAGCCATCAAATGTCATGATAATATAGCATGCAGTAATGTTACTAAATAATATAACAATATTATACAACTGTTATAAGTTACGTGTGTGATATTTATATTTGTGCTTTATCTTTATTGTCTTTCCTCAGGAGAACAATCTCAAATAGATGAAGACCTGGTTACCATGGTGATTGAGCCATTTAGCATTGTGGAGGACAAAGGATTCAAAAGATTTGTTAAATCATTAAATCCTAGCTATGTTCTCCCCACTAAAAAGGTCATAAAAAATTTAGTTTTTACAGAATAAAATATGAACAGGCAGGACTGAGGCTCAAAGCCTCAGTGTGTAGCTGTCCATACCTCAACGTTACAAAAGCACAACCACTGTCCACACCCCAACCACACCTCACCTCACAGTAAATGATCATTTCCATTTTAAGCATTTCCAAATGATCATTTTCCATACTGCCACTATAAATATACACAGTATACTGCATCACTACAATATACATGTTTTACACACTCCTTTTGTTGTTGACATTTACAGGCTGTGTGCAAAATGCCACACTCTTCAAATTCATGCCAACTAATATTTTTACATCCAGTAGGTGTCCTGCTAGAGCAAATGAAGCTTCAAGAAGCTTTGTGCTGGGGTGAACCAATTGGATGAAAAGCTTCAGTGCTTCATGAAGCTTCATCTGCCCATCACTACTACAAGAAAAACAGCCTGTACCTCGAACCTCTGCTGTGGAGGTTTAAAACAACCGTTTGTGTAGAAGACAAAACTTCTCAGGCTCTTCACCTACTCACACATCCATTGTTCACAGCCGCTCGTCAGTACAAATGAGAGAAGAAGAGCACCTGCTGCTACTTCCTCTTTTATACCCTCCCTTGGGTCCTCTGGGTCCTAAAGCCTTCCCATTACAATTAGAAGGAGATTGGTATTTCATGGACAGACATTAATGCTTATTCAGGTGGTTCTTAGGCAAGCAGTGATACCTAGTGTCTCCAAAGCCTCAATTAGTGACGTATGCGCTGGTGTATGTGCTGTTTCTGAGGCAGCTAGAAAAGAAACAATATTTTCAGCTTCAGAGCCGACAGTTAAAGGGATTTCGTTTTCTGTGGAGGAGCCCAGGCAGCTTATTCAGGGACAGTGTTATTCAGTGTTTTATGTGTTTCAATTGTTAAGCGGGCTCACAAAAAATATTTGTCTTTTGTTCCTCAGTGTAGAAACTATTAGTGAGATTCCTGATTGCACTGGTTGCTCCTGTCCTGTTTTGGCCTCCTCTGCAAATGTTGACAGTGCATCTGAGCTGTAAGCTGTACTGTTGCCTAGCACGGGGCCCCTGCAAAGACTGTTTATTGTACTCCTGAGGTCACATTCTCTAAGACAGTTCGTATTCCTGAGGTCTACAGAGACTCTTGTTTGTGCTACAAAACTGGTTCTCTCAGAGTCTGTTTCTTTGCCCAGCGTCTTACTCTGGACCCCTGGAGGATTTTAAGCCAATACAGCCCCAGCCTCCAGTGTTAGCTGGGTGCTCTGCTGAGCCTGTGGTTATTCTCCTTTGCCATTGCCAGCCACCTATTAGCACACCTTTGGTGGTTTGATATCACCTTTGCCAAAGGCGGCCCCCCACCAAGCCTCCAGAGGTGGTCCGTCACCTCTACCTTCAGCAGAGTGTCTCTGCCACTTCTGGCACCCTGTCCGGCAGCTTGGTGGTCCGGCAACTTATTACATCACCTTTTTCACCACTGTGAATATCTGGACTTGACTCCAAAGGGTCTCTGCCAGCAAAGTCAGCCTCCGTCCAAGCCTCCCGAGGGCCTCCGACGCTGTCGTCAGCCACCTGTTTCAAACTCTTCTGTTGGGATAAATCACAGTATTTGTTGAATAGTTGAGTACTTATGGAGATAAGCTCATCAATTAGTAATTAGTTACTAATTACTGATTACTTCTCCAATAAAGTAATCCCATTGCTCTACTGATTACTTATCATATCAAATTGAATTAAATGGAAAAGTCTCTTTTTAAAAATTGTTTTATTAGTTTTAATCTTTTAACTTTATGCACATTTCATCAAGCAAAAATTTAATTATATGTTACAGTCTTTCACATGAAGAAATTTACCATTTAAACCTATGTTCTGCATATTCCAGCATATCAAATAAAATAATGTTTTGTGTTTACACTCTTTCAAATAGATGCAAGTAAAACTCAGCAAATAAATGAATAAAATCAAAGACTCAGCAGCTCCTAAATCTATTGTCACCTGTTTAGCAGGAGTGGGGCGAGTGGAGGTTTGTCCACGGCGGTCATGTCAGTGGGGGGATCTGGGGGTTTCTCTGTGAATGTCACGTTCCCGTGGCAGCGTGCTCGCTGCTCGCTCAGAAAGGAGTTTTCTTCCCACGCAGAGTAACAGCAGACGCTAATGTGTTGTCACTTTTTACAGAATCAAACTCAAAGTAATGTGAGTACGTCCAAGCTTTAAGCGCTGCGTGGGCGTACTCTCTCCATCACTCCATATTATCCATTGTTGACCTGCACACGTCTGTAACCACAACATGCTCGTGCGTCACTGTAATGACACACTGTCACAAACTAAATCACGGTTTAGTAATGCAGTAATGTAGCGTGCTTACAGGAAAGTAATAGTAGTCTATTTTCTTCCTTGCTATAGTAATCCCTTACTTTAGTCGTTACTTGAAAAAAGTAATCGGATTACAGTAAAGCGTTACTGCCCATGTCTCATCATCCTGTTCCACCTGTTGTCCCAGTTTTTCAAATGAAGGCTGTGGGGACATTCTTACTTTCTTTGTGCTTTTAGAAAAATTCTGTAATATGAGAAATGTTTCTCTTCTCTGGCGGCTTGCAGTGTATTCTTACTCTAACTCAGTCTGGTATTTTAGAAAGAGATGGTCAAATTAATTGACTAAGTGAAAGCATCCTTCTGCTCTCTGACATTTTACCATTGTTCAAAAATATCTTGCAGTCTATCAGTCCCTGTGTGCCCTCCATAATCAGCACTTCACTGGTAGCTGGTCAAGTCCCTGCTTATTTTAAGAACGGTTAAACCCACCTACTTTCAAAAGACTAAACAAAACATGTGTGTTTCACCACATGAACCAAGGTGTAGAATTAAGGCTTGGGTCATTATCAGCAGAGGTCTTGGGTAAAACCATTGTGAGACCTCTGCCATGTGAACTGAAGGTCAGAGGGCCCGGTGGCGCCTGTGTCCGGCAGCCTCGCCTCTGTCAGTGCGCCCCAGGGCAGCTGTGGCTACAATGTAGCTTGCTATCGCCAGTGTGTGAATGTGTGTGTGAATGGGTGAATGACTGAATGTAGTGTAAAGTGCTTTGGGGTCCTATGGACTAGAAAAGCGCTATACAAATGCAGGCCATTTACCATTTTACCATGTGAACTGAAGGTCAGTCAGTCAGAAAATTGCTAAAACTTCGAATGTGTCCCCAAGTGCAGTCACAAAAACCATCAAGACTACGATGAAACTGTCTCACATGAGGACGCCCCAGGAAAGCAAGACCAAGAGCCCCTCTGCTGCTGAGGATACAGTCATCCGAGTCACCAGCCTCAGAAATCACAAGTTAACAGCGCCTCAGATCAGAGCCCAGATAGATGCCACACAGAGCTCCAGTAGCAGACACATCTCTACATGTTCAGAGCAGACTGTGTGAATCAGACCTTTATGGTCAAATAGCTGCTAAGAAACCACGACTAAGGAAAAGCAACAAGAAGAAGAGATTTGTTTGGGCAAGAAACACAAGGAGTGGACATTAGACCATCTGTGCTTTGGTCTGATGAGTGCAAATTTGAGATCTTTGGTTCCACCTGATGTGTCTTTATGTGACGCAGAAAAGGTGAACGATGGTCTCTACATGCATGGTTCTCACTGTGAAGCATGGAGGAGGAGGTGTGATGGGGATTTATACAAAACTGAAGGTACACTGAACCAGCATGGCTACTACAGCATCGTGCAGTGATATGCCATCGTATCCGAGTTGCTATTTTTCCAACAGGACAATGACCCCAAACACGTCCAGGCTGTGTGAGGGCTCTCTGACCAACAAGGAGAGTGGTGGAGTGCTGCGCCCAATGGCCTGGCCTCCACAGTCACCTGACTTAAATCCGTCGAGATGGTTAGAGATGAGATGGACTGCAAACAATGCTCGGCTCCACAAAGCAGGGTTTATCAGGGACTACCTCCAGAATGAGTGAGTGGAGAGGGTGGATGGGCTGCCTGCAGTCCTGACCTCAACTCCATCAACACTTGTGGGATCAGCTTGGGTGTGCTGTTCATGCCAGACTGATCAGCACGTTGGCGAGACAAGACCTTTGGTTTCTTTATTTTATTGTATTCAGCCCGTTTTAATTAAACTTAAATCTCCTTGGATCTACTGAATCTAATTTAACTATTGGTTACTTCTATTATTTACCTTGTTGCTGTCATTTTTTGAAGTAACCAGCCGATCAGTTCTGTTAGCGTGTGTGCTTTGCTCTGCTGCTGCCATTCTTACAAAACACATATTTGTGGATAGCTGTGAAACAAGAGGACATGGATGTTGTGGACAGTGAAAATATGAGCACTGACACTTGGCAGCTGTCTGATACAGACCTGAAATCTTTCTGGCCCTGCCTTGTCATGGTTCAACTTTGAGAATGGCAAAGCAGACTCCACCACCAAGAGAAACAAGACAACCTGATATCATGGGAAAACATGTAATAGACCCGCCGGGCCACTGTGTCCATTTCAGGCTTTGCCTCTCCAAAGCATCAAATAGACACCCATGCAGAAGTTGCAGTAAGCTGCAGTATCAGCAGAGGGAGATATTTTATTTCAAGCCAACATTGCAATAATCACAGGAAGGCGTTTACACAGACATTTGTAACACATGTACGCATAAATACTTGTTAGCTGCCTAGTGTAATCATTTCTGGTGATTAAATAGTTTTACATTTATTAAATATATATCTCCCCCTGCTGGTATTGCAACTTCTGCATGCAGTAATTGAACTTGTGCACATGTGTCCATTTGATGCTTTGGAGAGGCAAAGCGTGAAATGGACATGGGAGCGGCATGTCTATGACACGTTTCACTGTGATACTGAAGAGTTTGGTCACAACCGTCTGGAGATGAAACATGACAAAAGACATTATTTGGAAGAGGTCACTGTGACCACATGTATAGCATCATGGAGAGGACATGGCAGATGGGGAGGATGCTGTTGGCAAGGCTTCACAAGGTCCAAAACACCCACAGCACTGGCCCAGTTCATACTGGACCAGGTGAATTAGATAAAGGTGGCCGGTAGCTAGATGGTTATTTTCCTGAGGAATCTCAGAGAAAGCCTTTAAACATAAAATAAATATATATAAAGAAATAAAGTATATATATTATATACTCTTTTTGCACTTTCACTCATTTTAGAATCCACCCAAATACTGAGCCAGAGACTTACATCATTTCTCAGTGCACACACTCACACACACAAACACACAACTACACAGTGGTCTGTTCCTCGGCAACTGCACAGTTACTAAGAGACTGAATGCAAAGAGGCAGTGTTTCCATGGCAATGCTTGTGGCTGAGTCATCTCCACTGCAGTACATGCTTGTATATGAGTTCACATATATTTGACTGTGATTCAGTGGACACTCATTTGTATGAATACAATATGCAGAATGTTCAAACCCAGATTATGACTTGTGTTGATAATGTCCCACAGCACAGGGCTGTGGGCTGTACTGGACCCACAGCAGGCTTTTAACCTGAATTTGGATAAAGTGTAGGATGACCCAGGGATTAAAACACCAAACTAATTGCCACCACCCCCGCCCCTTTTTTTTAAATACATATTTTTTGTTATATTAATACATTGCTGGTGAAAAAAGAAGCAACTTTCCTTTTTATTGGGTGAGTAAGCATTTCGTATTAGGCATGTGCATTTGAATACTGATTTTCAGTTTCTGCTGCCTATTTGTAAGGCAGAAGAACAGCTTGAGTAAACCTGTGAATGGACACTAAAGGTGACCTTCCAAGTGTTTCTGATAGAGTTGTAGCCCATCCTTTCATGGAGCAGAGTTAGGCAGCACAAATCAATGTTATTTAATTTAATCGTGTTTTAGATGAAATTTTGTGCTGATTCTTCAGGTAACTCATGAATTCACGAGAGCTTGGAACATGATTTGCCTGTGTGCTCCAACACAGTGGATTTGAAATGAAACAATCAAGATGTTGATGATTGAGGTGCAAAAGTACTCCTATTCAGAGGTTCAAGTAAGTGGGCAAACTAAAACACTTTTACATAAGATTGGTTTTAATAATGTGCTTTGTAATCAATCACTGCTCGAAGTCCAGAGCCCCTCAGGTGCTCTTCTAGTTTGTCTTCTGTAGCAGAAAAAGCAGTCTTGACTGGACTGATATCCTGGCAGCTTTTATTTCACCAGCATCATGGAGGCTCTTTAAATGTTTGGTGCCACTCTAACCCGGTCTTTCTGTTCCTGAGTGTAATCAGTGCTCTGTGCTTTGTTGTATTAAAACATGACAACATGACAGTGATGGAGTCACAACCTTCAGAGACAGACAGTGTGTGTGTGTGTGTGTGTGTGTGTGTGTGTGTGTGTGTGTGTGTGTGTGTGTGTGTGTGTGTGTGTGTAAGGTGATGCCTTTCAGTTAAAAATGACACTAGTGTTTTCCCACTCACGATAAGAATCGAAAAGCTCTGTAGACTCTGGAACATTTCATGAATTTTGCCCATCCTGTTCAGCACTCGTGTAGTAGGAGTGTGGAATATAATTAATAGGACAGTTTATAACAACAATATGTTGTGATACAGTTTGAGATATTTTATACATGTAATTGGTTGTTGGAAGGTGTATATACTTTACCACACCACTGTTTTTCTTTAGACAACAACAATTTACTGGAAATCTGCAGAACACCATGACAACAAATCCATCTGACACTGACTGATATTTCAGACCAAAAAACTAAGTAGGTTTCAGAGCTCATCACAGCACAGAAACAGCTTTAGTGAAGGTTACAAATGATCTTCTTATGGCCTCTGACAGTGGACTCATCTCTGTGCTTGTCCTGCTAGACCTCAGTGCAGCGTTCGATACTGTCGACCATAATATCCTATTAGAGCGATTAGAACATGCTGTAGGTATTACAGGTACTGCACTGCAGTGGTTTGTATCATATCTATCTAATAGACTCCAGTTTGTGCATGTAAATGGAGAGTCCTCTTCACACACTGAGGTTAATTATGGAGTTCCACAGGGTTCAGTGCTAGGACCAATTCTGTTTACATTATACATGCTTCCCTTAGGCAGCATCATTAGAAGACATAGCATACATTTACACTGCTATGCAGATGACACCCAGCTCTATCTGTCCATGAAGCCAGATAACACACACCAATGAGTTAAACTGCAGGAATGTCTTAAAGACATAAAGACCTGGATGGCCGCTAACTTTCTGCTTCTTAATTCAGATCAAACTGAGGTTATTGTACTCGGCCCTGAAAAGCTTAGAAATATGGTATCTAAGCAGATCCTTACTCTGGATGGCATTACCTTGGCCTCCAGTAACGCTGTGAGGAACCTTGGAGTCATTTTTGACCAGGACATGTCCTTCAACGCACATATTAAACAAATATGTAAGACTGCGTTCTTCCATTTGCGCAACATCTCTAAAGTTAGAAATATCCTGTCTCAGAGTGACGCTGAAAAACTAGTTCATGCATTTATTACTTCCAGGCTGGACGACTGTAATTCATTATTATCAGGAAGTCCTAAAAACTCCCTGAAAAGCCTTCAGCTAATCCAAAATGCTGCAGCAAGAGTCCTGACAGGGACTAGAAAGAGAGCATATTTCTCCTGTTTTGGCTTCCCTTCATTGGCTTCCTGTTAAATCCAGAATTCAAAATCCTGCTCCTCACATACAAGGTCTTAAATAATCAGGCCCCATCTTATCTTAATGACCTTGTAGTACCATATCACCCTATTAGAGCACTTCGCTCTCGCTCTGCAGGCCTACTTGTTGTTCCTAGAGTATTTAAAAGTAGAATGGGAGGCAGAGCCTTCAGTTTTCAGGCCCCTCTTCTGTGGAACCAGCTTCCAGTTTGGATTCAGGAGACAGACACTATCTGCACTTTCAAGATTAGGCTTCAAACTTTCCTTTTTGCTAAAGCATATAGTTAGGGCTGGACCAGGTGACCCTGAATCCTCCCTTAGTTATGCTGCAATAGACGTAGGCTGCCGAGGATTCCCATGATGCATTGAGTTTTTCCTTTCCAGTCACCTTTCTCACTCACTATGTATTAACAGACCTCTCTGCATTGAATCATATCTGTTATTAACCTCTGTCTCTCTTCCACAGCATGTCTTTATCCTGTCTTCCTTCTCTCACCCCAACCAATCACAGCAGATGGCCCCGCCCCTCCCTGAGCCTGGTTCTGCCGGAGGTTTCTTCCTGTTAAAAGGGAGTTTTTCCTTCCCACTGTTGCCAAAGTGCTGCTCATAGGGGGTTATATGATTGTTGGGTTTTTCTCTGTCTTCTTTGTATCATTTTAGGGTTTTTACCTTACAATATAAAGCACCTCGTGCACTACTGCTGCTACTATCTACACATGCACAAAAACGGATGGATTCCTTACAGAAGCTGCTGGCACTGGGAGCCCTTCCCCCGCTATAGAATACAATGAGTGTTTGTCAAATGCCTTAATTGACTTTGTGTGTGTGTGTGTGTGTGTGTGTGTGTGTGTGTGTGTGTGTGTGTGTGTGTGTGTGTGTGTGTGTGTGTGTGTGTGTGTATTTGTGTCGGTACGTTTTGTACAGTAAAATGGAACCTTTTGTGTTTTGTGCCTGAATGCGCACTGTCTACTGACGCTTTGTGTGCATCTATGTGGGTGTATCTCTTTGTGCCAAAGTGGGTGGGAGGCTGAACAGGCTTGTAGGACTAAAAATAGAATGCTCTCCAGCTCCCTGCCTCTTTGGACTGAGAGAGTGGCACAGCAATAAAGAAAAAGGGAGAAAATGGACAGATCAAACATAGGAGGAGAGTCTACCGTGGCGTCACTTCCTTATCAAAGCACGGCTTATAAAGAGATACATTCCCAGTAGGAAGTAGTTATTCCAATAAACTCTATAGGACCTGGCTTCTTGGTCCAAAACTGGAGTCAGTATTGAAGTGCTCTTGAATTTTTACCCGCTGTTTGTGACAAACCTCAGGTTTTATAATCAGCAAATGTATTTGCACCATATATTAAGAGTCAGATGTGATGATACTTTCTAGCACAGCTAGATAAATATCACTGAAATTAAGATATCGAATGTAAGGGCTCTGTGAACTGGAAAGAAGTCAGTTTTGCCGCCTGCTAATTTGTGCAGCAAGTGTGCTGGAATATTAAGGAATAAATCATAATATCATAGAAATGACAAAACGATCGATGCAATGGGCAGGAGTTTGCCCATTGGTCAGATAAGCTGTGCACCTTTCTTGCTACATTTTATTATAACTTCTAATGAAGGTGTATTGTCCCCGCTCTGTTGGCTTACTTTTCAAGTAGTTTTCCTTTGAACTAAGACTGTGTTGCTATAGTAACAAAGAGTTTTAAAAGAATCAAGTTTAAAAGTAGGACTGCATATGTCTGCCACTTTTTAGCATCCCTCTTCTGTTTTTCTTCTTCACCCCCTGTCCGTGCTGTCTTTGAAGATAATCGTTTTAGTACATCCCTCAGTGCATAAAGTAAAAACTTCCAAGGATCAGTGCATTTCCCAAAATCGGTGACCAGAAGACTGCAAAACGAGAATCTGCATATGCTGCTGACCTTACATCTGGATAACTGTGGCAGCCTGAACTCTTTCTTAAGGTCAAACACCAGTTTTTCACAGAGCATGTTTACAAATGCTGTAATAGTCGGAGCATGCGGAGTCACCCAGTTGGTGAAGAGTTAAATAACTCGCTTCTTTATTCATGAGCAAATTGTTTAATGTTGCTCCAACTTCTGCATCATATGAGCGGCCTACACACAGTTTTGTGTGTCCTCCACAGTAATGGGGGTTCAGTGAAGTTTGCTGTCTGTCACGAGTGGAGAATCACGTGCGCTGTTGCTTCAGGTAGCAGTCACATACACACACGGGCACAGGTAAAGCAGCTGTTGGTGTTTGGTTTTCGGGGTGTGCAGCATGCAGAAGCTGCTGCTCCTCGGGTTACATAAGAAGCAGACACGGTGGCTCTGTGCACGCCGCTGCTCCAGCTGCCCTCGCCTATCTCTTTAAATGAGACTGAGCCTCTCCGCTCTGCGTGTGTGCATGTGTGTGTGGAGGAGAAATTACGAGACAGAAAGGGCCACTGTAGGACTCGGCGATCGAAAACACAATAGACAAGCTCTTGTGCTTGGATGCGAACGACTTTGCAGAGGAGCCGAATGTGGTTTTCTGTCTATGGCGCATCTTTAGCTCGGCGATTGGACGCAGGACCAGCTCGTAATAATTATTTATTTCGCCCATTCTGCGCCGCACCGGTGGAAGAACCGTGATCGAGGCAGCGACAGCGACGTGCTGATCATGGATTAATGCCCGAGTGATTTTTCATCTACAAGGTAAACTGCGGAAAGGGCCGGCCGAGGGAAATGTGTCCGTGATCGCAGGGTGTAGGTGTGTGTGGCGGGGATGGATGGATGGCGTTACTTTATGGCAGCAGCATCCACGCCGCAGCTCCTCCGCGCACAGCGAGAAAGAGGAGACTGCAGGAAGAGGGTGATGTGGGTGAATGGCGGTGGATGTTTTAGTTCTTTGTGTGCACTGTGAGGCCTTCAGGAGCCGGAGCTGATCAACCGCATCGAGCTGCGTATTGTTAACAAACACAATGACGTCAACGTCTGTCAATGACGCACGCTCTTTCGTTCTTGTTTGTTTAACAGTGAAACAGGCTTTAGGAATCCATTTGGACTGCAATGTTTCCTTTGTGTTGCTGTTGTTCCCGGTTCCACCCATGATGCTCTGTCAGCTCTTCTTCATTCTCTGTGGGCCCGCTACGCGTTTCTGCGCTTCATATTTTAAAGGCTCCTTAAGTAGGTCAAATTGAGAAAAAGCAGTATGTTAGGAAAGCCTGCTACCAAGAGCTCGCTTCGAATTTAAATGTGTGGGACATCTTTTAATAATGCAGTTCAGGATGGTTGTTAGGTCATTCTTGGTAAAGGGCCACATCCTTTCAAATCCACACCCATGCAAGTTTTTCACTTGTGTATGTTATCGAATAAAACCATCAGTGGTATCATGAGGGTTCACCAGAAAACAGGTTGTTTCGAGATGGCAAATAGTGATATATTACATGTAGTGATATACAGCCCGTTTCAGGCTGGCGCTCCTTTCCTTTAATCTGACAACAACTAAACCATTGCAGGCTTCACTGGGAGGGATTCTGCTGTTCAGGCAGGGGTCACTCCTGATGTGTCACATGACTTCATTCACACATAGCAACACAAAACAGTAGTTTTGTTAAGTTACGCTCATCATTGATAGAAATGTTTTGGCTATATTGGTCTTTGAGTTGTTCTTTTTCTACAGTGAATGCTCAGCACACACTTTAGACAGCGCTTAAAAATGGTAATTATTTGGTTTTCTTTTCCCATAAAGGAACACAAGGCCAAAGATATACAAAAATCAACATGCAATAAGAATTTAGTGGCACTGATTCTACAATGTCTGCCTCCTGGTGAAGTTCTCTTACTTTTCTCTGCATGAACAAATGTGAAAAACAGAATTGTAGGTTTACTCAGGTCAGCACGGTCTCAGTGTGAAGCTGCTATTAAAGAGTTGGAGGAGCCACTGGACAAAGGCCCAAACTGTCAGCCTCAGTGGAGAAGATGCTGGTTCAGATCCAGCCCAGAAACCAGTCTGCACATGCCAGGCATGAACTGGAAACATGTGTCACTTTCCACTGTCCAAGTTTTACATCACCATTAAATGAGAGGCTACCATCTAAAACTGACACTTTATAAAGTTTATAGGTGATCATGTGAACAAAGAAACGTCATTTTTGAAGGGAAGCTTTATGGTGAGAATGTTTGAAGGAGTCGAGGTGAGTCGTTCAACCTGGAGAAAACTGTACCGGCTGCTAGGCATGATACATGCATCAGCAAGGCAGAAACACCTGCTGTGGAGCAAGGCACGCTAAAGTTGTGGAATAACCTTTCCAAAATGAAACTGGTTGTGTAGCTCACAAGGTTGAGCAAGCGAGCTATATGCCACAAAGGTACAGCAGAGACCCGAGTTTTCCTTTCCTGTCCACTCTCAACTATTCTGTCGTAATAAAGGTTAAAAAAAACTAAACCCAACAGTACTTAAAAAAATCAAATCTGTGCAGGGATTACAATCATTTAAACTGAACTAACATATCCAAAAACTCGGCTACTGAAAATGTATTTAGAGGGAAACTTACCAAAGGGACATTTGACCAGATCTAAGTTGTGCTTTAGAATAGAAGAATCCTCTAACTGTCCCACCGGGGGAAATTTGGTTGTAACAGCAGCAAAAAACACACGTAAACAAACAGAACAGGACACAGAACAGAAGCACACACAGTCTTTACATATTTACATCATGGACAATAGTTACCAAAACAGAGTACTGTACCGTTATTAAAATTAAAGAACAGATACCTGGCAAACTCAGGTTGTGGTGTGCAGACAGAGCAGGATACTGAAAGATGTTTAAATAGTTAAGAATATTTAGAATAATTAGAAAAGTGCCGATTGTGTACTTTATGCATAGTTTTGACCCTGCATGTATCATTTTTCTATTCATTTAAAAGCAAGCAGACAAAAAACCCCAAATGCTGATGGCAGGTTTGTCATCATGTAGCTCGAGGAAAAGTCAACCCCTTCTTCAATTCATTGGCTTCTAGAATTGAATGTCAAATCATTCTCCTCACATAAACTCTCCTGAGTGGGTGCGCCCCACCAGAATATATATGTTATTACTATATTACCCAAACAGAGCTCTTAGAAGCTTGTACTTATAGTTTCTAGAGTTCACAAACGCGCAACGGGCAGCAGAGTTTTCAGCCGGCTCCTGTCCTGCTCCAACACGCCGTCTCTTAGTTGATCTAAAAATGCTGCTATTGGCTCATGCCGCATCGGGAACTTCCCACCATGACTTCTCTTTATACCTCCCAGGCTTTTACATGCAGCTGTTGAATGTGATTGAATACTCTCTGCCATCACTTTTTGGTGTTTTTTCCAGTTTGATCTTTATTTCTGGCGTTTCTTTTCCAAGTGCATGCAGCAAACGGCTGGCTCTTCTTGAGCCCCATTCTACCTAAAAAACGTCCGACCCTTTGGTGGTCCGCTGTCTCTGTGCTGCACCTCTTTTGCCTGCATTGGTCTTCTGGCTGCCCATGTTGTCACAACTTTCAGATTGTATTGCTTTTACCAGAGTTTTTGATAATAACATCCTTCATAACAAAAGTATTGCATTAGTCTATATATATGAACATGAGAGGAATGCAAACATACATATTTACATGGTGATGAAAGGTCTTAAGCCATTCATAGACCATCTGCCTCTGAATATGATCATGTGTATTCTTTTATATCGTAGCTTTTTGATCCAAAGCAGAATTAGCACATCTGTTTCCTTCTCTTCATATTAAAAGGTGAACAGCTATCTACTCTGACCAGTTGGCAGCTCAGAGGAAAGCGAGAGATAGAGAGATGAGGACACAACGCAGAGTGGAGAGAGAAGATGCTGAACTCATATTTTATAGCTGTTCACCAAAGCTCTCAATATGTGGTGAAAAGAGACGTCAGTGCTAAGAAGGCCATCACAAGAAATACCAACCAAAACTGTTAGAGAAATTCATGCCAGGTCACCAATCTGACACAGTCTTAAGAAAAAGAAATGCACAAAGACCACAGAAGATAATCAAAGTGAATGATCTCACACTTCTTCCCTTGGATAAGAAAACTGTCTTTACAAAATCCCAGCCAGTAGCACTGATCCATGTCACCATCAAAGTCTACAATCAAGACATGTCTGCATGAATGAAAGGCTTACAACACGATGCAAACCACTGTCAGTGCAGGAATGCCAGGATAGAAAAAGCATCTAACACTTCAGTGGACCTGGGTCACCGGTGTTTATTGATGAGTACTGATAGAAATAGCACGATGGATTCTGAGGTGTACATGGCTACAGTTCTGTGAAAAAGTCTTTGCCCCTTCCTGAACTTTTCTTTTTGCATGTTTGTCACACTGCCATGTTTCATGTCATCAAACAAATTTTAATATTAGACAGAGATAACATGATTAAATGAAACATGCGACTTTGATCAGCCGCATTGGAGGGTTTTCTCGCACGAACAGCCTGAGATGCTTTGACATCTCGATCAGATTTAAGTCTTTGACGAGACCACTCCATCAGTTGCAGCTAGCGCTCCAGCCCCAGACCATCACACTACCACTGTTGGCATGATGTTCTTTTTATGAAATACTGTGTGAATTTTACACCAGATGTAATAAGACTCAAACCTTCCAAAAAGTTCAGTTTCACTGAATATTTTCCCTAAAGTCTTTTTTTCTTTGGCAAATCTAAGATGAACCTTTGTAACCGTTTTTGGTCGTCTTTGTGCTTTGGGCTAAAATATTATCCTCGGACCTTAACTAAGACGAGTGAGGCCTGCAGTCCTTTAGATGTTGATCTGGGCTTTTTTAGGACTTCTTGTGTGATTTCTTGATGCGGCCTTGGACTGGTTTTGTTAGTCTGGCCACTTGTGGAAAGGTTCATCACTGTTCCAGGTTTTCTCCATGTGGTTTACTAAAGCCTTACAATGGTTTTATAACTCTTTCCAGACTTACAGATGTCAGTGACCTACTTTACTGTTCAGGCAGGTTGTATTTAAGTGATTTCTTGATTCAGCAGGTCTGACAGAAGGTCAGGCCTGGGTGTGGCATATGAAATTCAACTCAGCTTTCCAAAAAATGTGGTTAATCTCAGATAATTCAGTTCATTGATGACTCTGTTGGCTCTACCCAACAGAGTCATCGGTGACTCTGCATATAAGAACCAATCCATGGTAAATGGATTGGTTCTTATATAGTGCTTTTCTACTCTGTCTGAGCACTCTTTATACAACAAGCGCCATTCCCTCATTTGCACAAGCACTTTTTTCTACACCTAAGTGCTTTCTATCTAACATTCACAGTCATTCATACTCCAGGGATGCAGTTTGCCCAGAGAGCAAATATGAGGTTCAGTCTCTTACCCAAGGATATTTTGGCAAACTGAAGGAGAGAGACCACAAACAAGTGGCTGACAGTGGCTGCAGTAAAGGTTTAGCAGAGCATCTTAAAGGATTCAGCTGTATAAATTAAAAAAAAAATAAAGTGTAAGAATAAGAAATGAAAACAAAAATATTTAGAAGTTTTGATAGTTTCTCTAGTTGTCTTGGTGCACGCTCAATCATGCAGGTAAGCAAAAAAAGTTGATTCAGTTCATCTGGATGTTTTCAGTGGGAGAAACGTTTCGTCATCATCAGGTGACGTCTTCAGTCTCAGCTGACTGCAGGTTTCAGTCTTATAAACAGGACATTTGCATGATGACTGAAACCAGCCCACTGAAGGAACAATGGGCTGGGAGGTCAGTCCCTTCATCATTAATATAACTCTCATGACCATTGATCAAAGCTCACTGAAAACGCCACGTCCAGATGAACAGAATCAACCTTTTCTCTAGTTGGTTTTGAGCCTCTGATCATCAGCAGTGTTTTTGAAAAATACGTCCTGAGAGAGGAATATATCATGTCAAACGTATCGGTCCAAGTACAGAACCTCGTGGACTCATTTACATGAATACACTGGAATTTATCAGTGCAATGAATTTCCTTTAATAACAGCAGTTTGTTTTAGTCATTAACGGTATTGAATCCTGCATCGAGGCCTAACAGGACCTCACCGCAGCAGAGACATGTTCACAGTTAGAGGCCGTAAGACGATCGCCCGTCGCCTGTACTCGTGTAGATTTCTGTAGCTGATTGACAGCAGCCGAAATGCATCTTTGATTAATTGGAAGATAGCTGGGACAAGTAAAGGCTTTTAAGGAATATTGTAATGACAACACCCTTAAAAGACTTCCACATAGACTAATAAAGAGAAACTGATCATAAACTTCAATAACAAAGTTTAACGTGTTGTATGGACAGCTCTGATAGACTTGTTGAAACATGGTTTGAACTTTTTGAATATATCATAAAGTAGTCCGTAAGTCAGGCATGCTCTCCCTCTCAGAGCCGTCTGTCCTCTCCCCTTCATTCCCTGTTGGTTCCTTATAATACAATTAGGTAACATTGACCTCTGTGGATTGTTTTCACTACAGCACAGAAAATCAGTATGAAAAATGCAAAAGATTCACAACTAAAATGACATGTACGGAAATATAAGAACGATTGTTAAATCATATCTTGTATTTTATAACATCTTCAGCAGAGATATTCATGACATTAGGTAATATTTATTATTAATCCCTTTTTAAACAGAACAGCCTTAAGATTAGCCCTGTGAGCGGGTTAGGGTCTCTGTCAGGAAGTGTTTGAACATATACACACCTGCCCGCTAGCTTAGGTCGGCCAATCAGCAGCTCGGCACCAGAAACTAAGTATAACTTTAGAGGTGACCGTGCATGTTAGGCAGGCCTTTGGCACTCTTTAAGGAGTCGACTGACTTTGTTTCAACGTGTTTGATTTTATTTTTCTTTATCCTGTTTGTATATGTACAGCACTTTGTGAAGCCTGGTTTCATGTTCACGTGCTGTATAAATAAAGCTGATCTGGTCTGGACCTGTGGCTTCATTTAAAAGCACACAGTTGGTTTGTTTTTATTAAAAAATAAAAAACTAGCATCAAACATGATTGTCCCCTGTGGCTCGCTCAGGACAATATTATCCAGTTGTTTATTTGTGATGTTGTGATAGTTTCCACTGTGGTAAAGCAGATGAATATAAAAAGGGCTTCGGGTCAGATTTGGGTATTTCAGGCTAGCTGAGTCAGAAGGGATCATCAAACCCTGTTAGTGAAAAGTAAATGATTATATATTCCCTATAGTGATACTCAAAGATAGGCATAAACAATATTTTGACTGACAGTGAAGTTTACAGTGGGTGTCAAAATGATTTATAACAGATATTTCCAACAAACAAACAGCTCCGCACCTCAAAAAAGTAACATAAAGGAAAAAAGTCAAACATTGTGATGGACTTTTTACATTTGTGAAAAAAATGTAAAAAGTTGTTGTATGGCAGTAATAAATAGACTGAAGTTACCAGAATCACTGGGATATAACAGATATAATTAATGTTAACGCAGGGCCTTTGTTTCCAGAAGAATATTTAACAATATTATATTCACTTAGTTAATTTCAGCACTTCCTTTTTGCTGCTACAGGATATTTTAACTGAAAATAAGCAAGCAAGATGAACTTCTTTCTACAACAGCGTGGTGGAGCTGCACAGGTAGCCAATTAAATTAATAACAGTAACATTTATTTGAAGTCATTTTACTTTCTGTAAAGTCTCATTAAAATTATTATCAGTCCCTCGGTGGATAAAAATGTCTCATTTGTAAAACTGCTGTAAAGTTTTATATTTGTTGCTTATTATTATTATCCATCCATTTCCTTTTTTTTTTTCTTTTTGCCTGTCCCATTTGGTTCTTTAGCCATCAGAATTGTTGTCTGAAGACCAACAAGGATACCCAATGGATTTACTTTGCCAAATGGATCATCGTGGCATTGCCGTATTGGTCCATTTGGTCGATCTTTGTTTTTATTATTTATTATATTTTATTTTCAGATGTTACAGACGGGACAGACATGAGTGAGGGATAGGAAAGGGAGAAAGAAAGAGGAAGGAAAAGAAAAACAGAAGGGGAGAGGGACAGTGAGAAAGGGGGGAGAAAAAAAATAAAAAATCTCCTGGATCACCTGTTGAGAGAAGAATAGAAAACAAGCAAAAAAACAAAAAAAACAAAGCAACATACTAAACACAACACCATCGCATTAATCTAGCTAAGTGTAAACAGCAGTAAATACTAAATATTCAATGTTGTTGTGCAGCACGCAGGACAGATGTGCTTCGAAGTAGCAGCCAAGAAAGGTGTAATTTGGGTCTACGAGCAGTGAACACCCGTGTGCATACCTGTGTGGATCAGCATGCTTGTATTCCAAAGGTTTCTCCATGTAACGATCTGCTAGGGAGTGTGGGGGGGCCACAGCCCCGTCCTCCAGGGTGTGAAGCAGGTATGGAGGAGATCAAAACTCCAGACATCCAGAGGCCCCCAGAACACAAGAGACCAAGGAAGACCAACAGAGGGGCAGCCGCGCCACTGTCCCAGAAAGAGCTGAGGAGAGTCCCAGATGAGGGCTCACTCAGCAGCCGCGGAGCAGAAGCCAGGGGGAGTTGCAGTGACGCGCCCGTGAGCTCCGCCGGCCGCCAGCTGCGCCTGAGTGACCGAGCCCCAGGCCGAGAGGCCGGGGGCACCCCACCCCCGAAGGGGCCCGAGCGAGCCCCAGGCTCCAGGCCCCGATAAGCGGCCGCCAAGGAGTGAGCCGGTGTGTACCTGGACGCCCACCCCCAGACACAAAGAACCACCAACGCACCGACACCTGAGGGAGTCCGCCACCGGCAGGGGAAGTGGTGGTAGGTGGAGATAGGCCTCCAAACCTTGGAGGCCCTGAGATGTCCCCAGAGAGGTGGCGTCTGATACCCAACCTGACATATAGACACAGACATACAGGCACACACAGATACAAACATCCATTCCCCCCCTCAGGCTCTCATATGCACTCACTCCACACTCAACCAACGTGGAGACAGACGATCACACTCCCCAAGCGTACTCTACAAACCGGGTCTAGGTACCCTTGCTCCTGGAGGGGGGAACTGCACCCAGACCCAGGTGGTGTTACCCTTTTCCCTGCGGTGGGGAGAGGCAGACCACCCCGACTCCGTAGCAGCAGGGAGGCCCCACACTCCAGACCGCAGTCGGACGGCCAACTCCTCCTCCTAGCCCCCCGCTCCAGCAGGCCGCAGAGAATGGGGGTGAGAGAAGACTCCAAACCTCCCTCCACCCGCTCATTGTAGTGTTGATGCATGTGTGTTCTAAGGTGCATTTAAAACCCAGGAGGGCTTGGAGCTACCGGCCAAGGAGCAGCAGGTAAGCGCATAGTCCCTCCTGCTAGCCCTCAATGACTAAGTGTATTTAAAATTGAGAGGTGGGCAACGATGCCAGGGATGAGGTGTACACCCTGATGGTAATTTGGACTCCGTGATTGTGCCCACCCCCAAGATCCTATATGTATGTGTAATGAGAGTGTGAGTAATGTGAATGTCTAAGTTGTGGGATAAAATTGAGGCAGAGGCAGCCAGAAGGGGACGGGGGGGGGGGGGGGGGGTAGCCTCCTCTGCACCCTGGTGACATACCCCTACTCCAAGGCCCTGCATGTGTGGGTGGTTGTGGTGGAGCGGGAAGAGAGAGGCAGCTGGAGATGGGGAGGGAAGGAAGGGAGGGGCAGGTAACCCCTCCCTGGGGCCAGCTCCCCCGCTGACCCCAGTAGGCACTCCCACACTCCGCGACCCGCCAGGGAAAGGGGGCCCATCCCGGACCCACCCAGGGGCAGCCAGGCTACCAGATCAGTAACCCACGTCCGTCAGCACAGACCCTCCCCTAGCCCCGCTGCACGCAGCCGCGAGGAAACAGTCACCTGAGAGCCAACAGAGCCCCCAACCGGACATGACCGCTACCCCGGGTTGAGCCCCCCAAGGAAGATGCCTCCGGGGAACCCCCCGACGCCCTAAGCCTGTCCCTACCCCCACACCAATCACAACAGTGAAGGCGGGACCAAACTATGACCCCCCACCCCCACTAGGTGATGGAGCTGATCAAAGGAGCCCAGAGCAATTGATCTAATGTGGTGGCAGAGGCTGTATCAAGACTAATGTAATCTAATAGATAATTTCTATATTGGTTAGAATTAAGATTATTTTTATTTTTCCAGTTCATGAGGACTGTTTTCTTGGCGATGCATAGGGCAGTGAAAACCATATGGGCGATATTCTTTTCTGAAGTGACATTATCTAAGCTGCCCAACAAACACACTAAGGGGGAGGTTGGAATGTTACATTTCAGACACTTTGATAAGTCTTCACATATCTCGCGCCAAAACTTCTGAACTGGTGGACAGAACCAAAGAGCGTGAATGTAATTGTCTGGTGTATTGCCTTGACAGTGTGAGCAGTTGTTGGAAGATGTAAAGCCCATCTTGAACATCCGATGACCTGTATAGTGCACTCTATGTAGTATTTTGTATTGTATTAATTGCAGACTGGGATTTTTAATTAATTTAAAGGTTTTTAAGCAAATCTGAGACCAGAAGTTTTGGTCTAAGTTAACTGATAAATCCGCTTCCCACTTTGCAATAGGAAGTGATATTGATTCATCTAATTTAGAAAGTGTTCTGTATATTTTAGATAATAATTTGGGGGATTTAAGAGTAAGAAAATGTGCCGCACTTAGTGGTGTTTGTAGTTCAACTTGACTGAGGTTAAATTTATTTTTTACTATGGATTTAATTTGTTGATATTCTAAAAACCTTGTCTTGTTGATCCCATATTGTTCAACTAGTCTGTCAAATGGAATAAATTCTGTTCCCTCTAATATATGTTCTAAGTATTTAATTCCTTTACAACTCCATTCTGGGAAATTAATCATATTATTGTTTTGTAATATGTCAGGGTTATTCCAGATAGGAGTACGTTTGCATGGGATTAATGAAGACTCCGTTATTTTTAGAAACTCCCACCATGCTGTCAGAGAAAAGCTGATGTTGATACTTTTAAAGCATTCATGTCTTTTGATGTTTGAGCTAATAAATGGTAGGTCTGAAATCTCTAGATCCTTGCATAGTGCCTGTTCAACATCTAGCCAGGGCTCATCTAAGAAGGTATGTTTTAACCATTCTGAGATGAACTGAAGGCTGTTGGCTAAGAAGTATTGGTGAAAATTAGGCAGATCTAATCCTCCTCTATCCTTGGTTCTTTGTAGCGTTTTTAAGCTGATACGCGGGGGTTTATCTTTCCAAAGGAATTTGGAAATATATGAATCCAGAGATCTGAACCAATCTTGTGATGGTTTGTTAGGGATCATCAAAAATAAGTAATTTATTTTTGGCAAGATCATCATTTTTATAGTGGCGACCCTTCCCATGAGTGATATGGGTAAAGATTTCCATCTAGTCAGATCGCCTTCTACTTTCTTTAGAAGTGGGATGTGGTTTAATTTAGTTAAGTCTGAAAGCTTAGGAGAGACATTAATACCTAAATATTTAATATTTCCGGATTGCAGTGGGGCAGAGGAAGAATTATGGAAGGAGCAGTTAATGGGGAGAACTGTAGATTTTGGCCAGTTAATTGAGTAATCTGAAACTCTTGAAAACCAGTTTATTAAAGTAATTACCTCAGAGAGGTTGGTTTGTGTGTTTTGCAGAAAAAGCAACACATCATCCGCATAGAGACTGATTTTATGTTCTATGTTCTTACATTTTATGCCCTTAATTAATTAATTAATCCATCCATTTCCTTCTACTTCTTCCGGGGCCTCCTCCCAGGGGGACATGCCCAGAGCGCCTCACCCAGAGCGCCTCACCCAGAGCGCCTCACCCAGGAGGCATCCTTGGAGAGTAGCGACTCTACTCTGAGCCCGTCTCGAATGAAGGAACTTCTCCTATCTCTGAGGGGGAGGCCGGCCACCCTTTTTTCTGCCACTTATATCTGGGATCTCGTTCTCTCAGTCACTACCCAGAGCTTGTGACCATGGGTGAGGGCAGAGCTTTGCTGCCATGCTCAGCTCTCTCTTTACCATAAAGGACATGCAGCATCTGCATCACTGCAGTCGTGGCCTCAATCCAGAGCGAACTCGGCCACCACCCCATGTAGCCAACAGAACCACATCACTTGCAAAGAAATCCTGGCCACCAAAGTAAAGCCTTCCTGCACCTTCTAATTCTTCTAAAATTATGAACAGGATCAGTGACAAAGAGCAGCAATGGCAGAGTCCAGCTGCCACCATGAGTTTGACTGATTTCAAGCTTCTCAAATTGTTGTATAGGGAACGTACAGCTTGTAGCAATGGGCCACAGACCCCATACTCGCAAAGCACTGTGGTCAAATGCCTTCTCCAAGTCCAAAAAGCACATGCAGACTGGTTGGGCAAAATCCCACGCACCCTCAAATCTCCTTGAGAGGACAGAGAGTTGGTCCAGTGTCCCACAACACGGACGTATCTGAGGTTCGACTTATGGACAAGTTCTCCTTCCCAGTATTCTGGCATAGTCCTTCCCAGAGAGGCTGAGGAGTGCGACCCCCCCATGTACTCGGGGGTCTGGTCCATTCGAGTCTTGCCCCCCATCGCCATGCGATGTTATAGAGATGTGTCAACACAACAACCAGGGACTGAAATATCTAGATTTATTTTAATGTCTAACAACAAACAAACATAACAAAAACACACTAAGACAGTACACACTGTCATACAACCAAAGCCTTATTCGAATCTAAATTTTGCACTACTTTCCTTCAGCTCTTTGAATTTCTTAAAGCCTTTCTAGTTAAAGTCACAGTGCATACATACACATGTGTGCAGGTGCATTTAGCCTCTCCTGTGGCTCAGGGGAGTCCTTATAGTGTTCAGAGTTAAGCAGCACGTCTCAGCTCCTGCTGTGGTCGTGTGGGTATCACGGACAGTCTCAGATTACTGACCTGTAGCATCCTGGTCTTAGCTGATAGGAGTGGCATGCTAGCAGTTGTACTCTGACCTTTGACATCAACGAGACCTTTTCTCCCAGAGAGCCACAGCACTGGATATTTTCTCTTTTTCAGACCATCTCTGTGACGTCATGTATGTTTCTCAAACACCAGCCAACCACATTCACTCAAATCATCACCATTCTGGTCCTCAGCTTGAACTTCACCAGGTCACCTCGACCTTGTCTAAGTGCACTGACTTGTTGCTAGGTGACTGACTGATTAGATATATGTGTTAGTAAGCAGATGAGCGGGTGTACCTCATGGAGTATATGCTTGGCACATAGATTTATTCTTTAAAGGAAAAACAGAGATAGCAGCAGGACCCTCTAAGAAATGCAGCAACAGGCGGTCAGCCTGAAACTGATATTTGTGCCTTATTCCCAGTCATTTTGTCATGTATTAATATTTTTATTTACAGTGTAGTTTGGCTTTCTGGTTTCCTTCTTGCCCAGTCTTTATGTGCTCTGTCTGGCTTGCTGATTGGATGCCTTTGTATCACCCCTGCTTTTAATACTACTCCACAATTTGGGTTAAAGACATTTATTTTATTCTGTGTTTTTGCATGAATGCCATCCATCACTTTCTAAACTGATGGGCCTGTATCAGTGGTGACAGGGTGGAGGGTCGGGTAGACCCCGGACAGATCAGTGTGTGCAAGGCTAACAGGAGAACCCACACAGAAAGGCCCCGGCTAACTGATGGATAACAGGCTAACCACTGCTCACGTCAATTTTATTTATATATCACAAAATCAAACAGCTGCTTAAAAGTGCTTTATAGATTGCCTGAATTATTTCACACAAACTCTTTGCAGTTGTTTCAAATATACAATATTTCATGAACTATTATTTTTTTAATCAGCTAGCACTGTGGGAAACAGACTCTGACACTCCACAGCTGCACCCACAGTTCATAATGCTGAGTAAGAATCACATGTGAGGGAACAGACTACTGATATTTCCTGCTAATGACAATATTGTATGTGTACATGTGTTTCCTCTACTCGGGAATGTTGGATTTCATTGAGTGGTTTCCCTGTATTAGTTCTTTTCCTTAAACTTGTTACATCTGTAACAATGTGTTATTTAAATAGTCTGTTACAGTTACTGTCTTGGAGCAACTGTAACCCGCATCATTTCCTGTTCTGATTCTGATTTAGTGCTTAAAGAAAGAGAAGCCTGTAATATGGGACAAAAATCAAGACAATTTAATTCAGTTCAGTTTCATTTAAATAGCACCAAACTGTGACAACAGTCACCTTAAAAACATTTAATATTGTAAAAACTCCAATAACACAGAGAAGCCCCCGATAATTAAAGAACCCTCTGTGAACCCTCGGGGCCAAAAATCTCGGTTTTTTTACACAGACTTGGCTATTTCATGTGAATCAGCTAAATTGTGTTTAGCACTGCTGCTACGTGGCACAGCAGACTGTGTGTAGCATCACTTTGTGTTATCTGTGTAGTCTTTATGGTAAACTTTGCATCTGTGATATCAGAGGGACTGTTCCAGCTGTCTTTGCTCTGATGGGTTCTCCTGACGTTACTCTGAAGTGTTTGCTTTCTGAAACATTTCATTGTGCTCGCTGTAGCCACAGTTGCTGACAACACTGGCGTATTATGTAATGGATGAACCTTGTTTATGCTACTGCAGAGGCAGTGCCAGTCTGCTGAGGAGCTGACAAGACATGAAAGTGAGAAAATGCACAATGTGTTCATACTGAAAAGTGCCTTTGTTGTGCATACATGCACATATAGCATATAGCATCACATCTAGCTGTGTTAATAGAATTGGACAGGGAGATAGTGCTGTGCGTCTGAGCACCACAGTCACCATGTTATATAACTGAGTGGTTTGAGCTTTCATGCTACTGATACAGGGAGGGCACACAGAACAGGCCTCACTCCTTTACACTGTGCTGTCTTTTACTTCGATATCATGTCAGGTTCTTTTAACGTTAGCAAGAAGACCGAGTGTTCAAATAACGGGGTCAGGGCTACCTAACACATTCCAAACGATGCAACATGAGGGTTACTATCTCACACAAGACTACAGACTGGCAGCAGATGGGGTTTGAACCAGCAACCCTCTGATTAGTAGATGACCAGCCTGACCTCCTGAGCTACAGTTGACTTACCTCCAATAGCAGATGTTACAGTAATACCAGCCCTGGTAGGTTCTCTGATGGCAGACTGGTCCTGGCCAGCAAAGTGTGAATCACACTGAAACATGTTAACTCACCTGGATCCAGGTTATCCAGGCCCCACCCTGGAGCCTGGTCTTGGGGACAGCTACATGTGTCAATCCTCCTGTGGACCCTCCGCCCACAGAAAGGCCACGAGCTTCTAGTGCAGTATGGACTGGGCAGCGATACTTGTGGGATTATCTCTGGGTCTTCTTAAGCAGTGAGGGAAGGAGTGAGGAGCGCTGTGGACCAGCCTGTCATGGTGAACAGAGAACAAAGCTGTGGATTTAGCTCTTCAAATGTTGTGGGTACTGACTGAAAGAATGAGATGACAGATATAGGCCTCTGGTTTCTGAGCTCTCCCAGATACAGAGACACACTGAAAGGAGCCAGTGAAGTAAAGGTGTCTAACTACAGTGCCCCCAGATGGACACAACAGACGGGAAGACCAGGGTAGATGCTGAGATTATGTTATGATGTCCTGCCAGAGGAGCCAGAGGAGGAGGCTGGGGAGACGTAGGGGCCTGCTGCCTGGACTAGGGTTGCCAACCGTCCCTTAAAATACGGAATCGTCCCGTATTTCGAAACAAAAGTACACGTCCCGTATTGAGCTAATAAGGGACGCACTTTGTCCCGTAATACAGTGAGAATCAAAAGTAGTCTATAAATGTTAATGGAATTAACACTTTGTTTGAAAACATAATTCCTAGCCCCTCTCCTGCTTTGTGACCAATGAGCTGACAGCACACTTATGACAATTCAGATTACCGCTCATCTCATTGGTCGAGGAAAGGTCGCTTGCGGAGAAAATACCGGAAGACAACAGATGACCACAACAAGAAGCATGGCCAACAGGGAAACAAACGCCGACTCTGCGGTGCAAGTCTCGGATGACAGTACACCTAAAGCTGGGCAGACACTGCGATTTTTTCAGTCACGTTATTCAGCTCCTGCTCAAACTGCACGATTGACTCGCAGGGGTTAGAAGTTGGTAGGTCACGATGCAGGTCTCACACTATACCGCCCGATGCTCTGATGCGACCTGAGTGCTCACACTGTGCCTCCATAACATGAAGGTTATAACAGAAAATCTGTCGCTCTCCCTCTCTGTCTTTCACTCACACAGACACACCACCAACATCAACTTTGCTAAATTGCTAATGAAAAACATGATCAGGCAGCTGTGATTGAGCAGCAGTGTAGATCCAACTATTTTCACGGTTGTTGTGGTCGTGATAATTTCTGAGGCCACATCGAAAAGGCTCGGATGAGCTTTCCAAAGTTCTACAAGTTGTGCCTCCATCGCTTGTGTCCAGATCACACGCTGCACAGCCGCACTGCTCCGTCTTTTACACCAACGTTTACGTGTTTGCGCGCGAGCAGTGTGAGCGGCTGTGGTGACACCTTCACGAGCGATTGATGATCGGGAGCTGGTCGTGAGGTGTTAATCACTTCTCGTTACCCCACGTATACTACACGATGCACGATGAAGGCCAAAATCGGTCCGATCACTCAAAAATCGGCTCAAAATGGGCCAAAAACCGCACAGTGTGAGCCCAGCATTAGAGCAGCAATGTTTGTTCCCCTCAGAGAAAGGGAAGAATGGGAAAAGGAAAACACCTGGCTGGAAAACGTTAATATGGGCATGTGCAGTGAATATCAGCGCTATGTGGCCAGAAGTGTGATAATATAATTTATTTTGTGTAATAAACAACTGCAAGGATGGATGATTACAACAAATAGATGACTAATACATAAAAGTAATACATAGATGAATAATGATGATGAGTTATGATGCGTAATCATGGGAACAAGCGGGTTTACAAACAGGAGCAGCTGATTAGCTTTAGAAAAGCTGAAATAATACCTCAACTGAAGCCAATTGTACTAAATGCACTAAATGTGCACTGTTACAAGAATATTTTTCTTTCTATTGTTTTCTATTATTTTAAGTTAAGCAGGACAGAGTTCTTTTAAAGAAAGATTTACTTATATTCTCAAAAGTTAAGCATGACAGGCTTCTGTTTAAGAAAGAGACCTGTTTTACTGTGTTAATGTTGTCATTTTGAGCTAAAAATAAATGGCTAAATGATCATTTGTTTCACATGTGTTCATATCACAAAGAATAGAATATGCATCTACTTAAATCAACTTCAAGTCAAATGGTTAAAAAAATAATTTCACACACAAAAAAAGAGCTAGAAAATTCACCACACTGGGAAGGGTGAAGACAACTGGGTCGCCCAGCCCTGGCCACGAGGTGTCCCTTATTTATTTTTCAGGGAGTTGGCAACCCTAGCCTGGACCAACAGAAGGACTTTGTTATTCAGCTGCTGCTAAAGGCACAGCCTTTACTTTGAAGGCGAAGCAGCTCTGTTTCCAGCAAACAGGACTTGTAAAGAATTCTACATGACTCCTACATACAGAATGTGTGCCATTTTAAACACACAGCAAATTCAAAATATTGGACACAACAAGCTTCTGTTTATGAAAATTTACAACATCATGTGGGTAGAATAGCTTTCAAATAAGATGTCAGAGTTTTCACAGTGGACGCAGTTTGGTTAACTTTTATGGTAGCTACTATAATTTGTATGAAACGAATGTTTAGGAGTATAGCTGTAGTTACTGGCTTAGATCAAGAGCACGACGCCAAAGGAAACACACCTGTCCCTCGCACGCCTCAGCACCTCTGCTCTTCCTGGAAGGCCCAGCTGGAAGCACAATAAATGAAACAATATATTTAGACAAACAGCATCAGATCTGCTCACAGTGGTCTAATGAAAGTAGCCATATTTCTGATAGGGATAGTGAAGACTGACGGGAAAGAAAGAGGGGAAGACGTGCAGGCCGCGGGCTCAGCTGTGCAGCGTGTGGTCGTCTGCTCATTCCAGGAAGCTAAACCGGCGCCCATGAAAGCAGAGATTTAAAGAAATTATAAATCTGCAATATCAGTTTGAATAGTTTAAAATGACCTCAGATGTGTTAGTCCTGCAAATCAGCAAATTGTTTAAATCTAAATTCATAATCTTTTCCACAGAAATGTGTTAGAATAGTAATTTTTCATTCCTCTGTAAATTTGTCTCCAGTTTTGTCTTTCAGTGTTTAACGGCGCTCTTTGCATTTGCTTTCTTTCACCAGATTCCCAATGTTGAACATGTCCACACCGAGTGAACTGAAGTCCTCCTGTGTGACTCGTAACGGGATGGTGAAGCTGCCTCCCAGCCAGCCCAACGGCCTGGGCAGTGCCAGCATCACCAAGGGGACGCCTGCCGCCAAGAACCGCCTGTGTCAGTCCTCCTCTGTACCCTCCATCCTTCCTCCTCCACCATCTTCTCTATCCTATCACCATCACCACCTGGATGGTCCAGGTATGCCCCACGCTGCAGCTCCTCTCCTGCCCTCTGAGCCTGGGAAACCTCTGGTGGGTCTGAAACCATCTCTTTGCCAGCTTCCTCCTCTCACCCTGCCCAAACCTGTACTGCTGGAGCGCCAGCTCGTTCTGGATGAGAAGCTGCTCAACCGGCTGCTTTGGTACTTCACCACAGCGGAGAAATGTGTACTGGCGCAGGTGTGCAAGACGTGGCGCAAGGTGCTGTACCAGCCTAAGTTCTGGGAAGGAGTGACACCCATCTTGCATGCTAAAGAGCTGTACACCTTACTGCCCAATGGGGAGAAGGAGTTTGTCAGCCTCCAGGCCTTTGCTCTGCGTGGATTTCAGTCGTTCTGTTTAGTCGGTGTTTCAGACCTTGACATTTGTGAGTTCATTGACAACTACCCGCTGTCCAAGAAGGGTGTTCGGTCAGTCAGCCTCAAGAGGTCCACAATCACAGATGCTGGTTTGGAGGTAAGTCGCAGTGTGTTTGGAATAAAACGTTCAGTCCAAGCCATACCTGCAAAAGCTCTTCCTCGCAGTTTCATCAGCAATGAAAGCACCACCATTGATGTACCAATTTATTATCACTATTTGTGGATCGAGCCATTAAGAATGTAGATTCTACTTCCCCGTGTCTTAAATTGCATTTGTGTTTGATCTTTATGAACTGCTTTTTCTTCTCCTCTTTTAGTTCATGCTGCACCCTTATTTGAAGATGAATACAGTTTTTGTTTCCAGACACCTGGTTTCACCTGTTAGCACGCACATTACTTTCATTCATTCATTGTTCTCATTTCTGAAGCACAGCGTGAAGCACAGAGAAACCACCTTTGGCTCACTTTCCCTGACACAAACCTCGTGAGTTTTTATCACAGTGAACAGTAGAACGTGTATTTTGCTGAGACAAACTGGTGACATGTAACCAGCAAAACAGAGATTTTAAATAACTGGCAGCTGTTGTACTTTTACCCAAACTGTTTCTGTCTTTAAATCAGTTTCAGCCCTGATATTTAAGGCATCACTGCTGATGACACTAATGCAGCAACAATATTATAAAAGTCTGTGAATTAGACTCTTTCTGCGGAAAATAAAAGGACATATAACCAGTGACAACTGTTGCATGAAACATGGGATTGATGTGTCAGTAATGAGAGCAATGATGGATTTTGCATAAAAATGTTTCAGTTGTATTTGCGTATATGTGTTAGCTCAGACAGCTGATTTGTCACCTTGATCACTGAAGCTTGATTGATCGACGGTCTTTGTCCTGCTGACAGAGTGCCAGTTTAGGTTTCTGAACACAGAAAGTAGACAGCTGATCACTTCATGGTCAGCTTAGGTTTGTGCTGGAGCCTGTGCCAGCTAACGCGTGGGGCTAACGCGTGGGGCTAACGCAGGGCTAACCATACACACTCACATTCACACCTTTCACTGTCCTGTGGGAGGACCCCACAGTGATTGGATGATTACTAGATCTTTTAAAACTGGCTTTTAGATCAGAATTTATGGTTCTCCTGATCACTCTTATTGATTAGCTAGTCCCCACTGTGGCAGTGTGTCAGTAATAGCAATCACAGCTTTCTAACACATGGTATATTGAGAATGAAAGATTGTGGGCTTGAGTTTCTTTTCATCCATCTCATTAATCTGAGCACAGATGTAGATTGTATTATTGCAGGTCTTTACCTTATAATAAGAGCCTTGAGGCATCTGTTGTTGCCATTTGGCGCTGTATAAATATATAAAATGAACTGAAAGATTTGCATGACTGCTGGTGTCAGTGAGCTCACCATAAAACCTGTGGGTTTATTGCATGTCAGACACTACGTCTGATAGTGATGACCTCAGGACTTTCTCTCCTCGCTCTGTAGCCTCATACAATGATTTCATTCATTCATTTTTTTAGATAATATGTTGTCCAATGTTTGCTGTCCAGCACTGGCTCAGGAGACTTTACAGTGTCTGTGGGTATAATTACATTTCACATGTTATTTCTTGTGTTTCAGGTTATGTTGGAGCAAATGCAGGGCCTGATGCATCTCGAACTGTCAGGCTGCAACGATTTCACAGAGGCTGGCCTCTGGTCGAGCCTCAACGCTCGGCTCACGTCCCTCAGCGTCAGTGACTGCATCAATGTGGCGGATGATGCCATTGCTGCTATCTCACAGCTCCTGCCCAACTTGTCAGAGTTGACCCTGCAGGCTTACCATGTCACTGACACAGCCATGGCCTACTTTACTGCCAAGCAGGTAGGAAGTTAAAATAATAATGATATAAAGTGCTGCCTAGTTTAGCTGTCCTCAAGCTTTTTTCTATATTGGACTTCTTAGAATCCAAACAACTTTTTGGCTTCATCTTTCTTAATTCCTTACTAGTTACTGACATAATTAAAAAAGTAAAATTCCTCCACAGGGCTACACCACCCACACTCTGCGGCTTCACTCGTGCTGGGAGATCACCAACCATGGTGTGGTAAACATGGTCCATAGCCTGCCAAACCTGACTTCTCTCAGTCTCTCTGGCTGCTCCAAGATCACAGATGATGGTGTTGAGCTGGTCGCTGAGAACCTGCGCAAGCTCCGCAGCCTGGACTTGTCTTGGTGCCCTCGGATCACGGACATGGCTCTGGAGTACATTGCCTGCGACCTGCACAAGCTGGAAGAACTGGTGCTGGACAGGTGAGTGTTCTTTGCCGTCCTGCGCACGTAGACGGAGTCTGTAATCAGGTCATATTCATACAAAAGGAAGTTACGATAATTAATCCGCTTCAGTGGCAATAAAGATACAACTCATGCTCATGCAGGTATTAAGGTTAGGGATAAAATGTTTACTGGGCAAAGGTTACAGATGTGGAGGTGTGTGCTGTGTTCTCATCCATCTAGCAGTGCTAATCTGCAGCCAGCATGAACTTATTTTGCTTAAGGTCACTTTAATACATGGAGGGCCTGCTGTCTGTGAGAGCTGAATAGTGGACAACCTGCTCTACAGCCTGAGTTGCAGCTGGTGTTTTATTGGTGCAAGAACTTGTAGACTTGGCCAATTTATCTTTAACACAGTGAGGATTTAGTGTGCATCAAGTGATTTTCTAATATTTAAGTGTCTATTTCAGTCCTCACATTTGAAGGCAGCACCTATGCGCCACATGTTAGTGTCCATGGCAAGGCACTGAGCTCCTCTGCTGTCAGTGTGAGGAGCGTTTGTCGAGTGCAGTAATGTTCTGGGACAGGAAGAAACATTTTCATTTAAGGCCTTTACACACTACACGCATAAAATCTATCTATAATAAAGCCACTCACACTGAATCTGCAGCTTTCATTTTTTAGAACTATAAGCATATCTGAACAATCTGATTGGGCAACAAGTGCACTTGTAATTTAAAACACACATTGGTACTATATGGAAACAGTAATCCTATTTTACGTCAGACACGCAGGTAGATGCTGCTCCGGGTCAGTCGGCTCTCTGAAATGATTTCTCTGCCTCCTCAGATGTGGTCCCAACTCTCCCAACAAGAGCTCACACTACCCCACTCACATCCTGAAATATGCACAAACGCAGTCGTGAAGCAGCTTCCACTCCTGGATCAAACCGTGAAATCCTCCCCGCTGCCGCCTTTCCTGGGAAATGGATGAACCGAGAATCTCACTCTCTTCCTTTTCTTATTCAGAAACACAGCTCATCATCGCCTAATGTCAACTTTGTTTTTTTCACAGTGTGTTTTTGAGGATGACGATTTGTAAGAACACTTTCAGTGTGTGTGTACACAACGCACTGAAAGTTTGCCTCTGAAAAATCAGAAGTTCTTCTCACTTTCCCCCAACATGCTCAGTGTGTAAACACCTTTACTCATTCATTATTCATGTAACAATGACAACATGTTGTTGCTGTTGTATCATAGCCTGCTGTAGTTAGATAAATAATATTAAATATAACACAATTTCAGTGAAAACTAAACTTCAGTAACACAGGAAGTACATTTGGATTCCATCAATGTTCTGACTCAGGATGGCAGGGGGCCAGAGCCTATCCCAGCTGTATAGGCTGGACAGGTCACCAGTGTGAGCTTGATTATGTCATTGGGGTACTAATGTGTTTGTGCTGTGGGGCTTGACACTTCATGTAAGCTCACTTGTTATTTTCTAATTTAAATTCAATTCAATCTTATTTGTATAGAATCAACATTCTCCTCACTATTATTAGGTAAGACCCTACAATAATACAAATGACACCAACAGTCAGACAACCCTCTATGAGCAGCACTTTGGCGACACTGGGAAGAAAAAACTCCCTTTTACCAGGAAGAAACCTCCAGCAGAACCAGGCTCGGGGAGGGGCGGGGCCAGTTGGGTGTGACTGGAGGAAGATGGGATAAATAACACACTGTGGAAGAGAGCCAGAGATGAATTATAATGTATAACTAAATGCAGAGAGGTGTAAAAACAGACAGTGAGTGAAAAGATAGTAAGAGAAGGAGAAATGCTAAGTGAATCACAGGAAGCCAATCTAAGGGAAGATTCAGGCTCTAACTATATGCTCTGTCAAGAAGACATGGTGTCTGTTTCCAGAATGCAAGCTGCTTAGAGACCATATTTCTAAGCTTTTCAGGGCCGAGTACAATAACCTCAGTTTGATCTGAATTAAGAAGCAGAAAGTTAGCGGCCATCCAGGTCTTTATGTCTTTAAGACATTCCTGCAGTTTAACTCATTGGTGTGTGTTATCTGGCTTCATGGACAGATAGAGCTGGGTGTCATCTGCATAGCAGTGTAAATGTATGCTATGTCTTCTAATGATGCTGCCTAAGGGAAGCATGTATAATGTAAACAGAATTGGTCCTAGCACTGAACCCTGTGGAACTCCATAATTAACCTCAGTGTGTGAAGAGGACTCTCCATTTACATGCACAAACTGGAGTCTATTAGATAGATATGACACAAACCACTGCAGCACAACCATGGTTCAGCATTCTTTAACAGTCTCCTTTTACTTCGGTTGCTGGTTACACACAGCTGGCTGCAGCTTTCCCGCCACTAGCCACACACACTGACAGCAACAAACACAACACAGACCCTCTTTCCCATTCTGAAGCCGGCGGGGTCATGATTGCGGATGCCGTGCAGGTGCGTCCACCTTCCCTGCAACAGGATCCCAGACCGCGCCCTGACACAAGTACTTTTAATGCCTGCAGCATGCTCTAATCTCTGTAATAAAATGTATTTATTTAAATGTAACCATTCTGGACCACACACTCAGCTCTTCGTCACAGTCTCAGACTGTCCTGTGTGTTCTCCAGCTGGCCCATCATTCCACTCTTTGTTTATATTGTAACTTACTTAACTTAGTTTTCTAACTTACAATATCCGTATATGCCGGATACCGTACCAAAGATAAAATACTTTCAGACTTTTGCAGATATAGATTTTCGGTTTGATGTCCTACAATTGCATCTCTTCCATAACATCCTGCTGCACCTCCAACTTCCTCGAAACAACAAAAAGGATGTAAATCCATCCCTAGTGACTTTCCCAGTTCTCATAGTGAATTACTGAGACACATCATCTCAAACTGAAAAAGTATTTCACATCTCAGCAACGAATGCCTCCAGTTGTAACTGATAAGTGCTTCTGTTTACATCGCGTCAGTGAAACAGTCACGCAGGGTTAGGAAGTGTGTTTACTGCTGTTTTGAGAAAGCAGATGTATCTCCATCCCAATCCCTAGCTGACTAGATTTTTGAAAACCATGACATCAGTCTTCCGACTTCAGTCTCACCTGTGACCTCTGAGACTGTCTCCTTCCATACTGGTAGGCAGGGGCTCAAAGACAAAAAGACAAGCAAACATACAATCAAGCATCAGCTCTCACTGCCTGCCTTCCCTCACCACTGTCTGATGATCCTTCCAGTCTTGTAACTGCAATAATGTGCTCAAATCCTCGTCCCAAAATCTTTATTTTCTTACTAAGTTTCCTGTCATACTCACAATTAAATACATTCCTGTAGCCAGTCTGAGAGTTTAAAAAAGGATCCTCACGGTAAATAAAATACCTCAAATCCTTGTCAGCAAAGCAATTACAATGAAAATACTTTGAAAGATCCTGCAGTGATTCCAGATCCCAACACACTTGGTGGAATTCCACTAAAGTAAAAAGTCATATATCTGCAGATGTAATCAGTTTAAAACCTACATTCAGTTATAATTTTACAGTGACAATGTGAATTTGACGTTTTGAGGCCCTCCTCACCCTGATAGGACAGTAGAGTCATGGCACTGATGTTTGAGACCTCAGTAGTTTTTCTTAATGTGTAAAAACTTAAATATTTTAAATGTAATTTAAATGTAAGTGAATGGGTAACTATACACTGATATCCTCCCTGCTGCTGGAACATCTGGAGGGAACATTTGTGTTTGCAGACACACACACACCTGACTTTGTTGGCTGCTGTTTGGTTGCGAGGACTGAAAGTTGAACCATGTGGTTTTCCAACATTATTCTAAACTATTTATGAAGTTTATTCACTCAAACACACTGTTTCCATGTGGTTTCCAGTTCAGAGTTTCAATAGAATCACAGTCAGAATTCAGTGTTTTGTTTCTAAATTCGATGGATTTGACAGATAGAGTTTTGCTTCTTTAAATTCTGCCAGGTTTCCTTTGTTTGGCAAATAGCATGAATACAAACGCTTCTTTCTGACCTCTTTTACAACCTCGTCAACATCAAAAATAAATGTCATGATCTGCTCTCTGAGAGCACGCTGTAATAAGAAAGTCCTGTGTAACCACGTCTACACACAGTCCTCCACTCAAACGTGGCGTCATTAGATGAAGGTGTAATGTTGCTGATTGTGTGTGATTTTAGGTGTGTACGGATCACAGACACAGGCCTGGGATACCTGTCTACCATGTCATCATTAAGAAGTCTCTATCTGCGCTGGTGCTGTCAGGTAACAAAAACATGACATTTATTGGAATTGTAATTTAAAAAAAGAAAAAACAAGGCAGCGTTAAAGATACAGCATCTGTACATGCTGCAGTGCAGCTATAGGAACAGACTGTAGCTGACACCATACAGATCTTACTTCTAACATATTATATCCAGGCTAAGCAGTTCTGGAATTTTGAATGTCATTTGTCGTTGTTGCAGGTGCAAGATTTTGGACTGCAGCATTTATTTGGCATGAGAAGTCTTCGCCTACTGTCTCTTGCAGGTATGATCATCTTGATCCATCTTTCCCCAAATAAAGTCCTTTATAATGTGGGTCTGTTGTATCTGAGTTAGTGACATGCTTTCAGCGTACAACCCTGTTTGTAATATAATATATGGAAATAAAAACAGAAGGCACTGATTTCCAAATAAAAAAGGATTAACCAGGCCTCCAGATTCCTTTATGGTTTCATCTGGTGACATTTCAAACACACCTGCTCTTCATCAGACAAGAAACATCGAGCAGCTCCATCTGAAATCGTGTGGGCAGTGGATGGTGAATGCACAGGTGCTTATACAGCACTTTTCTGCTCTCCCAGAACAACAGTTAGCTATTCTGTGATGGAGAGTTTATCAAAGAGTATTTAGACACTGAAATGGGTCAAAATGCATGATGTCTCATTATTATGCTAATTTCCTGCTGACCTCACACAGGCTGGCCAGGGGCAGCCAATAGGATTGGATGTGGCCGGCCGGCTGAACAACGACTGTGCCAGTCCAAAGTGTCTGAATGTGTCAAGTGTTTTGACTGACACTGTAATATTAAAAAAGGTGCAGAATCACACAGCTAGTTAAGTTGAGTGCAATACTCGGTTTTGTTTGCTACAGAGTCTTCTGAAATGAAATATATGCAGGGGTCACATATTTCAAGAACTTAGTTGCAAAGAAGTCGTGAAGTTTGTCATCTGCAGCACACAGACATGAAAGCATCTGTATGTTAGCGGCACTCTTGCAGGAGTAACTGGTGTACAGCTGTTCCACTCTTCTAGACTAAGAATCCAAATGTCCTCTCTGGGAGTTACAGTCCCTGGGAGGGCATGTGGGAGTCCTGTTACCACTTAATAAAAACGGAGATCTAAAGGACTAGCTTCAATATTATAACAACTCAACCAACCTCGATGTGTTAAGCATCTGTCGTTTATTATTCCACCAGAATGTAGCTGCCATCACCAGTGTGTGAATGTGTGTGTGAATGGGTGGATGACTGGATGTGTAAAGCGCTTTGGGGTCCTTAAGGAATAGTAAAGCTATACAAATACAGGCCATTTACCATTTACCAGAATAACCAAAGGACTAAATGAGGAAATATCCTTTAACAGAATAGGAGTGTGCAGCCAGTGCACACGTGCAGTGTGCTCCTCTGCTCTTTTGTCTGTATGTTGTTCCTGATTCCACATTTTGAGCATCTGTATGATTATGTGATCGTAAATGTAGGCTGTGTGCTGTCGCTGTGACATAACAAGCCATTAGAAAATATCATCATTTTCACTACTGACAGGCTTTTTATGGAATAAATATTAATCACCGGAGAGAAGCGATCAGTGCTTTTCTTTAGCAAGCCCACAGCTGAAGTGTTCTTCTGCTTTGTTCTCCTAGGCTGCCCCCTGCTGACCACCACTGGTCTGTCAGGCCTCATCCAGCTACACGAGCTGGAAGAGCTGGAGTTGACTAACTGCCCCGGAGCAACTGCTGAGCTCTTCAAATACTACTCGCAGCACCTGCCTCACTGCATGGTCATCGAATAAGGCCCATGACCGACAGACCACCATACTTCCTGTTTTTCTCACTCTTATACTAAATGCTAACTGCTCCTCTTGTAACACTGTTGCTCATTACCTGACCCTACACCCAGCCCGTCTTCCTCCACACCACTCCATTGAGTAGACTGACCCACAGCTGGACAGAGAGGAAGGAACTCAGACGATGGTACGTGCCAGACCGGGACGATAATGGGATGGTATCTGAGGAGATGCTGGAGCAAAGAGTTTGATGTAACATCTTGTCTCAGAGCAAGTTTTTTTCCTGGCTGTTGTCTACAGAGAAGAGCGCATCTTCAAAGACTCTGATAGTGTTGACTTAATGGATACTGAAGCGAGTGACGGGCAGATGCAACACGGGAAATAAGAGAAATGGAAAGATTGATGTGTTTTAGCTGTTGGAACTTACATACGCGGTCACACGCCGTAAACATCCTGTATATGGTGAAAGCAGTGAGTGTAAGTCCTCAACACCACGAGGACTGACATCTCAGACTGAACCCATCAGTTGGTGTAATATAAACGCTTTATTCGTTCTTTTTCTCACAAGTATTTGGCGCTTCAGTTTTCTTTGTTTCGGGAAAGCCATATGTCATCGCACCATACACCACATGCCAGCTGGAAAAAACAAGACCAGTTCAGTCAGTGACGACAGGGATGGGAACATCGCTCTTTTTCTCCTTTGTGTGTGTCAAGTGTTCGTTGTGGACTTGGAGCGACCCATCATTTCGGAATAAAGTCACCACTCCTGAAAACTAAAGTAATAAGAAACCACAAACAAACAGTCACATCTGTTCACGTTTGGTTTGATTGGGGGGTTTGCACTCCGGTGTGTCCATTTGGTTTTGTGCTCCTTTCTACAGTTTTTGCACACAGGTGTAGTTTACAGGCCTGGAGGAGACACGCTGAGAGAGTCTGCTGACGATATGATGCTCGTGTCTGAAATGGTGAATAGAAGTGAATTACAAGTTCAGTAAAGGGGTTTGACTTCCTGAACTTTGAGTGTCACGTTTAGTGTCTGAATTTGAAATTGAGCTCACTGAAGCTACTTATTTATTGTGTGCAGTTTGCTAAAGCCAGGTTACTTTCAGGCAGTGAATGCAGGTGGGTTGCTGTTGGTGTTCAAATCAGAGAAACTATTCAAAACTACTTTAAACTATTAGAACAATGTCCAGTAGAAACAAAGTCTCATTGGTGAGAAATGTTGCCACTAAGCCACAGTCAGAGAAATCATTTGCTGTAAAAACAAACAGCATGAATGAGGTTTCACATTTTCAGTCCAAACTGGGCTCTAAGCTGCCTTCTTCTGGCCACTGGTTGTGTTTGTAAAATGACACTGGTAACCATGACATCAGTAACTGGGAATCCCGCGGGTCCCCTCCTAAAGACAGGAGCAGAAGCAGACAGGTGTAGGTATGCCGACCCTAACCAAACCCCGCTGACCCAGTCGACATCAGCTGTAAACTGTAACGTGAGCAGCATAACACTGACCAGGGCTGTGGACCGCTGAAGCGATAACTACTACAGTGTTTGATTCTACAGTACATACAGTAGGTAATAAAAGACAAAAGCTCCCCGTAAGCCAAAGAATCCGAGAGTCGTTTTCCACCCTGACAGAGAGCCTCCATCCTGCCTCGCTGGTTGAAGAGACGTATCAGCGTCAGACACCGTTTGCTTGTGACAAATGTTGCTTAAATGTGGCTGCTTGTTTCTAAGTGACGACGGTGAAACGGACCGACTGTACGAACAATGTAGAGCATGCATGTTTTTAGTTGCCTTTTTGTTACAGATCGGTTCCTTTTAGGTGTTCTTCAGCATTTCTTCATTGGACATGAATACATTTATTTATTCATGTATTTATTTATTTATTTAAATCAGTTTGTGTCTGATGTAATTTATTTATTGAAGAGATATTCTTAAATCAATTTCGTGTTTGTTTGAGAACTTGCTTTTAATCTGGACTTATTTCATTTATTGCTGTCACTGCTGCGATGATTATTATAACCACCATGAACCACTGACATCAGTGAAGTGTCCGAATACACAGAAGCATCTTATTTTCATCTGTTCACTTCTGCTGACTGTGTTCCCCTTTCTTAAAAGTAAGGGAGCAGAAATTGGCAATTTTGTATCTATTTGTGATTGTCCTGAATATGGCAACAAAATTTATATACACACACACGCACATATATATATATATATATATTTATTAGGGGTGCAACGATATTCGTATCGATATTGAACCGTTCGATACAGTGCTTTCGGTTCGGTACGCATATGTATCGAACAATACAACATTTGTAATTTATTTTATCAACTTTCCTTCTGACGATGCTGTCTGTGTTGAGCGCTCAGTGAATCTGCGTTCGACTACTCCGCCTAGGCTCGACAGTGCAGCCTAGGCGGAGTAGTCGAGCGCAGATCCACTGAGCGCTCAACACAGACAGCATCGTCAGAAGGAAGAGCGCAGGGCAAGCTAGCGAGACAGAAGTTAAGCTCTCCTTGCAACATGGACCCACCCTCATTCAGATCTGGCGTTTGGAATTATTTTGGTTTTCATGTGACGTATGACCCTGAAGGTAAGCGAGTCATGGACTAAAGTAAAACAGTATGTTGGATGTGCCATGCAATGCTCAATTACATGGGTGGGAACTAGTGTGTTAGCGCAGTTAGCTCGTTAACGTGTTGGCCGTCTAGCCCCATGCACAGGGCGATCGGCGGTAGCTCGTTAACGGAGATTTGCCGTGTTGTGGCGTTAAGGTCATTTCAACGAGATTAACCTGAAAGCACTAGTGGGAACACAATGAATATGACTGCACATTTACACCGACATCATCCTAGTGCAAAGACAAAAACAACAAGCATGCTACTAACTTTAGCCGAGTCATTTAGACAGCTGTTAGCACATGATTCTCCTTATGCTGCTGAGAATATAGCCCAGAAGAAGCGGATAGTATAGCTTTTATTTTGGAAAGAGACATTTCTCTGTAATAAACTCTCTTTTCCAAAGATGAGTGATTCCTCAATCAGATACAGGGCTCGCAATATCGCTAGCCCGACGTCCCAGGGCTAGCGATTTTTCCAGTCGGGCTACCAAAATCTATCTCTGCCCTGCCCGTCGGGCTATTGTAGGAAAAATATATGTCAATGCTTTTGCATTCTTTCAGAAATGTAGCTGGGTAATTATGTCATTGGCATCGGTGAGCCACTGTCAATATGTGACATATTGAAATCGCGTTTGAATTTGCGCTTGTTTTTTTGCTTTCACTTTGCAATCGTGCGAACTGTGTATAGAGAGCGACAGCACTGATCTGTGAGTGATGATAATTTGCGCACCAATTCCTCTGACATCGTCTTATTAATCGTTAGCTTACTATGCAAACATGACAAGTGAAATCTCCCGCAGCTTAAACATGTGAGAGGTTGATCGTGCAGAGAATCGCTGAGCTTATGTGTGTGTGTGTAAAAGCATTTCAGTTCTGCTGAGCCAAATAAGACAGGTCAGGGTGAAGAAGTGACAGCCAAAGAAAAGCTTACCACAAAACGGAGAAGTTATGACAAATCAGACTATAAGGCTAAAAGAAAGTGCAGCTTTATGGTTTCATGGACAAAAGAATTTCTGTGGCTGCAATATGACGAGCTAAATAACCAGGGCTGCACATAAGTGGTCCGCAGGTGCGCATTCGCTGTCAAAATAAAAAACATGCACAAGGGTTAGGGTTAAATTTAAAAACTATACTTTTGAGTTAAAATATATATTTATAATTTTAATAAACGACAAATTAAAAATGCATGAACATTTTTTTGTATCGAAAAAATATCGAACCGTGACACCAAAGTATCGAACCGAACCGAACCGTGAATTTTGTGTATCGTTGCACCCCTAATATATATATATATATATATGTGTGTATATATATATATATACATATATATATATATATATATATGTATATACATATATATATGTATATATATACATATATATATGTATATATATACATATATATATGTATATATATACATATATATATGTATATATATATGTGCGTGTGTGTGTGTGTGTGTGTGTGTGTGTGTGTGTGTGTGTGTGTGTGTGTGTGTGTGTGTGCGCTTGTTGAAGATTGAATGGAAGATTATTAACACAATACTGGATTTGATTGATGTAAATAAGATCGGAGCATGATCCAGCACGCTTGTTCTAACATACCACTTTTATTAGTTTAGAGAGAGACTTTTAAAAACACTTTACGGTGGCATGATAAACGGATGGTTTTCTTATTAGTCTGACTCGCTGCTTAAGTGAAAATCTATTTTTATACATCACCACACTCACTTCCAAGTCCTGATTACCGTGCCCTTTGCAGGTATTTGCAGATTAACTCAGCATTTATTAATTTATTCAAATTTCACTCAGAGTTTACGTCAGGACATGAACCAAAAAGGACAGTGTAGTCATGTTCTTATACACGTCATTGAAGTCAGTTTATAATGAGTAATGCACAACGTGTGATTGACGTCGCTCAGCTGTCACACTGTGTTGTGCACCATGCTCCTGCCTCGACTCCTGATCAGCTGTGTTTGTGCTCTGTCAGTATTTTGCTTTGGATGAGCTTCCAACAGCTTCACATACATGTTTACGTAGGAGCGCTGGGATGCACAGCTGCATCCTCACGACAAACAACAGCAACAAACTCAACCCCATCGTCCGCCCTTATTTTGAGTCATTTCTACTACAGTATTGTGTCTACATCTGAGGAGCGCAGCTTTACAAAAGCAGCCAAATAAATCGTTTACTGAATATGACACGCAGACACACACAGTGTGCGCTGATTCCTTATCTGACCATACAATGACTGAGAGGACGTGCAGGCCTGAGAGCTTCTTGTGTCGTACTTGTACCTGCTGAGGTTTGAAAAAGATCTTTCCTTCTGGACAACAAAGTGGTTTGGATTCATGAAAACATGAAACGAGCTGATGTGTGTATATTTAGTGACAAAATCCATTTTGTAATACTAGTTAAATAAACATGTACTGCTCTAAACTACAGGTTGAACTATGTAACAACAGCTTGTGTCCAAATAATCTGAGTTAAATCACTTCCTGTGCACGTGTTCTGAAGCTCCCATCATCCTGTTCACTTCTTCTCACGTGACACACATGAGCTGAAGTCTAGCCATCACTTATAACATATTCATGTAAGGAGCTTGGAAAGAAAGTGACTGGACTGTTTCTGTTTCTTGAAGATGTTCCAGCTCTTATCCAAGGTCTGAGACCAGCTGGTGGAGAGTCCCAGATTTTAAGCCAGCTAGTGGGACGTGTTCCTTACTATGTTCGGTGACCCAGTATTGGATCTTCCTTTTTTTGTTTTTTTGAAGTGCAGTAGAACTGGATGCTTCAGACAAAAACTGCTTCATCCCAAGGACACAAATGCTGACACAAACTAAACAACGTAGTGTAAGCAGTGCAGAGCAGCAGGGAGTGCTCCGAGCACACACAGCCACTCTATAAACACACGGCACAACACAGAAGAGCCACCTCCACAGGACTCTGCTATGAGTCTGCATCTAAAGGTCAAAGGTCACTCTTTGAACACCACTGTGAGACACCAGCTGTCTGCCACACGATATGTGATATATTCACTATGTGACAAACCTCTGCTGATTCATTTTGCACCTCGGCTCATGCGATGAGGCACATAATCAATAGTGGGTCAATGACCCTCTTACTCCCACGAAGGCTCACATACCTGGGACTGTCCACCAGTTGGTCTCAGAACTGAGAAATCTTTTTGAATGAAACGTCTTCAAGAGATTTAAAGAAGTCCAGTCGCTCGTTAGATTACCATGTCCTGGAGGACTGAGAACCTACACACACACTTATAACATATAACATACATGTGGCCCTCGAGCTGTCTGCCACAATATTTGACCAGAGAGAAGAACGACAAAGACAAGGCCGTGCAAAGGACTCCCCCAGAATAGCTAAGAAATGCTCCGACGTCCTGCCCCCACGCTGAGTTAAGGGCTGCTTTTTCACGTCAGTCTCATTTCCCTTGTCTGTACTTTGTGACACAGAGAGGTACGACTTCATAATGTGCTGATCCAAACGAGGCAAACGGTTCAATCACAGTTGTACATTGTGTAAAGTGTTGAGAACAAAATGATGTAACTATGATGGAAACCAAAATCCAACATAACCCTTAGATGACAGGATTCAAACCTGCACCATACGATGATACTGAAACACTTTTATGAGTAAAACAATAAATAAATTAAAACTTTGTTGCACATCTTTCTTTTGGATTTTCTAAAGCATAGGTTCAGAGTATGACACAATGTAAAATGTGTTGACATTTTAGGAGGAAAGTCAGATTTTAAGAATAGCACTGATATCGTGTCATCTTTCCAACCAAACCTTTCAATCTTGAAAGCACGCTGCAAAGACTGGAGGGAGGAAGGAGCAGCTGGTCTGTGGAGATGAAAGTATTTCTCTGTTTTCAATGCATCAAGTGTTTCACTGACTGCAATCAAACATCACATATACAAGTAAAACGTGGATTGCAAATACATTATTATTTACATTAGCTGGTTTTGATGGCAGCCTGGAGAAATCGTCTCTTTTTGCACAACAAAAAGGTTCATTTGCACATGGAGCCGAGCCCGATGGACAGGATGAGATGCTGACCTGGATCTTCTGCATGGCTGCAGTTGGAGGTGAGCTCACAAGCGTGTGTGTGTGTGTGTGTGTGTGTGTGTGTGTGTGTGTGGGTGGTAAAATGCAGCAGGTTTTAAAAGAAAGACATGAGTGACTGGTTTCTACTACTGACTGAGACTGTTAACCAAGGCTAACATGTTTAACATAACAATGGAAACACGTGAGACTAAAGGGAAAAACTGAGGAAAGCTAAATGTGAGAGAACCAGCATCAGACAGATCTGAGACCCCAGCTCACATTTTGCTTTAAGGGAATACCAGAAGCTTCCACTGGACTTAGGCTACGTTAGCTTAGCTTCGTCAGGCTGTCGTGGCATTTTTTGGTTGAACTGATCTGTTGTTGCTCTTGTGAATACTTTGTCTGGAATGAAGTTTATTTTTAGGTACAAGTAACATTGCTTCCACTGATTGTTCATATTTTGTCGATTCTCTGCAGCTTTAAAGATGCTCTAACATCGTCTGTCAGCACTGCTAATATTAGCCTCTGCAAACTGATCTCACACCATGACATTTAAGACGCACCCATCACTGCCTCACGCATAGCATTTGTGTCCTGGTTCAAGCTGGTCTATGAGACAATGCTCAGCCTTCTGCCCTTTAGCAGACAACATTCCAGATTTGTCTGAAATAATACAGTGTGTTTCTGTTTTGGATTAAAAATGATCACATTTCATTTTTACCAAATATATAGAGAGATCCTGGCGTTCACAAGCCTGACCTGAATCTTGTGTCTGAAAAGACTGAATCAGGACAGACATTCAGGACACACTCGAGCAGTTCACACTATTTTATTATCAGGCAAAGACTCGGGCTGCACAGCAGTGCACATGGACAAGGGAAGTACAATTCATCACTCAAAGCATATATCAGACATATGAACACAGGAAATATTTGTTATTGGCTGTTGGTGGGGAGATGCTCTCTCTGATTTGTTGTCCTGATGGTCTTTGACCTCCAGTCAGGGCTCTGTGTGAGAACACGCCTCCCTACTTTACAGCTGTTACCAGACATGGCTGGAACAGCATGTTGTACCCCCACACGAGGCCAAGGCAGCCTCTCCTTGTCTGAAATAGTGTTGTGTAAGCATGTCGCAATTTACCTTCAACACTCAACTCTCTGTGTTAACCCTTCACACTGTGGGGTTATCCTTCTAACGAGGAGTGTAATTATGAGCATACATTGCAATTAATATTAAAAGAAACTTGATCAAAAAACGTATTTCTAACAAATCCCTCTGTTCACACCGTCAGGTGTCAATCCCATTCGTGCAGATCCTCTGACTCATCCTTCCAGGATTCCCAGCCAGGTGTGACAGGAAGCCTGTGCTCTGTCTCCCTGTCAGGCAGGACAAATCTGGACAGTTATCTTCTCAGTTACAAAATTACAATAAAAGGCAGAAGAAGTTCAAATGTTTAAGCATACTCAGGGCTGCCTAGTCCCCAAATGATGTCTCTACGTTTCTCTGGATCCTCACCACCTACCTGCTTCATCCGAGTCTCCACTCTTTTGATTATCAGTCCTGTAGTATGACATTCTGCAGTAATAATATAAGGGGAAAACTTCCAAAAATATCAGATCACAACTAGAGTCTAAGTGAAACATCATAACCTGGAAATATGAAATATCATTGGCTGTTCACCTGCAAAAGGAGCTTTAAAACTTTATTTAAATGAAGCTGTTTGTTTGTGAGGGGCTGTTGTTAAGGTGTGACACATCTTCATTAAACTTTATCTTTAAATCAATCAACCAGTGTTTCTAATTTAGTGCCATTACAGCAGTATTGTTAGGGATGAAGGTACAGCATACATCACACACACGCCTGCTTTTATGCCATTCTGTTTTGCCACGTCATGAGACTCGTCACATCCATTTGCTCTCATACAGCTTGAAGTCCATGTCTAGTAGAATCATAATAAATGTTTCAGCATTGACCAAGTGTGTTTGCTTTTGGAACTGTGTCTTCATTCCACCTACTTCACATACAAGGGTCAGTTCTACAGGCAGAAACATGGGTGTGCCGTGGGCTCCCCAGTTTCACCCACTGTGGCCAATTTGTACATGGAAGAAGTGGAAAAGAGGGCTTTGCTATCCTACCCTGGAACACCACCAATCCATTGGTTCAGACATGTGGATGACACCTGGGTGAAAATCAAATCTCAGGACGTTCCACATTTCACGGATCACATTAACTCAGTGGACCAACACATCAAATTCACCAGGGAGGATATGAAAAGTGGCAGGTTAGCCTTCTTAGACTGTGAGATTTCCATCAGTAATGGGGGACATCTAAAAGCTGACGTGTACCGTAAACCTACACATACAGATCAGTATTTAAGGTTTGACTCTCATCATCCACTGGAGCACAAACTGGGCGTCATCAGGACGCTACAACACAGAGCGAACACCAGCCCCACTGACACAGCGGCCAGGGAGGCAGAAGAACATCAGGAAGGCCCTGAGTAAATGTGGTTATCCCAGCTGGACTTTTGTCAAAGCAGGAAAGGCTCCTAAAGAAAGCTCCAGCCGATCCAGGAGGGAAGGACAACCGCTGCCCACCTGTAGTGATCCCGTACATGTCAGGAGTATCGGAGCAGTTGAGACGCATTTTTTCTAAACACCGGGTCTCTGTGGCTTTTAAACCCCAAAAATTGGTCCACCCCAAGGATCGGGTCCCCGACACAAACAGAGTAACATAGTGTACGCTGTTCAGTGCAGGAGGATTGCCAGGATTTATACATCGGGGAAACCAAACAACCTCTGGCGAAGTGGATGGCACAACACAGAAGAGCCTCCTCGTCAGGCCAGGACTCTGCAGTCTGTTTACACCTACAGGCCAGTGGACACTCTTTCAATGATGAGGATGTAACATCCTGGACAGGGAGGAACGCTGGTTTGAGGGCGGAGTCAAGGAGGCCATTTACGTGAAAAGGGAAAGACCATCTCTGAATGGAGGAGGGGGCCTAAGGGTCCATCTGTCACCATCTTACAATGCTGTGATTGCAGCCATTCCCCACCTCTCTGTGAATGGGACTCATGGTTATTGATCAGTGGGCTTTGATCAGTGGGCTTTGATCAGTGGGTTTTGATCAATGGTCATGAGAATTTGCATAATTAAGATTAAGGGACTGACCTCCCAGCCCATTGTTCTTTCAGTGGGCTGGTTTCAGCCATTATGCAAATGTATTGTTCATAAGATTGAAACCTGCAGTCAGCTGAGACTGAAGAAGTCACTTGGATGAGTGACGAAATGTTTCTCCCACAAAACGCTACGTCCAGATGAACAGAATCAACTTTTGGAGACATAATAAATGTTATTTATTCACTCTGTGTTTTTATCATTTTCTATCATGTTCAAAGAACGAAGCCACAGTGTGAATCCTGCACCAGTGTGATTGGGTGTTTTATACTCATCAGCGATCCTTCGAGGCTGTGGCAACAATTTGGAGTCAGCCTCCTTTGAACCTGTGGATAAATGAATCCAACATTCCATAATTTAACTCTGATCCTAGTGCCTTTCCAAGTGTGAGGTAAAAGCAGAAGCAGCCATGCATTTCCACACAGGATCTGGATTTGCAGCTGAGTGACAGAGGGTCAGTCTTTTGTCAGTTTTACTGCAAGAGAGTAATGAGTTTGATATGACAGCATCAATAACAATAGCAGGTTCAAAGATATTTAGCATTCACTCTGCCCACATCACATTGCACATTGTTGGGTGCAAAGTGAGCCGGGCGGCGGCCAGGAGTGGAGGCCCTGGCGAAGCGATCCCCGGCTACCAAGACAAGCGATTGGGACATGGAATGTCACCTCTCTGGTGGGGAAGGATGAGCTAGTGCATAAGGTTGAGAGGTACCGGCTAGATATAGTCGGGCTCACCTCAACGCATGGCTTGGGCTCTGGAACCAGTCTCCTGGAGAGGGGCTGGACTCTGTCTCAGTCTGGAGTTGCCCCTGGTGAGAGGGTATCTTGGTATCCCCTCGGCTTGCTGCTGGTATGTTGGGGTTTCTCCCAGTGGACGAGAGGGTTTGTTCCCTTCGCCTTCGGGTCAGGGAACAGTACCTGACTGTCGTCTGTGCTTATGCGCTGAGTGGCAGTTCAGAGTACCCAGCCTTCTTAGAGTCCCTGGGTGGGGCACTGGAGGGTGCTCCCCCTGGAGACTCTGTTGTCCTGCTGGGAGACTTCAACGCTCACGTGGGCAACGACAGTGAGACCTGGAAGGGTGTGATTGGGAGGAACAGCCTCCCGGATCTGAATGCGAGCAGTGTTTTGTTATTGGACTTCTGTGCAAACCACAGTTTGGCCATAACGAACACCATGTTCGAACATAAGAGTGTCCATAAGTGCACGTGGCACCAGGACGCTCTAGTCCACAGGTCGATGATCGATTTTGGAATCGTATCACCAGACCTGAGGCCATATGTTTTGGACACTCGGGTAAAGAGAGGGGCTGAGCTGTCAACTGCTCACCATCTGGTGGTGAGTGGGATCAGGTGACGGGGAATGTCTAGCAGAGGCCCTGGTCCGCGAGATCTTCAACTCACACCTCCGGCAGAGCTTCAACAGCATTCCGAGGGAGACTGGGGACATTGAGTCCGAATGGACCATGTTCAGCACCTCCATTGCCGAAAGAAGAAGGAGTCCTAACGGGCTTGGTTAGTCTGTGGGACTCCGGAGGCAGCTGATAGGTACCGACAGGCCAAGCGGAATACGAAAAACTCGGGTGTGGGAGGAATTCGGAGAGGCCATGGAAAAAGACTTTCAGACTGCCTCGAAGAGATTCTGGCAAACTGTCAGGCGACTGTGGAGGGGAAAGCAGTGTTCTACCTGCACTGTGTATAGTGCGGGTGGAGTGCTGCTGACTTCGACTCAGAAAATCGTCGGACGGTGGAAGGAATACTAAGAGGATCTCATCAATCCCACTGGCACGTCTTCCGTGGCGGAAGCAGAGTCTGGGGACGAAGGGGATGACCCGCCAATCTCTGGGGGCGAGGTCACTGAGGCAGTTAAACAACTCCCTTCGTGGAACACTGGACCAGCTCTTTATCCTCTCGAGGATACTCGAGGGCGCATGGGAGTTTGCCCATCCAGTCTACATGTGCTTTGTGGACTTGGAGAAGGCATTCGACCGTGTCCCTCGGGAGGGGGGGGGGGTCTTGTGGGGGGTGCTCCGGGAGTATGGGTGTGGGTGATGGGCTCCGCCAGGGCTGCCCCTTTGTCACCAATTCTGTTCATAATTTTTATGGACAGAATTTCTAGGCGTAGCCAAGTGGCGGAGGGCTTTCACTTTGGTGGTCTCAGGATCTCATCTCTGCTTTTTGCAGATGATGTGGTTCTGTTGGCTTCATCAGGTGATGGCCACCAGCTTGCCTTGGAACGGTTTGCAGCCGAGTGTGAAGCAGTGGGAATGAGAATCAGCACCTCCAAATCTGAGGCCATGGTCCTCAGCCGGAAAAGGGTGGAGTGCCCACTCTGGGTTGGGGATGAGTTCCTGCCCCAAGTGGAGGAGTTTAAGTATCTCAGGGTCTTGTTCACAAGTGATGGGAGAAGGGAGCCGGAGATCGACAGACGGATTGGTGCTGCGGCTGCAGTGATGCAGCTCTCAATTTACTGGTCAATCTACGTCCCTGCCCTCACCTATGGCCACGAGCTGTGGGTAGTGACCGAAAGAACGAGATCGCGGATACAAGCGGCGGAAATGAGCTTCCTCCGAAGGGTGGCTGGCCTCTCCCTTAGAGATAGGGTGAGAAGTTCGGCCATTCGGGAGGGGCTCAGAGTAGAGCCGCTGCTCCTCCACATCGAAAGGAGCCAGTTGAGGTGGTTCGGGCATCTGGAGGAGGTGGCTGGCGAGCGGGATTCTCTGCTTGGGCTGCTGCCCCCGCGACCCGGTCCCAGATAAGCAGAAGATGATGGATGGATGTGCCCACATCAGTTACATTTAGCTCTGAAAGGACAAGTTCATCCTCTGGTGGCTCAAAACCTGTTTGAGGCCTGATGAAGTGAAATGACCACAAAAATTTATTTTTAGAGTTTTAGATGATGTGTCAGAATTCAGTGGCTATTACAGAGGAACAGCTGTAGTTTTCATATTTATGAGGATTTGATGCTCTGAAGTGTTAGACTAGCTGCTATACAGGATTTGCATACTGTGATTACTATAGTTACTTTTGATAAGATTGGGACTGGAGAAGAGTCGGAGATTCAGCAGTTCATACACAGAGTCCAACTGTTTCAACTAAGATGTTTTTGATGTTTTTAGGGTATCCAAGTCCCAACTGAAACCCCAGCACCTCTCAATACAAACCTAGTTTTAGGGGAATGAATCCCCAGTGGCTAAAGGTGCTCCTTTGGGCTGAGATCTGATGACTGGATGCCATGTGAGTACAGTGAACAGTGCCAGGTTCAACAAACCAGTGTGAGAGGACCTGTGTGACACGGTGTGTTACCCTACCATCCAGCGATGTCACACTGTGGTCATAACCATTAGCTGTGCTTTCTGGCCTCTCAGACTGCTCAAAGCATATTCAAATGAACAGTGTGATATTACTAGCAGGAGATAAACAGTCAGTGCACACGTACACATCAGCAATTAGGAGTTTAGGATTTATTAAACAGCACAAAAGTCTTGATATTTTCACATGTACACAAAATCATAAATAGCCCCAAAGTTCCTCCCACCTTGCATCAATGGGATCCCAGTCATTATTCCATCACAATAAGCCAGATTATATAAGCCATATATTTATAAACCATTTACATTTGAACTGAGCAATCTACAGTATTAAGACACAGATGTTAGACATTCGCTCTGTAGAGTCAAAACCAAAAGTAGCTTCTTCATTAATCCTGATTACCGCAGATAGAAAAGGAACCCTACTTATCCTAATGTGCTATTTACATCTTCTAAAAACAGCTCTTTGAAGTCTAGAGCGTGTCTGACAAACCAAAATTAAAAACTTAACCTTGGCTAACAAAATGTTTCTCACAGATCGCTTGGTAACTACGTTTCGACAAACGTGTAGCCTCAGATGATAAAACCATGAACTGGTGGGTGATCGGCCCGTTTTGGTTTCTTCATGTCATACTGGATAAGATACAGTAGACCAACCTGGTGGTGCAGACGCACGTTTTCAAAAGCCATTTGGTTTCAATGTTCAATCTGAAAATAAAAATGACCCTCACATGTTTGTAGGCCTGCCGCAGTACTTCCTGAACATATGGGACAGAATAAACTTGGACTAACGACTTCAAACACGACGCCGCCGACACCCTAAAGTATCAGAATAATCCCCTTGGTTGACTGGTGGCCGAGCCCTGTCAGTCTTAGAAGATATGTCGCATCTTTGAGTTTGAAGCAGAGAAGAAGAAAACCTCACTACTGTGCCACATTTGTACTTGCATACGCTGTCTTACTGATAGCAGGTACGTTTGATGCTACATAGCAGAGGTCTTCATGGGTACCAATAAGACTAAAATCACTAAGCCCTGTGAGGACACCAGTGAGCTGGCTTCATATCATGTTGGGAAGTCAAAGCTTGGCCCACGGGGCCTGTGATGGATTCATACAGTGTTGGGCCGTGTTGTTCCCTCACCATCTCAGTAATTGTCTTTATCTGGGTGGCTGGAGCCTGTCAGGGCCAACACACACAGCCAATGCTGCAATCACAAAGATCTGAGTCCAAACATTAAATACATGAAACACTCAGTAACATATTGTAGATAAACTACTATAACTGAGACCTCCAACATCTCTTTGGGATTTCATTTTAATGATCATCTGTCACAAGCTGGGCCACAAACCTCACTGATCAGTTGTGTTGTGCCAGCCTGTGATGACCTTTACAGTCAAACCTCCGCCCACTTTGTTTGCTCGTAATTTTATTGAGGCCAGCCGACCAAATCAATATCAAGCATTGAGACTCAGACTGAGTGAACACAGTCATGTAACAAATAGTGTCTAAAACGACCTGTGTGTTGGTCTGCTTTGACTAAAGTCTACAGGGCCTACAGTTTAAGTGTCACTCTGGCCTTAGCTTGGCTCTAACGCTAGCGCCTAACAACGATTCAACACTGAGCTGTCAGCTCAAACGGGATCGATCTAGGTTCATATATTTAAAGAGGAAAAACAAAGTCTTCCACGAGAAAGGCCGAAGCGTTTCAAAAGTGGAAATCTCAAACCATGAGGAGAAACATCTGCATTTTAAGGCCTCGGCACATCTGCAGCTTTGTCCTCCACTTGTTTCAAACAAAATCACACTAATGGAAAAGCCTAAATTCTGTGGTTACACACGGGAAGAAGCCAACTGCACAAAGAAGACCTTAAAAGAGGCATAAATAAATACGTGTATTGTCGAAGGACCCGAGGGGTTACAATATTAAGGCAATGCAGTGGCATGTTCTGTTGCTTACTCTCATGGATTTCTGGAGCAGAGCTCACACAGATAATTAAACAAAAGGGGGAAAACTCAAATATGTTAGGGTTCTGATTCCACATGGCAATTTGTTTAGCTTGACAGTAGCGCCCAGCATTACTCATACTGTTTTATAACAACGATGTCAGGAACGAGGCAAAGCGCCCCTCTGACGGCAAACTGCAGCAGTGCAGTAGTTCAGCCTCGTTCCTGGCACTCTTACAGCATAAAATTCCCACAGTACAGTCAGTGCAATGCTTAATGTTGCCTCTAAAACACGGAATTACAGTCCCGGAATTGCGGGCAGGTAACGCGGCTGGCACTGGGGTGAAAAATAAAATAAAAGTTTCAAATTAAAAACAAAAAACCTTTAATGACAAAGGGAGAAAAGGAGGGATCAAAGACTGTGTGGTCCACAGGCCAGGCCACACCTCGCTCTAGTGAATGTAGGCTCTGTAAACTGCTGACATGTCATTGTCCGACTGGTCCAGTGCCTTGGCCCGCTTATAAACCTGCAAAACAGAAAACAACGGCTGGACAACGGAGAAAAAACGTTTCTGCTGCCCCAGGGCTCATATGTTAGAGGACAAGCAACATGAGCAGGAAACACTTCATTTCTGAGAAGAAAAGTTTTACCACAAAGAATTACAGAAATTTAGAGGAGAAAGCTGTGAGAGCTGTACCTCGTTGGCAGCTGCAGCCATCGGGGTTGGATGGTTGGCCATGTCGCCCATGGAGATGGCTAGCCTTAGGTCCTTCTGAATGTGTTTCAAATAGTAGTCTGGTTTAAAGTTGCCCTGTAAAATATCTGGAAGGGGCAGGAAGACGGTCATTAAAGGCTAGGTTACAGTAGGACCTCCTGATATTCATGGGACTTGTTTTTGTCCCAGTTAAGACTAAAAAAAGAAGAAGAAAAAATAAGCTGCAGGCTCAATTTGGCACGTTCCCCAGTTCAACCACGGATCTTTGACTGTTAGGCGAAGCCACTACACTATGACAACTAGGGCTGCCACAAACGGTTATTTTGATAGTCGACTAATCAGATCATCATCCATTGGGCGTAAAACGTACAGCTTATTGCACCAGCAGCATCTGCTCTTATATAACTATCATTAGCTTACAGCTTGAAGTGTTCAAGGTCTGTGCTAATTAAAAATAAAGACAAGATGATAGTTTATTAAATTTTAATGAAATCTGCAGATTGTTTTGGTGAAGTTTAATAAACTTCTTGCTATCTAAAATATAAAGTAAATCCTCGAGCATCTCACACTTCTGATAATCAGCTGTCTGCTTGATGTTTATTCAGCTGTGTAAAAACTATAACTTTAATCTCAGACAAACCGATTTACTCAGGAAAAAATAAAATACTGAAAAAAGTGCCTAGCCCCCGGCTCGCTATCGAGCTAGTGGGTAACAGACGTCTCCGAAAACGTCGGAGCGCTTTTGAAAATATGTGGTGTCCTGATAAACTGAGCAGATATTTGAGGTTTACACAGCTACATTCTCGCCTGAAAATATGTTAAACGTTTATTTTGTGACCCAGAAAGAATAATAAGAGTAATATTAACACTAACTAGCTGCCGCCATTGTTGGAAACTGCGCTGGGCTGCGCTATGAATTCTGGGATAGGTTGGGCCACGAAGTATACACCCCACCCATCCTTCAAATCTGGGGACATGAAGGGCTCATTTGTCGGAGTCTTCAAATTTGGACCGTCTTCGTCGTGTCGCTGTAACGTAACCGGCCTACTAATGCGGGCACAGGAGGATGCAGTTCCTGAATTTGGACACAGCTACGATACCGGACACAGCTGCTTCTTCTTCTTCTTGTTGTTTAACGGCAGCTGGCATCCTTGTACATGCAGTGCTGCCATCTTCTGTTTCAGTCCGTTATTACACTCTTAAATCCTGCTACTTATTCCTGCGTCTTTTGTGATCTTACAAAGCTTCAAACGACGCGTCGACTATTAAATCAGTCGTCGACGAGTTTGATAGTCGACGTAATCGTGACTAGTCGACTAATCATGGCAGCCCTAATGACAACAAATCAAAGTGAGCAGTGACGTCACACTCTGTGTTGACTTACTCTGGCATTTCTGGTCCACAAAGGTGCTAGCCATCTGACCCTGGCACAGGATGTCCAGGAAGGTCTGCTGTGATTGGCCCGTGGCCTGTGCCAATGTTAGCCCCTCTGCAATAGTGGCCATGAAGCTGCCTTGAACCATGTTGAGGATTAGCATCATCCTTGCAGCATTCCCTGCCTCACCTTAAAACACACACACACACACACACACACACACACACACACACACACACACACACACACACACACACACACACACACACACACACACACACACACACACACACACACACACACACACTTATAATCTGGCCCAAATCCTCTGTGCCATCAGTCTGCACTGGCTACAATGATTCACTACAATTTTTATTTACATAGCACCAGATCACAACAAGGTGCTAAAGGAAGGAAAGAAGAAACCTCCCACAGAAGCAGGCTGAGGGAGGGGCGATGGGTTGGGGTGAGGGGCGAGAGATGGGAGAGAGACACTGAGGAAGACAGCCACGGATTAATAACAAAGGAGCAGTTCTCATGTTTTCATCTTGTCGATATGGGCTGGTGCAGACTGATAGACAAAGGCACACAAATAACTCAAGTTCCTTTTGCTGCATGTGTGTCCCCTCGGATGTCTAAAGCCCAACACTTCATCCGTCTTCTGCGTGGGCCTTGCTGAGTGTACTGGACGCCGATCTTTCCGTACCCAGAAAAAACGAGGTCTTGCCCATGGCCTGGAAGCAGCTGCTGCAGTCCTCATAGACCGTCCTGTCGCCAGCTGCCAGGATGACCAGCATCCCGTCGTTGGACAGCTGCTGGCTTCCTGCCACCGGAGCTTCCAGGAAGCGGCCGCCCCGTGACGTGATCACCTGACATTCAAATACTGAATAAGAATTTATTGATACACTCAGCTGCTCCTACTGTAGGTACTTCTAACCGAGATGAAGGCAGCATGAGACAGTTTTAAAATCATTTTATTTACTGGATCATGCTGGTGTTTACCTGTGAGAGCTCTGTGATGGTCTCTGGATCGACTGTAGACATCTCTACGTAGCATTTGCCCGGTCTGATTCCTTGTAGGACTCCACTGGGTCCCAACACCAACTTCATAAAAGACAGAAATGTGAATATAGAGCTATGTGATTGATCTGCATTAGTGTCTTTGCCTCACACGATAACTGTTGGTGTGATTCAGAGTTAAATATCAACGACCTGTTCAATGAACAACTTTGTCACATCCATCAAAGAACCGCGTTCACACCCATGTTCCTTACAGTGAAACACCAGCTGGCGCCAGTGACTCAAAAAGTCAGAGCACCTTTCTGTTCATTTATAGCCCCGCCCACTTCACCCTTGACAATCCCCACCCACTCACTCTCTGTGCACTTGATGAATGCATGAAATCATGGATCCATTTGATTTTTCTTCACGTTTATTCTGTCGTTAGCTTGTTATTTGCAGACTGGTGTTGAACATGCCACGGTGCAGCGTACTCACGTCTCTGGCAGCCTTAGGGTCAGACACACAGGAGAAGGTGATGTCACACATGGAGGCCACTTCTGCAGGAGTGCGGCCTAACCGTGCCCCCTCCTGGATGAACAGGTCACACTGAAACATAGCAGGGAGGAATCAGCAGCAAGCCACACCCCCTTTCAACCAACCACGTCCACGTTGGGCGCTTTAATACTGCTGAACCTATAATCTGACTGAATGTGATCGTGTTAGAGACAGCAGCCACTGGCTGACCATGAGTGCGTTTACCTTTTCTGCAGTGCGGTTCCACACTGTCACGACATGACCCATTTTCAACAGGTTGGAAACAATGCCGCTACCCATCAGCCCCAGACCCAGGAAGCCTATTCTGAAGAGCAGAAGCCGAGAACATACAGACCAAAGCATGAAAACGAGCCCTGTGATCAATTTAGCAACAGTGTTGTGTAACCCTGTGACGAGGATGTGCCATACCGCTTATCTGTGGGTGTGATGCTGCCGTTGATCGCTGTGCTGTCTGCTGCTTGGATAGATGTTGACCCTGTGACCTGCACAATCAGAGGCAAATCTATAGAAATCACACTCACGGGAACTAAATGAAAAAATTAATCACATGTCCTTTGCCTGGTATGCACCGTGCACACATGCAAGTCTCTGTTCCTGCCAATGAACAATCATTTCAAGCAAATCAAAGCAGCCTACATTATTGCTTTTACCTCTTCAATGATCTTCAGGCGTTTGCTAATGGGCTCCATTGACGAAGCTGGCTGTGGGCGCAGAGGTGACAAAGTAAAAACAATGCAACTTATATTTAAAACGAGTCGTTTTTAACGAGCTGTAATTCATACAACATGTTTTCATTTCACACCAATCGATAATCAGTTAGTGCTAAAAGCAGCAAAGTGGACAGACTGAGGAGATAATCTGCATCACATTCCTTACAGAACCGGGAATCATCATACGCCATCAAGTAACTGGTACATAACTGACAGTGTCACCAGCTGCCACTACAGCAAGCTTTATAAACACACTTCATCATTTTTAATTCATCTAATTAACTGAATTATTAGAGGACCAACTTAGACATGAAAACATGTGAGTGTAGAAGTGAAGTTTGTGTTGCAGACTAACTGGTGGTTGCTGCAATAAGAAACAATGTGTCAGTGAAACAAATCTTACACCAGATATTGAATTTCATCAGGTTTGAAGTGTTGGAGATGTTAAAAACAACTCTTCTCCAGTGGAGATTATGTCCTACTAACATCTTAATGCCAACAACTGTGGAGTCCCAGCGAGTCACCATGGACAGAAGCCCCTGATCCAAAACTGACCGTCAAGCTAAACTCATGTTTGCTGTTGCACAAACTTTAAAGTCCAGATGAGACAAAGATCTAAGGCCTTCAAAATGAAGAACACGGTACCACCTGTCAAACACGGTGGAGGCAGCATCGACACTGGCACACTGCACAGAGTGAATGGAATAAAAAACCTCAACCTCCGACACGATTGGGTTTTCCAACAGGACAATGATCCCAAACACACCACAAACTGGTTTTGAAAAGCAGCCTAATGTCCTTCCCAAAGGCCCGACCTCAGACCTATTAAACACTGGTCCATGCCAAGAAACCAAACCAACCAATTTAACCGAACTCCGGAGTGCTGATGGCTCCAGAGCATGCAACCAAATGTTGGTGTTGGTGTTGGTGCAGGTGTGCGAATCAGAGAACATTCTAGATAAATGGAAACCATATTCCTGTTTGTTGTTGTAAAAAACATTAGAAACTTAAATGAGCCGTCATTCATGCCTATGCGGAGTATATGGAAACCTCTGACCACATGTTCCTGCTTACCTTTTCAGACTGGCTGAGCAGAAAGTGGTGAAAATGTGGATCATCCTTCACAGGCTACAACACAGAGTGCAGTGGATGAGTGTTCATACAGACGTGCAGTGATCTGACAGGTTACAGTGTTAGAGCCACTCAATCATGTTCTAAAGCTCCTGCATTAAAAGCTAATGTTGGCAGCCTGTCTGCACTCTACAGTGTTTTAAAAGAAAACATTCGAGGTAAACATCAACACAGCACATTAAGGCGCGGTGGTGTTTGCATCATGCCATCTTCCCACAGCCACGCCTGTAATGATCTCACCTGCAGCCTCTCACACATGGACATTTTAGAGATACACTCTTGCAGAGCACCAGTTTTATGATTTTATGAATTTCGGGCTTAATTGGGGAAGCAGCAACGAGTCTAAAGCCACACCTTATTTCCTTCATTTTATCTTAGGAAAATGAGAAGTAGGTGTAACAGCTGTAAACAGACATGAAGTACAGTATGTAAGTTTGTACTACTCTAATGAGCCTGAAAGAGAATATTTGGTTCAATTCAATTTTATTTATACAGCATTAAATGACAACAACAACCGGCTCATGGTGCGTTATCCTGTAAGGTCGACCCTACAATAACACAGAACGCCAACGATGATGACCCCCTGTGAGCAAGCACTTTGGCAACAGTGGGAAGGAAAAACTCCCTTTTAACAGGAAGAAACCTCCAGCAGAACCAGGCTCAGGGAGGGGCGGGGCCATCTGCTGCGATTGGTTGGGGTGAGAGAAGGAAGACAGGATAAAGACATGCTGTGGAAGAGAGACAGGGGTTAATAATAACTAACGATTCAATGCAGAGAGGTCTGTTAACACATGCTGAGTGAGAAAGGTGACTGGAAAGGAAAAACTCAATGCATCATGGGAATCCCCGGCAGCCTACGTCTATTGCAGCATAACTAAGGGAGGATTCAGGGTCACCTGGTCCAGCCCTAACTATATGCTTTAGCAAAAAGGAAAGTTTGAAGCCTAATCTTGAAAGTAGAGATAGTGTCTGTCTCCTGAATCCAAACTGGAAGCTGGTTCCACAGAAGAGGGGCCTGAAAACTGAAGGCTCTGCCTCCCATTCTACTTTTAAATACTCTAGGAACAAGGAGTCGCCGTTGCACAACCGACAGGGTGACAACAAAACCTTATCATCCAGCCGAGGGGCGAACAGCTCTGAAAAGGCTCCTCAGTAGTAAAATCTAAAGAAATAAAGGGTGGCTCCAGACTTTTGCACAGTGCTGTAATTGTTATTATGGAGGCAGCCGTCAGCGGATCTGTGATGCAAACATACACGTGGCCCTGGTTTTTAAGGTGGCCCTTGGTACGGCTTATTAAAGGGGTAAAAAGAAAACACACCATCTGAAATGAATAGAAATATAAGATTCAGATCTGTAACAAGTGCTGCATGCTGCATGCATCTAGCTGGCGCTCATAACTTTGGTTAATTATGAGAGGACGATGCAGCTCTTCTGTCTGTGAACGTTAGCATACTGGAGTTACAAAGCAGGACAACGTTAACATGGAAATGTGTGTTAGTTTGCGCCACAAAGTGCAGATTGAACTCTGATACTTCTATTAAAATGAGGTGACCCCACAAGTTCACGGTCCTTCTCTATACAAGTAGAAACCAGTGACGAGGCCCCAGTTACAGACTGGTTCACGGCTCCATTTTAGCCAAAAACTGATTGAACGAGCTTTACGTGACTAAAGGAACGTGCAGTTATTTCTGCCTAACACGACGGACAAAGAGGAAATGGATGTTTTGCATAGACCGGAAACTAAAACAAGGAAGTGTGATGAAGCAGCCTGAGGAGCCGCTGGCTCTCACTGCACTAACACGGGGGCTTGAACTGCTTCCTGGGACAATAATTAGCTGTAACGTGCAGTAGCAGGCTGACGTTTGGACACCTTCACCCACCCAAATGTTTACTGACAAATAAAAACTGTTACTGTCTGCATTGTTTTGGTGGGTGAGCCGTTTGCATACGTACACATACAAACCTGTCAAAGGGCATTTCATTCAGCGTGGTCACATCCCGTAACCAAGGACCAGCTCGGTCCTCATGACACCTCCGAGGCTGCCTGCTTCCTAACCTGTCAGTGAAGGTCAGGGAGCAGGCAGCCAACTAAACTAAAACTACGGAGGGTTTAAAAAATTGATTTTCGGTTTCAAATCGAGTTTAGCTTGAATAAAGCCACATCGATTCATTCAATCCTAAATTCATTTTTAAATATAAATGTATTTTGCCAGAAACTTGGATTAAAGCTCATGAAACTATTTCACCGCCACCAAACAGCTAAAGCAGTAAATGAGAGCAGGAAGACGGATTGTGCACAAAGATGTAAACACGGAGCGTGGATGGAGCCCCGACAGCACGTGTGCAGACACGTCGCTGCTGAACGCCGACACCTCACAGACTCTGATGCTGCAGGTTTCATCACTCGGACCAAAATTCACTGAACCAGCAGCAAAAGAAGATCAAACTACATGTTTGATCAACATCGTCATTAATTCACTCGGACTTTGGCTGTTTAGCTTCCGCCACAATAAGATCTCACTTCCTGCGCAGCTCTGTCTCTCTGTGTACTTCAGGAACAGCTTCCAGTCTCAGATCTCTGTTTTCTGCATTATTTGTACAGCAAAACTTCAAAAACGACTCTGGACGAGAAAGCCTCATTTCTGCTGTCAATACTGAAGAAATGTCAACTTTTACAAAACTCTCAGCTGTGTCTCTAATCAAACCTCTGACTTCAGCAGCATCAGGTCATGTTCAGATGCTGATTCGTGGTTTTCTTCAGTTTTTGTTCTACTGCAGAATATTTTTAAGGCTGCTGTAAAAAGTCGGGCCAGGAAAATCTGCTTCATGTTTTTCTGTTTTATGCTCACTTACTTTGACACAAAGGCCTCTGCTGTGGTGTCAGTGCTGATAAATGATCTGAATTATAATATTTCTCAGTCAAAACGCCCAGCCCTAATCAAAGCTCCATGTGGCACTGAGCCCTGCACGCAGGCTTGCTGACCATTTCAAGATCACAGCAAACAATCTGAGCAGTCACAGAGAGCACCAAACAAGCCAGAAGGGAAAGGTCTGCAGTTGCTGGTGAATTAAAGCCAAAGATTAAGGTCAGGTAGAAGTCAAGACAAGGCTTGGTGGGAGGGGGCGTTCACCTACGCTGCTTTCCCATTTGAATCCTGAGCCCGGTCCAGCCCCCAGCCTCTCAATAGTGGATGGCTCGGGGTCAGAGTCAGCTAAGTCCTTAAGGAGGAAAAAAGACACATATTCACCTTTAAATCAGTGAGAAATCTGCAGAGGTCAGCATCTGCTGCAGGGGGCGCTGTCTCTATCATGTGCAGGAGACTCGACTGGATTATTTTTACTTTGGTTTGTTTAAACCATCACACATTCTTAACAGGAAACAGATGAATTGTGAACAGCAATGGAAGCTGGATGTGGTTCACTTTGACTCACTAGTCCTCCACACTCTTTGTTTCTGTGGCTACAAAATGTAACTCAGGTGTTGTTTTATAATAATATTTCAAAAACAGTCCAAGCAGGTTTGATTCTGATATTTTAGACAAGCACTGACAGGAAGGGAACCGTTTTTAACCTTTACAATAAAATACAGTCATCTTCACAGTGGTGTTAGCGTCTGAACTGACCTTCTCAGAGGGGTCCTTTAGGGCACTGAGGTCCTCATCATCCTCATCCAGAATTTTTAGTGGCTTGTTGGGCGTCTTCTTTCCTTTTGAGTCTCCTTTGCCATCTGAGTTCTTTCAAAAACACACACAGTGTCACTGAGCTGCCAAACTGAATGTGTTTATTCACATGTCGTGAGAAAAGTCTCAGTGATGAGACGTGTTTACGTTTATGGAGAGAAATCTGCCTGAAAATAGTAACAAACAGGGCTGCAGCCGTTCATCCAGTAATTCTGTAAATGAAAAATTCGACTCGATGCTTTGTTTAACACGCGGCTCTCACCACTGTCACCATGGAAACGTGAGTGCACATTTGCCACGACAAACAGACGTGCAGTGGAAACATAGTTGGTAGCAGCAAACCAATACAGAGTGACAACAACGAGCCCACGCAGACCCAACAGCAGCAGTGATGGTGACACTGGGACATTTCAACGCAAAGAGGCGGAGCCAAAAGAAAATGTGTTTTCCAAAACAGCCGGAAAAAGCTAGCGCGAGTCCTTCATCCCAACAGCTGATCAACAAACTCCGACGTGAGGAAAAGCAACCTCTGTAGCTGCTCCGTGTTTCAGACTCAACGTGAAATAATATCAAATGCTGAGTTCGTTAAATTAGATTCAGATTTTTCACAAGCCAATAAAATGTACCAGTAAAACTCTGAGCCACTGAATTAACACAAGCACACGCTGGCTTCTTCACTGCAGCCACCGTGTTAGAAGCTTACACACAAACTCAAACATGAACAACTTTACTAGCACAAAAAAAACCCATCCATTTATTTTCACTTAAACAAGCAGCTGTTTTTATGTACATTAAAGCTTTATAAAAATTTAACAGTGCAAATGCAAATTCCTTGCTGAAAGTTTAACCAAAAGGCATCTCCAGTAGAAATGGGCTGACATATCCTGAGCATAACCATGTATAATATCCACTGAAGTTAAAAAGAGGAGCTTTGCAACATTAAACTGCAGTGTGCCAAATAAAAAAGTCAAATATGTATTTCTCGGACCATAAGGTGCACGGGATTATAAGGCACATTAAGCGAAACAAAGCAGTCAGATAAATCAAACTTTATTCAACTCATTCTTCTTGCTTCCTCCACTTCTGTCCCATTCATTCATTAATGCTGTATTCTATCACAGCGGCTCTATTCCCATGTTGTTGCAGTATATGAATGACTAACCTCGTATTGTGGATGGATTATCTTAGTTGTGCTCCTGACTGAAGTTTGGTCCGTTTACAGCATCCTGCCATGCGATTGCATTTGTCCCTAACCATCAGGAACCTTAACGTTAACTTTTATAAGTGGAAAAGTGTTAGTGTTCATCCTCCAGCTTCACTGTTTATGCTAACATAGCTGTGTTGCTAGCGATCACGTAGCACATCCTTATATACCAGCTAGCCCAACTTCAGTAACCCTACAAACGTCGCTGTTTAGTTTCCTGTCTTCATTTATGTTGGAAGTGATAGCAGAGCTGTACGTTTGAATGTTTTCAGAAATCTCTCAGTCAGAACATGCTATATCATGCTTAGGTAACTAGCGAAACTAGCGAGCTAACTTCCGCTAGCTTCCTGCTAACTTCTAACTCTGATAAATGTAATAAATCCTGTTTTCATGGATGCCTGGATGTTAAACTTCATAGTTACACCTGGTAAAGCAGCAATGCTGATCGTTTTATTAAAGATGAAAGAATTTAGACAGTTTTTAACTCTCAGCGATGCTGCAGTGTTGTTTGACTTTGGGACCTGAAGGGGAAGGAGTTTAGGACCCAGATTACTCTGATTTACGAGCACCTTAGTGCGACAAATACGGCAATAATGACGGCCGCCTGCATGTTCTACAAAAAAACAAACAAAAAAAAACAACAAAAAACTGTGCTTTGTTGTGTATCTGCCGGACAAACACCAAACCAGTTCCAAGTGGCACCATTTTTACAAACCAATTCTGGTTCATCCGTTTTACTCAATCTGCCATGCTTTTTCGGCCATGTGCGTATGACAACAAAGGCACTGCACATGCGCGTTTTACCCAAATTCTATCGCGATATTTCATTTTCTCATCGTTGCCTAACATTGTACCGGTATTACCGTAAACTGTATAATATGGCTCAGCCCTAGTGACAATTAAAGGATTCTTCTACTTGATTTATCGATGGAACCGAGGACAGATTACTCGATTACTAAAACCTTCGATAGCTGCAGCCCCAACCTAATCCACCACGAACCCCCCTCTGCACCACACCACGAGGATCCATGTGTTGTGTGGAAGCTCAGCTCCAAACTGTATCTACCAGTAAAACTATTACTATACAAAGGCGTAAACACTGATCACTTCTTCAGTTCAGGTCCGGACAGTTTCCTCATTCAAAACTCTCTCTGTGCGTACAAATGTCTGCCACATGCAACATTTCTCTGTGCACCAACTGCCTGTTATGCACAGATCACATGGCAGCGTGGGGAGACAGATTTCATGCTGCCAGCTTCACACACATCCACAAATGTAAGCTGCATTCAAGACCCAGTGTAAAACTGGGACATCTGGGCTTCTTCTAAACGAACAGAACGACCAAAGGACAGATTTATGGTTACAGACACCACACAGTACTCTGTGAAGGTTAGCTTATGGTTTAAATAAGCTGCTGCTACACGCTAACATGTTCAGGGTTAGTCATTAAGCTAATATTAGTGTTAGCCTGCTGTTATTAGATAACAGTAAGATTCGAATCAAATATCTTTTACAGTGTCTGAAACTGGTAACAAGCACAACAACAACGATGTCCACCTTTTTTGTGGAATCCATGTCACATATCAATTTCACCACGGGATGCTCGGCCATGTTGCTATGATGACAACCACGCACGTTAGTAGAACCAGATTGTAACGGAAAACCAGTCGATCCGAGTCGAGTCACGGCGATCTGTGGTGAATCGATCCAAATAGGAAGAAGAACTGGGACAAGAACACAGCTTACATTTGTGGATCTGTGTGAAGCTGGCAGCATGAAATTTGTCTCAGAATCCGACGCAGGCATGTGATCTGTGCGGATCAGCCGACTGGTGCACTCATATTTTAGGGTTTGTAAGTGATGGAGAGGAACGTTGCATGCAGTAGACAGCTGGATGCAGAGAAAGACAAACGCATCCCATTTGTGAAGCTGAACTTCCTAAACTGTGCGTAAATGATCAGCATATCCGGTTGTTCAGTGATGACGCGACGAATCCTACTTCCGGGCCTAAAGTAGTCTGCGTTTAATATGGCTTTTGTGTTGTTAACATGTTTAATGTTTTGTATTTTCTTCTATTTAATCTCAAAAAGCTCCTAAAACAGTCAGTGATCACTGTTGACCTCCCTCAGCTTTTATTACCGCTAATTATTTATTTAAGCTCAGTTTTTAAAACCTTAGGATGTAACTACAGCCCAGCCCATGCAGCAGTTTATGAACGACTAACCTCGTATTGTGGATGGATTATCTCAGTTGTTCTCCTGGCTGAAGTTTGGTCCTTTTACAGCATCCTGCCATGCGATTACATTTGTTCCTGACCACCGAGAACACTCACGGTAACTTTTATCGAGTGGAAAAAAAGTTAGCTTGTTTATATTATGCTAACATAGCTGTGTCGCTAGCGGTCACGTAGCACATCATTATATAGCAGCTAGCCCAACTTCAGTAACCCTACAAATGTCACTGCTGTTTAGTTTTCTGTCTTCATTTATGCTGGAAGTGATAGCAGAGCTGTACGTTTGAATTTGTTTCCAAAACCCCGCAGTCAGGACATGCTATATTGTATTTAGATAGAAGCTAGCGAGCTAACTCCCTGCTAACTTCTAACTCCGTTAAATGTCATAAATTCCGTTTTCATGGATGCCTGGATGTTAAACTCAATTGTTACACCTGGTAGAGCAGAACGCTGATCATTTTATTAAAGATGAAAGACTTTAAACAGTTTTTCAACTCTCAGTAATGCCACAGTGATCGTTTGATATATGGACCTGCAGCGGAGTTTAGACCCAGACACGGCTAGTGACGTCAGACTGAACAACCGGATAGTTTTACGTGTGGTCAGATGGCTTCATATTTGTGTGTGGATTGAAGCATGTGCTCAAAGGTTACACACAACTCACTGCACGTGGCTCGTGCTGTAACCACTGAGGCTCATTTTTCTCCATACGTGCTCCATGTTGGTATTTGTTACACTGAAGAAGGAAATGATGAGAACAGTGTGCAGTACGTTCTGCAGCACTTCAGTTTTGAGTTTCAAACACTGTTTAGATTTGAATCTATGAGGCACCAACCTCTGCTCCATTTACACATCCATGACCCATGAGATACATCTACACTCAGCAGCTATGAAGAGGGAGCATGTGACATTGCACACTCCACAGTAGCACCCCTGCTACATGGCAGCCTAATGCTTTATTGTTATTACCAACAACATTAATCGCATGTCACCGAATAAAACATTAGCAACATGCCAACAACATTTCAGCTGTAGACAGAAGAGCAGTAGACCTGCTGTTCAGTGCATCGGGCATTTACAAGCCACACCAGCCCAAACGTCATCCACCGACCCTCACATCTCATGTGATGAAGGTGATGTAGAGACTAGTCTTTGCTCACAAAGACACAAAAACAAATGTCAGAGGAAATGATGTAATCATACATAACACACAGAGTGCACTCCCATCTCCATGGTGATGATCACCTTTGATTTCTCAGCGGAGAAGCTACAGCCCTACATCCTGTGGATTACTGACAGCGGTTCATCGTGCACACCTCAGACTCTCAGTACAGCTCTGGGTCACGCCACCTACAGACACTGTGACAAAGCTGCAGTGGTTGGATGTACTAGTGCTGGACTACGGGAGGAATCTCCTTCTGGATGTGAATCAGACAAAAGAGATGCTGACTGACTTCAAAAGGAAGAGGAAGGATACACCACCTGTGGGATGTTGATGTGGTGGAGAAGTCCAAGAACCTGGGCATCCACATCATCAACAGACCAACACAGAGGCTGCATGCAAAGAGGACGAGTAACTCCCATACAAGCAAACAGTCAGAGCTGTTGAGACGGTGAGCTCAGGGCAAGTAAAAGAAAATGTCTGTAGCATCTTTCCTGTATCACTGGTAAAACCTTCTCTTGGAAAAAGCTAGCAGGAATCCCAAAGAACTGCTCGAGCCAGTCGACGTGATGCGCAACACGGTTCGCGAGGGTGAGAACGGCAGGTACACTGGATATCCAGAGGAGCATCGTATCTAACAGACTGATTCATCTCCATAAACCTGGGTAAGGAGGAGGCGGGACCAGGACCAGCGATGCGTTCACTGTCCTGTGCGACCACTGCATTCTGTAGCTACAGGTTTATGCTCTGTAAACAGCAACCTGCAGGGCAGCAGGCTGCACTGAACTCCTGCTGCTCCTGTTGTTTTAGTGTGATTACTAGGCCCCATCGTCATCATCAGCATGTGAAGATTTCCACATACAAACTCAGTTTTATAAAAAGCACGCAGCACCACAGCTGTGGGTCCTGGGCTCTGTGGGGACGTGGCCACAGACTTCTCTGACCATTAACAGCACACGAGTCCCTTTTAATGTTCTCGATTAAGAAAAAGAAATAAAACAAAGAAAAACAAACACCTGTTTGTGACAGTCTATGTGAATAAAGACACTGAGCAAAAGGCTCAGCATTAATTAGGCAAATTACTGTGGTGCTGCTTGCTATGAATTTAAAACCTCCAGTCATCACGTACAGGGTTACATCTAAGCAGACTGTGATTTTTCTGCATCTTCTCGGTGTTAGGTGTCGTGCTTCACCTGTTCTTTCCCCTTTGCTTTCTTTAAGAAGTCCTCCACTGCATCAACAGCTTGCTGGAAGCGCTTTCCTTTATTTATCTTGATCATCTCTTCTTTGTGGGCATGGTACGGCTTCAGCTGTTCTACTTTGATCCAGGCACTGGAGACACACAGACACACAACTCTCCCGCATCAGCTGGAGAAGGCACAGCATGCTTGGCCAGAACATGAAGCTGATGATCCATACTTACTGGTCCTCTGTTCCAAAGAACTTCACAAAGTGGCATTTCTTGCCCCTGGGCTTTTTCAGGTCCTTGGGGGGGCTCACTATCTGAAACGAGAGTGTTTTGGTGTAACGTTACCGTCATTTTCTTAATTTAACAGAGGCATGGACAAGCTGTGGCTCCTTACCTTTCCTGGCCATGGTGGGTAACGACCGAGCTTCCCCCTGAAATAAGACCACACAGTCAGCACCGAGCCCGCGATCTTCACAGTTCACTGTACTCTCTCTGCTCAGCAGTCCCACAATGAGCTTTGGCGACGCGATACATCAGCTAACATTATCAGTGAAAGTCAGACTCCATGAACTGTCAGATAAAGAGAAACTGGGCCAAGCGCGGATCACTCCCAGGTCTGTGTGGCATCAGCTGCCCGCCTCAACCCCCCGCGGTGTTGATTCGGTACTAAAGTATTGAGCCAGCAGTCTGAGCGCTAACAGCAGGATTCGCAGACGGCTGGTACTGATCAGTACCCGTGCTCAGCTCGCGGCGCTCGGTGGGATTTGTCGCCGTGCCTCCGCACACTGCCCTCGCCTTCTCAGCACTTGTTCGGCCCGGTTTCACTCAGATTGCTAACTGCGTCGTCTGCCACCCTTCCCGCGGTGCATTTGTAACGGTCTCAACAAACAAATGCGCAAATGTGTGGAAATCAAGCCTTTACGAAAAACTTGCAAATGTGCCCGCCCGCAGTAACACGGAAGCCGAGCGCAGACATCCGCTCAGGCTCCGCTGCTAGCAAAGATCGTCGCAGACCACAACATTTCCACGAGCCGAGGCACTGAGCCCGTGTAACGTAGGTCTGCACGCACACACACACGACGGGGAATAAAATGATCTCCAAAGACAAGTTTGCATGGGGAAAAACAGCTGCCTAGTTTGGGTCTAAACCGTTACTGTAGCTTGTTTGCTAGCCAGCAGCTAGCGTCGGCTGCAGGCTGAGTCAGCTCGGTTAGCGATTTGTTTGGGTCGGCTATCCACTAATCCAGCACGGGAAACACTTGCAAGGATTACACCTGGTTTACGGCACGGAGAAACATCACTGCCACACGTCCTAATGCAGCGCTGCTCTATGGCCCGCAGACAGGAACCGGAGCACTCAACCTTGTCTAAAGGTTACTCACCACACTAGATCCCCGATCCTCAGATGCACCGTCGCCATCTTACAACTTTAATAAAACGTCGCACTGAATGAGAGGAAAAGACAACACACACCCACTAATCACATGTGAGGCAAGCCCCACCCCTTTCTCGTACGTCACATCCGTCGCTCTGTTGTTTACTACACATTTCAAGCAGCAGCAACAGCAGCGTGCACAATATCTACAGCATATCTTCCATACATAACGATATAAACCCACAATAATGACTCAGCCACGGGGAGCCACACGCTGGTCCCAGGCCGGCAGAAACGGGGAAGGTTACATCGGGAAGGGGATCCGCCACAAAGCCTCGGCCGAATCAAACGGCCATTATTACAAAAATGCGCTTTCCACATAGGGTCGACCAACTCTGCCGCTGCCTGAAGACACACGAGAAGGAGGGAGGGTGGGAGAGAGGCGCTGGGTGTGGGTGTGTGGAGGGAGAGCAGGAGCACTGCAGGTGGATTCAAGTTGTTCTACACAGGTGTGCGGTGACAGTAACTGCTTCTACGTTACGTGAGCACTCAAAACACTTTACACCAGGGGCGATTTTAGCCCATTTTTGGGGGTGCTTCAGCAAAATGAATCAAAGCACCCCCAAAGATTTCTTACTTTTTTTTACAACACTTTCTGTTTGTGTGATACACTACTAAAAATATAAAAAACATACAGTACTTGGTTGAGACGTAATATTTTAACAACAAAAGTATACATACCCCCCCCCCCCCCCACCCCCTCCCAAAATGGTTTGTTCCAGCTCTCCCCTGCTCTGGCTCTAGCGCTCTTTCTGCCAGAGCGATGGTGGCTGAGACGCAGCGGAGCGGAGGTGTGAGTGCCTGGCTTAAAACAGGACATATTAGCTGCATTTAACCTTCAGTTACTCTTTATATAGTTGGTAGGAGTCAGACCATGTTTCTTTTTAGCTGAAAAACATTACACCAGGTAACCTGCAGTGTTGAATCGTGTTTCCCGACGATGTTTGCTACTCTACAATCCGTCCTGCTCTGTAGTAAAATCAGCGACATTTGACTGTCCTGTTGCTCCCATTGAAATGTATACAGGCTGTTTAAAATCTAAAACTTAAAATTGTCCGTAGCCTGCTGTTGTTACCACTGTCCTGTTTGAAATGGAGTGAGAGAAGCTGCTTATTTTGTCATATGTGCCAAGATTAAACCCAGGAGCCACATTCAGGTAAAAGTGTAAGAACAAAGGATCCGTCAATAAAGGATAATGTTGGATCAGTGCTTCAATGTTTATATCTTTTATTAGATGTTCATGTGGTTTGGTTATTTGCCTTTTGGTTGAAAGTACACTGAGAGAGGACTTTTTTTTATTATTGATCTTAATATTTTTTTCATATTAATGTAATTTTTTAATCTAATTGAATACAATCTATTTGTGTATGATTATCAGTCCAAAGAGGGAGCGAGGAAAGAGGGGAACGTGAGGAGAAAGTGCAAGGTCAGGAAGAACCAGGTAAGGACACAGAGAGGGAGCAGTGACAGGCACAACAGAAACTGTTAAACTGCTTGAGAGAGTTGACCACCAAAAGTATTTTCCAACTTCAAGGTGAGGCGACACAGGTTAAAATGAAAGGAATAAATCTGCAGAGCCATAGTAGTATCTGCAGTAAAGATACTTTCATACATTGTACCATAGGCAAAGTTGCCTCCAATTTTATAATTTATTTTTTTTTATCAATAATTTGTACATTTCAATGACTCTATTTTTGGAGTCTATTTTCATGTATCTGTATTGTATTACACACACACACCTTAAAAGTGAATCTCTGTCCAAAAAATGCACTCTGTTTACTTAATACTCACTATGATCCCCATTCATCATTTTCCCCCAGTAAAGTAATTAAGTTTAGGATGTGGTTTTTTTTTTTTATTCCAATCCATTCTTCTTTTGCAGCATTTAAATAACCTTTATCTGATTTGATGGTTTTGTTACAGACTGTTGCAGTATTTTGCTTTTCTTTCACAAATGTGGGATTAAATAGTGTTAAAATGTACAAAGCAGTGATGTCATGTTTTGTGACGAGGACCCAGGCACAGAGAGACTTGATGAATTTAAGAATCTTATGATTTAATAAAGAAATTTGCAGACTTGCACAGAGATGGTAAAATTATGATGACTGATAATGGAGACGAGGACAGGGAGGAACAGGTTTAAATGCACCAAGGAGACAGTCAGAGGGAACTCGGGACAACTGGAGACATTTAAGGAAGAAGAAGTCTCATCGTGACGAGTAAAGTTGATCTTGCCTGGCTGAGCAGCTCTGGGTGCTCAGCACCCCCAAACCTCTGATCCTAGAATCACCCCTGCTTTACACGTCTTATTCATCATTCAAGGACATCTTTCTGTCTAACATTCACACATTCATACTCCGATGAACGTATCAGGAGTGACTCTGAATTCCGTATCTTGCCCAAGAATCTTTGACATGCTGAGCTTGTTTTACCGTTTCTCATTTTTGAGTCACCAGTAATGAGAGCTGTCATGTGTGAAATCTTATGGGCTCTGAGGTGGTACCGGGGACTTTCCTCGGGACCTGTGGCTTCTGGACCTAGCACCTCAAACCTGTTAGACACAGTAATGAGTGCCGCAGGACTGTCTTCCTTCTTTGCACTCCCCTTGGATAACTGTGCAGGGTGCAGAAGGAGCCTGCATAGTAAGAACAACCCCAGGTTTCTCTTCAGCACTGTAGACAGGCTGACAAAGTTAGAGCTCTGTTGAGGCAACCATCCCTTTAACCTTAACTAGTAACGATTCCCTTCCATATTTACAGTGTAATAGGTGTAGGCTGCTGGGAGCTTCCTGTAATGCCATTAACTCGTATGTTTATACACCTCTCTGCATTTAATTATTAGTTATTATTAATCTCTGGGTCGCTTCCACAGCATGTCTTTGTTCTGTCTTCCTCCCTCCTCTCCAATTGCATGCAGCAGATGGCCCCGCCCCTCCCTGAGCCTGGTTCTGCTGGAGGTTTCTTCCTGTTAAAAGGGAGTTTTTCCTTCCCACTGTCACCAAAGTGCTTGCTCATAGGGGGTGGGGGAGCATCCGATTGTTGTTTGTTTTTCCTGTATTATTGTAGGGTCTTTACTTTTTACAATATAAACTGCCTCGAGGTAATTGTTGTAATTCAGTGATACATAAATAAAATTGAATATTGATACCATAAATTCCATACGTTTTCCACAATAAAATACCCCACAAGACATTACATTTTGTTTGAATTTTTTATTGAAAGCACACAGCCGACAACCCTGTTTAAAGCCCATAAATAAATGAAACACTTAGTACTCTTGTGAGTTTTAGTGACAATATTTCAAAGATACATTCTTAACCCTGCCACCAAGTTAAAGAAATTAAAGATCGAACTTTTCAGCATCAAAAATTTATGTGGCTGGCTGTGATGATGGTAATAGGAGTCCATGTATTCATGCCAGATATGCATAAGAAAATTAATACATGGTGTAGTTGGGACTCGTAGGTAAAACACATAGTAACTGAGGGTCACCACAATATTAAAGTGAGAATATAAGTATATATTAAAAGCTAGGAAGACCAGTCAAAACAGATTTTTTTAGAATGAAAATCAAAAGCGTATCTTTTAAAGCCCCCTGTTCTTGCCCGATACCAATGCACCAAACTCCTGGATGGAGATTTCTTTATTTAAGTACTGCTGAAGCTGGCGATTTGTGATGTGTCCAAGGCGCAGTGCATCATCGATGGAAAACTTTTTTCCTGACTTTCTGTCATGAAGCACAGAGGATTCTCCCTGCGGCCCTTTGACTGAGATCTCTTCCCAGTCACACTCCTGGCTCTGCAGGTTGACAAACATCTTCCAGTCGATCAGCCCTAGTTTGTAGGCTTCCTCTGGTCGCATCTCCTTGCCTGTATCTGGGTCGATGACGACAATAGACCTGCGGAGATGGCTTTCCCTCTGTTCCCTCTTCATCCTCACAGCTGCCAGGTTCTTTTTAAGCTTCTCTATCTCCTCATCCTTCTGGTTTGTTACAGCCCTCAGCTCTGCCAATTCCTTCTGTAATGAATCAAGCCTCAACTCCAAGTTCTTTGAATCCTCTCTTGGCGCAGACTCTGTAATTAGCCGAGTCTCTTTGCTTGTGATCTCAATCTCTGACCGAAGCTTGCGAATCTCATTTTGCAGCCTTTGGTTTTCCTGCTGCAATCGGCTACTTTCATCACGGATGTAGTCCAATTCTTTGGTAGACTTGGTGTTAGAAAACTCCATATCAGAGAGCCTGGAATTGAGGGTGGATAGTTCTTGGTCAAGTTCTCGCCTTCTCCTTTTCTCCTCTTCCAGAGTTCTCTCTAGGTTCTCAATCTCAATCTCTGCCTCTGGATCCCGTTCAACTTGGACTTTCTCAGTGCGGACAACCCTTTCCTTCACATCTACCTTTTCCAGGGTGATCTGCTGCTGAATAAGGACATTCAACTCTTTCTCAAGGAGGGTGCGTTTGTGACGCTCTTCATCAAGTTGTAGTTTGAGAATGGAGTGTTCCTTCTCCTGTTGAGGATCCTGCTGCAGAACCACCTTTTGTTTGACTGTCACCTTTTCACGATTTTCTTTGTCACGGATCTCTAGCTCATTAAGTCTAACCCGAAGCCGCTGGATCTCTAGTTCTGCATCACGCCTTGCCCTGCGCTCACGCTCCAGTTCTTCCAGCTGCATGTCCAGGTCAGTCTTCTGTCTCTGCAATTGGTAGAGCTCTGTTTTTAGGCTCTCCTTCTGTTTTTGCTCATTGTTGATGTTCTGTAAGAAGCTGTGACATTCTGACTTAAGGAGAGGATCCTCTTCCATCTTGACCACTTCTTGCTGAACAATCTTCTCACGAACCTGAGACAAATCCATCTTTCTTAGTCTAATTTTTTCTTCTTGTTCTGTCCGTTCTCTCTCAAGGTCCAGGCGTTTCTGCTGTTCATCAGCCAGCTTCCTCTTTAGCATTTCAATTTCTTCCTTAGTCTTTGGATCTTCTCTGTACTGCAGCACTTCATTGACAACCTCTTTGGTCTGCACTTGGGGTTTGGTATTCTTCCATCTTTCGATTTCATCTCGAAGCTGGCGGATTTCTAGCTCAGATTTCTCAGTCTGGTGGCTTTTATCTACGATTTCATTGCGAAGTCTCTCCAGCTCTCTTTCAGTTTGTGGATCTATCTTATATTTGATTACTTCTTTGATGATCTCTTTAACTTCCACTTGAGGCCCTCTGTTCTTGAGCATGGTCAGCTCATCCTGCAGAGATCTCAACTGGAGCTCTGCATCTTTATACCGCCTCTGTTGCTCTACAAGTTCAAGACGGAGATTGGCCACTTCATTCTCAGCCTTGGGATCGGGCCGGACAATCTCTCGTACTTTCTCTTGAATCACAACCTTAGACTTCTCCTCCTCCAGGCTTGCAATTTTCCTCTGGAGGTCAGTCTTTTCCCGCTGTGATGATCTTCTTTTGGCCTTCTCATCTTCGAACTGCCTCCTAAGGTTTTCTACCTCTCTCTCAAAGGCAGTATCCTTCTCAACTTTCAGCACTTCCTTGATGGAAATCTTTTCCTCAGCCATTGATTTCTCCTTCTCCAGTCTTCGAAGCTTTTCTTGAAGAAATTGCAACTCATCCTCCAGCTGCCTTCTGCTTTCTATTTCCTTCTCTTTCCTGTCAAGCAGCACCCTGTACTCACTTTCAAGTTGGGGGTCATTCTGGACTTTGATCACCTCCTCTTCAGTGATTACCTCCTGTTCCTTGTTCTTCTCCTCAGCCAGGAGTGTCACATGTTTTTGGATCTCAATGAGCTCGTTGTCTTTCATCAGCCTCTGCCTTTTTAGCTCTTCCAGCTCCTCCCGAAGCTTTCGGACCGCCTCCTCCTGACCACGGTCTCTTTCTATACGCAAGACCTCCTTCACTGTGTACTGCTGTGCCCCTTCTTTGACCTCTGTCTCAAGGCCACGCAGCTTCAACTTTAGTACCTCAAGGTCATTCTCCAGGACATGGGTAGTGCGGCGCTCCTCTGACAACTTCTGCTGGACTTTGTAGACTTCTTCATCCAGCTGGGGGTCTGGAACCTTTTTAATTAGCTCCTTCTTAACAATTGTATCCTGGGGCTTTTGTCCTTCAAGCATATAAATGTCAGTCTGAATGGTCTCTATTTCTTTTTCTAGTTGCTCCCGCCTATGGATCTCATCGTCTAGCTGTTTTCTTATTCTCCACGGCTCTTCACCAGGGGCATTGGCTTGGACCGACTTGACATTTGTAACTTGGATAGTCTCAGATTGCTATAGAAAGAAAATAATCATTATTATTACTGTAGTTTTTATGTTTATGTAGCAATGATATGTAAAATAGTTTACCTGGCTCAGAAGACTGTTGGCAAACTCCAGATTCTGCAGTCTTTGCTTATTTACAGCATTCACCTCAGTAAACTTTGCCTCAATAGCTGCTTCCTGCAAACGATAAAATAACATGTAATGAAAATCATATACAGTAACTTCTGTAGGGGTTTTTGGCTTATGCCCTTAAGCTGAGGATTGTGGTTGTTAATTTGCACGAGTCTGTTTGTGTCAAGAAGCATCTCTTTTCCTGCAGATACCTTTTGCCCATACACAGTATAAATATTGATGTTGCTTCTGGCCGGTGTCAAAGTGCCTCAACAATTTATATTTGTGCGTAAATATTGGCCACACCGCATTTCAGAATGGATGATTATCTGTACAGCTTGTGATTGACATGTCAATGAGGAAATGGATTCTCAGTCAGACATGACCCTCCTTATCACATCTGTCTTTTTTTTTTTTTTTTTCCTTTAAACCAAGATGGCAATAGTGAAAAAATTCATCTTGAGGAAACCAATGGATGTCACAGCAGCAATGGCAATACTGTCTACACGGAGAGAAATGTTCCTCAAAGGGGTTGCAAATGTGTACAATAATTTTGTGAACCTTTTGAGGACTCGCATGAGTGTGCTACGTTTGACCAAACATCGAACAATTTTACAAATGCGTACATACAAACAAATACATTCAGATCATTTACGCACAGCGTCTTGAATCAGATGATTTTACTTTTCGATAACCTTGCTATGCGTACACAGATCACATCGCATGCCAACTTGGGGTTTTGAGACAAGTTGAACGCTGCCAGATCCACAAATGGAAAATGCATTCAAGTCCCAGTGTAAAACATCTTGGCTCCCACTGTAAATACACCCCCCCCCGCCCTAAATAACCTTTACCAGAAAACATTACTAATTACAGACACTACAGAGTAGCCTATAAAGATAAGGGTGCTCCCACAGTCCAAAAACATGCAGTTAGTGGGGTTTGGTTAATTGGTAATTCTAAATTGCCCGTAGGTGTGAATGTGAGTGTGAATGGTTGTCTGTCTCTGTGTGTTAGCCCTGTGATAGACCGGCGACCTGTCCAGGGTCTATCCTGCCTCTCGCCCTATGGTAGCTGGGACAGGCTCCAACCTCCCACGACCCTAACAGAGGAGAATAGATGGATGGATATAATCCAGGTAAGTGGAACACTTTGATGTTAATCGTACCCATCTTACCGTTCTCTAATCCTGAACATTTCGGATTGTGCAGGCTACTGTGTAGTGTTTGTTATTGGTAAATCTGTGTTTTCTAGTATTTAATAACACAATGTCAGCAGATCAGCTGATCTTAATGCAGGCCTACAGCTCAGCTCATGCTGTAGGCTGGGATTCAATTCAAATTTATTACAGGGCACATTATTTAAGCTGCTTTAGCATCGTCACAGGTGCTGCACAACTGCAAGTCTATCACCAGCTCCTTGTTTTGTGATGCCATCCATCCATTCGCTTCCACTTATCCTTTTCAGGGTCGTGGGGGCTGCTGGAGCCTATCCCAGCTGTCATTGGGCGAGAGGCGGGGTACACCCTGGACAGGTCGCCAGTCTGTCGCAGGGCTAACACATAGAGGCAGACAACCATTCAGTCCCGCATTCACACCGATGGACAATTTGGATTAATCAGTTAACCTATCCCCACTAACTGTTGTTTTGACCATGTTTGTGTCCGAACTCAGCTTGTCTAAACAACCCGATAACTGCGTCATCAGGGTAATCTCAGCGCTTGTTTGAGAGTACCAGAGAAAACTGTAGTTTGAAATGCATCCAATAAAAGACTGGAACATTTCTGAGGTCACGATTCTTTCAGGATATATCAGGTTCTCTTGCTTTTGGTTATTCATTGTTTTAATTTGTATCCCAGCTGAAAATGAGCTCTGAGCTAGAAGACTTGTGTTGGTCATAGCAGTTAGCAACACAAGTTTAAACTGTGCTGTGTATTTTCACTTCACCGTGCATGCTGTGCCTTACCTCTGCCTTGACTATTGCTGCAGGTGATTCCAATCTGCTCCTCTTGTATGTCTGAGGTACAAGTCCATCCTCAAGATCAAGGATAGATTTGAACTTCTCAGCTTCAGTCTCATAGTCCTGAAGAGTAAATCAGTAAACCAACATCAAACCTTTAACTTTTCTAAAAGATCATATGATAAAGAAAAAAAATCAATGGAGAAAAACTGACTTTGACAGCTTGCTGGTACAGCTGGGCATTTTTGGAGACATTGTTTAAATCAGACTCCTTTCTCGCTATATCAGATAACAGGTTCTGTAGAAAAGAGCAGAGTTAAGTGCCACTAACATTCATGTGTAACGAGAAATATGCAGAGTTATTGCTCAGCATTCATACCCTCTGATTTCTCAGCTTCGTTTCCACTTGTTTTGGGTCATCAGTGTCACGGGGCTCGTAATTTGGAACACGAGAGAGCCAGCTGTTCAAATTGTCATAATCATTGCAGTAGTTTTTGTACGCCATCTTGGCTCTCTGCAAGCTTTGAGCCCTGCACAAACAAACCAAAACATATCATCAGAGATTGTCTTTACATATGAAATGACCGTCTGTGCTTCAGGGACCCTGATGGTCACAAGCCAGAGCGTCGGTCAGGTAATACAGTTGTTCTGTAGTGCTTCTTCACGCTATCTCCATGCACCTTGGGCAGGTGATGTTGTGCTAGACATTTCTGGCTGTCGATGACGTCCTGCGCTGTATTTGCTTTACATATTACTGACGTGCTTTCCTGCCCAACTTACCTCGAGTCAGTCTGCTGGTTGAGGTTGTTGTATCTCTTGTTGAGTTTCTGGACATCAGCTTCCTGCCTCTCGATGTCAGGGCAGTGCTCTTGGAACTTGTTGGCCATGTTCTCACAGCTGCTCTTGGCCAGACGCAGGTTCTGCTCTGTGTCAGAGACCAGTGTCCTCTGTGACCGCAGGTCCGCTCCGATATCCTGCCAGGGCAGCAAAAGACAAACTGCTTGAGACAACCTACAGTAAACAGTCACGTCACCTGTCTGTGAACGTGTGGCAGTTTGGACATGAAGGAACATAAACTGAAACAGTAACAACAATTTTCAGTTCAGTTCATATAAAAGTGAATAAATTCTGTTCTGATATAAGACCATCTTACTGCAAGTTCCCGCTGGGTTTTCTCCATTGAAGAGACGTCAGCAGGAGCAACCTCCTCCCTGGCCAGCTTGTTCTCGTAGGTGGAGAGTAAGGTTTTTCCATTTTGCAGAGATGACTCCAGCTGGTTGGAATTCTTCAGCCTAAAGCAAAGTTCAAAAATGCCTGTCACTGAGCACACTGAAAACAGAAAAAGCAGAGGCATGCTGCTGCACTGATGGCACTTTGAAAGCAATAACCAGGTCACATACTTCTCCTGAGAGCACTGAAGAAGCTGCTCCACCTTGGTGTACTTCTTGTTGGCCTCATCCACCTTGCTGTGAAGTTGAGATGTGCTGGCACAATTTGGGTTTGAGACCAAGAAGCTCTGTGCTTCCTGCACTTTAGAAGACTTCTCTGGTTCAATCCTTCTGACAGCAGCAGCAATGTCCTGGAGAGAAACGTGTACTGGTGAGTTGCACAGTGCAAAAACACACTCTTTGCTTGGTGGGCTAAACCGAGCAGAGAGAAGCAGCTTTAATATCAAACCAAAGAACAAAGCCGACGTTCTTACTTTCATGTCCTGCAGGCGGTCAGTACTGTCCTGCAGTGTCCTGTTCTGTTCCAGCGGAGGGCGCACTCGAGCATAGATGGATTTCTCCTGTTTGTCCAGGTCACTGACAACCTTATCCAGACCAGCCATCAGCTGGCGGCACTGCTGTTCCTGTTTGTCTGAGGCTACATGCAGCAGTGTGAGAGGGCAGGAAACATATTCATCACACGCACACTTGATCTGAAATCTTCCAGCCAGCAGCACGTTTAGATTTATAGTAGCTTCTTTTCATGCTTCATGGTTATGAAACTCAAAATTTCAACTTAATGAGCAACTTGAAGTTTTGAGTTACTTCTGAGTAACTCAAGAACCCAAAGTTTCGACTAACAGATGGAAAAGAAGTGGCAGAAACAACAGTTTATATCACTGTGTCATGAAGGCAACATGTCTATTCTGTGTGTGTCCTTTTTGTATGTAGCCTGCTCAGATTTACTGTGTGTGAGAAAAACAAATGTGTCATAGAAGAAACAAGGCGAACACAAAAGCAGACGGTAAACCACATCTGGATTGCCCCACTCTGTCCTGGTGTTCTGAGCAAGAAATCATCCAAATTTGCAGAGAACTGGACTGAAACATCAGTCAGCTCTAGTGCAGTGATTAAATTATTATTGTATGTAGAGAGGAGAGAGAACAGCTTGAGGAAGCCTGGAGAAGTGTTCCTGAAGATGCTTGGATAGAAAGCTGAGAGTTCAGGCTGTGCTCAGCGGTGCTCACACCAAATATTTCTACAAACTGTCTGTTTGCACGTTCCTCATGATCCTATGTCCTAATTATGAAGAAACAAAGGCTCAACGTCATCTTATTATTTGAGAAAAACTCAACATATTTTTGGTGAAGGTTTCACTAACATAGTTGCTTGAATAGATGAGAAAAACAGAGCATGTTGCGGTTATGCGAGTTTCCTAGTGTGAGGATTATTGTGACAAACAGAGCAACGTCATTAACTCTAAGAACCAGGGCAGCCTTTCACCTGGAGGGAAGGCAGAGCAGTTGCATATATTTGAGTGTACTGGCAGCAAACAGTGTGAGTCAGAGGCACCAGCACACTGGAAGGTTATACTAGAAATCAGCTGGTCTGTCATAACCAACTAACTTGGCTAATTGTGGTGCTAATATATTATTGTGCGTCATGCGTACCTGTAGCGGTTGCAGTTCCGCTCGTCTTCTTCAGCTCGTCCAAGCGTTTCTGCAGACTTCCCTTGGTGGCTGCCATCTTCTGTTTGATAGCTTTCTGCTGTCCGGTCAGGCTGCAGCACACACACGACATACTGTTACAGCTGTAGATGCCCTCATCGGCCGAAGGAGTTTAGAAAGCCCTTTGTACACACTCACTTGTCGGCGATGGCCACAGCCTCCGGGTCGGTGGGGGGGAACATGAAGCAGATGCCCGGGGCAGTGATCTTGTGTCCGGCCGCATCCTTCACGTCCCATTTGGAACCATTTTGCCGCAGGAGAGTGTACCTCTCCCCCCGCACGATCTGACCCTACACGGGGAAACAGTTAGAACGCGTCACTGGATCACGCCGCTATCGTCTCAGTATTACGTGTGAAGGACGCAGTACGTACGTCATCGGTGTCAAATTCGCACAGAGCCTCGACAGGGATCAGCTTCTGGGGTGTTTCCCTGCGGTACTTCAGAGGCAACACCTGAAGGCTGCGCTTCTGAAGGGCCTTAACCCGCTCGTCAAAGTTCTCGATGGCCTTGGCTTCATCCTGCACACAAGAAACGCACAAGCGTGTCGTCACCGTACGCAGTCAGTGATGCTATCAGCTACGGTCTATGTGCAGATAAAAGAACTCACGTCCAGCTCCCTGATCAGGCCCTCCATCTGATACATGTCTTTGAACTCGGGGTTGTACTTCTGGCTGATCTCCGTGTCCAGACGCTTCAGCAGGTCCTGAGTGTCGCGCGCCTCCTTGTGGAACTGCATGCAGACACACACGTACAGATGAGCTTCACTCTTTAAATGCGTCTCTGTGCATGTCACCTGTCACACTGACCTTGTGGTACTCATCCATGTGTTTGAGGTGGTTCTCCTCACAGATGAGCAGGTTCAGGTGTTCCTTCCAGTCAGCGTGGACTGCTTCCATATGAGCCTGACAACAACATGGTTTATGCGTAACATTATAGAGATGTGCGGCAACAGAGTTAATAATGAGACAATAAGAAGCACCAGTATGGCTTCTTCCCCCCTTTTTACATCCATCTGAAGGATGAACGTCTTACGTTGCCCATAACAGACTGTGAGATAACAAGTGGAAGCAGCTCATTTGTTGCCTGAGCTGCTCGTATGCCAACTGGGTCCAACCCACAAACAGTGTTTTTAGACAAAACGAGAAGCGCATCATCCGTCTGCTGTGTGAGGACTGAAAAGCGCCTTGAAGCCCCGCTGTCTTTAAAACATGACCCTGCTCTACCGCAGACTCCCGTGGACCCAGGGCCCAGGCAGAAACGCACTATGAAAGAGTCAAAGTGTGCGGATGGTGGGTACCTCCATAACATTCTTCCCTGGATGGTCGGAGGCAATCAGCTTTTCTCCATCATCGTTCAGCTTGGTGATGGTGCCCTCCTTGGACTCCAGACATTTACTGATGAAATTCTGTTGGTTGAGACAAATTTGCTGAGCGAGCTGAGCTTGTTTCACTCGCCGTGCACGTGTGTGAATTCCACAGCTACCTCGTACTGCCTCTGCCGGGCAGGGTAGTCCAGGTTGTTGTCACTCCAGTCGTATTTGATCCTCTCCTCTGCCTGCTGGTCCATCCAGTACAGCTCGTTGGTGCAGCGCTGCATGTAGTCTCGCAGGCTCATCAGGTTGCGCTGTCGAGCGCTGGAGTTAGCCTAGCCGAAGGAACAGGAAGCTTAGTCACCAACAGCTTTATTTGAGGTTTTTACAAGCGCCTGGACGAGTCAAGGAAAGTTTTGTTTGCGTTTGAATTCAAACGATATGATTCTGTGTTTTAATATAATTAGCATGAATCTGATGAGCTTGATTTTGTAAGTGGCCTTTCCAGCCTGTATGAATGATAACAACTTGTGCTACAGTCAGAGTTTACTTGTTATTAATCTTTTCAAAAACTAGGTGCTGAAAAGATTTCATGTAGTAAAATCAAGTTCTTGAGTTTTTAACAAATTCATGTTTTTGCTAAAGATAAAACACTTCAGTGGAGAACCGGCTGGTGTGTCAGCAGCACTACTGTCAGCTAGGGCTGGGTTTTGATTATCGATTTATCGAGTAAAATCGATTCTGGTCTGGATAACGTGATATCGAGTCATTAAAATCCTGAATCGATTTTTTAATATAAATTTATTTTGCCCAAAATGCCAGAATCTCAGGTTAAACCTCACCAAATTTCAACAACCACCAACAAAACAGTAAATGAGAGCAGGAACACGGCTTCTGCACAAAGACGTAAACACAAAACGCCGACGCATCAGAATCAGTGAGATGTGACTTTCTCACCCGACGGCACGCACAGGGACACGCCGTCGGGGCTGAAAGCCGACAGCTCGCTGACTCTAAAGCATCGGCGTTTTGTGTTTACGTCGTTTTTGCGCTGATTCTGAAGCTGTTAGTTTATCTCTCTCCAAACAATATTGACCGAAGATCCAAACTACGCTTCACATAAACGTCGTCATGAGGGCGATCGTGGCTCAAGAGTTGGGAGTTCGCCTTGTAATCGGAAGGTTGCCGGTTCGAGCCCCGGCTTGGACAGTCTCGGTCGTTGTGTCCTTGGGCAAGACACTTCACCCGTTGCCTACTGGTGGTGGTCAGAGGGCCCGGTGGCGCCAGTGTCCGGCAGCCTCGCCTCTGTCAGTGCGCCCCAGGGTGGCTGTGGCTACAATGTAGCTGCCATCACCAGTGTGTGAATGTGTGTGTGAATGGGTGGATGACTGGATATGTAAAGCGCTTTGGGGTCCTTAGGGACTAGTAAAGCGCTATACAAATACAGGCCATTTACCATTTATTTACCAATTCACTCTGACCTTTGCCGTTTTGCTGGTGTTGGCAGCTGCTTTTTGTTGTTGTTGTTTTTTCTTACTTCCGACAAGAAAGCCTCATTTCTGCTGTTCAATACTGAACAAATTAAAACTTTTTAAAATTATGCAAAACTGCAAAATGCTTCGCGATGTCTCCAATCAAACCTCTGTTACTTTGCTCTGCTTCGCTTTGTTTTTGACTGCACAATATTTTTAAGGTCATCTGCTATAAAAACACAGACCAGGAAAAATGCCTTCATGTTGTTCTGCGTTTCATCCTCAGTTACTTTGACACAAAGGCCTCTGCTGTGATGCTCACACCTCTGATAAAGTCTCACAAGTGTCAGGTTTCTTTTTATAGATATAAAAATATAGATATGTACTGATAAGTGATCAGAATTATAATATTTCTGACTGCCTGAGGCAAAATCTTCCCGAATCGAATCGATTCTAGAAATCAGTGATGATACCCAGCCCTACTGTCAGCCGGCTGGATGCTGTGTGCATACACCGCACTCACCATGGATCACAGTGAAACTACACAAAAGCGCACATATATCATACACACAGAAACGAACACTTACCAGCAGTTTGTTGTACTTTGACTGAAGGCTGCTGACGTATTCCTGCAGAACAAAGCAGAGCAGACACACAGAGGGTCAGCGAGGAACCGACGCAGGACGTCCAACTGTGCAAACCTTTGATTCTGACATCATGTCACCTTGTCTCCACTGGCAGAGATGTGAGGAGCCAGAGCCTCCACCTCACTGTGGAAGATGTTGTGTTCCTCCACCTCGTTCTCCACAGAGGGCAGGTCCTGGCCAAAGCCCTTGTTTTGCAGGTTGTCCTGAGCAGAGACACATGGTGTGCATCATGAATGAATTCCACTTTTCTGAAATGAAACGTCTAAAAAGCGACCTATGTCTAACACCCTCTGCAGACATGTGATGTGAAATTTCTGCCATGCAGACATGGAATACTTTTATTGTGTTCACCTGTGCACTGTACAAACAAATACCTGACTCCATTGTTTAAGCAGGACTCCTGCTAACCCACAGTGACAGTGATCTGCAGCGTGCGAGCCACCTGCTGCATGTAAGCACCATGTGCACACACAGCTAAGGCGTGCTTGTGTTCCCTCAGTAACTGAAAGTTTCTCAGTTGTTGCACTGACATAAAGACCTAACGAGGCATTCCTCTGTAACACCGTGCTGGACCTAGCAGCGAGTGCTGCACACTGTGGCTTGAATTCATGTTTGCTGGGTTTTTGTTTACCAGCTTTTCATCCATCATGTTGCCCCAGTTGATGCTGGGCTTGCCCTCAGTGCGGACCAGGTGGTAGATGTGGCCGTGCTCCTCTTTCAGCTTCGTCACTCTGTCACGCAGTTGCTTCATGCTGAATACACACAGAAACGCGAACACAACATTTTAGGTAACAGAGCCAGCAGGTAACAGTAACCAGGTCTTCCTCAGGTCTTCGTGAATATTCATGACTTAACATTAAGCTTTTGTGTGCATCATGCACTAGCAGGCACAACTAAGGTGGTTTGCGTAGCGTGAAATAGCGTTCACTCACTCCTGTGCGATCATCTCAGCCTGCGGATGCTGAAGGCGTCTGGCGTTGACGACGTCTTCATCCAGGCCACTCAGCAGCTCCAGAGAATTGAGGAGTCTCTTGTTGGTGTCTTCTTGATACAGGGGCTGCTTCCCCTCATTGATCTTGCTCACATCCTGTGAGGAAAGAGTCAGTCATGTGGAGTTAGCCAAACACTGCCAGCCTTTCAGCTGAATAGACAGAAGCTGAAAGTGTATCATGACAGTGCTGTGGCTCTGAGCTCAGATGGGCACTAACGTGTGGCTGCGGTGGTTTTTATATGACGGCTAACATGCTCCATGTTGAAATAAGCTGTGGTCTATTTCTCAAAGAGGCTGATACATATGTAATTATAGCCGACAGCACACATGAAGCTGATTGGACTGACTGGAGACATGAGCGTTGCTGCAGCACTCTACCTTGTTGAGGTTCTGCTCCACATCGTAGATATTCTTCTCCACTTTGTCAGCATTCTTCTGCAGCTTCTCGATCAGTGTGGCGAGTTCTGTGCTGGGAGCACTGAGAGACGACACACAGAGACATCCTTAATGACGTCACACACAGGCTTTTCTGGATCCCTGTGAAGCAACTCTGTAACACTCGATGGAACATATATCATAATTGCAGAAGCTGAAAATAGCGGCTTCGTAACAAGCTCAACCCCTTCGATTATGAGCCGCAGAACAGCAGCTCGACGCTTTCAGAAATACAAAACACCGAGAACTGATCAGTCAGTGTTCAGCACTGCAAGCCCCATCACTAAAGTACTACTCCAGGGTTAGTACTTTAACGAGGCATCAGAGAAGTGCAGAGCACGTGGTTTAAAACTAAACCAGCAGATCTGACAAACTGGGAACCCATCACGAGTAGCAAAGAGTGCCAAGACATGTAAAGAGTTCAAATGTAGTCAGTGTCAGAGTTCTGAATGGGGCAACAAATGCAGGATAAATGTACTGGACTTCTTTGCTGTGCACTGTTAGTTTCAACAGCGACACGTTTGTACAGAAACTGACATCGTGTTACTCGTACAGGTGATCCAGGACCCAGCTGACCTTCTCGATAGATTTAATTGTGGATTTAAGTGGAAAGCAGCGAGTACTCTGTACAGTACCTGTGCTGTTCATTACACAGAGTGATAACGAGTCATCATCTCACTGCATGTTTCCATCACACCTGGTGTCAGACAGCAATCAATGACCAGTGACAATTTGGGTGACAATGAGCACAACTCACTACAGTACGGCGCAAACGTTAGCCACCACTGAACAACACAGGAAATCAGTCCTGTGGTCATCTCCCTGCACAGCTCCTCCATCTGAGGCATCCATCACTGTAGCACACAGTGCGATAGTTACACCTGTTTGTACATCGTCTACGGTGAAAACACCAAAATAAGAAAGTTTTACAGTTCAGAGTAAAACGTCAGTCGTATAAAGTTAATCTCTTCAATACTCTGGATGCTTATAATTGAGCCGTTTGTTCATATATTAGAGCCACTTCTCATACTTGTAACTTTGTAATAAGTTGTATTATTTAATTTAGTCCAGTCTGTTACTGCTGTTGTCTTGGAGCAACTATAGTCACATCGTTTCCTGAAGGATTAATAAAGTGTGTTGATTGATAACATCAGAGCTCATGAGTCTGACTGTGAATGCTGTGAATCTCGGATCTCAGTGGATAAGTTGCCATTAGGTAGCTGACATATTCCCTAAAATGGGGGAAACTAGCCCAGCGAGTTTTTGTTACACACACACGCACACGTTACATAATGCTCGATGCAGTACTTTCAAACCTGAGCTGATTTTTACTTTAACACAAACAAGTCTGAACTGGTGCGCACTGTCGAGCTGTTCTGGGCAAGCTCATCCAAAACAACACCCAACAGACTGAGGGGGATTTCTGACTGTAGTGACAAACATGAAGAAGACGTCTCATCTACAACTTTACACACTCGTCTTCTAAACATCACAACACCAAATACGTGAGAACACAGGAACATGAACGCCTGTACTGCCTGTACTGTGCTCCTGCATGATTGGCACCACTTGTTGCATAAAACTTGTGTAAAAGTGGAGCGTTGTTTTCATTGTGAATCCAGAACAGATGTGAGCTCACCCTGCTGTGGTCACCAAAGAGTGCACAGTGTCAGATCACCAAACAAGAAGCAGTGCTGTGCTGATCTGCAATGCTCCAACAGTTTAAGCTGCTCTGCTTTGTTTTGTGTGTTTCTGGGTCCTGGGGAGGTCGCTGGCTTTAACACAGTGTTCTCACTGAGGCTGTGTTAGTTCTGAAAAGGATCTGGCGCTCAACAAACACAACTCACGTGTTTCCACAGGGAGCTGGTTAAATCAGAACCAGAACGCTCCAGCATTAGGTCACACAGGGTGTGGAAGCCTGCTGCTAACACTAAAGCATCGCTGCAAACCCCGAGCCCTTTCCTCTCTGTGTGTACACTGAGATGTGCTGAGCATGTTGTTAACCAACTGGAAGGTCGGTGGTCTGAGCCCCAGCTCCGCCGCCTCGCCTTTACAGTCGTCTCTGTTTGCTGGGCTTTGGCTTAAAACCTGGCTCATCCTTCACACACGCACACCTACACCTGAACAAGAAGAGCAGCATGAAGAGGGGTGGAGCTGCATTACTCAGATTCCATTGCAATCTGTTGGTGGTTATCACAGGGCACGAGTGACTATAATGAACGATATGCACTAAGACGGACGAATCACTGTGCTGGTGTAAACACATGCTTCACACGAACATGACGCCACAACACCAAAACAAAGACTCCTTTGCTGTTGGCGCAGGTGTGGCAGCAGGACAAACATCTCTCACCGATACCTGCTGCTTGGCTGTGCTGTTTCTAAGCCAGCGCTCTGTAATGATTTAGCACGCTCACTTTCTCACTTTCACCACGGCATGTACCCTGGACCACGCCAGTACAACAGCTGAAGTGACTGGCCCTGGTGCAGTGACATTATGGGCGAGGCTGCAAGGAATTCCTCTCACATTGTGTTTCTAAGGAGGGCAGCAGAAAACTTATCGAACCAGTTACCGCAAACTAACCAGGGCTTATCGGCCACACCCACTCTCCAGTTAATGCACAAACTATGTAGTCTAACGCCGAGTTTCGGCCCTGCCCGTCTGACTGTAGCTCATACAGACACCACCAGAACGTTTACATCCCGCGATCCATCAGGACACAATGATCCGAGCCTGTGTTAAAGCGCCTGGACGGACAGCTCCGCGTTCTTTCCATCTGCTGCTGGTTTAGCGCACAGCGCTGCGCTAAGACCGCTCTGTGTGCACAAACAAGTAATACGATACGCGCATATAAACTCCGAGCTTCAGCACAGCCGGGCTCACCCCGGTGTGATCATTTAACCATCCTTTTGTCTGAGATGTGGCGTGAGTCCGCTGATCGTGTAGAAATCACTACAAGTTAGGACAGATGAAGCTCGCGAGCCGCTCTGAAGGGCTCGAGCGCAGAGGAACAAGCTCCTACTTACGCCTGTTTCGGCTGCGTTATCGTGGTGGACTTGGTCTTCTTCTTCAGCATGATGAAGGTCACCTGTCAGCGGCTTTCCACAGAAACAGACCCAGCAGTACAGGTGAGTCTCGGCTGCGCGCGCTCGCTGCGTCGCTGTGTGTCAAAGTCAGATATGTCCACGCGCCCTTCTCACTATCAGAGCGTGCCGTCCCAGCTCAGAGTACCAGAGCCAATGAAGTCAGCGCTTCCAGCCTGACCTTCTACCTGTCAGCAGCCAGGGGTGGGAGGGTCCAAAGAGCGAGGCCCCGCCTTCATAGCCTTCCCCTCTCACACCCACGCAAACACGTTGTGTGTTCCACTGAAAAAGTGAATGAATTCTACAGTAAAACGAGGCGCGTCCGTTTCAAAGTTTCAGTTGGGAGTAATCAGCAGTTTGTGTGCTGCACCTGTAACACCAGCACGGCTGCCTCAGGTATGCAGCAGACCAGCTGCTGTATCAAAGCTTAGTGCCAGCTGCAGAATGGCCACTGCAGCACGGGCCTGTGTAAAAGCGGGGTGTCCTGGTCAGGTTTCTCATTTCTTTCTTTCATATAAACATCAGCAGCACACCTGCAGGCCTGGCACACCCACAAGTTATTTAAAGTGCTGGGAAATCTTAGCTTTGACTCATAGCAGCCACGCTTGGGTGTTAGGGGAGTGACCTCTGTTAGCAGCACAATGTTCCCTTTTATAAAGCAAAAACTATTTGGAAATACTTTGTGGAACATCAAAGTTGAAGGTGTTTCTTCATATTCTGCAGATCTCTGGCCAAGTGGCATGTGCAGGTTTGATCATTGGCTCCAGCTGCTACAGGTCGTTTCAGTGACCTTAGTATTGGGGTCACTGCGAATCAGAGCCAGTTTCAGACAGCTGGATCTCTGTTCACTGCCTTTTCCTGCAGAGTATGTATCTGAAAATACAACCTGTCCTGTGTGCATGACTGGCTCTGGGTGTGGCAGCTAGGACAGCTCTGGCTGAACCAGTCAGACTTGACACTGTGCTCTGTGTGATTGCTGTGTTGTGTTTGTGTGTGCGACAGTGACAGTGTGACTGCAGGAATTCAGATACAGAGTAAAGGCATTTCAACATCCACACTTTAGTTTTCGACTTTTTGATTCAGCTCACTTTATTTGTTAGTTTGTTTTCTGTTTGACATCCAGTTTTATAGAAAAAAGTGCACCTTTCCCTTTTCCTGAATACAACCTCCAGTGAGTTGTTGGAGGTTTGTAGGTGTTTATTTATGGACAGCTGTCTGCAGTCAGCTTGACGTCTGGACTGCTGCCAAACCCTGACTTTTTTCAGTCGGTTTGCTGTTGAGCTCAGGATCGTCGTCCTGTTGGTGACCTAGGTTGGTCCGAGCTTTGGCTGTGGGACAGAATACTTTGTTATACAGAGGAGTTCATGGTCCACTCAGTTACTGCTTTCCCAGGTCCTGTGGCTGCACCTCCTCCATCATGGTGACAGGTGGTGTTAGGTAATAATAATAATACATTTTATTTGAGGGTGCCTTTCAAAAACCCCAAGGTCACCTTACAAAGAGAAAAAGACATCAATAAATCAGTAGATTAAAATAGATTCTAATACATTAAAATACAAAAAACAACAAATTAAAAAGAAAAAAACAAATAAACAAGATTTGACAGCGAGTACGATCTGTATTAAAGCAAGTAAGCCAGTTTAAACAAGTAGGTTTTGAGCTGTGACTTAAATAAGGGAATCTATATTTCTTAAGACTGAAGGAAGCGAGCTCCAGCCGAGGAGCAAAGCGAGTGAGAGCTCGGCGCCCCACAGTGACGAGACGAGCAGAAGGAACAACAAGATGAGTGAAAGACTTGAGAGAGCAGGAAACAGCGGAGATAGAGGGCCAAGGTTATGGATGCAAACGTGAGAACTAAGATTTTAAAGTTGATCCTGGTTTCTATGGGCAACCAGTGAAGCAGTCTGAGTTTCTCTCTGTGCATCAGAGACTAACAATTCCACTTTGGTGTCCAGGTTTGTGCATAGCAAAGGTAATCCTGCTGCCACCTTTCAGAGGGAAGAGGCTTTTTCCTGGAAGCCCTTCCAAACAGCTGTACTTGTTTGGTATCTTTCTAATCATACTGTCATGAACTTTAACCTTTAGGCATTAAGACTGTGACATGCAGCTTTTGGATTTTGGCCTTTTCTCCGAGCATTGTACAGCCTTAGTTTTTCACACACTCGTTTTGCCTTAAAGTGGTTAAAAGTAAAAGTCGCTGTTAAGGTGCTGTTGTTCATTTGATGTTGCGTCATTGTAAAGCCCACTAAGGAATAAAGGGTTGTCATTATGTCCTGTACTTTCTTTTTACGTGACTGTACGTTTGGCTCATTTTTTGGAAAACTGAACTAACCCAACAAGACAGATGCTAGATGTTCCCAGAGTGTTACCACTGTGTACATGGACGATACGTTTGTACCCTAACTGAGCGCTCAAAGTACCAATCACACGCATACATACAAGTGCTTTTTCTACACTTAAGCAACTTATCTATCTGTCAGTAGACAACCCACTGAGGCACAACCACCCCAGATGCACTCTGTGGCTGAAGCTAATATTCAATTGCACTACAATAAAGTTCTGGGAGTTAAGTGAAAGATTAAAATAACTGAAAACCTGGAAAAGGCTGAAGCAGCAGTTTTGACCCTTAATAATAATAATACTCCTTAATAATGGAGTACAATGTGGGAGGTGTGCTCAGGTGTAAGAGCAGGTCACCTACTAATTGGAAAGTTGGTGGGTTGATCCCTGTCTGCTCCAGTCTGCGTGCCAAATATCCGTGGGCAAGGTGCTAACCCACGTTTCTCCCTGATGCATCCATCGTGCTATGAGTGTGTGTGAATGTGAGATAGGAAGCACTATAGATGACAGCTCTTGTGTGATTGAGGCATGTTGTGTAAAGTGCTTTGAGTGCTCAGAGTAGAAAAGTGATCATTAAGAACCAGTACAATGTTGTCTTAGTCTTTAGCATAGTTCTGCTTTGCATTACATGTTCAAAAGAGCCAGTAAAGTAGCTGTAATGGTTTGTGCAGGATTATTTGAAACAAAGTATCGTTCCCTTCATAGTTTGGCTGTAAAAGCTCAGAGGTTTGATAACGTGTTCTCATCTGTTGTAGTGTAAGTTTGTAACTTTTGTGTGGTAACAGGAACATTAGCATGGCCTTAGCCTTTACATTGATTCAAGTTTCACTGGCCAGGAACCAAAGGTGTTCTCAGATGGAAAGCTTTATCAGCTCATCAGTAACATGCACCTTTTTAGTACATTACAGTTTGCACCCAGAGAGCAAAAGACGTTTGCTTTCACTTACACATGTGATCTAGAACCTGCAGTAACTCACCTGAAATAGCAAGTATTATTTTACCTGGGATTATGGACAGTCTGCCTTGTGAAGATCAGCTGAATGTAGTCCTGGCCTGTGTTAACACTGTCACTTTAGTCTTTTCCTGTTTAAAGCTTTGTAAGGATTGCACAGTGTTCAAACACAGTCGGTGTTTCCATCCTTCTGGAATCAAGACGTGTCGTTCCTCTGCTGGGCTGGAAAATAAAAGCTGTTATCAATAAAAATGAGTATGTGGTCCTAAACAAGTGTGTGTGTGTGTGTGTGTGTGTGTAGGTGTGTGTGTGTGTGTGTAGGTGTGTGTGTGTAGGTGTGTGTGTGTGTGTGTAGGTGTGTGTGTGTGTGTGTGTGTGTGTGTGTGTAGGTGTGTGTGTGTGTGTGTGTGTGTGTGTGTGTGTGTGTGTGTGTAGGTGTGTGTGTGTGTGTGTGTAGGTGTGTGTGTGTGTAGGTGTGTGTGTGTGTAGGTGTGTGTGTGTGTGTGTGTGTGTAGGTGTGTGTCATTTTCCTCAACACTTCTTCCCTTTCATGAAAACTGCCAAATTTCTCTTGATGTGGCAAATGACCCACAGGTGTCACACTGACATGTTGGGAAATCCACTGGACAGTAAACATGACCCGACACACCTCCTCTCTCTCTCCAGCATCAGTCCCACAATCCTTAAAACAAAAGAACTCATAATGGACCCCACCCTCATAATCAGGCCCCACACCACACACTCACAAGCAGGGCCGTTTAGATTCTTAACAAACACGATGGCCCCACAGCCCACCGCTGCCCACCCATGAGTCTGAGCCATGGCCTCAGTAACCCCTATCATTCAGGCCACTCACACATAGACTTGCCTCAGACCAAATCCTTTCAACCTGTTCTTCTATTGTGGGCCTTTCTCTTGTTTTGTACATATTCCCCGTGTTTTGTATATATTCCTGCTGTCTTACTATTTATAGCTTATTCCTGTACAGTTGGTGTGGAGTGCCCACAATTTCCTTGTACAGGTATAGTGACAATAAAGGATTATTCTATTCTATTCTATTCTATTCTATTTTACATAAACTCGGAGTTCCAGTTCCAGAATACTTCAAGTAAGATGAAATCATTTGTATGTTTACAATCATATTTTCTTGACTCTTGATGTTTTACAGCCTTTTTTTCCTCTTTTCACCTCCACTCATGTTACAGATGAAATTAATCATGAATTACTTATCAGTTTCCATCCAGTATTTTCACAGGGCTAACACAGAGAGACCCGTCACCCTCGCTCCATAAATGACAAGCATGAGCATCAGGTGCAAAGGCAGAGCCTTCATGCTACGGGGCAGTACTGCTACATGTTTTGTAATATCATTTGTTAGATGCAAAGTTATCATTTGAACCTTCCCTAGATTATTTATTTCTGCGTGACCCATTGTCTTTCTTGCACTGTAGTTTCTTTTCAGTCGCTCAATGCCAGGTAGATTACATGTGTAACAAAAATGTATGACCTCATTCATGGCTATGGCTGTAATTTCATAATGATGTTACTGAGGTGTGAACATTTTTAGTCCAGCAGGGATTGCCCCACCCCTGGGTGGAGCCTGGACCTCCCACATTTCAGTCAGACCACCTGCACCTCACCATCCTCAGCAGCAGCCAGTACGTAAGGACAGCTCCAGGACTCAGTTTTGACCAGACTGTCTGCTCTATGTTACTCCTGTGAGCCCATTTCCTGTCTGGGACCTCACCAACTCACTGGCTCCCCACCCTCTGACAACTTCCTCCACACCTGACTAACTAACTACTAACTAACCCGTCTGACACCCCGTCACCACAGCATTCCTCTGCTGACAGGGTGAGAGTTAGAGACAGAGACGCTTAAACATGAACAACATGTCAAGCTCTTCCTGCAACTACACCTCTAGTGCAAAATGCAACCTGGAAGCACTCTGACAGCTGGGTGGATCTCATTAATTTGTCCATTTCAAGCAGCCTTCTGAGCATGTTTTATTGTAAACCAAGAAAAAGGGTGAACGACCACACTTGGCATTATTTCAGATGCTCCAGTAAGAGTTTCTTCTTCTTGTCCTTAGCGGGCGACCAGCGGCGGTGGTCTGCCGCGCAACCACTACGCTGCTGTAGGTGCCGTAGGTTCTCTTGCTTGACCAACGATTATCTTCCAAGCTTTTCGATCTAAGGCGATGGTTCTTGCCTGCTCGAGGTCAAGTCGAAGGGCCTTCAAATCATCCTGGATTTGTTTCATCCATGTCTTCTTTGGTGCATTTCGATGCACCCTCCAATCGGTGGGGTGGGTCAACCAGAGTAGGCCATGGGGGTAGCGGCTCGGGTCCATTCGACAAATGTGGCCAAACCAACGGAGTTGGCAGTGCTGGATTAGGTCGCCGATCGTCGGTTGGCTGCCGCAGCTGGTGAGGATGGTATCATTCGAATGACGGTCACGAAGGGAAACGCTGAGAATGCATCTAAGGCAACGCATTTGGAAAACTTCGAGCTTGCTCAGGTCGTGTTTGAGCATTGTCCACGTTTCTGCGCCGTAAAGTAGAATGGGCAGGATCAGGGTTCGGTAAAGGTGGATCTTTGTCGCCAATGAGATGTTGTTCTTCTTCCAAACGCACCAGCGCAGGGAAGCGAATGCTGCCGCCGCCTGCCCAATTCTGGAGTGTATCTCTACTGATGATGCCACTTTCTTCTCCTCGACGAAGGACCCCAGATATTGAAATTGTTGGACTTGTTTGATCTGCACAACGTCGAGGTGGACGATCGTTGGTGAGCTGTCGGTGGTCAGGACTTTGGTCTTCTCGGCGTTAACCTTGAGGCCGTACAGTTTGGAGTGCCGGGCGATGTCATAGAGGATGTGAGTTGCCTCGGTGTCATCTTCGGCAAAAATGGCGCTATCGTCAGTGAACATTAGATCGGTGATAAATCGATCGGTCGAGGCTTGGACTCCGCGGCGGCCCTTGAATGCTTTGCGCATTATCGCATTGATGACGATGTTGAACAACAGTAGTGACACCACATCGCCCTGCCGGACCCCTGTCATGATGGGGAATTCTTCGGACACTTCGTCATGAATACGTACCTGGCTGGTCGAGCCATCGTAGGCGGTTTGTAGTAGCTCGATGATCTTCACGGGTATGTGTTCGGCTGCCAAAGCCCTCCACAAGGCTGGCCGGTCGATGCAATCAAACGCAGACTTGAAATCAATGAAGATGATGACTGTTCGGCGTCCACATCTGATCCGTTCCTCCATGAGTCGACGTAGGGTGAAGATCTGGTTGCTGCAGCCTCGTCCGGGTCGGAACCCGGCCTGTTCTTCCCGGCTGGTCATCTCACAGTGCTTTTGAAGGCGTGATTGAATTATTTTCATAAGGACCTTGCCGACGATGGACAGTAAGCTGATGCCCGGTAGTTTTTACATTCTCGGTTGTCGCCTTTCTTTAGGATAGGAATGACAGCCGCCTTCTTCCAATTTGCTGGTATCATATTTGATGTCCAGATCAGTTTGAATAATGAGTGTAGATGTATGACGAGGACTTCTACTCCAGCTTTGAGGGCTTCTGCCGCCACATGATCAAGGCCAGCGGCCTTGTTGTTCTTTAGCGAATGGATTGCGAGTTTGACTTCTTCTACCGTTGGTTCTGCATCAGACATCGGCACCTTAGGAGGGTCGATGATGGGCGGCGCTGCAGCCGGACCTTGGGGCGGATCTTGATTGTAGAGTTCATTGAAGTATTCTTTCCACCGTTGCAGTTGACTTTACAAACGAGCCATCCACCTTCCTGATGTTATCATTCATCGTCTTGCACTTGCCACTGAGACTACGTATTGTCTGGTACAACACCCTGTAGTCTTGTCGTTCAGCCGTATTTTCAAGTTCCTCGGTGACTTTGTTCCAGTACGCCTCACGGTCTGCTTTCATCTTCAGCCGCACCTCACAGTTTAGCCGATGATACTTTTCAAAGTTAGTTAGCTTGGCCTTCTTGCATTCAACGACCAGGTCGAGACACTTGTCCGAGATCCACGGTTGTGTGCGACGCCGGGCGGGTGGGCACAGCGGCTTGGCGCAGTCCAAGATGGCTTCCGATATTGTTTGCTCTTCTTTGTTGGCATCGTCGCTCAGGGGGAGGAGGGCGAAGCGGTTCGATAATGCGATCTGGAATTCTTGACAGCGGTCATTGTTGTTGAGGTGATGCCAGCCCAGCCTGGGCAGTTTGGGTGTCGGCTTCTTCGCTCGTTGGAGCTTCAGGCGCACTCTGGCACGGACAAGATAGTGATCAGAGCCGCAGTCGGGTCCGCGCATCGCCCGGACATCTTGCAAGGATGATCGGAACCGGGTGTTGATGAGCACATAGTCGAGTAGCGCCGAGTCGTTTCCTCTTGGGTTGCGCCATGTCAGACGGTACTTGAGCGAGTGTTGGAATTGCGTGCTCCCGAGGACCAGTCTGTTGGCGGCGGCGAATGACAGCAATCGTAGCCCTTTGTTGTTCATTTTTGCATGGCCGAACTTTCCCATCGTCGATTTCCAGCCAGTGCGGTCTTCTCCGACGTGGGCGTTCATGTCGCCGGCGATCATGATCATGCCGGTTTGAGGTAGGGAGTCCAGGACGTCTTGCAGGCGATCATAGAAATCATCTTTAGATGCGTCGGAGTTCATTTCGGTCGGTGCATAGACCGCAATGATGTGTAGCTTGATTGTACCGTTGACAGTTAGGACGGCGATACGGTCAGATATGGGTTGGAAGGCCACGACGCTCGCAGAGAACCGATGGTGTACCATGAAGCCGACTCCGGTTTCTCTTTTGTCGCCGCCCGAGTAATACAACGTCATCTTTTCGTCCATGGCTGGCACTTCGAAGGAGACAGTGCCAGTTCCAGTCAGCCGAAGTTCCGATAGGGCCGTTATTGAGACGTTGAGTTTTGAAAGTTCACGGGCGATGATCTCCTTCTGCCCAACATGGTGACCAGTTCTGACATTCCACGCTGCAATGTCGATCGGCGTCTTGGGCGTGAGATGATGGAATTGATGGCCAGTAGTCCATTTCCCACCAGCGCCCTGGGTCCCCACCACACTTGCATACAGTAGCTTCTCTCAGAGTCTTCAGATAAAGACCAGCAGTTTTCAGGTTTCAGTCGTAGAGGGTTCCAAGTAGAAGATGGCGAGTCGGGTCAGCAATTTGACTAGAAGCAAATGTATTTTGACCTTTTTCCTGTGTGTGAATTTAACCCCCAGTGTGAGACTGAAAATGAGTTATACTGTGACTTTGTTATACTGTGACTTTGCCAGATTTGCCATCATGTGAGTTCTTGTTCTTCCATAAAATGAGCCTCAGTTTAAAGGATGCTTTGACTGAAGGAGGCTCAAATTCTCAAAGATTCAATTCAGTTTTATTTATGTAGAGCTAAATCACACCAATATCCACCTCAAGGTGCCTCATTGTAAGGTAAACCCTACAATATAGAGAAAGCACCAACAAGAGCAAGCACTTTGGTGACAGTGGGAAGGAAAAACTCCCTTTTAACTGGAAGAAACCTCCGGCAGAACCAGGCTCAGGGAGGGGCGGGGCCATCTGCTGCAGTTGGGCATGAAGGGAGGACAACAGGACAAGTCATGCAGTGGATAAGAGGAGTGTTTAGGACATCTTGAGAGTAACAAATGACAGCAGTGCAGCCTCGAAGTAAATGAACTAGTTTTCTGAGCTCGCTGTGAGAGGATATTCCTTATTAGAGACATCGCACAAACATATTTGCCTTACGCACATTGAAGGACATATGCCTGTTGACTCCGAGACACAGATTAAGAGTTGCACTGATTAATGTAAAATAAGAGCCATATTCATAACTTTGGGAGTATGAGTTGAACTCACAGTATCTTCAGTCTTCCCTTCAGTAATTAAATTTTTCATTAATTTTTGCTGAGTTTATTTGGTTTCTTTTTGTTTCTTTTTTCACTTTCATTTCAGTTTGATTTTATTGTTCTTGAAATGTTCAGTGTGTTTTGTTAAAGTTTCTTTGTAAAAAAAAAAAAAACCCTTACAGTGTCACTTTTCATGACTTATGACAGATTTCCTAGATGGAAAGTTTCCATTTTCACCACCATCCTCCAGTTCAGGGCTGAGTGTGAAGCAGCAGGAATGAGAATTAGTATGTCCAAGACCACAGTCCTGCTCCTGTCATATCTCAAAGACCTCATAGTACCATATTATCTAAAACAGAGCCCTTCTCTCTCAGACTGCTGGTTTATTTGTGGTTCCTAGACAAGGCAGAGCCTTCAGCTGTTAGGCCAGTCTGTCCAGTTCATTTGATCTTTTTTCTTTATCAGAATGTGACCTTCAGCATGGCTTTTTGCATATCTGTCAAACTTACATGTTTGGGATCATCGTTGCACAAAGACAACCCAAATTAATGATGTCATTCATTAAGGGACAGAAGCTTGTCCCACACAAACCTCCTGTCCTGTGTGGAACAAAGAATTCCCCCATTTGTTAAATCATGAATTGTGTGAGATTAACCACATTTTTTTGGAAAGCTAAATTCAGTCACACCCAGGCCAGATTCCTGCCAGATGAATCATGAAATCACCTAAACAGACCTAAAAGGCTAAAAGATTTCTAAAAGCAGCACATCATGCCACTATCTGAAGAAAAGTCTAGAATAAAGTGACTGACATCTGTAAGGGTAGAAAGAATTACAAAGCCCTTTGTAAAGCTTTAAGAATCCAGGAAACCACAGGAGAGCCGTTATCCACACAAGAAGAAAAGTTGGGACAGTGGTGGACCTCTTCAGCGAAGTCCGGACTAACAAGATGACTCCAAGAGTCAATCAACGATTCATCCGAATGTTTCTACGTTTCTTAGTATTGTTTAGTTTGCTTGTTCTTCCTGGTTTCATCATTCCTGGTTGTGAGGTCTTGTTCATTCCAGTCTGCGTGGTCCATCATGTATGGTTGTTTCTGTCTCCCTGATCTTTCTCCCGGGCTCCATGTTTCTCAGTTAGTTATTCTGGTCTCGTGCTGATGTCATGGCACACAGCAGCAGGTCTCCCCAGCCTTGGGAAGTGAAGTAAAAATGTAAATGTTCTCTTCAGAGATGTTTGAAAGATAAATGATAGAGTAACAGTTCTGAAGTTGCAATTTTCATAGTTTGCTTGTAAAAGCATTGACACGTGATGCATTGTGTTGTTATCAGGTGTGTTTTGTTAACGAGCATCTGTGCAGCATTACACATCTTATTTCAGAGGTCTCGTCCTTTATTTCTGTCGTGGTTTGATTATGTTCACCGTACGTCCTTGAAAATGACCCGTAGCTTTTGCTAAAGTATCCAAAGAGTTGCAGGATCCCAGCAGGGCGTAATGCTGTAGTATCCCACGACTGGAATGTCTGTCTAAGCTGCTGGACTGGGACAACGGCATTCTGATCATATGCACAGGCATGAGTCAGGAGAGACGTGTGACTGAGCACCGGGGAAACACTAAGCTTCAGGGTCAGCTTAGCCGCATGTATTTGCTTAGCTGCTAAACGGGGGTCGCCCCCTGAGCCACGGTCACCCCCTGAGCCACGGGGGCGACCGTGGCTCAGGGGGTTGGGAATCGCATCTGTAACCGGAAGGTCGCTGGTTCGATCCCTGGGCTCTCTGTCCTGGTCGTTGTGTCCTTGGGCAAGACACTTTACCCTACTTGCCTACCGGTGTTGGCCAGAGGGGCCGATGGCGCGATATGGCAGCCTCGCTTCTGTCAGTCTGCCCCAGGGCAGCTGTGGCTACAACTGTAGCTGCCTCCACCAGTGTGTGAATGTGAGAGTGAATGAATAGTGGCATTGTAAAGCGCTTTGGGTGCCTTGAAAAGCGTTATATAAATCCAATCCATTATTATTATTATTAAAGGCTAGGTGAGGAAAGAGACCACACCCCCATGCCAGCAGGTTTTCAGCTACATCAGGTTTCTGACTACTGAATCACCTGATTATCTGACCTTTGACCTTTGTGAGGAAGGAGAGAATAAAACAGCTGCTTCTCTCATATTCTACAGAGCAGTCCACACAGTGTCCTCCATCCATCCTGCTTTTCTGTCGCCACCTCAGCCAGGTGACAGATGTTTGTACGGTTCCTCATCTCAGGCCGGCTGCGAGAGAGCAGCTCTCGTCCAAGTCTGCTGAGGACGAGAAGCTAGTTTGGGACTCTTTACCATTTATTGAGAGAGCAGAAGTAAAAACTGAAGCTTTTTAATATATGGAGTCTCATCAAAAGTCTCATTAAAAGTAATGCAAATGGTATATAAACACTGAAAGCACAAAGTAAATATACCAGCCGCCTGAGGGTCTCCGTTTCCGTCGCCAGTCTTCATTCAAGCTTCGATCTCCAGCAGTGTGACTCTGAAGTGCTGCACCGTATGTTTGTATGTTTCCTCCCCAACAAACAACAATGTTGACCAAAAGTTTTGCACCGTCAAAGGCAACAGCTCATGCCTTTGCTTTCATTCTATAATACTGGACTTATTTTTCTACAACGGTTTGAACTTTAAGAGTTTAAACAAGAGAGAAAAGTGTGAAAATGTTCACGCCTGTCTGAGAAAAGTGTATAAAGTGTGTAGTGAGGGGTTTTACAGCCTAAAACATCTATAATAGTTGTAAAAAAAAAACAAAAAAACGTTGTCTACTGTGCAGGTTTCAGCTATCGCAGGTTACTTTGAGAACATAACTGTGGCGAGGGACCGCTGTAGTGCAGTTTTTTTATTATGAATTCTACAGCTGGTTGGTGTTTGGATGGTTTGTCGTAGTCTTTTTCTGTTATACACAGACATATATCTTCCCTCAGTGCTCGCTGTCCTCCTGTGTCTAGTGTCCTGTTAATGGTTCATTTGTTTGCTCTGTTTATTCCCTCTCTGTCTCATGTTTGTTTTGCTTCCTTTTCGTGTCTGCCTCTGTCGTTCTCTTCCTGTCCCTCACTTTCTCTTACTGCTCTCGGTCTCTTGGCTCGGTCTGCCAAATGTGCTATTGTCTTCCCACGTAAAGTCGTGTGTCTGAGTCTCAGTGTGTGTTTCTTGTACTTCCTGTTTTATTCTGATAGCCATTTGTCCTCTGTGCATCATGCTGTTTTGCTTCTGCTGTCTCATCAGTTAGATTATGTCCAGCCGTGTTCCCCTGGCGTTTCCTCTCTGCCCTGATTTCCTGTGTGCATATATTGTCTGCAGCTTTAGTTCTATATTATTCTGGAAGTTTAGCAACAAAGCTGCAGTGAGTTCAGCCCTGCATCTGTTTGTATTGCGGGTCCTACCCTGCTGCCTCACACAGCACAACCTGATTCACAGGATTCTAATACATACGTCTTGCATATATAAAGACATTTGGTTCAGTTCTGCTGACTATAGCGAGGAAAAAGAGGATGTGTCCATGTACAGGAATAAATAAACTGGTCACAGAAATGCAGGTGTAAGTCATGAGCCCAACTATGCTGCTACATAGAACTGAATGCTCTTCAACACTGCTGTAACAGACAGAGGAGGGCCAGGCCTTATTAAATGAGCATGACAAACCAAGATGACAAAGCATGCACGGTTAAGTCAAGTGAGATTTGAGAAGAAAGCAGAAACCTGACCCGCTGAATGATAAAACAGTTTATATTGCAGTCACACTGCACTGCAGGTATGAGGAGGAAAAACATCCATGCCTTTGTCAGGCCCACAGTCCACATTCCCCAGAGAGGTGTGACACTTTCAGGTGTGTATGGCTGTCACATTCAGGAAGGGTGGTGCTCTGCTGGAATGACAGGTATGACACCAACAGAGTTTCAAATGCGTGGGTGAAGCCAGGTGTGGTGCCATGCAGTGGTGAGGTGTTCTTTTTAAGAAGTGTAGACTGTGGTTTTATCATTTTGATAGTTTTTAAAGGCTGCTTTATAAATTATTTGTTGTATATTTTATTGTTTATTTGCTTTTTTCATTATGACATCAGTGCTTTGCTGCTCAGAGGTACATGGCGATCATGACGGAGCCAGCAGCACAGGTGAAGTTGTCCTTGGGGCCCAACCCTGCGTCTCATGAGTCCTGCTGTCTTCCCGTGGACAACGACATGGGTAATAAAGTTGGACTCACCACTCGTAGTAGTGCAAATGAATGAATTCATTCCTAAAACAATTCCACTGAATAAACCAGCGGATGGCGGTGAACCTGTGTCTTCTGGGAGCACCCTGGGGTCTAGGGTCCAGGCACCTGGCTACTTCAGCTTCCACCCTGCACGGATAACCAGGAGGCTTTTTCAGTCAGGAACCTGTAAACTGAGGGTGTGGGTGTTACTTCAGAAGTACGTCACAACTCAGGTGTGGAAAACACAGACGGATCGAGAACACAGCACAGTAGAGAAATGGTGATAAATTCTGGTAATGTTGGTAAATTGGTAGTAGTCAGCACATTACAGTAAAAGGCAAATGTTTTCTCTGTACTCATGTCAATATTTCCACCACTGTCAAGGTTTGGTTTCACATAATAATGATAAAGCAGAACATTTGAAAACAATCACCGTGTTTGCCTTCATGTAACACCTGCTTTGGGAGCTTTTTAATCTGAGCCCTGTTGTCACAGATCTAGGAGAAGGACCTTTTATGGTCATTGTGTTTTCTATACTGAAGGGTGCACTTGTCATGGTTCTGGGTCATTTTGAGCCAATATTTAGAGTTTTGTGCCTTTTTTGTATTATGTTCTAATTTATATAATTATATATCTTAGGATTCAGTTAGCTCTGTGTTTAAGTTTGGTTTCCCTGTTTAGTTCTTGTCGGTTTAGCTTGTTGTTGTCTATGCCATGTCTTCAGTGTGTGAGTCGGTCGTGTCTGTCGTGCTTAAGTCTCCCTCGTTCTTTGTGTGTCTTAGTCGTGTCTTTGTCTCCCGTGTCCCCTCGACCCCTCTGTCAACCTCGTGTTGTCACAGTCTACGTCTCACTGCGTTTCCTGTTTTATTTTGACAGTCTCGTGTTCCATGTTCAGTGTGTTTAGTTTTGCTTCCCTGTGGTGTTGTGTTGATTTGTGTCAGCCAGAGATGGGCAGTAACGCGTTACTGTAATCTGATTACTTTTTTCAGGTAACGAGTAAAGTAAAGGATTACTATTACAAAAATGGTAATTAGATTACCGTTACTTTCCCGTAGGAACGCTGCGTTACTGCGTTACTAAAACCGTGATTTTTTTTGCGAGAATGTCTCATGACAGTGACGTAAGCGAGTGCGCCGTTAGTGACAACAGCTGTGTGCAGATCAACAATGGATCACATATCGAGTGCGGGAGAGAGTATGAGCGTGCAGCGTTTAAAGCGTGGAAGTACTGACCTTACTTTGAGTTTGATTCCATAAAAAGGGACAAAAACATTAGTGTCCGCTGTGCGTGGGAAGAAAACTTCTTTTTACAGCGAAAAAACCCCTAAACTTCCAACAAGCACCGAGTAGCTACGACGTAATGGGAACCTTACAGAGAAACTCGCGGATTCTTCCACTGACCGCGGCACACCTGCACCAGGGTAACCCTCCGCCTGCCCCACTCCTGCTTTACAGGTGAAAATAGAGCAACAGGACCGCTGAGTCTTTGACTTTATTTATTTTCTGCTGTGTTTTACTTGCATCTATTTGAAAGACTGAGTGTAAACACACAAAATATTTTATTTTATGTGCTGGAATGTGCAGAAAATAGGTTTAAATGTTAAACAAACTTCTTCCAATCAGAGAATGTTGCATATAATTAAATTTTTGCTTGATGCATAAAGTTAAAAGATTAAAACTAATAAAACTATAAAAGTTTTAAAAAGAGACTTTTCCATTTGATTACATTTTGTATGATGGATTATGTAGAAAAAGTAGAATTGGGCTGAAAGATCTATCGCTTTATCACCTACTCAGGTTGTAAATCATGTTTTTAAAAAGTAACGAAGTAACTAAGTAATTAATTACTTTTGAAAATAAGTAATCAGTAAAGTAATGGGATTACTTTTTTGGGGGAGTAATCGGTAATTAGTTACTGATTATTTTTTTCAAGTAACTTGACCAACACGGTGTCAGCTGTGTTCCCCATGTGTTTTCACTTCCCTCGTTTCCCTTCTGTCTATTTAAGTCCTCTGTCTCTCAATGTCAGGTTGTGTGTTTCCCATGACTAATGTTCCAGGAGTCCGTGTCTCAGGTCCAGGATTCACATTCAGGGTGTTTCTGTGTTTAATTTTAGTTTATCCACTTTAGGGTTTTGTTTAGTTTTGCCTTTGCACTTTGTTTTGTATTTTTTTCTACCAGCCTTATTAGATTCCATCTCACCTCCACACAGTCTGCATCCACAGACCGTGACAGCACTACCGAAGTAGCATGTACCCATCAACTGTTATAAGAATAAGAATGGGTGAAGTGGACAAGGACAAGGACCCAACGACACAAGGACAAGGGCACAACGACCAAGACTGTCCAAGCTGGGGCTCGAACCAGCAACCTTCCGAGGCAAACTCCCAACTCTGTACTCCCTATATATATATATATATATATATATATATATATATATATATATATATATATACACACACCAGTTAAGTAAACTTTTTATTAAATCATATCAGGGGTTACAAATGCATCAAAAATGAAATAAAAGTGCAAAAAGTGGGACCTCACCCTGTCCCGATACTCAGAGAGATGAAACCACACCCATCTGAATTCCAGAATGGGACACAGACAGAGAAACTTTGTGACACTTTCTGCTGTCTGCTGTCTCTGACACACACACACACACACACACACACACACACACACACACACACACACACACACACACACACAGTGATGGGCGTGTGCAGCTACAGCTCATCAGGGACAGGGGTGTGCCACTTTTCAGGTTTAAGCAAACATGCTCACTTACACATCTATTCCTATTGTCACAGACACACTGAAGCACTTCAAAACTCTGCTCCACCCTTTGCTGCTTCGCATTATTCAAATAGTCTGTTGGGAACCAGGTGACTCCACCCTGCCCTTAAATATGTGGTCCTCTCTGTAAACATTCCTCCTGTCTCCATTAGTGTAATGATCAGCATCAGATTAGCACATCAGGCAACATAGCAACACAATGACAAATATGTGTTTTATTAATGTGATGAGACTATATTAGTAAATGGTAATATAAACTGTGACTCCCTTACTCCCTTTATGCTCCTCCTCTGTGGGGCAAGCTGCAGTGCTGTGACAGCTTATGGACATCTACATTCGTACTGGTGTTGTGCCAAAAAGGCACTGGTGGTGCTGCATAAATGACATGTTTTTGCCTCTTTCATCACTTTGTATGTAATAACACCTGGTGATTGATGCACTTTTAGGACTGCCTTTCACATGTTACCTTTTAGGCTTAGATTGATGTGACTTGGAATAATGACTCCTCTCGAATGTGTCAAAGCAAAGGTAACGAGCATGTTTGGAGTAGAAATGATAGATATTTGTGTTAAAATGTGGGGAGTAAATGTATCTGTACACTTAAGAAAAGTACAGATACCTGAAAATTTGACTGTACAGTAACAAAGTATTTGTACTTCATCACTTCCCACCTCTACACTTGCCCAAGGATACTTTGGCAGGCCAACTGATGCAGCCAAGGATTGAACTGCCAACCTCCTGAGCAGCAGATGGCCCTCTCAAACTAAAGCTACTCAGCTCTCATTTTAAACATACAACAGTGAAAGTCTCTTTCCTTTCACCTCAAAGCTACACACCAATTTGCATCCATCTTTTACTTTACTGCCATCTTGTGGCTGCAAGCAGTGCTTAGAAGTAAAGCTGCGTCTGTGAAGCTTCTCAAGCTGACTTTGGTTTGTAATCCTCTGGTCTCTGACAGGGGCTGATGGGAGACTACTGTGCAGTGCATGACAAGCTGGCACTGGCTCTACTTTCACAGCTCTGAGATCAGTTATTATCTGTGCTTTGTGTGCAAACAGGACTAGCATTAGCAAAGAAACAAGCTTCACTGTAGCCAAAGTTTACGTATTAGCCTTGGCCAACATGTGTGATGTAGAGGAGTGACAGTGCAGTGTAAAAACTTTATTTGTTTAGCACATTAACAAAGAAAGCCTTGATGATGGAGACGGGCACTCCTGTTTACTCACACAGACAAAGGTGAGCAGGGACGCCTGTAGCAGCGCTTCCAGATTAGCCTCTATGACAAATCACTCGACTGACTGAATGTACGCCACTGCCTTTAACCAGCGTTTGTGCTAATATACCACCTTCATTTTGAATTAATATTTTGAATCATCCACTTTTTTACAGTTAGCCATGTCACACAGTGCCCAGCTTTGTGTTGTTAATGTATCTCAATATGCTTTAAAAGTGAAGAAAGAGGCCATTTGTGTGTCTGCTCAGCTTTCTGTCAGACTCACCACATACTCCCAGTCTGCTCTCAGTCAAAACACAAGTCTTTATAGGATTTCTCATATTTCTTCACATTCTGTTGATAATTGCAGCTGTTTTTTAACTGACTCTAAGAACCTCATATAACTTTTAATAAGACAGTGTAATGAAGGAAACAGTTTGCTTACTTGTATTTCAGCTGCTGTCCTACTGCCGTAAATCCTTTAGGTGTCACGAACAGGTCATCTGCCACCATCTCACCCTATCCCAGCATCCTCTGTCACACCAGCCCTCTGAATGTCCTCCTTCATTACATCCATGAGTCTTATCTGAGATTTTCTTCCTGCCTAGCAGCTCCATCTTCATCATCCTTTGTCTGATGTACCCCCTCTCCCCCCTCTTCACACGTCCAAACTATCTCAGCCTCGCCATTCTAACTTTGCCTCGAAATATCTCAACCTGAGCTGTCCCTCTGATGGACTCATTTCTAATCCTATCCATCATGCTCACTCCCGCCTCTTACCTTCCCTTTCCTTCTTGCTGCTATCCTTTAGCCATCTCCACCCACTCCACCCTGCCTACGTTCCCTTATTCACGTCTCTTGTGCACTGTCTGTTGCTTTGGATTATCTCAGGCTTTTAAACGTATTCAAATTATTCACTACCTGTGCTCTTTGCTGGTACATCTGTCTCCCTCTCATGTATTCTGTCTTGCTTCTACGGACCTTCAACTAGTTTTATTCACTCAAACACAGGGCGAGGGAGTGAGCGTGGTAAGCTGTGAACAGAGGGAGAGTGTGGTTAGAGATGATGCAGGGGGAGCTAGACTGGAGAGGTGATATTGGAGTCTTACTTGGCAGGTGAAGCGTAAAAGGCTCTGGGGCAGGTGAATAGCCAGGTGAGCTCCTAGAGTGCTGAGCAAGTGAGAAGATTCCATCCTTGTTTTTCCAGAGATCCACAAGAGACGGTGTCAGGAGGACATGCAGGTGGAAATGGTGAATGGTGTGAACCTGAGAGGTGAAGAATCAGCAACAAAACCAGAGCCCTGCTGTGGACACCAGCATTCAGAGGATCTTGAGCTGCAGGTGAGTGGTGATGGTAGGACGAGGTGACTAAAAGCACAAAGAAACTGAGGTAAGTACGAGACTTTAACGAGGAGCATGAACCGATGAGGCCTTTTACAAGTGATGCAACGTCTGACACTGAAGCCCAGAGGCCTGTGTAGAGTAAAGGGGTTCATACGTATGGTTCTTCATATTGTTCTACTATCTGTAGTGTTCTTTCTCAGCATGAAGCCATACTGCTGCTTACTGATCATGACTTGTGTTCTGAACTGCCTCTCCCAGATCGCAGATGCAATTCCACTCACTCCATCTGTCCTTTTGCATTTCTTGTCCTTGATACAATGCCTCTTCATCTCTGCTCTCTTCACCAGTCCATTGAAGTCTGCTCCAATCATCACTGACCACTCCCCCTTAGAATATATAGGCTTGTGGGCCCTCCATGGCTGGGAATATCGGGAAAAACACTTGGAACACACAGCGCAACACAACAAGGAACACATCCAAACAGAGGCTTTTAAGATACAGCATGACCTAAACAGGGAAATGAGACAAAAGCATTAAATAGGGAGTGCTGAGGGAACAGACTAAAAATGCAACTGCAATAGGAAACAACATACAAAACTCAAACAATAAACTAGAGAACTTCTGGGAAAGTATAAAAAAGCAAGGAATACAAACAGCCTCATATATAAAAAAGTTTTCAGTTTCATTCAACTTTATTTACACAGCGCCAAATCACAACAACAGTCGCTTCAAGGTGCTTTATATTGTACAGTAAACCCTACAATAACACATACTGAGAAAAACCCAACAATCATATGACCCCCTATGAGCAGCACTTTGGCGACAGTGGGAAGGAAAAACTCCCTTTTAACAGGAAGAAACCTCCAGCAGAACCAGGCTCAGGGAGGGGCGGGGCCATCTGCTGTGATTGGTTGGGGTGAGAGAAGGAAGACAGGATAAAGACATGCTGTGGAAGAGAGACAGAGGTTAATAACAGATATGATTCAATGCAGAGAGGTCTGTTAACACATAGTGAGTGAGAAAGGTGACTGGAAAGGAAAAACTCAATGCATCATGGGAATCCTCGGCAGCCTACGTCTATTGCAGCATAACTAAGGGAGGATTCAGGGTCACCTGGTCCAGCCCTAACTATATGCTTTAGCAAAAAGGAAAGTTTGAAGCCTAATCTTAAAAGCAGAAAAGAGCTGAGGAAAGCCCCAGGCCCCGCCAAGCAGCCCCCGGGAGTGAGCCAGTACAAACCCGAACATCCAGCCCTGGACACCGAGAACCATCAATGCACCAACGGGTGAGGGCATCTGATTATTTAAGACCTTGTATGTGAGTAGCAGGATTTTGAATTCTGGATTTAACAGGAAGCCAAAACAGGAGAAATCTGCTCTCTCTTTCTAGTCCCTGTCAGGAAGACAGGAACAAAGCAGTCTTACATATTTGTTTAATATGTGCGTTGAAGGACATGTCCTGGTCAACAATGACTCCAAGGTTCCTCACAGCGTTACTGGAGGCCAAGGTAATGCCATCCAGAGTAAGAATCTGGTTAGATACCATATTTCTAAGATTTTCAGGGCCGAGTACAATAACCTCAGTTTGATCTGAATTAAGAAGCAGAAAGTTAGCGGCCATCCAGGTCTTTATGTCTTTAAGACATTCCTGCAGTTTAACTCATTGGTGTGTGTTATCTGGCTTCATGGACAGATAGAGCTGGGTGTCATCTGCATAGCAGTGTAAATGTATGCTATGTCTTCTAATGATGCTGCCTAAGGGAAGCATGTATAATGTAAACAGAATTGGTCCTAGCACTGAACCCTGTGGAACTCCAAAAAAGAAACATATCAATTTGCAGCCCCTGTTTCTTTCAGTCAAAACTAAAATGGAGCATGACTGCAAGAGACACATCAAGAAAATATCAAGGCGCCTTCTCAGGAAATACAAACTGGATATAGATATTTGTGTGTGTGTGTGTGAGAGAGAGGCTGAGAGAACGAGACCCCTAAAGCCCTGCTAGCATGGGTAAATCCCTGCAGTCAGGAAACTGCTGCTCTGTCAGTTCACAGCACTAAGCCTTGCAGAGCCATTAGTGCTCACAGTCACAGTGTGTGTCCAAACCAGCACACACACACACACACACACACACACACACACACACACACACACACATCTCATGGTGCATTCTCATCAATAAAAAGCTTCACTTTGCATTAGTTCTGTTTCTGTTACCAAATACTCACATTACTAATTACAGCACAAAAACCAATGAGGTTACTTTTTAAAGATAACAAAATGTAAAAACAGAACAACAAATGCAGCTGGAGTCCTAATGCAAACACGCGTTATCAGTGGTTCTCCCCTGAGTCACCCTGCAGTCTAAAGGCCTACAGACCTACTCACCAACCAAACACAGGGTCACCAAACAAAGCAGCATCAACAATGAGGTGCTCGCTTTGTAATGCATGCTGTGAGTAACTCGCTCTCGCAGGTTTAATCCATATCAATACTGAGTTTCTGTGTCTTACTATTAATTTGTGAAATAAACAAGCTTTGTTAAATAAATCTGTACAATTCTTTTTGTAAGACTAGCTCATTAAGTTTTATTTGATGCTGCACGAGGGCAGGCCTGCAAATCTCACTGCTCTTTTTCCAACTCTGGGGACAGACAGAAGGAAGAAATCTTGGAACCAAAGACAAAACTTCCCACACGTTTTAAAGAGCCAGCAGGTAGAATGGGAGCAGAGCAGGAGCATCCTTATAATAAGAAAGTACCAGTGACCAAGTCTATGAAATGACAAAGCAGAACATCCATACATCTTTTAATGGTAAATGGACTGACTCTTATGCAGCACTTTTCTACTCTCCAGGAGAAATCAAAGTGCTTTACACAACAAGCCTCGCTCATACAAGCACGCTGCACGCTGATCAGGTGTGAAAGCTGCGCTCTCTCTGGGATTTTACTCACCATGGGGCTTTTTGGACGCTTCATCAATGTTTCTTTTTTGTTACAATGTCTTATATTTTAGAGTGATTTCATTAAATGTTGCCATTGTTGTGCTTCAAGTTGTAAGCCTTGTCCTAAACAGCATGATCGAAGACATTCCCTTGTTTCTGTTCCCCTCCCCAGCATGTCAGATGGTATAGTGATGTTTAACTTCCTGCCCTTTATGACCTCAACTGTGCTACTCGTTCTTGAGTGAGTGTCTGTTTATCCAGCAGTTTCAGGAATATCTCTCTGACATTAAACTGCACTGACCATGTCTCCCAGTACGAGTCTTTAACAGAGTAATGAATGACTTTGCCTTTGTAGGTTTGATGTGGCACAATAGAGCTTCTAATTTACAGTAAATTCTCTGTAGAAATAACTTTGGAACTGTTATTAGGATAGTATGCAACTATAAAAATGGACAGTAGACACACGTATTTGATGGGCTGTCAGTTTAAGAAAATGACAGTAAAAGAAGAATTTAGAAAGATGTTGCAGCTAACTGCACTTTGTGCTAGAGGAACAAGAGGGAACCCAAAGTTACCTCTAAATCTGCGCTGTCATCAACAGAAACCTGACTTTTCAGGTTAAGCCTCTGGGGTCCAGGGTACCATTGGCCACTTTTCACTACTTTGTATTTCACCTTTAAATTTTCTTCTCGTGCCTTCTGTGGCATCATTCTTTTCAGCACAATCTCACGTCTGAACTTACAGTAATGTTTTCATTGACATACTGTACTAACACAATTGATCTGAAATCACATAAAAATATAAAAACCGAGTAGGAGAAAGTTCTATTTTTACTGTAAAAACCACAGACATGTTTATTGAATTATTTTCATAACTTGAAATGCAAATATAAATTGTAGATTAAGTTAGAAATAAAGTTATATTTAACCATTTACCTAAAAATAATACATCTGGCATTTTTTTGTACAGCTATTTAAAAATACTACTAACACTAAAATTAGAGAACAATTAGTTGTCACAATAAGGTGCCCCACAAATTATTTGTGCCAGTGCAAAAAATAGTTTGTCGGCCACAAGACAGAGGAGAACAGCACAGGAGTAAAGCTGCTGCATCAGTCCAGTGTTTCCACTGCCGTCTGCCTTTGGTGGCTTTCCTCATTGTTTTTGTGACAGGTATAAGGACTAGAGATGGCACGATACCACTTTTTTATGTCCGATACCGATATCATAAATTTGGATATCTGCCGATACCGATATGAATCCGATATAGTGTTTTTTAATCAACAAAACTGTTTTTTAAATATCTTGCTGCATTTTGTATAAGTTCATACTCAAGTTTAAAACAACAACTACACTAAAGCTATTCTGTTATACCTGTATACAAAAAAAATATTTCATAGTTCAGCAATACTGATCAATCTAATAAACTTAAACCTACACCATCCTCCCTATTCTGGTATTTTAAAGAGTACTTAGCGTAAATATTAAGCAACCTAACTAATAGGGTTCCAACTCCCAGCAACAACAAAAATAAATAAATAAAAAATAGGGAACCACCCCTCACGCTCCACCTCATGATGCTTAATCGACGTAATCAACCTTAATTTGATGCAGTGTGAAAAAAAATACACAGAAATCAATTATTTTTCAAGAAATATTAAATAGATTCAACATCTTTCTTCAACAAAATTGCAGACTGCACAGATGGTACCTTCCCAAAGGAAAAAGTACTATAGCTTACTAGGGTATATATATTAGACTTAATAGTCACTATATACAGTAATGGACTTCTATTCATTTTGCATCAAATTAAAACTTTGGGTGTCAGATAATTATTTATTAAAAGCTAGACATTTAAAATGAGAATAAGAAAGAAAAGTATGTCTTTGTGCCCCCTTTTCCCTGTTAATGCCCTATCGGCCCCCCTGGCTAAACTTTGCTAGATCCGCCCCTGCACAGTTACCAGCGTCAGCTACGTAGAAAAAGATCCTCGAGTAGAAAGTAATATTAAATAAATTCTAACAACAGCTGATCAAGCTTAAACGTGCTGCTGTTGTTCAGCCGCTGGTTTCCTCTTTCTGGTGCAAAGTGGGCCAAAAGCAAACAAGAGAGACTCACGACAGAAAAGCCGATCAGCTGATCGTTAAGCAGTTTCATGATTGAAGTAGCAGCCGGAGAGCGAGAGGCAGTCGCTCGTTAAGCTTAACGCAGGAATGCTTTACAAACATTCAGAGATGGACTTACACACTTGCTTTACTTCTCTCGGGGATAACTTTGTCGGAGATGAAATGCCGGGTTGCTAGCGAAGCTCCACATGCTATCCAGACCACCGACAGGTCCCGCATGCCACAGCCGCTCTATCACGTGATGCATACTGCTCCGAGTGCTAACGTCTTTCTGAGGCGAGTTACGGCGTGTTGCAAGTTTTGTGAGGTGCTTTCGTGATATTTAATGGATCGGATTACATTTTTTATTTTTCTCCGATATCCGATCCAGTAATTTAGGTCAGTATCGGACCGATACCGATACGTAATATCGGATCGGTCCATCTCTAATAAGGACTACTGCATATAAAACTATTCAGTTAATACTAATTCATATCTGTTGATATAAGGACGAAAATAATGTAAATATGGTAAGAAAATGATTAAGAGTTTATTATTTTTCATGTTATATTAATGGCTTTCATATTACTTAAGAGAAATACAATCTATACATCAGTGATCGGCTAGTAAGCCTTTTCTGGGATCGATTAGTAGTGTCTCTATTCTCCACTAGGGGGCTTTCGCGCGTTCTCCTCACTGCAATAAACGACTGCATGAGAGACGCAAGTCATAATCACTCTCGTGATTCTTTCCCCCTGTTTTCAGGGGTGTAACATTTTGACACACAAAGCTCATGACTACACTACACACTAACTACATGCTAAACGTCACAAATCTCTCACAACTCAAAAGTCGCTGTCGATATCGCTCTCTCGCCACTGTCCCAAAACTTTCCCCTCTTCCTAAATAACCAAATCACAGGTGCTGCCAAATCATGGTACATTTACACCAATAGCTGCCCCCGGAGGGTGAATAACACTCACGCAATCAATCCCCAGTGTAAGATGTGAAAAGGCTCTGGGCTGAACCATTTTAAGTGGTGGTGGGGGGTGCTATCTTATTTTAATGAACAACACTGACATATGCAAAACTAGGGTGGCACATGCTGCCCCTGTAGATCCGCCCCTGTGAGGAGGGGTGCCACATACTGTGACATAATGGGAAACCCTGAAAACTGAGCCGAACCATGCCGAGTCGATCTGAGTAGGTACTAATGGTCTGTAAGTCACAGTCAGACTAAACATCACACAGACATGTGTACTTTTCTTTATTTTAACTCAGATTGCACATGTGCACCACTGAACATTGTAAGTAAGCAGCAATCCTTCACCCCTCCTCCAGCAGAGCAGCCCTAAGGGGTGGTGAAGCTTAATGTCACATGTTTACTTCAGCTACACTGCAGTGGTCATCTTTGGTCTCAAGAGTCCACAAAAGTCCGGGGGGCTATCCTGGTGGTCCTTTTCCTGAGAGCAGCGGTTTTCTTTGTTCTGCCCTCCCACTGGCATCGTTCTGCTCATTTTTCTATTATTAGATACAGCTGATTGGAGCTGGAGCCACGTGGCTGGGGCACATCGAATGCTGCAGCTGCTCCTGTAGCTCAGGGAGAATCAATATTTATGTGGAACTAAAGTATTGAAGCTGAACAGAATCTAGAGTTATGCTAAGGTGAAGATGTGGTCTTGTGTGGAATGAGACAGAATGAACTCCCAGCTGGAGGATGCTGCGTGGATGCTGCGTGGCTGTCACTGCTGCTGCGGCTCAGTCTTGGCCCGCGCTCTGCTCGTCAGCCTGGTCAGGAAGCAGAAGCTGTAGTGGAACTGCAGCACGTCGCACACTTTGGACCAGAAGTGTCCGGTGAAGCGCTGGAACAGGCGGTACTGAGCCAGGTGGTGATCCAGCAGCTTCAGGAGCACGAAGCCTGCACACGACAGCAAAGCCAGCACGAGGTGTCTGCGCGTGCGCACATCTCCGTGCGTCCGCTGCACGTCAACCCCTTTGTACACCGCAAAGAGCACGTGACCTGCGAGCGCCGTGTCGAAGCCGCGTCGGTGTGCGATCGCCAGTCCGTAGCTGAGAACGGAGCCGAACTCGAGCGTCGCCGCGTGCGACGCGCGCCATTCGGTCCGCCTCTCGATAAAGTCGATCCACACCGGCACCCACGCGAAGATCGGTAAAGTCAGCCACTGGTCGAGAACGGCTGGAGCGCGCCGCAGCATGGCCAGGCGCGTCCACTGTACGGGGCCGTAAAAGACGGCCATGAGGGCGAACACGTGCCTCAGGTAGCGGGCGCGCTCCGACTCAGCGCCGTCCCCGCGCCACAGCAGCCAGTACAGCCCCACGCACACGTAACCCACATTGACCACGCAGTTACAGGGCATCGCCAAGAACGCGGGCAGACCGTCGACCCGCCTCTCCGCGTAGTGTTCGGAACTCAGGTCCACGTCAACGTCCGCGAACAGGCCGGTGTTCACCAGGCCGACACACAGCAGGAAGCCCACGGACACGTGCACCACGGCCCGCCTCATCATCTCCGGACCTCCGCTCCGAGACTGGAACCAAAGGTCTTAGGTGTTTTTCCGCGTTTCAAAATCACGTGGTACAGAAACTGAAGGCTTGGATTGGCTGCCTTGATCCGGGCATGAGGCCGGCAGCCTCGAAACAGACGTTTAACACTGTCACGAGCGTCAGAAGCGCAGATCTGGCAAACACTGCTCAAGGCGTGGGTCAAAACACCCAGGCCACGTGACCACGACCAGACAAGGGTTAGGTTCCTGCTTCTTGTAGAGCCAGGCGCAAGGATTCACTGTTTATTATCCGGAGTCATTTGGCCTCGTCAGCACTGAATGACAGCTTTGGAAGGAAAACAGTATCCTCAATATCTCATTATTAATTTTGATGTGGACTGTGAAGAGTCAATAAACATTATATAGATATATCAATACCAGATAAATATCTTATTCTAATGATTACTGCGAGAACGTGAGACAGACAGAGACTGCTGGGCGATCTCCATTCACTCCTATTAGCAGAGAGAGAGAGAGAGCCACACACTGCTTTCAACATCAAATGTTATTTGGTGCTCCAGCTAGTGGTGTGCAGATCAATACTGAAATATCGATTCCTCTGATACCAGTCATTTATGTTCTAGAATCGATTCTCACATTAAAATATCGATATTTTAGTAAATTTGTAGTTTATCATTAACAGGAACACAGCGGAAAGAAACTATAACATTCGGATTGTCTGCATTGGAAGGAACTACGTCCTCTTCCACCTTTCATAGTCATGTGTGAAACACGGCTGCATAAATGTGTTGCAGCCTCTGGCGTGCGCACTCACAACACTGGCTGAGTGTAAACGGAGTCATGTGTGGACGTGTTTTACCTCCACAAACAGCCGAGACGCGGTTTGTGATACATGTGGCAAGAAAGTGAAGTGTTGTGGCAACACCGCTGACCTCGTCAAACACCTCACAGTAAATCATATCACAGAATAAGACGAGCGTATGCTGAGGCGAACTGAAGAGGAGGACAGGGACAGGTGCTGCCAGGGCGAGACAGACGTCTCTCACGGAGTCCTTTAGTGCTGCAGGCAGGCAACGTGTTCAGATAGGCACAACTTCAGTTTTTTCATTTCTATATGATGAATTCTGCATTATTAAATGATAAGAACAAGTAATCTGATGTCCTGTAATCACAATGATTTGAGATACAATTAAAGATACAATAAATAAATAAATAAAATACGTTTTTGTACAAAGTATCGGTATTGGATCAGTATCGTCGATACCACCCTTATTTTTACTTGGTATCGGATCGGAAAGGAAATCAGTGGTATCGCTCATCACTAGCTCCAGCGACTTCATCCTCACTAGACCCCCGACACACACTGTGCCACCATAAGGAATACATGCATACTGTGAAAAGCTATAAAATTAATTAGACGCGACCCAATTCAATTCACATTACACATGTTTTACCATTTCCTTTTTATTCCCACTGATGCTTCTGGTGCGAGTATCTCACAAACAGCAGGAGTTATGCAGGTTCACTATGACCAAAACTCCAGACTCACAGTAAAACATCACGCCAGCGTTACAAGATACAAAATCCACAGCAGGATAAAATCAAGTTTCTTTATAGTTCAGAGGCTGCTCAGCAGAGGATCATTTAAACATGCATGCGATTGATCTGAATTTGCCCATAAATATGATAAACAGAAGGAAAACACATAGTCTTTTCATTTAAATATATATGTTTAAATTTATAAAAAATGAAGTCTTGTGATGGTGCTGTTTTTTATTATGTTGCTCTTTTTTTTGTTTGCTTTCTCTTCTGTTTTTTTTTCTCCATACAGGTGATCCAGGTGTTTTGTTTGTTTGTTTTCTTTCTTCCCCCCTTCTCACCGTCTCTTCTCCCCTTTGGTTTTCTTTCTCTCCCTCTCTTTCTTTCATTCTTTCTCCCTGTCCTATCCCCCAGTCACGTCTGTCCCGTTTGTAGCAACTGAAAATAAAATAAATTCATAATTATAATAAAGGTCAAACAAATGGACCAATATGGCAAGGCCATGATGATCCACTTGGTAAAATAAATCCGCTTGGCATCTTTCTTGGCCTCAAGACAACAATTCTGATGCTAAAGATCCAAACGGGACACAAATTAAAAAAAAAAAAAAAAAGAAGTCTTATTCTATGCCAGCTTCTAGCTTTGCTTGAGAAACTCCTAGAAAGCTTAAAAGTCAACCAAACACGTGCAAAGTTTCACATCTTTGAGCAAAAAACAAAGGTGAGTCCAACAACAGCTGTGTGGTTATTACAGTAAACCTTCCTCTGCATGCTTTGCCTTATACATCGGTTTGTTGTGAGCAACACAAATGTTAACAGAGATTTTTCTGAAGCACACTGAGCAGCACACTGCTGTCTTTAACAGTCTTTTTACTTTTCTTTCCTTGTTTGCACGACGATTTCTCCAAAACATGTGATGATTGACAGAATGATGTCATTAAGACTCATTGAGTGTGTTTAGTTTTGATCTTCATGAATCCCATGCGAGCCTCATCCTGTGCCCTCATAGGTTGAGGCTTAACTCCTAATCTTTGCAGATATAACAGAAGTACTGGACTTAAGCTTAGGTAAATGAATGGACAATAAGACAAACAGTCCAAGTTTAGTAACAATAGTTCATGTAAATACTGAGATCTGGAATCATGTGGTCAAACAAATAGGAGCATTGCGACAAAGTTGGGATTGTGTGCTGGTCTCAGGAAATATTAAACGGCCTGTATTTGTATAGCGCTTTTCTAGTCCCTAAGGACCCCAAAGCACTTTACGCATCCAGTCATCCACCCACTGGTGATGGCAGCTACATTGTAGCCACAGCCACCCTGGGGCGCACTGACAGAGGCGAGGCTGCCGGGCATTAGCGTCACCCTCTGTAGGCAACGGGTGAAGTGTCTTGCCCGAGGACACAACGACCGAGACTGTCAGAGCCGGGGCTCGAACCGGCAACCTTCTGATTACAAGACGAACTGCCAATTCTTGAGCCACGATCGCCCCAGAAAGGAAAGGAAAGTTTCAGAGTTTAAGTGGAATAGTGGTATATGCTCCATAGAAACAATAAACTTGTTGATGTAGAAAATTTATAAAGATTTTTATTTTCAGTTCTAATTTGCTGCCAGTGTGTTTTAAATAGCAGGAACTGCAACTGCTAGAAGAGAGACCAGGCTGATTTATCTTCAGGAAATATTCAGTCAATAAAATGTCTCTTTGATCTGGAAAAAAACAACTATATATCTCTGTCATTTGGCCATGGGACATATTTTGCACAGTAGTACACAGAACCAGTTAGAGGGCACATGGAAAATCAGAGCTACTGGCAGATTCCCTTGTCTCCGATGTCTGAGGAAAAGAACGGCCTACAGTTTGTACCAATTTGTCACACTTCCGTTCAGCTTGTTTAGAGGTCGAACCACATTTTAGCAAACCCGAGAAGTGTGTGGTTGGATGGAGGGAGGTACAGTGCCAGGGGTCCCTCTTTGGATGTGGGCAGGTGCACCCTCATATGAAGAAAACAACAGCCATTACATCCTATCCATCTCCTAAAGCCAAAAACTTCACAGCACTTACCAGCCCCTTGACTGCCCTCAGCTGAAATGGTGCCCCAGATCTGGTCCGGTGGACAGAGCAGAGCCAGGTGGCATTCGTGCAGGTGAAGAAACTCCCTGTGGGGAACCCCGGTGATATCTGGCCTTTTAAGTTCAAGGTGGTCCATAGGCCAGGGCTACAGATGGTCATGGCTGATTTCCTGTCCTGCTTGCGGGGGTGGGTAATAGGTTAGGTTGCATGGCTCTTTGGCCTGAGGGAGATGATGGGGGTATGTGGCAGGGTGTGATTTGTGGATCAGTTACAGGGGATGGGTGGAGCAGTGGGTTCAGGGGTGGTGTTGGGGGAGGCTGACCACCACAGGGGATCTCCATCATCTAAGCAAGAGAAGGCAGCTGACTAGCTACACTAAATCAAATCAAATCAAATCACTTTTTATTGTCACATCACATGTGCAGGCACACTGGCACAGCACATGCGAGTGAAATTCTTGTGTGCGAGCCCCACAAGCAACAGAGATGTGCAAACACAACAACACAAACGAGCAAAATACAAGAATGGCCAACCTGAAACTAATAAATATATGTACAATATATAATAGTGTATGCATTTCTGGATGTGTATACTAAATATTTTCCTACGTGTGTGTGTGTGTGTGTGTGTGTGTGTGTGTGTGTGTGTGTGTGTGTATACACATTTTTACAAATTAAATAGTAAAAAAATAAAATAATAATAATAATAAAATATATAAAATATACAGAGTTGGACATGTGCAAAACAGTGGCATTACTGTACAGTATGGAGTGCATAATGTTGAAGTTCCAGTAGTGAAGCTGAGGTGTCTATGACGTGTTCAGCAGTCTGATGGCCTGATGGAAGAAGCTGTCTCTCAGTCTGCTGGTACGGGACCGGATGCTGCAGAACCTCCTTCCTGATGGAAGCAGTCTGAACAGTTTATGGCTGGGGTGACTGGAGTCCTTGATGATCCTCCCCGCTTTCCTCAGGCAGCGCTTCCTGTAGATGTCTTGGAGGGAGGGAAGCTCACCTCCAATTATCCGTTCAGAGCACCGCACTACTCGCTGGAGAGCTTTGCAGTTGTAGGCGGTGCTGTTGCCATACCAGGTGGTGATGCATCCAGTGAGGATGCTCTCAATGGCACAGTGATAGAAGGTCCTGAGGATGCGGGGGCTCATGCCGAATCTTTTCAGTCTCCTGAGAAAGAAGAGGCGCTGCTGCGCCTTCTTCACTGTTTTGTTTGTGTGTACTGACCACGTAAGATCCTCAGCCAGGTGTACGCCAAGGAACCGGAAGCTGCTCACTCTCTCCACAGCAGCGCCGTTGATGGTGATGGGGGTGTGTACTTCTCTGCACCTCCGGAAGTCCACTATCAACTCCTTTGTCTTTGCGACGTTGAGGGTGAGATGGTTGTCTTGACACCAGTGGGTCAGGGCGCTGACCTCCTCCCTGTAAGCCGTCTCATCACCGTTGGTGATAAGACCCACCACTGTAGTGTCGTCCGCAAACTTCACAATGATGTTGGAGCTGTTAGTGGCTGTGCAGTCGTAGGTGTAGAGTGAGTACAGGAGAGGGCTCAGTACACACCCCTGTGGAGCACCAGTGTTCAGTGTGATGGGGGATGAGGTGATGCTGCCCAGTCTGACCACCTGGCGTCTGTCAGACAGGAAGCTAAGGATCCAGCTGCAGAGGGAGCTGCTCAGTCCTAGATCCTGCAGTTTCCTGTCCAGCTTCGAGGGAATGATGGTATTGAATGCTGAGCTAACAAAGACTGACAAAGAAATGGTGCAAATAAACATTCACTACTCTGCAATGCCGAGTTTGTCAGGTCCTTATGCTACATCTGCATTACTGTACATACATCATAATCAATCTAGTCCTTTTTTGTATGCTTCTAGAACTGTGATGTTTTTTACGCTTTCCTGCATCCCTCCATGCCGACAGAGCTGACAGGGCTCCATGTGCAAAACTCCCTCAGCCTTCCCAAAAGTTGATTCTGTTCTTCTGGACGTTTTCAGTGGGAGAAACATTTCGTCACTGTTCCAGGTGACTTCTTCAGTCTCAGCTAAATGGAAGGCTTCCAACCTTTTAAACAGTACATTTGCATAATGGTAATCATCTTCTAATATTGGCTTTTTTATCTTTCTCCATCTGTGTCAAAAGTTAGCTCTCTGTCTTTTCTCTCCCTGTGAAATACAGCAGCTGCGCCTTTAGCTGCAACACACTGTGTGACAAACTGCACACAAACAGTTTGTGTGTTTGCTGCATTTGAAATTACCTGCCACTGAAAAGGCATTATTGCCTGCATGGTTGCTTGTTTTCTGTAGGGCTAGCTAGATGCTGAAGTACTGCAACTGAAACTTATGGACACCTGCAGTTGTTCTGGTGTTACTGCAAGAAAAATAAAAAAACCCTTTTTATGCGACATCCCCTGGTCATTATTACACAAACAGAAATGATTTAGGATTGATACCTGAAAATTCTACTAAGTACAGTAACAAAGTATTTGTACTTTGTAACTTCCCACCTCTGTGCAACACTTTGCGAAGATGACAATATTTAGATGCTTGGGAGAGCGTCAGTCTGTGCCTAAAACGGTTGCCTACAGAAGAGTACTTCCGTTTGTAGCCATATGATCCTTGTGGCCACAAATGTAGTCGAGCCCTAGTGACTTTGATAGCATTCATAAAGAGGGACATTATTGTGAGACCTGAAAGCATCTGAGGGTTCAAAAACACTTTGTGTGAAAGCTCTTTCCACTCCGCCATAATGATCTTCGGGAGAGAGAAGCTCATAATGAGAAGAATGAGGACGATGATGGTGACTCTGAAGCTGAGGTAGCCAGCCTGACAATCATCCCTCCCCTACTGGCCTTAACCTTAAAGCAGAAAACTTACAAGCAGAAGTCTGGAAGCTTAAAAGTCTGCTTAGAAGAGTCACCGGAGCTGCAAAAGGGCTTTGAAGCAGCTGGATGATGGCAACTTCTTAGGGAGGGGCTGTATGATTAAGGCCTCTTTGACGATCCACATCCCCTGGAGAACCATAGACCGGAGGGGCAAGAGGACTGCACAGCCTGATCTGTTTGGCAAGGTAAATGCCATTATGGTCCTTTACTTACTAGCAGTGGCAGTCCTAGCCCGTTTGGCGCCCTGGGTGAACACTCCCTCTGTATCATAATGTTAGGTGTTTTCGTGTTTGTTGGTTTGTTTTTATTTTGTTTTATTGTGCGAGTTGGTTATTAGATGCTGCTCCAGCCAGCCAGAAAATCCCCCGCCGCCCTGCCCTCCCCTCCCTGTACCGCAAGCAGCAGGCGCACCTCGCAGATGGAGGGCTCCCTTACTGCCAGCAGATGGGTGATAGAAAACCGATCGGTGCCTATGCCATCCCCAGTATGCGCTGGCATGAGTACGAGCAATTTTATTTTAGTTTTTTTGCCGATGCCCGTGATGCCGCCCCCCACCACGATGCCGCCCCGGGCAACCGCCCGTGTCACCCGTATCAAAAACCGCTACTGCTTACTAGAACCTTTGCTGGAGCTGTGGAGGCAAACCTAGAAGCTAATCAAAAAGAAACAGTTGACCTCCTCAGACAGTTCAGGTTCGCTGGCCAATTAGGCTACATGTCCTTGACAGAGCATATTCATTCATTTTTCATTCATTTATTTGTTCATTTTCAGGCACAACAAATACCTATATTAAAATGCACAAAACAAAAAACAAAAATTGCCTGAAAAAGGAGTGGGACGAAGAAAACTTACTAAACTTATTAAATCCCACCCCTATACTCACTCATCAACAAAAAACCCCAATAAACTTCCCGCAGCTACGCTCATCATTGCATACAGACCCATCAAGAGCCCCGGGCACATACAAGCATCTAAACGGCAGCTCGCAAGCAACAATTAGAGCCTTCATAACTGAATACAGAATATATAAATTATAAATTGCATTACCACAGGTAACAGGCCCTTTTTGGGCCGGCCACGGCCCAAAAAGGGGGCATGGGCCCATCCTCCCGCAGGCCCACCACCCGCAGGAGGTGCCGTAGGGGTCGGGTGCATTGTGTGCCGGGCGGTGGCCAGGAGCGGAGGCCCTGGCGGACTGATCCACAGCTACCAAGACTGGCAATTGGGACATGGAATGTCACCTCTCTGGTGGAGAAGGAGCCTGAGTTTGTGCGTGAAGTTGAGAGGTACCGGCTAGATATAGTCGGGCTCACCTCTACGCATGGCTTGGGCTCTGGAACCAGTCTCCTGGAGAGGGGCTGGACTCTGTCTCAGTCTGGAGTTGCCCCTGGTGAGAGGTGGCGGGCTGGGGTGGGAATTCTAATATCCCCTCAGTTTGCTGCATGTACGTTGGGGTTCTTCCCGGTGGATGAGAGGGTTTGTTCCCTGCGCCTTAGGGTCGGGGAACGGGTCCTGACTGTCATCTGCGCTTATGCCCCGAGTGGCAGTTCAGAGTACCCAGCCTTCTTAGAGTCCCTGGGTGGGGTGCTGGAGGGTGCTCCACCTGGAGACTCTGTTGTCCTGCTGGGAGACTTCAACGCTCACGTGGGCAACGACAGCGAGACCTGGAGGGGCGTGATTGGGAGGAACGGCCTCCCTGATCTGAACCTGAGCGGTGCTTTGTTATTGGACTTCTGTGCTAATCACAGTTTGGCCATAACGAACACCTTGTTCGAACATAAGAGTTTCCATAAGTGCACGTGGCACCAGGACGCTCTAGGCCGTAGGTCGATGATCGATTTTGTAATCGTATCACCAGACTTGCGACCATATGTTCTGGACACTCAGGTAAAGAGAGGGACTGAGCTGTCAACTGATCACCACCTGGTGGTGAGTTGGATCAGGTGGCGGGGGAAGACGCTGGACAGACCTGGTGCACCTAAACGCGTAGTGAGGGTGTGCTGGGAACGTCTAGCAGAGGCCCCAGTCTGCGAGATCTTCAACATACACCTCCGGCAGAGCTTCAACAGCATTTCGAGGGAGACTGGGGACATTGAGTCTGAATGGACCATGTTCAGCATCTCCATTGCCGAAGCTGCTGCATTGAGCTGCGGCCGCAAGGTGGTTTGCGCCTGTCGTGGTGATAATCCCCAAACCAAATGGTGGACACCAGAGGTGAAGGGAGCCACCAGGCTGAAGAAGGAGTCCTATCGGGCTTGGTTAGCCTGTGGCACTCCGGAGGCAGCCGACAGGTATCGACAGGCCAAGCGGAATGTGGCTCGGGCAGTGGCTGAAGCAAAAACTCGGGTGTGGGAGGAGTTCGGAGAGGCCATGGAAAAAGACTTTCGGACTGCCTCAAAGAGATTCTGGCAAACTGTCAGGCGTCTCAGGAGGGGAAAGCGGTGCTCTACCTGCACTGTGTATAGTGCTGGCGGAGCGCTGCTGACGTCGACTGAGAAAATTGTCGGGCGGTGGAAGGAATACTTCGAGGACCTCCTTAATCCTACTGACATGTATTCCGAGGAGGAAGCAGAGTCTGGGGATGAGGGGAATGACCCGCCAATTTCTGGGGGCGAGGTCACTGAGGCAGTTAAACAATTTACCGGTTGATCTACATCCCTACCCTCACCTATGATCACGAGCTGTGGGTAGTGACCGAAAGAACGAGATCGCGGATACAAGCGGCAGAAATGAGCTTCCTCCGAAGGGTGGCTGTCCTCTCCCTTAGAGACAGGGTGAGAAATTCAGCATTCCGGGAGGGGCTCAGAGTAGAGCAGCTGCTGCTCCACATCGAAAGGAGCCAGCTGAGGTGGTTCAGCCGTCTGACAAGGATGCCTCCTGGGCGCCTCCTGGGTGAGGTGTTCCTGGCATGTCCCACTGGGAGGAGGTTCCGGGGCAGACCCAGGACACGCTGGAGAGATTATATCTCTTGGCTGGTCTGGGAACACCTTGGTGTTCCCCGGATAAGCTTGAGGAGGTGGCTGGGAAGAGGGAGGTCTGGGCTTCTCTGCTAAGGCTGCTGCCCCCGCGACCCGGGCCCGGATAAAGCGGAAGAAGATGGATGGATGGATGGATGGATGGAATTTAGCTTTAGCAGAATCAATTATACTGAACTAATTAGTTTACCCTGGGCTAATGCTGACCTTGTTCTGATCTCTGTGAGGAAAAAGGTCAGCGAGAGAACGAGCACACCCATGCCTGAAGACGTGCTTATTTCTGTGCTGAGTGGAAACCCAAATTTTTTGATTCTAAACTGTAACACAGCAAAAAAGAAGCAAAGAAAAATCCAAAACCAGTTTGCAGGTTCACGGTTTTAGCAGCACTTTGACCTTCTGGTGTCTCAACTGTGAACATCTTCTAAACCACTCATCTTGCAGAGGACAAAGGGAAGAACCCCATATTGTCAGGGGTCCTGGATCATTGACCCCGTGTTTGGTACTTTTGTACTTTGTTTATTGTTGTGATGTTTCTTGGTCTTTAGTTGGTATTGTTTAGGTTTCTTGTGAGTCATTCCACCAAATGGATGCCATTTCCGTTCCCTGGATATTATATTTGTAAGTTCTCATGAAGGTGAATGGGGTGGAGGCGATGTGGGAGGATGGAATCGAAGGGATCCGGGTGAGTAGTGATCTAGATAAAGTCGAGAAGGTACTTGGTCCAACAGCTCTGGCAGGGAGACAGGCAGGTGGAGGGCCACGATGAAGGGATAAAGGATGAAGGGTGAGTATTTTTCCCAATGTGAAGAGGTGACCGTGCCTTCGCTTCAGTCTCACCTAACCTCTGGAATAACCTCCCTCATACTATTCGCACGTCTGACTCGATCCAGACCTTTAATTCTCCATTGAAAACCCACCTTTTTAGCTTAGCCTTCCCAGCCTCCTAGAGCAGCGGTCCCCAACCTTTTTTGCGCCACGGACCGGTTTATGCCCGACGATATTTTCATGGACCGGCCTTTAAGGTGTCGCGGATAAATACAACAAAATAAAACTAGTACCATTACCGAAAAAAGAAGATTTATTCATAACACACGTGAAAAGACCCAGGAAAACCGAGTAAACGATAAAAACTGTCACGGTTCTGGGTCCGTTGGACCCAGTATTTTGAGTTTATTATGTTTTGGTTTAATTTTGCATCATGGATTGTTTTCTTGTTCTCTTGTTGTGGTTGTGATTATTATTATTAGAGTTTCATGTTTCTGTTATCCATGTTTTAGGAATTGGGGTTTCATGTATAGTTCAGTTCCATGTGTCATTTTCTGTCTCTCTGTGTTGAGTCCGTGTCTCTGAGTTGTGATTCATGTTTCCTGTTTTATTGTGAAAGTCTTTGTCTTATGTTAGTATGTGCAGCTTTGTTCCCCCTGTCTCGTTAGCCCCGATCTCTCCCAGCTGTGTCTCCCTCCTGTTGCTGATTCCCCCGTTACTACCCTGTGTATATAAGCCCTGTGTTTTCCCATGCTCGGTGTTGCGTCGTACCATCAGATTATGCCTGTGTGTTTGGTCTCAGTGTTCAGTCCTCACTTCATGTTTTGTTTTCTTGCCAGCAATAAAGCTGAGGTTTTTGAGTTGCATTCCGTTTTCCGAGTCCTGCATTTGGATCCTCATCTCTGCCTGCCCGCACACAGAGCCCTGACAGAACGACGCAACCAGTAACGGATCCAGCAGACTCCGTATGGTATCGGCGACCCACAGTTTCCACCTTCCTCAAGGAGAGGGAGAGGCAGGGGGCTAGGTGTGCCTGGGAGCACGAGTCACCATTCGATGGGTCTCGTTTGGCTCTGGGTGGGCCCCGCAGCTTCCAAACTGCGATGGCTACCGCCGTTCCATCAGCTGTTCCATCAGGGATGCGAGGGGCCAAGCGCTCTCCCTCGACGGCAGTAGCTCTTCAGTTTTTTGGTGTCACTCCACCGCTGCTCTCAGAATTCAGGCCCTGCAGGAGGGGCAAGCAGCGACGAAAGAAGGATTATGTGGTGGAGGACACTGGGCTTACTCCACTGCAATCCTTTGCTTTGTTTTTGAGACTTCCACGTTCAGAGCTACACAAACTTCCCGCCTCTTCGCCCCAGCCCGGCCCACCGAAAGACTTTCGGCCCGGTCTGCAGGAGGATTCGCAGTCTGGCTTACCTCCCTCTTCCCAGAGTGAGCGCCTCTCACGCAGCCGTCGCTCCGCTTCCTCTGGACAGTCAGCAGTGGTGAGCAACAAAGACTGTCTTTCTCATGCTCCTCCTGACCTCATGAACGTAACAAACAATAAATCCACCCCTAAGTTTCTGAAGACTACCTGCCATGCAAGTGAATCTAAATCTACTAACTTAAAGGTAGTTGAGTCTGTGTTTGTTAACCCTGTGAACCCCTGCTCTGAGGATTTAAGAACCTGTTTTCATTCTGCACAATCTGAACCCAGTGTTAAAATGACTAAGACTACTCCACTTAAATCTGGGGGGAGAAATGTTCGAACTGCTGTGAAATTTCCAGAGGCTGCAAGTTCTGTTTTCAAGTCAGCTGAAAGGGGGGTGGTTAATGTTTCTAAGCCAGCCTTTCAGCCATGTACTTTTCAGCAAGGGCGCAGGCAGTTGGTAGGGACAGAAATTGCAGGCTGTAACTTAGGCTCTCTGAAGGAAGAGGCTGTCTGTTCCCCAAGGACATTTAAGGACTCTAGTTGCACCTCTCTACAATCTATTAAGACTGTGGCTCTTCCCAGGGACTGTTCTGTGTCCCAGTTGAATGTTTCTGAGGTTGCCCACTCTGCTAAGACTATATGCCCAGACCCAGTTGGCAATATTGGGCATTTTGAGACCATTCCTGAGCTTCTCTCTCCTGTTTCTGCTCCTAGGGTAGCTCGGGCCCAGCGTTCCCCTCCACCCGTTTCAGTTCCTCGGGTGGGAGGGGTTGGTGTTCAGCTGGTGCCGGCACCCGTTCCTGTGTCAGCTGGAGGCTCAGGTGAGCCCTTCCAGCAGTTTTTCTCGTGTTCAGAAGGCTCAGGAGGATTAGCTCAGTCACCATCACAACCACCATCACTACAACCTTTATGGCAGTTCCCAGCTAAGTTTCCAGTATTTTCTGCTCAGCAGCCGCCTGTAGCTCAGTGTCCAGTGTTCCTTGCTCAGCAGCCGCCTGTAGCTCAGTGTCCAGTGTTCCCTGCTCAGCAGCCGCCTGTAGCTCAGTCACCAACTCCACCACCACCACTTTCACCTCAAGTTTATTTGAAGAGTTTCAGTCAGGTTTCAGAGCTCATCACAGCACAGAAACAGCTTTAGTGAAGGTTACAAATGATCTTCTTATGGCCTCTGACAGTGGACTCATCTCTGTGCTTGTCCTGCTAGACCTCAGTGCAGCGTTCGATACTGTCGACCATAATATCCTATTAGAGCGATTAGAACATGCTGTAGGTATTACAGGTACTGCACTGCAGTGGTTTGTATCATATCTATCTAATAGACTCCAGTTTGTGCATGTAAATGGAGAGTCCTCTTCACACACTGAGGTTAATTATGGAGTTCCACAGGGTTCAGTGCTAGGACCAATTCTGTTTACATTATACATGCTTCCCTTAGGCAGCATCATTAGAAGACATAGCATACATTTACACTGCTATGCAGATGACACCCAGCTCTATCTGTCCATGAAGCCAGATAACACACACCAATGAGTTAAACTGCAGGAATGTCTTAAAGACATAAAGACCTGGATGGCCGCTAACTTTCTGCTTCTTAATTCAGATCAAACTGAGGTTATTGTACTCGGCCCTGAAAAGCTTAGAAATATGGTATCTAAGCAGATTCTTACTCTGGATGGCATTACCTTGGCCTCCAGTAACACTGTGAGGAACCTTGGAGTCATTTTTGACCAGGACATGTCCTTCAATGCACATATTAAACAAATATGTAAGACTGCGTTCTTCCACTTGTGCAACATCTCTAAAGTTAGAAATATCCTGTCTCAGAGTGACGCTGAAAAACTAGTTCATGCATTTATTACTTCCAGGCTGGACGACTGTAATTCATTATTATCAGGAAGTCCTAAAACCTCCCTGAAAAGCCTTCAGCTGATCCAAAATGCTGCAACAAGAGTCCTGACAGGGACTAGAAAGAGAGAGCAGATTTCTCCTGTTTTGGCTTCCTGTTAAATCCAGAATTCAAAATCCTGCTCCTCACATACAAGGTCTTAAATAATCAGGCCCCATCTTATCTTAATGACCTTGTAGTACCATATCACCCTATTAGAGCACTTCACTCTCGCTCTGCAGGCCTACTTGTTGTTCCTAGAGTATTTAAAAGTACACAGCAAATCCAGCATGTCCAAATTAACACTGTCGGATTTGATTTCAACACTATTAAAGTGTCTATATGGGTCCACACCAGAGAGTGTTAATTTAACTCTTTTTGGAGAGTTGGTACGTTAACTCTGATTTAGTGTTAAACACCAAATCTGTCTGGAGTTGATAATTTAACACTTGGTGTTAAGAGTTTATCTATTAACTCTCAAAGAGTATTTTAGTTTAACTACGTAAGAGTTATCTTCTAATTCATTCTAAAAAGCAGGAATTTTACTGTTCTGAACACAATTTCAAAACATTTTCTGAAAGATGTAACAGTATACATGTTCTCACTTTCATTAGAACTTTGTTTATCAAAAGGTCTGACATGGTAAATGCAAATAACAGCATTCTCATCACTTATTTCTTCAATACAATATGCATGTCCTTCATTCATCACTTTGTGGAACTTCAACGGACTTCTGCTCTCCCCCATATTCCATCTTCACAAGCATATCCTGTGCGGAGATTGAATAAAAATTAGTTGACACTAATTAATGGCACAAATAATCCAGTAAACAATTGCAGCACAGTAAAAAAAAAAAAAAGGAATCCTCTTTGAGCCATTACTTGGGTAAAGTATTTTCCCAAAGGACAAAGACACAGGCAACAGGTAATACTGAACTAAATGTAAAACCTCAACCTTTTTCATTTTTACCTTGTGCACAAAACTCTGGAGGGATCTATGCTAACGTAGAACCCAGTCAGGACGTCAGCTACTGCTGTTTGCTCGTTTTTTTGTTTTTTTTTATGGGCGATCGTTTTCAAGCTTCAAGTAGCACCATTATACCAACATTTCACATTCTAGACATTGTTTTAGGCGTATTTGACCAAAAGTTTGACTGAAAATTCACATGCAAGCTTTTTTCAAGGCTGTGGTATTTGCCCGCAAACGATACCTTTCAGCTAACTAAAACAGAATATTATGCTATCAGCGAGCAACATGGCTAATGCCTTTCACACAGCTTTGTCTCAACTCCAAAGAGCCACAGAAGTAAAAGCTCATAATAATAATTGAAACAATCTTTGAAAAAATGACTTACCAAGCATGGCAAACAACTCAAATATGTAGAGCAAAATGTTCTGAAACGGCTTCACTTCAGCTTCGATTGGAGCCGTGCTGGGGGCGGAGTCTGTGAATTTACTCTGTTGGTGTCATAGCCCCTCTAGGAGTTCAGAGTTAAGAGGTCAAGAGTTAATGTTTCCATTGTAACACCTCCAGATTTGACATAGAAACACTCATTTTTAACACTCGATTTTAACTACTATCATTTTACACCTCAGAGTTACATTAAAAGAATGTGACTCTGCTTAGAGTAAAATTAACTCTACTTTTGCAAGAAGACTATTAACACCAAAACATTTAACGCTTTTGAATTTGCTGTGTAGAATGGGAGGCAGAGCCTTCAGTTTTCAGGCCCCTCTTCTGTGGAACCAGCTTCCAGTTTGGATTCAGGAGACAGACACTATCTCTACTTTCAAGATTAGGCTTCAAACTTTCCTTTTTGCTAAAGCATATAGTTAGGGCTGGACCAGGTGACCCTGAATCCTCCCTTAGTTATGCTGCAATAGACGTAGGATTCCCATGATGCATTGAGTTTTTCCTTTCCAGTCACCTTTCTCACTCACTATGTATTAACAGACCTCTCTGCATTGAATCATATCTGTTATTAACCTCTGTCTCTCTTCCACAGCATGTCTTTATCCTGTCTTCCTTCTCTCACCCCAACCGGTCGCAGCAGATGGCCCCACCCCTCCCTGAGCCTGGTTCTGCTGGAGTTTTCTTCCTGTTAAAAGGGAGTTTTTCCTTCCCACTGTTGCCAAAGTGCTTGCTCATAGGGGGTCATATGATTGTTGGGTTTTTCTCTGTATCTATGAAGCACCTTGAGGCGACTTATGTTGCGATTTGACGCTATATAAATAAAATTGAATTGAATTGAATTGAAAGTTCAGTCACCCATAGCTCAGTCTTCACCCCCGCTATCCATAGTTCAGTCGTTACCACAATCGGATTTTCTGCAAGCTTTGTTACAGTCCATAACCCAGTCAGTAGCTCAGTTAGTGGAGGAAAGATTAGCGTTGTCATCTGCTAAGTCAGCCACTCATCTTCACCCTCAGCCAGGGGTCCCAATTGCTTCTGGTCCTGCATCTGCTCCAGCTGGAGGGCCCAAGGAGCCCGTCCAGCCTCAAGTTTCATCAGCTGGGGGTTCGGGAGAACCCAGCCAGCCTCGAGTTTCATTAGCTGGGGGTTCGGGTGAACCCATCCAGCGTCCTGCCTCGTCGGCTGGAGGGCCTGAGGAGCCCGTCCAGCCTCAAGTGTTGTCAGCTGGGGGTTCGGGAGAACCCAGCCAGCCTAAAGTGTCGTCAGCTGGAGGGTCCGAGGAGCCCATCCAGCCTCATGCCACGTCTGCTGGAGGGTCCTGGAGGACCCAGCCAGCACATCCTCACATCTGCTGACGGTCCGGGGAAGTCTGTTCAGCCGTCACCTGCTGACTCATCCCCCGCGACTTCTACATCATCGCCTGCAGCATTCACATCACCGCCTGCAGCCGTCCCGCTGCCGTCAGGTTCCGTGTCTTCATCCACGCCTGGTCCAGCTTCAGCTCAGCGTCTTCATCCACGCCTGGTCCAGCTTCAGCTCCGCCTTCGTCTTTGTCTGGTCCAGCTTCAGCTCCGCCTTCGTCTTCGTCTGGTCCTGCCTCGTCTTCGTCTGGTCCTGCGGTTGCCACACCGCCGTCAGAGCCAGCTCGACCCGTTCCGCCTCACCTCTGCCAGCTGTTTTCCGGGCCTCTAAGTTGGCATCATGACCTTCGGGGATGGCCTCTGGAAAGAGTTCGTCGCCGCCGCTGGCATCGCGGCCGACCTCCGGACCTGCTCAGTGGCCACCACTGCCTTCCAAGTGGTCGGCCTCCTGATTGGTTTTGCCTGCGCCGCCACCGTTGCTTTCCGCACGGCCGGCCTCCACACCAGCTCTGTCACCTATGCCACCCACCTGGTCGGCCCCCGGACCGTTTGACTTATGGACTCTTGTGCCGGCAACCTCTGGGTCGGCCCCCCGACCTGTTTCTCTGTTGTTGCCGTCTTCACGGTCGGCCCCCTGAACTTTTCGTGGACTCTTGTTGAGCTCTGGTTTCGTTTTGTTTTTGATGTGCTTTCCTGCGTTTTTGGACTCTGGTGCTCCTTGTTTTTTGTTTGCTTTTTTTTTGTTTTGCTTTTATCGATTTTATCATTAAGTCTTACTTGCTTATCTGCGTACTCGGTTAAACAATGCATCCCACCTGCTAGCTCATCTGCTTTTGTACTTTACTACTGTTTTATTGGATTATGTGAAGCACTTTGGCTACCTCTGGTTTTAAATGTGCTATACAAATAAAGTTGTATTGTATTGTATTGCCCCTCCTTGAATCGCTACCTTATCGTGGTGGAGGGGTTTATGTGTCACAGGGATCCCAGGGGCTATGTTGTCTGGGGGCTTTTGCCCCCTGGTAGGGTCTCCCATGGCAAATTGGCCCTGGGTGAGGGACCAGACAAAGAGCGATTCATAAGACCCTTATGAAAAGGACATCGAGGGAACAGTTTACCCTGCCCGGGATAGGGTTACCGGGGCCCCGCCCTGGAGCCAGGCCCGGGGAGGGTGCCCGAGGGCGAGCGTCTGGTGGCCGGGCCTTAGTCCATGGGGCCCGGCCGGGCACAGCCCGAAGAGGAGACATGGGCCCATCCTCCCGCAGGCCCACCACCTGCAGGAGGCGCCATAGGGGTCGGGTGCATTGTGTGCCGGGTGGCGGCCAGGAGCGGAGGCCCTGGCGGACTGACCCCCGGCTGCCAAGACTGGCAATAGGGACATGGAATGTCACCTCTCTGGTGGGGAAGGAGCCTGAGTTAGTGCGTGAGGTTGAGAGGTACCGGCTAGATATAGTCGGGCTCACCTCTACGCATGGCTTGGGCTCTGGAACCAGTCTCCTGGAGAGGGGCTGGACTCTGTCTCAGTCTGGAGTTGCCCCTGGTGAGAGGCGGCGGGCTGGGGTGGGTATCCTAATATCCCCTCGGCTTGCTGCCGGTACGTTGGGGTTTTTCCCGGTGGACGAGAGGGTTTGTTCCCTGCGCCTTAGGGTCGGGGAACGGGTCCTGACTGTCATCTGCGCTTATGCGCCGAGTGGCAGTTCAGAGTACCCAGCCTTCTTAGAGTCCCTGGGGGGGGGGGGGGGGTGCTGGAGGGTGCTCCACCTGGAGACTCTGTTGTCCTGCTGGGAGACTTCAATGCTCACGTGGGTAACGACAGCGAGACCTGGAGGGGCGTGATTGGGAGGAACGGCCTCCCTGATCTGAACCTGAGCGGTGCTCTGTTATTGGACTTCTGTGCTAATCACAGTTTGGCCATAACGAACACCCTGTTCGAACATAAGAGTGTCCATAAGTGCACGTGGCACCAGGATGCTCTAGGCCGTAGGTCGATGATCGATTTTGTAATCGTATCACCAGACCTGCGACCATATGTTCTGGACACTCGGGTAAAGAGAGGGGCTGAGCTGTCAACTGATCACCACCTGGTGGTGAGTTGGATCAGGTGGCGGGGGAAGACGCTGGACAGACCTGGTGCACCTAAACGCGTAGTGAGGGTGTGCTGGGAACGTCTAGCAGAGGCCCCAGTCCGCGAGATCTTCAACGCACACCTCCGGCAGAGCTTCAACAGCATTCCGAGGGAGACTGGGGACATTGAGTCCGAATGGACCATGTTCAGCGTCTCCATTGCCGAAGCTGCTGCATTGAGCTGCGGCCGCAAGGTGGTTGGTGCCTGCTGTGGTGGTAATCCCCGAACCAAATGGTGGACACCAGAGGTGAAGGGAGCCACCAGGCTGAAGAAGGAGTCCTATCGGGCTTGGTTAGCCTGTGGGACTCCGGAGGCAGCCGACAGGTATCGACAGGCCAAGCGGAATGCGGCTCGGGCAGTGGCTGAAGCAAAAACTCGGGTGTGGGAGGAGTTCGGAGAGGCCATGGAAAAAGACTTTCGGGCTGCCTCGAAGAGATTCTGGCAAACCGTCAGACGTCTCAGGAGGGGAAAGCGGTGCTCTACCTGCACTGTGTATAGTGCTGGCGGAGCGCTGCTGACGTCGACTGAGAAAATTGTCAGGCGGTGGAAGGAATACTTCGAGGACCTCCTTAATCCCACTGGCACGTCTTCCGAGGAGGAAGCAGAGTCTGGGGATGAGGGGAATGACCCGCCAATTTCCGGGGGCGAGGTCACTGAGGCAGTTAAACAACTCCTTGGTGGCAGAGCCCCTGGTGTTGATGAGGTCCGCCCCGAGTTCCTGAAGGCTCTGGACGTTGTAGGGCTGTCCTGGTTGACACGCCTCTGCAATGTTGCGTGGAGATCAGGGGCAGTACCTGTGGACTGGCAGACCGGGGTGGTGGTCCCCATCTTCAAGAAAGGGGACCGGAGGGTGTGTTCCAACTACAGGGGGATCACACTCCTCAGCCTCCCTGGGAAAGTCTATGCCAGGGTGCTGGAAAGGAGAGTTCGTCCGTTAGTCGAACCTCGGATACAGGAGGAACAATGCGGTTTTCGTCCTGGTCGCGGAACACTGGACCAGCTCTTTATCCTCTCCAGGATACTTGAGGGTGCATGGGAGTTTGCCCAACCAGTCTACATGTGTTTTGTGGACTTGGAGAAGGCATTCGACCGTGTCCCTCGGGGTGTCCTGTGGGAGGTGTTGCGGGAATATGGGGTGTCTGGCCCATTGCTACGGGCCATTCGATCCCTATACAACCGTTGCAAGAGCTTGGTTCGCATTGCCGGCAATAAGTCGGACTCGTTCCCGGTGGGTGATGGGCTCCGCCAGGGCTGCCCTTTGTCTCCGGTTCTGTTCATAATTTTTATGGACAGGATTTCTAGGCGCAGCCAAGTGGCGGAGGGCTTTCGCTTTGGTGGCCTCAGAATCTCATCTCTGATTTTTGCAGATGATGTGGTTCTGTTGGCTTCATCGGGTGAGGGCCTCCAGCTCGCACTGGAGCGGTTCGCAGCCGAGTTTGAAGCAGCGGGAATGAGGATCAGCACCTCCAAATCTGAGGCCATGGTTCTCAGCCGGAAAAGGGTGGAGTGCCCACTCCGGGTCGGGGATGAGTTCCTGCCCCAAGTGGAGGAGTTCAAGTATCTCGGGGTCTTGTTCGCGAGTGATGGGAGAAGGGAGCCGGAGATCGACAGACGGATTGGGGCTGCAGCTGCAGTAATGCGGACACTGCACCGGTCCGTCGTGGTGAAGAGGGAGCTGAGTGTAAAAGCGAAGCTCTCAATTTACCGGTCGATCTACGTCCCTACCCTCACCTATGGCCACGAGCTGTGGGTAGTGACCGAAAGAACGAGATCGCGGATACAAGCGGCAGAAATGAGCTTCCTCCGAAGGGTGGCTGGCCTCTCCCTTAGAGATAGGGTGAGAAGTTCGGCCATCCGGGAGGGGCTCAGAGTAGAGCAGCTGCTGCTCCACATCGAAAGGAGCCAGCTGAGGTGGTTCAGGCATCTGACAAGGATGCCCCCTGGGCGCCTCCTGGGTGAGGTGTTCCAGGCATGTCCCACCGGGAGGAGGCCCCGGGGCAGACCCAGGACACGCTGGAGAGATTATATCTCTTGGCTGGCCTGGGAACGCCTTGGTATTCCCCCGGATAAGCTTGAGGAGGTGGCTGGGGAGAGGGAGGTCTGGGCCTCTTTGCTTAGGCTGCTGCCCCCGCGACCCGGCCCCGGACAAAGCGGATGAAAATGGATGGATGGATGGAATGTATTGTATTGATGACCAGGCAGGTAACTATGGCAGAGAGAAAACACTATGAGCAAAATTGCAAACATTAAAGGATTTCATCATGAGAGCTTGACGGCCTGGCACTGACACAGGTTAGCTGAAGATCTGGCAGAGGTCTGTTGTGAGTGCTGGTCTTAAATGCCGGTGACTTGATTGCAGTCAGGTGTGAAGGCTGATTGGAGTCTCCGCCTGAAGGTGGAGCGCAGCACTGTGGAAAAAATCCGCACTTCCCCGCACCATGACACACCACTGTCAATCTGGATGACCTTGTGAAAGAAATCACATGTGACATAGAAAACATATAGTGCATGTATGGAGAATGTTCTGAGTGCAAGGACGGAGGAGGAAAACAGTTCAGGAGATACCCAAAGATGTGCTATCAATTCCATCCACTGTGAGGATACAAATTCTGACCTGTGAGTGCTTTAATACAGAAACAACCCCCCACCCAAACGTTTAAATGTCTGTTGTTTCACTCATCGACAGACAGCAACCACAGCCACAGAAAGTTTGTAAAAAAGTCCTGAAGTTGTTGGTGAAGGTGTGTAGTGCTGACCTCTACCCAGGTGTCATCACAGGTACAAGGAAACACATATTGAGGTCTGTTGCATGCACATAACTGGGGTCAGCAGCTTCTTCTGGCCAGTTTGCTAAGACATACTGTGGTATCTCTTTGAGGACGTTTTGAGTATCATCCCACCACTGAAGCCAGAAGCCAGTCACAGCAGAAAAATATATGACAACATAATTTCATTTTGGAGACGTACAACAAGCCACCTGTTCAGAGGAATGTTTCTAATTCTTAGGCACTTGTTTATTTAATCTGTTTCTTTTTGTGTCCTTCTTCACCTGACTTTTATATCTGGTCACTCTTTCTCGACATCACATCTTCAGAGGTGACATCTGGCCTCACCCATTGTGACGTCCAGTCATGCTGTTGACATCTAATCACCCAATGTCCAGCCAAACCTTACCACCTGACTTTTCCATATACATGAATGAAACAAACGTTTAAACTTTCAAATCACTTCATTGCATGTACTTTTTTCTATGTTATTCTTGTCATAGAAAATCACATTACATATGAACATTAGCTCACTCCCTCCCATCCTACATCCTCTCAGTGATTTCATGGATTATATTTTCTTAGTTAACATACTGGATGAATTCATACATGATTTTATATTGATCAGGAGTAAGCGATTAAGCATAATTAGCTACAATATCAGCAAAATCACATGTGAATTATGGTTCTGTGTTGAACCATTACATCACTTCATGCCAAATCACGTTTAATGGATGTATTGACAACATCTTTTTATTATATTTTTGGTTAAGAATGAAGATGATTTACAATGAGCAAATACAGATACACTCTGTTATCACACTGACATTTTAAACATGAAGGGCTGGGTGTTAAGACCTCACCCTCTATCAGATGTAAGGAGTGGAAAGCCTGAACTTCAGTGTCTCTCTCAGTCCCACATTTCTGTGATAGAGTTTATAACCCCATCCTCAGTGAAGCAAATATGACAGTTTCTCCATCTAACGAGTTATCACACTGCTGTTATCACACAGCAGGGCATGCTCTGAACAGGGAGGACACAGACTGGTGTGAGAAGTCAGTAGACTTGCTAAAACTGAGCATTATGACAGTGCCCATCCTGTCACTTCACGACTCCACCCAAACCTTCTTGATCCATACAGATGTGTGTGATCTGAGCTTAGGAGTAGCCTTAATGCAGAAGGATGCTGATGGTAGGGAAGCAGCAGCAGTGTACGGGAGTTAATTTATGCAAAAAGTAGGGCACTTGGGGCACTTCTAACCCAAGTCAGGGGGCTTCATGTCACAGTCTTCATCGACCACAACAGCCTCAGGTACCTGATGGCAAGCCCCAACAACATCAACCACTTGGCCCAGTGTTCTTGGCACAGACTTTGACTTTACCATTATACATAAGGCAGGCGTGCACAAAAGGGTGCCAGAGGCTGTGTCTCGCAACCGTCTGCCTGCTCCTGAGGGTGCCCCTATGGAAATTCTGACAGAACAGAGGCTCAGAGACCTGCAGTTGTCGCCTCGTCTGAACTTGGATGACACCTCGCACCTTTGTCCAAAACTGAAGCTTTATGCTTCTATGATTCTCCTGGGTAACTGTGTGGTTACTATCATGACCCCCCACCACTTGTCATCTGGTAATCTCTAAAACCTTAGCCATAATGCAGTCTTGTTTCTTCTGGTCTAAGATTTCGGTGCAAGGGCTACGTCACGTCTTGCCAAGTTTATCAACTCATCAAGCCCAGTCACAGTAAGCCAGCGGGTATCCACAGGGGTGGGCTTACTTCCTCCACCATTTTGGGTAATGTCTACTTACTGGTGTTCGTGGACTATTGCTAAGTGGATTGAGGTATGTGCAGTTTGGGAGATGACAGCTCAAGTTAGTTAGTTACTAGTTAGTTACTCCTACAGAGGTTAACCATTCATCAGTGAACTGTTTGAGCTTGTTCTCTCCATTCTTGGGTGAACCCAGTGCCTCAGTACGGCGTATCATCCACAAACAAATCTCAAAACAGCCACAGAAGCTCAGGGAGGTCACCTACTGTCACGGTACTGGGTCATTTGACCCAGCGTTTTGTGTTTATTTTGTATTACTATTATTTTGTTGTTGTTATTATCATCCTTTGTTGTAGTTTATGCTGATTGTGCGTTTGGGTTTACACCCTTTGGTTCTTAAGAGGTTTGGTTTTGCGCTCCCTCTGTTTTGTGTCCGCCCATGTGTTCCCTATGTTCTGTCTGTACCGCATCTCTGAGTCCAATCTGTACATTTCCTGTTTTATTTTGAAGGTTTGTGTCTTTTGTCAGTGTGTTCTGTTTGTGCTCTCCCTGTCTCGTCAGTGTAATCACCGTCAGCTGTGTCTCCCAGCTGTTTCCACTTAGTTCTGTTCACCTCTTGTATTTAGTATCTGCGTCTTCCCCTGCTCGTTGTCATGTCGTACAACCCATATGGAAAAGATATATATAAATCTTATAAAGTTTGTATCTGTCTTGTGTGAAACTTTCATGAGTAAATCATATAAGCCTTATATGATTCATTATATGAAGCAAGCTAAAGCTGGTGCAAGTCTTTTATAAGTTTTTCCTGTTTCTTTTCCATCTGGGAGCCTTCACTGTGTTCCGTTAACCTGTTTGCCTGCCCATCAGTTTATGTTTTCCCAGTGTAGTTGTCTCCTGTTCAATCTGCAACTGGCAATAAAGCTGTTTGTTTTGAGTTTCACCCTTGCCTCCGTGAGTCCTTTTGGGTCCTTTTCCCTGCCTGCCTGCACATAGCCATGACAACTACAGGTTAGCTAAGTTGAAATCGTCAAAGACGCGAGAGTCTTTCATGTCGTGAACATTCAGGCCTTCTATTCCTGGGACTCAGCGCCTCCTTTGGGATGCCAACCTCCAGTCATCAAGGGCCCAGAGGAGATGGGAGCGGAGGCCCTCAACCCCCGTGGATAATGACAGAGATTTTCACCCCTTCAAGGATGTGCCTGTTTTCGATATTGGTTTCGTAATACTTATAATGGTGGCTGAAAAGTCGCACAAAACTCACGATTCAGATTTTCGGATCTGCAGGTTGACTGACGCCGATAGCTCAACGATACAACGAAGAATAACACAGGTCTGCCATCTTAAGTAGTGCTTTAATCCACTGGAATCGGCAGCAGATGTGATGATGAGCGCAGGCGCGGGGACCAGAGGCGGGAGCCCGCAATGAACACCGGCCCGGCCGAGGGAAGAGACGGGAGAGCAAAACAAAAACAAAGTCAGCCGGGGAGACACGGGGACATGACGCTTCCAGGCTTCACCCTGCTAGGAATGGGTTACAATTGGAATGTTCTCAAAACGACTTCATATCCTTCATGAGAGATATATTTGTCCTATATTTGAGAGGTTCCAGGCCAGGGCTGCCCAATCCCAGTCCTCGAGAGCTACTATCCTGCAGCTTTTAGATGCATCCCTACTCCAACACAGCTGAATCAACTGAATGGCTTGTTATCAGGCCTTTGCCAAACACGATGGCATGCTGAAGAGGTAATCAAACCATTTGATTCAGCTGTGTTGGAGTAGGGATGCATCTAAAAGCTGCAGGATAGTAGCTCTCGAGGACCGGGATTGGGCAGCCCTGTTATAGGCCAACAAATATTTATAACTGTTTAAATTCCCACATTCACTTTTTGGCACAACACTGGTGTTTAAGCTTGTACTTGTGTTTGTGGAGGTACTGAAACAGTAGCTTTTTTATGCACAAGTTTAGGTTGCATGTACAGCACATTTTATTTGACATTACTTTAGATTATTTATTTATTTTTGTATTTGAGAAAATGTTTTATTTAAACAATTACATTTTAACATGGCATGTAACTACAATGAAATGGTTTCGTTTTTGACAGATGCTGTATGCAGTTAAACTATTAAAACACTGCAGTTTCTAAAATGCAAACCACTGAGCAGTTCATTTTGAAAGACCTGTGTTTTTTCTATTTGGAATATTTATTATCGCCATATATGGGTTTATGTTAGCCAAGGTGTACGGCAGCTTTACGTCATCTGCAATAACTTTACAGCAGTAGAGTGTTCAGCAGTGAGAGTATGTAGCCGTTTTCAGGGTTGTTGTGTTTTGACTGGTCACTGCACGCTCAATAAAGCAACGTTGTAACAAAAAGTAACGCTTGATCGTTCTACAATTTTTGCTTATTAATAAGTCAAAAGTATTTTTTGCAGTTACTCGAATAATCGATGGAATAATTGGTAGAATACTTGATTACTGAAACAATTTGATAGCGTCAGCCCTAATTTCCAGGATATTTGCACTTTCTTTGATATTGTAAAAGAGACACTGCTCTAACCTTAAAACATAAATAAAAAATACATACATTTTGAACCGAAAGGTATGCTGCAAATCTAAACCACGCAATAATTCAGCTTTATATCCATACATCTTTTTTGGACTGCCTTTGTTAAGGCTTTCTAAAAGTAAAAGAGAGTTGTCAACGCTCATGTATTACGTGCGTAATTTGACTGCTGTGAGCTGGTCCAGTCGGCTAGCCTACTTCTCCCGTCAACGGCGACCCGACAACTTTTCCTAAGCAGCGTCACTGCTGCAGGGGTCGAACCCACTCACAGATGCAGGAGAGCAGTCAGACAGACGGGCTGCGGTCAGTCAGCAGGAAAAGCCCCACCTGTCCACACCACTGATGTGAGGGGGTGAGTGCTGACACAGCCCCACAGTCAGCGCACGGACCGCAGGCTCACACTGAGGAGAGCATGTCTCTGCTGAAGGAGCGCGGCAGGGAGCTCGAGCGCTTCGACGGACTGTCGCTCATTTACTGGTACGTGAACAAGCGCGTGTGCGCCCGGCACGGACTAGAGAGTGGGCGCTGTGCGCCTCTCCTGTGCGCAGAGTACGGTAGGAGACGCGCACGCCTACGCTGCGTTCAATCTCACACTGGAACAACGCATCACTAAAATGTGAATACTCGAGCGACAGTTTTGTCCTGTGTTCATACAACATTACTGATCGGGCAAGTGACGTTAAGGTGAATCTAAATTTCCAACAATAAATTCCAGAAAAGGTCGCGAGAACTTGAAAAGCCAGCTTTGAGGTCAAAGTCACAGACTTGTCAGGGGCAAAGAAGGCACGGTAAGAAAAGCTGTTGTTTTCAGAATAACATAAAATCACCACGGTCCTCTTCATGGATGCTTCTCATTAAACGGAGATATTTTTTTTTCCCTGAAATAATCATAAATTACTGTAGAAGCATGATTTCATTTGGTCCTCCAGCTAAGTATTGGTCGTGTGACCAGGTAGAGCCATCCTGCCAGTCTAACAGATGCTTCCTTGAAAACAATCCTCACATTTTATCCTTCCTCCATATATTTGTGATTTAATAATCCCAGAGAATAGTCACGTTTATCTCTTAATTAAAGCCTTAATAAGCAGCTGAAATAAACAGGTAAACAGCCAAAGCAGACACTAACAACATGTACACTGTGTGTTTCGGTGAAATGTGAGAGCATGTATGAGGTGACAGTGACTGTTTGTTTTATTTTCTTTGTCAGATGTCATATTGGACTACACTGATACAACATTCCAAATAAAAAGGACCTTTAGCATTTTCCTGAGTTTTCCAAAGGAAAGCAGATAAATATATCTATCCGGTCCTGTTTGTGGAGGACGTGGTGCAGTTTGGAGAGGAACGGTTCATTTTGTGCTTGTGTTATGTCCCGAGGGAAGGAGTCAGTCAGCTAAATGTATTTGCTGAGTGGACATTGAAGCTGGATCAGCTGGAACGCTTAAATGCAAGCTGAAGGGAGGTGATAGAACGCTGCTGTGGGCCCCCCACTCTGGATGACACCCATCTTTAGCTAGTTGTTTCTCCAAAACAGAGCCTCCCTCGAGTTTCCCTCATGATTCTCTCCTCTCAGAAGTTGCCTGAGCTCTGGGACTACTTTCTGATTTATGTCTCAGGAGCACTAGAGTTTAACCCTGACAGCGAAGACATAGACTTGGGACTGTTTCCTCTCAGGATGAACCCCACCATTAAGACCAGGTAGGTGATGCTCAGAGGAAGTATTCACAGAAGCAGGGAAAACGCATCTTCACATTGCTCCCACGACAGAGTTCGGTCAATCTGGGTTGCTTGGAAATTAATTAATGTTAAAAGGAAACAACTGATGATTTATATCATCATAATAATATAAATCTCCAGTGAAAATTATGTGGTTTTTTTAAGATATTACAAGCGTCTGAAAATTGTGTATTTTGGTACAGCTGTCACTGAGCTGGTTAGAGCTGAACCTTTTGTCTTCAGCTGGCATCCACACATGTACATGTACTTTAGCATGTACTGACAGTAATCATCAGTGTAGTGTCTCCTTTGTGTGACCAAGTTTCATTTCTCGTACTGAAGCTGTAGGAAGAAGGACATTGGTGAGGCTGACGGCAGCTCTGGCTTTATTTGAAACAGACCCCTCTATCTGCTTGGTTATCACAGACACGAGAGTGCTTATGTAAACAGCAGCTGTTGTCATTTTGTCATTTTCATGGAAAGTTGGTTGTGCATGAGTATGCATACGTTTGGTCAAAGGGTCAATTCTGTTTATAAAGTTATGAAGTAAGAAGAACATCATTAACGCTGGTTGTCATCATTCAGGACTCCAAGACATCAGCAGTCTGCTGTCATTATGGCTGCTGTCTTTGTGACATAACTGCTGTTACCAGCAGGTTCAGTCATGCAGGCGAAAGTGCTTTTGCTGAGTGCTGAAGTGCTTGTGGAGAGTAATCAGATTACCTATCAGCATTGGTGCTTTAATTAAATTCCAATTGTATTCTCTTACTGTTTGAAGCTTCTGTCTTGTTAAGAGTTGCACATGGAGCGTAAATCACAGTTGCAGCTCCTGGAAACAGAATGTTAAGACAGATGGTACACTGCTGAGCACAAGACTAATGTTTGGTACTTTTTCTCTGACACACACATCCAGCTGGTATTGTTCAGATATCACAATGTCTGCCTCACTGATATAATGCAAGGGGGCCTTTACAGGTTTGTATTGTTATCCTTTTTTTATCAGGTGACTCAAACCTTTTTTTCAGTAGTAAAAAAAGTGTTTGAGTCCCATTAAAGTCCCCCAACACAGAACCAGGCAGATGGAGGTGTGATTTTTAAGGTAGTTTCATTTTTAATCGTCTGGATGTTCGAAAAAACAGCTGAAACTTGTGGAAAGAGGAGATGGACTTAAAAAATCCATGGGTGCACTGGAAAAGATGAAAAGACTATTTTTCATCTCTGAAAAATAGAGATAATACATCCAATATTAGATTATACATGGAACAAATAAATGTCTCCCTGCTTAGTGAGAAGTGCAGGTCTCGCTCTCAGTTCTTCATGCGTCGTTGTTTGGGGGGAAGGATGGTTTCACAGTTGTGTACTGTGAGTTCAGACATTAACTTCCAGTTTGGATTCAGGAGACAGGCACCCTCTTTACTTTTAAAACTTTCCTTTTTGATAAAGCATATAGTTAGGGCTGAATCACGTGACCTTAAATCCGTCCTTAGTTACACTGCACCGGCTATAGGCTTCTGCGGGTTTCTCGTGATGCACTGATTGATCTTCTTCACTCACCTTTTTAAACAACACTCTGCCTTTAATAATTAGTTATTATAAATCTCTGGCTCTTTTCCACAGTCTGTCTTTGTGCTGTTCTCCCCTCACCCTCAGTGAGTTGCGGCAGATTGAGCCTGGTTCTGTCAGAGGTTTCTTGCTATAATTTCAGAACTGCAGGTGCTGGAAACATTCCTCAGAGAATTTGATCCACGTTGATAGTTGTTGATGATGATGATATTCATACAGTTGTTGTAGTTTCACTACATTTCAAGGCCATGTGAGTACAGTGAACATCGTCCTGTTCCTGAAACCAGTTAGACATGATATGGGATTTCTAACATGGTGTGTTATCCTGCTGGAAGGAGCCATCAGAAGATGATACACTGTCAGCAGCAACACTCAGGTCGGACTGTGGAATGTAAACAATGCTTCGTTGATATTACGGAGGACAAAGTGTGCCAAGAAAATGCTTCAAGTTGCTACCATATACCATATTAGCAAGTGGAGTCCTTCAAATTCCTTGGTGTCCACATCTCTGTGGACCTCTGCTGGTCAGCTAACATCATGGCCCTAGTCAAGAAGGCCCAGCAGTGGCTACACTTCCCAAGGGTGCTCAGGAAGGAGTGATTAAACACCCAGTTGCTGGTGACCTTCTACAGATCCACTATCGAGAGCCTGCTGACCTATGCTGCATGGAGGCAAACAGGAAGAGACTACAGAGGGTAGTAAACACAGCACAAAGAATCATCAGCTGCCCTCTGCCCTCCTTGTCTGCCATCTATAACTCCCTTTGTCTCAGCAGGGCCAGAAACCCCGGCTGCCATCTTTTTAACCTACTGCCGTCTGGCAGGCGCTTCAGATCCATACAGGCCAGAACAGACTCAGGGACAGCTTCTTCCCTAAAGCTATCACCATACTCTACTTAAACTTGCACAAAAAATAATCTGCACTGAAATATCATCAATTCTCTGCCTGTCTGTCTCTGTCATCCAGTACTGCAGTGTGTATTTATACTTATATTAAATGTATAGTTAAATTATTGTATAGTTTTTATAATGTTTTAAAGCATGTGTGCACTTTTGTTTCGTTATACTATGTATAATGATAATAAAGGCTTTCAGTTCAATTGAATTCAAATCTCTGTCCAGAAGAAGAAGTCCTAGGAACAGTAAAGATACTGCACAGAATCATCAAGTTCCCAGGCCTCTGGTAGAGGACCCGAGCTTGATGGATAAAGTCCGCCTGCAGGGGGGCAAGAGGGGAATTTTAAAAATATATAAAAGATAAAAGATATAAAAGTAAGAAAAAACAGAGATAAATAACAAGGAGGATTCAGTGCAGAGAGGTCTATTAACACATAGTGAGTGAGAAAGGTGACTGGAAAGGAAAAACTCAATGCATCATGGGAATCCCCGGCAGCCTACGTCTATTGCAGCATAACTAAGGGAGGATTCAGGGTCACCTGGTCCAGCCCTAACTATATGCTTTAGCAAAAAGGAAAGTTTTAAGCCTAATCTTGAAAGTAGAGATAGTGTCTGTCTCCTGAATCCAAACTGGAAGCTGGTTCCACAGAAGAGGGGCCTGAAAACTGAAGGCTCTGCCTCCCATTCTACTTTTAAATACTCTAGGAACAACAAGTAGGCCTGCAGAGCGAGAGCGAAGTGCTCTAATAGGGTGATATGGTACTACAAGGTCATTAAGATAAGATGGGGCCTGATTATTTAAGACCTTGTATGTGAGGAGCAGGATTTTGAATTCTGGATTTAACAGGAAGCCACTACAGGAGAAATCTGCTCTCTCTTTCTAGTCCCTGTCAGGACTCTTGCTGCAGCATTTTGGATCAGCTGAAGGCTTTTCAGGGAGCTTTTAGGACTTCCTGATAATAATGAATTACAGTCGTCCAGCCTGGAAGTAATAAATGCATGAACTAGTTTTTCAGCGTCACTCTGAGACAGGATATTTCTAATTTTAGAGATGTTGCGCAAATGGAAGAAAGCAGTCTTACATATTTGTTTAATATGTGCGTTGAAGGACATGTCCTGGTCAAAAATGACTCCAAGGTTCCTCACAGTGTTACTGGAGGCCAAGGTAATGCCATCCAGAGTAAGAATCTGGTTAGATACCATATTTCTAAGATTTTCAGGGCCGAGTACAATAACCTCAGTTTGATCTGAATTAAGAAGCAGAAAGTTAGCGGCCATCCAGGTCTTTATGTCTTTAAGACATTCCTGCAGTTTAACTCATTGGTGTGTGTTATCTGGCTTCATGGACAGATAGAGCTGGGTGTCATCTGCATAGCAGTGTAAATGTATGCTATGTCTTCTAATGATGCTGCCTAAGGGAAGCATGTATAATGTAAACAGAATTGGTCCTAGCACTGAACCCTGTGGAACTCCATAATTAACCTCAGTGTGTGAAGAGGACTCTCCATTTACATGCACAAACTGGAGTCTATTAGATAGATATGATACAAACCACTGCAGCACAGTACCTGTAATACCTACAGCATGTTCTAATCGCTCTAATAGGATATTATGGTCGACAGTATCGAACGCTGCACTGAGGTCTAGCAGGACAAGCACAGAGATGAGTCCACTGTCAGAGGCCATAAGAAGATCATTTGTAACCTTCACTAAAGCTGTTTCTGTGCTGTGATGAGCTCTGAAACCTGACTGAAACTCTTCAAATAAACCTCTGCAGATGATCTGTTAGCTGTTTGACAACTACTCTTTCAAGGATGTTTGATATAAAGGAAGGTTGGAGATTGGCCTATAATTAGCTAAGACTGCTGGGTCTAGAGATGCTTTTTGAGTAAAGGTTTAACTACAGCCAGCTTGAAGGCCTGTGGTACATAGCTGATCATTAGAGATAGGTTGATCATATTTAAGATTGAAGAATTAATTAATGGCAGGACTTCTTTGAGCAGTTTTGTAGGAATGGGGTCTAAAAGACACGTTGATGGTTTGGAGGAAGTAATTATTGAAGTTAACTCAGAAAGATCAATTGGAGAAAAAGAGTCTAACTTAACATCAATGGTACTAAGAGTAGCTGTAGATAATATTACATCTGTGAAAACTACAAACAGCTGGAGAACTACTGAAGTTAACTCAGAATAAATAAAAGAAAGTCTGGCTTTTTGGAAGAAAAATATAAAGAAGAAAGGGGAGGCGCAAGATGCTGATGATGTTGAAAATCATGTATTCAAATAAAACCTTCAGGAGTTATTTGATCATTAAGTTGTCTCATTTTAGAGAAGCTGTTGGTTAACCTTTGTATATAGTTCTGTGTTGTTTGTTTGACCTGATGTCCTTCACCCTATCTTCACTGTGAGTTTGACCCCAGGCTGTGACAGGTGTGACTGGATGCACTTTGACAGGTTTCGCAACTCATGTCCTGTGGAATTCAGGCCCCTGGTGGCAGCAGACATCACTTTGCTGTGACAAAGGAAAACAACATGCTCTCATTTAGTCACCTGGTCTTATCATCTTTGTCTGACACATTGGTAAGATGTGTCCTTCATTCACTCTTGTGTCAAGGTCATTATATTGAGCACAGCATGGCAGCTCATAACTGTGTTGGAGCTTCAAGTCTGTTTTTGGTGCAGCTGGCTCTCTTTTTACAAGGTAAATCACCTTGGTAATGTAGCTGAACACATAACCTGGTAAGCTGCAAGTTATGCTCAGAGCTTTGTCTAAAAAGCACTGCTTCTCTTATTTACAGTGTGCTTTAAGTGCATAATTGCCATTTATATATGGAAACCGTTGAGTGGTACGTCCCTCAAAGACATAATAGATTCTATAAGTACAGACATGTACACACTAAATATACATATGTATACATATACATGCACACAGAAGGTGCATTATGCATGAATTACACGGTCACAGCATTGCTTTCTTCTCTTAACTGCAGAAAGTGTTGCTTTTTTATAATAGATTCCCATAACCCGTTCCTTTGATAATGTGTCTGATTGGAGTAGATGGTGCTCAGGTCACTGATTTTGTGAGGAAGAGAAATTAGATGCAAATCAAATGCCCTCTTTTATGTGAGCATACTCAGAGCAGGAAGTAGGAAACCTGGGACGCAAAGGAGCTAACATTAGAACAAGACCGAGAGGGGAACACTGAGGTTGGTAGAGACAACAGGAATCACAATGAAATCAAAGCAGCTATGAAAGTCAAGAAGACTAAAACTCCTAATACAGAACTCAAGAGAAGAATACAAAAATGCACCAAACACAAAAATCCAAACTTTGGCACAATGTCACGGTTCTGGGTCAGTTTTGACCCAGTATTTTGAGTTTTGATTGATTAGTTTATTTTTGAATGTTTGTTGTGGTTTTGGGCGCTATGAGTATTATTATTATAATGATTATTATTATTAGAATTCTATGTTTCTGTTTATTCACGTTTAAGGATTTGTTCTCGGTTGTATCTCACGTTTAGTTTAGTTCAGGTTCCATGTGTCATTCTGTCTGTCTGTCTCAGTGTCAGGTCTGCGTCTTGGTGTAGTGTTCTCGTTTCCTGTTTTATTGTGAAGGTCTGCGTCTCATGTGAGTGTGTTCAGTTTTACCTCTGTCTCGTCTTGTTGATTATTCCCAGCTGTGTGTAATTCCCCTGTGTTTCTCTGTGTATTTAAGTCGTGTCCTCTGTCATTGTAGTTGCTGGTCCGTCTGTGTAGCCACCATGTCTCACCCGTGTGTTCTCCCTGCTGTCCATCGTCATTCTCCTCTGCTCGTTCTCATTCAGGTTTGTGCTCTGTAGTTTAGTTGTTTTCCAGTATAGTTTAGTTTGTCTTCATTTGCCATTTTTTCCTTTGCCATTTATTCAATAAACCACCTTCACATCTTCACGACTGCCTGCAATTGGGTCCTCATTTATTATTTTTATACGGCTTATCTCACTCGCCGTGACAGTACGGACCAGCCAGATATGGATCCAGCGGCAGTCACCCCACCCAGGGAGCTTCAGGAGGCCGTTATCGACTCTGCTTCTAAATTAATTTACCAGTGGTTAGAGCATGAGGGAGAAGCCTCTCTTTACTCGGTGGAAGCCAACCTACAACACCTTATTTCCGGTTATCCCTTGCTATTGGACTCTCTACATCCGCTCGTGCAGAATTTCGTTCTCCACGAGCTTCACCTACATCCCCCCCCCCCCCCGCCGCTACTGCTCGCCCACTTGCTTCAATGGAGGACGTGCCGTCCGTACCGCCGGATGAGGAGTTACCCGGCCCGTCGGAGCCGTCTCCACGGAGGAAGCGACGTTCGTGCCGCCGGCGCGGCACCCCACAGCCGGATTTCAGAATGTCAGAGCAGCTGGCTGTGGTGAGTGAAAGGGACACTTTTGTTGACTCTGTTGCTTCTGTGACTGTGGTTTCTGGGGCAATTTTTTGTGTTTCTACTGAGGATAACAATGATTTCTCACCCATGGCCATAGCTTCTAAGACTGCCTGTTCTGAACCCTCGTTCCATGTTTATGACTGTGTCCGCTCCATTGTCCCATCCTCGCTTCCATCCCAGTCAAATGCCAGGCCTGCCGCGCTGCCCTCAGTTCAGCCAGCAGCCGCGCTGCCCTCAGGTCAGTCAGCCACTCCACCACTTATTAGGACTCCACTACAATCGTCTCCACTACCTGTAGGTCAGTCTGTAGCCGCTTCGCTGCCTATTGCTCTGTCGCCACCAGTTCAGCTGTCTGCCAGCTCATTTACTCAGCCCCTATCCTCACTGTCTCATTCAAAGCAGGGAACACACTTCACCACAATATCTGCTGGTTCTCTTAAGCTGGCCATGTCAGAGACAGTTGCTCCCTCAAGGGCCTCCCCAGAGGCTGGGTGTCAGTCACCAGCCAACTCTGGACCCCTAGAGGTCAAGACGCCAGCGCCAGCAGCCTCACCGGAGAGCTCACCAGAACAGTCTCAGCTCTCAGCACCCCCTGAGAGTTCAAGTGAGTTCACCCGTCCGCCTCCGTCCTCTGCTGAGTGTATTGGGGAACACTTTCAGCCCTCTGAGGACTGCATCCCACTGTTGCTGCCTGAGTCTAGCCACTGTGCTGCTCAGTCCCAGCCAGTGTCCACACTGGCAGAGATCTCCGTACCTGCTGCTTCAGTGTCTGTTTCCACTGGAGGGCCCGAGGAGCCCGTCCAGTCTCAAGCCATGTTAGCTGGGGGTTCAGGTGAACCCAGCCAGCGTCCTGCCTCGTCGGCTGGAGGGCCTGAGGAGCCCATGCTGCCTCAAGTTTTGTCTGCTGGGGGTTCGGGAGAACCCAGCCAGCCTCAAGTGTCGTCAGCTGGAGGGTCCAAGGAGCCCGTCCAGCCTCATGCCACGTCTGCTGGAGGGTCCGAGGAGCCCACCAAGCACCACGCCTCGTTAGCTGAGGGTCCTGGAGGACCCAGCCAGCACATCCTCACATCTGCTGACGGTCCGGGGAAGTCTGTTCAGCCGTCATCTGCTGAATCATCCCCCGCGACTTCTACATCACCACCTGCAGCATCACCGCCTGCAGCATCGCTGCCGTCAGGTTCCGCAGCCGTCAGGTCCAGTCTCTGTGTCTTCATCCACGCCTTCGTCTTCGCCTGGTCCTGCCTCGCCTGGTCCTGCGGTTGCCACACCGCCGTCAGAGCCAGCTCGACCCGTTCCGCCTCGCCTCTGCCAGCCGTTTTCCGGGCCTCTAAGTTGGCATCATGGCCTTCGGGGACGGCCTCCGGAAAGAGTTCGTCGCCGCCGCTGGCATCTTGGCCGACCTCCGGACCTGCTCAGTGGGCACCACTGCCTTCCAAGTGGTCGGCCTCCAGAACTGTTGGCCCGCCGTTGCCGTGTGCACGGCCGGCCTCCAGAACTGTCTTGGTCTTTGTGTTGTCGACCCCCGGGTCGACCCCCTGAACTTTTCTTGGACTCTTGTTGAGCTCTAGTTTGGTTTTGTTTTTGATCTATTTTCCTGTGTTCTTGAACTGTTGTCTTGTGTATTTGGACTCTTGTGCTCCTTGTTTTTTGTTTCGTTTTAGAGCTGCACCCATCAATTTCCAGCCTCCGTAGTCCGGCCGGTCAGCCTCCCATATCTGTAGTTATGAATCCATGCGTTTCATTCATATATAACACACACAGCAGCACAGACAAGCAGCCATACACACTCAAAGCCAGACATCAACCTCATGTTAGCGTTAAACGTAACATACCATGAAACATTGATGATAATAATAATAATAATAATACATTTTATTTGAGGGTGCCAAAACCCAAGGTCACCTTAGAAAGAGAAAAGACATCAATAAAACAGTAGATTAAAATAGATTCTAATAAATTAAAATACAGAAACCAGCAAACTACAACCACAAACAACAAAATAAAAAAACACAATTTGACAGCAAGTAAAATCTGTATTAAAGCGAGTAAGCCAGTTAATGGAGCTCATAGTACCCTATCACCCCTACAGAGCACTTTGCACTTTCTTCTTCACTCACTATGTGTTTAAACACTGCTCTGCATTTGATCATCAGTTATAATTAATCTCTGGCTCTATTCCACGCTGTGTCTGTTGTCCTGGCTGCCTCTCCTCACTCCTAATCAGTCATGGCAGATCACTGTGCCTCATTGAGTCTGGTTCTGCTGGAGGTTCCTTCCTGTTAAATGAGTTTTTTTTCTTCCCACTGTCGCTAACGTGCTTGCTCTTAGGGGTTCATATGATTCTGTAGGTTTTCTCTTGATCATTGTAGGGTCTTTACCTTACAATATAAAGCTCCTTGAGGCAAGTGTGGTTGTGATTTGGTTCTATACAAGTAAAATTGAATTGAACAGAGATGGATCCGATTACTTTTTTCAAGTAACGAGTAAAGTAAGGGATTACTATTGCAAAAATGGTAATTAGATTACCGTTACTTTCCCGTAGGAACGCTGCGTTACTGCGTTACTAAAACCGTGATTTTTTTGCGAGAATGTCTCACGACAGTGACGTAAGCGAGTGCGCCGTTAGTGACAACAGCTGTGTGCAGATCAACAATGGATCACATATCGAGTGCGGGAGAGAGTATGAGCGTGCAGCGTTTAAAGCGTGGAAGTACTGACCTTACTTTGAGTTTGATTCCATAAAGAGTGACAAAAACATTAGTGTCCGCTGTGCGTGGGAAGAAAACTTCTTTTTACAGCGAAAAAAACCCCTAAACTTCCAAGCAAGCACCGAGTAGCTACGACTTAATGGGAAACTCACAGAGAAACTCGCGGATTCTTCCACTGACCGCGGCACACCTGCACCAGGGTAAACCTCCGCCTGCCCCACTCCTGCTTTACAGGTGAAAATAGAGCAACAGGACCGCTGAGTCTTTGACTTTATTTATTTTCTGCTGTGTTTTACTTGCATCTATTTGAAAGACTGAGTGTAAACACACAAAATATTTTATTTTATGTGCTGGAATGTGCAGAAAATAGGTTTAAATGTTAAACTAATTTCTTCCAGTCAGAGAATGTTGCAGATAATTACATTTTTGCTTGATGCATAAAGTTAAAAGATTAAAACTAATAAAACAAGTTTTAAAAAGAGACTTTTCCATTTGATTACATTTTGTATGATGGATTATGCAGAAAAAGTAGAATTGGGCTGAAAGATCTATCGCTTTATCACCTACTCAGGTTGTAAATCGTGTTTTTAAAAAGTAACTAAGTAATTAATTACTTTCGAAAGTAAGTAATCAGTAAAGTAATGGGATTACTTTTTGGGGGAAGTAATCAGTAATTAGTTACTGATTACTTTTTTCAAGAAACTTGACCAACACTGTAATTGAATATGTTTCTTCTATCAGCCGTATGCTCCTGTTGACTGATGGCTATATATGATGGAAAACCAGCATGTCTTCTTGTTGCTGTTGTGGAAACGTGTGCAGGTGCAGTATACACATGGTGTGTGTCCCACTTTATGTGGGACTGGAAACGTTTTTATCTCTTGTCCCCCTGCCACACATTGAGATAGTGTACCAGATATCACCATATTTAATGAGCATTAATAACACGTCCCCCACACGTAGTTTGGCCAGTGTGCTTACTTTTAAACAATATGTGGATGAATATCGCAGAAAGAGTCACTGAGAGCTGCTTGGTGAAATGCCTCAAGGTTCTCTTAGGGCCACGTTGTAGGTGTTGTGACAGCGGCCATGCATGCCACTCAACTGCACAAACATATACATCAGTAATGGTATCCTCCCACACTTTGATCTTCCAGAAAATGCAGTGCAGCTCCCTTTCTGTAGGGGGCAGCCTTGTAACTGGAAATACTTGACAAGGATCAACCATCCTTTTAGTTTTCCTTGTCTCTTTCTGTTACATACACTCGTGCTGTCTCTCTCACTCCGTCTGTTATACACATAAACACACATGCACATGCCATCATGATAACAAAAGATGTACAAATATGTGTGGTGGAGCACGGGTGCGTATGTCTCCCAGTGATTGGGTCCAGCCTGTTTGATTTCTCAGTGTGGATTGGATAATCTCCTAATCTGATAATGACCCACTGTGGGGATTTAGTGATTAAAGTTCCAAGGCAAATGGTCGTTGCCATGGCAAAAGAAGATGAAACTGTTTGTGTGGCTGCACAGAACAGAACTGTCACATGTAATGTTGCATGGATATCAACATACGCATCTATGCTAGAGATGTATTGTCAACATGAATTCTCTTTGAATTCACTTTTCTATTGTCAGATGTTTTAGCTTTCAGGACTGAGGGCCAAACTTTTTGATGGACAAAGTGTTGGATTTTCGTCTTTTTATAGAAGCTCATGTTTTCATTTTCAGTTTTTTTTGTGATGGTCTCTGTCTGGAGTTCCAGTTTTCTTTACTCAAACACTGTTTCACCTTTGTCTGTTTGCAGTCTGGCTGTTTTCCTTGTGAGTGTTCACAGCGTTTCTGCTGTGGTCAGGCTCATCTCAGGAGGACATGTACATTTATAACAGTTATCATCATCCTTGATTGCTGTACATAACAAGGGAGACACTTCCTGTTCTTCGAAAAGTTCCTCCAAGAACAATATAGGCACTTTTGGACCTCTTGTTTACATGCATGAATCTCTTTTAATACTTCAACTCACCAGCAGTTAACAGACAGACTCTCTAATGGAAGACAAAAGAATGCTGACATGCCGAAAGTGCAAACATTATGAATCAAAGGTATAAAAGTTTGCTTTTAACAGGTTTTTTCAAATAATGTAATGAAAAAAAACCCAGAATCTCAACATTAAACTCACCAAACAGACAAAAGCCATTCGCAGCCTGCTGCTTTTAGTCCAGTGGCTCAAAGAACCCTGAAGTTCTTCAAAGCATCTTTGGAAGATGCTTTGAAGAACTGCTAAGCTGCTCTCGCTATTAGATTAAAACATGCAGGATTCCATGTGTTATGCAATTCAGCTGCTGATGAAAGTGAACAAGTCTCATTTAGGTGGATTACCCAAAACATTGCTTTGCCATTTGAGAAATATGCAAAAAAACAAACAAACAAACAAACAAACCAATGAAACATGGATATGAGAGGAAATGTAAGAGTCCAGAGCAGGCAAGTCATTTCCCAGTGAAGATGGGACAACAACCAACTGCACCATTAATTCAGTTCATTCATTCATTTATTCAAACCGCACTCTGTACGTATGTGTGCGTGAGCTGTAGCACAGCCAATCAAATTAACCAGATTTTTTTAAGAAGAAAAAAAAACACTCAAAAATGCTGCAAAGAGTTTTTTTTTTCAGGTACATAAACTATGAAGTAGTCAACAACAAAAAAATGAAATGCAATATGCAAAACATGCAAGCAGAGAATCACAGACAGAGATGGAACAACTTCCAACTTTGTCCGACAGTTGAAGTTGCATAAAGAACGTAGGTGGTGCTTCTCTTTGGCTACGATGAGATAGCTGACTTCATCTAACTTTGTGATCTCAACTAACTTTAATGTGTGTGTTGTCCTGCTATTTTAAAGCCGGACGCATCCAAGAATAACATGCAGCTTATCTCAGAATTGTGGGTAAAAATTATTCTTGGAGCTAGGTTTAATTGAGCTGCATTTTAAAGAGGTGCAATTTCACAATTTGTGTATATTTTCTAAGTCCACTATTTCGTCATGTGTTGAGAAAAACAGAGATTTAAAAATCACATGGTCTAATATTTACATTTAGCATAACTGCAACATTCTTCTTTTGTTTTTTTTAAAGACTCGAAAGGACTTGAAGTTCAAAGTTTCAGACTTGTGACTTTACTCGACTTTTACACCAGTGACTTGAGACTCGACTCTGACTTGAGGATAAAGACTTAAGACTTACTTGAGACTTGCAAAACAATGACTTGGTCCCACCACTGCTCTCTCGTACTTTGTGTGTTAGTTAGAAGCTCCTCTGTTTGTACACTGGGCTTTTGTTTCATTTTAGATTGTGCTTCTGCCAGGTTAAAGCTCTTTACTCATCGTGGCCTCATGTCCTGGATTTGGAGCCTCCTCTCGTCTAACTACACAACAATGCAACTTCCTCCGTGTGCTGATGATTAGTCCCATGTAAGGCCTTGGTCATCCATGATTTTTTTCTCTTCCTTTCACTGGTACAATGAGCTACAGTAAGTTATCAGGGTTGAGCTGCTGTTGTCTTCCATCGTTTATTCTGTCCTGGAGCTATTATTTCAATGACAAAACAACCTTTATTAAGGTGGAATTCAGAAATTCAAAGGCAAAAAATAGAATCCAAAGTGCCACAGCTTATGCAAAGCAGCCATGAGTCGGGATAATGAACACAGACACTCTGAGCCTAAAGTGACTTTAGATACACAGGAGGTAAGAAGGGAAGTGGAGATACCTGGGGAACCTCGGAGCTGAAGTCAGTCAGGACGATGACAGACAGGAAATAAAACACCAGACAATAAAGTAAGACAGGAAGTGACTGACAAAGCTGACCTGCACACAGGTGAACAGGCTATGTGATATCTTATCTCACTTTAAACAGATACATGTAATGAAAAATAGAATTCAAATAACTACTTCTGTCAAGCTTAAAGGTTCCTTGTTACTCCTGGGAGAGATGTGGGGGCTTTACATACTATTTTATGTGTGCTGCAACATTACACAGCATTATAAAGAGACATACATAATAAAGTAAAAGCTTAATTCTGGTGTTACAGAAGAACACAAACACGATGGAACCAAAGACATTAGATAATTAACACAAAATAAAATCATTTCTTTTCTGTAGACTCACATTGTGTTCATTTGTTGGGAAACGACGACACAAAGAGACACAACAGTGTGTGCGTATGTATAAACAAAGGAGAGCGCACATCGCTGACATACTCGCTCAGCTGCTCATGCTCCCAGGCAAAAAAGAAACCAATAAAACACTGTGAGAAGCAACAAGAAGTGCAGTGATGTCCCAGCTCTTTTATGACTCAGATGTGCAACTTTGCATCTAATGGGATGTTTTAGTGAAGCATGCAGTGTGTTTACACCAGTGTTTCCCAGGCTTTTGGAGCCACGGCCCATATTTCACATTAGAAAAATCCCACAGCACACCACCAAACAGACATGTCACACAAAGCATACGGATCATTCTTCCACCAAATATAGCAGAACTGGCTCGGTTTGTCCCAGTATACCTTTGTTGCTTCCTTCTGACCACTACTCATGCTAGGGCCTTCATCTGGGTCGAGTTTTCTCCAGGACCAGGTCAGACTGAACACTTTTTCTTTTTAAACATCGTCTCACAGCATGACTGTTATTTAAGTTCTTCTTCGTCTTCTTCTGTTTTTACTGCCGGTTGGCAACACATTTATTAGAGCAGGTGGTTGTACTGCCCTCTAGTGGAAGAGAACGTCATTGTTCTGCCCGTTACTCACGCCGTCGCTTAGAGCACCAATCAGGTTGGCCAGTACTAATAATGTTCCACGGCACACCTGATCATTTCTCACAGTGGTTGGGAAACGCTGGTTTACACTGTGTGCAGCGTGGAAAGGGGAGTTAGTGATGAGAGCCTGTTACTTTAATCAGCTGCTTAAATCAATTTCCACTTTGCTCACTGGGATAGGACCGTGTCTCTTTGTGTTTTGTGGAAAGTGTCTGGGACTGTGAAGCCTTGCCTGGTGCAGGCTCTAAAGGATGAGATGCTTCACATTTGGAGACAAATCTCAGGTTGGCTACGACTGCAGTCAAGCATTAGCCAAGCTTACATCTGTGCTCCCAAAGCCTGCCTCTGGAGTCAGTACAAGACCTCAGGGTTTGGTAAGGGCCTGGAAAGACTCCAGCTTCTTTAATCCCAACAACTGGAAAACATCACAAACCTTGTCCTGGCTTTAGACAACTCACTGCTTTAACAGTTTTGAACTGTTTTTACTGTATCTCCGCTGTCACTGTAATAATGGTTTATTTTATTGAACCAAAAAACTGATAGATTGAACAGAAATGTTCCTTTTTGTTTTAATAACAATATCTTTAACCAGGTCTTGTAAACCTAAATGTGTAATCACATACGAGTCCATGTGATAGTCAGACTGGGCTCGGATCAGTTTTTTAAAAGCTTAAAAGTTGGATTTACCGGCACGGACTGAATTCATGAATCCAGCGTGTAGTCTGAACAGGATTCAGAGAGCGTCAGGGTCGATAACCACACTGCTGTCCTTTTAAAAAATATGATGTGGATCCACGCCAGATTAATCTGCTCGACAGCTGGTTTTAAATTTAGCTTGTTTATGGCATTTTGTTCATGGACAGACAGAACCTTGTACTATAACACACCCTAATATCAGCTGACTGGTTTAAATCTTAGTCACCTGCACAGAGAAGGCTAGTCCCCATACTGCACCAGTAATAAGGATAACTGTTTCTAAGTTACAGACCTGGGTTCATTTGTCAAACTTGCCATGCTGGTTCTCTCTGGGCTCCTGCTTGCCCCACTGAGCACAGCTATTTACTGTGTCTAATGAACCCATGCAGGCGATGTGGGATCTCCGCACAGCCAAGCCTCAAACATGGACCTGGATGTGAAACTGTAGTTCATAGCTTGGCTTTTTACCCCATCAGTGACATCTGAATCACAATGGGGACTGTCACGGTCTGGGGGGCAGACCGTGGGGGATGTTGGAGAAAGGACCCAAACGCTGGACTTAATGAAATGAACAGTGGGTTTATTTACAGTGAGGTAATTGTACACCACACATTAAATCTCCAAAAGTGCTCCCTCGACTCCCGTGACGTGTCTTCTCCCAAGTGCTGGTATCCCGTGCTCTCTGCCCCTGTGCCTTCACACACCCCGTGTGTCTTGCAGTCCTGTGTTCCACTCTACTGAGGAAAAAACACAGACACAGCCGTTATGGCACCAACTCCAGCAGGCATACACTGACCAGCACTACAAACACTGACATGGAGTCTAACTCAACGATCCTGCGCCGGAGGAAGCTCCATCGCTCTGTTAAGTAGCTCCCCCGACGATCCTGATCAGAAGCAGGTGTGTGGTAAGCTAGGCGTGACCAGCAGCTGGCAGGGCCACACCCATCAGGCCTGCAGGTGGCTGTCCTTCATCCTCCAGCCTCACACACACACACACACACACACACACACACACACACACACACACCAGCATGGAACACAAGAGCACAGTGCAGCAAACATACATCCAATACACTAATAACAATAAAGGTCCACACTGTTCACGAACCCCGAGTCCCCGGCACCGGGTCCGTGACAGTACCCCCCCCCAAAACAAAACTACAGAACAACCAACCCAGGGCGGGTGGCGGGGGGTCCAGGACGGAGGGCCCCAAAACCACTCCGCTAAACAGCCACCACAAAGCAACAAAAGAAAAACACAGGTCAACAGTTCAATCCCCCGGTCCAGTGGCAGCAAACAGTTCTGGCGGCCGATCTGCAGGACGGCAAAACAAGCGGGACCCGCTGCGGGTTAGGCAGTGGCGGCAAAAAAGTTCAGGTGGCCTACCTCTAACCCCGTGATGGAAGCAGAACGCTTCAGGCGGCCTGCCACGGATCCGGTGGCAACGGCGTTGCAGCTCCGGCGGGCGGCCACGGGTCCGGTGGCGGCAGTGTGACTGCTCCGGCGGGCGGCCACGGGTCTGGTGGCGGCGGCGTTGCTGCTCCGGCGGGCGGCCACGGGTCCGGTGGCGGCGGCATTGCTGCTCCCGCCTCAGCACAACCCATGATTCTCGATGTACCGGCCGGGCTGCAGGACGTGGCGGCCGGGCTGCAGGACGTGGCGGCCCCTCCGGCACGCCGACCTCCAGCTCTGGCTCAGTGGATCCCTCCGGACCTCCGAGCTCCTCCGGTGGCAGCGCGGGCTCACCAGGCTCGCTGAGCTCCTCTGCTGGCAACGCCGGTCCCTCCGGCTCGTTGAGGTCCGCCAGCAGCGGTGCGGGCTTCTCAGTGGGTGGCTCGCTGAGCTGCTCCAGCTCACAGTGCTCCTCCGGCATTAGCTCGCTGGGCTCCCCCGGCTCACAGTGCTCCTCCGGCATTAGCTCGCTGGGCTCCCCCGGCTCACTGTGCTCCTCCGGCTCGCCGAGCTCCTCCGGCTCGCTGAGCTCCTCCGGCTCGCTGAGCTCTACAGCTGGCGACGTGGGCTCCCCTCGCTCGCTGAGCTCCTCCGGCTCGCTGAGCTCCTCCGGCTCGCTGAGTTCCACAGCTGGCGACGCGGGCTCCCCTCGCTCGCTGAGCTCCTTCGGCATGCTGAGCTCCTCCAGCATAAGCTCGCTGAGCTCCTCCGGCTCACAGTGCTCCTCCGGCATTAGCACGCTGTGCTCCTCCGGCACGCTGAGCTCCTCCGGCACGCTGAGCTCCTCCGGCACGCTGAGCTCCTGCTCGAGCATGCTGAGCTCCTGCTCGAGCATGCTGAGCTCCTGCTCGAGCATGCTGAGCTCCTCCGGCTCGCCGAGCTCCTGCTCGAGCATGCTGAGCTCCTCCGGCTCGCCGAGCTCCTGCTCGAGCATGCTGAGCTCCTCCGGCTCGCCGAGCTCCTGCTCGAGCATGCTGAGCTCCTCCGGCTCGCCGAGCCCCTGCTCGGGCATGCTGAGCTCCCGCTCGCCGAGCCGCTGCTCCCGCTCTCCGGGCTCCAGCTCGCAGGGCTGCACGGCTGGCCGTGCGGGCACCTCCCGCTCCCTGAGCTCCTGCTCCGCTTCGCTGAGCAGCTCCTCCCGCTCTCCGGGCTCCTGCTCCGGCTCGCAGGGCTCAACAGCTGGCCGTGCGGGCACCTCTGGCTGCGCTTCAGCCACAGATGGATGATCCGGAGGCGAAGATGGTGATGCGGTGTCCGCAGGTGGGGAAGGTGAAGGTAGAGCCGGTGAAGAAGATGGCCGAGGGGTGACTGCATGCGGATGGGATGATGACGGCGCTACAACCGCAGATGGTGAAGCCGCCAGTGGCGTGGAGACTGCTGAATGAGGCCACGCTAGTTGTACTGTTGGCCGGCTTGCAGCAGCGTCAGCGGTGTCACCATCCACTGAAAACAAAAAAGCAGATGGGGTGAGAAATGAAAAAGTGTCCTTATTACTCACCACAGCCGGTTCTTGAGATGTCCGGGAGGGCGGCTGCGGTGAGGAACGCCGGCGGCGCGAACGCCGTTTCCGGGTAGACGTCGGGGCCGGCGTATCAGGCTGAAGAACCTCAGGCTGGCCGAGTGGGGGGGCAGCCTGGATCGGAGAGTGGAGGTGAAGGGTGTTGAGCAGGAAATCCGCCACAATCGGAAAAAGATTGTCCAACACCCAGGGAAAACAAGTCAGTGTTTCCTGCAACCGCTTCTCCACAGCACAACGTAAACCCTCCGCGTGCGCTTCCAGCCACAGTTCACATAGACGATTTACTTTGTCTGTCACCTCCCTCCTGAACCTCTCCGAAAAGTCCGCTGGGTCCATCTGGCAGGATCGTTCTGTCACGGTCTGGGGGGCAGACCGTGGGGGATGTTGGAGAAAGGACCCAAACGCAGACTTAATGGAATGAACAGTGGGTTTATTTACAGTGAGGTAATGGTACACCACACATTAAATCTCCAAAAGTGCTCCCTCGACTCCCGTGACGTGTCTTCTCCCAAGTGCTGGTATCCCGTGCTCTCTGCCCCTGTGCCTTCACACACCCCGTGTGTCTTGCAGTCCTGTGTTCCGCTGTCCTCCTGGGGAAAAACACAGACACAGCCGTTATGGCACCAACTCCAGCAGGCATACACTGACCAGCACTACAAACACTGACATGGAGTCTAACTCAACGATCCTGCGCCGGAGGAAGCTCCATCGCTCTGTTAAGTAGCTCCCCCGACGATCCTGATCAGAAGCAGGTGTGTGGTAAGCTAGGTGTGACCAGCAGCTGGCAGGGCCACACCCATCAGGCCTGCAGGTGGCTGTCCTTCATCCTCCAGCCTCACACACACACACACACACACACACACCAGCATGGAACACAAGAGCACAGTGCAGCAAACATACATCCAATACACTAATAACAATAAAGGTCCACACTGTTCACGAACCCCGAGTCCCCGGCACCGGGTCCGTGACAGGGGACATTAAGCTAACATAGCAGCTTAGTGCTGGTAATGGTAACATCAGTGATAGGGTTTATGCTTCAAACATCATCAATGTGTTATTTTTGCTGAACAAATCTGGGTGTCTTTAGTTTATCTGTTGTTTTTGTTTTGTTTTAATCAATTTCTGATCAAAATTACAGATATAAACATGGACCCGGGCTGTGTTGATGCTAACATGGACAAAACTCCGCTCAAAACAATCTATGTTGTACAGACTAAAAGTTTAAATGTACTTTCCAGGGACATGCAGGTTGTATATGAAACACACTGAGGCAAATACAGGACTATACACATAAAGTGAATGCTAATGGTGGTTAGACACAGGTGCACACAATCAACACAGTCACAGGCAGGAAGTAAAGCTAAATGCAAAAACAGAAGAAGGAAGAAGCTCAGAGACAGATGTGAAGTTAAGAACTAATAAACGTTAGTATGCACAGTAGCTAGAACTCAAAGAGTTAAGAAGAAAATGTAAAGAAGCAGGAATGAAAGAGAAAATATGTAAAGATAATTAGGGCAGCTTTAGTGTGAAGTAATAGCCATACAGACTGAAGCAAAGCAGACAAGAGCAAGAAAACCCCACTGAGCTGTAAGCAACTCCGTGTGTGTCATACAGTCTGATCTGTGCCTGGAGTATTTGAACAGCCTTCTTACAGAGGCCTATATTTAGCACGTGCTTGTGCTGTATGGATTTGTGTGCATAAGCTTATCATCACTTCATCAATTGGTACTCTCCATATCTGCTGGCAGCTGCGGAGCATCGTGATTGGAAATATGCAGAGCATATGTTAACAACCACAAGCTAACATCCAGGCTTTTGCACCACAGCACAGACATGCTTCAAAGACTCAAAGTGCCTCTAGGATTTGCCAGGTAGGTTTTCAGGTTTTCAGCTGTTTCAGTGTCTCAGGCTGAAGCTGAATATCTCAGCACCCGGTGCTCCAGGAAACGTTCCTATGAATTTTCCTGTTATTTATTGTTTGTGTCAAAGACCTCCTGCAGCCTCACGCCCGTGTCACTCAGAACGTTTATTTGGGGGCAGCACTTTTTAATACAGCACACAAATAATGGTGTAATTACTGACCAGTCACCATGCATTTCTTTATTCGTGTAGGGGGGTAACTTTCAGCAACTAGAATTACCATATGAGAAAAATGTTTATGTATTTTCTAATTATTACGTGCCTTTGGGCAATTTGCAAATGACACTGTAAGGATCTACATGTAATAACAATGTCAGGAAATTCTAGAAGCAAGAACCTTAAAAAATATACTTAGTGTATTCTTTCTATTCAAACCTCCACTTGTGCTGTACCTGCCAGTGAGGATATTTTACTGATAGAAAATTACACCTCAAATCTAGAAAAGTTACGCACCAAACTGAATCAAAAAGAAGCTACAGAGTGTACACTGGAGCGCTCCCCCATTTATGAATGTAGTGTAACAGTGAATTCAAACACAGGCAGGTTCAGCAGGTTTTACCTGTGTCCGGTGGGAGGGGCACAGTCATGTTGCTGGGTGGAAACACACAAGAAACAGCTCAGTTACAGTCACCAGTGTTGTATCTTTAAGCGCTGTTGCCTCCATTTGATTGATTGATTTTGTCTTTGCATTAAATTCATTTTAGGGATCATGGATGAGGCTGTCTCTAACAAAAAAGCTTCCTAGCAGCACTGAGCTGAGACAGCACTGTGGTAACTTTTCTTTTTCTTTCTCGCATTTTTGTAACATTAGCTGATCAAAATAAAGCCAAAATGAAGAATCGTTGTTTGAGTAGTGAAGATGACAGCATAGACGGTCTGAATGCTAAAGATGAAGGCAGAGTAATGGATGTCATCTGGGGATTAAATTGCAGTTCCTAAATGGAGAGCAGGGCACTTGTGCATTAATGTGTTTAAAGGCTCGTAAGCCCCTCCTCTCTGGCTCAACAAGAACTTGTTAGCGCAGTGGCCAATATCGTCTTAAAAGAAGCTGTGGTTGATACAAATGGAAGTGTGGGTAGAATCTATGGAAAGACTCATGTTCACGCGTAACGAGGCCAAACACAATTAAACACGTTACCATCAAAGTAGCACAAACATCCAGAGAGAGGGGGAAAGGCAGATTCCGTTGAATGGAGCTGTTCCCAGCAACAAATAAAGCCGCTGCACAGCCACAGCAAGAGAAAATGACAGGTAGGGTGAGAAATGTGTGCGAAACAAACCACCGAATCATTTCCAGCCTCAGAGGGTTTTTTTTTTTTTTCATTTTCCGCCGACTTTAGTTATGTAAGAGATTAACCGTGTGGCTGAAGGTGGAGATGTTTGGAGCGCACAGGCTGCTTCGCTGGAATTAGTGCCTGTGCACCATCATGTGGCTGCTGGCTGAAGGCTGAACGCTGCGACCGAGCCTCCGCCTGTCTCACCAGAGAACCGGGCTCCATGTCAACATGCCAACGTTTTCAGTCATGTACAAAGGAGCGGTGATCATCAGCAGGTAAAGGCGAGCGGCTGCGTGTGCAGGTAGAGGTTAGTCTGTGTGACAGCAGCGGTGACACGATGCTGACAGCTGAACTCTGGAAACACGGAGATGCGTTTACTAACCATAACTCTGTCCCGTGGAAACCAAACACACCGCGTGTCTTCTCGGTCTTTTTCTGGTAACCGTGACGCTGACTGTCCGTCTGTAACACAGGCGCGTGGATCTGCTTCGTGTCTCACACGGAGCTGTGCTTCGTGCTCTTCTCTCAGGCTTATCGATATGTTCTAGTTTTCCGCGTGAAATGATGCAGTGATCTTTCTTGCATGCGCTACAAACGGATGAGCTCCACATCAGAGACCAAGTGCGTCCCAAGTTTCCTTTGAAAAGAGCCTCTATGAGGCACTTTATCGGCTCTCATTAGCGGGTTCCATTGTGGACATTTAATGTTCAGTCTGTGCTTTTACTGTGTGGCTCATTGATTTTGTAAATGTTGCTGATTTGATGATCCGTGTTTTACCAAAGTTGGAACATTTACTGACAGACGTTTGGAAGCTTGTCTCATCGACATTTTATCCGTTAGGGTGAATGATGCAGTCGGCAGTGTGGAGCTGCTTCAGTTATGTTTACAATATGTTTCTCATGCCACAAGTTATACTTCATCCATGTGTGTCTAACAACACAACCACTGAGTTTTTTGAATGGCACCAAGCTTCAGCGAGTGTATTCGTGACTCCGGTCATGCCCATAGACTGTATGAACCTTACAAACAAATAAATAAAATGTTATTTATACAGCACCTTTCTAGACAGTGTCACAAAGTGCTGCACATAAGATAACAAATAATAAAAGGAAAAAAAACAATATAAAACAGGCAAAAATTAATCAAAAACAGTTAAAAAGGTGAGTTTTGAGTTGTTTTTTAAAAACAACGACTGAGTCCACAGTTCTTAATGTTTGGGGGAGAGAGTTCCACAGTCTCGGGGCCACAGTGGCAAAAGCTCTGTCACCCTTAGTTCTCATCTTAGTCTTTTTAATAGCAAGTAAGCCCTGATCTGATTACCTCAGGGACCTGCTAGGGACATATGGCTGTAGCAGATCAGAGATGTAGACTGGTGCCAGTCCATGCAAGGCTCCGAATGTCAAGACCAGGAACTTAAAATGGACTCTAAATTCCACAGGAAGCCAGTGAAGCTGAGATAGCAATGGTGTCACATGTGAATTTAGGATGACCTAAAACCAGAGACCATCACAGAAAAGGATCGGTGATGTAGATATGAGGAGAACCACTCTAAGGCAGTTCCAGATACACCAACCCAGTGTTGAAGCCTTTCAAGGAGGATGTGGTAGTCAACACTGTCAAAAGCCGATGTGAGGTCCAACATAAGTAGGACAGAGTATTTTCCTGCATCATTACTCATCAAAATGTCATTTGAGACCCTAAGAAGGGCTGTTTCTGTGGAGTGAGCTCATTTTTGGCATTTATTAGACAGAGATTGAGCATTAAAAAGCGCCATATTCAGCGAGGTAGAAGCCTCAGTATTTGCAGGGGCTCGAGTTACAGGACATAGATACTTTTGAGTAGTGATGGGTCGTTCGCGAACGAAATGGCTCTTAGAGCCGGCTCCTTATCTCGAGCCGTCACGTGGGTTTTTTGTTTTTCTTTCTCTCAGCCTCTCTCTCGCACTTTTTCCCGCTTCACTCTGCACGCGAGCCTTGTGCTTTACGCTGGGCAGAGGGGGGAGGGGCGGTAGTTACACTCAGTAGCACAGGAACAGAGCCAGAGAGAGAGAAAGAGAGGCAGGGACAACAACATTAGAAAGGTATAGTAATCATCCACAACTATTTTCGGTTGCAGATGATAAAGGATTGAGAAAGTTTATTCATGCAGGTCCATATGACAGAGAATATGCATGTTCTTTTAGTTTTCATATTATAATTTATATTTAATTGTGTTGTGGTTTGCAGTGTTTTGTGTTCTTTTCACTTTAAATTTGTGAAAGGAAAAAGCTGAAAATTTAAATAGTTAAAACTTGAAATGTGAATAGTTGATTTTTGTATTATATGATTTATTTATTACATTTTATGTGGAGTGAATAAATAAAAGTATATTTACGGTGGCCCCTAGAGACAAAGCACATACAAACTTCAAATCACGTACGAACTCTGAAGCATGTACAAACTCCAAAACACGTAAAAACACGTACAAACTCCAAAACACGTAAAAACTCCAAAAACACGTAAAAACACGTACAAACTCCGAAGCACGTAAAAACTCAGAAGCATTTAAAAACTCAGAAGCACATAAAAACGCAAAACACGTACAAAAGACAACAGAAGTGCTCCAGGATGCTGGGCGCAGTGTTGAGCCTTTGTTATCTTGTGGCTACACAAGCCAGCAAGTACCAACGACCGGATTTGGTGTGTGGTAATAACAGGTAAATGAACTTTTTTTTAAATTATTTGAATATATATGAGTGCCTGTGTATAAATACACAAACAATACACACATGCTTTCAATTGTGTAATTTAAGTGATCTAGTAGCTCTGCTTTGGAAGTTCAGTTCATGCTAGAAATGTGTTTTGGAGTTTGTACGTGTTTTGTCTCTAGGGGCCACCGCATATATTTATATATAAACATATATAAATAAAACCACTTGTTTTTACGTTAGTAATTCCTTTTGTGCATAATTTTATATTATTGTTAATAATAAATTAATTAAAGCAACAAAACAACCTGAAGAGCCGGCTCTTTTTAGTGAGCCGAACCGAAAGAGCCGGATCTCTAAAAAGAGCCGGAAATCCCATCACTACTTTTGAGTATCTACGTTTGAGCCATCACGCTCGTAGAATCCACTCACCGAGGGAATAAAGGGCCAGACGGCAGAAGAGTCTGGATAAACCCTCCTCAGACAGGGAAGTGGAAGACAAGTCCCCCTCCATGGAGCTTTTCCGAGCACAGGAGACAAGGTCTGCTCGGCGTTTCTTACCAGCCAAACCCCGCCGCCAGTAAAGCCTGAGCTTTACCCAAATACCTCCTCTTCTCCCTCTCCTTCTCCGTGGTCTAGAGGAACCGCCGAAAGTGCCTAGCGAGGCTCCAGCTGATGGAGGCGGGTGGAAAATACCGGCGGAGGACGAAGAGACATTGTGAGGCACCATAGAGGATTGGATGGATAGCAAAGCCAGACGATCATACACCAAGGCAGCCAATACATCGTTAAAACTAAGTGAGAACAGCAGAGCAGAAAAAAATAACACAAAAGTAGCAGAGCGCGACAAACTGCACCCGGCAGCGGCAGAGCCAAACACAGGCGCCATCATACCTTTCTTTTCAAAAGGCCAGCAAGGGTTAACGGCTATAGTTGCATAAAAACTGTATGTCCTGTAGTGTTACATGGGTAATCTGCTGTCACCTCTGGAAACACACAAGGCATTAACCAATGAGCGGGTGGTTTCATGGCTGGATCCACCCCTCACTGCCATATCCAGGTTGGAAACAAGCAGTCGGTGATTTCACATTGGCCTCATCCATCTTTTATGTTGTCTGTGGTTATGCCTATGGGTTTAGCTTTTGCCACTGTATTGGTCTGAATGTGATATAACTCAGTGCACTCAATTTTTTTAGGACAATTACTCAGCTTGCCGTACACCTGTAGACCTGAGGGTTAAACTGGGACTGGGGAAAGGGGGGAACCTTTGTAGCTGTTCAGTGGCAGGAAATGACTAATCAGCTGACCCGTGCTGGTTCTGAGGTTTAATGCTCTTTGTGGATTTTACCAGCTGCATTCTAAAATATATGTGGAGATGTTACGTGAACCATCATGGCTGCTTTCCAACTCCTGGCCAATGTGACCTTTGTACAACTACAATTCCAAAAAAGTTGGGATGTGGTGTAAAAACATTTTATTCAGAATAGAACATAGAGAAAGCATCAAATGTTTCAGCTGAAACATTTTACTGCAGTCCTGAGCAAAACTTTAAGACCACTTGAAAAACGGCAAAAAATCCTATTTTGCATGTTTGGATCTTAACAAGGTTCCAAGTAGAGCTTCAACGTGCAACAAGGAGGAATGGGAGTGACACGAAACATTTTTGGATCATGCAATTTATTGAAAACAACACTTAAACTGAAACAGGCTGTTTCACAGCTGATCAAAAGTTTAGGTCCACATGCCTTAAGGCCAAATCTGTGTTAAAATGTGGATTCATCATTTTCTGTCAGGTAGTCTCACTGTCATGACGTTCTGATGGCAAAGGCAAAAAACGTTCCCCTTTGAACGTGGTCGGGTTGTTGAACTGCATGAGCAGGGTCTCTGACAGCGCGCCATCGCTGCTGAGGTGGGGACGCAGTAAGACAGTCATTTGGAATTTCTTAAATGATCCTGAGGGTTATGGAACAAAATAGTCAAGTGGAAGACCCAAAACAACTTCACCAGCACAGAGCCGAAGGATCCAACTGGCTGTCAAGACACTGGAAGATCCTCGACCCAATTTAAGGCCATTACTGGTGCCGACTGCAGCCCCATAACCATCAGACGGCATCTCAGACTGAAGGGCTTCCAAAACAAGAAAGGTCTTCAAAGGCCTCGTGTCCTTGGACGCCACAGAACTGACTGTTTGGACTTTGAGCGCCAAACATGGGACATTGAAAGGTGGAAGAAAGTTTTATTCGCTGATGAGAACACATTTAACCTTGATGGTCCTGTTGGTTTCCAACGTTACCGGCATGACAAGCAGATCCCACCCGAGGTGTTCTCTACGTTCCACAGTGGAGGGGGGACCATAATGGCCTGGGGTGCTTTTTCCTTCAGTGGAGCTTCAGGAGGTGCAGGGGCGTCAAACAGCTGCTGGCTGTGTCCAGATGTTGCAGAGAGTGTCCCTCATGACTGAGGGCCCTCGTCTGTGTGGTAACCACTGGGTTTATCAACAGGACAATGCTACAGTACACAATGCTGCAGGACAAAAGACTTCTTCTAGGACAATAACATCACCCTGTTGGACCATCCTGTGTGTTCCCCTGATCCAAATCCAACTGAGAACCTTTGGGGATGGGAAGTTTACAAAAACGGACAACAGATCCAGGCAGTAGATGCCTTCATGCGGCCGTCTTCACCACTTGGAGAAATGTTCCCTCTCACCTCATGGAAACACTTGCATCAAGCATGCCACAACGAATTTTTGAAGTGATCAACAATCACTGTGGAGCGACTCATTACTGAGTTCATGTTTGCAACATTGATTTCTGTTTTGGTGGGTTTACAGGTTTTTTGGAGGTGTGGTCCTAAACTTTGATCAGCTGTAAAACAGCCTGTTTCAGTTTAAGCATTGTTTGCATGCTCAAAAAAATGTTTTGTGTCACTCCCATTCCTTCTTGTTGCATGTTGAAGCTCGACTTGGTACCTCGTTAAGATCCAAACATGCAAAATAGGATTTTTTGCCATTTTTCAAGTGGTCTTACAGTTTTGTTCAGGACTGTATTTCATGAAAATGGCATCAACATCTTTCAAAACAATTGGGTCAGGGCAACAAAAACCTGGAAAAGTAAGTGGTGCTCAAAAGAAACAGCTGGAGTAACATTTAGCAGCTAATCAGGTTAACTAGTAAGTAACACAACTGGGTATGAAAAGAGTGTCGTGGAGAGGCTGATGAAAAAACTGCCAACAAACTGTGGTGCAGTTTCACAATTTTTTTCATTTTCTTTTTTTCATTTGTTTGTGTGATCTTTGGTCCTTCAAGCAGCACTGCATTAACAACAGACACGATTGTGTGGTGGAAATCGATGCATGGGCTCAGGAACACTTCCTGTGCTGTCCACACATGCAGGTTAAAGCTCCACCCTGCAAAGAAGAAGCCATATGTGAACATGATCAGTGATTCTCTGGACCAAAGCTCATTTAATTAAAATGGACTGTAGCAAAGTGGAAACCCGCTCTCTGGTCCAAGGAATACAAATACAAATTAGCATTTCCAGTAGGAGAAACGTTTCGTCACTCATCCAAGTGCAGGTTTCCCCAACCTTATAAACAGTACATTTGCCTAAAAACTGAAACTAGCACCACTGAACAACGGGCTGTGAGCTCAGTTTCTTCATCATTAATATGCAAATTGTCATGACCATTAATCAAAGACAGCCCAAAGCAGTAAAATGAATCCAAACCACAAAAATACAAAAATCAACAGTGAATCCCGCTGTTCTAGTGTGAGACTGTATATCCATCCTTAACAGATGATTTTGAAAGGTCCAGCTCCATCCTGAACGTTGCATCTTTGTGTTATCAGCCAGTGTTTCTTTCGAAGTTCAGCCTCATTGTTGTTACTGACAGCAGTGGCGAACCCTCTGCAGCTAAAATATTGATAGTCCTTTTTGTCATTTGGGTGTAGACAGGAAGGGAACTGCAAACTAAAATAAAGTGCTAAAAAGACATCATTCCAGATACCAAAAAAGTGACATTTATGGTTTGTTCATTTGCAGTATTCTGCATTGTCTTTAGTAGTGTCTAATGAGGGAAGCAAAGGGATGCTTTGCAAGTGTTAGATGAGGATTAGTAAAGAGGGAAAAGGGGAAAGCTGCAGTGTGCAGTCCTCTTGTGCAGCATTATTGCATAAGACGAACAACATGTGTGCCAGCCCTATCTCTCAGAGAATTGCTCACTGTGTGAGATCTTACCAAGATGCTTTGGAGTTACCCAATGCTGCCGTCTCATTTCTGCTTCCTCTGCTACTGTCACAGCTGTATTTGGTCTTGTCTTCAAACAGCAGTGTGAGGAAAGAATTCTTTTGTGTTCATAATTTGAGAAAGATTTTTGACAGTACCATGAATAGAAGACTAATTTTCACAATGAAGTATCTGCAGCACACACTGAAGACACACTCCTTGCCTTGTGTGTGGTGACAAAGTCTCAGGCCTAGACAGGAGAAGCTATCTGAGGTTAAGTTCCCAATACTATAGTTCTCCTATGTGATGGATGGATTCTGACTGTGTAGCAGTGCAGCCTGTGAAAAAAATAGTTAGATTTGGGGTTTTTTTCCTATTTCGTCATCTTTTTCTCCCTCACTCTCTTTCCTTTCCCTGCTTCCTGCTTCCTTTTTATCCACTGACCTCTAACAGGACACTAATGGGTCCATACGGAGTTGACCGGGCTGTTCATTCCATGGAGTTTACAGACTGTGAGAATGGCCTAGGTAAGTCTTTTCATACTTCTGTCCCCACACACCTCAACACTCGACTACTCTCCTTTGTGTTTGCAGAGGTCACATGTGTTGCTGCTTGTAGATGTTGCTCTGGCTCTTTAACTTCAATAAGATGCTCAACTTAAGTTCTTTCATTTTTTTCACTCGCACTTGTCTGACTGCTTACACAGCTCACGTCTGACTTAGGATCCGCATTCAAATAGTGATTACTTAAAAAGTAGCCAGTACTGTACTGTAACATATTTAGTAAAAAAATGTCCATGAAATGACGTTGACTTTAGTGATCCATTAGTTTGTGGACAAAGCACAGTTTCCATAAGACATTAAAGGAGAAGAACGATTTTGGAAGTTCCACATATGGCAAACAAAAACTTACCAACACCTACAGTAAGACCGCGCCATAGAAAACAGAATCAGCTTCACCCCGCCTCACCACCACATACAACCAGGGTTTGTACATCAAAATATGGATGTGCCATGGGCTCCCCAGTGTCAGCCATTGCAGCCAGCCTTTATAAGGAGGAAGTGGAAAGTAAAGCTTTTGGTTCTTTCAAAGGAACAGCCCCTAAAGACCGGCACAGATATGTGGATGACATCTGGGTCAAAATCAAAACCCAAGAAGTAGAAGAATAATAGTTTGCCATTTCTGGACTGTGCTGTATGCATTGAGGAAGATGGAAACCTCAACACTGAAGCTCACACACACAGACTAGTACCTACTCTTTGACTCCAAACATCCTGTGGAACACAAATTTGGAGTAATCAGGACCCTGCAACACCAGAGAGAAGAGAAAGAAAAGGAACACGCATGGATAGAAAGTTCTTAAAACATGTGGTTATCCCAACAGGACCTTCGTCAAATCAGCAAAGATGCATAGGAAAGAAGGTCAGCTGCGTAGAAACTGAACGACAAACGGAAAAACATTGTCATCCCTTGTGTAGCAGGTTTATCAGAGGAGAAGCTTCTCCAAGCACGACATCCACTTCAGGCTCGGCCACACACTCGGACAAAAACTTGTCCTCGTGAATAAAGCTCGTGCTTTCTGCAGGTGTGTCAACATAACCTGAGTTCTGAGAGAAACTGTTCCCCTCACAGGACGTAGTGGTCTGACACTTTATACCCAATAGTTGACCAAACACATACAAGCTGAGATGAAGCCATGGATTTAATAAAAAAACAACATTTTGGACCCAACAGAATTCAGTTCTTTACACCAAGTCTGAATCATCTACATAGCCTTATTCAACCATCCTCCACTAACCACTGGCGATGGAGCATGACAATGAGTAGATTAAATAATATTAGTCTGCGTTTTAAAGGGATTTGCAGAGTAGGTATCATGCTACAGATCACTGTGTTTGCCAAGCAGGGGAAGTAGGTCAAAGCCATAACCTACTTAACTGAGTGGGGTTAAGAATACAGGAGCTGCTGTTGTTTTTATCCTCCACTTCCACTGTCTACTACGCACTATCACTGTGCTGCTGCAACTTGTGCCTAAGCAAGAAAAAACAACTCATGTCCATGAATGCAACTACTGTCAAGCTGCCAAACATCACAGTGAAGCAAAACTGCTTTATATAGATATATTTATGTCCATATTTATACGTCCACACATATATATTCATGAGGTTGTGTAAATCTCCTCAGAACAGAACTGTATTACTCTATTATTGCTGACATGTCCAAGATGATGTCTTACATGATTTGATGTTTAGTAACGTTTGCAGAAGCTGATGGCATAAAGAACGTGTGCACTGCTGAGGCAACTTGTGATTTGGCAGTATATAAATAAAACTGAATATGTTTAAGTTCTGAACATACAGTTTGTAATTATTCTTGAAATGTAACATTTAAAGCAGTAATAAATATTAAATAACAGAATTCAGAGAGTCAGAGTACATAGGGCAGCTCTGTTTTCTCATTTATTTTGACAAATAAAAGAAATGCACACAATTTGTGTGCATTTTATATGCTTTTGTAAAGTGCGTACATGTATGTTATGCAATATATATTTGGCTAGGAAAATGAGAAATGGGTCCAGTGATTTACTGAGAATTTGAAAGTGAATATTTGGTGTGAACACCTTTATTGTTCTTCACTGCCTGAACTCTCTCAGGCAGCTGACAGACTGAGCATGACTCTGACTCTGTCATTTCTTTAAGTGTTCCTCAGGAATGGTTCTCCAGGCTTCTTGATGGATAGTCAAAGCTCTTCTTTGGATGTTCTCTTAAGATGACCCTCACTGCTTCAATAATGTTGAGGTCCGGGCTTTGAGGAGTCCAGTCCATAACCATCGGTCATGAACTGGCCACTGTGAGGGTTTTATTTTCTATCCAGTTATGCTTTTGGCATAACAGTGATTTTAAGTAATTGGTTGTGCTGTATTTATACATATGTGTCAGTGTCAAAGGTTTTTTGACTTACTGGAAAGCCAAAAAGTCTGAAGAATGAAGATGCGTAAAAGCCAACCTGTGTATCAATATGTGCACGCAGGTGAGAAGCAAAGCAACTAATTCCCATCCAACCTGAGCACATGCAGGTGAATACAGTGTTCTGATACATATATTAAAGTCTTAAGGCTTCCTTAGTGCACACATGTAGCTTTCAGCAGGGAGAAGGGCTGCTGTACACACTGTAGCATACAATCGCATATGGAGGACAGCACTTTTGAATCTCTCTGTTAGTGCAGCTGAAAGCAGCACAGCATCAGCCTGTGGGCAGGGGACGGTGTTTGCAGTGAAAATCGTGTCCGTCACAGTTCATTTTGTTGACATGTTGGCAGTATCTGCAGCTTGTGCTTTAAAGAAGACGGTTTTCAAAACTCACTCTCCCTACTCAACAGACATTTTATATTTCATGTTCTTGTGTTATCTGGGGAATAAGAAACCATTTTAAGAACCTCTTGTAATCACACTGAATAACCCCACATTTTATTTAGATCTGGAACATTCAGTTCTTGTGTAAGAAATATGCCCTTGACTCATTGTGAATGGGAAGTAATGATTCGGAAAGTAAATGCAAAGCTGAATAAGAACAAGGGATGCAAGTCTTTCATATTTGCTCCAGCTGCATGTTTTTCTTATCTGATGATAGATGAGGGGAGGAGACTGCTTTGAGGCTTAAAAGAACAAGAAACTGTTTTCCTCAGAGAAGAGTATAAAAGGATGGGAGGACTGAGACAAGGAACTTTAAAACCCCACTGTTCCACCAGGCGATAATTAACTCGAGCCCTTCACTCCAGACCCAATTAGTTGTAACACTCTGTGTTGGCTCCAGCAGGCCAGTGGAAGCCTTAAGCTAAAGAAGGCCTGATTTCAGCGTTAACTCTACTATATTCTCTGTGGAGTGCAGTGATGAAAGATCCACGTGCAGGAATCAGATGGGCTGTTGGAGCTGTAGAAGCTGTGTGTGTAAAGTGTGCATAAAACACATGAACGTGGAATCATTTTGTCCACTGATTCAGTTATAGTTACTGTTGCTTAAATTATTTACATTTAATTGGTAGTGATAAGATTATTACAATTATTATTATTCGTTTTCTATCCACATTGGAGTTTTGCTCCTTTGCATCATGCCGAAGCTGGAAACCTGGGTCCTCTGTAGCCAGTTAGAAAGATTACACAAGTTACCCTCTGAAGGTCTACTAGAAGCAGCACTTGAATGCAGCACTATAGACAATCCCTACTGCAACCATCACTGAGACTAATCAGCTGATCTGATCAGTATGATTCACGCCTACTGGCTGAAGAAGCTGACTGAACTCAATGAGGCTGCTAAAGGATGAAACGCACCCAGAATGGCTAACAGAAGGCCGGAAGGTCCTGATCCCCAAGGATCCCCAGAAGGGACTGGTCCTATCCAAATACCAGCCAATAACCTGCCTCGGTACCACATAGAAGCTCCTGTCAGGCATCATAGCAGCTAAGATAAACAGGCACATGGCTTGACACATGAGCAAGAATACCAGAGGAGAAACACTGGCTTCTGGTAGACATAGCAGTCACCTGAGACTGATTACCAGAAGGCCTATGACTCGATGCTCTACACATGGATCCTAGAACTATATAAGATCAACGGGACCCTAAAAGCCTTCATCAGAAACTCAATGGGGATGTGGTGTACAACACTAGAGGCCAACTTCAACCCAATAGCACAAGTCACCATCCATCATTTAGACTGGAGAAGTGTAGTCTGATGGTAACAAGAGAAGGAAGGTAGTCAGAGGGGACCATGCTACCAGAAGGCAACATGTAGACACTGAGGACAGCTACAAGTACCTGGGGATCCCACAGGCAAATGGGAAAGACTAGGAAAGCTGCAACCACCAAGTACCTGCAGAGGGTCAGGCAAGTCCTGAGGAGTCAGCTGAATGGTCAGAACAAGATCTAGGCTGTCAACACCTACAACCTGTTGGCGATCAGGTACCCTGCTGGGATAATAAGGTGACCAAACGAGGAGATAGAAGCCACTGACAATAAGACAGGGAAGCTCCTTACCGGGCATGGAGGGCTTCACCCCAAGTCCAGCATCCTGAGACGCTAAGTGGAAGGAAGGAGGCCCGGGACTACTGAATGTCAGAACCACAGTCCAGGATGAGACAACGAACATCCACGAGTACATCAGGAAGATGACTATAACTGACCGCGTGCTTAGTGAATACCTCAGTGCCGAGTATAGCCTGGAAGTCCTAAGGTCAAAATGGGAGACGCACCCTAGGGCGGTCAAGAATGACTGAGCTAAGATCCTGTGGGACTTCTAGATACACATGGACAAACTGGTGATGGCAAACGAACCAGACATAGTAGTGGTGGACAACCAGAGATGGCCGCAGTAATAGATGTAGCTATTAGAGATGGACTGATACCGATACGTAATATCGGATCAGTCCATCTCTAGTAGCTATACCAGCAATGTCAGGAAGAAGGAACACAAGAAGCTGGAGAAGTACCACCGGCTGAGAGAAGAACTCGAAAAATGTGGAAGGTGAAGCTAACAGTGGTTCCAGTGGTAACTGGAGCAGTGACTCCCAAGCGAGGCAAGTGGCTCCAGCAGATCCCAGGAACAACATTGGAGATCTCTGTCCAGAAGGATGCTGTCCTAGGAACAGTAAAATACTGAGCAGGACCCTCAAGCTCACAGGCCCACAGGGGCATTTCTTCTGTTTGGAATTGAATTGCTTCTTACTGTGGAAATGGTGTGGAACAGTGACATAGTGGTGGAGTGGTGATTTAGTGTACGGGGGAAAGTGCATTAAAGTAAGAGTGCTTTACATAAAGCTTGATCTGGTCATAAAGACTTTCTTCTATGCTTAGTGGTTGCAGTGGCACAGGTTTCAGAGACAGGAAAACACAGTCTAAATGCACACAGTCCAACCAGCTCGTTTTGTTTCAGAAATTCAATTAAGTTTTATTTATATAATGCCAAATCATAAGAGCAGTCACCTCAAGGGTAAAGACAATAATGCAGAGGGAAGCCCGTCAGTCAAATGAACCCCTTTGAGCTGTAAGAAATGTAACCAGGTCATAGATGGAAGAAATCTGACAACAGTGTGCCAGGAGACATGAACCTCTGTCTGTTGTGCTTGAGCAGGTTTTTGCAGGACTGTCATTAACCTGGAAATCAGAGTGTTCCCTATGATGCATTGTTTCCAGGCAGTGACTCCACTGTCATCATTTTTTACAAGGCACAAAGTGGCTGGAGGGCAAAAAATCATTAAAGAAACACTGGAAAACCCATTAAAGTACTCTTTTTCTATCTCTCTCTCTACAGGAATTAAAGTGATAGGTGGAGTGAAGGAGCTAACAGGAGAGGAGTTTGGAGTCTACGTCAAACGGATTTTACCAGGTGGCCTTGCTTCAACTGATGGTAAGACTTGAAATCCAGAAACCTTTGGTCAGACTGTGCTAGAACAGCACAGTCTGAATTTAGACTAGTTACTTTGACCCCCAACACAGAAGATAATATTTCTAGAACAAAGGCAGTAAAAGTTTCGACTTCCGCCTCTGAATTGGGGCGATAAGAAAAAGAGAAAATACTTGTGGGACTATAAATGTTCAGTCATTCTCCAACATCTCTGTTGGAGAATGACTGAACATTTATAGGCTCTATGTGAAGCAGTATTACTGAATGGGTAATTCCTGAATATTTCCCAGAAAGTTCAAAAGAGGTGAAGAGGACCAAGTTGGCTTGGCCTATAGAAAAGCCACATAACAGTACAGCAGTTATTTGTGGACATTTCCATTGTCTCCTCCGATATTTCACAGCAACACCTTGAACATGTCTGTTGAGACCAAGCATGCAGTCTGCAGCAGTGCTGGTGTTATTTTAAATGCACAAATCCTTTGTTTGTGCCTTTACTACATAATGTAGAAATTTAGCGAGCCCTTGTGCTAAATTTTCCCATTCATGAAGATCATGTGAATGACTCCAAAAGCCAAAGAATAGAAATGAACGTTGACAGTGGCCTGACTGAAGACCTTTGCAGTGAGAACAAGTATTTTTGGAGCATATCTCCTGTGAGTATTAAAACATGAATAATATACACCACAAGATTGTCTTGGCCTACTTTTTGTGTATCGCACCATGAATGATGGATATAGGGCAAAGAGAGAAGTGTCTGTAAAAATTGTTGTTTGTTTCTTACAGCTTGTCCAGAACACCACATATGCTTGACTTTAGTTAGGCCACATTCTTCTTCAGTTGCTGGTATACAGATCAAAGGGTTTTGCTGTATTGTCGCAGTGCTGGTCTCTTCCTGACCCACCAGTCTGACATTTAAACTGCAGTCAGAAGAGCTGAGCTCACAGTTCACATCCCCGACTCCTCACTAAGATTTTCATGTCAATTCCAAGTGAGTTCACACTAAAATGTGCAAGATGCTGCTGTTTAACTCATAACTGAGTCTCATGTTGGTTTAAAGCTGAGGTACGCAGCATGTTTGGTGTCACTAGAGGGAAAAAAATCCATCATAACCATTCAGCATGTCTGTCAGACATCTAACTCAGTGAACACAGTCTTTGAAGTGGCCAGATAAATGTTACCATGAGCAGGTTCAGACTACGGCACACAATGTGCAGAATCAAAGTCCTCAGCATCAAACGGATGGTCTTTAATCCCAGTGGAACTCTCTACAGTCTTCTTGTTCTCATTTACTGTACAAGGATATTTGGCCTGCAGACTAGGGTGGAGCCACGGATCAAACCACTAAGTAGATGTAGATGACTTGCTCTACCTCCTGAGCTACAGCCACCCCCCATGGCTGGATGGACTTCATATCATAAATCCCTTTTTCTGTAAGACACATTCATGGGTCCTATAGGATATAAGGCAAAAAGAGAGTTCATTTAGTTCCAGCGAATTTGAAAGGGACTATTTGGGAATATTTCTTCTTCAGCCCAGCCTAAACTCTCTGAGGCAGCTTTCTGTCATTTCTTTCAGTAGTCTTCAAGAATCGTTCCCCAGGCTTCTTGAAGGACATTCAAAGCTCTTCTTTGGATGTTTTTGCCTTTTGGTCTGTTCTCTGTCAAGATAATCTCACACTGCTTCAGTAATGTGTGGGCTTTGGGGAGGCCAATCCATGACCGAAACAAAACTTTGAAAGAAGCTCGTATAATGGAACAAGGACTCACTCTGAGAGTGAAAACCTCAGCCAAGCAGCTCACTTTCTGGGTAATATTTCATTTGAAGTGAACAATGTTGTATTTTGTTTTCTATGTTCTTTTTAAACTTACTCTAAGACGTTTGCAGAAGAGTAAAAATCAGATAACTCTAGCAAAACTGAGGTTTTCTTCGATTACACAAACGTGATACAGTAATGGATAATTGTTATTGATTTAGAAATAACTGAGCATGAATAACTTGAGCTTATTATATAATATTATATTGCATTATATATAACTAACCTGGCAGCTCATTCTCTTGACAACACTTTCTTTAAAGATATAACACGTTTTGGGGTCAACCCGAAAGAAAGAAACATCCAAAATGAACCACTGCTGTCCAGCTGACAGCTCCCCTCTGCACTTGCATGTAATCTGTGTTTAACCTTTCACAGGAAACCTGATGCCAGGGGACCAGATCTTGGAAGTGAATGGGGACAGCCTAGTAGGTGTCACAAGTGAAAGGTAATCTGCTAAAGTCACTGCTCTCATGTTAACAGTAGTGATGCTGGAAGACAATCTGTGTAAATGTGTTTGCATGTGTTTCACAGAGCTGTGGATATCTTGAGAGCAGCCTCTGCAACCAATCACATGCGACTTCTTGTAGCCAGAGATGAGGAAGCAAAGTAAGCAGAAGTCTGTCTACAGTCCTGTGTGTTAATGCCACTGTTTCTCTGCAGACTATAAAAATGAGCTTGTGTGTGGTAGTCAAAATCATTTTTTTTGCCCTAAACAGCAGTAATGCCCCCTAAATGCTGTTCAAAAAGGAGTACTGTCTTGGTTTACTGTAGGTCCTGCTTTTGTAGAGGGCCCAAAGGTTCTGTGAGTGATGTGAGGGAGCCAGGCTATTAAATGATCAGTTCTCAGGCCTTGCTGTCTAGTCGAGCAGTGGAGTATTTGGGTGCATTTCATGATGCCTACAGAAAGACCATGAACTTGCACCTGTACAACTGTTTAAAGGGAATCAAACTCCCAGCAGGTTTGAGAGTTGATTATTAAATCCTTCCTTAAGCCACAAAGTTTCGTTTCTGTAGTGCTGGCAATGCAGAGCAAGTGCCTGTGGTTTGTGGCTGGATTAGTGATGCAGCCACAGGCCGATGTATCTGGTCCATCAAGAATCCCTTTTTTATACTGTCAACAAACAAAAAATCCACTTTGTGGACAGGGGTGGTAAATGGTAAAATGGCCTGTATTTATATAGCGCTTTACTAGTCCCTAAGGACCCCAAAGCACTTTACACATCCAGTCATCCACCCATTCACACACACATTCACACACTGGTGATGGCAGCTACATTGTAACCACAGCCGCCCTGGGGCGCACTGACAGAGGCGAGGCTGCCGGACACTGGCGCCACCGGGCCCTCTGACCACCACCAGTAGGCAACGGGTGAAGTGTCTTGCCCAAGGACACAACGACAGAGACTGTCCGAGCCGGGGCTCGAACCGGCAACCTTCCGATTACAAGGCGAACTCCCAACTCTTGAGCCACGATCGCCCCGGGTGTCACTAGGGGTGGGTTTAAAAAAATCAATTTCCCTGATTTCATTTTGAATAATGCATTCATTAAATCCTGAATCGATTTTTAAATATTTATGTATTTTACCAGAAATGCCAGAATCTCAGGTTAAAGCTCACAAAACTGTTTCAACAATCACCAAACAGCTAAAACAGTAAATGAGAGCAGGTAAACAAGTTCCCTTCAAAAATGTAAACACAGAGCGTGGAGCCCCCCCGTTCTACTCACAGATTCTGATGCTGCAGGTGTTGGGTCTGTGTTTCCACAAGCCCCGCTAGTTTAGAAACGTATTCTCGTTAACGACAAAAACAAGACGAACATCTTTTACTTGCTAGCAAGGGAGGCCCCGGCCGGTGTCTCAGAAAGCTCTCTGAATCCTACCGTAGACTGACCCCAACAACGGCCTCCTCTTGCTGCCTTTTATTGGCATGACAGTTACAATACAACACAAGCACCTCCCACCTAAAACCCCCAAATGGTTCTAAGACAAGGCACTGTGTGTGTGTGTGTGTGTGTGTGTGTGTGTGTGTGTGTGTGTGTGTGTGTGTGTGTGTATTTGAGTGAGTGTGTGAGAATGTGTGTCTCTCTGTGTGAGTGACTTCCAACTGTTTCTTTCTTTTTTTTTCTTTTTTATTAAGGATGAAGTTTTTATCCACGTTTTTATTTTATTCTTTTTTTTAGTGAAAAAGGGCACTTAAAAAGAGAAGAAGAGAAAACAAGCAAAAAAAAACAGAGCAACATACTAAACACAACACCATCACGTTAATCTAGCTAAGTGTAAACAGCAGTAAATACTAAATACTGAATGTTGTTGATAGAGGTGTAGTTTATGTCTATGAACAGTGAACACCCGTGTGCACACTTGTGTGGATCAGCGCGCTTGTATTCAAAAGGTTTCCCCATGTAATGGTCTGCTAGAGCAGACTCTGTATTCCTCGTCCACACGTAAATGCAAAAAGGGAGTTTTAAAAAAAATCTCAGTTTTCGGTGATTCGAAACGTCGTTTATGTGGACGAAACAGCTGCGTTTTCAAAAATACCCATGTAGGTGTGGACGTAGCGTAAAAGAGTTAGTAGTTTATTTTCTTACTACCTGTAATTTATTGCAGATTACTTGTATTTGCTTAATTGTTTACTAAATGTTTGAGGTGTGAAATAAACCGCAATGGAGCAAAATATGGTTGTGTGTGGTTGGAGGATGTGCGCGTGCGTGTGCTTGCACGCGGGGGGGCGCGAACATTTTTCTTGTAAAACAAAGGGGGGCCCAGCAAAAAAAAGTTTGGGAACCACTGTGCTAGAGGATGTAGAGAGCCATAGCCCCGTCCCCCAGGGCATGAAGCAGGCATGGAGGCAATCCAGCCTCCAGACATCCAGAGGCCCCAGAGTGCGAGAGCCCAAGGGGGACCACCGGAGGGGCATCTGTGCCACCCTCCTGGGAAGAGCTGAGGAGAGCCCCAGATGAGGGGTCACCCAGTAGCCACGGAGCAGAAGCCAGAGGGGGCTGCAGTGGCGTGCCCGCTGGCCCTGCCGGCAGCCAGCTGTGCCAGAGTGAACCGAGCCGGAGGCCCGAGGGCCCCCTTTGCCCCAGGAAGAGGCCTGACCGACCAACAGGCACCAGGCCCCACCAAGTAGTCACCGGGAGTGAGCTGGTACATACCTGAGCGCCCAGCCCCGGACACCAAGAACCACCAACGTACCGACCCCTGAGGGCATCAGTTACCGGCAGGGAGTTTGGTGAGGGGAGATAGGCCTTGGAGGGCCTGGGAGTTCCCAGAGAGGTGGAGTCTAAGACCCGACCTGACATATAGACACAGACAAACCGGCACACACAGACACAAACATGCATTACCACCCTCATGCACACATATACAAATACTCAGCATTCACTCAACGTAGGGATAGACATACATGGACACTGTACACACAATCACACTCCCCAAACAAACTCTATACCCCAGGTCCAGGTACCCTCACCCCTGGAGGGGGAAACGGCACCTAGACCCAGGAGATGTTACCCTTTCCCCCGGGGTGGAGGCAAGCAGACCGCCCCAGGCTCCACAGCAGCAGGGAGGCCCCGCATCCCAGATCCCAATCGGACGGCCAACACCTTCTCCCAGCCCCAGATGGCCAGCAGAGAACAGGGGTGTGTGAAGACCCCATACCTCCCCCCTCTCGCTCAAGGTGGATTTAAAACACGGGAGAGCATGGTGCTGCTGCCAGAGAGCAGCAGGTGTTAGCACGGCCCCTCCCGAGAACCCTCAATGTCTACATGGATTTAAAATTGAGAGGTGGGCACCGGCGCCAGAGGTGGGGTTGAATACACAGACCGTCCACTGGACGCTGTTAACGTGCCCACCCTCAAGGCCCTATATGTATGTGTTATGAGACTGTGAGTAATGTGGATGTCTGAGTTGTGGAATAAAATTGAGGCACAGGTTGCCAGAAGGGGACGGGGGGGGATGCCTCCCCTGCACCCTGGTGACACACCCGCACCCCAAGGCCCTACTAGAGTGGGTGGGTGCGTTGGAGCGGGAAGAGGGAGGCAGCCTGGGATGGGGAGGAAAAGAAGGGAGGAGCAAGATGCCCCTCCCTGGGGCCAGCTCCCCCGCTGACCCCAATAGGCACCCCCGTCCTTCGGCACCCACCAAGGCAAGGGAGCCCACGCCCATCAAGATCTGGGCCTACGGCAGCAGGATCACCCAACCCCACAGGACCCGGGGCAGCCCACCTGACCCCACCACAGAGGAAACTGTACCCACCCTAATATTTAATCATCTCCCAGACTGCACAAGACAGTAGACACCCAGGTTAAGTTTATTCCCCACCTCTCCTATACTCTCCCCCACCTGCAGAGTGGACTCCTGCAAGGATGGAACAAACTCCCTGTCAGTTAAAGAGCCCCCCAGTTAGGCAGATGCGCCAGAGGCCCCCTGCGCCAAGGCTGAGCCCCCGTGCACCCACCCGCCCACAACCTCGGCAACACACCAACAGGGACCTAAGCCCCCAAGGCCCAGCCAGAGCCCCAGCACGGAGGCGAAGCACCCCCGAACCCCAAGCCCCCACGCCTGCCCCGGATTTACTCAGGGGCAGCCAGGCTACCAGGCCAGTAACCTACGTCCACCAGCACAGACCCTCCCCAGCCCTGCTGCACGCAGCCACAAGGAGAACACCCTCTAAGAGCAACCAGAGCCACTAACCAGGTTATGACCACAACCCCTGGGTTAAGCCCTCCAGGGATAACGTCCCTAGGGATTCTCCAGACGCCCTAAGCCCGTCCCTACCTCCACATCAACCACAATGGCGAAGGCGGGACCAAACAATGACCCCCCACCCCCGCTAGGTGATGGCGCCTATCTGGTTATTCCAGATAGGTGTACGTTTGCATGGGATTAATGAAGACTCCGTTATTTTTAGAAACTCCCACCATGCTGTCAGAGAAGAACTGATGTTGATGCTTTTGAACCATTCATGTCTTTTGATGTTTGAGCTGATAAATGGTAGGTCTGAGATCTCTAGATCATTGCATAGTGCCTGTTCAACATCTAGCCAGGGCTCATCTAAGAAGGTACGTTTTAACCATCCTGAGATGAACTGAAGCCTGTTGGCTAAGAAATATTGTTGAAAATAAGGTAGTCTAATCCTCCTTTATCCTTGGTTCTTTGAAGTGTTTTTAAGATGATACGCGGGGGTTTATCTTTCCAAAGGAATTTAGAAATATACGAATCCAGAGATCTGAACCAATCTTGTGATGGTTTGTTAGGGATCATTAAAAATAAGTAATTTATTTTTGGCAAGTTCATCATTTTTATAGTGGCGACCCTTCCCATGAGTGATATGGGTAAAGATTTCCATCTAGTCAGATCGCCTTCTACTTTCTTTAGAAGTGTGATGTGGTTTAATTTAGTTAAGTCTGAAAGCTTAGGAGAGACATTAATACCTAAATATTTAATATTTCCAGATTGTAGTGGGGCAGAAGAAGAATTATGGAAGGAGCAGTTAATTGGAAGAACTGTAGATTTTGACCAGTTAAGTGAATAATCTGAAACACCTGAAAACCAGTTTATTAGAGTAATTACCTCAGAAAGGTTGGTTTGTGAGTTTTGGGGAAAAAGCAACACATCATCCGCATAAAGGCTGATTTTATGTTCCACGTTCTTGCATTTTATGCCCTTAATTACTGAATTCCGTCTAATTGCTGCTGCTAGTGGTTCAATAAAAATTGCAAACAGTGAAGGGGAGAGTGGGCGTCCCTGCCTGGTGCCCCTCAGGAGACAGAAGCTGGAGGATGTCTGGTCATTTGTTCTGACACAAGCTGTTGGGGAATTATATAATATTTTTAACCAGTTAATGAAAGAGGTTCCAAAACCAAATTTGTTTAAAGTTGCAAATAAAAATTTCCAGTTAACTCTGTCAAATGCTTTTTCTGCGTCTAGAGATAATATTGTGGTTTCAATGTTTTTACTGTATGAGTAGTCTATTAAATTAAGTAATCTACATGCGTTTGTTGATGAGTGCCTACCTTTTATGAAACCAGTTTGGTCAGGATGAATTAAGAGGGGGTTTATTTTCTCTAATCTTTTTGAGAGAGCTTTGCAGATTATTTTGAGGTCTACATTTATAAGGGATATTGGACGATAGCTTGAGGGAAATAAAGGGTCTTTGCCTGGTTTTATCAGGAGACTAATGTTGGCAGAATTCATATTTGGTGGTAGTCTGCCATTTTCCTTGATTTCCTGCAACATTCCGTGGAATACTGGTGCCAGAATTGTCCAGAATTCTTTGTAGAATTCTGCAGGAAAGCCGTCTGGACCTGGAGCCTTATTATTGGGCATACTTATCAGGGCTTCCTGGAGTTCACCCGATGTCAGTGGCGAATCCAGTGCCATTGCTTGACTGTCTAGTAATTTTGGAAGAATTACGTTGTCAAAAAACTGATCAATTTCATTTTTAGATGGGTTTATTTGTGGTGAATATAGAGTTTCATAGAAATCCCTAAAAATGTTGTTTATTCTTCCAGGGTCATATATTGTGTTTCCTGATAAATCTTGAACACCCAATATAGTTTTTTTCTTTATTTATTTTTAACTGGTTAGCTAGCAATCGACCTGATTTGTTACTGTGTTCAAAATTCTGCAAGCGAAGTCTTTAAAGTAAAAAGTAAAGTGTGCGTGTTAGTCCCCAGAGGGAAATAGTTCCTCTGCATTTAACCCATTCACTCAGTGAAGCAGTGGGCAGCCACCAGTGCAGCGCCCGGGGAGCAGTGTGTAGGGACGGTACCTTGCTCTTTGTACTAGGAATTGTGTTTTTTATTAATAATTTAATTTAATTCTAGTTTTGTTTTGCGTATTTTGTTCATTATTTCTTTATTCTTGGTCGCACGCGTAGGTTTCTTCTAAGGATTTGATGTTTTTTTCTAGTTCCTGAATATTTTTGTTTTCTTCTTTCTTTTTGTGTGATGAGAAATAAATTATTTTACCTGTCATCACAGCTTTCCCTGCCTCCCATAGAACAGAAGCTGATGTTTCGGGAGTGTCATTAAAGTCTAAATATGAAGTCCACTCTTTTTTAAAATATTTGATAAAGTCTTCATCTTTGAGCAGCAATGTATTGAATCTTCAGTTTTTACTTGGTGTAGCGTTCTTCTTATGTATTAGTGTTAAAGATACAGGAGCATGATCGCTGACAGCTATAGGGTGAATCTCAGTGTCTGAAATGTCGTTCAGCAGTGAGCTGCTGACCAAAAAATAATCCAGACGAGAGTAAGAGTGATGGACATGTGAGAAGAAAGAATATTCCTTACTGGTGGGGTGAAGGGAGCGCCATGCATCGCAAAGACCAAAGTCGCTCATATACTGTTTGATTATATTTGTGGACTGCCAGTTACGCTGAGTTCCCGCTGTATTGAGCCTATCCATGTCTTCATTTAGTCCAAGGTTGAGGTCACCTCCAAGAACAAGTGTGCCATCTAAGTGTTCAGAGAGTGCACTGAAAAAACCGTGAAAGAATGAGGGATCATCAACATTTGGACCATATATACTTACAATACATAGCTTTTTGTTAAATATTGATAATTTAATAATAAGGATTCTGCCCTCTGGATCTATAACTGTATCGAGTACTGTAAAATTAACATTTTTATGTATTAAAATTGCTACTCCCCGTTGTCTAGAATTATAACAGGCTGCAAACACGTTAGGAAACTCAGGTGTTTTAAGTTCGTTTAAACCTGTGACAGGTCTGTGAGTTTCTTGTAATAAAACAACATCTGCCTGTAGTTTTTTAAGCTGGTAAAATATCTTTAACCTCTTTCCTCTGTTGCCAGCTCCATTTACATTCCATGTGACAAACCTTAGTGTTCCCATAATTGTGTGTGTACGCTGGGTGTTTCGTTTAGACAGGTGGAGAGAATGTGGAAACATCCCTTGTTTGTAAATAGAAAGAGAAAGAAAAATGTGTGGTGAAAGGCTCCATAAGTCTGACTATGTGTGTGAATATTCACTAATATGAACAAGCGTGGCTTGCGTGTGTCCTATAAGTCTGTGTGCGCTGTGAGGCTGGTGTAAATGTGCTGCCGTTGAGCGCATGTGTTTGCGTGATCGTGGTGTGTGAATATGCAGAAATAGAGGGTGTTGTTTGTAGGTGAGTGGGGAAGTAGGTGATCACAGCAGTGAAAGACATGAGAAAGGAAAAAAAAACACGAGAACGGTGAGCGTTAACAAAAAAAAGAAAAGAAACGGAAACATTCCAATTAAAGCAATGATGGAGGGTGACGATGTTATATCTGCTATGACATCATACTGATATTACTAGGTTAAACCCATGTTAAAGGAGAGAGTGTGAATGAATAAGAAAAGAGTGTAGCGGGTTCTTATCTGGAGTGCAGTCAATATAACCACGGAGTGGTGTCGGGGTCGCGGTAGAGCTGTCCGTCCACGTAGAGCCGGTCCACGGCGAGCCGGTCCACGGCAATGACAGCGCGGGAGCCTCTCTGGATGAAGCTACGTCGAACTGGGAACAGGACCTTGCGTCGTTCCAGGATCTCTTTGGGGAACTGGTCGTTCACGCTGAAGTCCGTTCCTTTCAGCTCCGCCGCGACTCTTCACCTGTTCCTTCTGTTTGAATTGGCCGAATTTGGCCACAATTGGACGTGGTCTCCCACCTCACGGCCCCCAAGCGATGCACTCTTTCGAAGGCAATGTTCTTTACAGTGTCCTCTGGCAGCTTCAGGTGGGTTTTAATGAAGCTTTTCACCGTTGCTTCCCCGTCCTCTCCGGCAGATTCTGGAATACCAGAAAACACAAGGTTGTCTTGCATGCTACGGGCTTGTAGGTCGATAACGGACTCTTTTATTTTTTTATTTTCTATGTTTAACTGGGTCACGTTATTGGTGAGAGATTTGACCGACTCCCGTAGCGTTGACTCCAGGATGTCTGCAATGTCTTTGCCAGCAGGCGATGTTATGCTGGGGGAGTCTGCCGGGCGACATCTCTTCGATGACGGCGTCTCAATTTTGGCCGGAGAAGATGCACTCTGGGCCTTCTTCATTACTAAATCTTGGAAGCACCGGTCGATGTAATCTTGGAGAGCGTCTAAACTCTCCCCGTTGTCCTCCAGGGTTTAGAGATGATAGGACAGATGTTGTTAGTTATATGACAGTTGGTTAGTTTATTTGGTAATACTGAAGCTTAAAGAAACTTTATTAAATTTTACGCTACCATTCGCTTTTTTTCCGCCAAATCTCCGGCGTCTGACGTCACCTACAACATGGGTCGCTTACCTTTTCCGGTCACTTCCGTCACTTACCTCTTGCAGTGTTCCTTCCTTACCTCCGCAGTGTTCCTACTTCCAACTGTTTCTAACAACATCCTTAGTCATAAAATGGCAATCTCCCCCACACCCAATATATGGTTCAATTCCTTCACACAGTGAAGCCATAAAAAGGGCAGGAAGCTTACCAAACATCAAACAACCCTTCACAAGGATGTGCTTGTGAAGGGACCTCGAGAGGCTGGGGAGGGGGACAAAGGAATTCCTTTCATCACAGAGTTGAAACAATGTAGAGATGGTAAGCATAAAAATGACAGCATTTAACAATTCACTTTAACAGCAGGTTTCGTTACTCTCCGACTAAAATTCACTGAACCAACAGCAAAAGAAGATCAAACTACGCTTCACGTTTGAAAACCATCATCATGAATTCTCTCTTACTGTTTTGCTTCCACCACAATGAAATCACACTTCCTGCACAGCTCTCTCTGTACTTCAAGACTAGTTTACCATCAAAAATCTGTTTTCTGCATTCTGCACCAGTCTACTGTTGTGTGCAGTGTTGTCGCCCGCTGTTTTGTTTTTTTTTGTTTTTTAAAATGACCTTTGACAAGAAAGTCTCATTTCTGCTGTTCAATACCAAAAAAATATAAACTTTTACAAATGATGCCAAGTTGCAATTCTCTTAGCTGTGTCTCTAATCAAACCTCTGTAACTTTGCTCTGCTTCACTTCAGCAGCATCAGGTGATGTTCAAATGTTGGTTCATGCTTTTCTTCAGTTTTTGTTCTACTGCAGAATATTTTTAAGGTTATCTGCTAAAAAAAAGCCAGGCCAGGAAAGTCGCCTTCATGTTTCTCTCCCAACGCTGCTTAGCTTCTGAGATCACAGCCATAGCACCCTGAGATCGCCCGATCTCGTCTGATCAGTTACTTTGACACAAAGGCATCCGCTGTGGCCTGGGTGGGTGGTTGGTGAGAAGTTCAGCCATCCGGGAGGGGCTCAGAGTAGAGCTGCTGCTCCTCCACATCGAAAGGAGCCAGTTGAGGTGGTTCGGGCATCTCAATTTCAATTCAATTTTATTTATATAGCGCCAAATCACAACAAAAGTCGCCTCAAGGCGCATCTGACAAGGATGCTTCCTGGGTGCCTCCTGGGTGAGGTGTTCCGGGCATGTCCCACCGGGAGGAGGCCCCAGGACAGACCCAGGACACGCTGGAGAGATTTTAATCTCTCGGCTGGCCTGGGAACGCCTTGGTGTTCCCCTGGACGAGCTGGAGGAGGTGGCTGGGGAGAGGGAGGTCTGGGCTTCTCTGCTTAGGCTGCTGCCCCTGCGACCCGTCCCCGGATAAACCGGAAAAAGATGGATGGGTGGATGGATGGATGTCGTCCGCTGTGATGCTCACACCTCTGATAAAGTCTCACAGTGTCAGCTTTCTTTTTATACATAGATATAAAATATGGATATGTGCTGATAAATGATCAGAATTATAATCTTTCTGACTGAAAATTGAATTAAATTGAGACCTTGTGAATCAGAATTGAATCCGTTATAGAAATCAGTGAAATCACACAGCATCTTGAAGCAAACTCAACCACTACCAAATGACACCAAATGAATTTTAGGTGTAGAAGCAACGAACAACTTTCTTTGAGTGGGTTTCATGTCTCACTATTGAGGCATCTGCCAGTGTTGTCACAGAGTTATGGTTACATTAGGGATACATGTCCAAAAAAGGCGTTCGTCTTGGGCTCAATTTGGGTCAGATCTAATGGACTAAAAACAGTTTTTGATGACATTGAACTAAAAGAAATTGTGGGTGTTCCAGTTGCAGCCTGAACAGCAGTGTTTTCTGGCCTGTTTGTTTTTGTTTTTGGGGGGGGGGGGGGGGGGGGGGGTACATGTGCAAAGCAAACTAGCACCAAAAAAGATGGATCCAGTTTTATTCCTTTTGTTTAACACACCAGCTCCACTCAAACAACTCGTGAATAACAAGCTCAAAATGAGTGGAACACATGATGCCTGAACTGTGCTGACAGTACCATACTAGCATTACTCCTGGCTGGTAGTATTAGTGTTGAACCAGCTTTCTAATCTGACTATGGCCAGTCTGAGTGAAAACAAGGTCAGTGCCAGCTGTCAGCATTGGCCTTGTCTTCCCTTCAAATCCACTGCACACAACGTGATCCGTGACAAAGGTAGTAGAGGATTTGCATATTTAAACAGCGAGACTTTGCACACTAGTGTCAGCCATGAGCTTTACTTAAAAATGCAATATTCTGCGTGTTCAGTGAAGACAGCGTGACAGTTGGGATTTATACCTCGGCTGTTGGAGAAGATACATGCCAGACTGAAGTCATCACTGGCAGAGTCCTCATATACAGGGTGGATATGTAGAATTACAATGTTGTGTGTAGTGTAGTACCTATTTCTCTGAGGCCAAGCTGTGTCAGCAGTGAGGTTGCCTCAGCCACTCTATCCTCCCTTCTCCATCTCTTTGTGTTCTGCGCAGAGGATGTGACAGCAGAGTCGGGGAGGGGGAGAGCTTAACGGAGACGATGCTTTGGATGATGAGCATTGTATGTTAATCTGCACTGTGTGCTTTAACTACCCTGCAGCCCAGAGGAGCTGGCGGGCAGACAGCAGTAGTGCTGGGGACTGGGAGTCGGGATTATTCGTCTCTATCTTTATATCTGTCTACACCCCCACCCCGACACAAATACAACCCAGATGTGTCCCAGCATGTGCTGTTTGCTTACCGTCAGCAAATTACAGTTAAAAGGAAAAACACTTATTGATAAGTTAAGCCTTTTCATCTGCAGCATTGTGCTTTGTGAGAAGCATTCTGTAAACACGTTTTCATGTTTTAGTGAAAGAGAACAGACGGCAACACAAACTAACCCAAAGTTCAGTTCAATCCATGACTCTGAGATCACAACAACAGCCAGCTGAAGGTGACTGAGCCTAAATATGTCTCTCTCTCACAAAGACGCACGCACGCACTCACACACACACGCAGAGACACACGTACATGCAGAGACACACGTACATGCAGAGACACACGCACAGACGCACACACATGCAGAGACACACGCACATGCAGAGACACACGTACATGCAGAGACACACGTACATGCAGAGACACACACAAAGACGCACACACATGCAGAGACACACGCACATGCAGAGACACACGTACATGCAGAGACACACGTACATGCAGAGACACACGTACATGCAGAGACACACGTGCAGACGCACACACATGCAGAGACACACGTACATGCAGAGACACACGTACATGCAGAGACACACGCACATGCAGAGACACACGTACATGCAGAGACACACGCACAGACGCACACACATGCAGAGACACACGTACATGCAGAGACACACGTACATGCAGAGACACACGCACATGCAGAGACACACGTACATGCAGAGACACACGTACATGCAGAGACACACGTGCAGACGCACACACATGCAGAGATACACGTACATGGAGAGACACACGTACATGCAGAGACACACGTGCAGACGCACACACATGCAGAGATACACGTACATGCAGAGACACACGTGCAGACGCACACACATGCAGAGACACACGCACATGCAGAGACACACGCACAGACGCACACACATGCAGAGATACACGTACATGCAGAGACACACGTACATGCAGAGACACACGTACATGCAGAGACACACGCACATGCAGAGACACACGTACATGCAGAGACACACGCACAGACGCACACACATGCAGAGACACACGTACATGCAGAGACACACGTACATGCAGAGACACACGTACATGCAGAGACACACGTGCAGACGCACACACATGCAGAGATACACGTACATGCAGAGACACACGTACATGCAGAGACACACGTGCAGACGCACACACATGCAGAGACACACGCACATGCAGAGACACACGCACAGACGCACACACATGCAGAGATACACGTACACGCAGAGACACACGTACATGCAGAGACACACGTGCAGACGCACGCACATGCAGAGATACACGTACATGCAGAGACACACGTACATGCAGAGACACACGCACAGACGCACACACATGCAGAGATACACGTACATGCAGAGACACACGCACATGCAGAGATACACGTACATGCAGAGACACACGTACATGCAGAGACACACGCACAGACGCACACACATGCAGAGACACACGTACATGCAGAGACACACGTACATGCAGAGACACACGTACATGCAGAGACACACGCACAGACGCACACACATGCAGAGATACACGTACATGCAGAGACACACGTACATGCAGAGACAGACGTACATGCAGAGATACACGCACAGACGCACACACATGCAGTGACACACGTACATGCAGAGACACACGTACATGCAGAGATACACGCACATGCAGAGACACACGCGCAGACGCACACGCAGACGCACGCACATGCAGAGATACACGTACATGCAGAGACACACGTACATGCAGAGATACACGCACATGCAGAGACACACGTACATGCAGAGATACACGCACATGCAGAGACACACGTACATGCAGAGACACACGCACAGACGCACACACATGCAGAGACACACGTACATGCAGTGACACACGTACATGCAGAGACACACGCACAGACGCACACACATGCAGAGACACACGTACATGCAGTGACACACGTACATGCAGAGACACACGCACAGACGCACACACATGCAGAGACACACGTACATGCAGTGACACACGTACATGCAGAGACACACGCACAGACGCACACACATGCAGAGACACACGTACATGCAGTGACACACGTACATGCAGAGACACGCGCAGACGCACGCACATGCAGAGATACACGTACATGCAGAGACACACGTACATGCAGAGATACACGCACATGCAGAGACACACGTACATGCAGAGATACACGTACATGCAGAGACACACGTACATGCAGAGACACGCGCAGACGCACGCACATGCAGAGATACACGTACATGCAGAGACACACGTACATGCAGAGACACACGTACATGCAGAGATACACGCACATGCAGAGACACACGCGCAGACGCACACACATGCAGAGACACAGAATTGCTTAATAAACATATATTTTGTTTATTTGTATTTTATTAGTATTTTCCTTAAGTGTGTCAAATATATATTTTCTCATCTAAATGTCCACTGAGCTGTGAGCCAGGGGGCGGTAATGCCCCTTAACATTGGTTGCCAACCATGAAGAAGAAGAAGCTGTGAGCCAGGAGGGAGGGGGTGAGTGAGTCCTGAGTGATTCGTTCGCTCTATGATTCAGCACAGGAAGGGAGGGGGTGAGTAGCTCAAATGTGTTGTTAGCATGTTAGCAGCGCGATGCTACTCTGAACCGAGGAGCTATTTTCTTGATGTGAGCTTCTACTCAGGGTTTTTCTTCCAGTTCAGAGCAGAAATGCTTTTGTTACGAAACTGGCTGTTGTTTCCCCCCCACAATTTTAATTATAAGCTAGATATATTTCTACTAATGGAATTAGTTTGCTAACAGCAACAGGGATGAGTCAGTGAGTCAGTTGGGCTTGTGAATCATGATTCACGAGTCAGTAAAGTGATTCTCGAGTATTGAACGATTCGTTCACGAATCGAACATCACTACTGTGTAGCATCCCTGCTTCCATAATGGTCTGTGAGCTAAGGAGGATTCTCAACAGTCCCAGCTCTTCTCTTTGTCTTTTTCATTTCATAAGGCTCTAAATGTTCTCAGGTGGTGAAAGGTCTGGACTGCAGGGAGGCCAGTTCAGAAGCAATGCTGTTCTAATAGCTGCAGTATTCAAATATGAAGGCCTTCATTTTTGTTTTTCATACCTAGTTGTAGTTTTTTAGTTTAGTTGTGGTTAACTAATATAACTGTGACGTGTCATTAAAGCAATCTTATTCTAAAATTGTTCTATTGTTCTTTACACAATGATGCTGCTGACCTGTTACCAGTTAACATGATTAGCTGCAGCTGTTTCTTTTGAGTTGTCCAGCATTTCGTGACCCTGACCTAACTTTGTTGTTTTGTTGCCTTCAAATTTAGTATGTGCTCATATTGTTCATGAAATATAAAAACCTCTCAATGGAAATATGATATGTTTATGTTTTGATAAAATATGTATTGATGAAGCCTAAAAATAATCACATTCTGTTTTACATTTACGTTTTACACAGTGTCCTGATGTTTTTGGGTATAAAGAAGGGCTGCAAAAAGTACTCAGCAGAATGATTGCCTGCCATTCATTTGAATTGTTTCTGACATGTTGTGATTTTCCTGGAGTATATGACTTAAAAGAGCTTATATGTACCTATATCACTTCCCAAAGCAAAGCTGTCCAGGTCTACACAAATCATTACAACATCATTGGCTTTAACATGTAACATGCAGTCATCCTGTCATGTCTCAACATCTGTTTCTCTTGAAAAGGAGAGAATTTGCTGATCTGCTAGAGAAATATGGATCTAATGGCAGCACTGGATCAACACGGAACTCTCCGATCCAGCAAGGTAGGGATGTTTCTGCTTAGCTCTGCTTGGTGAGTTCCACTTTCATTTTCATTTCTTTCTTAATAGAAAGCTGTTGCTGCATTTGCATTAGAACAAAGTGTTTTTGTCATGCACGTGACACAGTATTGCTGTAATAATGTGTTTGCATGTAGAGAAGCATGTTTTTCTCTGCCCCTCTGCTTTGGATGAAGACAACACGGTACAGTCTTTGCAGTAGATCAAACTGCCTTCCTGACAGAGACAAAACAGCTTTTCTCTGTTATGTCTCTGTCAGAAAGCTCAGTCATTAGGTAACAATAATCAATAGACTGAGAAGTCACTTTCTGATGGACTTTTTTCATTAAGGCCATTTGTTTCCATGCTCCCTAGGAACACCATACTCTGTTTGTGCCGGGTGGACTGATTTTTACTGCTGCATGTTTTGGGGTTTAAAAGATTAGATTAGATTAGATTAGATTAGATTAGATAGAACTTTATTAATCCCTCGGGTGGGTTCCTCTGGGAAATTCGATTTCCAAAAAAGCACAGCACCGACAGAAGTTACAGAGTTACAGAATATTATATATATATCAGAATCAGAATCAGAATACTTTATTGATCCCTGGGGGAAATTATTTTTTGTTACAGTGCTCCATTTTAAACCAACATTAAGACAAGACAGACAATACACTAACTAAGAATAGTACAATATATACATATATATACATACATACATACATAAGTCACTTATAAATAAATATTTGGAAAAGAAACATGTGTAGCTGTAGCAGCAAACAGTGTGTTAAGTGGATGCGTTGTACAAGGAGATGGCCACAGGCAGGAATGATTTCCTGTGTCGTTCAGTGGTGCATCATGGGTAATCTCAGTCTCTCACTGAACGAGCTCCTGTGACTGACCAACATGTCATGGAGTGGGTGGGAGGTGTTATCCAACATTGTCTTTATCTTGGACAGCATCCGCCTCTCCGACACCACCTTGAGGGAGTCCAGCTCCATCCCCACAACATTGCTGGCCTTACGGATCAGTTTATTAAGTCTGTTGGCATCTGCGACCCTCAGCCTGCTCCCCCAGCATGCAACAGCATAGAGGATCGCACTGGCCACCACAGACTCATAGAAAATCCTCAGCATTTTCCGGCAGATGTTGAAGGACCTCAGTCGCCTCAAAAAATAGAGACGACTCTGGCCCTTCCTGTAAAGTGCTGTGGTGTTTTTAGCCCAGTCCAGTTTATTGTCAATGTGTACTCCAAGGTATTTATAGTCCTCCACAATGTCAACACTGACCCCCTGGATTGAAACAGGGGTCAAGTGTTTCCTGGTCTTCCTGAAGTCCACGATCAGTTCCTTGGTCTTTGCCACGTTGAGCTGCAGATGATTCTGCTCACACCACGTGACAAAGGAGTCGACCACAGCCCGGTACTCTGTCTCATCATCCCTGCTGATGCATCCAACCACCGCAGAGTCATCAGAAAACTTCTGAAGATGGCAGGTCTCTGTGCAGTGGCTGAAGTCTGTGGTGTAGAGGGTGAAGAGGAAGGGGGAGAGGACAGTCCCCTGTGGTGCCCCTGTATATATATATATATATATATATATATATATATATATATAATACACACACACACACACACACACACACATATATATATATATATATATATATATATATATATATATATATATATATATATATAAATACAGAGACAAATATAAATAAAATATACAAAGGGGATAAATAGAATAAATAGGAATAAAAAATAAAAATACAAGTGAATTGCACATTTCAAGTATTGAGTCTATTGCACTGTTGACTATTTACAAAAAGTATTGCACAAGGTATTGTACAGTGAGGTGAAGAGGCACTACAGCTTAGTTGTTCCCCCCTCCTTTGTCCTCCTGTTTCCCCTCCCTCTCCCCTCCAGAGAGGAGTTAAACAGTCTGATGGCGTGTGGGACAAAGGAGTTTTTAAGTCTGTTAGTTCTTGTCTTTGGGAGAAGCAACCTGTCACTGAACAGACTCTTCTGGTTGTTAATGGCCGTGTGCAGAGGATGTCTGGCATTGTCCATAATGTCCATCAGTTTCTTTAATGTCCTTTTCTCTGCCACTGTCACCAGAGTGTCCAGCTTCATGCCGACCACAGAGCTAGCCTTCCTGATCAGTTTCTCCAGCCTGGATGAGTCCCTCTTTGCTGTGCTGCTCCCCCAGCACACCACAGCATAGAAAAGTACTCCAGCAACCACCGACTGGTAAAACATCCTCAGGAGCTTCCTGCAGAGAGATGCATCTTTTAGAGAAAATCAACTGCTGCAATACTCCTGACACATACAGGCTCACTACAGGTTTTCGCTTGGGCAGCGGTTGTCCTTCTCTCCTGGATCGGCTGGAGCTTTCTTTAGGAGCCTTCCCAGCTTTGACAAAAGTCCAGCTGGGATAACCACATTTACTCAGGGCCTTCTTGATGTTCTTCTGCCTCCGTGGCTGCTGTGTCAGTGGGGATGGTGTTCGCTCTGTGTTGTAGCGTCCGTATGTGTAGGTTTACGGTACACATCAGCTTTTAGATGTCCCCCATTACTGATGGAAATCTTGCAGTCTAAGAAGGCTAACCTGCCACTTTTCATATCCTCCCTGGTGAATTTGATGTGTCGGTCCACTGAGATGATGTGATCTAGTAAATTGTGGTAAGTCCTGAGATTCAATTTTCACCCTGGTGTCATCCACATACCTGAACCAATGACTTGATGGTGTTTGGTGGTTGTGGTTTGGATTAACATGCAGCTTTTCAACAGTGCTGTCCGTTTCTTAGGGAGCCTGGTTAGCAGTCACACCATGGAAACAGTGGAAAATGGCCTTAAAGTCCATGAGAAAGTCATGTCTCACTCTATTGATTATGCAAATATTATTTTATTATTATTTGGTATTATTTTCCTGATCAGTTTGTGTTTAAAAAGTATACTTTCAGATATTCTTCAAACTGTTGTCCAATTTCTAAAGCAAAGACCAACATGACCTTTAACATTTGAAAACGAAAATAGAAAACAACCGTTCTATTTTAGTCAGAGTACTCTGCCTATAGGCAGGAAGGAGTAAGTCGACCTTAAAATGCCTTACGACAAGTGCACATTTACCAACATCTGTTTGACTTGGAGAGGAGGCAGCCAGCTGCTGCAGAGCTGTTAAACAGAGCTCCAGCATGTGAGCAGTGCTGCTGACACATCAGGCTTCAGCTCCAGAATAAAGAGAGATAGCACTATAATGTGGTTTGCATTAAGAATTGTTAGTATGGATGGTTCACAGGAATATACTGCAAGAGCCTGAAAGTCTCTCTAGAGACACAAGAACAGCGAGAAAAAGATCCTCACTAACAGCAGTGATGAGCTGGTCCATGCTGTTGGCTTTGCTGCTGTAGGCTGCATGGACCACTCCTCGCTTGGTGTAAAAACACTTGTTTATGAGGAGAAATTTGATTGTGAGGTGTCTGGTGTGCTAATCTAAACAGCCCTCACTGATGCTAAAACATTGCACTGAGGTCTTTAAGCTAGGGTTCAAGTACAAACTAGAAGAAAAATAACGTTCTAAAAACAGGGAACACTTTGTTATATGCGTAGTATGAGACCAGTTTGCTCGTGTTAAATATTTATAGGAATTAAGAGCGACTCAAGTAGAAATAATGTTCTAAAAGGAAAAAATGCAAAATGGGGCAATTTAATGAAGACATACTACGAGACAACTTTTATGGAAATTAATTTAAAAAGAGCAAACTGACTAAGACGTGATCCTGATTTTTGCAGAGAAATTTGAGAGTAGAGAGCAGGTGGAAGAGAGCCTTAAGAGGTGGAGGTATGCTCTGGAGACTGGACTAATGAAAGTCTGTACAAGCCAGACAGAATACTGGAGTATGGAGGGAGATGGGTGGAAAGGTCACCATGAAGGTGCAAAGGTAGTGAGTTTAAATACAGGGATCAAGCATCCAAAGCAACAGGCAGTGAGGTGGAGTGGGTGGAAGTGAGTTCAGGGGTTTGGGATGGTTTTGGAAACAAGCAGAGGAGGGAGAGTGGATATATCGGACAAAGGAAGCTGAAGATGAAGCTGCTAGGCAGGAGGAAAAGAGGAAGACCTCACAGACTCATGCATGTAGTGAAGGAGGATATCCCGAGGGCCGGTGTGACAGAGGAGGATGCTGGGATAGGGTGAGATGGAGGCAGATGATCTGCTGTGTGCTAAAGGGAGCAGCTGAAAGTCTGGACTGCTAACTGCCCTTTCCTAAAATAACTGTAATCTGGGTTATCTCTCTCATGTAATTTTTGTTTGTTTGTTTTTCAAATCCAAAGGAGGTCGCTACCTGGATAGCACATCATCCGGTTCCTCGTCACGCTCCCAGAGTCCTTTGCTGTTGAGCCCAGCAGGCTCTCAGAGTATGTACAACAACAGTGGGCCCATGCTGCGCTCCCTCAGGTAAGAGTTCATATTTAATACAGGCTCACTGTCAACCCGACCATCAAGAAGTCTTGGAGCTAAAATAATGAGTTCTGGTTGGTTAGGTTGGGATGAACAAAGTGGTTGAAAGTGAACCACTTTTCATTAAGGGAAGATGTCAGCAGGGCTAATGTAATTAAAGTCAGAACATCATAATAATGAAACAAGAAAATAAAAAGAAAATCGTATCTGTGTTTTGGGAAGCTGCAGGACTTTTTCCAGATTGTTTAGGCTCCATTCACACAAGGAAAGCTGTGACTGGAGACAGAAATGACAAAACTCTTCCACAGATCATGACAGAGCTGCTGGTTTATGTAGGGATAAACCCAGAATATAACCAGCTGATCTGAGTAGCCCCTACTGCAAAGAGACACATTGCAGATGAATTGCACTTATCTGTGATCAGTCTCAGTCTGTCTGAGTTCAAATTCCTGTGTATGATGTGTACGTATGGTTTTTGACAACAAAGCTTTGACTCTGATGTATACCAATGATCTAACTGCCTCTGCCATGATGGACACATGTTCTCCTTTCTGTTCTCCTTCAAACGTTGTGATCAGAGTTCATCCTGGTTTCATCTGTCCAAAGACATTGTTTTTCCATTTCGAGAGCAAAGTCTTGTTTCTGTCAAAGTCTAATCTGGCCTCCAGTGTAACCTGTGGTTTGCACCTTGTTGTATTTCATTCATTCATCTCTTGATTGTACACTGTTGCCAATGATACACCTAAATCCTCGAGTGAGTCCCTGAACTATGTTAAGCTGTTTTTCTTAACCATGGAACTACTTCTGCCATTATCCACTCTTGAATCTTGCGATCAGCCTTTATTGTGTTATTTGCATCATTTCCCTGTGTTTCTGTCCAAAGGCTTATACGTTAGGTTGATCTCATTCTAAATTGGCTATAGGTGTGGACTCAAGCTAAATAAAAACCCTCCGAGTTGCCAGTAACACTGGACGCAATTTTAGTTCTTGTCTTCCACCCAGCTGTTAGAAGCAGGTCCTGTAAGTTGAGGTGTACCACAGACCCCTTTTCCTAACTTCCAGAATTGATTATCCGTGTCTTTGTGTTCTTAGTCATCCAGGTGAAGGGGTGATTCAACTTATTTCAATAGCACGATCCGGCAGTCTAGGCATCACCATTGGAGGAGGTTCCAACAGGCCTGACGGCCCTGCAGTCTTCATCCAGGAGGTCCTGTCAGGAGGAGACTGTCACCGGGTAAGAAAAGAGGAAAGCAGCCTCAAATAAACCTAAAGTGCAATGAGAGGGAAAGATGAGCGGTGTGATGAAGTGGAAGACATGCCATCATGGAGTAAAGCCTTTGCTTATTTAAATCGCAGTTTGTGTTACAGTTTCTGTTAGCTAAAGGTCCTATCACCTTTCTTTTTACACAAACTGCAGAACAAGACGTACAAACTACACTTACAGCTAACAAATCTCCTACAGTGAGACTTTGCCATCATCTTTGTCAACATTCAGTTTCAGCATGCTTGCTTGAGCCCTCACTCCTTGATCTCTGAGTGGAAGGCCATGAGATAACTGAATGAAACATGAGTAGAGAGGAAGAGGAGAAATGAAGCACCGTTTAATCTCCTTTTCCTCGCTCTTCCGCTTTCCTCATGCTTTATCCATAAGAATAAGAAAGAAGAAATTGAGGCGTGCATATGCAGACTAGTCATAAAGTGTTTTGAGCGGACAGTGTCTCAGCAAATCAGAGACTGTACCCCCTCCCTTGACCCCCACCAGTTTGCTTGCTGTGCAAATTAGTCCATGGAGTATGTTGTTCCCATCACCCTTCAGAGAGCGCTGAGCCATTTGGAGAACAGGAAGCACTACATGAGGATGCTCTTCTTTGACTACAGCTCAGCCTTCAACACCTTACTACCAGACATCCTCACCACCAAACTGATCCAAACTGATATGGAGTTCCACAGGGTTCATTGCTAGGACTAGTTCTTGGAGATCATTTTTCTGAATTTCAGGAGCAGGACCTTCACACACACCCCTTCTTTGTCTATACATGACCCCCTTCTCCCCCACTACAAGCTGTTCGTTCGTGTTTTCTTTCTCTCATTGTTTACTAGAAATGCTGTCAAACCTAAAATGAGTATGTGGTCCCGGCTAGTAAATGTCTACATTATACATGCTTCCCTGAGACAGTAACATTAGAAGGCATAACATAACTTCTAAATTCAGATCAAACTGAGGTTATTGTACTCAGCCCTGAAAATCTTAGAAATATGGTATCTAACCAGATTCTTACTGTGGATGGCATTACATTGGCCTCCAGTAACACTGTGAGGAACCTTGAAGTCATTTTTGACCAGGATATGTCCTTCAATGCACATATTACACAAATATGTAAGACTGCTTTCTTCCACCCCTCTGAGAATGAGAATATCGTGGTGGAGGGGTTTGTGTGTCCCAGGGATCCCAGGGGCTATGTTGTCTGGGAGCTTTTGTCCCCTGGTAGGGTCTCCCATGGCAAATTGGTCCTGGGTGAGGGACCAGACAAAGAGCGATTCAGAAGACCCCATCAAGGGAACAGTTCACCCTGCCCGCGATGGGGTTACCGGGGCCCTGCCCTGGAGCAAGGCCCGGGGAGGGTGCCCGAGGGTGAACGTCTGGTGGCCGGGCATTAGTCCATAGGGCTCGGCCGGGCACAGCCCGAAAAAGGGACATGGGCCCATCTTCCTGCAGGCCCACCACCCGCAGGAGGTGCCGTAGGGGTCGGGTGCAAAGTGAGCCGGACGGTGGCCAGGAGCGGAGGCCCTGGCGGACCGATCCCTGGCTACCAAGACTGGCGATTGGGACATGGAATGTCACCTCTCTGGTGGGGAAAGAGCCCGAGCTAGTGCGTGAGGTTGAGAGGTACCGGCTAAATATAGTCGGGCTCACCTCAGCGCATGGCCTGGGCTCTGGAGCCAGTCTCCTGGAGAGGGGCTGGACTCTGTCTCAGTCTGGAGTTGCCCCTGGTGAGAGGCGTCGGGCTGGGGTGGGTATCTTGGTATCCCCTTGGCTTGCTGCTGGTATGTTGGGATTTCTCCCAGTGGACGAGAGGGTTTGTTCCCTTCTGTGCTTATGCGCCGAGTGGCAGTTCAGAGTACCCAGCCTTATTGGAGTCCCTGAGTGGGGCACTGGAGGGTGCTCTTCCTGGGGACTCTGTTGTCCTACTGGGAGACTTCAATGCTCACATGGGCAACAACAGTGAGACCTGGAAGGGTGTGATTGGGAGGAACGGCTTCCCAGATCTTAACCTGAGGAGGTGCCGTAGGGGTCGGGTGCAAAGTGAGCCGGACAGTTTGCACAGAAGTCTTTGTTATTGGACTTCTGTGCAAACCACAGTTTGGCCATAACGAACACCATGTTTGTACATAAGAGTTTCCATAAGTGCACGTGGCACCAGGACACTCTAGGCCACAGGTCGATGATTGATTTTGTAATTGTATCACCAGACCTGAGGCCATATGTTCTGGACACTCGTGTAAAGAGAGGGGCTGAGCTGTCAACTGATCACCACCTGGTGGTGAGTTGGATTAGGTGGCAAGGGAGGACGCTGGACAGACCTGGCGCGCCCAAACGTACAGTGAGGATGTGCTGGGAATGTCTAGCAGAGGCCCCAGTCCGCGACATCTTCAACGCACACCTCCGGCAGAGCTTCAACAACATGCCGAGGGAGACTGGGGACATTGAGCCCGAATGGACTATGTTCAGCATCTCCATTGCCGAAGCCGCTGCATGGAGCTGTGGCCGCAAGGTGGTTGGTGCCTGTCGCTTTGGTAAACCCCAAACCAAATGGTGGACACCTGAGGTGAGGGGAGCCACCAACCTGAAGAAGGAGTCCTACCGGGCTTGGTTAGCCTGTGGGCAGCTGATAGGTACCGACAGGCCAAGTGGAATGCAGCGCGGGCAGTGGTGGAAGTAAAAACTTGGGTGTGGGAGGAGTTCGGAGAGACCATGGAAAAAAACTTTCGGACTGTCTCAAAGAGATTCTGGCAAACGGTCAGGTGACTCAGGAGGGGAAAGCGGTGTTCCAACTGCACTGTGTGTAGTGCTGGTGGAGCGCTGCTGACTTGGACTGAGAAAATTGTCGGGCGGTGGAAGGAATACTTCGAGGACCTCCTTAATCCCACTGGCACGTTTTCCGTGGCGGAAGTTTGGGGACGAGGGGGATGACAGCCAATATCTGAGGTCGAGGTCACGGAGGCAGTTAAACAACTCCTTGGTGGCAGAGCCCCTGGGGTGGATGAGGTCTGCCCCGAGTTCCTGAAGGCTCTGGATGTTGTAAGGCTGTCTTGGTTGACACATCTCTGCAATGTTGCCTGGGGATCAGGGGCAGTACCTGTGGACTGGCAGACCGGGGTGGTGGTGGTGTTTTGTGGACTTGGAGAAGGCATTCGACCGTGTCCCTCGGGGGGGTCCTGTGGGGGGGTGCTCCGGGAGTATGGGGTGTCTGGCCCATTGCTATGGGCCATTCAGTCCTTATACGACCACTGCAAGAGCTTGGTTCGCATAGCCGGCAATAAGTTGGACTCGTTCCTGGTGGGTGATGGGCTCCGCCAGGGCTGCCCTTTGTCTCCGGTTCTGTTCATAATTTTTATGGACAGAATTTCTAGGCGTAGCCAAGTGGCGGAGGGCTTTCACTTCGGTGGTCTCAGAATCTCATCTCTGCTTTTTGCAGATATTGTGGTTCTGTTGGCTTCATCAGGTGATGGCCTCCAGCTCGCACTGGAACAGTTCGCAGCCGAGTGTGAAGCGGTGGGAATGAGAATCAGCACCTCCAAATCTGAGGCCATGGTCCTCAGCTGGAAAAGGGTGGAGTGCCCACTCCAGGTCGGGGATGAAACCCTGTCCCAAGTGGAGGAGTTCAAGTATCTCGGGGTCTTGTTCGCGAGTGATGGGAGAAGGGAGCGGGAGATCGACAGACGTATTTGTGCAGCGGCTGCAATGATCCGGATGCTGTACCGGTCCGTCGTGGTGAAGAGAGAGCTGAGTATAAAAGTGAAGCTCTCAATTTACCGGTCGATCTACGCCCTTACCCTCACCTATGGTCACGAGCTGTGGGTAGAGACCGAAAGAACGAGATCGTGGATACAAGCGACAGAAATGGGCCTCCTCCGAAGGGTGGCTGGCCTCTCCCTTAGAGATAGGGTGAGAAGTTCGGCCATTTGGGAGGGGTTTAGAGTAGAGCCGCTGCTCCTCCACATCGAAAGGAGCCAGCTGAGGTGGTTCGGCCATCTGACAAGGATGCCCCCTGGGCGCCTCCTGGGTGAGGTTTTCTGGGCATGTCCCACCGGGAGGAGGCCCCGGCGCAGATCCAGGACACGCTGGAGAGATTATATCTCTCGGCTGGCCTGGGAATGCCTTGGTTTTCCCCCAGATAAGCTGGAAGAGGTGGCTGGGGAGAGGGAGGTCTGGGCTTCTCTGCTTAGGCTGCTGCCCCCGCGACCCGGCCCCGGATAAGCGGAAGAAAATGGATGGATGGATGGATGGATGGATGGGTGCTTTCTTCCATTTGTGCAACATCTCTAAAGTTAGAAATATCCTGTCTCAGAGTGACGCTGAAAAACTAGTTCATGCATTTATTACTTCCAGGCTGGACGACTGTGATTCATTATTATCAGGAAGTCCTAAAAACTCCCTGAAAAGCCTTCAGCTAATCCAAAATGCTGCAGCAAGAGTCCTGACAGGGACTAGAAAGAGAGAGCAGATTTCTCCTGTTTTGGCTTCCCTTCATTGGCTTCCTGTTAAATCCAGAATTCAAAATCCTGCTCCTCACATACAAGGTCTTAAATAATCAGGCCCCATCTTATCTTAATGACCTTGTAGTACCATATCACCCTATTAGAGCACTTCGCTCTCGCTCTGCAGGCCTACTTGTTGTTCCTAGAGTATTTAAAAGTAGAATGGGAGGCAGAGCCTTCAGTTTTCAGGCCCCTCTTCTGTGGAACCAGCTTCCAGTTTGGATTCAGGAGACAGACACTATCTCTACTTTCAAGATTAGGCTTCAAACTTTCCTTTTTGCTAAAGCATATAGTTAGGGCTGGACCAGGTGACCCTGAATCCTCCCTTAGTTATGCTGCAATAGGTGTAAGCTGCTGGGGGACTCCCATGATGGATTTTTCCTGCTCTCACCCTTTCTCACTCATCACCTGTTTATACACCTCCCTGCATTTCATCATTAGTTATGATTCATATCTGTCTCTCTTCCTCAGCTTGTCTTTCTCTCCTCTCCCCTATCTGGTCCCCGCCCCTCCCTGAGCCTGGTTCTGCTGGAGGTTTCTTCCTGTTAAAAGGGAGTTCTTCCTTCACACAATTGCCAAAGCACTTGCTCATTAGGAATTTTCTTTGATTTGTCTGTATTATTGATCGTGCCTTACAGAACAAAGTGCCTTGAGCCAACTGTTGTTATGATTTTGTGCTATATGAATAAAATTGAATTGGATTGAACTGAAATACATGTTGCAGTTATGTTCCTGCAGTTGAAAAGAGCTGATAATGACTAGACTTGGATAAGTACTTTGATTCTTAGAAGTGGCCCTGACAGTTTATTGTACTTTTAAATAAGGAGAAACAGGGCTTGTAGCCTCCTGCTCAGTGGGAATAAAACTGTCTCCCTGTTGTGCAGGATGGACGGTTGAGACCGGGAGATCAGCTCATTGCTATTAACAAGGAGTCCTTGATTGGTGTGACACATGAAGAGGCCAAAAGCATGCTAAACAAAGTGAAATTCAGGTGAGTGGTGTTCATGTTAGAAATGAATGTACCAAAGTAAGTCTAGTGTGGAACAATGAGCCAGTGTATACACAGTGCTACAGTATAAGCAGTTTTGATCTTAGTGTCTGTGTGTTTTTGGACATTGACATGATTTCTTTGTTATTTTTACTGTTTTCCAACACATATTAAGTTAGAGTCAGATAATGAATGTTTTCCCAGTTTCAGTTTAAAGATGTACCAAACAAAAGTACTGCAGTACCCACTGAAACAGAGTTATTCCTATACACAGGGTTGGACAGCTGACAGATGCAGGCAGGATAGATTTTCAAAGCTTCCTCATAAAGAAATAAGATCCAAGGTCTGGAACTGACTCCAAGTGTGACACCTGCAGTTGGAAGCACAGAGCATAAAGTCAAAAGACATCTCAGTACAATAGAATAGAATAGAATAGCCCTTTATTGTCATTGTACATATACAATGAAATTATGGGAAACCAGGCAGACAGTGAGAGCACATGATTCAGGATTTTGGCACATTCTATGAAAAAAAACAAAAAGTCATTTGTGAGATTGACATTATATGAAGGGATGAAATCCCTCCCCTTATACGGAAATCCATGTAAAAGGCTTTTTTTTTGCAAGAGTGGTGGCCTTTTACATCAAGCAGCTAGATAACAGCACTGCAGGACAGCTTCACAAACCAGTGATCAGAATAGCAAGGCCAGATTAGACTTAAGAAAAAGTCTCACGGTTTTGGACACATTGTAAAGAGGATGGTGGATACTATGATGAGTATAAGTGTAAAACATTGTCTGTAAAAGACATAAAGCAGTGTGATGGCATGGATATACACTCTCTCCAGTTCACTGGGTTACATGTAGATCATTAAAATCAGTTCAAACTGAGAAAAGCTCATATCACTCTTTTAGTTTTTCTTGTAACAGTTTAAGCTAATAACTTATAATACTTAAATAAATAAAGTTGTGCAGAAACCTTCATACTGTGGAAACATTATCTTCTACAGCATCTTCGATCCTGGGTTGGAAAAAGCAACCTGATTTAAGCTTTGTTAAAGACTGCAACCAAATGACTTTTACACAAACTGCCATAGACCCACCTGTAAATACAGTGTCAAAGCTGATACTACACTTTAAGCCCAAAGTTGAATGTGTTTTTGTAAATGGGTAAACAAAATGTCCCACATACATGGACCACGCTTTGTGTGCCAACACTGATCACATGCTTATGTGTTTGTCTCTAGCCAAGATACTGCTGTGGACATAGCCTTCATCCCGGGTAAAGGACTTTTTCCCAGCAGCACGTCTCTTCACAATGGGCTCCAGCGAGCCTCGGGCAACAGCTACAACTCTGGACGCTTAAAAGTCCACATCCGATCACCCGAGGTCAGCTCCACCACATACACGGCTCCTACAGGTCATTCATAGAAGAAGTGGCCTGTTATTCTCACAGCAAACTAGAAGTTGCAGAAGAAGCAGGATTTCCATGTAAAAGAAAGATTAGAGTTGTATCTTCTGTACCTATATCAGCACACCGACTGCAGGATAAAAAAAACAACCTGACTGAGCTCTGGGAAACAGAGTTACTGTTGCTATTTATCCTCATTCAAAAACACAAAAAACACCAGGTGTCCTTAAATGTGTCAGCTGGCTGAGTCGATTATGTTGTTTCAAAAATTGCAGGTTAAGACTACATTTATTCTTTGAGCTAAAGTCTCATATTGTACTAATGTCGTCAAAAAAATGCTAAAAGATCAACCAAATAACTTTGAAAAGGCCGCTGTACTTTGGTATAACTGAGGAATAAACATAGTCCAATAAACACACTGATTAATGAACCGTTATTGACTAAAGAGTAGTTGTACTTCTCACAGTATATAGCATGTTACATAAGGTGGGTCAACATCAGAGTGATTTTACAAAGTGAAACTGTAGCCAGTTCAAACTCTCTGACATGTAAAATGTTGAATTAAATAATTATGATTTTTAACCTCCTAGGGCCTGGCGTCCACATATGTGGACGTCACATTTTGGGTTATTTAGACCAAAATACTCAAAAGGGCCTGATATCCACTTACGAGGACATTATGCTGCTGCTGTTCTATCACAATTGTAAACGAATATCCTCAGATGTGGCTATTATTTTTCTTAAAAGCAAAAATAAGGTAAAAAAAAAATCTGGTAATTCTTTATTTTTACATTCATTGGGCCCCAGTATGCCCAAATATCAAAGAGAAATTAAAATGCATGCCATGGAAGAGTTCGGGTCTTAGAAGGTTAAAGAAAGTTGGAAGAAATTCATTTCTTTACTTTCTCATTTATAGAGTTTGGTCCACAGTTACCACAAAGAACTTAGAACTGTTGTGTTTAATGTCAATATAGAGACAGCCAGAACTGGAGCTAGACCATTGCATCATCTAGCTTCAGTCCCAGTTCTGCTACTACCAGCTACTAAATCTAATAAATCTAATAAGGGAAAGACCATCTCTGAATCGAGGAGGGGGCCTAAGGGTCTATCTGTCACCATCTTACAATGATGTGATTGCAGCCATTCCCCAACTCTCTGTGAATGGTACTCATAGCCATTGATCAGCGGTCATGACAATTTACATATTAATGATCAAAGAACTGACCTCCCAGCCCATTGTTCCTTCAGTGGGCTGGTTTCAGTCATTATGCAAATGTCCTGTTTATAAGATTGAAACCTGCAGTCAGCTGAGACTGAAGACGTCACCTGGATGAAACGTTTCTCCCACTGAAAACACTACGTCTAGATGAACAGGATCCACCTTTGGGACAGCAAAATTATTAGCTACACTAATTAACTCATTGGTCATTAGTATTGGAATTCTATTTAACTATTTTCCTTGTGTTATTGGTATAGATCTGTGCAGAGGAGCCAGCCCCACCTTCCTCACCTTCTCCTGACATCTGTCCTCCAGATATTCATGTTTCAGGTGAGACCTCTGTGTTTGCACTCAGACTACAGTGCTGTGGAAGAAAGCCAGAGATTAACATCAACTAATGATTCAATACATAGTTCATGAAAATGGTGACTGAAGAAGAAACACTCTACAGCCTACGTCTATTGCAGCATAACTAAGGGAGGATTCAGGGTCACCTGGTCCAGCCCTAACTATATGCTTTAGCAAAAAGGAAAGTTTGAAGCCTAATCTTGAAAGTAGAGATAGTGTCTGTCTCCTGAATCCAAACTGGAAGCTGGTTCCACAGAAGAGGGGCCTGAAAACTGAAGGCTCTGCCTCCCATTCTACTTTTAAACATTGTAAATATTGATCACTGAATAGTTTTGTGAGGATGAAAATAATGATGAAATGGTGACTCTTATTAGTGCACTTCAGTCACCACAGTTCAGCTGAACATCTGTCTCAGTCCTGAAGTAAAGCCAGAGAAGTGGAGACTGGATCTCAGATCAGTGAGGCTGTACTGATGCATGCGGTGGCTCAGCATGTTACATAGAAACATTTAGATAACACAGATAAGAGCAGTCTTTAAGTGAATGGACGTATTCACAGTTCATATTCATTTCAACATATTTTTGGCTCGCGTTATGTCTGCTGTTCTTTATTTTTGGTGCAACAAATGCCTCTCAGCAGAACATCACTTTGCCAAAGGAAACTGAAAACGATCTGAAGCAGTCCAGTTGTCGTCATACTGAAGGACTGCTTCAGACCAGCAGCTGTAGTGTCATAGGGCTGCTCGTGGCTCTCGGCCGAAAGCCACTGGACAGCCTTTCCCAATCCAATTGGCTGGGATTACCCAGCCAAGGTTATTTTCTAGGTACTCTAATCATTTCACTCCCTGCCAGCCTCTAAGCCAGTTGCTAGCTGTGACAGATGTCAGCACTTTGTAGTGAGGTGAGCGCACACACAAAATATAATGTTCCAGAATTATGATCCAGGTTAAATATGGTTCACTGTGACAACATTTCGGATAAATACTCCTCTTAAATCAGTTAATCTACAAAATGACTCCACACTATGAAGACAATGTAAAACAGTAACATGAGTGTAAACAGAGTTTAAAGTCAGAAGAGCAGAGCAGCCATTCAAATCTGGGACAGAAAAACGCATCATATGAATGGCTGGCTGCTCCCTCCCCTCGCGTCTACATAATCATCCACTTTTCTTCAGTTCCTCTCTTTTTAATCATCTGCTTTTCCCTGTACCATCGCTCACAGTCACAAAGACCTGCTTTAAACCAGCAACACCGACATCAGGTTGTCTATTCAACTCTGATATGACAGATTATATAACGATATTTCTCCTGCTGTTCCTCACTCCTAATTACACTTTCAGTATTCTGTTAAGAGGCCAGTGCAGGGGTCAGCAACCTTTAACACTCAAAGAGCCATTTGGACCCAGTTTCCACGGAAAAGCAAACACTGGGAGCCGCAAATACTTTCTGACATCTAAAATGAAGATAACACTGTTATTGTTTTTTACCTTTATGCTTTGTATAGACAACTAAGGTGTGTTGCTTATGAAATCCATGAAGTGCTACAGAGAAAATTACATTTTATTTATGTAATGAACACATTTTGAACTCTTAAAAAATACAGCAAAAAGGAGATGCACCCAGGTGAAGGTCTCTTTTAAATGAATTACAAAGCTGTAAAAAAGGACTGTAAGCTGTCGTCTGTGAGGCGTGAGCGTGTTTGTTGTTACCATAGTTCATGGAGGAGCTGCTCACATACGTATGTGGATGCATGAGGATCCATACTTGGCCTGCCTGGGTTGAAAGTCTCGACAAACGCACAGCATTTCGGCTGGTATGGTTTATGTGAATGTGATGCTTATTGTGAGAGATGAAAAATAATAACATCATTTTATTTTTATATTTCAAGATCACAATAATCTTCCAATTTAGAAGCACAAGTTAAAAACGAACTAACACAAATAAAATACACTTCAGTTAAATACTTTGTTTTCCAAACCACGTGGAGCCGCAGAGCTAAAGAGCGCAGGTTGCCGACCCCTGAGCTAGTGCTTCCTTGTTCTATGTACCACACATCTGTGTGTATATACGCAGTCTACTTAAGAAAGGATTTTTTTAAACAACCCAAACTTCTGGTTTCGTTTTTTTTTCTTTTTAACCAAAGTCAGTCCTGATTTTCTTTTCTTCATTTTCTTTCTCCAGGTTCAACCAGCCAGAGATCCCCGACAGGAGCAAAACCTAAGATAACCCTGGACCCTTACATTCGCCTCAAATCAGACAAATTAGACTTGGTGAGTCCTGACCTGCTCGGGTAGGCTTCTTTAGACCTATGCTGCCTGATACACAGTTAAGTGGACACTCATACTAAAGAAATCACACAGATTATGTGAGAGCGATGACACATGTGAAGGCATATATGGTTGGTGGTTGAAAGGTGTATGTTGTTGAAGTCAGAAACTGGATCGAGGTTTGTGGGTGATCCTGGTCGACAGTGTTGAATACCTACCAAGCAGGTATGTGAGAAACGAACTAGGAAGTGATGTCAGCTTCCTGGAAAATTCCCTTATGAGTCTGATTTGCAGCAGCTCAGGGCTGAGACGCTAAGCGTTGCATGCAGAAACACCACCGTGGCAGGATGTGGTGGACCGAGGTCGTTTTGGTCCTTTAAGCGATTGGCTGCTAGAGAGGCACTTTCTACGTGACCTGCCGCTTGTGGCTGAGTTGTCGTCTATCCCAATTGTTCCCCTCTGTGTAATACCACTAAGAGTTGATTGTGGAATATTTAGTAGTGAGGAAATGATTGCAGACAGCATCCTATCATGGAAGCACGCTGGGATTCACTGAGCTCCTGAGAGCGACCCGGGATTGTACACACCTGGGCCATGGAAGTGATCGGAGCACCTGGATAATAGATGATTTGGATGGATTAGTGTGCACTAATGTCCCCCACTTGCCCTCTGGGTGCTCTTTATCCTTCATGCTTGGGCCCTCTACCAAAGGCCTGAGAGTCTGCGCTCCTCCCTGCAGAGATGTCGTTCCTGGATCTGCTGGAGCCACTCGCCTAGTTTAAGAGTCACTGTTCCAAGTGCTCCGATTACCACAGGGACCACCGTTAACCACGGCGTCACCTTTCTCATCTTCTGCAGTTGCTCTCTCAGTGAGCTTCATTCTCTTCCTGATTTTGGTATTACTCAGTATAGCTCCCACCCACTCTGCACCTTTTCCTATGTTATTTCGCCTTTTCACTGCTTCTTCCTGCAGTGCACTCATCACTTTCAGTCATCAGAAACTAATAGAAACTGGCCTCAGCCCGAACCCAGATTTGACTTCAGATTGGACCCACAGTATCCCAGTACTCCCAGCCCATCATCTTTATGCATCCAGTTATTAATCTCCCTCTTACAGGCCTGCCCTGCCTGCTCCATTGCATGTGGATTATTTTTACCCTGTCAGCAGACTCTGTCCCTTCAGCTTTACGACTCTCTCTTTGTACAGTTGTTACTGTTATTTAGGTTGATTTTAATGTTGCCAACATTTTGCTTGGGCATGTTGATCCAGGGATTAGAGACACAGTGAGTTTAAACACTGGCAACATTCTGTCCTGATTTGTTGGCTCTGCAAAGGAAAACGAACAGGCAGTGTACAAAACTCTATTGAAAACAAAGGAATTACACACGTGTTGAACAGAGCAGTGTCTGCTTTATGACTGCGGTGAATTTGCTAATTAAAGAACTCTATAATCGATTTATGAAAAACACATTACTCAAAGTGTATGTAGGCAGTTTTTGTACTTTCTTCTACTGCATCCTGTCCTGGTAGCTCAGGTGTATCAGTATGTCTCCTAGACAAGCGTCCTCTTTGCAGATGCTTTGTGAAGTAACTTTAGGCTAATATTTGTAATGAAGTATAATTTTACTTGGAGAACAAAGTGTGATATGCAGAGTGCAGTTTGATGACAGCATACAATGCTTCATGCTTCATGCTCCTGTCTCTCTTAGGCCTTGTCCTTCCTTGGTTTGGATGTCACAGAAGAGAAGAAGAAGCAGCTGCGACAGAGTCTGACCACAGACCCACAAGGCACCGTGGCCTATGGAGGTGACGTGCATGCAAGCAGCACACGTACACTCACTGATATGAGCCGCACACATTTGTAGTCGTGTCAGCTGTTGGGTGGAAGATCTGTGCTGAGGTCCTGTCAAATCATGTGACAGCAGCATGTTTCTTATTGGTTGTGTCACTTGTGTAAAATGTCAGATTGTGTAACCAGCTGTGACTACATGTTTCCAGTCGTTTGGAGGGCCAGCGTTTACATCGTAGGGCTAAATTCACCTGCGTGTACCTGTTAATGCTCACTGACAGAAAGGACTGGATGATAAAGGGTGTGCATGATATTAAACTGTACAGGCAGCTTAGTCTTTAGACTGCAGGTCAAACATGAGATCCCATCCTGACACATGCCTCCATGCCACCAAGCTTCCAGGATGCTTTTCTGTGACAAAGCAGTTGCTGTAATGCTGATGACAGCCGCACAGTTTGAGTGTGTAGGGTCCTATAGGTGAGCTGAGGAACATGAATGCTGCAGTGATGAGTCACCTGGCAGGCAGGTTGTTCAGCGTCTCGAAGAACAGATCAGGTCTGTTGCCTTTTCATGTAACTCTGTGATGCTGAGGAGCGTACGACAAAGTAATGGCTTAAAGATGTATGTTACACCTAAAGTCAGTTTTCAGTGTGACAAAGAAGCTTTTTAACCTCGCCACACAACTGTAGTAACTGCCGCAGGTGATATTCAGATGCACACTGATGCACACTGCTGAGCTATACCTCAGAAATACCCCTGACTAAAGCTATGCAGCCACGTCATAGCAGTGCAGTGTCTGTCCTGTACAGTCAAAGAGAAGATGCAGAAAGTGCATAAATGTGTTTCTGCCGTGTCTGGCTTCTGGAGCGTTGACCCAGCGGAGGGTCTTTGGATATTTGGGCTCGCTGTTGTTGTCAGTGCTTTTCTTTTATGCTTTTGTGACACACACTAATCCCAAAATGTAAAGGAACACTTTTTAATCAGAGTATAGCATCAACAGTTTAACCTTTGGGATGTTGCAGTTGTTCATCAGTTTGAGCTGCTTTGGTATCGTTGACATTAACAACAGGTCCACTAGAGGGGCGACAGTAGTGACTTTACAGATGAAGGTCGCTGACATTTTTCTCTCCTCATCTTTTCTGACTGTTTTTTCACTAGTGTCGCATTAGGCTAGACTCAGTGTTACTACTGGTAGCATGAGGGGATACGCCAAGATGGCACATCAATATGTGCTGTTTCCAGAACGTTTCTTAAGAGCGTGGAGGAGCTTCCAGGAGACAGGAGATTACTCGAGGAGAGCTGGACCAGCATCTGCTCCTTCGTGCAAGGAGGAACTGTCAGAGCTACAAAATAACCTGCAGCAGGCCGTTGGTGTGAATGCATCCTAAGGAGAGTGGTCAGAGGGCTGGATGTCCTCTAGTGGGTGCTGTGCACACTGTACGGTACCATGGAGCCCAACTGGCATTTATTCACAAAATACCAGGAGTGGCAGGTCCACCACTGGTGTCCCGTGGTTTTAACAGATGAGTGCAGGTTCACCCTGAGCCATGTGACAGACGTGAAAGGGTCCAGAGCCTGTAACGCTGTTGGAGCCAGTCTATAATTTCATATACAGTAAGGTGTGTGTGTCTGTGTGTGTCTCTCTTTATGGGGACCCAAATGCGTGAATAGATAATTCTTGCTAGCTTGGGAGTTGTGGTGGGTGGAGCTAACCCTCTTCCCTACTTTGCATTTGGTTGTAGGAGCTGGAGTGGGCAAGTTAATTACTTGGAGGTCTTTCTTTCTTTTACCTTTCTTCGCTTTGACTCACAGATTTTTATAAGGTGTGTGTGTGTGTGTGTGTGTGTGTGTGTGTGTGTGTGTGTGTACACATGACCCTGATTGTTTGCTTTTCCTTGTTTTTCTGTTAAAACAATGAATCCCATCTGTTTTGGTGTGATGGCTCAGACTTTGTGGAGGCAACCCGGAACATCTTCCAGGAGAACCTGGAGGAGCTGGGCTTGGAGACGGGTCCCTTCACATTCTCCTACCATGAAGCAGCTAGTCTGATGGATACCTCAGCCTTCCACTCACCTGTAAGCAGCTCTCACAGCCGCTCATATAGACACAAAACAGCAGACTCTGTAATTAATTAAGACTCAAGAAGTTTATTGTATGATGTTACCCAGCCTGAAACCAAATACTGTTTCTCACCAGCCTCTACAGTGCAAGAAGCAATACAGTTTAAAAAGAATAAATACAGTTTAAAAGAATGACTTTTAAAAAAGAGCAGCAAAAAAGGCATAAATAGCATAAAATCTAAGCTTTAAAACAAACTCCAGTCACAATTAATCTAATATTTTAAAATTTCCACCCAGAAATGAAGGGCTAACTGTGTGTGTGTGTGTGTGTGTGTGTGTGTGTGTGTGTGTGTGTGTGTGTGTGTGTGTGTGTGTGTGTGCGCGTGCAGACATATGAATCAGAGTGCAGCTACAGCAGTGAGGAGATGGAGCAGTTTCAGACTGAGGTGAAGCAGCTGCAGACGCAGATGAAACAGCTCAAGGTGAAAACACACCTTTGTTTGTCCCTCTTTGGTCAGTGGTGAGGACTTCCAGCTGTTATGTTTTCTCTTAGTATCTTTACTTTTACTTTTCTTTGACTGTGTCTCCCTCTGTCCCACAGTGTCTTTTATTATGTCTACTGTCTTGTTTCGTATCTGTCCTGTGGTCTTTACTAAGAATGAAGTCCAACACACTCAGGCTAATTTACCTTAGCTGGCTCGACAAACCCGAAGCCCCAGTTAGAGATGATGAGTATCATGATGATGGTCAGGAGCTGTCTCTGTTAAACTGGGCGTCACACTCTGAGCACACTCACATAAAATGATGCCCATGATCGGCACCTACACGTGTCGCCGTGTATCGATAAAATGGTGACAAAATGATTCAAATTTACAGTGAAATGTATCACTGTGAGTAAGAGCACAGACGATTGCTGCATTGTCCTGGTGGTTTTCTGGCACAGAGCTGTAACAAACATTTTAACTCCAGTGGTGTCGTGGCTGAGTGCGCTCTCAGTGCTCCTGTTTATTATGGCTGCACATTACAGCTCCTTGGAGGACAGGACCAGCTTCACCCCGATCAGACCTGCACACTGTTAGACCTCTGCCTCACCACTACATATTTCAAGTACAACGAAGGCTTTTACAGACAAAAACATGGCTGTGCCATGGGCTCCCCCGTGTCACCTATTGTAGCCAACCTTTACATGGAGGAAGTGGAAAGGAAGGCTCTTGGCTCTTTCAAAGGAAGAGTACCCAGCCACTGGTACAGATATGTGGACGACACCTGGGTCAAAATCAAGACACAAGAAGTGGAATCCTTCACTGCGCACATTAACGCTGTGGATAAAAACATCAAGTTCACCAGGGAAGACACAAAGGACGACTGTTTGCCTTTCCTGGACTGCGCTGTGCACATTGACGAGAACGGCAAACTCAACATCGAAGTTTACCGGAAGCCCACACACACGGACCAGTACCTCCTCTTTGACTCCCATCACCCTCTGGAACACAAACTTGGAGTAATTAGGACCCTACACCACCGGGCAGAACATGTTCCCTCTAAGCCTGAAGGGAAAAAGAAGGAACACACACATGTAAAGGAAGCACTCAAAACGTGCGGCTATCCTAAATGGGCGTTCTTAAAGTCAGCAAAGAGGCACAGAAAAGAAGACCAGACACCAGCGAGGGAGGAAAAGAAGGACAGACGCAACAACATTGTCATCCCCTATGCAGCTGGTGTATCAGAGAAACTCAGGAGAGTTTTCTCCAAGCATGACATCCCAGTGCATTTCAGACCCAGCAACACACTCAGACAAAAACTGGTTCACCCGAAAGACAAAACTGCAAACCACAAACTTAACAATGTGGTGTATGCTGTACAGTGCAGCGAGGAATGGTCAGACCTCTACATTGGAGAGACCAAACAGCCACTTCACAAGCGCATGGCACAACACAGAAGAGCCACCTCCACAGGACAAGACTCAGCATCCATCTGCATCTAAAGGTCAAAGGTCACTCTTTGAGGATGCCAATGTTCACATTTTGGACAGAGAGGACAGATGGTTTGAAAGAGGAGTGAAAGAAGCATCTATGTCCACTGTGAGCGACCATCTTTGAACAGAGGCGGGGCTTACGACACCAACTCTCTGCCATCTATAATCCAGTTTTGAGATCCTTCCCAGACGCCTTAACGCCCACTCACATCCTGGGCCATCTGACCTCAGGAATTCGCATGATAAGGTGGGGCCAGGTTTCACAATGAACACACCCGAAACTCTGGCTGATTGGGACCCACACCCAGTTTCACACTTTGGCTCAGGCGATTAGAGGATCATCAGGGGGTCCTTTTGTCCCTCTGTGGGGGGTCACTCCCACTAGGTTTATATCTGGGACTCTCCACCATTTGACCTTAGAACTGAAGAAGCTTCTCGGATGAGAGGTGAAACGTCTTCAAGCAACTTAAAGAAGTCCAGACACTTTTCTTTCCAAGCTCCTTAAATATTCAGAATATTACAGAGATTAACTATATATGATGTAAACTGTAAAACTTTGTTAATTTCACTATAGAGGATGTACCCTACAATAATATAAAACTCCAACAGTCAAATAATACCATATTTCTAAGATTTTCAGGGCCGAGTACAATAACCTCAGTTTGATCTGAGTTAAGAAGCAGAAAGTTAGCGGCCATCCAGGTCTTTATGTCTTTAAGACATTCCTGCAGTTTAACTCATTGGCGTGTGTTATCTGGCTTCATGGACAGATAGAGCTGGGTGTCATCAGCATAGCAGTGTAAATGCAAGCTTGTATAATGTAACAGAACTGGCACTAGCATTTCAGCTGCATTAGTCACAGAGTTAGAACGATGGAAAAAATGGATTTTATTCTGAGCTGATAATAAATGAGTGACATAATTACTGTCGTTGTTCTTATATACTGATGACAGAATAACTGTAAAAGCACTCAGGTTAACTGTTTCTAAAAATCTGCAGTTGAATTCGCTCCGTGCTCTGACAGCCACTTTGGAGAATAAACAGGATGGGAGGAGTCGGAGGAAAGTTCAGGAAACACGAGTTTTCCTCGTCTCAGAGTTGACTCGGCATGGCTAGCTAAACCTGCTTCCTTCAACAGTGCCCAGAAATATGGTTTAATAGGCACATTTACACTCTTAGTCTCAGTCATCTCTTTGGATCATAGACTAGGGCTGGAGCGGGCGTTTTGGTGGCATTTCTTTGGCTACCAAGTGAAGTAGTGAGAATACGTTTTGCAGTTTAAAACTAAACACATAGAATCCTGTTTCCACACTTAGCCAACAAACACACACTCAGTGGGAAAACCACAGACGAAGCCCAACGTCCCAACCTCACCAAGATTTAGCTGCTTTTTCTCCTCACAGTTGTGTGTCTGTCCTCTGAATGGAAAGGTGGGGTCTTTAACAGTCATACAGGAAGCTGCCACTTCATCTGCTGCCTCTCTTGGCAGGTGATGCTGAAGGACATGGAACACAGCAAGAAAACCCTCGAGGAGGAGTTGCAGAAGACCTCAGAGGTCAGAGGCCAGCCTGCAGCCTGTGGAGACGCGCAGTCTCAAGTTACATCTTTATAACTGTGGGATATGAGCGTGGGGTCAAAGTTGAATGGAAATTATTTTTGTAGTGAAACTAATCAAACTGAGTCTGCTGATAATGCCGGCTGTTTTTTAGTTGATGAATGATTAGAAATGGTGTTGTTGTGCAGCTTCTCGATGTCGTAGGACAGTTTAAGTATGAGAACCAAGAATGTAAAGATTTCTCAGCTGGTAAAATGAAATAGCTAATAACATATTCATATGATCATCCTGTTGTATTTAGCAATGTAAAATACGTCTCACTGGCAACTGAATCATCTGAAAACATGGACGAAGACTGAAGGCAGCGAGTGAATCCTTCTGTCATTTCTCCTAGAAAGCCTGTCTGACTGTAGAGGAGAACACTCGCCTGAAGAGTCGTCTGCAGGCGTCTGAGGCGGTGCATCGGCAGGCCGGCAGTGCTGAGCAGGACTATGAAGAAGTCATCCAGCTGCTGGAGGCTGAGATCAGAGACCTGAAGAGCCAGCTGGCCACCAAGAAGCAAAGACGGGGAGCAGAGTCCATGCAGGTACAATGATGTCAGAGTCGTGGCCCACAGCCTTGTTCAGGGCCACTGACAGGAGAGCAAGAAAACCTCATTTCAGCCTTGAAATTTGGGGAAACATCTGTCTGAACATCTGTCTGTATTTTTAAATGCATCTTCACAGTACTCTACATCTTACACATCCAATATGTTCAGGCATTAGGTCAAAGGTCATTGTACTGTATAGTGATACATGATGCACTCATGCACCCAAAGAGTTGTCTACGTGACACACGTACACAAGCTGAGTGTGTTGGTGTGTTTGTCAGGAGGAGGTGGGCGAGCTGAAGAGGAGGCTGACGACTATCGACTGCCAGCTGAAGAAGTCCGAGCTGAGCAGGAAAACGCTGGAGATCTCCAACAAGAAACTGCTAGGCTTTGCTCAGGTACTGGTGTTCCTTTGGATGCACACAGAGCTGTGAACAGGCAGGAAGCAGACTGAGTCCACTCTGTATACCAGAGTGTTGTATTGGTCTCACAGCTAAACCTCGGTCCGAACTGGGACAGGACAGCGATCCGAAGCTCTTAACATTGCTTCTTCTTCTCAAAGTGTTATCATAGCTTTCTACAGTTGTTTTGCACAACACACTCAATTCAGCCTTAAGTATTAATAAAAATACAAATTCTACAGAGTGTTAATGTGGGGAATATAATCTTATACTGATTGATAAGAACTCAGTTATCAAAGCTGAAGACTGTGTATCTCTAAAATAGAAGCTTTTAACAGGTTCAGGAAAAAGTGCATAAAAATATATGAATAAAAACTGAAACAGCTGAATGAAAGGCTTGAGCGCTGCGTGACGTGGTTAACTGTCAGCATCTACAAAGAGATTCAATGTCGTTGAAAAGTGAAGGTGGTGAAGCAGCAAAACAGCTCGCTACACAACTGTAGTCACTGAAGCAGGTGACAGTGTAATCACCACATTCTCGCTGGTTATTTTTCCAACAACTTGTTATAAGAGCTGCACACACTTTGATGGAGAGGGGAGCTGACGTCCCCTCTCCATCAAAGCCTTTCTTTGCTAATGTGCTAAAGCTGTTAAATATCCCACGTTAGGGGGAAGACGATCAATAACTGAGCATCCACACAAAACTGCAGAATGGTCTCAGACGTCGGTTCTTCTGATTGTCAAACAAACACACACGTTAGCTTCCGTGATAATAAGGATGCAGTTTGTGCCATCTTTCCCTTTAGTTGTGGTTAATCAACAAGAGTGATGTGCTCGCCACCTGTTTGTATTTCCTGGTCTTCCCTGCAGACACACACACATACAGACTGAAGGTTGTTTGGCAAAAATGCTATTAGTAACTGAGTGCCAGTACAGAAATGATGTCGTCATTCAAACTTATTAACAGCTCAGTGTTTCCCCCAGGACAACATTCAAGTGTAAATGTCAGAGAAAAACACATTATGGGACCCATGTCAGCCACTGTGCATGTGATGGTTTATTTTGCAGTTAAGACTATTTAAGCGAACCTGTAGATTTATTAGATGAAGTAGGAAAATGCATAGAGCTGTACATAACTGTTGCATTATTTGACCAAAGGCTTGAGCGTTTCCTTCCATGGTGTGCGGCAGATGATGTGGAGGCTGCATGTGCAGCTCTGAGATTTCCAGATCTGGTCTTTAAATCTAGTGACAGGAAAATAAGCTGATGGAGTCAGTCTGCCCCCAGTGATGGAAGTGTGCTACAGCTCTGTCCACAGCCATAAACCAGCTGCTGCACAGGCTGTTCCACCAACATCTGTCCGAGGAGAATTGGCTGTGGGTGGATGTTTCCTCATATCCATCGGTGATGGTGGAAGGATGCAAGGTGCAGGAACCAGTCAGACACAGGGGTGTGCACAAAGCCATCAGCATAGAAACCAGTTTGAAAAACACAACGAGGGGAAGGTGCAGCCTGTGGCTGATAACACTAATAACTGACGAGGTCCAGCAATCAAGCTCTTCTCTCTGGTTCGCTTCATCCTGACAGCACAGAGAGACCCGGTGTGTGTTACTGCTGCCAGCGCTCGGCCTTACAGCTGTCACATTATCTCTCTTTACAGAACGTCCACAAAGTGCTGACCACGCCCAGCCTATTTGGAGAAGGGGGGTAAGAGAGCGCGACCTTCACCTTACAAGCGCCTTACAGCTTTGCAGTCGAGTTCCTGCTCCAACTGTCCTTCTGCTTGTGTGTCTGTCTATATCAGGAGTAACAGGTCATCTCCTGCCACGGAAAGCCCCGACATCCCATCACCAATTCCTGACCCAGCCTTCCAGCTGGCTGTGGAAGCCAAAGAGCTGGTGGAGGGGGTGTGTACTCTCACAACTGATAAAGGTACAGAGCTCACTAACCCAGAATAAAAAGCCTGAACACTGTGTGCATACAGTACGTGGAAACACCATGTTTGGAAGGAAGGACAAAGGTTCAAACTGCAAACACTTTCAGATAATGTGATGAAAATTAGTTTTCTTTTGCCACGGCTTAAGAATTGATGAACTGATTATGAGCCATCCTTTAGCAAGAACTCTGCTATAATGCCGTCAGTATAAAATATATATACAAAGTCTTTAGTGCCAAATTACTCCACACGCTTCACCTCATACAGTATAACAGATGTGGATGTAACCTGCAGCCTCAAGGCAGTGACATATTAAAGCAGCCAGTGTGCAACCACTGCTGTCCATCGTTCTGCAGCAGATCTGAAGTGGAGCAATGAAACATGGATAATATCTCATCCTTACTCATCAGGCCGATCCGCTGAAGTTCCTTTTTCACAAAGGTAGAGAAAGCAGGGTCCCAGGACATAAAGTGGTGATGATGATTAAAAGCTGTTTCTTTAGAAGCTGAAACTGTTCTGGCTTCATGTTCAGTTCTTTTTAAATACAGCTGAGATTGAAATCCAAGCTGTGACCAAAGCAACACTGTTTCAAATGAGTTACTTTGTGTGTAAGTTTTCAAAAACACGGCTTTGAGGCTTACCTGTGACAGAAGCATCGCAGCACGGGTCAAAGGGAAGCAACAGCTTGTGATTCAGACCTGCAGTGACAGTGTGAGCCACTAGCTGCTGCCCTCACTGCTCACAGCTGAAACAAAGACCTGGTATTTTCCCTACCTCTATTTGTGTTTGCTTTATCCAAAGGGTTGTCTTTCCCGCTCGCAGCAGGCACCACTGCCTCCTATTACCATACTGCTATAGACTCAAGTCTTTCTATCCACCTCTTCTACAGAACCGGTGAGTGCAGATGCAGCTTCAGCTCCAGATGTCAGTCCTCACCATGTGTGAACAGCACCAAGCCAAAGAGGACTGAGTCCAGACCTGGGCCGGGCAGAGGACCCCCAACGAGCAGCTGACCTCGCCATGCACTTCACCACAGTCCGCAGCAAACACACCATTCTACGACAGGACACGACGACAGCGACAGTTAAACCCTCACTGGGACAGACTGACCACGTTTTAATGCCAAAGCCTGTTTGTGCACATGAAATTAGTGTATTCCCTCCAGTTACTCCAAATGCTCCTCACAGGGCTCAGCAGTGGGATCTGCTGATTCGGTCTCATCCTGTCAGCAGCACATCACATGTACTGAAGTCTCTGTGAGAAGTGCTGCTGCAATTCTCTAGTGTGTTACTCTTACAGCAGGTGGTACAGGTGGAGCTGCATGACCAAGTCCTCCACACACTCCCACAGTGTCACTGCTGTAAACCTTGTTAATACTCTTGCCAACCTCTTTTCTATCCTCACAAACACAAACTCATCTCCACTCCGTAAAAGGAGGACTTGTTACTTGGAAAGCTGATGTGTACAGCGTGTCCCCCTGTGTCAGAAACTCCATGACAAATTAGCTCGTCTGCTCTAACACAACATCTGCCATGCTTCCTTCCCTCGCGCCCTTACTCACACTGTCATGGAAGACAAGAAATGAAGGTTTGAAGTAGAGATGGCACGATACCACTTTTTTATGTCCGATACCGATATCATAAATTTGGATATCTGCCGATACCGATATGAATCCGATATAGTGTTTTTTAATCAACAAAACTGTTTTTTTTTTAATATCTTGCTGCATTTTGTATAAGTTCATACTCAAGTTTAAAACAACAACTACACTAAAGCTATTCTGTTATACCTGTATGCAAAAAAAAATATTTCATAGTACAGCAATACTGATCAATCTAATAAACTTAAACCTACACCATCCTCCCTATTCTGGTATTTTAAAGAGTACTTAGCATAAATATTAAGCAACCTAACTAATAGGGTTCCAACTCCCAGCAACAACAAAAATAAATAAATAAAAAAATAGGGAACCACCCCTCACGCTCCACCTCATGATGCTTAATCGACGTAATCAACCTTAATTTGATGCAGTGTGAAAAAAAATGCACAGAAATCAATTATTTTTCAAGAAATATTAAATAGATTCAACATCTTTCTTCAACAAAATTGCAGACTGCACAGATGGTACCTTCCCAAAGGAAAAAGTACTATAGCTTACTAGGGTATATATATTAGACTTAATAGTCACTATATACAGTAATTGACTTCTATTCATTTTGCATCAAATTAAAACTTTGGGTGTCAGATAATTATTTATTAAAAGCTCGACATTTTAAATGAGAATAAGAAAGAAAAGTATGTCTTTGTGCCCCCTTTTCCCTGTTAATGCCCTATCGGCCCCCCTGGCTAAACTTTGCTAGATCCGCCCCTGCACAGTTACCAGCGTCAGCTACGTAGAAAAAGATCCTCGAGTAGAAAGTAATATTAAATACATTCTAACAACAGCTGATCAAGCTTAAACGTGCTGCTGTTGTTCAGCCGCTGGTTTCCTCTTTCTGGTGCAAAGTGGGCCAAAAACAAACAAGAGAGACGGACTCGAGACAGAAAAGCCGATCAGCTGATCATTAAGCAGTTTCATGATTGAAGTAGCAGCAAGAAGAGGCAGTCGTTTGTTAAGCTTAACGCAGGAATGCTTTACAAACATTCAGAGATGGACTTACACACTTGCTTTACTTCTCTCGGGGATAACTTTGTCTGAGATGAAATGCCGGGTTGCTAGCGAAGCTCCACATGCTATCCAGACCACCACAGGTCCCGCATGCCACAGCTGCTCTATCACGTGATGCATACTGCTCGACATGCTAACGTTCTGAGGTGAGTTACGGCGTGTTGCAAGTTTTGTGAGGTGCTTTCGTGATATTTAATGGATCGGATTAAATTTTTTATTTTTCTCCGATATCCGATCCAGTAATTTAGGTCAGTATCGGACCGATACCGATACGTAATATCGGATCGGTCCATCTCTAGTTTGAAGGTGCAGCGTGGATCATCTTCATCTCATTGCCTGGTTCATGTTGCTGTGTCTCCTGCGTTCAGGAGTAGTGTACCTGTTGCTGTAGCTCCAGCTGTGTAAAACTGTGTTTGGTATTCTGTGTAGGCAGACCTCAGTCTTAGGCTACATGTTGAACATAGATTTGATTTCTACAGACATCTACAACTGCAGTGACAATAATGACATGTCCTTCAACCAGATTGCATCTTTGGTGTGGCCTCATTCTTTCTGTTACTGTTTTATATTAAAGGAATAACTGATGACCGGACTGGTGTCGAGTTCGACTTTTGTTCAGCATCCAGCAAACAGTGCTGCTCACAGGGGGCGATTTCACCACAACTGCTTCCCACAGAAGCCCCTCAAAAAGCAGGAAACCAGAGCTGCTCACAGTTTGTGCACGAGGGTGTTCAGGAAGCGGATACTGACTAATGACGTGACGTTCTAGGGTCATGTGTGGAAATCGTGGTTGCAAATGAGGGGGCTGTCTTGATCTCTGGCTCCTCCTGCAGGCATTTCTAGTTATATTGATGAGTTACCCCTGGGAAGATAAACTAAACACAAACACACAGCACTGTGCTTTCAGTGTGAATCATTTACTGTCATCAATCAACAAAATGCAGTGAATGAACCAAAGAAATCGCATCAGTGTTTGGTGCAACCACCCTTTGCCTTCTTCTAGGTCCACGTGCACAGTTATTACTCGGCGGGTAGTTTGCTCCAAACATCTCGGAGAACTAAGCACAGATCTTCTTTTGCACAGTGCTGTATGTGCGGATGTTAAGTTAAAAGTACTTGAGCATAGGGGGGAAAGTGTTTATATGAATGAGGCTAGTAGTAAAAAAGTACTCAGAGAAGTCAAACTGAGTGGAAAGGGAGTCCATCTACCATTTAAACCCTCACAGGAAGTCACTGTGGGGCACTTACACAGCACCAGAGACATGTGAGGCAATGACCCAGTGTGTGTGGTTTTGCTTCTTTACTGTCATGTGCAGGCAGGAAAAGGACCCAAAAATACACAGAGGGAGCAATCAGGGAATGGGAAACAGGAGGGAAACACAGCTGGGGCAAATCAGGGCTGACGAGACAAAGGAAGCAAAACCAGACGCATTAACATCAGACACGGACTTTCAAAGTAAAACAGGAAACAGACTGAACTTACAGACACACAAGCAGGCACTGCAACAGAGGGAACAGAGACGTGGGACCAGGGCGGACACAGACTCTGACTGGACACAGAATAGAGGGAGTATGGAAACCAGAACCTGAGAACAACATAAACACCAAGAAGAGCTGGGGAAAATAGAAATGCAAAACAGAAACCAGAACCTTCACAAAAATAAACCAAGAGAACACAAATAAAGGGTACAAAACAGAAACCACTGAGTCAACGACCCAGGAACCCTAACATTTACATATTCACAGTGGATTTCACAACAAACAAGATGCGACTGAAAGTAACCAGGACAGGTCCCCACCTTATTCCATGACAACCTGAGCCCCATAAAAACAGTGAGTGCTCATGTTCATATCACTGATTCATTGATACAATTCGCTGTATCAGGGTGTTGTCCTTCAGAAGAGCCCACTGCCATCAGTATAGAAATCTTCCTTCTAGGGATGTTGCTAGGATCAATATTGGGCCTTAACCATGAAATCTTTGGACTGTTCACTGAAGTTGTTTATTATTGTTATAGTAAAGGATTAGCTCAAGAACAGTGCATAGAGAGCTTCGTGGAATGGGTTTCCATTGCCGAGTTGCTGCATCCATGACTTACATCACCCAGCGTACTGCAAAGTGTGTGTGCTGTAAAGCACCGCCCCGCTGCATTATACAGCAGTGCAGACGTGCTCTCTGCAGTGACCGGTCTGGGTTTGGTGGTTACCAGGAGACTGTGCTTATCGGACTGCATTGTGCGAACTGTTAACTTTGGTGAATGAGGAATTCTGATGTGATGTTTTGTTTCAGGCGTGGGCTCGCCCCCTTAGTTTCAGTGAAAGGAACTCTTCAGCATGCCAAGACATTTTGGACAATTTCATGCTCATGATTTGTGGGAACAGTTTGGGAATCGCTCCTTCCTGCTACAACATAACTACACACAAGTGCACAAAGCACTTCTATTAAGACATCAATGAGTGAGTTCGGACATGACCGGCTCTCACAGAGTCCTGACAGAACACCTTTGGGATCATTTAGTGCTAAATAGGCCTCCTCATCTAACATCAGAGTCTGACCTCACACATGTGCTTCTGGGAAAAAGATCAGAAACACACACACAAACACACTCCTAAATCTTGTGGAAAGTCTTCCAATAAGAGTTGAAGCTGGTATAGCTGCAAAGGTTGGGCCAACGTCCTGTTAAACCCTGATGTCACTCAGGTTTGTGTGTGTGAAGGAAGAAGAGCGAACACTTTTGGCATTGTAGTCAGTGTTGGGAAGGTTACTTTTAAAATGTATTCCACTACAGATTACAGATTACATGCCCCAAAATGTATTCTGTAACATATTCCGTTACGTTACTCAATGAGAGTAACGTATTCTGAATACTTTGGATTACTTAATATATTATCATGCTTTTTACAGCTACATGAATGTGCTATTCATGTGATTTATTACTGTTACTGAAGGTCCGCGGCTCCGAACCGTAGTAAAGGGGCCTCTGACTAATACGTCGGGTTTATGTCGGGCTCGTAGCTGAAAACTAGCTTTACTTTGTTGTGTGGGTCAAGTTTGCAGCGAGAGACGGAGAGAGACGTTGAAAGGCTGCTGCAACAGAACTTATTGTTTCGGAGGAAAACACGAACACGGTGTACAGTCGAGTCTTAATAGTGTACTTACTCTTCTTGGCTGCAGTGGTTATTATTATATTTACATGCTTCCAGCTCCCGTTTCTGCTCGATGACAGCTCGTACTTCCTTTTTCTCCCTCCCTCGCTCACTGACACATCACGGGTATGACAGTCCATCCTCCCTACAGCACGGACTACACTGCCCATCAGGCTACATGCTTTAGGGCGATGCCTGTAACACTCTGCCTATTAGCTCAGCACAACAACATCAACAACAACAAAAAGGCGCTCTCTCACCCAGGAAACACACAGTCAGAGAGGCGGCACCCTGTAACCATGGCAACTGTAACGCTGCCGCCTGGAACAACAGCACGTGTGACAGGTTGAAGGACTACTGCATATAAAACTGTTCAGTTAATACTAATTCATATCAGTTGATATAAGGACGAAAATAATGTAAATATGGTAAGAGAATGGTTAAGAGTTTATTATTTTTTTATTATTAACACTGATTATAGTGTACCTGCAAATACAGTATAGAAGGCACAATCAAACTTTGTACAGTTTCAGTGAATGTGAAAGTGAATATTGCGTGAGAGCACCTTTATTCTTCAGCACAGTCTGAACTCTCTGAGGCAGCTTTGTCATTCAAGTATCTTCAGGAACAGTTCTCCAGACTTCTCGAAGGACATTCAAAGCTCTTCTTTGGATGTTTCTGCTTTTAGTTCTGTTCTCTATCAAGATGATCCCAGACTGCTTTAATAGTGTTGAGGTCTGGGCTCTAGGGAGGCCAATCCATGACTGATATTGTTCTATCCAGGTATGCGTTTACTGCACTGGCAGTGTATCTGCGAGCGCTGCCATCCTGAAATTCATTCATTTGGACAAGATCTCCAACAAACCCTGACAGCTCACCTTGCTCATTACCACCTCATGTTGACAATGATTTGAACTGGGACGTGAAAAAAAAGTGAAAAGGGATAAAGACTCGGGTGGCATGGTGGTTAGCACTGTTGCCTCACAGCAAGAAGGTCCTGGGTTCCCGTTCCTGTTATACATGACTTTTAGGACCTTCAAGCCTGTAGTTATATTCTTTATCAGTTGGAGCCCCCCGCATTCTTCTTCTTCTTTGGTGCAACCCTATAAATACAGTGCACCCCTTTGGCCTCTCCCCGCTTCTACAATTCCCCTGTGGGAGAGGTGGGTGTCATTTCTTTCCAGACACCGTACAACACACATATAATGTATATTTAGCCACTGTGGATAGCACTATGCCTGATCTGTTCTCTGCGGGGAGTAATGTGACTTTTGGTTTGGGGAGGGGTCATCAGATTGCTCCAAGGTGTTTTGGGAGGGGTAGGCCAGCAGTATTGGTGCCCGCATGGATGGGCAGCTAGCTCCACACCAACTGCTTGCAAATGGCAAACACACACCCAAGCTGTCACTACTGACATGTTGAGCAGCTTGATTACTGATTTAGCAAAGCAAATTGGGGAAAATATCACGTCCTCCCTTAACTCCATGCACCACCCAGCCACGGTCTCCCCAGAATGTGCCCTCTAGCTGCAATGACCAGTAGTGATGTGTCGGTCGCGAACGAAACGGCTCTTAGAGCCGACTCTTTGAAGTGAACGATGCAAGCCATGGGTTTTTTTTCCCTTTCTCTCACCCTCTCTCACCCTTTTTTCCGCTTCACTCTGCACGCGAGCCTTGTGCTTTGCGCTGGGCAGAGGGGGGAAGGGCGGTAGTTACACTCACAGTAGCACAGGAACAGAGCGGGAGGGAGAGAGGAACTCAAAGGTGCACTCCTCAGCTGTGCGATGCTGGCACATCCTGATTTTGAGAGGCCATTCATCCTTTCAACTGATGCTTCCATGGATGGGCTGGGTGCTGTCTTATCCCAGGTGCCAGCTGGTGAGGAGAGAGCAAGACCTATAGCCTTTGCTAGTAAGTCTCTCAGCCGCAGCCAGGCCAAATACCCAGCACACCTGCTTGAATTTTTGGCTCTGAAGTGGGCTGTGTGCGATAAGTTCAGCCACTGGCTCAAGGGTCACCAGTTCACTGTCTGGACTGATAACAATCCTCTCACATACATTCTGACTAAGCCAAAGCTGGATGCCTGTGAACAGCGTTGGGTCTCTAAGCTTGCACCATACTGCTTTGAGATCAAATATGTTCCTGGAAAGCTGAACATCGTGGCAGACACCCTGAGCAGGGAACCGTTTGTGAGGCCGTTGGCCCAGCGCCTCCTGTCGGAGCCATACTTTGAGCTGCTAGAGCAAGTCAGTGATGTGAAAGATGCCAGTGTCCAAGATGGCTTCTGTTTGACCTGTCAGCCTCAGTCGATACACAGTGCTCCACCATCTGCTGTGCTCGATGTGTCTCTGTCAACTGATCACGTCTCTTCTATCATGTCCTCCCTCTGTGAGTGGGAGTCTGCTTCTCACCAGCGCTGCTCACCTGACCTCCATTAGTCCACCTGACTGTGATGTCTCTCATGTGATGGCTCGTCAGTGTTTCTTCTGGTATGATATGGAGAAGGATGTGCGCAATCATGTGAGAAATTGATATCCCATGCTGATCTCCTGGAAGAGAGATCCTGTGATCTCCAGAGTAGCCTGCTATGTTGACCGTAAGCGCAGGCCCTCCTGACATGAGCGCTATCACGAGAACCAACATACATTGCAGCTTCTAAAACAATGGGATAAGCTCACATTCCTCAATGGTGTCCTCTACAGAGTTGTGAGGGACCCACTGACCAAACACAAGAGATTCCAGTTTGTGGTACCTGACTCCTTAAAACAAATGGTGCTGTCTGGCATACATGACAACGCTGGTCATCAAAGTCAACCTCGCACACTCTCCTTGGCTCGTCAGCGTTTCTTCTGGTATGATATGGAGAAGGATGTGTGCAATCATGTGAGACCCCAACAAGACCCCAGAGCCAGCAGCTAGGGCCCTGTTGGAAAGCATTAAGACCTGTGCTCCACTGCAACTTGTAATAATAATAATAATAATACATTTTATTTATAGGCGCCTTTCAGACCCTCAAGGTCACCTTACAGTAACACGTAAACAATACCATAAAAAACATAAGAATAATGTATATATAGCAAACATGGTAGATAAAATTTAGACATAAACAGCCATAAAAGTATGAAAGCAAATATAAAAACTGAGCAAGGTAAAAATGGCCTAAGACAGATCTGTTGTATGCAGTTCTAAACAGATGGGTTTTGAGTAGTGAGTTAAAAGTGGTGAGACAGTGTGTGGTCCGTAGAGCAAGTGGAAGTGCATCCAAAGTCTCGGGGCAGAACAACTAAAGGCTCTGAGTCCCGTGGTAGTCAGGCGAGCAGGTGGAACTGACAGAAGGGAAGCTGAAGAAGAGCGGAGTGTACGAAGGGGCGAGGATGTGTGGAGAAGATCGGATAGATATGGAGGAGCGAGGTTATGAAGCGCTTTGAAAGTGAGAAGCAGGATCTTGAAATTGACACGGAGGTGAACTGGGAGCCAATGGAGCTGTTTAAGAACTGGTGTTATATGTTCAGTGGATCTAGTTCTGGAAATAATACGAGCAGCTGTGTTTTGAACCAACTGCAGTTTATGGAGAGATTTATGAGGTAGATTTGTGTAGATTGACTTCTGGTCAGCTGAGGACAGCAACAACAAGTCTGTGGATGTCCTTGTAATCACTGACCACGTCACAAAATTAGCACATGCATTCCAATGCCAGGATCAGACAGCTAAGAGAGTTGCTAAAAAGCTTTGGGACCAGGGACCAGGGAGCTAGTTTTGAGAGCGAGCTGCTTGCAGAGCTTCTGGTTTTGGGTGGCGTTGCCAAATCTCACACTTCACCATACCACCCCATGGGTAATGGTGCCACAGAGAGATTTAATCGCACCCTTGGAAACATGTTACGGTCCCTCCCCCCCAGATCTAAGCAGAAATGGCCGCAGATGATACAGTCCATGACGTTTGTGTATAACTGTACAGCACACGAGACCACCGGCTGTGCACCTTTCTACTTGATGTTTGGGAGGGTCCCAAGGTTGCCAGCTGACCTCATGTTTCGGGATGTCCTTCATGATGACAACATTTGTGACTATGATACCTATGTCAAGTCACTGATGGATGACCTGCGTTCTGCCATGCTCTAAGCCCAGGAACTCAGCACAATGGAGCAGAGACACCAGTCTGACCAGTACAACAGAAAGGTGAAGGGTCTGCCTCTTTCACTGGGAGACCAGGTGTTGTTGGCAAACAAGGGAGTCAGAATGAAAAGGAAGCTCCCTGACAAATGGGAACCTGTTGTGTACACGGTAGTCGACTTGGATCCTGCTCTTCATATCTGCTGTATCAGAGACAGACAAGGTGCATCGCAACCTGCTCCTTCAAGTTAACTTTTTGCCCTTGGACACAACTTTGAATGACGACGCTGCACATCCTGCTGTGAGCGTTGTCAGTGGCCCCCTTGAGTCTGACCTGGATGGGTCTGTGACATCTCTTGGGGACACAGGAGCTGTACCTCCGGCCACCCATACTGTCGATACCGTCTACAGCATTGGCAAGAGTGATGACCGCACACTATCATGGATTCTTCTTCTTCTTTGGTGCAACCCTATAAATACAGTGTACCCCTTTGGCCTCTCCCCGCTTCTACAATTCCCCTGTGGGAGAGGTGGGTGTCATTTCTTTCCAGACACCGTACAACACACATATAATGTATATTTAGCCACCCTGATGTTTCTGATTGTGTGTCTTTAGTTCAATTATTGTCATCATTGTGCCTGACTTTGCTAGATGCTGTAAATGTAAATGTGTAGTACGTGTGTGCCACATATGTGTTATAGGCACAGTTAATGCTAGCGTGAATAGATAATTCTTGCTAGCTTGGGAGTTGTGGTGGGTGGAGCTAACCCTCTTCCCTACTTTGCATTTGGTTGTAGGAGCTGGAGTGGGCAAGTTAATTACTTTGTCTTTCTTTCTTTTACCGTTCTGTCAGTGCGCCCCAGGGCAGCTGTGGCTACAACTGTAGCTGCCTCCACCAGTGTGTGAATGTGTGTGTGAATGGGTGGATGACTGGGTGTGTGAAGCGCTTTGGGGTCCCTAGGAGGGACTAGTAGAAGCGCTATACAAATACAGGCCATTTACCATTCATTATCAGGTATGTCGGATTTCGTGTTGGTGGTTTTTTTTAATCTTGTGTCAAATGTAAGTTTGTACTTTATGTTTAATGTAAAAAAATAAATGCAGGCCCTTTTCTACAATTCCCCTGTAGGAGAGCAGCTGGAGTGGGCAAGTTAATAACTTGGAGGTCTTTATTTCGTTTACCTTTCTTTATCAGACACAACGCAGGAACACTGGTTACATTAGCCCTGCCACAGACTGGTGACCTGTCCAGGGTGTACCCTGCGTCTTGCCCAGCTGGGATAGGCTCCAGTGCCCCCTGTGACCCTGAAAAGGATGGATGGAGGGAAGAAACACTCTTTTTGCCCAAAGACTTTGAAATAATAATAATATTAATATCAAAAAGCTTCTAATGACGCTCCTGTACATCTGAAACAGCTTTGTGCTGATGTGCAGTGAGCCATCGCCCAGAACCAAACCAGTTCGTGGCTCTATCTTCGTTAGAGGAGCCCACAGCATCGCGGACACAAGCCAATATGGCGGCGTTAAACCAGAGGGGGCAGTAACGCAACTCAGAGGCACAGAGGCACCCTAAAGAAGAAATTGTTCCGGACACGTGGTGCAAAGTGGGTGTGTTCATTGCGCTGATGTAAACACAAAATACGCCTCACAGCTCGACGGATAATCGTGGTGGACTGAGCTGCTGAGGTTAACCCAGAAAGAGTCGTCGGCGGTGCGGAAAACCCTCCGTGTACGTCGCGTGTAATATGCTCTAAAGCACCGAGGGGGGCGCCATGGATTTCTACATCAACCTGAAGGTGAATTTCAGGGGAAATTCCAAGAATTTCCTGCTGTCGGGATCCGAGACCAAGAGCTGGGAGTCGATGGAGGCCATGGTAAGCAGAGACGAGCAGCAGGCCTGCTGTCAGACACGACGCCACACGCATGGCGCTCACGCAGCACACGGAGGGATGGGGGTTCAGCCCAGCGGGTGTGACGGCGACAGTGTGCGGGAAGTACCGGGAGTGCGTCACGTCGCGCAGACCTGTGTCCCGGCCCGCTTCGTGACGGGCCGCACTCATTTCGAGCAGCTCCACGGGCGGGCCGTGATCCCTGCTTAGACACTAGGCTGTTCAGGACGTGCTCGCCCCTCCAGACTGAGCCACACTGTTGTGCATGTCAGAGCGAAACACGCCGAATAATAGAAAAATCACTGTGTGACCTTTAAGGCTCTGCGTGGGTCACAGTGGGCATCGGGGAGGTAAAGGCAACGCGTCAGACAGGCCCGTACACATTCCTGCGTTTTCTGCCCAGCGGTTTAACGTCACCACCAGCAACAGCGTAGCCAGTTCACCGCCATGCGCAGTGGTTCACTCCGAGTGCAGGAAGTAAACAGACGAAACAACCACAAAGATACTCCACGGCTGCAGCACGCAGCGGGGGTGCAGGAGCTGTGTTTGTGTCCTCACTGCGAGCACGACACGGGCACACGCTCCTTATGTGTAACTAACGTTATGCTGCTTTCCTAACGTTGCCACAGAAAATGGAACAAATGGAAGCATTTCCACTGAGCTGGTGCATTTTAGTAACGCAGTGACAGATCCGAGGATGAAAGCCTGGCTGCATTTATTTATATCTGTTATCAAGTGTTGGTTTAATTCAGATACACGCACAGATTTCTCTAATATTTGCCACGTGTAGGACTTCGGCGTGTGGTGTAATAACCATAGGATAATATAGATGTGAATGACAGAGCTCAGCTCATTACTGTGTACTGTGTTAAATCTGTGAGTCTGACATGCACCTCCTCAGAAATGCAGCTACGCACTGCAAGGATGCAGATATCCAGAGCTGCAGTAGATCTGTTTGGCAGTGCAGAGTAACGGAGCCCTGAGCAAGAGCCCAGTTATATATGACTGGGACTGGGCTCGGAGCCCTGCATGGTCGGCTGTACCTGGAGCACATCATTGGTGTGAGTGCTGCTGAGTCACAGACGTTTGGCTGCTGAGACTGTTGCAACAGGTTTAGCATTCACTGTTTTTCCTTTGATGCCGATCTGTGAAACAGTACGAGCTTATATGTGTTTGTGTCAAAGGCATGCACTGTGCTGCTCAGAGCATGTGAACAGCTAGCAGGAGCGTAGATGGAGGCCTGTGACCTGGTCCCTGTGGCTGAGGGATCATCCTCCTGATAGTAAACATACAGGAACAACTCCTCCCTCAGTCCCTCAGCAGCTGAAGCACTCGGCACACACAGTTGTGATGTCGTCCTCATTTACAATCATGGATCTGAATGTGTTCACTCTGTGCCTGATGTGTAAAGTATACACTTCATTTTATTGTTTTGCTATAACACCACAATAACAGTTATGTCAACTTGTGTTACAGTGTGAGCGTAATCAGAGAGCTCGGTCCTGACAGGATGAAACCTCCGACAGCATCAGGCTCAGGAGGGGCAGCCACGGTCAGCAGGTCTGGGGAGGCCTGGGTGTGGGTGAAACACAAACTGCAGGAGATAAATCCACAGTTTTGTTCAAACACTCATGCAGCCGAAGATGTGACTGAGGTGCAGACACTCGGTGTCAGTGCACAGAGCTCAGCTGAAGTGTTACATTAACTGAATCAAGGCAGGAAACACCATCTGGTGACGTTCGTGGGCTTTTGCTCGAGCATTGATCGAGCTGTGATTGGTTGAGTGCAAAATATGCAAAAACAATTCTTCTATGTAAAACAGTTTTAGTGTGTGACCTTTCACCCTGTAGGACTGTGTGTAAGACTGGCTTTGAACCAGAAGTAAGCAGCAGCCCTCTGTGGGTGTGTGCTGCTGTCAGCTCTGCAGGATATGATGGGCTCATCATTCAAGACTTACCAGGAATGAAGTTCAGTAATGGATTCATAAGCAGTCAGTGTGGGGAGGCTCTCTGTTGCTACAGTGTTCTGGGTCAGGTCCAGATGTTTCCAGCCTAATTATAGAAGAGAATTATAACCGTCGAGTCCTGAAGTAATGACATGTTTTGAGTAGTTGTCTTGATGCATGCTCAGTCGTCCAGGTGAGCAAATCCCAAAAGGTTGTTTCTGTTTTCAGTGACTGCAGGTTTCCAACCTTATAAACAGCACATTTGCATAATGACTGACACTAGCACCACTGAAGGAACAGTGGGGTCAGTTTGTGACCATTCATATGCAAACTGTCATGATCATTGATCAGGGGCCACGAGTCTGAAAACATCCAGATGAGCAGAACCAGCTTTTGGGGCCAGACCAGCTTTGCAGAGCAGCCATTCAGAGCTATTGTGTAGCACCACACGTCTGAGATTTACAGTGAAGAAGTAAATAAGAGTTGACTTTGGATGTGGCAACATCTGTCTGTCTGTTACAGGTCAAGCGCTCCTTTGGCCTGTGCAGCCTGCAGCTGACCTACTTTGATGAGGAGAACGAGGAGGTAAGAGACTGAGGAGTGCCATACAAAGTGAGATTAGTGAGTAGGTACAGCTAACCTACAGCAGTAGAATGTGGTAGCCTAGCTGAATGACTGTGGTAAGTTGTGCCTATAACACTTTGCTCACATTCTGACCAGGATTCACTAACAAGTGAGCAGCCCTGTATGAAGGAGCGATCCTTGAACTCCAGGAGTTCCTCCATGTAACGCATTCTTAGCACATATTTATGTAACCGTCTTCTCCTTTTCTTCCTCCAGGTGTCCATTAACAGCCAAGGTAAGTGCACCTGGGCAGTCACATGATGCTACACATTAAACAAAGTCCAAATAAAAGTGCACTCATGTTAACGTTGGTCATTTCTGCTTGTGTTCCAGCTGAGTATGAGGAGGCTCTGAAGGTGAGCTCATTCACGGTTAAAGATTCAAGAAGTTTGTTGTCATGTGCTCTGCAGAACACAGACGGTTATGCAGAGCACCTGCTTACTCTGCAGGCTCCCTTCACACGACTACAAGAAAGTAATAATAGTAAAACAGTGCTTTGTGAATCCTGCAGCTTATATGTGGGTGTAAACAGAAGTTAGAGTGCGAGTAGTTGCAACACTGTCACAGTGCTAATATATACAGAGCGATATCAGGGTGTATATATGTACGAAAAGTGCAAATTTCCAGTTATGGATAAACAGTTGGACATAGGCAGTGGTTCAGTAGCCTGTGGATAGAAAGTGTTAGTGTGGTGTCCTTGCTTCCACACTCCTGTTCCTTTACAGTGCAGACGTGACGTGGAAAGCTTCTGTGGAGTGTTTGTTTGCTGGTGTCTTGGAGTGCTGTGTTAGCTCGTTGTGTAAGCAGCGCCTGTTTACTTTGCAACGTCAGCTAAGATGTATCGAACCCCCTCACATCCAGCTCCAGCACAGATCCCTGACCTGTGTATAGCACAGATCCACCTTCATTGATGGACAAGGCATAGAAAACAGAACTGGGTCTAACATGCAGCCCTGTGGAACTCCACAGTTATTCTTAGTGTATGAAGAAGACTCCAGATTTACGGAGGATATTTTCACGTCCCGCCCATGCTATCATCCGCCATAAGCTTCTATTTCATTGTGATGTGATATGAAGGGTGTGTCTTTACCATCTGTGATTATCTCTTTTATATTGAGATCATTTGGCCTCATGTTTGGGTCGATAGCCACAGCTTTCCCAATCCTGATTCCAGGCTTCTCCACAACTTTGATCTGTTTAATTGATAAAGAAATAAAGTAATAATAGCCTACTGGTGTTTCTCTTCTTTCATGGTTTGTGCAGTTACATTTGACCCATGAAAATAAAGACTTCCTTATGATATAGTATCGCTGTGCTTACTGCTCTTCTTAAGTGAAGCATTTGTGTTGCCGGTGACGAATCTAGCGGAGAAACTGACGGCGTGTTTATTTTCCAGAGTGCGGTGAGGCAGGGGAACCGACTGCACATGAATGTGTACGAAACTCGAGGCCAGCCGACGAGGGTTGCCACCACCAAGGCCAGCGGAGCAGAACCCAAGAGGGGCTTCAGGCCCCCACAGCACTGCCCTTCACTTGCTCAGGTGGTCAGTCGCAAGGTCCAGGCTGCAGTGCCAGAACAGGGCATGGTAAGAGCCCAGCACAGGCTTCATTCTTACTGCATCTATCCACTGCTGCGCCCATATGTTTGCATGCACATAGATGATGTTCTTTTGTTGCTCAGGTGATCATGAAAGAAGTAAAAGGGACCAAAGAAGAAGACAAGACTCCTCCAGCCTGGTTCACCTCCTACATGGAGAAGGTAAGAACGTCCTGATGAGTGTCATAGCAGTAACTCCGCTAAACGACTGATGACTAAAGTGCTCGCTACTGCATTCAGTTTAAGGACCAGGTAGTTCGTGAGGCAGTGGAAAAGATCTGTCGGGAGTTTTCAGGACAGTGCTGCATCCACAAACCCCTGGGAGGGGGAGGAGGAGCAGCAGGAGGAGCTGGTGCAGCTGGTGGAGGTAGAGTGGAAGCTGTAGGAGGAGCAGAGACCCAGCAGGTCCCCGAGGTGTCCTCTTCCACTCTGCCTGGAGCTCCGTCCTCCTCAACTCCTCCCTGCTCGTCCTGCAGGGGGCAGACTACTGGAGGAGGCTATCAGTGCAGGTATGTGTTGTTGAGTAAGTTCAGTCTTTGGATTCTGCTTGTTGATTTATCTTTGTTGGTGAAAGACGCTGTCCCGGTGTCGCAGTAGGCCTGGGTTTAACTCTAACACTTGTCAGTGTACAAATGAATAAGCTGCAAAACGTTGTTACCAAGCAGAGCAGGGCGATGTGCCCCAAAATATTTATCACGATACGCATTTGAACATCTGCAATATCGATATAACTGACGATATAATTGACATGAGACAAAACACTTTACAACTCCACAACTTTATTAGTTCAAAAAACCCATCAATGTATTTTCACTTAAACAAGCAGCTGTTTTTTATCTGCATTAAAGTTATATAAAAATGTAACAGTGCAAATTCCTCACTGACAGTTTAACCAAAAGGCGTTTCCAGTGGAAACTGGCCGACACATCCTCAGCATAACCATGTATAACATCCACAGAACTTAAAAAGAGGTCATACACACACAATATGGTAATATTATGTTGAAGCACAGTACGTATCACTCCGCGAGGCTCCGCCTACGATAGTCGTACTGAAACATCTGACAGATTTTCGAGCGCCGTGCACATAAAATCGTTTCGAGGTCAGTAAACACAACCAGAGTTCATACATAAGGCACACGGGATTATAAGGGGCTCTGTCGACTTTCAGAAAAATCAAAGGATGATTTTAAGTGTGCCGTATTTTCCAAACAACGCGGTAATAACGACGGCCCGCTAGCATGCGCTACCAAAAATAGTGCTTTGTTGTGTATCTGACGGACGAAAGCTAAACCAGTTCCACACCAGTGAAGCTGCAGCATTTTTACAAACCAGTTCAGGTTCATCGTTTCATTCAACGATCCGCTTTCGCTCTTCTCGTTCTGCGTCGCCGCCATGTGCGTATGAAAACAAAGGCACTGCGCATGCGTGTTTTACCCATATTCTATCGCCATATTTCATTTTCCCATCATTGCCCAAAGTTACACTGTTATTACCGTGAACGGTATGATATGGCCCAGCCCTATTACCAAGTGAACATTTACCCTGTGGCCTCGCTGCTGTAAAGGGAGGATGTTGGTGCTCTAACTTCAGCTCTGCACACAAACTGTTTGGTCACATTGTGCAGTTCCTTGTGTTCTCCTTGCATGCCAGGAGCTGTTATCTCTGCAGATTGTGAAGCTGAGTGCGTGCTCTTCATCACGGTGTCAGTTTTTAGATGCAGTCTCACGTTTCCTCTCATCCCTCTGGGCTGTTTCACTCCACAGCGTGTGCACCTCTTGTACTCTGTGCGAGCCCTGCAGCTTCTCCCACGATCCCAGTCACAATCTGGTGAGAGCCAGGACTCCCCTGTCCATCCCGGAGCACGGATCACCGGCCCCAGACCACAGCAGGTGTGACACAGCTACCGGACTTTAACACGTGTTCATATTTACCAAAAAGCACAAACTAGCTTCATATTATCAGCTTTACACACTAAATATTTAAAAACATGAATGTTTGTTTTAAAGATATGTGGTATGAGTGTGAGCTGATGCAGGGCTGTCTGAATCCAGTATGAAATGCTACACCTGGCTGTAGACATTCCCATAATGCTGATGTTACTTCATCTCGATCCATTGTTGTTTAGGTTCTACAGGCGGGGGGATCGCAGTTTCCGAAAGGCAGAGAAGCAGCGGCTGAAAGCCGAGAAGCGCCTGCTGAAAGCCGAGGTGAAGGAAATCCGGAAGCAGCTGAGGATGGAGAGGCGGGGCATACAGTGGAGCTCGTCCCATCGAGACGGAAGCTCCTCCCCCGTCCTCCTGCAGCCTCGAGCCACACAGCACAACAGCCCAGAGTAGGTCCCAACCAAGTTAGGCTGCAGGACGCACTTCAAATATCTCAGTGTCGATCTCCTCATGTGTGATTCCAGAGTAGCTCCAGAAACAAAGTCTGTCTTTATTCAAACATCAGCTCACACAGTCGAGTCACAGCGAGGCGCTATCAGCTCGTCAGGGGTCGGTGTGGACGAAATGCATTTCTGTGAGCCTGAAAGCTTTTGTCCACCTACTACGGCTTCCCCAAAAGTTGAAGCACATTTAAAGATGAATGGTGATCCTAGGTTGTTATAGTGCAATGAAGTGAATAGACTGTGGGAAAATATGGCAAGCAGACTGCAGCAGTCAATAAGGCGGTCCATTGTAACCGCTGCTCTGGGATGATGGGAGCTGAATGACGATATGAATGAGTTTAAAGTGAGACGTGATGAAGAATTTGAATAAAGGGGTTTTCCTCTTGTTGCCCAGGCGACCAAAGCGCCCCTGTCCCCTGGTGGTTCCTGCCATGACGGCAGCGTTTTTGGACGAAAACCTTCCTGACGGAACGCGTCTGCGTCCTGGGACCAAGTTTATCAAGTACTGGAAGATGAGGAACACTGGGACTCTCAGCTGGAGTGCTGAGACTAAGGTAAAGTCTCAAACAGCAGCTCATTAACAGCTTGGATTCTCCTGAGAGCACCTACACCAGAACGAGACCTGCTCGCCGTCTCAGAGCCGTGAATATCATGGACGCGTCCATGTGTGTACAGCACAGACGTGACCTGACGGTGTGCTGGCCACAGTGACGCAACTATATTATTCGACCCACCGTTAGATGTACTTTTTACATTTTGGGGGAAGTGTAACTGTTGGCTGGGTTGCCATAGAAACAGCTATACTCATGATCCCAGGTGATGAGCGTCACTGATTACCCAACCTTTGTAGTGAAATGTCATCACTGACTAACACAAATTCCACGCTCGTCGTCACATCTCATGAGTTTCAGGTTCATCCCTGGTGCTTTGTGTTTGAACAGGCTTAGTTCAGCCGTGCTTTGTGTTTCGTGTAAACAAACAGCAACCCTGTTTCACTGTGACCAACCAATCCCTCCTTAACAGTGTTAATAGTGTCAAACATTATTCCATCACGTTTAGCAGCAAAGTGCTGACATTTACTGACCACAGAGCATCACTTTGCTCTTTGACCTCAACACCTGTGGGAGGCTTTGGTCCACTGTGCAAACTCCCACTAAGGAACCATTATATTATGTCTTGTTTGGTTCCTGCAGCTGAAGTTTATGTGGGGAAACCTGGCAGTGGGATCTGGAGACCGCTGGAGAGAAGTGGCAGTTCCCTTCCTGCAGCCGGGACAGGTGAGTGTGAGACATCCCACCGAGCTGTGGCACGTGTCCTCGTGAAGCACTGAAACAAGCGTGTGTGTGTGTGTGTGTGTGCAGGTTGGCATAGTGAGCGTAGCGCTGTGTGCGCCCACTGTGGAGGGCTCCTACACATCTCACTGGCGTCTGGCCCACGCTGGGGAGCAGTTTGGACCGAGAGTGTGGTGCAGCATCGTGGTCGACCCTCTGGCTCCAGCAGCCATGATGGCTGATGGGATCCTGGTTTCACCCTGTGTCACACCGCAGGTAGGACGAATGCAGTTCAGGGAGGCTGAAATCATTTGATGTAACCTTTATTCAAACTTTAACTCAGTAAGACATTCCTGCAGTTTAGCTAATTGGTGTGAGAGGGTTGGGGTGAGATCAAGGATGGTTGGTTTGTAAATTTCATACAAAACAAATTGAAGTTTAGATGGTTTAAAAATGAAATAAATTTCTGGATGTGCAAATTCACAAATGAGGTTGATGTGAATGTTTGCCTGCAGGGCAAGAACCCAGTAGCCAAGGATGGGAAAGCGTGTGCAGCTTCCAGGGAACAGCCGTTGTTGTCAGTGGACCAAGAAGAGTACTACATCCCGTCTGTAGACCTGCTCACTGCACAGGTAACCTGCTGTGATGCTCCTCCCCATCCTAGCAGCTAAACTTCAGTATGCTAACATCACGTTACTGTACGTATACTGCAGCTGACATGAAGGTGGAATAATAATAGCTCATATTTTATCTGTTTATTCAAATGTCCATGAATGTGCAGTGAAGCATCTGTTTGTACAGATCATAGCACAACCAAAGTAACTGCAGCTGTGTAAACTTGTTGCCTGTGAAGACTGGGACTGGTCCACACTGGCAGTCAGTGTGCTGCTCTGTCTTTGATAGTAATCAGTAGGGCTGGGTACCGGTGTCGGTTCTGACATAAACGGTAGTAACCAGACCGAAAAGCAGCGCACATTTTGCTGCTTTTTTTTCCTGAGCTGTGACACACTTTGGATTCTAGCCAATCATTTTACGTTTCCGAGGATAGTAGGCGGGTCCAGGTACGTACGTTCTTTTAGAGCAGAGCTACAGATTAAAAATGCCCAAGGCGAAGCGGTCTAAAGTCTGGCTGTACTTCACAGCAGAAGATGCAAACTCAGCAGCAACAAGTGCTTCAAGCTGATACTGTGATACTGTCAAAGGAGGTAACACCTCGAATCCGATGAAACACCTGGCGACGCATAGCGTTTTTTTAAAAGCCGAGAAATGCGCCGTATTTGATAGCTTGCTGCGAGACCTCACACCGAGCACATCTGCTGCAGGTGTGGTGCCTGTTATCGGACCCGGAGTTAGCAACATCCCCCAAAAACCCGAAGAGGAGAGTCCTGGCCATTGTTTAAGCACTGCTTCCAGCCAAGAGTGATACCATATATGCCCCATAGCTGCAGAAAAGGCTAACATTGTTATCTTTTTACAAAAAACCAGCTGAACATGAGAGGTTTTTGGACAAAGTTTGTGTTCTCCATTCCTTAAGCACCGGTTTGAGCACCATTTAAGCACCGGCACCGTTTCAAAAGTACCGGTTTGGCACCGGTATCGGATAAAACCTAAACGATACCCATCCCTAGTAATCTGTTTATGATACAGGCTGAAATGAACTGTGACAAACGAGCAACAACTGTAAATCTGCTTCCGTCTAAATTCACATTCAGAGTCCACGTGTCTCCATGGAGACAGACTTTTAGTCAAATTTATTGTCATCAGAATAAACGAGCGACACGATCCTCCAAGTTTGTGGATGCGATAAATGAAGAATGAGGTGACAGAGCTTTTTAGTAGATACAGCTACGTCTGAGTGACAGCGTGGGGTTAGTGTAGTTGGTCCGTGCAGGCAGGGATCGAACCACCAACCTTCTAATTAGTAGGCGACCTGCTCTACCACCTGAGTCACACCAACCCCCGTTTGCTTTTGTAATTGCCTATGCAAGCCTGTGGGAGGGGCTTTTCAATCTGTTCCTCCAAAAACTCAGCGTAACGTGGCTTCACTGTGGGCCAAATGCTGATTGGCTGACAGCTGGATTGGTTTGCGAAACACAAACACTCACGTCCACTCCAGCTTAGACAGGGAGAGGCTGAGGTTTGCAGATTACACAGCAACTGGACTGAAAATCCGGCGCAGCAGGGCGGCGTGGCAGGGCGTGTGTGGAGCCATTAGAGCCGTCATTCACCTTCAAATTCACTGAAGTTATGCAAAGTCTCATTTCCCAGTAAAATATAAAGGAAAGGGGTGTGGCCTATGACTCGTACTTACTACAGGATGGCACTTTAACAGCAAAGTGACTCAGGCACTCAACAACCCTGCACTTATGTAGCAATAAGTTGAGTCCTCTGTTAACAAGAAACGTGTTACAAATGATTTGAAACATCATCATCTTCATTTATAAACTGGGGCTCTGCCTTGGATTGTACTGGTTTGGAGACAGGTCAGGTGACCTGTAGACTAGCCTTGTAATCTGTTACCTGTTGTTCATTTGTCAGGATCTTCTGTCTTTTGAGCTGTTGGATATCAACATCGTCCAAGAGTTGGAGAGCGCCCCCACCAACACGCCTGCTGGTAAGAAGAGAACAGCCAGAACACTCGTCCTGGTTAAGAGACACGTGTGTGCACTACAAGCACGTCAGTTATGTGAACAATAAAATAGTCAGATACAATCTGTTGCACCACAAATACCGACGTTCAAACTGTAACATGCAAAGACAGCAGATTTCTTTCAGACACGGCGAGCACAGCGTCCTCTGAGCAGTGGCAGCATCGGCCCGACACACTGACGGAGGCCGTCTGTGATTCATAGACGTTCATGTTTCTTTGACCTCGTAGTTTGATTAGCGTCAGGTGCTGTGACCCTGATCGAGTGGGGAAGCTGCAGACTGAGTTTGGTTAGACGCACCGCTTTCTGTGGCTTTGTGCAGTTCAGGTGCTAAACTGGTGTGTCTGCAGCCCACAGCTGATTCACTGGAAACACTCGGAGCGTAATAAATGACGAATGAGGCTGGAACATTTCAGTCTGCACATCAGAGACCGGTGCTCTCAGCTTCCAGACGCAGTGCTCTGACACAGAGCAGGTGACCAAGCTCTCTGAAGTGTTCCCCACGTCGGCTTCAAAACCACCGCAAATGTTACACTTTTGGAAAAACTGCCATTCGGTCTTCGTTCTGTCAGCCGGCTGTAAAAGTCCACGTGCTGTAAGAGCTCAGTGCTGTCTGTGTTTCTCCTCCAGACATCACACCCTGCATGTCCCCTCTGTCTCAAGATGGCCCTCTGCTGGACAAGGGCAGCCCCTCCTTGGGTCTGATTCAGGAAGAGACTGAAGTCATCAATAGCATCATGGGTAATGAAGTCCCAATCCTCCTCAGTGTTCTCCCAGTTTATTTAAAGGTTCTGTTGAAACTACAAGTACTCGTTAAAGAAGCCGCACCTGACTGACTTGATTCAGGTCCCTTGAAAAACCCTGTTTGGCTTCCCAGCATGCAATGGGGTGAAGGTTTTCTTCTAAGACTGTCCAGCTGTTCACAGCCATGCAGTTGGCTCTCTGACTGTGAGCAGCTGTCCTGCTGATACAGCTGTGTTCAAAAATGAAATGGGCGTGTCTTGACATTTGTTGTCTCGCTGCTGGTCCTCAGATGTCCCCCACGGGGTAGGACCTGGAGCTGAAGGGGGCGGAGTCCCAGCTCAGGAGGAAGGGGAGGATGACATCAGCGGTACTCAGTTTGTTTGTGAGACTGTGATTCGCTCGATGACCCTGGAGGAGGCCCCTGATCACATACCTCTGAGAGGATCCTGCCCAGGAACAGGAAAAGGTCAGTGACACGCCCTCGGCGCCGGCTCGTGCGTTTAAATGAATGATCATTTGTTTGGCTGGAACGCGTCCATGTTCACATACAGTCTGTTCTGGCTGGAACGTCAGACTGCAGCGTGATCTGCTGGTGTTTCACTGTGGTCCTCGTGTTTCCTTTCAGTGGTACGTCCAGCTGCTCAGGGCTCCTCCTCCTCGCTGTCCTGTCTGAGTAAAACGGTGAAAATGGAGGAGAGTCCCGACAGCTGCTCTAGCAACTCCAAGACTCCCATGAAACCCCTCGTTGGTCTGAAGGCGTCCATCCCTTCCCCACTGAAAGCCTCCCTGCCCACTCCAACGTCTGTGCCCCTGAACGTGCTGCCTGGCCCGAGCTCAGCACCGGGGCCGCTCCACGCTTCAGCCGGGACCGCCACGCTGCCCGAACACACCGCCACAGGTGACATTTTTAAGTTGATATGTTGACTCAAGCAGCTTCTCTGTGAGAAACAGCTGTTTGCACCAGTTTGGGGGTGAGCGTTGACCATTTGCAGACTGTATATAAAGTGGAGGCGGCGTCTAATTTGAGTGAAGATGTCACCGTATGACTGGGCTGGATTCAAGGACAGTGAGGTGTGATGGCGGCCTTGGTTTGTACGGGAGCAGACTTGAAGCTCTGGGTTGCAGCTTATGGTCAGCTCAGTGTTTGGGAGGAGCTCTGGAAACTCTTTCAGCTAGCATCAGCAGGAGGGGCGCCACTGAAACCCCAGGCAGCGGTGCTAACGGGCAGCCAGCTGACATGTGCTGTGACAGCACAGTTGAGGGTCTGTGTGGAGCTCCTTCACCACAAACAGGAGGACTCTGTCGAGGAACAGCTGTTTATGCTTTAAATGTCAGCTAATTGCAACACTTTGTACGACTGGGGCCGATTATTGAAGAGCTCGTGTGTGAGGAGCAGCATTTTAAATTCTGGGTTTAACAGGAAGCAGTTTAGTTGCTACTATTTGACAACAAAGGCGACAAACCGGCTCACACAGGTTTCACCACGGTCATTCAGTTTAAACCCAAAGTGCTCCCACACTGCAGCCTCTGCGTTTGCCTTTGAATCCATTCCATCTGTTTTCCAAATCCCAACTTTCTGTGGCTTGCTACTCCTCACGGCGCTGTCATGCACCTGACATAAGACGCTAAGGAAACAAGAGGGGAGGGGTCGGTCGAGAAATCAGACAAACTGTGTGTAAGGCCCAGGTGGACGATAGGTGATCACTGGTGTTACAGCTGGGGGGGACGAGGCTAAGCACCAGTCTGTCTGGTCTTTGGTTGATTGATAAGCTGGAAAATTGCTGCCACAAATAGAAAGACTCGATTTGTTGATCAATTTATTAAGTCGTGTACTAACAGAAATGATTATGTTCCTTTAAATGAATCAAGAACCAATCACAGCAGATGGCCCCGCCCCTCCCTGAGCCTGGTTCTGCTGGAGGTTTCTTCCTGTTAAAAGGGAGTTTTTCCTTCCCACTGTCGCCAAAGTGCTGCTCATAGGGGCTCATATGATTGTTGTATGTATTGTTGTAGGGTCGACCTTACTATATTAAGCACCTTGAGGCGACTGTGTTGTGATCTGGTGCTGTGTAAATGAAACTGAACTGGACCTTTAATAATCCACATTTCTCTGCTTTACTCTCTGGTGCTGTTGTGGATACTGTATTGTTCTTTCTTTGTGATGCTTTTATGTTTAAGTTGTTTTCAGTCTGGCTGGGAGCTGACTCAGTCTCTGGAGAGCCCCGTTTTGGGGGGTTTAATAAATTTGTCCAGATTTCTAGAAGTGCGATGGTCTTGCTCCTGCTTCAAGTCTAAGCTAGGCTCCAGCTAGCTTATGTGTTAAAACCTTGTGCACCTTTCTAAAAATCAAGCTACGCATCAGGTCCACACACTACACACCCTCAGGTCCTCTTTTATGTTTCTAGCTTCTGCCGCCATTTTTGGGCACGACAGAAGTCGAAGCGAAGCTTGAACCTCTGTGTCATGAGTGGGAGTGAAGCATGTGTCCCAGCATGTGTCCCAGCATGTGTCCCAGCATGTGTCCCAGCATGTGCACAGCAGCCAGTCACACCCAGCGTTTGCTTCCTTGGTCTCATCACAGGTGAAGCTGAGGAGTCGCACATGGAGAGCATCTGTGTGGAGCCCAGAGTGAGGGAGAAGCAAGAAGAGGAGGAGAAGAGGGATGTAATGAGGAGTCGCTCCTCCTCCACGTCCTCCGAGGATTACATCATCATCCTCCCCGATTGCTTTGACACCACTCGGCCCCTGGGAGAGTCCATGTACAGGTAGGAGCCGTGGCTTTGGAGTGTGTGGGAGAACCCTCGGCTGTGGGACAGTAATCAGTGCTTTCACTTTTTCTTTGTTCTCGGTCCCGCTGCAGCTCTGCTCTGTCCCAGCCCGGAGACGTCCAAGCCAAGACCGACACAGACCCAGATACCCCCTCAGCTGAGCGTCGGGACAGTGCCGCAGGAGAGGGGGAGGCGGACGAGGTGGATGAAGCGGCTCCAGGAATGGAGCTGTCAGGAGCCAGCAGTGCCAACGATATGCTGTGTACATCCCAGACGCTGGACGATGAGCCGCTGACTCCTGAAGTAGTCACCCCGCCTCAAGCTGTCGTCACATCACAGTAAGCATGAGAACGTTTCCTCAGGAAAGCTGGTCTTTTCCTCAGACCGACCGCTCCACTGCTGCACCACATCTGCACCACATCTGCACCACAGTAGCGCCATTCATTTACAGCGTTTCAGGGCTAGACCTTTATCAGGCAAAGGAGATTACTAATGCTTTCTTTCCTGCTTGTGTACAAATGATCACCTGTCAGTCACAAAATAGCTACCAAAATATGTTAGATGGTGTGCCGTATCATATAAAAACATTTTTCCTTCATTTAAACAAGATTCAAATACAGCGAGCCGAGTCATGAAGCTAATGAAGCGGCACAGGCGTTGTTGTTGTGCGGACAGTAAATGAGCGAAGCAAACATGTTTGTGTTTGACAGCCCAGAGAGCAGCGCAGAGAGAGAGGAGGAGGATGCCGGCGCTGAGGAAGGAGCGCAGGGTTCAGAACTGCACCAGACTGAGGACGGTAGGCTCCTTACTGGGTCTCGCTGTCACTTCAGTCACAGTAGCACTCTGATGAAGTCCACGGTGATCGCATCGTTCTGTCTTGCAGAAGCAGCTCCTGAGCGCGCTCAGACTGATCCTGAAGCTACTGACACGGAGAAGAACGACCCCGAGGACCCCAGGTCTCTCTCTCTCACACACACACGCACACACATGCACACACACACACGCACACACACACGCACACACACGCGCACACACACACACACACACACACGCGCACACACACACACGCACACACACGCGCACACACACACACACACACACGCGCACACACACACGCGCACACACACACACGCACGCACACACACACACACACGCGCACACACACACGCACACACACGCGCACACACACACACGCGCACACACGCACACACACACGCGCACACACACGCACACACACACGCGCACACACACGCACGCACACACACACACACACGCGCACAATGAAGCTATCACGTTTTTATTCGTCCATCCATCCGTTGGCTAGGTTTGGTTTATCGTGCAGAGCCTACATGATGCAGCTTCTTTCAGTTTGTTTTTCAACTTCCTGTATCTGCTCTTCAGTATGGAGCGTGCACACCACTGATACTACAAATCTCAGACATCAGAGTCGCGCCATCATCCGATCACTTTGAATGTAGCTTCTAATAGAAACGGACAAACGCAGGCTTCCAGGAGACGGGAGGCAGATTATCTGCTCGCTAACATAAAAGCTAAATAATGTCTTCATGTTAAAGTAGTGAGACTGTAACAAGCTGCCAGTCCAGCTGCCTGCTGCTGTTTGTCCGAGTTTCCCAGGCTCACAGGACGATTCGCTGCCTTTGAGGCTCAGAAAGTGAAGTTAGTAATGTACAAAGGTTCAAATGAAGCTGATTGAACTGCAGTGCTGTTCGAAGTATGACTGTGCAGGCAGAGTCCTCACAGGTCAGCCTGAGGTCAGGTTAAGGTCAGCTCAGACGCACATACGTACAGGAGTCGTCTCACCGTGGCTCTGCTGAGAGCCTGGCCCATCGTTGTGCTTCTAAATCCCAGCTGCCAACTAAGACAGAAGCAGAATAATGTTTTGGCCCCCCGAGTAGAATGACGAGCACTAACAGTTTGGAGGCAGCATGAAGTCCAAGGATGCTTTCTGGTTTCTGTTTGCTGCTGTAACCTTTCCCCTTGCAGACAGCTCATAAATAAATTCACATCCATGAATCGTAAACACTGATAAGAGAGAACAAAAGGATTAACTCTCCAAATGTTTGCCCTCCTCAGGCAGCAAGGCCTCACCGGCGGCCTGGTGAAAGGAGCTCTGTCAGTAGCTGCCTCTGCCTACAAAGCCCTGTTCACCGGACAAGGCCCCACACAGGTGACACATTTAGCAGCTTTTTTCTCCCATATTCACATTTGTGTGTTTTGGAGTTTCAAGCCTATTTTCCAGTGTTGAAGCAAACGTCACAGCCCAGGTTTGAACTCTTTTCTCTGCATGATAGCGATGCAACACGTAGGCGACACAGTTGTGGGGCTACACTTACATTAATCAGTCCAATGCAAAGCTAATTGCACTACCTTGGAAAGGCTTTTAAGCTGGGGCTGCATCCCTAATCCAGGAGAGCAGGAGCCAGCTGGCGAAGGTGCTCCCTGATCAGACGGTGCTCCCGATGCTCGATCAGTTCCTGACGAGGGGACGCCACGCAGTCGTGACATGTTGCACTCTGCTTTTATTTACATTGTACACAGCATGTTGTCAGCAGTCAGACCTTCAAACACTTCAGATACAGACTCATTCAGGCCTGTGCGGTAATCAGTAGCTGGCTCGCTCGACTGATCCGATCTTGTTTCCACCCAGCCTCCAGTGGATGCATCCACCCAGGACACCATGATGGCCGTGCTGGTGGAGATGGGTTTTGCAGACCGCTCTCTGAACCAGCGTCTGCTAAAGAAACACAACTACAACCTGCTGGACGTGGTCAACGAGCTCGTTCAGATGACCGACAATGACTGGTACTCTACACGCTACTGATGACGAGGAGGCCAAACTCTTCCTCCTTCTTTTCAGCTCTCCACTAATTTGCCCTTTTGGACCGAGGATTATACTACGAGCTTGTCAGGGGACATTCCAGCAGCCCTGGATCCTCCAGCGGACCATCACCCACCCACTGTCTGTAGTTTTAGTACTTTCAGCGTAGATCTTGGTAGTTGCAGGTTTTCTTTGCATATCTGTCTAAGAAAGGTGAAAACAGGCATTCTAGGTCTTCAGATGTGAATCACACCACATGCTAACATCATGGATTTTAACGAAGTGTGAAGCGTGAAAGCATTCGCTTCCATCAAACCTGAGCTAAAGTTGTGTTGGCTGCAGAAACTCCACGGTTGCTGTACCTGCTCCTGTTGGTTGCAGGGATCCCAAAAAGCTACAGACGGCACCCTCACGCGTTTCCTTTGCTCAAGTCCACAGCAGCAGACTCTCACAGGTCGCCTACCGAACCCGCTCGCTCAGAACATCTTTGGGCTAAAGGAAAATGCAGCTTCGTGCTGATGGTCCTGCTGAGGCATCAAGTCATCTCATCTCCTCAGAGTCTCGTTCGCCTCGTCCAGTCGGCTCCATCACACCAGCTGGTGGTGCATGTTTCTGCCTATTGTGGTGACGACTGTAACAAGCAGCTCAACTGGTAGTGAGCTGATGCTGTTCACGAAGCTAGCATTGTTTGCAAATTTCCTTTGGTTAGATATCATTGGCCTGTGTCCCAGAGCAGGCCCACACAGCTCGTCTGCACAGTGTCAGCTGCAGGTTTGCTTCTTTCTCTTTTATTTGAGCAGCCATTCCAACAGCTACTAATAACTTTATTATCGGGTTGTAAATAATCACACTGACTGTAGGTAAGCAGAACTGGTCAGGTGACGTAGTGTGTGTGAGGCTTTACTGTATAAAATCTGACCCTTTGGTGTTTCCAGAGCTCCAGCTGGAGGAGCAGGACTGCTGCGACACATTCGTGTTGATGTGACTTGTGATGATGAATGCAATGAAGTACTTTGATGTTTAAATAGCCGTGCTATTCAAAACACACATTCCTCCTTTTTTGAGTCGGTTTCCCAGAACTCGCACACGTGCTCAGCCCAGATCATCTGAGTGACGCTCTTCATGCTGGTAACGACGTGTGTGATGAGCTTTTTGCAGCGTGCCGTTTTGGTTGCGCGTTGCCTTTGTCCTGTAACTTTAGTCCATCACTGGGATTTTCTCATATACACTAAATACAACATGTGTGCATCACCTGTTTTAGAGAAGTCACTGGAAACCACTCAGTGTAGCTGAAACTGAGCCGGACTGTTAGCTGGTGTGTGATTTACTGCTGTTGTGAGTCAGTGGTGGTGAACAGACTTCACTGTCCCACTGCATGATGGTTAACTAGCTAATCAACCAGGTTTGTTCAGCACTCAGAGCTGCAACCTCGCGGAGAACCAGTTTACCCAGAGCTGCTGTGGAAACACACCAGTTCCTCTGCATAGAGCGATCGTAGCTAAACTTGATGAGCAGCAGCGTACGTTCTTCCTTTCCTGTCCTCTGCGCGTCCCATCTTCTTATTTCCCACCCATGTTTACATGCTTCTGCTGTTTTGAATGGAGACGCAGTTTTGTGGCTTTAGACGAAGTTCATTATCAGATGAAGGATTTAAGATGGGCGGACGGCGAGCGGGCACGACGTGCTTGCCTGTTCGGTTTGTGGTACGTCTGCTCATTAGGGTCAGCTGAGGGGCCGGGTGATGGCGACTTGATTTCAGCATTAAGGTTTGGTAGCTATAGTAACACCTTTGGAAATGGATTTCCCTCCATCCACTAGAGAAAGTTCCAAAGAGGTGTGCGGGTCACGAGGGGCTCGTTGCCACGCTTGTTGTGAATCCCAGACACACGTGGTGCTGCAGACGTTGGCGGGCTCGGTCAGGTGTGCACAGTAAGGTCGCTGCTCCTTCCTTTTGCTCGTAGCTGGACCCTGAGCTGACTTCATTAGTAAAGTAGTGGGCTGAGTTAGTTTAAGTTCTGCTTTGACTGCTTGAAGGCTGTTTGTAAGTCTGACGGCGTGTCTTTAGGTGTGCTAGTTAAAGCTGCTCTGCAGTTTTAGTCTCATACTTTGTAATAACGGATGTTTTGTTGGTGTGGTGCGATACGCTGCGTGCTTCTATACTTTATGCCGTTACACCTCACGTCACATGGTACCCTGTCTGTGTCGGTCTGCACTGGTGTGTGGTTGATGCAACATGTCTGTGCAGTCCAACAGGAAAGCAACAGTGTGGGTGGAGCCTGAGGCAGACGTGCAGGTCACATGCTGGGTGGTTGAAACGATTTAAAGAACAGCATGAGCTCTGTGTTTGTTCTAACTTTTGTCTTTCCTGCTGCTGCCTGAAGGACCAGAGGTACAGCCCCCACACTGGGCCACGTTTTTGACTCAAACAGCTCCGGACGTCTCGCACGGATGTTTAGATTTTTCATCAGTTTTAGGCATTCATTATTTCTTTTATATTAGCGTTTCATAAATCATGCTGTCGGGTTTCACCCTCTCGGATAGGTAATTAATTTGAAAGGTAAGAATAAAAGTGTCCTGCCACAGGTTCAGTGTGGCCTGCTTCAAATGAAGGTCAGGTGTGTGCCGTGTGTCATCGTGCTGAAATGAGTCGTCATGTGTGCCAGAAGCTGTGGTTGGATGAAATATGTTCAAATTGGGGAAGATGTATTTATGGAGGAAGAAAAACGGGGGATGGCTCTTTGCTTTTTTCTGTGTTGCACTTTATGAATATTGTATGATGTACAAATCAATGTCTCCAATTAAATGCATTACACCCACCTGAGGCTTCTGCTTGGTGTGTTAGAAGCATCACGTGCAACTAAAAAGGTCACGTTTGTGATGTCACCTGTAAATAGAAGCAACAAACATGCTAGATGAATGTCATCATATCTTTCACAGTGTCAAAGATGGGACTGTTGAGCGTCTTTGAGCAAGTATCTTGTAACACTGTAGCTCCTTTTTAAACAGGAAGTGACCTCTGACAGAGGCGGGTTTAGGCTGAGGAGGAGAGAAAAAGAGTAACTGAGGAGAGTTTGGATCTCACGTCCATCAGAGGTGGAGGAGGAACAGTGCTGCTGGTAGCATCAAATACTACTCTGGGATTATTCTGATTATGATTTTTTAATTCTGTTGAAATAAGATCTTGACTTTCACGGCCTCATAAAAGTGGGAAAATTCTCTATGGACAGCCAAACCCTTACAGCCGCCTTTCAGTAGGAACATCGCTTATTTAACCAGGGGAGGCAGAAGCAGCAGGAGCAACCACAGCAGTGCTCACTGAAAGCATGTACTCAGCATTGTCATCAGGTAAGGCTAGATGCTGGAGAAGAGCATGTCCTGCAGTGTGAGTAGTGCCACATACGTGTTAAACAAAGCTGTTCATGAATCATTGAGTTAAAGTCTGACTGTGATGATCCTACCCGACAGTCAAAGATGCACAAAGCTGAGGCTTTATTCCAATACCACAACAGGGCTGAGCTTTCCCAATTTTAGCAATAATCCTCTTCTTTAGACATAAATCTTTTTTATGCAGCCACATGATGCCCACAATGTTCTGAACACTGGGAGATTTTGTTCTCACGCTGCCACGTTTCACTGATAAACACAACAAGTCATTTCAAATAAACTAATTGTTCATTAGACACTAAAACGGACTCCGCGTGGGCACACCCACTCCGGCCTGAGTGGTAAATGGTAAGTGGACTGCACTTTTATCTACGCTTAAGCAGCTTCTTTCACACCACAACACGCACTGTGATGGAGACGCTGGAGGCAGCTACGGGTTCAGGAGCCTGGAGGAGTCACAGATCAGACCACTGACCAAGCCCACCACCTGAGACACAGCTGCCCCTAAGTGTGGGTTCCACCCTAACCCACTGTGGGCAAGCGTGGGCCAGTAAACGTGTGTGTGAAGAAAACGAAGCCACAGAACATGTTTTCATCACATTGAAAAACTTTACTGCTGAAGAACTCAACTGAATCAGACCATGTGCTGTTTACTGACAGTCAAAGATTTCTAACAGGGTCTGTTTGCGTGGGTGAACGATTTACACATTACGTAACAAATCAAAGATTCACAGCTGAGAGGAGACAGAGGAAAAGCAACCCTGTGGCGACCCAGTCTGAATAAGGGAGCAACCCCATAGAAAGTGCATTTCCTGTGCTTAACGCCAGATTTATACCAGGAAACCAGCTGAAATGAGCCAAAGCCAGAATCGCACTGACACATTTATTATGGCCCAGTGATCACAGTCAGTTTGACCAACAGCGTCCAGTGACGAAGACAAAGGTGAACAGTAGTGACTGACGTCAGACTGACGAAGAGCACTTCCTCTCACAGACTCGGCTCCGAATGAAAACACGGGAAGTGACCTGTCGGTGACATTCCGCTCCGGACTGCGGTCACACGGGGTCCCAGCTTCTGGGATAAAAAAGAGCCGTAAGAGGAAGATAACAGGCCACGTAACGAGTGCAGCCAGCTGCTACAGGAAGTGTTTACGTCAGCGGCGTGATCGACCATTAGCCAACCGAGGCTCAGGTGCAGCAGGAATGCGCATACAGACACGGGCTGCTTCATAACAGAGACCCACGGCGGCCAGGTACGTCCCGAGCCCGGTGCTGTCGCGGGCAGGAGGGGTAGAAGCTGGGAAAGGCGGCTGCTGTTTGTGTGCTCCGCTTGTGTAACGTAGCAGCGGCCCCGGAGCTGGAGGCGTCTCGTTCACACTCGTCCCGGGTGTTCAAATATTAAGAATGGACGTTTTCACGCAGCGCTTACAGACATCAGAGACACGCGTTCAAACCTGTCACAGCAACGTTTAAACACGTCTGTGTCACTGAGCACACAGCGCTGTGATACTTGATTCACTGAGCTTTGAGCGAAAAACTACTACTGACGGGCGCAGTCACACATCCACGTGACCCACTCCGTTTCACGTGACCCACTCCGATTCACGTGATCCACTCTCACATCTTTTTCCAGGCCTCGAGCCTCCGGGCCTGGCACATCCAGATCACTGGTCCCATCTTCCACAGCATGAGTAGTTTTTCCTTATGATTCAGAAAATGATTTGAAACTGTGGAATTTCACATGCACAGTCCAGCTACTACAGGACTGTCACAGATGACGGCTGTTTTTCCCATCGCTCCTGGTTTGTTCTGGAAAATCTGCCAGCTGCACCCACTACATCAGGGGTGTCCAACTCCAGGCCTCGAGGGCCGGTGTCCTGCAGGTGTTAGATCTCACCCTGGGTCAACACACCTGAATCACATGATGAGTTCATTCCCAGGCCTCTGGAGAACTTCAAGACATGCTGAGGAGGTCATTTATCCATTTAAATCAGCTGTGATGGATCAAGGACACATCTAAAACCTGCAGGACACCGGCCCTCGAGGCCTGGAGTTGGACACCTGTGCACTACATGAACAAAAGAGAAATCTAAATCCCATCAGTGCACAGATCTCCTGTGGATGTAGGCGTCCTCACATCCGTCTGTCTCTTCATGTAATCCCAGACACACTCGATGTTGAGGTCAGGGCTCTGTGGGGGCCGGACCGTCACTTCAGTGCTCGTTCTTTGTGTTTGGGCTCGTTGTCCTGCTGTAGTGTACGTTTGGGGCCAATAAACAGTCATTTGTTTGAAAGCATTCTTTGTTTACAGCATGTTTACACACCTGCCTAAAACTTTTGCACAGTACTGTGTGTGTGTGGTAGTTGTTTTTTTTTGCTTGTGTTTTGTAATCTTTTGTTTCTTTAGGTATGGGAGCTGCTCCAAGCCAGTGTGAGGGTGTCACCGAGGACTGTGTCCAGCCCAGCGGGGCGGGACAGGAAGATTCCAACCAGCCTATCAGTGAGAAGGACAGCACTAAGAGGACCAGCTGGAGCAGGAGATGCAGCTCAGCAGACACTGTTCACTGTCCCACCTGTCAGGGCACCGGGCGTATACCCAGAGGTAGTGAACACACACACACACATGCATGTCTGGTTTGATATCCTCGTGGCCATCAACAATGAATGCCTGACCCTAAACCTAAGCTCAACCCAACTGTAACCCTGACACTGAAACCACATGTTGAGTGTGAAAAACTGTCACAGGGTGAGAAGCCCCCCAGTGGGGTCAGCGGTGTGCCACAGGGCTGACACAGACATGAGCGGTCACGGTTTGCTTTGATAACCCAGCAACGTTACGTCTGCCCCACTTTCTTCTCTAATCTAAGAACCTTGTTCCAACTGTGTTGCAGGTCAGGAAAGCAAGCTGGTTGCTGTCATTGCCTGTACTGACCAGAGGCTGAGGCCCAGACACACGTAAGAGAGCTGCTGATGCTTGTTGTGTTATGCATTTGTGTTTCTCATGTTTTGTCCTCACTCAGGAAGCTGTATGTGGCCTCGTCTGTCGGGCTGTGCCTCCTGGTCAGCGTCCTGGTGTTGTTCTTCCTGTTTCCGCGCTCCGTGATTCTGTCTCCAGTAGCTGTCAGTTCATCCTCTGTTTACTTCACTCACGACGGCGTGCAGATTAACATCACGGTGAGCAGAGAGGGACGGCTGTGATGAACGGAGCAGTCAGGCTGTGCAGGGACGGACGGGATGATGGCTCTTTGCTTTCTTTTGTAGAACGTGTTGAACATCACTAATAACAACTTTGCAGCGGTGCAGGCCTACAACCTGACAGTACAGGCACTCAACTTTGGCACGGTGCTGGGAACGGTGTCCATTAAGAACGTCGTGTCTGTCAGACCTCTGTCCATGAAAACGGTGAGATGTGACGCAGTCACCACAGCTGAGAGGAAGGAGCACACACCTGTCCTTCTGTGTAGAAGTGCAGCGAGGCAGGATAAGAAGAGAAAAGCAGATAAATAAGAGCGAGTTTGTCGCGTTTCCTTCTCCTGCTGATGATTTCTGCTGTGGCATTAGCTCAGCAGCTTTTAGATTTGAATGAAGTGTTCAAATTGGTTTTATGTATTGCTGATTGTTGTTCCATTGATACTGCTGTGTGAGGAGGTCTAAGCTTTTTCCAGTTTGTTTTCCTGGTGATAGTCGGGGCCACAGCCAGGACTGTTTTCATCTGTTTGGAGTTTATGTTTAGTTCTTCCAGATCACCATGTAAACAGCGGGATGTTGTGGTCGAGGGTTTGGGATGTTTTGGTAGTTTTTTTTTTTCTTTTCTTTCCATGGGGCGATCGTGGCTCAAGAGTTAGGAGGTCGCCTTGTAATTGGAAGGTTGCCGGTTCGAGCCCCGGCTCGGACAGTCTCGGTCGTTGTGTCCTTGGGCGAGACACTTCACCCGTTGCCTACTGGTGGTGGTCAGAGGGCCCGGTGGTCCGGCAGCCTCGCCTCTGTCAGTGCCACAGTGGCTGTGGCTACAACTGGTGGTGTGCCATCACCAGTGTGTGAATGGGTGAATGACTGGATGTGTAAAGCGCTTTATAAATACAGGCCATTTACCATTTCCAGAAGTTGTGTATTGGTGGTCAGACCAGGATGTGTTAACGTGCTCATCAGTGATGTGTGCAGATGTCTGAGTCAGTCGGTCCCGTGGTGTGCGTCCTGTGCTGTGTGCGGACTGTAGTATTTTAAATTGTTGGTGCTGTTAGTGCAGATTGGACTGTCTGTGTGGATGTTGAAGTCGTTTTGCTGTTTGTTGATTGGAGTGTGCGGTGCATTGTCATTAGAGGGTTTTCGTGTATTCAGTGTTTTTGGTGACTTTGCAGTTTCAGTGACGCTGTCTTGCAGCGATGTTGTGCCAGCTGAGTGTTGTTGATACTTTGCTTTGGTGGAGTGTTTGAGTTGGAGAAACTGTTTCCTGTCAATGAGCTGTTGAAATGATCGTGATCAAACATGTGACAGAGGTGTGCGACAGAGGTGTGCGACAGAGGTGTGCGACGTGTTTTCCATTTGCAGTGAAGTCGGGGTAAGTCCATATGGGTGTTTGAGTTTTAGGTGCAAACATAGTGTTTTCTTCCTCATGTAGCACCTCTGTGAATTTGTTGAGATTGAGGTGTTTGTTACAACTGCTGCTTTTGGTTTATCGTAGTGTTTTGATCCATCGGATAAACGACGGCCATGTTTCTCCAGTGTTTTCAGGACAAATGTCCAGGTTAGGTGGTCAGAGGCTTTTTCTGCATCCAGTGAGAGCTTAGTTGTTATGGTTACTGTGGTGAGACAGATGTATGAGGCTGAAAAGTCTACGTGTATTATTTGAAGGATGTTTGGCTTTAATGAATCCTGCTGAATGACAGATAACCGATTGGATGCAGGCTGTTGGAGCACTGCTGATGTCTTTGTCTGTAACTGCAGCAGCGAGCTGGCTCTGTTTGACCTGAGCTGTATTCATGTGACGTGTTTGTAACATTCGGAGAGAGCTCCATCTAACCAGAACAGATTTTCACATATCCCAGTCACTGATGAGGGCTTTATTTGGTTTGTTCACGAAACAAAAATGAACATTGAAACATTTCACTTGTCCAGAGCGATGTTTCCTCACTGATGGATCTGATTTCTGTTATTTTTGTGCTTTTTAATTTAAGGAAGATTACTGTTGTTGAGACTTTGTTCAACAAGTATCACAGTAAGTGAGGAATGACTCTGCATCTCTCTTTCTTCGCAGTACTCCTTCATGATACCCATCCAGCTGACAGACCCTGGTTTGAGGTGAGCCTAAGTGGGATGAATTTATGGTCAGAGCGGTTACTGGGGGGTCAGAGGTCACTGAATCATATCTATTCTAATGCATTTGCTGTCTAACAGCAGATGTGTGACACGAAGCATCCAAGTCTGAGTCTTTCTCTGTAGACTTAAATCTGTATTCGTCAGTCCGCTGTTTGAAGGTTACATTCTGCACAGGTGATGTAGAAAGTGGTGAATGTTGTTCAAAGGTTGGTTTGCACTGTGAAATGATCCAGCTCTGCTGTGTGTTACGCTCTCATTTAGCAGCTGGTGCACAGTTTGTTTCTGTTCTGTGTCTAAAACATTTCATTCTCCTGTCTCTGCTGTCTTCCCTCTGCAGTAACTACTGTAAGAAAGAGTCGCTGCCTGTCCATATTCTGTATGTGAACCTACAGTAAGTATGACATCCTCCTGCTTTTGTTTCAGCAGGCTCGTAGTCTTCTTCAGTTTGTGCAGAAAATACAATAAAGAAGTTTTAAAGTTAGATGTTAACAAGCTTATATTATCAGTGTGGTGTAGTAGGTCTTTGCTCTTGGCTGTTTTAATTGGTTCTACATTATTTGAAATCTGAACATTTTAAGCATGAAGAGATTCACAGAAGCTGTTCGATCCGATCACAGCTGAGGTATGAACATGTCCCGACTGTAGCCAGCAGTGATTACCTGCATATACAAGGCTGTATGTGGCAACAGCAGCCAGATCAGATGGTCCTGAAGGAGCAGTGAGTCTGCTTTGGTCTTCATGAATGTTTGCTGGTACTTGTACGTGACAACGAAATGTGTAGGCCATCCTTCTTCTCCGCTCCCAGCAGGGAGTCGGTGAGGGAGAAGTGTCTTCAAACTCGGGCTGACGCACAGCTGTGAAGGTCTGCAGTTTCCAGCTTGTTGATTTTCACGGTGATCTCTGTGCAGGATATCTCTGACAGTCTTCTGCCTGGCCCGCTATGAGCAGCTGTCCCTGGAGACGTACGAGTACATCGACTGTGGAGCAAACAACACCGTACCACACAGCGTACAAGCCGCGTCGACCTGATGGAGGCACAGATAACAAATGCTGTGCGCGTGTCTGTGAACTGGAGGAATGTGCTTTGTAATATTTAGAGCAGGATGTTGAATGACTGTAAAATCAGTGTGAAGGTTAACAGCTGCTTTGGTTTTGAATTAAACTGACTGTGCCTGGAGAGGAAGGTGAAACGGTGTGATGTGCTGCAAGTCACGTGGTAACCATGTGACCCTGATCACTGTAGTCAGTCCATTAAAAGGACCCAGCACCTACAGGGTGGTCCAGCATGTGCTGCCCCCTCTGTAAGCTGCAATCCTATAAATCCTTAGACGGCCTGATGATCTTCAAATGAAGCTCAGTATTTGTCTTTTTGAGAGCGTATTCACCAAACTTACTGCCAAAGACATGAGCAAGTATTCTCCACTTGATCGTCTCTGTTTGAAAGTTTGTTCAGTAATTCTACCTTCATCATTTTGCTCTTCCTCTCCTTAGCCAAGTTCTTTTTACACACCAACACATCTGCTCTTCAGGGTTTTTGGGTTTTTCTGTATATTTTCTGCCTTCTCTTTATTTCTTGTGTTTGTTATACTGAAGTGGAAGTGTGAGGCTTTGGAGCTATTTCTAAAGAGATCTTTAAGAAACTTTATGCAGCAAAATACCTTTGCAGGTCACAGCCTGTTAAAATGAACTGGCTTAACATTTAACACATGTAAGTGCAGTTCTCCAGTGAGGCCATGTTCTGGTTTTTGGTGCATTGATGAAATGACGCAGTTTCCTGTAAAGCTTCCTGACAGACGCTTCCTCTCCACAAGTCCAATAAAGCTATGTGAGCCTGTTTGAGTCCTGTGTTTGGTGAATGAATGCAGGGGGGAAACAAAGCCAACTGCAACAATGCATGAAACACAGCATCGTGGCTTTAAAACCGTCAAATCAGCTCCTGCTAGTTGAAGTTTGTTAGTCAGCCCAGTGTTTCCAGTCCTGTGTTAAACAGGCAGCTGCACTGCTGTGAGAGATGGGCAGAGGCTGCAGACGTTCTGGGCAGAGGCTGCAGACGTTCTGGACTAAAGTGTCCGTACGGATACTCGTGTTAACCAAAGTGAGAAAGTACAGGCTCTGAAAAGTACTCAAAGTAACTCCTTGAATGTTTAATGAACCTTGTGCTATATTAATGTAATATTAAAATAATATTAGTAGATGGAATAAAAGCTTTATTTCAGTTTAAGTGTTAATTCTACTTGTCCTCAGCTTGAATCAGTCAGATGGAGCATGAGCAGAATCTAAAGGAGGACTCATTCAGATCTGTTTTCTGCTGCGTGCACTGTAGAGGGTGACTTTGCCTCTAAACAGGGAAATGAGCACAGTCAGGGTTTAGCAAGTGGGGGAACATTAAAGTCAGATGTTGTGACTGATTGTGAATCACAACTCAGTCGTCTCTATCGAGAGCTTCAGTGATCAGCTGATCCAGGGTGCTGCTGCTCACGGCTCTTTGTGGATGTAAAGAATTGAATTCAACAAGATGCCAGCTGATGTTTTATGAATTGTCTGGCTGATTTCTGTCCTCTACACTGACAGTATACTCTTTATACTGTCTTATATTAGACACTATACAGCTGGTATGAAGGTGAACGAATCTCAGCATCATCAGCTAAAGATCCAGAGCATTGTCATTCCCAACATGTAACATACTGACGGTTTGTCACAGTGTCGGTATGAGAACCTGTGGTGATGATCATATTAATCTCTGCTACACTTGATGTAACGTAACTCTGACCGTGAGCACAGCAGCCGCTGAGCAACAGTCCAGCACACTGTTTAACTCCACCACAGTGCAGCAAACTAACCTGTTTATCATGCAGCCTCTAAACAACACTGAGACAAACTGCAAACAAACAGTTGTTGTGTTTGCTGATGGTTGTTGAACTGATAGAAGTCACTTAAAAAATACTGATCCTTTTATGTTCACTCCTGGCCAGGCAGATGCTGAAGTACTGCAACTGCAGTCATTCTGGTGCTGTGCAGAAAAATAAATAAAAACAGTGGTCCACTTTAATCCCACACTATTTCACACGGTTTTGCCTCTTTCATCTCATTTTGCGACATCCTCTGGTGATTAATACACGAACAGGACTGCCTTTCACGTGTTGCTGTTGAGGCTCAAATCAGGTTGACGTTTGAAGGTGTGATGAAATAACTCCCCTTAAAATCAAAAGTATGTCTGCTTTGTAAATGTAAGGAGTGGAAAGTACAGATATTTCTCCGATAACGTAGGGAGTAAAAGTAAAACATTGTCAGGAAAAAAATACTCGAGTAAAGTACAGATACCTGAAATTTCTACTTACAGTTTTTTCTGAATGCTTAAACCCTAACTGTGATTCCTGTAGCACAATCTCCAAAACTATTCAGACTTATAGCAAAACCACTCACTGAGTTTGCAAAACTAAAAGCACAAAAACTGCTTTGCACTCAGTTTGCAATTTTGTAACACACACTTTGCACAACTGTAGGCACAATTCACTGCACAACACTCAATTACCAAATTTCCAACACACTCCTAGCAAAAGTATACACATGTATGGCTATCATTAACACTAATTTGCCAACTGTCTGGCACACTTTCACATGTGAAAACTTTTTTAGATAATTAGTTCACTTTGCAATCAGCCTAAGCACTATAATACAGGTAAGCTGTGTGTGCGGAGTACAATGGAGGGAGCAGAAAGAGTGAGAAGTAGAGGAGGCCGAGGAAGAGGACGTGGAGGTGAAGAAGTAGGATGAAGAGGACGACAAGGACAAGGAGGAGCAAGAGGAAGACGAGGAGGGGGGAGAGGAAGATGAGGAGGGGGGAGAGGAAGGGTAGGAAGAGTAAGAAATAGAATTGCTGATGACATCAGAGCTACAATAGTGGACCATGTCATCAACCGTGGAATGACCCTGAGGGTAGCTGGCCAACGGGTCCAGCCTAACTCGAGCCGCTACACTGTAGCAAGTACCATAAGGACATCTTGAAATGAGAATCGGTTAGTACAGTCACTTCGCACAAAGATTTGTAGCACTGCCATATGCCAATGAGAAACACACCAATACCACTGATGTAAAAATACTGAAATTGTTACTTTACAGAATTGCTAGATGACCAGATGCTGGGGCAGAGGAAGCATGTTCACTGCAGACCAAGTAACCCATATAGTCATTATGGTGATTGCAAATAATCCTATACTTGGAAATAAACACTTGTGTTTGTTTTGATGTGTTTGAATAAACACCAGTACTTGAAGTTTGGATCCCTCTATGCTTATGGATCTATGACAGAAGTATGAGCTCAAACTGACATAGCCTACCTTGTGCACAGAGAAAGCAAAAGCCAGATGTGTTTTGTATTCATACCATCAGTGTGCAGTTGGCGCATTGTGTGCTTAGTAGATGATGGCTTGTGTGTACTGTTTGATACGGAAACACCATTTTTACGAAGGTGTGAGGAGTTAATCTAGCTGTGTTTGCTTTTGAAAGAGAACTACAATGTTTTGATGATTGGGTGACAGGTTTTCTTATTTGTGTGAAGAGTTTTGCAAAATTAGCCAATAGTTACAAAAAATGTGCTTAAGCAATCAGAAAAAACTGTAAGAACATTCAGACTAGAAAGCAGGTCTGTCTTCACCTCTCTGCCTTCTACTCTACTCAGATGGTTTTCATAGCACTGTTCTACAGTACATCACCATATCAAGTGTACAGCGTACTGCAGGGTGCTAATGCTGCTTTTGCAGCCAAAGTGGTAGTTTCTGTGAAACATACCATGATTACTTATATTGAAGTACAGTGTTGTACAGTGGATGATACAGTATATACAGTAAAGTAGTGTAAGAAAATAAGCAAAGCGATGACAGTATGTGGTTGTATTTCACCCCCATCACCTCTGTGGACTCATTCCGCTTCCTGGGTACCACCATCACCCAGGACCTGAAGTGGGAGCCCACCATCACCTCCGTCATCAAGAAAGCCCAGCAGAGGATGTACTTCCTGAGGCAGCTGAAGAAATTCAACCTGCCAACACGGACGATGATGCAGTTCTACACTGCAATCATCGAGTCCATCCTCACCTCCTCCATCACCGTGTGGTACGCTGGAGCCACTATCAGGGACAAACAGAGACTGCAGCGTGTTGTGCGCTCTGCTGAGAAGGTGATTGGCTGCAGACTCCCATCTCTGCAGGACCTGTACACCTCCAGGACACTGCGGCGTGCAGCTCGGATCTCAGCTGACCCTTCTCACCCTGGACACAGTCTGTTTGACCTGCTCCCCTCAGGCAGGAGGCTCCGGTCCATTCGCACCAGAACCTCTCGCCATAAGAACAGTTTCTTCCCCTCTGCTGTCGGACACATGAACAATAACCACATGACTGTTGGCACCACTAACACATGACCCTACGCTGTGTTCACTGCATCATTCCATGTTTAGCACTGATCACCACCTGCACTCATGTATATATCATGTATATATCTATCTACTTAGCACTTTTAATTCTTATTCTTATTTTATATTTTTATAACAGTATGTTTGCACTGAAGCACCGCAGCAATTTCCTAATGTTGTAAACCTGCTCAACATTTGGCAATAAACCCTTTCTGATTCTGATTCTGATTCTGATTGTATTTCTCTAGAATGACTCGAAGACCTTCTGGGGCAGGACGCCAACGCCTGTTCACACAACAGCAGGAACTCGCCGTCGTGGACCTAGTGAGGGCAGACAATGCCATCCGTCTCCACCAGCTACGAAAGCAAATACTTGCAGACAGGCGAGTGTTCAGCAACATAGACCATGTGAGCATCACCACCATCACACGCATCTTGGGAAAACTCAGCATCACCATGAAGCAGCTCTACAGAGTCCCATTTGAGAGGAACAGTGACGGGGTCAAAGGACTTCGAGCTGAATATGTACGGGTACGTGTAACTGTCCTTTACATGACAATACAGTATTGGTGAAATCCAGCAGCAGCTGAATATGTACCATATCAGTACCACATGGATCCATCCTGAGAGCTACACAGGTACCTGTGTGATGGGTGAGGGTCCTGTATGTGTAGCACTGTAGTGCAGTAATATGTTCTCTTTGTTTTACAGAGAATCTTGGCCATGGATGGAGCTGCACAGCCTCATTTTCATTGATGAAGCTGGATTCGACCTGTGCGAAACAAGATGACGGGGTCGTAATGTAATTGGCCAAAGGGCAATTGTGCACGTCCCAGGGCAGCGCGGGGGAAATATCACATTGTGTGCCGCCATAAGCCTTCGAGGGCTTCTGCACCATCATGCAATACTAGGTCCATACAATAGCCAACATATACTCACATTTCTAGATGCTCTCCATGATATAGTTGTACAGAACAGAGCAGATCAGCCCAGGTTTGTGGTGATATGGGATCATGTCAGTTTCCATCGGCTGCTCTGGTCCAGGCCTGGTTCTCCAACCACAGCCAACTTGAAGTGGTATACTTGCCCCCTTACTCATCATTTTTAGACCCTATAGAGGATTTTTTTAGGCTTGGAGATGGCGTGTATATGACCGCCAACCACATGCCCGCATGCCTCTTCTGCAGGCAATGGAACAGGCCTGCGGCGACATTCAGGTGACAGCAATCCATGGATGGTTTCGACATGCAAGAGGATATTTTCCCCGGTGCCCAGCGGGAGAAGACACTGCTTGCGATGTCGATGAGGTCCTGTGGCCAGACCCCAACAGACGGCGGGATCCATGAGCCCACGTATGCACAGTTGTCATGATTTTTTGTGTTTACAGTATAGTGTTTTTTCTATTACTGTATTATGTTGTTTTTGCTTGATCTGAATTCATGGTGCTGCAGTGGACAATATTGAGTAGGCCTATTTGCTTTTTTGGTTGTTTGTGTCTCCTGAAAATATGCCTTCAGAATAATATACTTGATGCTAATTAATTAATATTTCCCTTTGATGTTGCAACTATGCGGTCACTTCTGTCTTTAAACAAAATAATATTTTCCAGTTACAGAAATCATAAAGTCCAAACTAAAGTGCTACTGTTGCTATATGCATTTTATATAAATCATGGATGATGGTCCTGACATGAAGGAAGAGAAAGTTACAGGTTGCATCCTTTGACTTTGTCTCCGTGCCTTTGGGCCATTTTCAGAAGGACAGATGTTTCTGTTCAATTCTTAAATCAATTTTTTCAAACACAAACACTATTTTAAAGCTTCTAGAGAGTAAAATATTAATGATAATTATAATAACAATAATAAAAACAAAAGCTCTCAGATCCATCAAACCAAGCCGCAGAAAGAACAATAACTGAAGAGAAAACTTTAACCTTGTAGACTTCATTATGTTCCAGCTGCTCTACAGACGCTGTGACCTCGAACTTAAGCAGGTCGTAAAGTATGTGCAGCTCAATAACTTCATAATCAGACCCTGTGGTATTTAGGCAGCAGAACAACTAAGAATAACAACTACAAATAATGTTTTTAGGTTTCTGTTGTACTGCAAGGTTCTGTACAGGAGAACCAAACCAAGAGCAAATATTACGTCTCATTTACACCTGAGCACGAAGAGCCATCAACATTTAGCAAATTGAATCATCTTTGTTTAGATGCAAGAAGAATCATATAGAAATGAAAAAGTAGAAATAGAAATCCAGAGCAAAGATATCCTCTAATTCAGCGTAGCACATGTGCAGCTGCTGCGATTCACGTAAGCATTCGGCTCGTCGCTGTTGCAGATTTTTCTCTCGCTGTTCTGGCTCACAGCGCTGCAAACACAAAAATAAATATCCCCAAAGCTGTGAAAGGGAGCTAATTAGTAAGAGTATTGTTACTCTCCGCAGGAGTAGTCCAGCAGTAGAAACCAGTCCAATAACAAGGTGTGTAACATCTAGCAGGGTGACAGAAAAACCCAGGGTAACTTCTAAGGACCTCAACGTCTCTCTCACATTGTGTTTTTTAAACATGCTTCCATTTATCACGTCAGTCTTTACTCTGAAATACAGGAAGAGAAATCATGGCTGAAACAATTTCTCATGAAACCAGGGGTGTGGTCCAACAGTCAGTTTGGTGAGGAAGGTTCCTAACTGAGAGAAGTGACCCAGAAGTATCTGTGTAGCAGCCACAATGAATCCAGATCATGAGCTGATCCGTGACTGCCTTTGTACAACTTTTACAAAGTGACTGCAAACATTGTGGAAGGATTCATAGCGTTTGATTGCTTGTGTGAATGTATTAAACAGGAAACCAGGAGCTGCAGAAACCCAGTAATGCTGGGTTTCTGCAGCTGCGTGTGCGTTTATTATTATGGCTCCAGGTTACATTTCAGGTCTTCTCAGCCCACACCGCCCCACTCGAACTCTGCGCTCCTCCAGTCAGATGCTGTCATTAGTTCCACGCTCCCAGTTCAAATCTAGAGGTGACAGCTTTCTCCATTGCTGTCGTCCCCCTTTCATGAAATCCTCTTCATCCTTGGAAGTCTTCAAATCCAATCTGAAGCCCCTCCTATTTTCCAAGGATCTCTCTGACACCTCTGTTATTGTGTTTCAGCTATTCTGCTCTTTTATCTCATTGGATGATGTTTGCATGTGTAGACACGTGTACGTGTAGTTTAAGTTCACATATGTGTGTTTGTGTGTGAATGTGTACATTTTTGTATATGGATGTGCATATTTGCATGTACACATATTTTTTTACAAACATATACGGATGTCTCACTGTTTCTATGATGTTTTCATCTTATCTATTTTAATTCTTTTCACCATATCATCCCTCTGTTCAGCACTTTGGCCGACACTTGATGTCTTTTAAATGTGCTATATAAATAAAGATGACTTATATTTGCATCCGTGTGTCAGAGTGTGTGTTCTTACCTTTAATTTAGGACACGCACACACAGAGCATAGAGTGAACAGGGACTATTATTGTCCCACAAGGAGCAACAGGACAATTGACCTACTGTATGCTAATGTGAGAGATGCATACAGAGCCACCCCCCTCCCCCCACTAGGGAAGTCAGACCACAACCTGGTTTACCTACAGCCACAATACACACCCCTCGTCCAAAGGCAGCCGGTCACAACGTGCTCCATCCGGAGATGGACCCCAGAAAAGGAGGATGCTCTGAGAGACTGCTATGACACCACAGACTGGGATGTGCTCCTGAGCCCACATGGTGAGGACATAGAGGGGGCGACACACTGTCTTACAGACTACCTCAACTTTTGTGTGGACACAGTCGCCCCTGCTAAGACGGTACGGTGTTATCCTAATAACAAACCGTGGGTAACACAGGAAGTCAAAGCTGTCCTCAACATGAAGAAGAAGGCTTTCAGGAGCAAAGTGAAGGAGGAGATGAAAGCAGCACAGCGGGAGGTGAAACGCTGCCTGAGGGAAGCAAAGGACACCTACAGGAGGAAGGTGGAGCAGAAGTTGGAGAGGAACAATATGAGGGAGGTCTGGAATGGTGTGAAAACCATCACAGGCCACAACACCAAGAAAAGCACAGTGTGTGTGTGTGTGGGGGGGGGGGGGGGGGACTGTGGAGAAGGCAAACGAACTCAACAACTTCTTCAACAGGTTTGACCAGCCCACAACCCCCCCACCCTCACCTTCACTACAGAGTCCTCTCCCCACTCTCCTGCCTCCCTCGCTTCCCCCCCTTCCTGACACCATGACACCCCCCTCCTCCAATCAGCAGCAAGACATCTCCCCCCCTCCCCTCCTCCCAAACATCTCCCAGTGTCACAGTGGATCAGGTCAGGAGGCAACTGAGGAAGCTTCGCCCCAGAAAGGCAGCAGGCCCAGACAAGGTGTGTCCTAGGATGCTTAAGGCGTGTGCTGCTGAACTTGGGGAGCCGCTACAACGAGTCTTCAACCTCAGTCTGCGACTGGGGAGAGTGCCCGCCCTATGGAAGACATCCTGCATCGTCCCGGTCCCTAAAAGGAACCGGCCCAATGAGCTGAATGACTTCCGACCGGTGGCACTGACGTCACATCTTATGAAGACTCTAGAGCGGCTCTTCCTCAACCTCCTCCGACCACAGGTACAACATGCCCAGGACCCACTACAGTTTGCATACAAGGCGGGTGTCGGAGTGGAGGATGCCATCCTGTACCTCCTACACAGAGCCCACTCACACCTGGATGGGGGAAAAGGCACGGTCAGGATACTGTTTCTTGACTTTTCCAGTGCCTTTAATACCATCCGGCCCTGTATGCTTCAGGAAAAACTGAACAGGATGGAGGTGGACCCCTGCCTGGTGGCTTGGATCTCCGACTACCTCACCGACAGACCACAGTACGTCAGGCTGAAGGACATCACGTCTGACACAGTGGTCAGCAGCACAGGAGCACCACAGGGAACTGTGCTGTCCCCTCTTCTCTTCACCCTGTACACCTCTGACTTCTGCTACAACTCTGAATTATGCCATATTCAGAAGTTTGCAGATGACACGGCCATCATGGGGTGTATCTGGGATGATCAGGAAGAGGAGTACAGAAGTCTGGTGAGGAACTTTGTCGCATGGAGTCACACAAACCACCTGCAACTCAACACCTCAAAGACTAAGGAACTGGTTGTGGACTTCGGGAGGTCCAGAGAAGGTCCACTGCCGGTTCAGATAGAGGGGGAGGAGGTGGAGGTGGTCAACAAGTACAAGTACCTCGGGCTGTGGGTGGACAATAAACTGGACTGGTCATGCAACACAGAGCACCTGTATAAAAAAGCCCAAAGCCGACTGTACTTCCTCAGGAGGCTGAGGTCTTTTAACATCTGCAGGAAGCTCCTGAGGATGTTTTACCAGTCGGTGGTTGCTGGAGTACTTTTCTATGCTGTGGTGTGCTGGGGGAGCAGCACAGCAAAGAAGGACTCATCCAGGCTGGAGAAACTGATCAGGAGGGCTAGCTCTGTGGTCGGCATGAAGCTGGACACTCTGGTGACAGTGGCAGAGAAAAGGACATTAAAGAAACTGCTGGACATTATGGACAATGCTGGGCATCCTCTGCACACGGCCATAAACAATCAGAAGAGTCTGTTCAGTGACAGGTTGCTTCTCCCCAAGACAAGAACTAACAGACTTAATAACTCCTTTGTCCCACACGCCATCAAACTGTTTAACTCCTCTCTGGAGGGGAGAGGGAGGGGAAACAGGAGGACAAAGGAGGGGGGAACAACTAAGCTGTAGTGCCTCTTCACCTCACTGTACAATACCTTGTGCAATACTTTTTGTAAATAGTCAACAGTGCAATAGACTCAATACTTGAAATGTGCAATTCACTTGTATTTTTATTTTTTATTCCTATTTATTCTATTTATCCCCTTTGTATATTTTATTTATATTTGTCTCTGTATTATATATATGTGTGTGTGTGTGTGTGTGTGTATATATATATATAACAGTTCTGTAACTGTAACTTCGGTCGTTGCTGTGCTTTTTTTGGAAGTCGAATTTCCCAGAGGAACCCACCCGAGGGATTAATAAAGTTCTATCTTATCTTATCTTATCTTATCTTATCTTATCTTATCTTATCTTATTAAGCGTGTGGCCTGTGTGTATCTATGCCAGTGAAACTGGATCTGCTCATTTTGAATATTGAAAAATATCGTGACTTAAGACAAACATAATAACTAAAACAGAGCAGAAACACGACAATTCAGCAGAAAAGTAACAACTTAAGCAGAAATATTGGAAAATGAGCAGCTGAAAAAAGCTGAATAAGGTGACGTTCACTCAAAACTACTTGTTGTTCAACTGTGAAAAACTGGCAGAAATGTTAAAAACGCACGAAAGAACAGCCAGCAGATACACACAATTAGAAATATGAGCACATATGGAAACACAAATGCACAGAGACACACAGGATGTCAGTCAACCACTCTGAATATTCAATTTGAATCTTCCTGGTTTTATGGATTCCTGTCAAACGACTGGCCATAATTTCCTAACCGTAGGGGCTGGAGCGGTCATTCTTAGACCGTTCTGTTCAGAGGAGATGGGGGAATCTTCAAGTGTTGATAGTTCATAATTAAAATATAAATTATTAAAGATATATGGCTTATAATGCACCATAACTGAGTAGAGTTGAACTGCCTTGACTTGCCCTCAAACAACGGTTTGTAAGTCTAAATCTATTTGAAGCATCGATATCATTCTTTCACTGTCACATACAGCAGGCTTTGGTGAACAGTTAAGGCAATATTTTCAGGTCTCAGGCACATTTCATACACTGTGCTCTGCAGACAGGCACACGGACCTTTCAGGTCTACAAAAAGTTTCAAATGAAAAGCTCACAGGTGTGTTTTTATTAACTCAGTGTTGCAGAATCACAGTGATTCATTAAAAACGTCTGCAGAAGTTGCAAACTTATGATTCATGTCATAAGTTATGATACACTGCTCTCCCCTGCATAAGCTGTTTTTATAGTATCAGCATTGGTATCAGCAATACTGGCCATACATTTACTTGGTATCACATCTATCCCACAATCTGCAGTACTGCACACACTAAGATCACAGTGGACAGATTCTGTCTCTATGCTGGGAACGTCTGTTTTTCCCGGGATCAGCTGTTGCAGATTGTTGGTGCATGGAGGGCTGGGGCCTCTTCTGCCCCCCCTAACGGAGACCACGTAGGTAGTCGGAGGCTGTAAGACAGCGGCTCTCTGGAGAAATCTGATATCTCAGGAGGATGACAGGATTCAACCAGAGAAGCTGCTTCATTATAAAGTCTGTGGTTTATAACTGAAAGCTATGATACACATAAACAGCCGTCCATGCACTTAAGTAGTGAGTGAGTATTCACTCCAGTGATGACCTGTGAGAAAGAAACTGCACACACAGCGAGCGGGCGACCATAAGATTATTATTGCCAAGCAAGAACCTGCAGCTCGAGCAGGCTGAAGAAATCCTTTAATGCTGATGCAGGCTTCACAGTGTAGAAACGAGAACTCTAAGAAACAACAGAGCAGAAGTCATGTATGAAACACAACACAGTTAACATGTGAAGCACTTAAAAGAAAACACAAATAAAACACTTCCAGTGAGGCGTGGCGATTTAAACATTGCCTGTACTGCTCAGCAGTTGTAATGGCATCAAGAATATCTGCACATAGTTCATAATTACAATTAGAATGAACATTTCTTTCACTAAACTCAAAGTCACTCATTATAGAGCGACATCACTATTTTAACGCAGATGCTCTGATGTAGTAGGTCCAAATACAGGATGGTGGGTCACCCACCCTCCTGCTCCAACATGGTAGGAAAATTATACGGTAGAAAATGTTTATATTCATAACAATGTGAATTTTCTGCTTTAAATACTTTTATATATGTTTTTAAAATGGTCCCTCCACCCACTTTTAGTCCTTTTTCAGACATTGAAATCGGAGGAAATGTTCCAAAAATGTGCTGATTTGAAAGTGAATGATGCCGATCTTTGTTTCCATAGCACAGATTTGTCTGAGACATCATCGAGTGTCAGCATGTGCCTCTAAGGAGCGTCCAGCGTCCTGTTCATTGTCCATTTCTATCATAATGCACGCACTGGGGTTAAATATTGAATAACAATGTTCTTCCAACTTACGTTTTTCCCCACAGAGTTCAGACTCAATACTGTTAATAACAGACAATCATAGGGTCCTGCTGTCCACACTGTTATAGTTCTTACAAAAATACAGGCTGAAACATACAGACAGGAGCAGCTAAGAGAAGAAGAAATGTGCTGAAACTGTCAGAAAGGAGATTTATTTGTTTCCACTTTACATGTGTGTGAGCATGTGAAAGTTTGTGGATGTTCTTTGTCTGTGTGTCTGTATATAAGATGTAAGGGCGGTGGCCACAGAGATGGTCCTGGTGTTTCACTGGGATGCTCTCTCCACATTGCAATGTGTTTATTAAACCCACTTCAAATCAAGCTCACTGGGTGTGTTGCAGAGTATATAGTTAGTGTAGTTGTTGTTTTGTTTTGTGTGTCAGTTCTACTACTAAGTGTCTGTAATGTCGGGTTGTGTTTAGTGGTTGAGAGGAGGCGGCAAAAACACTTAGCAGGATAGTCAAAATCAGAATCAGAATACTTTATTGATCCCTGGGGGAAATTATTTTTTGTTACAGTGCTCCATTTTAAACCAACATTAAGACAAGACAGACAATACGCTAACTAAGAATAGTACAATATATACATATATATACATACATACTGTCATGGTCCTGAGTCTGAGGACTCAGTGTTTTGTGTTCCTTGTGCTTTTGTTCATTCAGAGTGTGTATTCTGTTGTGATTTTGCCATTTGTTAGGTTTCTGTTCTTTGCCTGCCTGCTTCCACTTCTCTGTGTTCCCTCTGTCTGTCCATGGTGTTATTGTGTCTGCTCATGAGTCTGCCTGTCAAGTTCAGTGTCCGGTCTGGTTCTCTGTGTCTGTTAGTTTCCTGTTTTATTCTGAAAGTTCATGTCTCATGTCAGTGTGTTCAGTTTTACCTCTCCCCTGTCTCGTTAGCCTTATTGCTCCCAGCTGTGTCTCCCTCCTGTGGCCCATTCCCTGATTACTCCCCGTGTATTTAAGCCCTGTTTTCCTGTGCTCTCTGTCGCGTCGTCTGTTTAACTCCATGTCAGTCTGCATTATTCTGTTACCTGGTATTCATTCTGCGTCTCTCTGCCATCTCTCTTTGTGCATTTCGCTCCTCCTCCCGTGAGTGTCTGGTTTAAGTTTTGTTCTTTAGTTTTCTCAGTTTAGGTTTGTTTACTCCCCGCTCTGCTCTTCCTGTTTTGTCACTTTATCACCTCTGCAAATAAATTTTCACTCGCACCCCAGTCAGTGCCTGCATCTTGGATCCTTTTCTCAATTCACCACACGACTGCTGTGCAGCCGTGACACATACATACATAAGTCACTTATAAATAAATAGTTGGAAAAGAAACATGTGTAGTTGTAGCAGCAAACAGTGTGTTAAGTGGATGCGTTGTACAAGGAGATGGCCACAGGCAGGAAAGATTTCCTGTGTCGTTCAGTGGTGCATCATGGGTAATCTCAGTCTCTCACTGAACGAGCTCCTGTGACTGACCAGCATGTCATGGAGTGGGTGGGAGGTGTTATCCAACATTGTCTTTATCTTGGACAGCATCCGCCTCTCCGACACCACCTTGAGGGAGTCCAGCTCCATCCCCACAACATTGCTGGCCTTACGGATCAGTTTATTAAGTCTGTTGGCATCTGCGACCCTCAGCCTGCTCCCCCAGCATGCAACAGCATAGAGGATCGCACTGGCCACCACAGACTCGTAGAAAATCCTCAGCATTTTCTGGCAGATGTTGAAGGACCTCAGTCGCCTCAAAAAATAGAGACGACTCTGGCCCTTCCTGTAAAGTGCTGTGGTGTTTTTAGCCCAGTCCAGTTTATTGTCAATGTGTACTCCAAGGTATTTATAGTCCTCCACAATGTCAACACTGACCCCCTGGATTGAAACAGGGGTCAAGTGTTTCCTGGTCTTCCTGAAGTCCACGATCAGTTCCTTGGTCTTTGCCACGTTGAGCTGCAGATGATTCTGCTCACACCACGTGACAAAGGAGTCGACCACAGCCCGGTACTCTGTCTCATCATCCCTGCTGATGCATCCAACCACCGCAGAGTCATCAGAAAACTTCTGAAGATGGAGGTCTCTGTGCAGTGGCTGAAGTCTGTGGTGTAGAGGGTGAAGAGGAAGGGGGAGAGGACAGTCCCCTGTGGTGCCCCTGTGTTGCTAATCACCTTGTCAGACACACACTGTGGGAGACGTACATATTGTGGTCTTCCTGTCAGGTAATCAACAATCCAGGACACCAGAGAAGCATCCACCTGCATCGCTGCTAACTTATCACCCAGGAGGGTCGGCCTGATGGTGTTGAAAGCACTGGAAAAGTCAAAAAACATGACCCTCACAGTGCTCGCCGGCTGGTCCAGATGGGTGTAGACACGATTGAGCAGGTAGATGATGGCGTCCTCTGTTCCGAGACGAGGCTGATAAGCGAACTGAAGGGGATCCAGATGTGGTCTTACTATGGGTCGCAGCTGGTCCAGGATGAGCCTTTCCAGGGTCTTCATGATGTGGGAGGTCAGTGCCACGGGCCTGTAATCCTGGGGGCCACTGGGACGAGGCGTCTTTGGTACAGAGAGAATACACACTCACACTGGGAATTCCACAGTGTGTCCTTTAATGCACCTGATAATGGATTGCATTTATATAGCGCTTTTCGAGACGCTCAAAGCGCTTTACAATGCCACTATTCATTCACTCTCACATTCACACACTGGTGGAGGCAGCTACAGTTGTAGCCACAGCTGCCCTGGGGCAGACTGACAGAAGCGAGGCTGCCATATCGCGCCATCGGCCCCTCTGGCCAACACCAGCAGGTGAAGTGTCTTGCCCAAGGACACAACGACCGAGACTGTCCGAGCCGGGGCTCGAACCGGCAACCTTCCGATTACAAGACGAACTGCCAACTCTTGAGCCACGATCGACCTTCTCTTCGGCAACCATATAAGCCCGGTTGAACGGCTGCAGCTTAACAAACATAGTGTTTACAAACATAGCACAGTGTTCGTACAACCCATAACGTTGCAAAAGAAAGGTGTCTGGAGAGGTAAAACATAAAATCCGTCCCTCCTCATGCACTAGCGTGCAAGCACATGTCCACACATTCACAGAGAGGGCAGTGGCGCATACCGATGACAACATTAACCCTCAACTTGGGTTGTCTTAAAGAGACACTATACCACTGTGACTTTTACATGTCACAGCAAAAAAGCCACCAACAGCAGGTTGAAGTGTAAACGCTGTGGGGAAACAGGAGGAGTGATACACCTCCTGTTTCCCCACAAAACAGCACAACCAAGGACTTAGAAGCACAATATAAAATACAAGTTAAAATGCTGGGTCACAAAGAACCGTGACAGACTCACCTTTAACTGCCCAAGACAAAGTTATGTGACATTAGTGATGTTTGTACTAACTTGGTTTTAAAGCTTTTACTTTAACTTATACGCTGTTCAATAGTTGTAGTTGATGATTTTATGGATAATTAAAGTCATATATAAGGAGGATTTTTGCTTCGGTTTTCTCATATTTTTTTCTCAGTCTCATCTTTTGTCATTTCAACTCCATGTGTGGCAGATTCCAACCTCAGCCAAGCTTTCCTATAACTATAAAAGACTATAAAGACACATCTCCGGGATGCACTGGTACGCATCTTCAGTGATGTATCCTGGGGTCATCAGGTGTTTCGGGTCTCACAACATCATACACCCTCGCCCAGGCGACCCAGCTGGGGGTGATCAGGCCCCGACTTGCGTACCAGTAGCTACCCACGGATCAGCCCTCTTGATCCACAGCCACCTTGTGGCTTTCTCTGCCGCTTCACTCACAGCCTGGATGGCCCTCTTCTTGGCTGCCCCAGCCACGCCCAGCCAGCCTAGGACTTTGCATAGTGATCGTCCTACAAAGCCCCTACAACCCACTTCTATGGGCTCATAGAAAGTCTTCCAGCCCCTTCCCCTGCACTCCTGCACTAGTTCCTAGTACTTTCCTCGTTTCCTTTCATTGGCCTCCTCGATCTGCTCTTCCCAGGACACTGTGAGTTCCAGCATGATCAGCTGTTTTGAGGCCTCAGAAATAATTATCATGTCTGAACGGAGGGATGTTTTTGCAATGTTCTGAGGGAACTGTAGCTGTTTACCCAGGTCAGCCTGTAGCTGCCAATCAGAGGCTGTGTTGAAGAGGCCGGTTGTTAAATTCGGGCGCACCTGGGGTTTCTCTCCAGCCTTAATGAAAGAGATTGCCTTCCTCGGAGCATGATGATGCTTGCTGGTGCTGATTGCTGAGGCAATCTTTTCAGCAACTACTCTGAGCACCTGGTCGTGCCGCCAACGATACCGACCATCGGCCAGGGCCCTTGGGCAGCTGCTAAGGAGGTGTTCTAGGGTCCCTCTTCCAGAGCACAGGGGACAGACAGGTGTCTCGCTCTTCCCCCACAGATGGAGGTTTGCTGGGCTTGGCAGAGTATCGTATACTGCCTGCACTAGGAATCGGATCCGGTGGAAGTCTGCCTGCATGATGTTTGCCCAGGTGACCTTGCGCTGCAAGGTGCTCTCCCACCTTGTCCATGCTCTCTGCCGCTTAAGGCCTACAGCTCGACTTACTCGCCCCTCCTCCACACCTGCTCGGACCTCTTCCTGGAGTAGCTGGTGTCTCTCCTTTCCCTGTGCCCTGCTGACCTGGGCCTTTGGGAAGTACCCCAAGCCTGCTCCCCCTGTTGCTAAGACCCTCACCAGTGTTTTCTGCCTTAGGTGTGACTCCGCCACCTCAACTGCCTTCTCAGCCTTCCACTTTCTTCCTGTCCTTACCTCAATACCTGCTGATGCCACCTCGCAGTCTTTAGAATCTCTGTACTGTAGGGCTTCTTCTAGAGCGGGTATTGGACGAATGTCACCAATGTCACCAATTTTCTAAAGAAATATATTTCAGAAGGTTCTGTTGACATGAAAATCTCACCAGATGTGGCAACAACCCATCAAATCCACACATGCAAAGTAATCAAACCACACGTTTCCATAGATTATGTGTAATAAAGAGAAATAAGACAGGGAAAAAGTCTTGAACACACTTGCTGCAGTTTGTTTAACACTTTGTACAAAAGCCTTTGTGTATGATGACAGCATCAAGATGCCTCCTGGTGGACAAATTAGTCGAACACATGTATTCTGTGCGCTGTGGGCGTGGCTCTACACAAAGTGACAGATAGTCTCTGAGGTAACCACCATGAGATGCTCAAATGCTCTTAACTTGCACATCACATGTGCTCAGACGTTTCTCCACATCAACAGGGCCCCTTCTATAAACTGTGAGGATTCAGGTCAATGGCTGTTCTATCAGCTTTAGTTTCTCTCTCTGAAACCAGCTGGCTGTGTTTGGGATCATTGTTTGCTGAAATGTCAACCCTTGTTTCATCTTCATCAACACAAATTTTACACTAGAGGGTGTATTTACAAATGTACTTACAATGTCTCAGAGTTTATGAAAAATCTAATATTAAACAGTTCCTAAAATAAGCACACTGGTCAACTGGCTGATTCATTTCTTTTATTTTTGTGTCTTCAGTCTCCTGTGAATGTGGAGTCAGTGTTTCTTTCCCAAGATGTATGTTTGAATTTTAAGTTGCTTTCAGATCATGTGAATGATCACACAGATCAGACTTGGTGCAGATAAAGTTAAAGGTGCAGATACATTTGAATTAAACTTGAATGAGCCCTTTCCACATCTGATCTCTGCTCTTGTTACAGTCACAGTTTCCAGGAAGCTCCACAAGTGTGACGTGCTGGAGAAGAGGTTTGTTTGGCAGCCTGACAGTCACACACTTCACTAGTGGCCAATACCACGTCTTTGCCTTATTACCTTCTCTTTGTCTTGAATCATTACTTGAAGAAGAAATGACATAACTAAAAGTTCATATTAAATAAACTGAAACTAGCAAACCCAAAGTAACAAATGAGTTTTGCATCAATCATTGGTTTTTAATTTGAGATTGTTTCGAGTTCGAAAAATGTTGAGCAACAGAACACACCAGCAGAGGCTCAGGAGAGTGCAATCAGACAATGAGTTTATTAAAACACACGCAGGAGAAGAAGTATACAGCATCACATCAGCAAAACGCCTCCCCCTAAGAATACACAAGATGATGATTTCATAGCATCAGGGTTTTACGCCCCCTCGTGCGTCAATTACAGATTAAAATACATCGATTACAGTCAATGGTACATCTTAAATGTGTAAAAAGAGATACAAAAGTTCAGTTTTTGATAACACCTGCCATACATGGTAATACATTTCAAGCCTACATGGTCCCTGAAGACTGATCCCTTTCTTAACTGCTCTCCTGTCATCTGTTACCAAGTAGACTAACATGCAGTTAGAAGCTAAATGAATTCCAGACCTTTGGCCTGGCAAGTTTCTAGATTATATGTGTTTGCAAGCGTGTACGCGGCCTTCTATGTTCCAGGTCACCCACACAATGGATTGTGAAGACATAGCGCTTCACAAAGCTTGAGACCTTTAATAGACTGAACATCAACTCTGAATGAGCACAAATATGCAATGTGTATAAAATGATCATAGCTACACCTGTAATGAAAAAGGTTAATATGATGGCAAACATCTTTGATACAATATCAATCCTGTAAGTAATATTATTAAGGCAATGTTAATAATGCAGGTTATATTATTGCAGTAAAAATAATTTCTGTATCTCCACAAGATCTACGTATGTCCAAGAATGCTAATCACAAACTGCTAATGAACTTCTACCATGGAGCTCCTTCTGCTGCACACTGTGGTTCAGCTGCTGTGGAGGACAAGAGGAAACTGCAGCGGGTGGTGAGGGCAGCAGAGCGGCCCTGGGCCCGACACTAACCTCCCTCAGAGACATTTATATACTGGCAATGTCATCCTCAAGGACCCCTCGCACCCTGGACACTCACTGTGCACCACCACCCATCACATTGCACCTTATATTGCACTGATCACCTCCTCCTTTGTCTGGCATATAACTTGTATATAAAAAAAGCAGGAACTCCAGCAACACTTGAGGGAAGAAGAACAACTTTAATAATTGACCACCGCGTTTCGGCTTGTGGCCTTCATCACGGTCATAGTAAAACATTGTAAAGAATTGCTTAAATACAAGACAGGAAACAGAAAAAAATTCAAATTAACCAGTCAAAACTTCATAGATAGGTCAGCTGACATATAATAGGTAGGTATTGGTTAATTGGTTAAGTCCCGCCCAAGTAAATACTGGGCTAGATCATTAATGATGAGGAGGGGGGGACATAACCCCCATATGTCTGAAAATAACACGTGCATGAAATGCATAAGAAGGATGCTATAAATATACACACAGATTTTAAACAAACAAAACAAAAACAGGGGGGCAGTCTTTAATGGTAAAAGCACGTTAGAATTAGAAAACACGATTACATCATCACATGGGAACACATTTGTTAAAAGAACCTTATTTATGTCTCTAAATTGTAAAGTCTCTAAAGATTAGACTTAAAATGTAGACTTAAGATGAGATGTCTAGCACGCTACTCCTTCTTTGGCTGAACTAACAAGATTACTTGAATAAACATTACTCATGTGAGAGTAATTTAACTGATAAAATTAGGATAAAAAAATAAAAATAATTCTTTTTAAAAAAGATGTAGTTCATAAAACCTCATTGATCGAAAAATGCTCATTCATACCTCTGGGGTGCAGACTCTTAAAACGGAATATCCAAGATGCTTCTCTTTTTTTCCGGATAAAATTTATGTTGCCACCTCTTTGGTTTAGTTTAATGGCTTCAATGCCGGAAAAATAATGGTGAATTTGGATGTTTATCGTTGAAGTGTCTTGCAACAGGGCTGGTTGAATCATTCCTCTTGATCGAACTTCTGTGTTCATTAATTCAATCTTTAAGAGGGCGGGATGTTTCTCCTATATATATCTTATTGCATGGGCACTGTATCATGTAGATTACATTTTTAGTTCTGCATGTGATAAAGCCCTTTGTGGCAATGGCTTTGTCACCTATAGGGTCTTTGAATGATTTGACATTTTTGGTGTATTGACAATTAATGCATCCCCCACACTTGAAATTACCATGTAGGTTATGAGTTATCAGGGTTTGATCTGGAGTGTCACCATTGGTGATCAGGTAGATTCTGTTCCAGTTATAGTCCCATAAATCATGAAGCTTGCTGCCAGAAAAGCTTCAAATCTCCTTTAAAAGCTGTTTGTGGTCTTGGTTGTGGTCACTGATATCATTTGCAAAAACCCCAGTGTGAGAATTGTTGTGTGTGTGTGTGCGCGTGCGTGCGTACATGCGTGTGTGTGTGTGATTAACATTATCGTGCAAACGAACCAACAGAGTTTGATTCTACCATGAAGCTTCTGATGAAACTTATCACAGTAGATCACCACCTTAGTTAAAGTGGGTGAAAGGTCACAGATAGAGACAGGGTGGGGCTGAGTGTCAGTGATGTGGGTGGAGATGGTGGAGATAAAGTGAGCAGACCAGAGGCGTCCTCACTGAGTCTCCTGTGAGACGAGCAGTTAAAGGACTCCAGATGTTCACCACAGCAGAGACAGTGAGGGGACGGAGGCCTCCTGTGGACTCACAGTCAGCTCCATGTGTGTCATGGTCCCCGCACCTCGCCAGCTGACGCCAGTCAGACACTTAGTTTTGTTCATTCTCCCTCTCTCGCCTCTGCTCTCTCTTTCTCCTGCCGGGGCGGAGCTCAGTGTGGGCTCCCGCCCCTGGCCCACGCACCTGGGGATGATCAGCACCCCTGCCACCGATCACGAATTAGAGCACTACTTAAGATGGCGGACCTGCTCAACTCGTCGCTGGATCGTTGAGCCGTCAGCATTCCCCCTGGACCCGTTCCCTGTGCACTGTGACTGAGCGTGAGCCAGAGTGCTGGTGGAGAGAAGAGGAGCTGTTTGTGAAATCCGTGTGAAAACCTTCTCTTCCTGGACTCCGGCCCCTTTCACACCCGGACCCTGGAATCCCGGCCCCTTTTCCCAAACACCGTTGTACACATGTTTCACTGTGGAGAGCACTGTAAATAAATTCACTCTTGTTTGAAGGAGTTTCTGGTCTGCGCTGAGTCTGCCTCACTACCCATGACAATGTGTGTCTGTTTGTGTTATTATCCTGTCAGGAGAGCTTAGAAGTTATTATTACATTTGTGAGGAGAATATAACCGACACCTTAGTGAAGGGGGGGGGTTTTCTAAAATATCTGCCAATGTCCCGTTACTGAGACAATATGACAATGTACATCAAAGGCAACACAATTTGTCTAACATACACCTTTACAGACTAGTGTCTAAAACGCGTCTGTGTATAAGGGGGCCCCACAGTGTCAGGATCAAAGATGAAGTCATTGTATAAATTCACACTGAAATATCACTTTATAAAACTCGCCCCATTATGAGGAGACGGGTGTGAGTGGTATGTGCACGGACGGAGGGATCAGGTCTGGAGGGGGGTGCCCGCGCATTCATGAAGGTGGTGTGGACGTGGAGAAGACAGGACCCACTCACAGGCTGAGTGGTCAATAAAGAGATGCTGAAAGCGTGTTCATGGAAACATCGTCGGGTCTGCCGTGATATGTTTACAACGGGACTTCTGCTCCTGAACCTCTGCGCACAGCGTCTGCAGGTCGGGGCTGTACGAAGTCACTTTATCTCTACAGGACTGTAAGCTGTCGTCTGTGAGGCGTGAGCGTGTTTGTTTGAACACAGTTCACGGTGGAGCTGCTGACATAATGTGGATCCAAGATCCATAACTGGCCTACCTGGGGCTGAAAGTCTCCATAAATGCAGGCGTTTCGGCGGCTACACCGGCTTCCACGAGTGTGACGCTTATTTTGAGAAAATAATAGAATATAAATTTATTTTTATATTTCAATATCACAATAATCTTCCAATGTAGAACTACAAGTTAAAAAAGAACTAACATAAATCAAATCCACTTCAGCTAAACACTTCTAATTTATTTCCATCTTACATGCTGTGACTGCAGCCATTCCCACATCTCTGTGAATGGGACTCATGGACATGGATCAGTGGTTGTTGATCAATGGTCCTGAGAATCTGCATAATTAAGATGAAGGAACGGAGCTCCCAGCCCATCGTTCCTGCAGCTGCTTTCAGTCTTTATGCAAATGTCCTGTTTGTAAGACTGAAACCTGCAGCTGAGACTGAAGACGTCACCTGATGATGACGACACGTTTCTCCCACAAAACGCTGCGTCCAGATGAACAGAAGCAACAGACTCACTTTCCTGGATGATTGAGATGCATCAAGACTTCATTGTGTGTTACTTCTCATTCAGCACAGACACATTATTCCTGTTAGGTCATGTCAGCTGTCACTCAGTACAAGCACAACTGTGAACAACACAAACTTCTCTTCAATGTGTCACAGAAACACTAAGTGTGAGAGCCTGTATGACACACAGGACAGACTGTAAGCTCTGCTGGCTGCACAGCACTTTGTAGCAGTTTTCCAACATGTCCTCCACCCGTGATGTCAGTGGTGGGACCCCAGTCACAGCACTCAGCACCACCTCCTTTAAATGGATTTTATAGCAGTTCCTCCCGTTACTCGGTGCAACGCTTCTTAAATGTGTTTTTGCAGGATAAAACACAGCAGGTGGTGTAGAGAGGACGTCAGCTGACGGAGCAGAGGGAGGCAGACTGTGGATAAATGACAGAGTGAGAGGAGAGCAACCATGACAGAAGCACAGGTGTGGCAGATAGAAGTGGCTTTATAGACACTTATTGTCAGTCCTCGTGCATGCTGTGGAAATAAGTGTCTGTGTCATGAGGTGACATGTGAGCTTATCTTTGGTCAATAATGTCATGATCGGCTGTGTGCAGGCAGGAATTTGACCCAAACGCAAACTCACTGGAGACAAGACTGAACTCAAAATGGCAGCTTTTATTGCTGAACACAAAACTCTACAAAACCTAAACTGGGAAGACTCTAACAAAACACACATAGGGAGCCACAGGTAGAAACAGAAAGAGAAGAGAAAAGAAAAGAAGAAAAAAACAAAAACAACCCCCCCCCCCCAAAAAAAACAACAGCAAACAAACAAACAAACAAACAAACAAACAAAAAAACTAGGGTTAGGAGGCAGCAGGGCAGCCAGGTTTACGTAGTACTCAGGGTTGTAACATCGTACACAAAATCACACCTCATATGCTTAACATAGTCTGTCCATTTAGACCATATTCCCTGGAAGTTTAAGAGAAAATGACACTTTTTCCATCGTATAGATCTCTTGTACAGAATGGATCCAGTCTTCTATCGTTGGTGGTTCAGGCTTAAGCCATCTTCTCGTAAGAGGCTTTTTACTTACGGCCAGAAGGATGTACAGGAGTCTTCTGTCGTTGGAATCCAGTTTATCCACTGGTGCATTGCACAAAAACATGGTCTCAAAAGTTGAAGGAAAAACAAATGAAAAAACATTTTGTAAATGATCATGGATTAGAGAGCAATACTGGCGAATATCTTTACAGTCCCAAAAGATGTGGAAATGGTTAGCTCCGTCTCCCCCACATCTCCAACATTTATCACCAAGTCCTCGATATCTTTGTTGAGCAGGGGTAATGAAAAATCTCATGATGCTTTTCCAGCTAAATTCATGCCAAACATTAGACCCAGTGGTAGCCCACTGTATCTTGCATGCGTGAGCCCAACACTTCTCTGTAATTGTCAAATTACCCTCCTTTTCCCACTTCGCTTTAATATACAGAGTGCTGTCGTTTTTACACCGCCGGATGCTGTTATATAATTTAGAAATAATTTTACTTTGCACTTCAGATTTGGTTAGTAATAAGAATGTTTCTACAAATTAAGTTGTGATTAAAATAATTTCTGATCTGTAGATATCTAAAAAAATCATCAGATCCCAAGTCATGTTTACTCCTCAAGAGATTTATTCTAAAGACACTTCTTCAGCTGAGAATCTAAAGGTAGAAACACACAGACGCTGCAGCTTTTACTTGCAAGGGCATGATCACAGATGCTCCCACCAGAGTGGGGCCTGTGATGTGCGCTCTGTTCTTGCACTTGTCTTTATTTATATACAAACGTAATACAACAGTGAATACATCTATTCATAGGCAGAGGGATGTTAGTGTGTAGGGAGTGTGTGTGTGGTTCTCTTCTTGTTAGTGCAGATAAAGTGTCCAGCTCTCCTCTTCCTGGCAGGAGTGAAATAATCACAGCTGGTTCAGCTTTTATCGCTGTGAGGAAGAATTTATCAAATCTAAGTCATCAAAAGGTCATCATGCAGTATTCTGTCACATGCAAACTTATATCACTCAAAGCTTATACTGACTGCTAAGTACAATTTTATATTGACAAACTGAAGGAGGAACACACTGAGAAAAAAAAGGAACAAAAAAGGGCAGCTCTTGGATTTACGTGAGCATCTCGCGTGTGTTTAACACGATTGCCTCAGGCTTTAAAGATCTGTACGAAATTCAACTTCATTGCATCAAATACAGGAAATCATAGCTTTCCTGTATTTCCTCCATTGTTGGCATGCTGGTTAGTGCTGTTGCTCCACAGTAAGAAGCTCCTGGGCTCAAGGCCACAGTCTGGCTAGTTTGCAGTGGTTTCTCTCTGGGTATTCTGGTTTCCAGTGTGAGAGGAAAAGTCAGGCAGTTATTAGAGCTAGGTTAACTGATGATTCTAAATTATCCATGAATGTAAACGGCTGTGTGTTTCTATCTGATAGACTGGTGAGCTGTCCGGGGTGTACCCTGCCTGGTAACCTATCACTTCAGGGTTATTTCCCGGCCCTGCTGCAACCAGGATAAAGATAGGAGGATGGTAGTTGTTGTAGACCCCTTCAATTTTTATGGTAACCAGGATCTAGACTTGATACTGAGACAAAAACGGTGCCGACTTTAGGATTAGTGAATGTCCACAACAATTCACCCAGCCTGTAGAAGAAGGGTGGAGGTTTTGTCTTGCTTTGTTTTGTGTTTGCAGGAGCAGAAGGATGACAGAGACTAAAGGGGGAGGCTGTAGCTTCACATGAGTGTGAGCTGCAGACTGAACCCTTTGGTTGCTAATGTTGAGTCACTGATGTTTGCATTAAGAAAATTGTGTTTTATTAGCTGTGTTTTAATTAAGGTATCACATTATATTGTTGGGAATGTTAAATGCTAAAGTGAAGAAAAGCTTTGATTTCACTCATGACTGAACATGTTATTATTAACCATAGCAGGCCACTGTAAAGAGTCAATTAGCTTTTATAGAGGAAAAAAGGCCAAAAACTCTGTTAATACCTATGAATAACAGGCAATGATAGACTTGTCACATTCAAAATAGAGATATGTAATAACAAACACGGGTCCGTGTCATTTAGGTTCTCCATTGAAATAGTCAATCATTTAGAAAAGTAGAATATATATATATATGTCTCAACGCTGTTTCTCAATAATATTAAAAACCTAAAAACTATTGTTGTGGAAGATAGAAGTCACTGTGACAGCCCTCTGACTGTGGAGGACGTTTGTAATCCTATTTCTGCACTTAAGGCCAACAAATCTCCCGGCACAGATGGTTTAACTGCAGAGTTTTATGAATCATTTTCTAATCTCCTGGCTCCGTTCTTACTGCAGCTTTTCATAGGAAGTGTAGAGAATAACAGCCTCCCTCCTACTCTTACTCAGGGTCTCATAACACTTATTCCAAAGCCAAACAAAGACTTACTTCTTATTGATAATTGGAGACCCATCTGTCTGCTCAATGATGACTATGAGATTATGGCTTTAGTACTTGCTAACAGAATGAAAGAGTTCTTGGACACAATTATGGATGAGACACAATCAGGCTTTATGAGAAACAGACACCTTTCTAAGAACAATCCGTCCAGCCCTTAGTGTTATTAGTGATTTCTCTGAGGCATCTGCTTTATGTCTAAATCTTAAAAACATGTGAATTACTAGCAATTAAAGGCTGCACTGCAAATGCTCTCTGTAACATTTCTGTTAAACAAGAAGTCACACACCCAGGACTGTTAATATCCAAAGACCAAAAGTCAAGATGCTCGTCAAACTTGTCAAACAGTGTTGGGGAATTCTCTTTTTTTTTTTTTTTTTTTTAACGATCAGAAATGCTTTTATTTCTCAATGTATACGTTTTAAACAGTCATCGTAATTTCTCTTTTTTTATCAGCCATAGTAGACATGTCCAACTGGGACTTAACCCACATATGGTTGCTGGAGTCTATCCCAGCTATCACAGGGTGAGAAGCACCATACAATCTTAGCAGTTGCAGGTTTAACCATTCATGCTCACATTCACACCACATCAGTTTAGAACCACAATATAACCTATTATGTCAGCATTGAGGGCAGGCTGGGGGGTTTGTACCATTTTCTCTCCAGGAAGCTTTGGGTGGTTCCTTCCGGTGGAGCTACCTTCCTGGGCTTTCTGTTCCCTGCATCTGGAAGTAATAATTCATTAGAGACCTCCATATTTAAGGACCGGTTGTGGCCGTGATTTTCTGGCAAACTGTTATACCTACCTTCATGAATTTATGATCCACCTGCTCAACCACCAGAAGAACTCTCCTGTTTCTCTTTTTTTCACTTTCCCACTCTCAACTGGCCCTGCTTCCTGCACCTTCCACATTGCTCCCCACCTCTGTGAGACTCAATATGCTCTGGACCCAAACCACCATGCTCTTTACCCTGCTCCAGAACCCAGCCTGCCCACAGACCTACCTCCTCTCTTCCTCCACTCTGGGAGCCACAAATCCTCCCAGACCCCCAGCATCCGACTCCTCTCCCTTCACTACTGCACCTCTTGAAAAAAATAAAATAGCTCCAACAGAAAGACTCAAACAAGGTGATGTGGCATGGAAAGCTTCCAAAGGTTGCATGAAAACTGAGTAAATTAAAATAATTTACTGCAGTTCTAACTGTAAAAAAATCATCAGTAGAAAAAACACAACTCTGCTAAGATTAACACACATCTATATAAAGCAGGAAAACATCAGTAAATCATTTTTATCTTTCAATAAGGGGATGGGAAAGTCTCACATTAGGATGCGCTAGTTACTGTTTTCTACTGAATACATTTTTAGAAATTGTGACCTGAATATTATTTTGCTGAATGTCTTTAACCGAATGACTGACTTTCCTGTCTTTTTCTTTCGTTTCATTCCTCGCCTCAGCTCTCACACCAAAAGAAACCAATGATCATTTTATGACAGTTAAAAATAGAATAATGGTGCACACAGATTGCAACGTGATTGGAGAATAATGTGCTCAATTATTTGTGTGTGTGCGTTTTAAAATACATGAACACAAAAAGTGGGTAAGACACATCTTTTCTGAGAGTGTATCTTTCAAAGGTCTCTAGAAAACATCAGTGGGTACTTCTAGTGTTGGGTGGTTATCCTTCAACTTGAGGGTATTAACTGTTAAACATTATGGTGTTAAGGTTAGGACAATGTGCTTGATTTTTTTTTTTTTTTTTGTGTCCCGTTTGGATCTTTAGCATCAGAATTGTTGTCTTAAGGCCAAGAAAGATGCCAAGCGGATTTATTTTACCAAGTGGATCATCATGGCCTTGCCATATTGGTCCATTTGATTGACCTTTATTATAATTATGAATTTATTTTATTTTCAGTTGCTACAAACGGGACAGACATGACTGGGGGATAGGACAGGGAGAAAGAATGAAAGAAAGAGAGGGAGCGAAAGAAAACCAAAGGGGAGAAGAGACGGTGAGAAGGGGGGGAAGAAAGAAAAAACAAACACCTGGGTCACCTGTATGGAGAAAAAAAACAGAAAAGAAAGCAAACAACAAAGAGCAACATAATAAAAAAACAGCACCATCACAATAAACTAGCTAGCAGTAAATATCAGTAGATACTAAATAATAAACGATATTGTGCAGCACGCAAGATAGACAGCGCACAATGTGCTTTGAGGCAGCAGCCAAGAAAGCTGTAGTCCGCGTCTGTGAATACCCGTGTGTACACCTGTGTGCATACCTGTGTGGATCAGCATGCTTGTATTCCAAAGGTTTCTCCATGTAACGATCTGCTAGAGGGTGTGGGGGGGCCACAGCCCCGTCCTTTATGGTATCAAGCAGGTATGGAGGAGATCAAAACTCCAGACATCCAGAGGCCCCCAGAACACAAGAGACCAAGGAAGACCAACAGAGGGGCAGCCGCGCCACTGTCCCAGAAAGAGCTGAGGAGAGTCCCAGATGAGGGCTCACTCAGCAGCCGCGGAGCAGAAGCCAGGGGGAGTTGCAGTGACGCGCCCGTGAGCTCCGCCGGCAGCCAGCTGTGCCTGAGTGACCGAGCCCCAGGCCGAGAGGCCGGGGGCACCCCACCTCCGAAGTGGCCCGAGCGAGCCCCAGGCTCCAGGCCCCGATAAGCGGTCACCAGGGAGTGAGCCGGTGTGTACCCGGACGCCCACCCCCGGACACAAAGAACCACCAACGCACCGACACCTGAGGGAGTCCGCCACCGGCAGGGGAAGTGGTGGTAGGGAATTCTCAATGGTGCTTGGTGCCATACCCTCAGGGACTTTAATGTTATATAAAAACACTGACAGCTCAATATCTGCCTCAGTCACTCTCCCTGATCCAGCTGAGTCAGCAGTGGGAAAAATCTGCTTTTCACAGGAACTTGGTAACAGCAATAAGAGAATACGTAGTTTATTCCAAGAAGATATCGTCTCTCCCATATATAGAATATCTTACTGGAACCGACATGTTCCAGATATCACCTGGAAGACAGTCTGGATGATCCCATAAATATCTAGTTGTGAACAAGGTAAGGAAATCTCATATAAAATTCTTCATAAATGTGACCCAGCCAGTCACTATATGGTAACATTTAAAAGAGACATAAATACTAATTGAACTTTCTGTGGGGATCATCCAGAAACTGTGGCACATCTCTTTTGGTTCCTCTACACAGAGATTCTGGAAGAATTTAGCAGTTTTGTTATTGTCCATATTTTAAGGGAGTTTTCTTTACGATGGGAAAATGTTTTATTCTGTTTCTTTAAGTTCCCCAGGAAGAATGATAAATGTTTTTTTATAAAAAATTTGTTAATACTTTTAGCTATTTTATATCCATGAATGTAAGTTTATTAATAAAACACCATATTTCTGCCGTTTTATAAGGATATGAATTGTACATACAATCAATTTCAGACTCAACCAACAAAAAGCCTCTCAGAACAATATTTATATGTTGATTTTTTTCGCCTCCTCATATCATCATTTTTTTACTCCTGGTTCTGTATGTTCATGTTCTGTTCTTTTGTAAACTTCATCTGTTTGTATGTTGTATACTCATTGTGTTTCAATAAAGTTCGATTTAAAAAAAGGTACGTTCTAAAGGAAGCTTCAGACGTCACTGATCACGTGACTCTGGCCAAACGAATCAAGCCTCGACACGGTGCTTCTGAAGCAGCGCGTTGATCTTTCTGACACACGCACCGGAGCGTCAGCTTCAAGCGGACCATCACTACGTCTCACATCTAAAGGTGTCAAGGTAACTTTGAACTGAGTTCAGTCAATCTGGAGTTTTTCCAAGTTTTCTGTTGCTCTCTGTGAGAGAAGAGCGTTAAAGGCGGGGCTCTCCAGAGTCCAGCAAAACAGGAAACCACAGCTGGGTGTGTGTAAGTGTGCAAACCAATAGAATGCATCGTGGTGGGGGGGGCATCACGGGCAAGAAAAAAATAAAATAATCGGTCGTACCCATGCTTCCCCGACGTCATGCCAGCGCATATTGGGAAATTCGTAGGCACCGATCGGTTTTCTATCAGCCATTTGCTGGGAGTAAGGGCGCCCTCCGTTTGCGAGGTGCGCCTGCTGCTGGCGGCACAGGGAGGAGAGGGCGGGGCGGCGGGGAGTCTCTGGCTGGCTGGAGCGGCATCTAATAACCAACTCGCAAAACAAAATAAAAACAACAAACAGATATTATGATACAGACTTATAATCTGCACCCATGTTTTTTCTACATTCTATAAAGTGAGCGCGAGAGCCCTCGGTGCGCCTGCGCGCTGCTGAAGTCAAAGTAAACTTTATTGTCATCTCCGCTACAGACAGTCCAGCATATAGAGACGAGACGACGAGGCTGCAGTTACAGCGGTGCAAGTAAACAAACAATAAATATAAGAAGAGTAAGAAAATAAATCTACACTTTAGGACTCGGGGTAAAGGATCAATAACAATTTAAATTTATAATTTACAGTTTGATGATTTAAAGTCTCACACAACCCGTCAAAAGGGGCGGGGCCGGCTGCTTCCAAGTAGAGCACATTTCATTTATAATGATGTAAATCCAAGCCCATCATGGATTCACGATCTGAATCCTGGGTTGTGTGAAATCCCAGAAATCAACCTTAGACAAAGTGAATCTGTGAACTAAGGTGTAGGTCTGTTAGGTTAATTGTGCTGATCCTCGGGTTGGGGGATTTGTGTTTGTACTGGAGCGCAAAATTCAAACCAATGGAAGATGGACAACAAAAGTTCAAAGCCATCAGGTGCTCAGTTTATGTATTTATTTTTGGCCTGCATCAGTAAGAAATGCCAAATTATATACACAAAGTTACAGGAATCACCACTCCTGTTATTCATGATGATTTCAGTAACATCACATAATAACATGTAACATCCTGTAAGCACAGTCTGCCTGTGTCTTTTCTCTGCAAATGAACATTTTCAGCCAATATAGGTAATACATCAACATGGCTGCCGTGGCTAAGTTAGGAATATTTATAATGTCATTTCAAAACTTGCATATGATCTGCAATTTGTAGCAGATCTACTGACTGTCACAGCAGCTGGAGCAGTCTCAAATGCAGGTCAGTCCACTGCTGCCCCCTGTGGCCAAGTGCCATAGCTACTGCTGGATGAACTCGTGACACATCTGCACCTGTTTCTATGAACACATTGAGTCTGAGTGGCTGCACTTACACTGGTGCATTCAAACATATTGAAAGATGGCAGCAATGTGGATTGTCAAGACTCAAACCAACCATTGAGCAAAGACAGCAGGATCACTTGTTTCTGTTTGTTATACAGCCAGATTTACTCGTGACACACATGTGCAGCTGCTTTATCACCTATTCTGAATTTGTTTCAAGCACAATACATTTGTTACACATGTTGGGATATTGTGTTTGTTTTAAATGTTATATACCTGTGTGGTATGTGACTTGTGTTGCCATGACGCCAGGTCTCTCTTGGAAATGAGATTTTTAATCTCAATGAGATTTTTTTTTACCTGGATAAATAAAGGACTAATTTGTAACTTTCAGTGTTTTCCGGTCTTCCAAAAGAAAAAAACCTTCAACTACATGACATGCAGTTGTGTATTTGTTTTCACCTTATCATACACTTGAAGTTTTACAAATCCCCACTTCTTTAGTGAATATCATTTCAGTCTCAGACAACCTCGTTTCTCTTACAGAGGTTGAATGCACCTTCTGCGGATGGCGGTACCACACAGTGTGCGTGGACTTCCCCTGCACAGAAGGCAACTACAAATGCTGTGAATGCTAAATAAACAGAAACAAATGATCCCTGTTGTCTTTGCTTGATGATTGGTTTGAGTCTTGACAATCCACATTGCTGGCGTTGCATCTTTCAAAGCCAGCAATGGCAGGTATCAGTGCTCAAAGCTTTTGTGTTTGTTTCCAACAAGTTGCCCACCTCGGGAAACAAAAATGTGTTCTTTTACTTGTCAGATGAACATATGAGACACTTTGACTCTTCAGTGCAGTGTGGAGCCTAACAAAGATCTGTTTTGTGTCCCAGCTGATCAGCAGGAGGAGGAGAGTCTGACGGAGCAGCAGAGGAACATTTTCAGCTACTTGGACTCAGCTCAGCCACTACAGAGGAAACAATGAGCTCAACACAGAAGGTGACAGACAGAGCAGGACCATATGACCAAAGATATTTATCACCATATACATCTGAACATTTGCCATAACGATGTAGCTGACGATAGAATTGACAGCAGACAAAATACTTTACAGCTGCACAACTTTATTAAAAAGCCATCAATGTATTTTCACTGAAACAAGCAGCTGTTGTTTATGTGCATTAAAGTTATATAAAAATGTAACAGTGCAAATGCAAATTCCTCGCTGACAGTTTAACCAAAAGGCGTTTCCAGTGGAAACTGGCCGACACATCCTGAGCATAACCATGTATAATATCCACTAAACTTCAGAAGAGGTTATACAGTCGTGGCCAAAAGGTTTGAGAATTGCATAAATATTGGAACCTGGAGAAGTTGCTGCTTAAGTTTTTATAATAGCATTTTGCCTGCACTCCAGAATGTTATGAGGAGTGATCAGATGAACTGCATCGTCCTTCTTTGCCATGAAAACGAACTTAATCCCCAAAAAGCCTTACCACTGCATTTCATTGCTGTCATCAAAGGACCTGCTGAGACCATTTCAGTGATCGTCTTCTTAACTCAGGTGAGAATGTTGGCGAGCACGAGGCTGGAGATCATCATGGCTGTATCCCGATTCAGGTTCTGCAGCTTTAAAGTCCTCAAGGGCCGCGTACTCAAAGGCCGCTAAGGCCGAAGTGCGAGGCTCGTAGGCTCGTGAAATGGGACGTCTAGCCTCCGTCGCGCTGCCCAGGTTGCCTAGCAACCATGATACTAACAGCTGGAAACGTTTCATACAGCTTTGTTTGACAGAAATGAAGGAGAACATATTTAGTTCATTTGTTTCTACATGAGCTCTGTGTGATTTGATGAGTATCTGAGGCTGAGACCACAGGACTGTGAAACATGATTGTTGGGCTTCATTTCTGTGCTGAACAGTCGTTTAAGATTAGCTGTAAATAACAATTAGCTGATGTTGTTCATGAGACTAAAGTCATCTCACTGTGGTAATGTAAATATAATATGGCCAATATTATAGTTATTATATTAATCACTTCACTCACAGACAAGTATCTGTGACAGTGTGTATACAGATGTATCATATATAAGAGACAAATATTGTTCATTTAATATGTTGTCATTACTAAATTTGGCTCAGTGCTTACATATATGTGTAAAAAGCAAATGTAGGAGCTGTGATAACTGTGTCTGATAGAATGAAGAGTAGACTGATATATGAAATATTCCTTTATTGGGTGAGAAAATCAGACCATGTCATAACTGCTGTAAGTCATACAGAATAGACATCAGAGCCTTAAACAGGCTGACGTCTGCTAAATGGGTCAAACTGGGCAGAAAGTCTACAAACACATAACATCCTTATAGAATATGATGTAACACTATAGATCAACTTAGCTCAGAATATATAAAGCATATAAACAGTTACAGCAATATGATGCAACACACACAGCAGCTACTGATCCAAAATACTCAAAGCTTCATAGAACTGAAACCAACATTTATTTTAGCTCCATTCTGCTGCTGATACAGACTTTAGGTTTCTGAACATTAAACTTGTTGCTGCCTTTCATAGTGTGTAGCTTGAAGGCCCTGAGTACTCTGAGTACTTTCTCCCACACTGGAAACACTGGGATGATCACATTATTTGAACATTACCTAATAAGACTGATTCAGCACAGACAGTTATGTTAAACTTTCCTAGCAGTCCTTCACAAACAGGGAACAGTCTGTCTATTCTCTCCATCTGTCAGCTGCTGCTGGCTCTTCCTCCTCCTCTTCCTCACACACTGCTGAGTTTGTCCTGGTGGATCATCAGGGCTGCAAAGCCTCACAGATGATGTGCAGCAGTGGGTCCCTCAGTCTGTCCTCACTCTGGACACTTGCAGTCGTCACACATGGAAATCAAATGTGTGATAAGCTGCAGGATTCAAACACAAGTGTAACTTATAAACACACGTTCATACTTTTATTCCACAATCAGAGAGAAAGAAACAGAGAGAGAGTGCAGGACAGACAGACAGGTGACAGTCTCAGGTGTACACACTGCTACACAACAGCACAGAGAAGCAGGATTTAGTGTTTGTGTTATTACGAGTGTAAACAAGAAGAGTTCCAGATGGTGCAGTGGACACATGTGTGACTGCTGTGATTAAAGCATCTTTCTTTCAGCTTAACGAGTGAACCGTCAGCTCGTTCAAACACGTTAAAGTGCGTTTGGCTCGACACCACCGAACAGAGGCAGCAATATAACACAGCTAACATTAACAGTGCAGTGAATCCTGCTTGTGCCGTGATGTTCAGGACTGCAAACCGAGCAGCATCACTGACTTTCAGCTTGTTGTGTTTGTGGATATATGACTGACTTTAATTATCCACAAAATCATCACATTCTCTGTCAGATTAAGGTCGACTATCTAACGGCGTATATTTAAAGGCTTTAAAACCAAGTAAACGCTGAAAGTACAAACATCACTAATGTCACATAACTCTGCCGACAAGGCATAGCTATGGCTATGAAATGCTCTTTGTGTATCACTTCTTCATTATGAAAGATGTCATTAATGCACTAGTAATGTCTCATCTGGAGTATTGTTCAATCATTTGGTCAGCAGCTAATAAGACAGATCTTAACAGACTTCAGTTAGTCCAGAATAAGGCGTCCAGATTAGTGTGAAGATGTTCATACTATACTAATATTGATCAAATGCATAATAACCTTTCTTGGCTTCCTGTACAGGCTAAAATATTCTATGGCTTACTTGTAGTTCTAAAGAAAGCAATTCTGTTAAACACACCACATTTATTCTGCTCAGCTGCAGTATCCAGATGAAATACATCATCATATTACACAGTTTTCAACAAGCTGCAATTTAGTAAATGCTCGAGTTAAAAGTAACGTTTTGTAAAACTGTTACATTTAGAGCAACTTTTAAGTGGAATAAGTTGCCTTAAAAAATTAGAGAATTATTCAAAACTTCAATGAACACTTAAAAGCCGATTTACAGAGCTTTTAGTTGTTGTAAATATTGTAAGACATGATTTGTTTTTGAAATTTGTGTAATGTGCCTCAATGTTATTGATATTATTATTATTGATTGCTTATATTTGAACAATTGTGAAACCTCACTGTGGATGTAAGAGTGCAATTATGTGGATATCTTGAATCCACTTTATTGTGTAATATTTTATGTGAGTATTTGACGGAAGACGAGCAACATCTGTTGTGGAAGCTAACGGGGTTCCTTTAGAATAAACAAACATAGGATTTATTATCACTGAATAATTCTGTATAAATCTATACAAATTATAGAAATATGTAATAGGAAACAACAAAATAATCTAAATTATAAAATAATGTGTGTGTGTGTGTGTGTGTGTGTGTGTGTGTGTGTGTGTGCATGATTTTAGTGTTTGAACAGTCATGAATTATCTTTAACAGCAGGTTGGATGTAATGTGTTAGAACTACCAGCAGGTGGGGATAAGAGACCTTTAAGGTGTTTGGTGCCACGCTCCACCTTCAGGTTTAAAACTAGTGTTAATGGAGTTTGAAGGCTGAGTTTGTTCCACGACTGCATTTCACTCACTGCCTCTGTTTGTATCTCTGTCACTGCAGGACCAACATGGAGCCAGAAGTCAGCGCTCTCAGGAGGCCGACAAACCTCACAGAAGAAAGGGAGAGAAAAAACACACCTGTGACGAGTGTGGGAAGGAGTTTACTCTGAAGGCTTCACTAAAACAGCATCAGGTCATCCACACTGGAGAGAGACCGTTCAGCTGTGAACAGTGTGGAAAGTCTTTTTCCTGGATGCGTTGCCTAAAAACACACCAACTCATCCACAGTGGAGTTAAAGCGTACAGCTGTGATCAGTGTGGCAGAGCTTTTACTCGCAGTAGCCACTTACAGAGGCATCTAGTTACCCACTCTGGAATTAAGGCATACAGCTGTGATCAGTGTGGCAGAGCTTTTACTCACAGTAGCAGCTTACAGAGTCATCTAGTTACCCACTCTGGAATTAAGGCATACAGCTGTGATCAGTGTGGCAGAGCTTTTACTCGCAGTAGCCACTTACAGAGGCATCTAGTTACCCACTCTGGAATTAAGGCATACAGCTGTGATCAGTGTGGCAGAGCTTTTACTCGCAGTAGCCACTTACAGAGTCATCTAGTTACCCACTCTGGAATTAAGGCATACACCTGTGACGAGTGTGGGAAGGGTTTTACTGAGAAGGCTTCACTAAAACATCATCAGGTCATCCACACTGGAGAGAGACCGTTCAGCTGTAACATGTGTGGAAAGTCTTTTTCCTTGAAGCGTTCCCTAAAAAGACACCAACTCATCCACAGTGGAGTTAAAGCGTACAGCTGTGATCAGTGTGGCAGAGCTTTTACTCGCAGTAGCAGCTTACAGAAGCATCTAGTTACCCACTCTGGAATTAAGGCATACAGCTGTGACATCTGTGGAAAAACTTTCAGCCAAAGAGGGCACCGAAATGAACACCTACGCATTCACACCAGACATGATGTGTACTGCTGTGAACAGTGTGGCAAATACTTTACAACAGACGCACAGTTACAACAACACATGTTTACCCACACTGAGGAGAGACCTTATCAATGTGACCTGTGTGAGAAGACTTTTAAATCTCCACGTCACCTGAGACAACACCAACAGATCCACACCAGAAAGAGACTCTACAAGTGCAGCTACTGTGAGGTATGTATTTATATTGTTATCTTGTCATTTTAGCCTGACTGTTTGGAACAACTCTGCTCATTAAACTGTGTTAGCATGTTAGCAATTCTACTGCATGGAAAAGCAGCTCTGAGTGATTATTCAGATTTTCCTTTCAGTTATGATTTTAGTATTACTGTAGTATTATGGTGGTAGTATTGTAGTTATTGCAGCCCAGTAAACTGAGTGTGTTAACTGAAACAGTCAAATGTAGTTGGACGTCTGCAGAGATGCTCTTTATTTCAGGCGACGTTCAGGATACAAATGTTGAAGGACTGACTTACACTGTCTTTGTGTCTTTGTTTAGAAGCAGAGCGACACAGATGGATCCAGTTCTCAACCCTGTCATCACCGTGGTGGTGGGAAAGACTTTCTTTGTGACCTCTGTGGAAAAATCTTCAGTCAGCAAAATACCCTAAAAGTACATCAACGTAGACACACTGGAGACAAACTGAAATACTGCAAAGAATGTGGGAGAAGCTTCCCCACATCAGGTGGATTAAAAACACATGAACTGATTCACAGTGGGGTTAAAAAGCACCTCTGTGATCAGTGTGGGTCATCCTTCACCACTGAAGGTGAACTTAAAAGACACAAACGAGTCCACACAGGAGAGAAACCACACAAGTGCAGACACTGTGAGAGAAGCTTCTCACATTCACATGGTCGTAACAGGCATGAACGTGGACACATGGAAGGAAACTACAGCTGTGACCAGTGTGACAAGAGCTTCAGGAATCTCAGTTCATACTCTGCACACAAACGATCCCACGTTACTAATAAACTGTTTCACTGTTACCAATGTGCCCAAACATTCACCTCATTGTCTGCTCTGTGCAAACATCAGCGCGATCACTCAGGGCTGAAATCACTCCCATCACTGGATCACAGTGAATCTGAAGACACAGAAAGATCCTCTGGTTTCTGTGTCAGACTCAAAAAGCTTGAGATCAGGCTCCACAGAGTTCAGATAGAATCATTTAAACTTGTGTTGAACTGAACTGGTTGCTGGGCTGAACTTCTACATAATACAGATCTACATGGGATCTTCTTTTCTGTTGTTTTACTGAGTCAGTTTTGTCCTTTTTTCTCTGTCCTGGTTTTGCTCGTCTGTAAATGATTGAAACTCAGTCAAATAGTTCATTGTTCTCCAGCAAAACGTTTTGGAAACTCATGTTTAACCTTTGAAACTCTGACATGTTTTAGCACACAAGGCTTCATCGGGGAGTTCACTCATGATTGGACCATGAGAACAAAGGATTTTAGTTCTTTCAAAGAGAGTCTTGGAGATGTTTGATGTTTCTGTTTTTCTGAAACCACCTGAAAGAAAAACTATTTTTCTTGCTTTATGTAGTGTGGAAGTTTTTAATGTTTCTTCATCTGTGATGTTCTTGAATGTGTTCACGTGAAGATGGTACAAATAAACTGTCCTTTCAGCTTTAGCTCCTAATTTATTCATTATTTATGGATGTAGCACAGCAGCCGTCTCTTGATTAACACATGGAGGGCTCGGGATCTGATGGTGTCGTCTCCCTAATTTGCCCACTCAGTAAATCTCACTCATGGCCAAGAAATTGAAATAAACCTTGTTTCCCTGCTGGATAGTGATCCACTGTAACTCTGCTCCTCCTTCCTGTTTAGGATTTCTGTGGCTGAAGTAAAATTCCCTCTTTTACCAACCCGTTCTCACTCCCGACGCGTAAAATAATGACGATTTGTCACGTCCCTTAACTTCTCATGCTGACGCCTAAGGTACCCTTCCACGTTTTTATGTGACGCTGTGGGTTGTCAATTCATTCCAATATGAACGTGCTCGCGGCGATCAGAGATGCTTCGAGCAGAGGCTCCAGCCATCCATTTACTCCAATAATAACCCCGTCACGGCGAAACATGACGCCGTGAAGCACAATCTAACTGGAGACCCAGGGACCCTCTCCGCGAACGGGTTTTTCTCCCTAATTTAATGCTTTCTTTTAATGACATCGTTAACATTTCTCAACAAAAACACGTGAAAGTATCACTGATAATTCAACAATAAAATGGCTTCATGTTGTGGCCATCACACAGTGTTTTCCAAACTGATTCACGATCTGAAAGTGCGCAGATTTAACGTACATAATCCTTTGTTAGGTTTATTATTTTCATTTCACACGTAAAACACATTTATAGATTCATTCACCACTCCTGTTAGTTTTGGATGCGCTCGGCTCCAGCCAATCAGACGCAACCTGTGTAAGCAAAGGCTGACGGGAGAACGGAGAGACCCATTTATAAGAATAAGAAAATGAGGCGGAACTGATTGATTCTAATGCAGGTATGTAAAAAATACATATATTTAACATAATACCTTGATGTGTGTTTCAAAGTTTGTTTTTTCATAAACGCTTCAAACAAACAGAGGTAAACGTTATGTTATTTGAATTTTTGTTTAAAGTTTATGTCAAATTAAGTTGGTTAACTTAAGATGTTTGATAATCTTTGCTTTAATCATGGACTGTATTTTAGGTGTTCCCTTTTTTCCTTGTTAATTGCGTAGAATGATGCACGGAGTGAACCTCAGCCAAGACCAGTGCGCTGGAAAAAACGTGACAGACAGGGAGCTTTTATTCCTCAAAGACCATCAACCAGTCGAAGTACTAGTTGCATGCCACGTGGTCAGTGTTCACACAACCATTGATTTTATCTCACAACTTGTTTTCACCGAAGAATTTCAGTAAGTAAATATTCTTCATCCCCCCCCCCCAGTGTCCAGAGAGCAGCATCAATGTCCACGTGAAGAACCTGGTTATGTTGCCAGTGTCAACCCAACAAAAGGTACTTTACCTTCTTGTATATGTTGTGATTTCTGTTTACTTTTATATTTGTTGTTATAGTTGAGTTATGCAGGGCTTTTGTGCAGTCCTAAGAAACATACTGCCCAGAGTGTTTTTCACTTTGTGGAAGAGTTTCTTCCTTTCTTTATTTTTTTTCTGTTAGTGTGTGGAACTGAGGTGCTTCGTCAGGAGCTCCTTCAGTTGTTGGAGGATGGAGAAGAGGACGCAGCCATGACTTGTGAGACGTCGTCTGAGTCAGCTGCTACTCACTGGGCGATCAGAAATATGGTGTCCTCGCAAAAGTGGAAAGAGGCCAGGCCTTGTCTTATAGACAATATGTTAGCTACTCTGGATCCACAGTCACACCGTGTGTGTCAGTGTGGCAAACAAGTAGTTGTGAGGTGTCTGGACTGCCTGTCTCTTCCATTCCTTTGTGCTGACTGTGATATTGCAGTTCACACACGCTTTGTCCTGCACAACAGAGAGGCAGTAACAGGAGGGTTTTTGCAGCCTTCATCAGAGTTTCACAAGCCAATAGGTACAGTTTTTAAGTCTTATGCATTTCTTGCTATGTATGAGTATGAGTGGGTGCTGTTATTGTATATTTATTGTGTATCAGTTAATTTCTAATTCTTTTTATATATATTGTGTGTTTTAATGTTAGTTCGGCTGTTGCCTGTGCAAAGGCCAGACTGTGTGTGACTGCCCAGCAGGTAACGTTGAGGTTTCACCCGGCGCAATTGTGGCTCTTGTAACCATAAATGGTAAGTTGCCCTTTTGTCACACACTACATACACAATAGATGTGTTTGGAGGTTTTATTGCAAATTGTGCATTGCTATCTTTGTTTTAATTACCCTCGGCCCGCAGTATATGTGGGCACCTGTCAAAGGTCATTTGGATTTACCAGACCGATTTGAAAACAACATGAAAAAAATGAATGCTTTGAGCCATGACTGAATTTCTCCTGATCCTTTCTAAAGGCCGTTATAACCTTGCACTGCCAGTGGTGAGCTGCACCAGCTGTGGCCTAATGTGGTCCCCCTCAGTTAAGGACATCCTGGGTAGTGGATATTGGCCTGGCACCTTAAATTTCTGCACCCTGTTTTCAATGGATGCCTTTCAGTCTTTCTATGACATTAAGAAGGCTGCACCAGGGATGTCACTTAAGGCATTTGTCAAAATGCTGGATGAACGAACAGCCCATTTTGGAAGGGTGAGTTCCTAAATTTGCCAAGTTTAAGGAAATTGTGCAAATCAATGTTTATGATGACTGTCCTTGAATATTCTGTTGTATGTCCTCTATGTAAAAGAATGGCCGAATATCAGCTGATGCCTTCAGTAAAAGTTTCTTGGAGTGGAGTGCTGTAAAGTTTGAGGTGGACAGGATGTGCAAGGAGCCATGCTTTAGCTGCCCTGCCTGCACTCCACACATGCTTGCCGTCTCAGTTGATGGAAACCGCAAGCTTTATCGCTTTCAGTCTAATGCAAGGTACATTATGCATTGTGGACATAAGTCAAATATGGATTTGTAGAAAAATGTATTTTAATGTTTCTTTTCAAACAACTGTCACTGTGTTCGTTCAGCACTTCAGAGCAGGGGAACTTTGAAGGTGTCTTCATTGAAAAAGATGAGGAAGTTGCTGAGTTTGTGAAATACATCCAGAGACACACAAATCATGTAAGATACACATATATATTAGTGCTGTTAATCTTGTTAAAATGACGTTAATGCCGTAACCATATACACATACGTGTGTGTGTGTGTGTGTAGACATATATGGATGGGTCGATATTTTTTTTTTATTTTTCTCTTGGTGTTGTCGTAATACTATTTACTTTACTTTATCTTAATGTGTACTTAATTTTGTCACCATGTGTATTTAAAAAAAACAACATGATTTTTATTTTGTGTTATCAGTGCTGTCCTGGGGAGATATGAGGTCTTGTGTGACTCGAGGCTAATTCAGCTAATTGTTATGCATTTGTTTTAAAAAGTTTGTCCCTGATAGGGCTTCATCATGTCATGTCTTTTATGTTAAAATCTTTGAGTGTATAGGTCCCGGGGAAAGGGTTGTGCGGATCTTCATCTTGGACTGCAGCAAAGGAGTCGTCCAAAAAGTCCACTGGGAAGTTGGATGAGGAGGGCATGGAAATAGCTGTTTGTCGCCACGGAGTCCTCTTAGCTGCATTGAACATGTTTCGAGGGGAGATCTTTGCTTACCCCCTTTTTCTCCAGAGGAAGTTGGCAGCTAGCGTCCCAGGACATATTACGTTCCTTTGCTCCGATGTGACCTGTAAATATTTCCCCTATTTAACCAAGGTGGCTCAGCAGTGCCCTGAGCTGAGGAACCTCTTGTCAATGCTTCCTCTTCTCTCCGTCATGCATGCAAAGCTCACACTTGGAAATGCGAGGTATACTGCAGCTTGTAGTTTTGGATTAGTTTGAGACATTTTGTTATAAGGTTGAATGAATTCAGCAGTCATGTATTGTGACCTCCTTTCTATAGATCAAATGGGGAGGTGCGTTTCAGGATGGGGCCGGTTCAACAGTTGGAGAAGAGGTGGAACAAGTAAACAGTTTCCTGTCTAGGGCGGCCATCACAACGAAGTACATGTCTAAAGCAGGTGTGTGTCCGTGTCTGAGATTCCACTCAGTCTCCTGCTCATTAATTCTAATTTGTATACTAACTGAAATGCAGGGCGAACAGACATGCTGACCCTCCTGGCTTTGGGCTGGAACAAAAGGAAAGTGGAACAACTGGGCCGCACTTTGAGCCAGCGATATCTAAAGGTCATTTTTTCAACACCCATTTTAATGTGTGTGGTAATGGGGGGAAAACACCAGTACTCTTTTAATGTCAATATGAATGACATTTATGAATGCATTCTTAGATCATAAGGATCCTTAGAGAACAAGTGGAGAGCCTGAATGCGACCAGAAATGAGCTGGGTGTGGATGACGACACACTGCAGCAATGGGCTGAAGGTGAGTCTCAATATAATGCACTCATGTATAACAATAGGACCCACCATGGCCTCATTAAAGAACTTAGAGTTAAGATCTTTCTGACAGTGTCAACAAACAATGAAAAATAAGCCTTGGAAAAGCAAATTTATGGCAGAGTTGTTGCGTTTCATCAAATTGGATAGAACCTGGGTTGAAATAATGTCGTACTAGTTGGTTTTATAAACCTGAACACCAACATACTTGTTATCTCATGATTATCATGAGATAGCAGCACATGAAGGCTCCAGATGTCTTATAATGAATGTCATCAAGTCAGTGATTACAGAGTCCAGTGTAGTTTGGTGACTGTTACTCATCCTGTGCTCTGATTAATATTCCTCTCACTTAGAAAGTGATCAAACTGATGGCAGCCTTGGAGCGTTGCAGGCACAAATAGAGGAGCTTGTCGTCATCATCAGAGTGCGAACACAAAGTCTTTACAGACAAAATGGTACGTCCCAGTTTCTTTGAAACGGACCGTTTGATGCTGAGTTTGTACAGCTTGTGCAGCTACTTTGTAAACAGAATAAAATCAGATCCAGGTTTGTTTAAGCTGGATGTGATTTGTTCCAGCAAACAAATTGATGAGTGTAGATTAAAATGTAACTATATACATTATGTGAAGGTGTGAATTTTTTATGCTTATTTACAGATAGCAACAAGAGGCGACACAGAATTCGCAAGGTCATCTTAGTTGAGAAGAAACGCTTGGCGGCTGCTGTTGACGACTACAACAAGCTCGCTGAACCAACAAAGCAAATCGTATCCAGTGATGCCCTCATGCAGACCGATATTTGGCCCTGGCAGAGCACAAGTGAACGTAAGCTCTTGATTTCCAAATATCCTTTTTAAACAAACTCCCAGTATCTGAGCAGTAGTTGAATGTTTTGTTCTTGAATCATAATATGCTGCTATGTTTTCCCATCTGATGTTGTTAAACTGTAGCTGCTGCTGACCTCCGGACAAAGAGAAAGGTCTTTGAGAAGGTGATGGCTGTGAGGCGCCTGAGAGAGGAGGAGATGATGCTCTGCAGGGAGATGCGGCATCACTGGACAGTGTTGCGAATGCGTTCTGTGGTGTTGGGGACAATCTCCTCAGACTGTAAGCACTTTATTTATTTATTAATTTTTTGATGAATCGATTGAAAATAAGAGCAGATGCTAAAGTCTTACTGGATCTTTTACCTATATCTAGATTGCTAGCTAACACTGCCTTCTCCCTTTTAAAAAATGTTTAATTACAGCATCCTAATTCCTTGTGTTTATGAGGTGATGTTTTTTTTTGTTTGTTTTTTTTACTTTTCTCATATTTATTTGTTTTGTTCTTTTTACAGCCTCCTTTGTTGGCATGTCGGAGGATGCACAGAAGGGACTCTGTAGCCTGGTTTTAAAAAAACAAAGTGAACTGAAAGCTGAAATGCTCAAAGTAAAGGACGTGTACAAGAGAATCCTCAGCCACCAACCACTCCTGGAAATGGACTCGGAGGAGGAGGAGGACATTCCAGACGATGCCACTGAGAGTGATTTGAGCACTTCTGATGAAGACTGATTGTGTCATCATTGATGTTTTGTTTGGTAAAATAAAAAGTTAATCACATCTCTGTTCAATGTGATTTTTCAACAGACATTTTACATTTTGAGAAGAAAAATGGAATTCCCTTGGTGCAGTTGTTTACCCTGAATCATTATTTCCCATCTAATTTAATGACTAGTGTACATGTTCAGATACGATAACATAATTTAATTTATGGGATGCTTTCTGGGCTGCTCAAATTATCACAAAATTTAAAAGCACCAGGCAGCACACTCACAAGTAAATTTTTTGTTCAGTGTTTTGTCGAAGAAATCAACAAGTACAACTGAGATGTTTGCTGTAGTGGTGTGTTTGTTAAGAAGCATGCCAGCACACTGGTGAACTGACAGTCCCAGAATGCACCCGAGCCAGTGACTCGCCCCAGAGCAAATGAAATTGCTTATCTAGAAAGACAACCGTGATCAAAGAAGAAGTAAAAGAGTAGGAAACAAATGGTAAGGGAAGGTACTGTGGGGTAGGAAAGAAAGGCCAGAGCTGTGCAAAATGACCTCCAGCAGGCCACAAATGTGCACGTCTGCTCAAACGGTCAGAAATGGACTCCATGAAGGTGGTATGAGGGCCCGACGTCCACAGGTGGGGTTGTGCTTACAGCCCAACACCGTGCCGGATGTTTGGCATTTGCCAGACAACACAAAGATTGGCAACTTTGCCACTGGCGCCCTGTGCTCCTCACAGATGAAAGCAGGTTCACACTGAGCACTTGTGACAGTCTGGAGACGCCGTGGAGAACCTTCTGCTTCCTGCAACATCCTCCAGCATGAGTTTGGCAGTGGGTCAGTTTTGGTGTGGGGTGGCATTTCTTTGGGGAGCTGCACAGCCCTCCATGTGTTCGGCAGAGGTAGCCTGACTGCCATTAGGTACTGAGATGAGATCCTCAGACCCCTTGTGAGACCATATGCTGGTGCGGTTGGCCCCGGGTTCCTCCTAATGCAAGACAATCCTAGACCTCATGTGGCTGGAGTGTGTCAGCAGTTCCTGCAAGACGAAGGCATTGATGCTGTGGACTGGCCCGCCCATTCCCCAGAACTGAATCCATTTGAGGACATCTGGGACATCACGTCTCGCTCCATCCACCAACTGCACCACAAAATGTCCAGGAGTGGGCAGATGCTTTAGTCCTGGAGTCTGGGAGGAGATCCATCAGGAGAGCATCTGCCACTTCATCAGGAGCATGCCCAGGTGTTGTAGGGAGGTCATACAGGCATGTGGAGGCCACACAGACTAGTGAGCCTCATTTTGACATGTTTTGAGGACATTACATAAAACCAGATTAATGATTCTGTATTGCATTGATCAAGGAACCAACCCAATAGGAGCTAAAGGAATCCTCTTGACATTACTTCACTCAGTAAGTTTATACTATGTTTAATGTGCATTTTCTTCATCAGTTTAGAACATAACATGTTAGCGCTCCCTGGTCCTTTTTGGAGACAGATCCTGAGACAGCAGGCAGCTATGGAGAACTCGTGTCAGCTGTGGTAATTAAGGAATACTTTGATTTAATATTGATTTCATGACAACTATCCTCTGGCACATATTCCTGGATATATACAATGACATAAGTAAACTCCCATTTTAGAATCATTGCCTTCTTTGATCTGACTTATTGCCTCAGACTTTGGCCCCGTGTCCCCAAAACTACAGAGAATCCATGACACTGGGTAAGAGGCCTTGATCATGTTATAAGTGAGAGAGTTTGGTGTAACAGTGGTTGAACATGCCAAATCAATCCACAACATACTGCCATTCCCCAGCTGTAACCTGCATATGCATCAAACCAAAATCCAGTACCACAGCCACATGATAGACGTACAGATGAGGTTAAAGGGCTGTCTCATTTTGCCAGATAGCTTCATCCCAAAAAAGATCAACATTCTTCAAAAACAAAAGTTTGTGAGTATTTGCTTTTTTGCCAGGCCTAAACCAACCTGTTAAACTTATCAAATTATTGTCATAGATACGAACCTATTGATTGAAACAGAATAATCCATTCAAGCCTCCATCATCATCCACGATCACTGTTACTGTTCAGATTATTTTATCTCTGTTTTCCTCTAGAATGTTTTGAAAATCAGCATTTGATCAACAGACTTTTTAAAAGTTTATTTTGATCCTATTGTTTACGTGTGTAATTGCATTTTTATTGAAATTATGACAGGAAAACCCTCAATCAAATTGTATCTTTGATATCTAATAATAATATTAACCATAATGTTACATATGTAATATGTACACAATAATATTGTGCAAACAAACAAGAAAAATAGCAAAAAATGTCAATTTTTTTAATACCCTGTATATAAAAACCACATATGACCACAACTCCAAATGTGCAATTGTCACTGCATCTAAACATGACATATTACAAAAAGGTAGAAACATATAATATACAATATGTTCTGAAGCTGGTACTGGTGCAGTTAACTTTGCTTTAGGCTCCCATACACAGTAGGTGTTACTTACTATACGTGCAGTGCAGTATTACTTTACCTTGTAATATGTTATAATAAGCAAGTCACTTCTATATTTATGAGCATGTAGACAATAATGTTGGCTGATATGTAAAACTATGAGATGTCGAGTGCAGGGAAGATATTATTGATCGATCAGATTCATGAATATGTTAGGTACTTAAGCCACAATTAGAGAGTGAAACAGAGACACTGGTTGAAATGTATAGTAAATATTTTATTTTGAACTTTTATGCTGAACTGCAAGCTGTGAACTGTGCGATCTCTGCGGCCTGTGGTGCCTGGTTTACTGTGTGTAAAACTGCGCAGGTTCCCATGTGTCATCCCACACTTTGCCACTGTCAGGAGAAAAACATAACAAACAACAACCACACACAAAATAGGACAATTTAGGTTGTGACATATGACAATTTTTTAGGATGAAATATCTTCTATATTCATGTCATGCTTTATACACCTTCATTGTAATATAAATTAATCAAATCAAGTCAGAGAGTATTAATATATGAAGCAGACGTCAAGCAGGACCACAGCAGCAGCCACGATCCATCGGAACCTGCTGGATGAGAGAGCACAGAAACTCCAGGGAAGAAGTTTAGTTAGTAACATGCATGAACTGCATTACTGAGACATGTATGTTTACAGATGGTGGTGAGGGAGAGGGGGAGAGTTTTCAGTAAAAGGAGACGTGACTGCATCTTCAACCAATACTGAGCCTGCATAACCCTGAAAGAGACAGAGAGAGAGGGGGGGGACACTAACCCCCAGCAGTCTGGTCCTATTACAGCATAACTAAGGGCTGAGCTGAACCAGCCCTAACTATAAGCTCTATAAAGAAGTAAAGTCTTATGCCTACTCTTAAAAGTGTTGACCATGTCCACCTCCAAAACTCATAATGGACTTTGGAGGTGGACAGCTATCAAGCTCCTCACAGAAGAGGAGCTCGATAGCTAAAAGCTCCCAATTTACTTTAGTCCAAATACATGAATTCAAATTGAAGTGATAACTATTTATCAACAATATGAATGTCTGTTCCCGTCCAACAAAGTTGTTACTACATACCATGTTGAGCAAGGCTTCCACTTGACTTTAACTTCTTCTTTTTCCTGAAAAACATGATATAAACAAACAATTAATTAAGAAAGACATGCAAGTTGCATACAAAAAGGAGCTTATAAACATTTGTGTACTATTGAATGGCTCAATATATTATACAATTAGTTTACAAAAACATAAGAACCACTATAATGCTTGTACTGCCAGCATCAAGTGCATGTCAGCAAAGCAACACTGCTTACATTGTGGCTCACAAGCAAAACTAACTGAAGCAGATGTTACTGAATGGGAAGGAGCACCTCCACATCAATCACTCCTTCTGAGCATGATGTCAGGAGGACTTTAAAGAACGTAAACATCAGGAAGGCAGCACGACCAGGTCGTATCAGGTGGTCTGTTCCTATTTAATGTCCTATTTGGAGCGAAATCCTGACTCAGTGGCTGAATTAGTGAAGATTCATCAAATACAAAAGCTTATGGATAGTCAGTCAGGCACAGTTCAAATCTGGGAAGTCCAAAGACGCAAACAAATCTGCACAACAGCAGGCTAAATTACTTACATTTACAACTCTCCTGTCTACTATCTCTTCATATTTGAAAATCTTCTGTGTACGGTGTTTTCGGCATTCTGAAAAATAACAAATGAAATATTTACATGAGTTCTGTAAAACTGGAAAAAATGCAAAAATTAAGAAAAAGAAATCTTAACAAACTTAACGAACCTGTCATGTGTTTCGTACATTTACAATACCATAACATCTAACCTTTCCTTGTCCTTTTTTTGTTTGGGACATCCGAGGTGTACACCGTAGAAATTGAGGGAGATGTAGGATGTGGAGATGGAGAGGAGGATGCAGGAGGAAGCAGAGATGGAGAGGAGGATGCAGGAGGAAGCAGAGATGAAGAGGAGGATGCAGGAGGAAGCAGAGATGGAGAGGAGGATGCAGGAGGAAGCAGAGATGGAGAGGAGGATGCAGGAGGAAGCAGAGACAGAGAGGAATATGCAGGAGGAAGCAGAGATGGAGAGGAGGATGCAGGAGGAAGCAGAGATGGAGAGGAGGATGCAGGAAGAAGCAGAGATGGAGAGGAGGATGCAGGAGGATGCAGAGATGGAGAGGAGGATGCAGGAGGAAGCAGAGATGGAGAGGAGGATGCAGGAGGAAGCAGAGATGGAGAGGAGGATGCAGGAGGAAGCAGAGACGGAGAGGAGGATGCAGGAGGAAGCAGAGATGAAGAGGAGGATGCAGGAGGCTGACAGAGGGAAGATGTTGGTACAGGCTCTAAATGAAGAATAAATTCCTGGTTTAGAGCCTCTGGGTCTGGGACTGGTCCAGCATCGACACTGTCAGCAGAGGATGGTCCAGCTGCTGGTGTAGAACGTTTAGCAGGAGGTGAAGCTTGTAATTCTGAAAAATTTTAAATATTAAACATTCATTAAAATGGGTTGAAAAAATGTACAGTACACATAAACACATAATAAGTAGTGATTTGCATGTTTTCAGTTAAGTTTTACTAAAGATACAACTGGTAAATATTGGCATCAAATAAGTCATCTCACACACTCACTGACCCAAATCATTCAGTACAAGTGCCCTCGGGGGTAGTGTGACATCTGTAGTGCTTTTCTACATTGTACATTAATAAATTAATGAGTGTGACTATAAATCCAGATAGATAATGACTTTTTCCTCTGATGACACTACTTTCCTGACTTTGTAGTGAATAACATTTGACACTTCAAGCTAGTACTGTGACTTAGGAGTTTTGTACAATGGTGATGCTAACTACCTCAGGGAGGTAATCAGGTGACCTCTTAAGAAGTATATAAGTTATTTAAGAATCTTGGTGTTCATATTGGTAACATTATAACATTTGTTATACTAGAAAGTCTCGAAGAGAATTATCAGGTCTGGTTTTTGTGAAGATTTTTAAAATTACATTTGTATATACATGAGTGTGAAAGACCATACTATACACACACACACATACAAAATTGTTCAGGTGGGTAACACCAGAGGTTCAGTATGGCTAGCTTTGGTGATGTGACCGACACATGGGGAGGTAATAAGGCAGATATAACACTATTTTCATGTTAGCAACAGGACACGTAGGGCAGCTGTCACCTCACAGCAAGAAGGTTACTGGTCTGAACCTTGGCTGAATAATAGAATAGAACAGAACAGAATAGAGTAAGTAGAACAGAATAGCTGGTGACTGTTAACTATCCTCATCCTCACCATCTTGTTTGTCTCTATGTACCCCGTGATGATCTGCCTACTTATCTAGGGTGTACCATGAGTATCACCCAAAGACAGCTAGGATAGGCTACCTGATAAGGACACCTGGTTACAGATAATGGACAAAGCATATCTTACTTCTCAGAAGGTGTTCATAAAGCTTCCTCATCTTCATGAGGATGTCACGTGCAGCACCTTCCGCTGGTTCGATCTGAGTGATCACGTCCCCTACTATACGGCCCTTACGGTCAAACTGTCCAAGAAACAGAATTGGTTGGTAGCCCAGGGCATGTAGCTTTGAAACCTGCAAGAACAACAAAGAAAAACATGCAGCCAGTCTTTCATGTAAGCAAACGGATGTATAACAAACCTTTAAGTTTCACATCTTTGTTGTTTTATTGTTGTCGATAGTTAAAAAGTATTTATGGTGACCAAACCTGTAAATGTATGATAAAATCCATCTTGAAATGTTTTGTCTCTCAGTTAATAGCCGATTAAATTAAAAATCAGAAGTAGCTTAAATAAAAATAGTTTTTAACAAGTTTTTTCTAGTTGGATGTCTTTAGTGTGATGATGTTATTCTGATGTGAATAACTTTTTTATTTATGCTCTTTTATAAATTAATATTTTATGTGTATATACATGTCTTGTTAGTTTCTTACTTCATGATATACAAGAAAACATTGACAACTGTGATTAATAAAGAATTGTCTAGCAGACCAACCACTTATTAGATCAGAACTTTTAAACTTACTGACAACTGGGCTGAATTAACCACCCTGCTCGCATTTCTGTTTTTTTTAACAGAGGCAGCCCAGTTACTGTTTTTAAACTGTTCTTGTTTCTTTTTCAATCCCTCCTTTAGGTTCAGGCTGCCCAGGCATCCACTGCATGTCTTCCTGTTGCAGGTGTTTGGGGCCTGACAGGAAGGGCATGGTTTGGTTTTTGGCTTTGTCATTTCTGCAAATGAAAATGGAACATGTAGGGATTATTTCAGGTCTGTTTTGGTGAAACGATTACAAAAATAATTTATGACCAAAGAAATAACTTATGTTACGAGGCAGTATTACACCATATTTAGAAAAAAAATCAATTACGAGATTAAAGTCGTTAATATTGAGTTAATTACGTGAATAGGGTTAAAAAAAACCCTGAATTGATTACAGAAAAGATACATTGCTAAAATAGAGCAGTACTAACATTAGCTGGGTGGCCAAGCAAGTGTCTTACACATGAGAATACATCACAAAAAAAATTAAATAAACTTTTGCAGAAGTAGTTCTCTTGGTACACAGACTGCTCTGTGAAAACATTTCAAGTTTAATATCAGTTTAATATCACTGAAATTAATATTTCAGTGAACATGCAAATTACCCACAGTTTATCACAACTTACTTAGCTAGGATCTGCCTCGTGTCCAGTCGAAAACTTCGCTGCAGGACCGTGAGTTGAAAGATACATTTACTGCGACTCCCAAGATGCATTGCAGTAAAAACCATCCAATCGCCTTGCTTAAGATCTGTTGACGTGTCGCTAAAGGCGCGCTGTAGATAAATATTGCAATTTGTAAAAAATAAAATACTAAAATTTGCAATTTTTAATTACATAATTAAACACTGGGCCAGTTTAATTTCGTATTATCGCTGGTTATTATTTTAGAGTAAATAAAGGAATAACGGGTAGCACCAAGCTGTTGTTATCTTCATTCCCATAGCGACGGCGGTCGAGGATTATGGGTAGTGTGCAGTTACGGGATTAGTGCGTCTGCGTAAATTGGTCTGATTGGCTGGAGCCGAGCGCATCCAAAACTAACAGGAGTGGTGAATGAATCTATAAATGTGTTTTACGTGTGAAATGAAAATAATAAACCTAACAAAGGATTATGTACGTTAAATCTGAGCACTTTCAGATCGTGAATCAGTTTGGAAAACACTGTGTGATGGCCACAACATGAAGCCATTTTATTGTTGAATTATCAGTGATACTTTCACGTGTTTTTGTTGAGAAATGTTAACGATGTCATTAAAAGAAAGCATTAAATTAGGGAGAAAAACCCGTTCGCGGAGAGGGTCCCCGGTTCTCCAGTTAGATTGTGCTTCACGACGTCATGTTTCGCCGTGACGGGGTTATTATTGGAGTAAATGGATGGCTGGAGCCTCTGCTCGAAGCGTCTCTGATCGCCGCGAGCGCGTTCATATTGGAATGAATTGACAACCCACAGCGTCACATAAAAACGTGGAAGAGTACCTTAGGCGTCAGCATGAGAAGTTAAGGGACGTGACAAATCGTCATTATTTTACGCGTCGGGAGTGAGAACGGGTTGGTAAAAGTATATCCTTGCTGTACCCTTAATGCTAATTATGCTAAATTAACCGCTGCCTTTGCCCCTTTGGGATTATTCTTATGTCACTGGGATGTTGACCTTTGACCTTCACATTAGAGAGATGGGCAGACATAATTAGTGTATGAATTTTAAAGTAACAGGTAATAAAGAGAGTGTAGCAAATGTAGTCAGGTTTATTACTCTGTATCACACATGAGTGCCCGAGGGAGGCGGGGCTGACTGGGGAGACGCAGGAAACAGAGAGACAGGGCTGACTCGACATGAAACGATGAAACGTGGGACACGGGAACAGAAACTAAACACAGGCTGAAATGAACACTGAGGGAGGGAGAACTAAGATTACTGAGAGCCTGATAAATAAGAAGAACAAAAAGCAAGAAAAACAAGAGTCAAAGAAAAGCAAAAACACAAAGCATTGGGCCAGGACCCACTGCTGTGACATTTATATGTGATAAAAACATTAAAAACTGCTCAGATGTTGAAATCTTTCTACGTATACTTTAGGTTCAGCTCTCCAGCCTGGCATTTGGTTAAGCATGATTCAAACATTTGATTTTGTTTAACTGGTTTTAATTATAGTTACTTTTTGTGAACATTTGTTGCAGCATTTAAAAATACATCATTTATTTTCAAACTTTTATTGGATTTAGAGCATCATATTTGACCAACGTAAATGTTTTAATTTCATATAAAATAACTGAAACAGTGAACTAAATATCTGAAATCTTTCCTTCCTTAAAAGTTATAATCCTACTTAAGTTATAGTGCAAACGCTTAAGCAACAAATATACTTGATGCTAATTAATTAATATTTCCCTTTGATGTTGCAACTATGCGGTCACTTCTGTCTTTAAACAAAATAATATTTTCCAGTTACAGAAATCATAAAGTCCAAACTAAAGTGCTACTGTTGCTATATGCATTTTATATAAATCATGGATGATGGTCCTGACATGAAGGAAGAGAAAGTTACAGGTTGCATCCTTTGACTTTGTCTCCGTGCCTTTGGGCCATTTTCAGAAGGACAGATGTTTCTGTTCAATTCTTAAATCAATTTTTTCAAACACAAACACTATTTTAAAGCTTCTAGAGAGTAAAATATTCATGATAATTATAATAACAATAATAAAAACAAAAGCTCTCAGATCCATCAAACCAAGCAGCAGAAAGAACAATAACTGAAGAGAAAACTTTAACCTTGTAGACTTCATTATGTTCCAGCTGCTCTACAGACGCTGTGACCTCGAACTTAAGCAGGTCGTAACGTATGTGCAGCTCAATAACTTCATAATCAGACCCTGTGGTATTTAGGCAGCAGAACAACTAAGAATAACAACTACAAATAATGTTTTTAGGTTTCTGTTGTACTGCAAGGTTCTGTACAGGAGAACCAAACCAAGAGCAAATATTACGTCTCATTTACACCTGAGCACGAAGAGCCATCAACATTTAGCAAATTGAATCATCTTTGTTTAGATGCAAGAAGAATCATATAGAAATAAAAAAGTAGAAATAGAAATCCAGAGCAAAGATATCCTCTAATTCAGCGTAGCACATGAGCAGCTGCTGTGATTCACGTAAGCATTCGGCTCGTCGCTGCTGCAGATTTTTCTCTCGCTGTTCTGGCTCACAGCGCTGCAAACACAAAAATAAATATCCCCAAAGCTGTGAAAGGGAGCTAATTAGTAAGAGTATTGTTACTCTCCGCAGGAGTAGTCCAGCAGTAGAAACCAGTCCAATAACAAGGTGTGTAACATCTAGCAGGGTGACAGAAAAACCCAGGGTAACTTCTAAGGACCTCAACGTCTCTCTCACATTGTGTTTTTTAAACATGCTTCCATTTGTCACTTCAGTCTTTACTCTGAAATACAGGAAGAGAAATCATGGCTGAAACAATTTCTCATGAAACCAGGGGTGTGGTCCAACAGTCAGTTTGGTGAGGAAGGTTCCTAACTGAGAGAAGTGACCCAGAAGTATCTGTGTAGCAGCCACAATGAATCCAGATCATGAGCTGATCCGTGACTGCCTTTGTACAACTTTTACAAAGTGACTGCAAACATTGTGGAAGGATTCATAGCGTTTGATTGCTTGTGTGAATGTATTAAACAGGAAACCAGGAGCTGCAGAAACCCAGTAATGCTGGGTTTCTGCAGCTGCGTGTGCGTTTATTATTATGGCTCCAGGTTACATTTCAGGTCTTCTCAGCCCACACCGCCCCACTCGAACTCTGCGCTCCTCCAGTCAGATGCTGTCATTAGTTCCACGCTCCCAGTTCAAATCTAGAGATGACAGCTTTCTCCATTGCTGTCGTCCCCCTTTCATGAAATCCTCTTCATCCTTGGAAGTCTTCAAATCCAATCTGAAGCCCCTCCTATTTTCCAAGGATCTCTCTGACACCTCTGTTATTGTGTTTCAGCTATTCTGCTCTTTTATCTCATTGGATGATGTTTGCATGTGTAGACACGTGTACGTGTAGTTTAAGTTCACATATGTGTGTTTGTGTGTGAATGTGTACATTTTTGTATATGGATGTGCATATTTGCATGTACACATATTTTTTTACAAACATATACGGATGTCTCACTGTTTCTATGATGTTTTCATCTTATCTATTTTAATTCTTTTCACCATATCATCCCTCTGTTCAGCACTTTGGCCGACACTTGATGTCTTTTAAATGTGCTATATAAATAAAGATGACTTATATTTGCATCCGTGTGTCAGAGTGTGTGTTCTTACCTTTAATTTAGGACACGCACACACAGCATAGAGTGAACAGGGACTATTATTGTCCCACAAGGAGCAACAGGACAATTGACCTACTGTATGCTAATGTGAGAGGTGCATACAGAGCCACCCCCCTCCCCCCACTAGGGAAGTCAGACCACAACCTGGTTTACCTACAGCCACAATACACACCCCTCGTCCAAAGGCAGCCTGTCACAACGTGCTCCATCCGGAGATGGACCCCAGAAAAGGAGGATGCTCTGAGAGACTGCTATGACACCACAGACTGGGATGTGCTCCTGAGCCCACATGGTGAGGACATAGAGGGGGCGACACACTGTCTTACAGACTACCTCAACTTTTGTGTGGACACAGTCGCCCCTGCTAAGACGGTACGGTGTTATCCTAATAACAAACCGTGGGTAACACAGGAAGTCAAAGCTGTCCTCAACATGAAGAAGAAGGCTTTCAGGAGCAAAGTGAAGGAGGAGATGAAGGCAGCACAGCGGGAGGTGAAACGCTGCCTGAGGGAAGCAAAGGACACCTACAGGAGGAAGGTGGAGCAGAAGTTGGAGAGGAACAATATGAGGGAGGTCTGGAATGGTGTGAAAACCATCACAGGCCACAACACCAAGAAAAGCACAGTGGGGGGGACTGTGGAGAAGGCAAACGAACTCAACAACTTCTTCAACAGGTTTGACCAGCCCACAACCCCCCCACCCTCACCCTCACTACAGAGTCCTCTCCCCACTCTCCTGCCTCCCTCGCTTCCCCCCCTTCCTGACACCATGACACCCCCCTCCTCCAATCAGCAGCAAGACATCTCCCCCCCTCCCCTCCTCCCAAACATCTCCCAGTGTCACAGTGGATTAGGTCAGGAGACAACTGAGGAAGCTTCGCCCCAGAAAGGCAGCAGGCCCAGACAAGGTGTGTCCTAGGATGCTTAAGGCGTGTGCTGCTGAACTTGGGGAGCCGCTACAACGAGTCTTCAACCTCAGTCTGCGACTGGGGAGAGTGCCCGCCCTATGGAAGACATCCTGCATCGTCCCGGTCCCCAAAAAGAACCGGCCCAATGAGCTGAATGACTTCCGACCGGTGGCACTGACGTCACATCTTATGAAGACTCTAGAGCGGCTCTTCCTCAACCTCCTCCGACCACAGGTACAACATGCCCAGGACCCACTACAGTTTGCATACAAGGCGGGTGTCGGAGTGGAGGATGCCATCCTGTACCTCCTACACAGAGCCCACTCACACCTGGATGGGGGAAAAGGCACGGTCAGGATCCTGTTTCTTGACTTTTCCAGTGCCTTTAATACCATCCGGCCCTGTATGCTTCAGGAAAAACTGAACAGGATGGAGGTGGACCCCTGCCTGGTGGCTTGGATCTCCGACTACCTCACCGACAGACCACAGTACGTCAGGCTGAAGGACATCACGTCTGACACAGTGGTCAGCAGCACAGGAGCACCACAGGGAGCTGTGCTGTCCCCTCTTCTCTTCACCCTGTACACCTCTGACTTCTGCTACAACTCTGAATTATGCCATATTCAGAAGTTTGCAGATGACACGGCCATCATGGGGTGTATCTGGGATGATCAGGAAGAGGAGTACAGAAGTCTGGTGAGGAACTTTGTCGCATGGAGTCACACAAACCACCTGCAACTCAACACCTCAAAGACTAAGGAACTGGTTGTGGACTTCGGGAGGTCCAGAGAAGGTCCACTGCCGGTTCAGATAGAGGGGGAGGAGGTGGAGGTGGTCAACAAGTACAAGTACCTCGGGCTGTGGGTGGACAATAAACTGGACTGGTCATGCAACACAGAGCACCTGTATAAAAAAAGCCCAAAGCCGACTGTACTTCCTCAGGAGGCTGAGGTCTTTTAACATCTGCAGGAAGCTCCTGAGGATGTTTTACCAGTCGGTGGTTGCTGGAGTACTTTTCTATGCTGTGGTGTGCTGGGGGAGCAGCACAGCAAAGAGGGACTCATCCAGGCTGGAGAAACTGATCAGGAGGGCTAGCTCTGTGGTCGGCATGAAGCTGGACACTCTGGTGACAGTGGCAGAGAAAAGGACATTAAAGAAACTGATGGACATTATGGACAATGCTGGGCATCCTCTGCACACGGCCATAAACAATCAGAAGAGTCTGTTCAGTGACAGGTTGCTTCTCCCCAAGACAAGAACTAACAGACTTAATAACTCCTTTGTCCCACACGCCATCAGACTGTTTAACTCCTCTCTGGAGGGGAGAGGGAGGGGAAACAGGAGGACAAAGGAGGGGGGAACAACTAAGCTGTAGTGCCTCTTCACCTCACTGTACAATACCTTGTGCAATACTTTTGTAAATAGTCAACAGTGCAATAGACTCAATACTTGAAATGTGCAATTCACTTGTATTTTTATTTTTATTCCTATTTATTCTATTTATCCCCTTCGTATATTTTATTTATATTTGTCTCTGTATTTATATATGTGTGTGTGTGTGTGTGTGTGTGTGTGTGTGTGTGTGTGTGTGTGTGTGTGTGTGTGTGTATATATATATATAACAGTTCTGTAACTGTAACTTCGGTCGTTGCTGTGCTTTTTTTTGGAAGTCGAATTTCCCAGAGGAACCCACCCGAGGGATTAATAAAGTTCTATCTTATCTTATCTTATCTTATCTTATCTTATCTTATCTTATCTTATCTTATCTTATCTTATCTTATCTTATCTTATCTTATCTTATTAAGCGTGTGGCCTGTGTGTATCTATGCCAGTGAAACTGGATCTGCTCATTTTGAATATTGAAAAATATTGTGACTTAAGACAAACATAATAACTAAAACAGAGCAGAAACACGACAATTCAGCAGAAAAGTAACAACTTAAGCAGAAATATTGGAAAATGAGCAGCTGAAAAAAGCTGAATAAGGTGACGTTCACTCAAAACTACTTGTTGTTCAACTGTGAAAAACTGGCAGAAATGTTAAAAACACACGAAAGAACAGCCAGCAGATACACACAATTAGAAATATGAGCACATATGGAAACACAAATGCACAGAGACACACAGGATGTCAGTCAACCACTCTGAATATTCAATTTGAATCTTCCTGGTTTTATGGATTCCTGTCAAACGACTGGCCATAATTTCCTAACCGTAGGGGCTGGAGCGGTCATTCTTAGACCGTTCTGTTCAGAGGAGATGGGGGAATCTTCAAGTGTTGATAGTTCATAATTAAAATATGAATTATTAAAGATATATGGCTTATAATGCACCATAACTGAGTAGAGTTGAACTGCCTTGACTTGCCCTCAAACAACGGTTTGTAAGTCTAAATCTATTTGGAGCATCGATATCATTCTTTCACTGTCACATACAGCAGGCTTTGGTGAACAGTTAAGGCAATATTTTCCGGTCTCAGGCACATTTCATACATTGTGCTCTGCAGACAGGCACACGGACCTTTCAGGTCTACAAAAAGTTTCAAATGAAAAGCTCACAGGTGTGTTTTTATTAACTCAGTGTTGCAGAATCACAGTGATTCATTAAAAACGTCTGCAGAAGTTGCAAACTTATGATTCATGTCATAAGTTATGATACACTGCTCTCCCCTGCATAAGCTGTTTTTATAGTATCAGCATTGGTATCAGCAATACTGGCCATACATTTACTTGGTATCACATCTATCCCACAATCTGCAGTACTGCACACACTAAGATCACAGTGGACAGATTCTGTCTCTATGCTGGGAACGTCTGTGTTTCCCGGGATCAGCTGTTGCAGATTGTTGGTGCATGGAGGGCTGGGGCCTCTTCTGCCCCCCCTAACGGAGACCACGTAGGTAGTCGGAGGCTGTAAGACAGCGGCTCTCTGGAGAAATCTGATATCTCAGGAGGATGACAGGATTCAACCAGAGAAGCTGCTTCATTATAAAGTCTGTGGTTTATAACTGAAAGCTATGATACACATAAACAGCCGTCCATGCACTTAAGTAGTGAGTGAGTATTCACTCCAGTGATGACCTGTGAGAAAGAAACTGCACACACAGCGAGCGGGCGACCATAAGATTATTATTGCCAAGCAAGAACCTGCAGCTCGAGCAGGCTGAAGAAATCCTTTAATGCTGATGCAGGCTTCACAGTGTAGAAACGAGAACTCTAAGAAACAAAAGAGCAGAAGTCATGTATGAAACACAACACAGTTAACATGTGAAGCACTTAAAAGAAAACACAAATAAAACACTTCCAGTGAGGCGTGGCGATTTAAACATTGCCTGTACTGCTCAGCAGTTGTAATGGCATCAAGAATATCTGCACATAGTTCATAATTACAATTAGAATGAACATTTCTTTCACTAAACTCAAAGTCACTCATTATAGAGCGACATCACTATTTTAACGCAGATGCTCTGATGTAGTAGGTCCAAATACAGGATGGTGGGTCACCCACCCTCCTGCTCCAACATGGTAGGAAAATTATACGGTAGAAAATGTTTATATTCATAACAATGTGAATTTTCTGCTTTAAATACTTTTATATATGTTTTTAAAATGGTCCCTCCACCCACTTTTAGTCCTTTTTCAGACATTGAAATCGGAGGAAATGTTCCAAAAATGTGCTGATTTGAAAGTGAATGATGCCGATCTTTGTTTCCATAGCACAGATTTGTCTGAGACATCATCGAGTGTCAGCCTGTGCCTCTAAGGAGCGTCCAGCGTCCTGTTCATTGTCCATTTCTATCATAATGCACGCACTGGGGTTAAATATTGAATAACAATGTTCTTCCAACTTACGTTTTTCCCCACAGAGTTCAGACTCAATACTGTTAATAACAGACAATCATAGGGTCCTGCTGTCCACACTGTTATAGTTCTTACAAAAATACAGGCTGAAACATACAGATAGGAGCAGCTAAGAGAAGAAGAAATGTGCTGAAACTGTCAGAAAGGAGATTTATTTGTTTCCACTTTACATGTGTGTGAGCATGTGAAAGTTTGTGGATGTTCTTTGTCTGTGTGTCTGTATATAAGATGTAAGGGCGGTGGCCACAGAGATGGTCCTGGTGTTTCACTGGGATGCTCTCTCCACATTGCAATGTGTTTATTAAACCCACTTCAAATCAAGCTCACTGGGTGTGTTGCAGAGTATATAGTGTCGAGGAGGGAAATTATTTTACTGCTATTGTTAAATAATTGTTATTGCATTAATAATATAATTTGCAGCATGGATATTGCATTCCAAGGTTTAGACAGTGTCTCTTTCAGAAAGACTGAGTTGCAGGCTGACAGGAAGTTGTATGCAGAAAGAAGCAGGAAGTTATTTTGAGCCGCAGGCTAAGACGAGGCTTTAACAATGTAACAGATAGCTTTATCATTTTATATTAAGGTTTTAGTAGAGGTTCTTGATTAAAACATTTATTTAGTAGAAGACATACACATAGTCTCAGTGAGCTTCTGGTCTGGTAAAAGGTCAGAAGTGTAAGAGGTGACACAAAGAGCATGTGAGGTCAACACACACACACACACACACTTTAAATTAGATTTATTTAGAGGAGAGGTTAGTTATGTTTGGCTGTAACTGCAAAATTGTCTTGGTAAAAGAGGAACCGTTTCTTGGTGTCTCGGCAAGAAAGAGGAACAAGACAAGAACTGAAAGGTAGACAGGAAGGGCTAGCCATGAAAATAGAAGATGATTTTCTAGGTGAAAAGTCATGATGTTGATCTGATCTATGTATAAAATATATCTGTGACGTATGAAGGGGCGTCAGTAAATAAACCCTGATGCTATAAAATATCTGTTCATGCTTTGATTAAGTCGAAGACTACTTCCTGTCTGCGTACAGAGTTTTCTTCCCACGCGTGTATTCATTAAAATCTTCGTTTGACTTCACCCGGCCGGACCAGTGTGGTTATTCTTCGATCACCTCTTGTACCCTTCCTCAATATTGAATCTTAACATTTGGGGGCTTCGTCCGGTTATTGGGGAAGGAGAGTTGGAGGTTTGGACGGAGAAATCCGGGGTCTTGGGTGGTCTGACGGGCAGACGTGAATTCCAGTGGTCTAAGTGAGTGGGCATAAGCCGGCTTATCCAAAAGGTAAGGCACTACCTGTTGAATTATTTCCAAAGTGTGCCAAATTGGACATGATAAAATTTAAGTCTACTCACTGAAATTACTGGTGGATGTCTGTTTTGATTTTGATGAAAATTTCATGAGTTGAAACAGTTAGAGTTCTGCTAAGAAGAAATGAAAGCAGTAAAGTCTGCTAAAGCAGTTTGAGTCTGCCAGGAAAAAGTTTAAATATTGGGTTGAAGTCCCAAAGAAATTGAGTTAGAGTCTCAAGTAGTTTGGTAGGGAATTGGTTATTGTGTTGGTTAGAGTCCAAATTTGGTCATAAGAGTGGACCTGAGCGGTCATTTTGTGAGTTGGAGTCTCCATTTGACCACTAGGTTGCACCTACTTCAGTTATACACTTGTTTCGGGTGTTGATTGTTGTTTCAAAGTATTATAAATTATTCTAGAACGGCAGTTCGAGTCTGCTAGGAAGCGCAGTTCTCGGAGGTAACGCTCCCTCCCGGCCAAGGACGCTTGGCCCTGACCTATCGGCGAATAGGGTTAGTACGGTTGGCAACCGGGGAGAACTTGGGAACCTCCAAAATAGCTAGGAGTTGGAGTCTCCTTACCGTTTGCAACGGTATCTGCGCTTTTTTGGCCAGCAGAAGTGGTCTTCGGGCGTGTAACTTTAACCTAAAACTTCAAAAAGTTTGGGTTGGTTGACGCTTTTAAATTGAGTTAGGGATTTTAGAAATGAGGCCAGAAACAGTTAAAGTCTTGATACTGGTTAATTGATTGCAAAAAACGGTTATGTTAAATTTGTCGAAATTTGATAGGTGTTAAAAGGTTTAAAATCTGTGCAGTTGTAAATATAAGACGTCTCTGTATTAAAAAAGATCTCTGTGGGTCGAGTCAGCAATGCACTGACTGCCTGCTGCTATTCTTAGATGAAGAGTGTGTGTGCATGCAAATGAGGCAGCTGATGCAGAGCGCATGAGAGGACTATGCTTTCGGTTTTGTGTGTCATTCAGCTCTATAACTATTGTTTGCAAATGTGGATAAATGTCTGCAATTAAAATGCTGGCTTAGTAAATAATAACATTGTAAATATATGAATGGTGACAGCGTTTCAAAATAGAATATAAGAATTGTTTGTGTTTAAAACCAACGGTTAGGTAAAGAAGATTTAAGGTGGATTTGAAGGCATAAACAAAAAATAAAAGGGTTACAGTCTGCAAGGGTTGTTAATTCATGAGCTGACTGGATGCAGAGTAAGTGGAGTGGTCATCCTGAGAGGATTGAATGATGCTCTAACTCTGTGGTCAAGTCAGACATAGGCTTTAAGCAACCATGAGCCACTAATAAGCGTGACAGATTAATGAGTATGTGTAAATGGAACTTGTTAAATAGTTTTGATAGGAGTAACTCAATGAGCACGCAATAAAGTGGACTTTTTAGGGGCAGTTTATCACTGACACCATAAAAAGCAACTTAATTAGTAGTTCAATAACAAATTGTAAAGATAACCTTTGTTATTTGATAAGAGAGAGAAAATTCAGGTTACATATAGTGAATAAATAAGGAAATGTTAATCTCTGCGTCATTCCACACTGAAATTTCAATTGTAGGGGATCATTTGGAGGTGAATTGTGTAGGACACGGGGAGACAGAAGAATCTCCCCATGAGTTTTCAGTGTGCATAGAAATTGAGGAGGCTGAACTGGAAGCCTGCCTGGGTCGTTGTTTTTGTTTATTTGAGGGTCTGCTGGAAGTTTGTGAAAACGACCACCTTGATATGTGGGAGCCTTCTCGGGCAGCTATTTTTTTGTTAAACCTGTGGCAGGCTGTGCAACATGGAGAAAGTTTTGACATAATGTCATAAAGGTGATTTCTTGGTTTTAGATTTATTAGTACGGGATGCTTGAGGGTGTGTTGCTGTAAAGTATATAAGGGACGCGCAGCGCCGTTAATGGGTTTAAAATAAATGAAAAAACACTAATCCGAGGAACTATTGGAGAGGTAAGTATACGGAGATGAGCGCGTTGCGCATAAGGGTTGCTGGTGTCATATATTAACACTTTGAGGGCGAATAATTTTGATTGAGTGTCAACGCTTGAGAACGCGAGGACAGCGTCTAAAGGGCTGGGTTAAACTTTGTGTATCACCGAGCAGGGGAAGAGGAGCCAGTGGTTGCGAGAACAGCGAGACGAAGACTGAAACTGAAAGTTAAGCGTGTCTGGGTGACCTAGACCAAGAAGGTGGAGTCGACCAACGCCATTGGAAGAGGTAAGTCTGTGTTTCAGAGAATGGCTGACAGCTCGGGTGCGACACCTAGTAGGAAAAGGGGATGCAAACCTCTGAAGGATCAGCTCGAACAGCTTAAGAAAGCTGTTCGCTTGGCTTCCCCTGGAGTATCAAAATCAGCAGAGAAAGAGTGCCAAGCGATGGAGGTTGAGGTAAGTAAACCTATTATATCCCAACAGAAAGGGCTGGGTGATAAAATACCTCTGAGCTTGGTGTTAAAAACTGAAGGAGAAGTGTATGGACAAATGCATGAGGCCCTACGTGCGTCCATAGAGGCATTAACGGCATTGGAGGTTATAAAGCAGAGAGTAATGCAGGGAGGGCCAGAAGAGGAGAATGAAGACCGTGCGACGTCATCAGAAGAAGACGATGAGGAGGACGAAGATGGAGGAGCTGAACCCCAACCAAGTACAAGCCTAATTTTGAGGAAAAGAAGTGTGAAGAGAGACCAAGCACAGAGACAGCCCATATTTAAGAGCTCAAAGGGGAAAGGAAAGTTGAGGAAGAGTAGAAGAGTGAGTTTTGAACAAGGAGCTCCTGACCCTGGTTTAAGTCTGCCTCTAATAGCAGGTCCAAAGAACGAACCAGTTTATCGCGCCTATAAGGTGAGAGATTTGGAAGCATTGGTTAAACAACTTCCACCAATAACCAAGGGAGAACATTGGGAAGGAGAAGAATTAGCGCTGGGCGACTTTCGCACTTTGGCCGGACGTTGTATGCTGGGTGGTGGGTTAGCAGATGTAGAGCAGATAGCTCAAACAACCAGATATGCAAATGACCTGAAATATCATGAGGTGCAGAGTGACTTAGCAGATGCAGTTCGGGAGAAGGACCCAACTCCTAACTTTGGAGCCATTCCAAAAATTATTTGGGATCCCAAAAACACACCCAGAGAGTGTTTAGCTAAAGCAAAGGAACAATGGTTGTTAGGAACAGGAATACATCCGGGGAAGGAGGGTGAAAGTAGAGCGTGGTGTCGTTCGGCAGTGCTGGCAGGGCTGCCCAATCAGGTTGCAGTTGACTTGGAAAAGAACCCAGATTTTGCCGTTGCAGACTCGGTGCAGTGGGAGAGACATGTGACCCACAGACTTCAGCAGGAACAGGATTTGGCAAACAAACAAAAGAAAGAGTTAGATGAAGCACAGGCGCAGCTGCTTAGGCTGCAGCTGGGTGAGGCTCGCGGAAAATATAATGCGAAGAAAAAAGAACCGAAAGAACTAAATAAGACTATAATGGTGGCAAGGCCTCAGCCCGATCCTGTGCCTGACTGGCCAGATCAGGATCCGGGTCTCTACCCTGATGATCGTTGGCCCGCCAATGCACCAAGGCAGCGTCAACCCGTAGGGAATTGGGGGACCGGTGGACCGCAGAGAGGGCGTGGTGGATCCGTGAGGGGAGGACAAAGGGCTCGGAATCCGGGGAATCCTGGCAGAGTGTCTTGGACTGCGTGTCTGAGATGTGGAGCAGAAGGACACTGGGCCCGAGATTGCCCTGAACCGCCGCAGAACTATCAGGGGCGAGGCTATCAATCCCAGGCACGAGGAGGCCCAAGACAAAGAGCTGCTTACAGGGGAGCACATCAAGCTCCAAACCCGAATGCAGCACCAGCCCCCCAGTACCCAGTAGCCGACTGGGGCTGGGAGGGGGAGCAATACTGATGGAGCCCGGAGAAACTGAACAGCGTGGGGACGGCAGAACCTATGCTGTCAATGATGATGATCCAGCATTGACACAGCTGGGAAAACAGACTTTGAAGCACCAATATGTGGTGTCCTCACAGGTGCCTGGAAAATCTCATGGGCAGGGACCTGCTTGTGAAACTGGGATCACCTTCAAAGACTCAATATTTAAGTCCAGAACTCTGAACAACCCACTGCCGAAATCTACTGGGGGAGGCTAGTGGAAGAAGGTATTCTGAGACATTATCAGCTGTGGAAACCCTGGATAATGAGCCTGGCCGTCTATTCCCCACCGCGAGATCCTTTCCACGTTACACTCTTTTATGATAGGGAAGATAATGATATCTATCGGGAACAGTTCCAGTCTGATCTTGAGGGACAGACGTGGAATGTGCAAACACATAACATTTATGTTGGACCAGAAGGTGTGGCCGCGGCTGTGAAATTTACTGATGAACAACTGCCTTGGTACAATGTGGGAGAGGATTCAGCCCCTCACATTACATTGGCGGTCCACGAGGGTCATGGGCCAAGAGATCTGGGACCAATGGTCAAGCGGGCGCTGGACAACGCATGCTGGCAAGGCACCCAAATTCCAAATGTCTGGTATGCACCAAAATGTAAAATATATCGCATAACTTGTTTGTCCAACGATGTAGTGATCTTAGAACATAAAGAAATCTCCAGAATACATGGCAGGGAAAGAATGGATCATCCTGATGCAGTAGCTGAGCTCTCAAAATTGCCTGGTACTTTGTGGTCCGCAGGGCCCACAGATGTGGGTCTAGCTAACTGTTCGCCTGTCCTGTTCCGGCTGAAGTATGACATACCATTTAACAGACCATAATAGAAGCACAAAACTGAAGACCAAAAGTGGTTCACATGTATTGACCTAGCGAATGCATTCTTTTGTCTCCCACTGCACGAGTCACTCAGAGACATTTTCTCATTCACATACAGAGGCCGCAAATTTAGGTACACACGCCTACCACAAGGCTTTGCACTCTCACCAGGAATTTTTAATCAGGTGTTGAAAGAGGCATTGTCCCCATGTCAACTGCCAGGGGGCTGTAAATTAATACAGTATGTTGATGATCTTCTTATTGCAGCCCCGTCAGCAGCGGCCTGTACGGCAGCATCGCTCGTGGTGTTGAACAGATTGGCGGAGTGTGGCTTCAAAGTGAGCAAAGAAAAACTGCAGTTGGTCCGGCCAGAGGTAACATTCCTGGGCCGGGTGATCGTACACAGATCAGTGGGGTTAATGAACACACACAGAGACCAAATTCTGACACATCCAAAACCAAGAACTGTGAAGGAGTTGCTTTCCTTTCTTGGCTTGACAGGTTACAGCAGGCAGTTCATTCCGAACTATGCGGGTAAAACGGCCCCTTTAAGGGACTTGATCAAGAAAGTTAGTGTTCGAAATCTGAAGGCTGAATTGCCTTGGACGCCGGACACAGGGACAGCGTTCATTTCACTAAAACAGGATTTGTCAAGAGCCACAGATCTGGCCGCACCTAACTATGATGAGGCATTTTATCTTGATGTTTCAGAAACAAAGGGAGTTGTGAATGGTGTGTTGTTTCAGAAAAAAGGGGGAGGTAGGGATGTACTTATGTATGTCAGCATAAGATTAAATTCAACAGAAGCAAGGCATCCCACATGCACACAACACGCAGCAGGAGTAGCAAAGATAATTCAGAAAACAGCACATATAGTGAGGGAACACCCACTGAAAGTGCTTACTACACACAGTGTAGTGGCCTATGTGAACTCACAGGCATTCACAATGACTCCACTGACGCAACAAAGGTTCAGCAAAATTTTAGAGGCGCCAAATCTGATATTCACACATGAAGGAATAAATATGGCAGACCTAATGGGGTCAGGAGAACCACATGACTGTATTAAGAAAGCCCAGGTTGAAGGAAAAATCGAGGGACAACAGTCGGCCCAGAGAGCTGAAGTGATAGCCCTGACTCGAGCCCTGAGGTTGGCTAAAAACATGAGAGTGAACATCTACACTGACTCAGCATATGCGTTTGGAGCAGCTCATGTGGAACTGGCTCAGTGGAAGAGAGCCGGGTTCAGAACGGCCACTAATGCACCCATCTGTCACAAAAAGGCCCTGGAGGACCCAGACGAGGTAAGTATTATAAAATGCAAAGGCCACTCACAAGCAGACAGTATGGTGGCAAGAGGAAATCAGAAAGCTGACGAAGCCGCAAAGGAAGCAGCGGGCTACAAAGGACAGAGACAACTGGTGCAGGTAACCCCAGAAGAGGAGGGTAGCACTAATAGCATGGGAGAAGTTAGACAGGCTCAGGAGGAGACATCCCCAGAGGAAAAGGGGGTGTGGGAAAACAAAGGAGCCTGGCAAGATGGCGGTTTGTGGAGGGGGCCAGATGGGCGTCCCGCTTTAACGGCCAAAATGGCGGAACAAAAGGTGAATGAGGCTCACGGGCTTGGTCACGTGGGAGTGAAACAGATGGAGAGAAATTTGTGCCGATGGTGGCATCCTGATTTGAGAAGGATGATACTGGAAAAGGCCAGAACGTGCCTAATTTGTGGGGCACACAACCCAAAGCCAGCAGTAAAACCTGAAGCTGGTAAGTTTCTCATGCCAGGAAGGCCAGGAGAAGAGGTCGTGATTGATTATACCGACAGGATTGATACAGGCCCAGGTGGGGTGAGGTATTTGTTGGTGTGTGTGGATGTTTTGACTGGATGGCCCGAAGCATGGGCGACCGAATGTGAAGACGCGAAAAGCGTGATTAAGTGCTTAATCATTACATTCCAAGGCATGGGTTTCCCAAGAGAATTAGATCAGACAATGGTACTCACTTCAAGAATAAAGATTTGCAAGAGGTAGGGAGGATGAACCTAAATTTGAAAAACAAGTTGGCTAAAATTTGTGCAGACAGGGCTAAATTGGGTCGCAGCCCTGCCCATTGCTTTGATGACCATAAGATGTTTATGATGATGTTAACTTTGTATTTCAGGTGCAGTTATAACTATTTTATACATATTGCATTTTGTGCTTTTAAAGGAGTTGTGGCTCAAATTTGTCTCTGGAGGGTCACGAGCCTTTGGCTAGCGCTATGATTAGCCAATCTACTGTGAGGATAATATGAGTTCATGAAGGATTGCACACGCTTACAGACACAGAGTTAAGAAACACACATGACAGTATTGATTCCAGGCAAAAGGCCTTAAATTCATTTAGCTTTTAACTGAACTTAAAGAAGGACCAAAGAGGAAGGAAAGCATATATTTTGGTTAAGTCTGATACATTAGAATTAGAAGGTATTGTTACATTAAGGGAGCAAAATGAAATAAAAAGGTTATACCAAAACAGGTGATAACATAGGAAATGTGAGGTTTTAAAATGAAGTTAGTGTTAACACATAGGAGTTGTTTCAAGGCAGCATTTAGCTATGATGAAATGTATACAGGAGTAATTGCTTATATGCTTAAACTTAATTGATTGAAGTGGTTGTTTTCTTTTGGAGTAGATTAACTTGCAGCAGCGACAACTTGTGCATAGGATGTTGATGATCAGATAAGGGAAAGTAGAGCGAGCAACTGGACGTGAAACCAGCGCTTAGAAGAATTTTAAAGTGATGAGTAACGTTGAAGAGTATACATAAATACAAGTCAATAAGTTAAGAAGATAATTAGGATCAGGCTTTTAATTAAAGAGTCCCAGATAGGATAAGTTAGGGAGATGCAAGAAAAGGTGTTTTGTTTCCTTTGCAGAAGACTGATCTCGGCGACCACAGGAGGGGCGAGGATCCTGGAGATCTCGAGGTTCGAGACCACCAGAGAAGGGTCTGCGTGAGGACACAATGTATTGTGACCTCTGGTTTTCCAGAGGTCAAAAGGGGGAGTGTCGAGGAGGGAAATTATTTTACTGCTATTGTTAAATAATTGTTATTGCATTAATAATATAATTTGCAGCATGGATATTGCATTCCAAGGTTTAGACAGTGTCTCTTTCAGAAAGACTGAGTTGCAGGCTGACAGGAAGTTGTATGCAGAAAGAAGCAGGAAGTTATTTTGAGCCGCAGGCTAAGACGAGGCTTTAACAATGTAACAGATAGCTTTATCATTTTATATTAAGGTTTTAGTAGAGGTTCTTGATTAAAACATTTATTTAGTAGAAGACATACACATAGTCTCAGTGAGCTTCTGGTCTGGTAAAAGGTCAGAAGTGTAAGAGGTGACACAAAGAGCATGTGAGGTCAACACACACACACACACACACTTTAAATTAGATTTATTTAGAGGAGAGGTTAGTTATGTTTGGCTGTAACTGCAAAATTGTCTTGGTAAAAGAGGAACCGTTTCTTGGTGTCTCGGCAAGAAAGAGGAACAAGACAAGAACTGAAAGGTAGACAGGAAGGGCTAGCCATGAAAATAGAAGATGATTTTCTAGGTGAAAAGTCATGATGTTGATCTGATCTATGTATAAAATATATCTGTGACGTATGAAGGGGCGTCAGTAAATAAACCCTGATGCTATAAAATATCTGTTCATGCTTTGATTAAGTCGAAGACTACTTCCTGTCTGCGTACAGAGTTTTCTTCCCACGCGTGTATTCATTAAAATCTTCGTTTGACTTCACCCGGCCGGACCAGTGTGGTTATTCTTCGATCACCTCTTGTACCCTTCCTCAATATTGAATCTTAACAATAGTTAGTGTAGTTGTTGTTTTGTTTTGTGTGTCAGTTCTACTACTAAGTGTCTGTAATGTCGGGTTGTGTTTAGTGGTTGAGAGGAGGCGGCAAAAACACTTAGCAGGATAGTCAAAATCAGAATCAGAATCAGAATCAGAATACTTTATTGATCCCTGGGGGAAATTATTTTTTGTTACAGTGCTCCATTTTAAACCAACATTAAGACAAGACAGACAATACGCTAACTAAGAATAGTACAATATATACATATATATACATACATACTGTCATGGTCCTGAGTCTGAGGACTCAGTGTTTTGTGTTCCTTGTGCTTTTGTTCATTCAGAGTGTGTATTCTGTTGTGATTTTGCCATTTGTTAGGTTTCTGTTCTTTGCCTGCCTGCTTCCACTTCTCTGTGTTCCCTCTGTCTGTCCATGGTGTTATTGTGTCTGCTCATGAGTCTGCCTGTCAAGTTCAGTGTCCGGTCTGGTTCTCTGTGTCTGTTAGTTTCCTGTTTTATTCTGAAAGTTCATGTCTCATGTCAGTGTGTTCAGTTTTACCGCTCCCCTGTCTCGTTAGCCTTATTGCTCCCAGCTGTGTCTCCCTCCTGTGGCCCATTCCCTGATTACTCCCTATGTATTTAAGCCCTGTGTTTTCCTGTGCTCTCTGTCGCGTCGTCTGTTTAACTCCATGTCAGTCTGCATTATTCTGTTACCTGGTATTCATTCTGCGTCTCTCTGCCATCTCTCTTTGTGCATTTCGCTCCTCCTCCCGTGAGTGTCTGGTTTAAGTTTTGTTCTTTAGTTTTCCCAGTTTAGGTTTGTTTACTCCCCGCTCTGCTCTTCCTGTTTTGTCACTTTATCACCTCTGCAAATAAATTTTCACTCGCACCCCAGTCAGTGCCTGCATCTTGGATCCTTTTCTCAATTCACCACACGACTGCTGTGCAGCCGTGACAGTACGACGCGACCACAAGATGGATCCAGCGGTCTTGGCCGGGGAGAGCGACCTCACACGTGCCCTACGCCTGGTGGACTGGGTAACCCACACCTCCAATGCACGAGCGAAAGTTGTGGGGATAAATGCCGTTGGGGCAATCCTGGCCGGAAATCCCTATCTCCACCAGGTCCGGGGATTTACAGACTTAATCGCTGAGCTGCATAAAGCCCAGGAAGCGGTGCAAGCTCGGGAAGTAGCCAATTGTGCCCAGCAACAATGGACTACGACCGCCACAAAGCATCCGTCTCAGATTCACCCACCGGAGGTTTCACGGCCCGACCCCCCCAGAGGTTTTTCCCTGCCTGTCGGAGCCGTCAGCGGTGGGGAGGAAACATTCGCGCCACCGACGCTTCACCCCACAGCCGGATTCAGGGACTCCTGTGCGACCAGCTGTGGTGAGTGTTAAGGACGCTGGTGCTTCTGGGACTGTGTTTTCTGGGGCCGTTCATGGGGAGGGTAAAGACAGTACACGGCGTTTACCTACCTTCGTGGTAACTGACCTCTCACAAGTTGGCATTTTCAAAACATCCATAACAGTAGCTGACTGTGTTTCATCCACTCCACCACCAACTCCAGTCTCACTTCAACCAGTACATCAGCCTTTAGCCAGTTCATTAGCCCAGCCTGCATCTATGCCATTAGCCCGATCACCCGTTCCCTCCATACTGGAGGCTGTGTCTGTGCCACCCATTTTGAATCTCGTTCCTAGCACCCATTTTGAGCGGAGAGACAAATGCATTAAAACCACTCTAGTTTCTCAGAAACTGGCTAATTTAGAGACTGTTACTCGCCCCAGGGCCTCCCCAGAGGCTGGGTCTCAGCCCCCAGCAGACTCAGGACCCCTGGCGGTTAAGAAGCCAGCTGAGGACCACACCCGGCCGTCGCTGCCTGAGCAGACCCAATGCTCTGTGCAGCTGCAGTCTGCCATGTGTTTGCCAGAGGCCCGTGCGCCTGCTGGTTCTGTTGCGTCCCTGCCAGAGGCCCGTGTGCCTGCTGGTTCTTTTCTGTCTCTGCCAGAGGTCTCCGCACCTGCTGGTTCTGTCCTGTGTGTGCCTGGGGCTTTAGTGCCCACTGGTTCTGAGACTGTTTTTGCTGGGGGGCCCGAGGAGCCCGTCCAGCCTTCTGCCTCGTCAGCTGGGGGGCCCGAGGAGCCCGTCCAGCCTTCTGCCTCGTCAGCTGGGGGGCCCGAGGAGCCCGTCCAGCCATCTGCCTCGTCAGCTGAGGGGCCCGAGGAGCCCGTCCAGCCTTCTGCCTCGTCAGCTGGGGGGCCCGAGGAGCCCGTCCAGCCTTCTGCCTCGTCAGCTGGGGGGCCTGAGGAGCCCGTCCAGCCCTCAGCTGCAGTCTCATCACCAGCTGCAGTCTCATCACCCTCGCCTGGTCCAGCTTCTGCTTCCTCATCAGCATCGCCTGGTCCGGCTCCAGCCTCCTCATCAGCATCGCCTGGTCCGGCTCCAGCCTCCTCATCAGCCTCATCAGCTTCGTCTGGTCCAGCCTCCGCCTCGTCTGGTCCAGCCTCCGCTTCGCCTGGGGCTGCAGGGGCCACGCAGCCTTCAGGTCCCCTACTACCACCTCCACATCGTCGGTCATCTGCCAGGCCGCTTGTTGGGCATCTCCGCCACTGTGGACGCCCTCCTGAACGCCGCCACTACCTTCCACGTGGCCGGCCTCCGGACTTGTTTCCACACCGCTGTTGCCGTCCGCACAGTCGGCCCCCAGAGCTGTTTCCACGCCGCTGTTGCCGTCTGCACGGTCGGCCCCCAGAACTGTTTCCACACCACTGCCTACTGCGTGGCCGGCCTCCGGACCTGCCCCACTGCTGCTGCCTTTCACGCGGTCGGCTCCTGGAACTGAACTGTTTTGGCCTCCGGGTCGGCCCCCTGACCTTGTCCGTCTGGGCCTTTTCGGACTATGTCCCTCCGTCCTGGACCCCCACCGCCCGCCCTGGTCGGGTCGTTTTCTGTTTTTTGGTTCGTGGGGGTTTTTTTTGGCTTTGGTCCGTTTTTGTGTTTCTGTTGGGCTGTCTGGTGCCAGCCCTTGAGGGGGGGGGGGGGGGGGGGGGGGGGTACTGTCATGGTCCTGAGTCTGAGGACTCAGTGTTTTGTGTTCCTTGTGCTTTTGTTCATTCAGAGTGTGTATTCTGTTGTGATTTTGCCAGGTTTCTGTTCTTTGCCTGCCTGCTTCCACTTCTCTGTGTTCCCTCTGTCTGTCCATGGTGTTATTGTGTCTGCTCATGAGTCTGCCTGTCAAGTTCAGTGTCCGGTCTGGTTCTCTGTGTCTGTTAGTTTCCTGTTTTATTCTGAAAGTTCATGTCTCATGTCAGTGTGTTCAGTTTTACCTCTCCCCTGTCTCGTTAGCCTTATTGCTCCCAGCTGTGTCTCCCTCCTGTGGCCCATTCCCTGATTACTCCCCATGTATTTAAGCCCTGTGTTTTCATGTGCTCTCTGTCGCGTCGTCTGTTTAACTCCATGTCAGTCTGCATTATTCTGTTACCTGGTATTCATTCTGCGTCTCTCTGCCATCTCTCTTTGTGCATTTCGCTGCTCCTCCCATGAGTGTCTGGTTTAAGTTTTGTTCTTTAGTTTTCCCAGTTTAGGTTTGTTTACTCCCCGCTCTGCTCTTCCTGTTTTGTCACTTTATCACCTCTGCAAATAAATTTTCACTCGCACCCCAGTCAGTGCCTGCATCTTGGATCCTTTTCTCAATTCACCACACGACTGCTGTGCAGCCGTGACACATACATACATAAGTCACTTATAAATAAATAGTTGGAAAAGAAACATGTGTAGTTGTAGCAGCAAACAGTGTGTTAAGTGGATGCGTTGTACAAGGAGATGGCCACAGGCAGGAAAGATTTCCTGTGTCGTTCAGTGGTGCATCATGGGTAATCTCAGTCTCTCACTGAACGAGCTCCTGTGACTGACCAGCGTGTCATGGAGTGGGTGGGAGGTGTTATCCAACATTGTCTTTATCTTGGACAGCATCCGCCTCTCCGACACCACCTTGAGGGAGTCCAGCTCCATCCCCACAACATTGCTGGCCTTACGGATCAGTTTATGTCTGTTGGCATCTGCGACCCTCAGCCTGCTCCCCCAGCATGCAACAGCATAGAGGATCGCACTGGCCACAACAGACTCGTAGAAAATCCTCAGCATTTTCTGGCAGCTGTTGAAGGACCTCAGTCGCCTCAAAAAATAGAGACTACTCTGGCCCTTCCTGTAAAGTGCTGTGGTGTTTTTAGCCCAGTCCAGTTTATTGTCAATGTGTACTCCAAGGTATTTATAGTCCTCCACAATGTCAACACTAACCCCCTGGATTGAAACAGGGGTCAAGTGTTTCCTGGTCTTCCTGAAGTCCACGATCAGTTCCTTGGTCTTTGCCACGTTGAGCTGCAGATGATTCTGCTCACACCACGTGACAAAGGAGTCGACCACAGCCCGGTACTCTGTCTCATCATCCCTGCTGATGCATCCAACCACCGCAGAGTCATCAGAAAACTTCTGAAGATGGAGGTCTCTGTGCAGTGGCTGAAGTCTGTGGTGTAGAGGGTGAAGAGGAAGGGGGAGAGGACAGTCCCCTGTGGTGCCCCTGTGTTGCTAATCACCTTGTCAGACACACACTGTGGGAGACGTACATATTGTGGTCTTCCTGTCAGGTAATCAACAATCCAGGACACCAGAGAAGCATCCACCTGCATCGCTGACAACTTATCACCCAGGAGGGTCGGCCTGATGGTGTTGAAAGCACTGGAAAAGTCAAAAAACATGACCCTCACAGTGCTCGCCGGCTGGTCCAGATGGGTGTAGACACGATTGAGCAGGTAGATGATGGCGTCCTCTGTTCCGAGACGAGGCTGATAAGCGAACTGAAGGGGATCCAGATGTGGTCTTACTATGGGTCGCAGCTGGTCCAGGATGAGCCTTTCCAGGGTCTTCATGATGTGGGAGGTCAGTGCCACGGGCCTGTAATCCTGGGGGCCACTGGGACGAGGCGTCTTTGGTACAGAGAGAATACACACTCACACTGGGAATTCCACAGTGTGTCCTTTAATGCACCTGATAATGGATTGCATTTATATAGCGCTTTTCGAGACGCTCAAAGCGCTTTTACAATACCACTATTCATTCACTCTCACATTCACACACTGGTGGAGGCAGCTACAGTTGTAGCCACAGCTGCCCTGGGGCAGACTGACAGAAGCGAGGCTGCCATATCGCGCCATCGGCCCCTCTGGCCAACACCAGCAGGTGAAGTGTCTTGCCCAAGGACACAACGACCGAGACTGTCCGAGCCGGGGCTCGAACCGGCAACCTTCCGATTACAAGACGAACTGCCAACTCTTGAGCCACGATCGACCTTCTCTTCGGCAACCATATAAGCCCGGTTGAACGGCTGCAGCTTAACAAACATAGTGTTTACAAACATAGCACAGTGTTCGTACAACCCATAACGTTGCAAAAGAAAGGTGTCTGGAGAGGTAAAACATAAAATCCGTCCCTCCTCATGCACTAGCGTGCAAGCACATGTCCACACATTCACAGAGAGGGCAGTGGCGCATACCGATGACAACATTAACCCTCAACTTGGGTTGTCTTAAAGAGACACTATACCACTGTGACTTTTACATGTCACAGCAAAAAAGCCACCAACAGCAGGTTGAAGTGTAAACGCTGTGGGGAAACAGGAGGAGTGATACATCTCCTGTTTCCCCACAAAACAGCACAACCAAGGACTTAGAAGCACAATATAAAATACAAGTTAAAATGCTGGGTCACAAAGAACCGTGACAGACTCACCTTTAACTGCCCAAGACAAAGTTATGTGACATTAGTGATGTTTGTACTAACTTGGTTTTAAAGCTTTTACTTTAACTTATACGCTGTTCAATAGTTGTAGTTGATGATTTTATGGATAATTAAAGTCATATATAAGGAGGATTTTTGCTTCGGTTTTCTCATATTTTTTTCTCAGTCTCATCTTTTGTCATTTCAACTCCATGTGTGGCAGATTCCAACCTCAGCCAAGCTTTCCTATAACTATAAAAGACTATAAAGACACATCTCCGGGATGCACTGGTACGCATCTTCAGTGATGTATCCTGGGGTCATCAGGTGTTTCGGGTCTCACAACATCATACACCCTCGCCCAGGCGACCCAGCTGGGGGTGATCAGGCCCCGACTTGCGTACCAGTAGCTACCCACGGATCAGCCCTCTTGATCCACAGCCACCTTGTGGCTTTCTCTGCCGCTTCACTCACAGCCTGGATGGCCCTCTTCTTGGCTGCCCCAGCCATGCCCAGCCAGCCTAGGACTTTGCATAGTGATCGTCCTGCAAAGCCCCTACAACCCACTTCTATGGGCTCATAGAAAGTCTTCCAGCCCCTTCCCCTGCACTCCTGCACTAGTTCCTAGTACTTTCCTCGTTTCCTTTCATTGGCCTCCTCGATCTGCTCTTCCCAGGACACTGTGAGTTCCAGCATGATCAGCTGTTTTGAGGCCTCAGAAATAATTATCATGTCTGAACGGAGGGATGTTTTTGCAATGTTCTGAGGGAACTGTAGCTGTTTACCCAGGTCAGCCTGTAGCTGCCAATCAGAGGCTGTGTTGAAGAGGCCGGTAGTTAAATTCGGGCGCACCTGGGGTTTCTCTCCAGCCTTAATGAAAGAGATTGCCTTCCTCGGAGCATGATGATGCTTGCTGGTGCTGATTGCTGAGGCAATCTTTTCAGCAACTACTCTGAGCACCTGGTCGTGCCGCCAACGATACCGACCATCGGCCAGGGCCCTTGGGCAGCTGCTAAGGAGGTGTTCTAGGGTCCCTCTTCCAGAGCACAGGGGACAGACAGGTGTCTCGCTCTTCCCCCACAGATGGAGGTTTGCTGGGCTTGGCAGAGTATCGTATACTGCCTGCACTAGGAATCGGATCCGGTGGAAGTCTGCCTGCATGATGTTTGCCCAGGTGACCTTGCGCTGCAAGGTGCTCTCCCACCTTGTCCATGCTCTCTGCCGCTTAAGGCCTACAGCTCGACTTACTCGCCCCTCCTCCACACCTGCTCGGACCTCTTCCTGGAGTAGCTGGTGTCTCTCCTTTCCCTGTGCCCTGCTGACCTGGGCCTTTGGGAAGTACCCCAAGCCTGCTCCCCCTGTTGCTAAGACCCTCACCAGTGTTTTCTGCCTTAGGTGTGACTCCGCCACCTCAACTGCCTTCTCAGCCTTCCACTTTCTTCCTGTCCTTACCTCAATACCTGCTGATGCCACCTTGCAGTCTTTAGAATCTCTGTACTGTAGGGCTTCTTCTAGAGCGGGTATTGGACGAATGTCACCAATTTTCTAAAGAAATATATTTCAGAAGGTTCTGTTGACATGAAAATCTCACCAGATGTGGCAACAACCCATCAAATCCACACATGCAAAGTAATCAAACCACACGTTTCCATAGATTATGTGTAATAAAGAGAAATAAGACAGGGAAAAAGTCTTGAACACACTTGCTGCAGTTTGTTTAACACTTTGTACAAAAGCCTTTGTGTATGATGACAGCATCAAGATGCCTCCTGGTGGACAAATTAGTCGAACACATGTATTCTGTGCGCTGTGGGCGTGGCTCTACACAAAGTGACAGATAGTCTCTGAGGTAACCACCATGAGATGCTCAAATGCTCTTAACTTGCACATTACATGTGCTCAGACGTTTCTCCACATCAACAGGGCCCCTTCTATAAACTGTGAGGATTCAGGTCAATGGCCGTTCTATCAGCTTTAGTTTCTCTCTCTGAAACCAGCTGGCTGTGTTTGGGATCATTGTTTGCTGAAATGTCAACCCTTGTTTCATCTTCATCAACACAAATTTTACACTAGAGGGTGTATTTACAAATGTACTTACAATGTCTCAGAGTTTATGAAAAATCTAATATTAAACAGTTCCTAAAATAAGCACACTGGTCAACTGGCTGATTCATTTCTTTTATTTTTGTGTCTTCAGTCTCCTGTGAATGTGGAGTCAGTGTTTCTTCCCCAAGATCTATGTTTGAATTTTAAGTTGCTTTCAGATCATGTGAATGATCACACAGATCAGACTTGGTGCAGATAAAGTTAAAGGTGCAGATACATTTGAATTAAACTTGAATGAGCCCTTTCCACATCTGATCTCTGCTCTTGTTACAGTCACAGTTTCCAGGAAGCTCCACAAGTGTGACGTGCTGGAGAAGAGGTTTGTTTGGCAGCCTGACAGTCACACACTTCACTAGTGGCCAATACCACGTCTTTGCCTTATTACCTTCTCTTTGTCTTGAATCATTACTTGAAGAAGAAATGACATAACTAAAAGTTCATATTAAATAAACTGAAACTAGCAAACCCAAAGTAACAAATGAGTTTTGCATCAATCATTGGTTTTTAATTTGAGATTGTTTCGAGTTCGAAAAATGTTGAGCAACAGAACACACCAGCAGAGGCTCAGGAGAGTGCAATCAGACAATGAGTTTATTAAAACACACGCAGGAGAAGAAGTATACAGCATCACATCAGCAAAACGCCTCCCCCTAAGAATACACAAGATGATGATTTCATAGCATCAGGGTTTTACGCCCCCTCGTGCGTCAATTACAGATTAAAATACATCGATTACAGTCAATGGTACATCTTAAATGTGTAAAAAGAGATACAAAAGTTCAGTTTTTGATAACACCTGCCATACATGGTAATACATTTCAAGCCTACATGGTCCCTGAAGACTAATCCCTTTCTTAACTGCTCTCCTGTCATCTGTTACCAAGTAGACTAACATGCAGTTAGAAGCTAAATGAATTCCAGACCTTTGGCCTGGCAAGTTTCTAGATTATATGTGTTTGCAAGCGTGTACGCGGCCTTCTATGTTCCAGGTCACCCACACAATGGATTGTGAAGACATAGCGCTTCACAAAGCTTGAGACCTTTAATAGACTGAACATCAACTCTGAATGAGCACAAATATGCAATGTGTATAAAATGATCATAGCTACACCTGTAATGAAAAAGGTTAATATGATGGCAAACATCTTTGATACAATATCAATCCTGTAAGTAATATTATTAAGGCAATGTTAATAATGCAGGTTATATTATTGCAGTAAAAATAATTTCTGTATCTCCACAAGATCTACGTATGTCCAAGAATGCTAATCACAAACTGCTAATGAACTTCTACCATGGAGCTCCTTCTGCTGCACACTGTGGTTCAGCTGCTGTGGAGGACAAGAGGAAACTGCAGCGGGTGGTGAGGGCAGCAGAGCGGCCCTGGGCCCGACACTAACCTCCCTCAGAGACATTTATATACTGGCAATGTCATCCTCAAGGACCCCTCGCACCCTGGACACTCACCGTGCACCACCACCCATCACATTGCACCTTATATTGCACTGATCACCTCCTCCTTTGTCTGGCATATAACTTGTATATAAAAAAAGCAGGAACTCCAGCAACACTTGAGGGAAGAAGAACAACTTTAATAATTGACCACCGCGTTTCGGCTTGTGGCCTTCATCACGGTCATAGTAAAACATTGTAAAGAATTGCTTAAATACAAGACAGGAAACAGAAAAAAATTCAAATTAACCAGTCAAAACTTCATAGATAGGTCAGCTGACATATAATAGGTAGGTATTGGTTAATTGGTTAAGTCCCGCCCAAGTAAATACTGGGCTAGATCATTAATGATGAGGAGGGGGAGACATAACCCCCATATGTCTGAAAATAACACATGCATGAAATGCATAAGAAGGATGCTATAAATATACACACAGATTTTAAACAAACAAAACAAAAACAGGGGGGCAGTCTTTAATGGTAAAAGCACGTTAGAATTAGAAAACAAGATTACATCATCACATGGGAACACATTTGTTAAAAGAACCTTATTTATGTCTCTAAATTGTAAAGTCTCTAAAGATTAGACTTAAAATGTAGACTTAAGATGAGATGTCTAGCACGCTACTCCTTCTTTGGCTGAACTAACAAGATTACTTGAATAAACATTACTCATGTGAGAGTAATTTAACTGATAAAATTAGGATAAAAAAATAAAAATAATTCTTTTTAAAAAAGATGTAGTTCATAAAACCTCATTGATCGAAAAATGCTCATTCATACCTCTGGGGTGCAGACTCTTAAAACGGAATATCCAAGATGCTTCTCTTTTTTTCCGGATAAAATTTATGTTGCCACCTCTTTGGTTTAGTTTAATGGCTTCAATGCCGGAAAAATAATGGTGAATTTGGATGTTTATCATTGAAGTGTCTTGCAACAGGGCTGGTTGAATCATTCCTCTTGATCGAACTTCTGTGTTCATTAATTCAATCTTTAAGAGGGCGGGATGTTTCTCCTATATATATCTTATTGCATGGGCACTGTATCATGTAGATTACATTTTTAGTTCTGCATGTGATAAAGCCCTTTGTGGCAATGGCTTTGTCACCTATAGGGTCTTTGAATGATTTGACATTTTTGGTGTATTGACAATTAATGCATCCCCCACACTTGAAATGACCATGTAGGTTATGAGTTATCAGGGTTTGATCTGGAGCGTCACCATTGGTGATCAGGTAGATTCTGTTCCAGTTATAGTCCCATAAATCATGAAGCTTGCTGCCAGAAAAGCTTCAAATCTCCTTTAAAAGCTATTTGTGGTCTTGGTTGTGGTCACTGATATCATTTGCAAAAACCCCAGTGTGAGAATTGTTGTGTGTGTGTGTGTGTGTGTGCGTGCGTGTGCGCGTGTGTGCGTGCGTGCGTACATGCGTGTGTGTGTGTGATTAACATTATCGTGCAAACGAACCAACAGAGTTTGATTCTACCATGAAGCTTCTGATGAAACTTATCACAGTAGATCACCACCTTAGTTAAAGTGGGTGAAAGGTCACAGATAGAGACAGGGTGGGGCTGAGTGTCAGTGATGTGGGTGGAGATGGTGGAGATAAAGTGAGCAGACCAGAGGCGTCCTCGCTGAGTCTCCTGTGAGACGAGCAGTTAAAGGACTCCAGATGTTCACCACAGCAGAGACAGTGAGGGGACGGAGGCCTCCTGTGGACTCACAGTCAGCTCCATGTGTGTCATGGTCCCCGCACCTCGCCAGCTGACGCCAGTCAGACACTTAGTTTTGTTCATTCTCCCTCTCTCGCCTCTGCTCTCTCTTTCTCCTGCCGGGGCGGAGCTCAGTGTGGGCTCCCGCCCCTGGCCCACGCACCTGGGGATGATCAGCACCCCTGCCACCGATCACGAATTAGAGCACTACTTAAGATGGCGGACCTGCTCAACTCGTCGCTGGATCGTTGAGCCGTCAGCATTCCCCCTGGACCCGTTCCCTGTGCACTGTGACTGAGCGTGAGCCAGAGTGCTGGTGGAGAGAAGAGGAGCTGTTTGTGAAATCCGTGTGAAAACCTTCTCTTCCTGGACTCCGGCCCCTTTCACACCCGGACCCTGGAATCCCGGCCCCTTTTCCCAAACACCGTTGTACACATGTTTCACTGTGGAGAGCACTGTAAATAAATTCACTCTTGTTTGAAGGAGTTTCTGGTCTGCGCTGAGTCTGCCTCACTACCCATGACAATGTGTGTCTGTTTGTGTTATTATCCTGTCAGGAGAGCTTAGAAGTTATTATTACATTTGTGAGGAGAATATAACCGACACCTTAGTGAAGGGGGGGGGTTGTCTAAAATATCTGCCAATGTCCCGTTACTGAGACAATATGACAATGTACATCAAAGGCAACACAATTTGTCTAACATACACCTTTACAGACTAGTGTCTAAAACGCGTCTGTGTATAAGGGGGCCCCACAGTGTCAGGATCAAAGATGAAGTCATTGTATAAATTCACACTGAAATATCACTTTATAAAACTCGCCCCAGTATGAGGAGACGGGTGTGAGTGGTATGTGCACGGACGGAGGGATCAGGTCTGGAGGGGGGTGCCCGCGCATTCATGAAGGTGGTGTGGACGTGGAGAAGACAGGACCCACTCACAGGCTGAGTGGTCAATAAAGAGATGCTGAAAGCGTGTTCATGGAAACATCGTCGGGTCTGCCGTGGTATGTTTACAACGGGACTTCTGCTCCTGAACCTCTGCGCACAGCGTCTGCAGGTCGGGGCTGTACGAAGTCACTTTATCTCTACAGGACTGTAAGCTGTCGTCTGTGAGGCGTGAGCGTGTTTGTTTGAACACAGTTCACGGTGGAGCTGCTGACATAATGTGGATCCCAAGATCCATAACTGGCCTACCTGGGGCTGAAAGTCTCCATAAATGCAGGCGTTTCGGCGGCTACACCGGCTTCCACGAGTGTGACGCTTATTTTGAGAAAATAATAGAATATAAATTTATTTTTATATTTCAATATCACAATAATCTTCCAATGTAGAACTACAAGTTAAAAAAGAACTAAGATAAATCAAATCCACTTCAGCTAAACACTTCTAATTTCTTTCCATCTTACATGCTGTGACTGCAGCCATTCCCACATCTCTGTGAATGGGACTCATGGACATGGATCAGTGGTTGTTGATCAATGGTCCTGAGAATCTGCATAATTAAGATGAAGGAACGGAGCTCCCAGCCCATCGTTCCTGCAGCTGCTTTCAGTCTTTATGCAAATGTCCTGTTTGTAAGACTGAAACCTGCAGCTGAGACTGAAGACGTCACCTGATGATGACGACACGTTTCTCCCACAAAACGCTGCGTCCAGATGAACAGAAGCAACAGACTCACTTTCCTGGATGATTGAGATGCATCAAGACTTCATTGTGTGTTACTTCTCATTCAGCACAGACACATTATTCCTGTTAGGTCATGTCAGCTGTCACTCAGTACAAGCACAACTGTGAACAACACAAACTTCTCTTCAATGTGTCACAGAAACACTAAGTGTGAGAGCCTGTATGACACACAGGACAGACTGTAAGCTCTGCTGGCTGCACAGCACTTTGTAGCAGTTTTCCAACATGTCCTCCACCCGTGATGTCAGTGGTGGGACCCCAGTCACAGCACTCAGCACCACCTCCTTTAAATGTATTTTATAGCAGTTCCTCCCGTTACTCGGTGCAACGCTTCTTAAATGTGTTTTTGCAGGATAAAACACAGCAGGTGGTGTAGAGAGGACGTCAGCTGACGGAGCAGAGGGAGGCAGACTGTGGATAAATGACAGAGTGAGAGGAGAGCAACCATGACAGAAGCACAGGTGTGGCAGATAGAAGTGGCTTTATAGACACTTATTGTCAGTCCTCGTGCATGCTGTGGAAATAAGTGTCTGTGTCATGAGGTGACATGTGAGCTTATCTTTGGTCAATAATGTCATGATCGGCTGTGTGCAGGCAGGAATTTGACCCAAACGCAAACTCACTGGAGACAAGACTGAACTCAAAATGGCAGCTTTTATTGCTGAACACAAAACTCTACAAAACCTAAACTGGGAAGACTCTAACAAAACACACATAGGGAGCCACAGGTAGAAACAGAAAGAGAAGAGAAAAGAAAAGAAGAAAAAAACAAAAACAAAAACAACCCCCCCCCCCCAAAAAAACAACAACAACAAACAAACAAACAAACAAACAAAAAAACTAGGGTTAGGAGGCAGCAGGGCAGCCAGGTTTACGTAGTACTCAGGGTTGTAACATCGTACACAAAATCACACCTCATATGCTTAACATAGTCTGTCCATTTAGACCATATTCCCTGGAAGTTTAAGAGAAAATGACACTTTTTCCATCGTATAGATCTCTTGTACAGAATGGATCCAGTCTTCTATCGTTGGTGGTTCAGGCTTAAGCCATCTTCTCGTAAGAGGCTTTTTACTTACGGCCAGAAGGATGTACAGGAGTCTTCTGTCGTTGGAATCCAGTTTATCCACTGGTGCATTGCACAAAAACATGGTCTCAAAAGTTGAAGGAAAAACAAATGAAAAAACATTTTGTAAATGATCATGGATTAGAGAGCAATACTGGCGAATATCTTTACAGTCCCAAAAGATGTGGAAATGGTTAGCTCCGTCTCCCCCACATCTCCAACATTTATCACCAAGTCCTCGATATCTTTGTTGAGCAGGGGTAATGAAAAATCTCATGATGCTTTTCCAGCTAAATTCATGCCAAACATTAGACCCAGTGGTAGCCCACTGTATCTTGCATGCGTGAGCCCAACACTTCTCTGTAATTGTCAAATTACCCTCCTTTTCCCACTTCGCTTTAATATACAGAGTGCTGTCGTTTTTACACCGCCGGATGCTGTTATATAATTTAGAAATAATTTTACTTTGCACTTCAGATTTGGTTAGTAATAAGAATGTTTCTACAAATTAAGTTGTGATTAAAATAATTTCTGATCTGTAGATATCTAAAAAAATCATCAGATCCCAAGTCATGTTTACTCCTCAAGAGATTTATTCTAAAGACACTTCTTCAGCTGAGAATCTAAAGGTAGAAACACACAGACGCTGCAGCTTTTACTTGCAAGGGCATGATCACAGATGCTCCCACCAGAGTGGGGCCTGTGATGTGCGCTCTGTTCTTGCACTTGTCTTTATTTATATACAAACGCAATACAACAGTGAATACATCTATTCATAGGCAGAGGGATGTTAGTGTGTAGGGAGTGTGTGTGTGGTTCTCTTCTTGTTAGTGCAGATAAAGTGTCCAGCTCTCCTCTTCCTGGCAGGAGTGAAATAATCACAGCTGGTTCAGCTTTTATCGCTGTGAGGAAGAATTTATCAAATCTAAGTCATCAAAAGGTCATCATGCAGTATTCTGTCACATGCAAACTTATATCACTCAAAGCTTATACTGACTGCTAAGTACAATTTTATATTGACAAACTGAAGGAGGAACACACTGAGAAAAAAAAGGAACAAAAAAGGGCAGCTCTTGGATTTACGTGAGCATCTCGCGTGTGTTTAACACGATTGCCTCAGGCTTTAAAGATCTGTACGAAATTCAACTTCATTGCATCAAATACAGGAAATCATAGCTTTCCTGTATTTCCTCCATTGTTGGCATGCTGGTTAGTGCTGTTGCTCCACAGTAAGAAGCTCCTGGGCTCAAGGCCACAGTCTGGCTAGTTTGCAGTGGTTTCTCTCTGGGTATTCTGGTTTCCAGTGTGAGAGGAAAAGTCAGGCAGTTATTAGAGCTAGGTTAACTGATGATTCTAAATTATCCATGAATGTAAACGGCTGTGTGTTTCTATCTGATAGACTGGTGAGCTGTCCGGGGTGTACCCTGCCTGGTAACCTATCACTTCAGGGTTATTTCCCGGCCCTGCTGCAACCAGGATAAAGATAGGAGGATGGTAGTTGTTGTAGACCCCTTCAATTTTTATGGTAACCAGGATCTAGACTTGATACTGAGACAAAAACGGTGCCGACTTTAGGATTAGTGAATGTCCACAACAATTCACCCAGCCTGTAGAAGAAGGGTGGAGGTTTTGTCTTGCTTTGTTTTGTGTTTGCAGGAGCAGAAGGATTACAGAGACTAAAGGGGGAGGCTGTAGCTTCACATGAGTGTGAGCTGCAGACTGAACCCTTTGGTTGCTAATGTTGAGTCACTGATGTTTGCATTAAGAAAATTGTGTTTTATTAGCTGTGTTTTAATTAAGGTATCACATTATATTGTTGGGAATGTTAAATGCTAAAGTGAAGAAAAGCTTTGATTTCACTCATGACTGAACATGTTATTATTAACCATAGCAGGCCACTGTAAAGAGTCAATTAACTGTTATAGAGGGAAAAAAGGCCAAAAACTCTGTGAATACCTATGAATAACAGGCAATGATAGACTTGTCACATTCAAAATAGAGATATGTAATAACAAACACGGGTCCGTGTCATTTAGGTTCTCCATTGAAATAGTCAATCATTTAGAAAAGTAGAATATATATATATATGTCTCAACGCTGTTTCTCAATAATATTAAAAACCTAAAAACTATTGTTGTGGAAGATAGAAGTCACTGTGACAGCCCTCTGACTGTGGAGGACGTTTGTAATCCTATTTCTGCACTTAAGGCCAACAAATCTCCCGGCACAGATGGTTTGACTGCAGAGTTTTATGAATCATTTTCTAATCTCCTGGCTCCGTTCTTACTGCAGCTTTTCATAGGAAGTGTAGAGAATAACAGCCTCCCTCCTACTCTTACTCAGGGTCTCATAACACTTATTCCAAAGCCAAACAAAGACTTACTTCTTATTGATAATTGGAGACCCATCTGTCTGCTCAATGATGACTATGAGATTATGACTTTAGTACTTGCTAACAGAATGAAAGAGTTCTTGGACACAATTATGGATGAGACACAATCAGGCTTTATGAGAAACAGACACCTTTCTAAGAACAATCCGTCCAGCCCTTAGTGTTATTAGTGATTTCTCTGAGGCATCTGCTTTATGTCTAAATCTTAAAAACATGTGAATTACTAGCAATTAAAGGCTGCACTGCAAATGCTCTCTGTAACATTTCTGTTAAACAAGAAGTCACACACCCAGGACTGTTAACATCCAAAGACCAAAAGTCAAGATGCTCGTCAAACTTGTCAAACAGTGTTGGGGAATTCTCTTTTTTTTTTTTTTTTTTTTAACGATCAGAAATGCTTTTATTTCTCAATGTATACGTTTTAAACAGTCATCGTAATTTCTCTTTTTTTATCAGCCATAGTAGACATGTCCAACTGGGACTTAACCCACATATGGTTGCTGGAGTCTATCCCAGCTATCACAGGGTGAGAAGCACCATACAATCTTAGCAGTTGCAGGTTTAACCATTCATGCTCACATTCACACCACATCAGTTTAGAACCACAATATAACCTATTATGTCAGCATTGAGGGCAGGCTGGGGGGTTTGTACCATTTTCTCTCCAGGAAGCTTTGGGTGGTTCCTTCCGGTGGAGCTACCTTCCTGGGCTTTCTGTTCCCTGCATCTGGAAGTAATAATTCATTAGAGACCTCCATATTTAAGGACCGGTTGTGGCCGTGATTTTCTGGCAAACTGTTATACCTACCTTCATGAATTTATGATCCACCTGCTCAACCACCAGAAGAACTCTCCTGTTTCTCTTTTTTTCACTTTCCCACTCTCAACTGGCCCTGCTTCCTGCACCTTCCACATTGCTCCCCACCTCTGTGAGACTCAATATGCTCTGGACCCAAACCACCATGCTCTTTACCCTGCTCCAGAACCCAGCCTGCCCACAGACCTACCTCCTCTCTTCCTCCACTCTGGGAGCCACAAATCCTCCCAGACCCCCAGCATCCGACTCCTCTCCCTTCACTACTGCACCTCTTGAAAAAAATAAAATAGCTCCAACAGAAAGACTCAAACAAGGTGATGTGGCATGGAAAGCTTCCAAAGGTTGCATGAAAACTGAGTAAATTAAAATAATTTACTGCAGTTCTAACTGTAAAAAAATCATCAGTAGAAAAAACACAACTCTGCTAAGATTAACACACATCTATATAAAGCAGGAAAACATCAGTAAATCATTTTTATCTTTCAATAAGGGGATGGGAAAGTCTCACATTAGGATGTGCTAGTTACTGTTTTCTACTGAATACATTTTTAGAAATTGTGACCTGAATATTATTTTGCTGAATGTCTTTAACCGAATGACTGACTTTCCTGTCTTTTTCTTTCGTTTCATTCCTCGCCTCAGCTCTCACACCAAAAGAAACCAATGATCATTTTATGACAGTTAAAAATAGAATAATGGTGGACACAGATTGCAACGTGATTGGAGAATAATGTGCTCAATTATTTGTGTGTGTGCGTTTTAAAATACATGAACACAAAAAGTGGGTAAGACATCTTTTCTGAGAGTGTATCTTTCAAAGGTCTCTAGAAAACATCAGTGGGTACTTCTAGTGTTGGGTGGTTATCCTTCAACTTGAGGGTATTAACTGTTAAACATTATGGTGTTAAGGTTAGGACAATGTGCTTGATTTTTTTTTTTTTTTTGTCCCGTTTGGATCTTTAGCATCAGAATTGTTGTCTTAAGGCCAAGAAAGATGCCAAGCGGATTTATTTTACCAAGTGGATCATCATGGCCTTGCCATATTGGTCCATTTGATTGACCTTTATTATAATTATGAATTTATTTTATTTTCAGTTGCTACAAACGGGACAGACATGACTGGGGGATAGGACAGGGAGAAAGAATGAAAGAAAGAGGGAGAGAAAGAAAACCAAAGGGGAGAAGAGACGGTGAGAAAGGGGGGGAAGAGAGAAAAAACAAACACCTGGGTCACCTGTATGGAGAAAAAAAACAGAAGAGAAAGCAAACAACAAAGAGCAACATAATAAAAAAACAGCACCATCACAATAAACTAGCTAGCAGTAGATATCAGTAGATACTAAATAATAAACGATATTGTGCAGCACGCAAGATAGACAGTGCACAATGTGCTTTGAGGCAGCAGCCAAGAAAGCTGTAGTCCGCGTCTGTGAATACCCGTGTGTACACCTGTGTGCATACCTGTGTGGATCAGCATGCTTGCATTCCAAAGGTTTCTCCATGTAATGATCTGCTAGAGGGTGTGGGGGGGCCACAGCCCCGTCCTCCAGGGCATGAAGCAGGTATGGAGGAGATCAAAACTCGAGACATCCAGAGGCCCCCAGAACACAAGAGACCATGGAAGACCAACAGAGGGGCAGCCGCGCCACTGTCCCAGAAAGAGCTGAGGAGAGTCCCAGATGAGGGCTCACTCAGCAGCCGCGGAGCAGAAGCCAGGGGGAGTTGCAGTGACGCGCCCGTGAGCTCCGCCGGCAGCCAGCTGTGCCTGAGTGACCGAGCCCCAGGCCGAGAGGCCGGGGGCACCCCACCTCCAAAGTGGCCCGAGCGAGCCCCAGGCTCCAGGCCCCGATAAGCGGTCACCAGGGAGTGAGCCGGTGTGTACCTGGACACCCATCCCCACACACAAAGAACCACCAATGCACCGACACCTGAGGGAGTCCGCCACTGGCAGGGGAAGTGGTGGTAGGGAATTCTCAATGGTGCTTGGTGCCATACCCTCAGGGACTTTAATGTTATATAAAAACACTGACAGCTCAATATCTGCCTCAGTCACTCTCCCTGATCCAGCTGAGTCAGCAGTGGGAAAAATCTGCTTTTCACAGGAACTTGGTAACAGCAATAAGAGAATACGTAGTTTATTCCAAGAAGATATCGTCTCTCTCCCATATATAGAATATCTTACTGGAACCGACATGTTCCAGATATCACCTGGAAGACAGTCTGGATGATCCCATAAATATCTAATTGTGAACAAGGTGAAGGAAATCTCATATAAAATTCTTCATAAATGTGACCCAGCCAGTCACTATATGGTAACATTTAAAAGAGACATAAATACTAATTGAACTTTCTGTGGGGATCATCCAGAAACTGTGGCACATCTCTTTTGGTTCCTCTACACAGAGATTCTGGAAGAATTTAGCAGTTTTGTTATTGTCTATATTTTAAGGGAGTTTTCTTTACGATGGGAAAATGTTTTATTCTGTTTCTTTAAGTTCCCCAGGAAGAATGATAAATGTTTTTTTTATAAAAAATTTGTTAATACTTTTAGCTATTTTATATCCATAAATGTAAGTTTATTAATAAAACACCATATTTCTGCCGTTTTATAAGGATATGAATTGTACATACAATCAATTTCAGACTCAACCAACAAAAAGCCTCTCAGAACAATATTTATATGTAGATTTTTTTCGCCTCCTCATATCATCATTTTTTTACTCCTGGTTCTGTATGTTCATGTTCTGTTCTTTTGTAAACTTCATCTGTTTGTATGTTGTATACTCATTGTGTTTCAATAAAGTTCGATTTAAAAAAAGGTACGTTCTAAAGGAAGCTTCAGACGTCACTGATCACGTGACTCTGGCCAAACGAATCAAGCCTCGACACGGTGCTTCTGAAGCAGCGCGTTGATCTTTCTGACACACGCACCGGAGCGTCAGCTTCAAGCGGACCATCACTACGTCTCACATCTAAAGGTGTCAAGGTAACTTTGAACTGAGTTCAGTCAATCTGGAGTTTTTCCAAGTTTTCTGTTGCTCTCTGTGAGAGAAGAGCGTTAAAGGCGGGGCTCTCCAGAGTCCAGCAAAACAGGAAACCACAGCTGGGTGTGTGTAAGTGTGCAAACCAATAGAATGCATCGTGGTGGGGGGGGCATCACGGGCAAGAAAAAAATAAAATAATCGGTCGTACCCATGCTTCCCCGACGTCATGCCAGCGCATATTGGGAAATTCGTAGGCACCGATCGGTTTTCTATCAGCCATTTGCTGGGAGTAAGGGCGCCCTCCGTTTGCGAGGTGCGCCTGCTGCTGGCGGCACAGGGAGGAGAGGGCGGGGCGGCGGGGAGTCTCTGGCTGGCTGGAGCGGCATCTAATAACCAACTCGCAAAACAAAATAAAAACAACAAACAGATATTATGATACAGACTTATAATCTGCACCCATGTTTTTTCTACATTCTATAAAGTTAGCGCGAGAGCCCTCGGTGCGCCTGCGCGCTGCTGAAGTCAAAGTAAACTTTATTGTCATCTCCGCTACAGACAGTCCAGCATATAGAGACGAGACGACGAGGCTGCAGTTACAGCGGTGCAAGTAAACAAACAATAAATATAAGAAGAGTAAGAAAATAAATCTACACTTTAGGACTCGGGGTAAAGGATCAATAACAATTTAATTTATAATTTACAGTTTGATGATTTAAAGTCTCACACAACCCGTCAAAAGGGGCGGGGCCGGCTGCTTCCAAGTAGAGCACATTTCATTTATAATGATGTAAATCCAAGCCCATCATGGATTCACGATCTGAATCCTGGGTTGTGTGAAATCCCAGAAATCAACCTTAGACAAAGTGAATCTGTGAACTAAGGTGTAGGTCTGTTAGGTTAATTGTGCTGATCCTCGGGTTGGGGGATTTGTGTTTGTACTGGAGCGCAAAATTCAAACCAATGGCAGATGGACAACAAAAGTTCAAAGCCATCAGGTGCTCAGTTTATGTATTTATTTTTGGCCTGCATCAGTAAGAAATGCCAAATTATATACACAAAGTTACAGGAATCACCACTCCTGTTATTCATGATGATTTCAGTAACATCACATAATAACATGTAACATCCTGTAAGCACAGTCTGCCTGTGTCTTTTCTCTGCAAATGAACATTTTCAGCCAATATAGGTAATACATCAACATGGCTGCCGTGGCTAAGTTAGGAATATTTATAATGTCATTTCAAAACTTGCATATGATCTGCAATTTGTAGCAGATCTACTGACTGTCACAGCAGCTGGAGCAGTCTCAAATGCAGGTCAGTCCACTGCTGCCCCCTGTGGCCAAGTGCCATAGCTACTGCTGGATGAACTCGTGACACATCTGCACCTGTTTCTATGAACACATTGAGTCTGAGTGGCTGCACTTACACTGGTGCATTCAAACATATTGAAAGATGGCAGCAATGTGGATTGTCAAGACTCAAACCAACCATTGAGCAAAGACAGCAGGATCACTTGTTTCTGTTTGTTATACAGCCAGATTTACTCGTGACACACATGTGCAGCTGCTTTATCACCTATTCTGAATTTGTTTCAAGCACAATACATTTGTTACACATGTTGGGATATTGTGTTTGTTTTAAATGTTATATACCTGTGTGGTATGTGACTTGTGTTGCCATGACGCCAGGTCTCTCTTGGAAATGAGATTTTTAATCTTAATGAGATTTTTTTTTACCTGGATAAATAAAGGACTAATTTGTAACTTTCAGTGTTTTCCGGTCTTCCAAAAGAAAAAAAACCTTCAACTACATGACATGCAGTTGTGTATTTGTTTTCACCTTATCATACACTTGAAGTTTTACAAATCCCCACTTCTTTAGTGAATATCATTTCAGTCTCAGACAACCTCGTTTCTCTTACAGAGGTTGAATGCACCTTCTGCGGATGGCGGTACCACACAGTGTGCGTGGACTTCCCCTGCACAGAAGGCAACTACAAATGCTGTGAATGCTAAATAAACAGAAACAAATGATCCCTGTTGTCTTTGCTTGATGATTGGTTTGAGTCTTGACAATCCACATTGCTGGCGTTGCATCTTTCAAAGCCAGCAATGGCAGGTATCAGTGCTCAAAGCTTTTGTGTTTGTTTCCAACAAGTTGCCCACCTCGGGAAACAAAAATGTGTTCTTTTACTTGTCAGATGAACATATGAGACACTTTGACTCTTCAGTGCAGTGTGGAGCCTAACAAAGATCTGTTTTGTGTCCCAGCTGATCAGCAGGAGGAGGAGAGTCTGACGGAGCAGCAGAGGAACATTTTCAGCTACTTGGACTCAGCTCAGCCACTACAGAGGAAACAATGAGCTCAACACAGAAGGTGACAGACAGAGCAGGACCATGTGACCAAAGATATTTATCACCATATACATCTGAACATTTGCCATAACGATGTAGCTGACGATAGAATTGACAGCAGACAAAATACTTTACAGCTGCACAACTTTATTAAAAAGCCATCAATGTATTTTCACTGAAACAAGCAGCTGTTGTTTATGTGCATTAAAGTTATATAAAAATGTAACAGTGCAAATGCAAATTCCTCGCTGACAGTTTAACCAAAAGGCGTTTCCAGTGGAAACTGGCCGACACATCCTGAGCATAACCATGTATAATATCCACTAAACTTCAGAAGAGGTTATACAGTCGTGGCCAAAAGGTTTGAGAATTGCATAAATATTGGAACCTGGAGAAGTTGCTGCTTAAGTTTTTATAATAGCATTTTGCCTGCACTCCAGAATGTTATGAGGAGTGATCAGATGAACTGCATCGTCCTTCTTTGCCATGAAAACGAACTTAATCCCCAAAAAGCCTTACCACTGCATTTCATTGCTGTCATCAAAGGACCTGCTGAGACCATTTCAGTGATCGTCTTCTTAACTCAGGTGAGAATGTTGGCGAGCACGAGGCTGGAGATCATCATGGCTGTATCCCGATTCAGGTTCTGCAGCTTTAAAGTCCTCAAGGGCCGCGTACTCAAAGGCCGCTAAGGCCGAAGTGCGAGGCTCGTAGGCTCGTGAAATGGGACGTCTAGCCTCCGTCGCGCTGCCCAGGTTGCCTAGCAACCATGATACTAACAGCTGGAAACGTTTCATACAGCTGTGTTTGACAGAAATGAAGGAGAACATATTTAGTTCATTTGTTTCTACATGAGCTCTGTGTGATTTGATGAGTATCTGAGGCTGAGACCACAGGACTGTGAAACATGATTGTTGGGCTTCATTTCTGTGCTGAACAGTCGTTTAAGATTAGCTGTAAATAACAATTAGCTGATGTTGTTCATGAGACTAAAGTCATCTCACTGTGGTAATGTAAATATAATATGGCCAATATTATAGTTATTATATTAATCACTTCACTCACAGACAAGTATCTGTGACAGTGTGTATACAGATGTGTTATACATAAGAGACAAATATTGTTCATTTAATATGTTGGTACTAAATTTGGCTCAATGCTTACATACATGTGTAAAAGCAAATGTAGGAGCTGTGATAACTGTGTCTGATAGAATGAAGAGCAGACTGATATATGAAATATTCCTTTATTGGGTGAGAAAATCAGACCATGTCATAACTGCTGTAAGTCACACAGAATAGATATCAGAGCCTTAAACAGGCTGACGTCTGCTAAATGGGTCAAACTGGGCAGAAAGTCTACAAACACATAACATCCTTATAGAATATGATGTAACACTATAGATCAACTTAGCTCAGAATATATAAAGCATATAAACAATTACAGCAATATGATGCAACACACACAGCAGCTACTGATCCAAAATACTCAAAGCTTCATAGAACTGAAACCAACATTTATTTTAGCTCCATTCTGCTGCTGATACAGACTTTAGGTTTCTGAACATTAAACTTGTTGCTGCCTTTCATAGTGTGTAACTTGAAGGCCCTGAGTACTCTGAGTACTTTCTCCCACACTGGAAACACTGGGATGATCACATTATGTGAACATTACCTAATAAGACTGATTCAGCACAGACAGTTATGTTAAACTTTCCTAGCAGTCCTTCACAAACAGGGAACAGTCTGTCTATTCTCTCCATCTGTCAGCTGCTGCTGGCTCTTCCTCCTCCTCTTCCTCACACACTGCTGAGTTTGTCCTGGTGGATCATCAGGGCTGCAAAGCCTCACAGATGATGTGCAGCAGTGGGTCCCTCAGTCTGTCCTCACTCTGGACACTTGCAGGTGTCACACATGGAAATCAAATGTGTGATAAGCTGCAGGATTCAAACACAAGTGTAACTTATAAACACACGTTCATACTTTTATTCCACAATCAGAGAGAAAGAAACAGAGAGAGAGTGCAGGACAGACAGACAGGTGACAGTCTCAGGTGTACACACTGCTACACAACAGCACAGAGAAGCAGGATTTAGTGTTTGTGTTATTACGAGTGTAAACAAGAAGAGTTCCAGATGGTGCAGTGGACACATGTGTGACTGCTGTGATTAAAGCATCTTTCTTTCAGCTTAACGAGTGAACCGTCAGCTCGTTCAAACACACGTTAAAGTGCGTTTGGCTCGACACCACCGAACAGAGGCAGCAATATAACACAGCTAACATTAACAGTGCAGTGAATCCTGCTTGTGCCGTGATGTTCAGGACTGCAAACCGAGCAGCATCACTGACTTTCAGCTTGTTGTGTTTGTGGATATATGACTGACTTTAATTATCCACAAAATCATCACAATCTCTGTCAGATTAAGGTCGACTATTGAACGGCGTATATTTTAAAGGCTTTAAAACCAAGTTAACGCTGAAAGTACAAACATCACTAATGTCACATAACTCTGCCGACAAGGCATAGCTATGGCTATGAAATGCTCTTTGTGTATCACTTCTTCATTATGAAAGATGTCATTAATGCACTAGTAATGTCTCATCTGGAGTATTGTTCAATCATTTGGTCAGCAGCTAATAAGACAGATCTTAACAGACTTCAGTTAGTCCAGAATAAGGCGTCCAGATTAGTGTGAAGATGTTCATACTATACTAATATTGATCAAATGCATAATAACCTTTCTTGGCTTCCTGTACAGGCTAAAATATTCTATGGCTTACTTGTAGTTCTAAAGAAAGCAATTCTGTTAAACACACCACATTTATTCTGCTCAGCTGCAGTATCCAGATGAAATACATCATCATATTACACAGTTTTCAACAAACTGCAATTTAGTAAATGCTCGAGTTAAAAGTAACGTTTTGTAAAACTGTTACATTTAGAGCAACTTTTAAGTGGAATAAGTTGCCTTAAAAAATTAGAGAATTATTCAAAACTTCAATGAACACTTAAAAGCCGATTTACAGAGCTTTTAGTTGTTGTAAATATTGTAAGACATGATTTGTTTTTGAAATTTGTGTAATGTGCCTCAATGTTATTGATATTATTATTATTGATTGCTTATATTTGAACAATTGTGAAACCTCACTGTGGATGTAAGAGTGAAATTATGTGGATATCTTGAATCCACTTTATTGTGTAATATTTTATGTGAGTATTTGACGGAAGACGAGCAACATCTGTTGTGGAAGCTAACGGGGTTCCTTTAGAATAAACAAACAGGATTTATTATCACTGAATAATTCTGTATAAATCTATACAAATTATAGAAATATGTAATAGGAACCAACAAAATAATCTAAATTATAAAATAATGTGTGTGTGTGTGTGTGTGTGTGTGTGTGTGTGTGTGTGTGTGCATGATTTTAGTGTTTGAACAGTCATGAATTATCTTTAACAGCAGGTTGGATGTAATGTGTTAGAACTACCAGCAGGTGGGGATAAGAGACCTTTAAGGTGTTTGGTGCCACGCTCCACCTCCAGGTTTAAAACTAGTGTTAATGGAGTTTGAAGGCTGAGTTTGTTCCACGACTGCATTTCACTCACTGCCTCTGTTTGTATCTCTGTCACTGCAGGACCAACATGGAGCCAGAAGTCAGCGCTCTCAGGAGGCCGACAAACCTCACAGAAGAAAGGGAGAGAAAAAACACACCTGTGACGAGTGTGGGATGGAGTTTACTCTGAAGGCTTCACTAAAACAGCATCAGGTCATCCACACTGGAGAGAGACCGTTCAGCTGTGAACAGTGTGGAAAGTCTTTTTCCTGGATGCGTTCCCTAAAAACACACCAACTCATCCACAGTGGAGTTAAAGCGTACAGCTGTGATCAGTGTGGCAGAGCTTTTACTCACAGTAGCAGCTTACAGAGTCATCTAGTTACCCACTCTGGAATTAAGCCATACAGCTGTGATCAGTGTGGCAGAGCTTTTACTCGCAGTAGCCACTTACAGAGTCATCTAGTTACCCACTCTGGAATTAAGGCATACAGCTGTGATCAGTGTGGCAGAGCTTTTACTCGCAGTAGCCACTTACAGAGTCATCTAGTTACCCACTCTGGAATTAAGGCATACACCTGTGACGAGTGTGGGAAGGGTTTTACTGAGAAGGCTTCACTAAAACATCATCAGGTCATCCACACTGGAGAGAGACCGTTCAGCTGTAACATGTGTGGAAAGTCTTTTTCCTTGAAGCGTTCCCTAAAAAGACACCAACTCATCCACAGTGGAGTTAAAGCGTACAGCTGTGATCAGTGTGGCAGAGCTTTTACTCGCAGTAGCAGCTTACAGAAGCATCTAGTTACCCACTCTGGAATTAAGGCATACAGCTGTGACATCTGTGGAAAAACTTTCAGCCAAAGAGGGCACCGAAATGAACATCTACGCATTCACACCAGACATGATGTGTACTGCTGTGAACAGTGTGGCAAATACTTTACAACAGACGCACAGTTACAACAACACATGTTTACCCACACTGAGGAGAGACCTTATCAATGTGACCTGTGTGAGAAGACTTTTAAATCTCCACGTCACCTGAGACGACACCAACAGATCCACACCAGAAAGAGACTCTACAAGTGCAGCTACTGTGAGGTATGTATTTATATTGTTATCTTGTCATTTTAGCCTGACTGTTTGGAACAACTCTGCTCATTAAACTGTGTTAGCATGTTAGCAATTCTACTGCATGGAAAAGCAGCTCTGAGTGATTATTCAGATTTTCCTTTCAGTTATGATTTTAGTATTACTGTAGTATTATGGTGGTAGTATTGTAGTTATTGCAGCCCAGTAAACTGAGTGTGTTAACTGAAACAGTCAAATGTAGTTGGACGTCTGCAGAGATGCTCTTTATTTCAGGCGACGTTCAGGATACAAATGTTGAAGGACTGACTTACACTGTCTTTGTGTCTTTGTTTAGAAGCAGAGCGACACAGATGGATCCAGTTCTCAACCCTGTCATCACCGTGGTGGTGGGAAAGACTTTCTTTGTGACCTCTGTGGAAAAATCTTCAGTCAGCAAAATACCCTAAAAGTACATCAACGTAGACACACTGGAGACAAACTGAAATACTGCAAAGAATGTGGGAGAAGCTTCCCCACATCAGGTGGATTAAAAACACATGAACTGATTCACAGTGGGGTTAAAAAGCACCTCTGTGATCAGTGTGGGTCATCCTTCACCACTGAAGGTGAACTTAAAAGACACAAACGAGTCCACACAGGAGAGAAACCACACAAGTGCAGACACTGTGAGAGAAGCTTCTCACATTCACATGGTCGTAACAGGCATGAACGTACGCACATGGAAGGAAACTACAGCTGTGACCAGTGTGACAAGAGCTTCAGGAATCTCAGTTCATACTCTGCACACAAACGATCCCACGTTACTAATAAACTGTTTCACTGTTACCAATGTGCCCAAACATTCACCTCATTGTCTGCTCTGTGCAAACATCAGCGCGATCACTCAGGGCTGAAATCACTCCCATCACTGGATCACAGTGAATCTGAAGACACAGAAAGATCCTCTGGTTTCTGTGTCGGACTCAAAAAGCTTGAGATCAGGCTCCACAGAGTTCAGATAGAATCATTTAAACTTGTGTTGAACTGAACTGGTTGCTGGGCTGAACTTCTACATAATACAGATTAGAGCTGGGCGATAGAACGATAACGATATGTATCGCGATATAACTTTTACTCGATAGAGAAATTAAGCTATCGCGATAGACTTCGCCGCTCTTGTCCTCTTTAAAAAAAAAAAAAAAAAGGTCAGCCAATCCAAATTAAGTAGCGCAGAGCCGAACCAATCACAGCCGCAGCGTCACGTCGCGTGACTTGTTACGTACAGCACAAGTGCCAAGCCACACGTGTTTGTGTTTGGGAAGCAGCCAGCGGGTAATGGAGCCAGCGCGTAATGGAGGAAATGAGTGTGCCGACTAGAAAAATCAACCGAGCGTGACCGAAGAGAAAACAGATGATGGTTGCAATGCCGGAGAGATTGTCGAACGGAAGAGCCATAGAAGTTCCGTAGTGTGAAGGTATTTCGGCTATTTCAAGTCTGACAAAAAACAGAGTAGCGTGCACTGTAAATGTGCCGAAAGCAAGTCTGGAAATACAATAAACTGGTGCATGCGTCACACTGTGCGCCACGTTATTGTTTCGGTGAAATGAATTTCTACAATACTGTTACTGTTAATTCTACTCTCTGCAGTGTTTAAATGCTTACATATACACACAGTTACTGTCCCTCCACACATACGACTCGGTTCTGCTTCTGTGCCCCAGCTTTGTTTACTTTTTCCCACCGAGGCTTCTAGACTTCTGATTGGCCAACATTTCTGCACGGTTAGGAATCTAGCGCCACCTGCTGCTTTGGCATGTTCATAGCAGCGTTTTCCTTCATTTCTGCCTTTATGTGTGGACGGGATTATTTTTAAAACGAAAACGGAAAATCTCCGTTTTCAAAAATACCCGTGTACGTGTGGACGTAGCCTCAGTCTCTGACTGGAAGCGCTAATTCGTCATTCGGCTTTTGTCAGACGAAAGTAACTGTTAAAACTGTTTGAAAAGCTAAGCTATACAACAAGGAGAGATTGAGAATTTCCTTTTAGTTCTCAGTTTATTTGATATTGACAAAAGTTAGTCAGTTTTGTCTGTTCTTCTGTAAAACAAACTAAGATTTATTTTTAGAATTAATATTTTGTTTCTAAGTGGAATTGACAATTTAGTCTGTTTCGTTTGTTCTATTTTGAAACTTAAACGCTTTAGCGGCTGCCTTTTGTGTAGTTTGCAATATTTGCCTTTATCTATCTGAAAAAGTCTCATGTTCCTTAAGTACATCTACCCTGTTGAACTTATTATGGGAAATAAATATTTAAATAAAAACAAGCTGCTGATTATTTCACATTTTACTTGTGAGCAACGGCACATTTAAATCTTACAAATATAGTTATTTGGCTTATATCGTGATAGATATCGTTATCGCCTGAAATGAAAAAAACATATCGTGATATGAAAAAATCTCATATCGCCCAGCTCTAATACAGATCTACATGGGATCTTCTTTTCTGTTGTTTTACTGAGTCAGTTTTGTCCTTTTTTCTCTGTCCTGGTTTTGCTCGTCTGTAAATGATTGAAACTCAGTCAAATAGTTCATTGTTCTCCAGCAAAACGTTTTGGAAACTCATGTTTAACCTTTGAAACTCTGACATGTTTTAGCACACAAGGCTTCATCGGGGAGTTCACTCATGATTGGACCATGAGAACAAAGGATTTTAGTTCTTTCAAAGAGAGTCTTGGAGATGTTTGATGTTTCTGTTTTTCTGAAACCACCTGAAAAAAAAACTATTTTTCTTGCTTTATGTAGTGTGGAAGTTTTTAATGTTTCTTCATCTGTGATGTTCTTGAATGTGTTCACGTGAAGATGGTACAAATAAACTGTCCTTTCAGCTTTAGCTCCTAATTTATTCATTATTTATGGATGTAGCACAGCAGCCGTCTCTTGATTAACACATGGAGGGCTCGGGATCTGATGGTGTCGTCTCCCTAATTTGCCCACTCAGTAAATCTCACTCATGGCCAAGAAATTGAAATAAACCTTGTTTCCCTGCTGGATAGTGATCCACTGTAACTCTGCTCCTCCTTCCTGTTTAGGATTTCTGTGGCTGAAGTAAAATTCCCTCTTTTACCAACCCGTTCTCACTCCCGACGCGTAAAATAATGACGATTTGTCACGTCCCTTAACTTCTCATGCTGACGCCTAAGGTACCCTTCCACGTTTTTATGTGACGCTGTGGGTTGTCAATTCATTCCAATATGAACGTGCTCGCGGCGATCAGAGATGCTTCGAGCAGAGGCTCCAGCCATCCATTTACTCCAATAATAACCCCGTCACGGCGAAACATGACGCCGTGAAGCACAATCTAACTGGAGACCCGGGGACCCTCTCCGCGAACGGGTTTTTCTCCCTAATTTAATGCTTTCTTTTAATGACATCGTTAACATTTCTCAACAAAAACACGTGAAAGTATCACTGATAATTCAACAATAAAATGGCTTCATGTTGTGGCCATCACACAGTGTTTTCCAAACTGATTCACGATCTGAAAGTGCGCAGATTTAACGTACATAATCCTTTGTTAGGTTTATTATTTTCATTTCACACGTAAAACACATTTATAGATTCATTCACCACTCCTGTTAGTTTTGGATGCGCTCGGCTCCAGCCAATCAGACGCAACCTGTGTAAGCAAAGGCTGACGGGAGAACGGAGAGACCCATTTATAAGAATAAGAAAATGAGGCGGAACTGATTGATTCTAATGCAGGTATGTAAAAAATACATATATTTAACATAATACCTTGATGTGTGTTTCAAAGTTTGTTTTTTCATAAACGCTTCAAACAAACAGAGGTAAACGTTATGTTATTTGAATTTTTGTTTAAAGTTTATGTCAAATTAAGTTGGTTAACTTAAGATGTTTGATAATCTTTGCTTTAATCATGGACTGTATTTTAGGTGTTCCCTTTTTTCCTTGTTAATTGCGTAGAATGATGCACGGAGTGAACCTCAGCCAAGACCAGTGCGCTGGAAAACACGTGACAGACAGGGAGCTTTTATTCCTCAAAGACCATCAACCAGTCGAAGTACTAGTTGCATGCCACGTGGTCAGTGTTCACACAACCATTGATTTTATCTCACAACTTGTTTTCACCGAAGAATTTCAGTAAGTAAATATTCTTCATCCCCCCCCCCCCAGTGTCCAGAGAGCAGCATCAATGTCCACGTGAAGAACCTGGTTATGTTGCCAGTGTCAACCCAACAAAAGGTACTTTACCTTCTTGTATATGTTGTGATTTCTGTTTACTTTTATATTTGTTGTTATAGTTGAGTTATGCAGGGCTTTTGTGGAGTCCTAAGAAACATACTGCCCAGAGTGTTTTTCACTTTGTGGAAGAGTTTCTTCCTTTCTTTATTTTTTTTCTGTTAGTGTGTGGAACTGAGGTGCTTCGTCAGGAGCTCCTTCAGTTGTTGGAGGATGGAGAAGAGGACGCAGCCATGACTTGTGAGACGTCGTCTGAGTCAGCTGCTACTCACTGGGCGATCAGAAATATGGTGTCCTCGCAAAAGTGGAAAGAGGCCAGGCCTTGTCTTATAGACAATATGTTAGCTACTCTGGATCCACAGTCACACCGTGTGTGTCAGTGTGGCAAACAAGTAGTTGTGAGGTGTCTGGACTGCCTGTCTCTTCCATTCCTTTGTGCTGACTGTGATATTGCAGTTCACACACGCTTTGTCCTGCACAACAGAGAGGCAGTAACAGGAGGGTTTTTGCAGCCTTCATCAGAGTTTCACAAGCCAATAGGTACAGTTTTTAAGTCTTATGCATTTCTTGCTATGTATGAGTATGAGTGGGTGCTGTTATTGTATATTTATTGTGTATCAGTTAATTTCTAATTCTTTTTATATATATTGTGTGTTTTAATGTTAGTTCGGCTGTTGCCTGTGCAAAGGCCAGACTGTGTGTGACTGCCCAGCAGGTAACGTTGAGGTTTCACCCGGCGCAATTGTGGCTCTTGTAACCATAAATGGTAAGTTGCCCTTTTGTCACACACTACATACACAATAGATGTGTTTGGAGGTTTTATTGCAAATTGTGCATTGCTATCTTTGTTTTAATTACCCTCGGCCCGCAGTATATGTGGGCACCTGTCAAAGGTCATTTGGATTTACCAGACCGATTTGAAAACAACATGAAAAAAATGAATGCTTTGAGCCATGACTGAATTTCTCCTGATCCTTTCTAAAGGCCGTTATAACCTTGCACCAGCTGTGGCCTAATGTGGTCCCCCTCAGTTAAGGACATCCTGGGTAGTGGATATTGGCCTGGCACCTTAAATTTCTGCACCCTGTTTTCAATGGATGTCTTTCAGTCTTTCTATGACATTAAGAAGGCTGCACCAGGGATGTCACTTAAGGCATTTGTCAAAATGCTGGATGAACGAACAGCCCATTTTGGAAGGGTGAGTTTCTAAATTTGCCAAGTTTAAGGAAATTGTGCAAATCAATGTTTATGCTGACTGTCCTTGAATATTCTGTTGTATGTCCTCTATGTAAAAGAATGGCCGAATATCAGCTGATGCCTTCAGTAAAAGTTTCTTGGAGTGGAGTGCTGTAAAGTTTGAGGTGGACAGGATGTGCAAGGAGCCATGCTTTAGCTGCCCTGCCTGCACTCCACACATGCTTGCCGTCTCAGTTGATGGAAACCGCAAGCTTTATCGCTTTCAGTCTAATGCAAGGTACATTATGCATTGTGGACATAAGTCAAATATGGATTTGTAGAAAAATGTATTTTAATGTTTCTTTTCAAACAACTGTCACTGTGTTCGTTCAGCACTTCAGAGCAGGGGAACTTTGAAGGTGTCTTCATTGAGAAAGATGAGGAAGTTGCTGAGTTTGTGAAATACATCCAGAGACACACAAATCATGTAAGATACACATATATATTAGTGCTGTTAATCTTGTTAAAATGACGTTAATGCCGTAACCATATACACTTACGTGTGTGTGTGTGTGTGTAGACATATATGGATGGGTCGATATTTTTTTTTAATTTTTCTCTTGGTGTTGTCGTAATACTATTTACTTTACTTTATCTTAATGTGTACTTAATTTTGTCACCATGTGTATTTAAAAAAAACAACATGATTTTTATTTTGTGTTATCAGTGCTGTCCTGGGGAGATCTGAGGTCTTGTGTGACTCGAGGCTAATTCAGCTAATTGTTATGCATTTGTTTTAAAAAGTTTGTCCCTGATAGGGCTTCATCATGTCATGTCTTTTATGTTAAAATCTTTGAGTGTATAGGTCCCGGGGAAAGGGTTGTGCGGATCTTCATCTTGGACTGCAGCAAAGGAGTCGTCCAAAAAGTCCACTGGGAAGTTGGATGAGGAGGGCATGGAAATAGCTGTTTGTCGCCACGGAGTCCTCTTAGCTGCATTGAACATGTTTCGAGGGGAGATCTTTGCTTACCCCCTTTTTCTCCAGAGGAAGTTGGCAGCTAGCGTCCCAGGACATATTACGTTCCTTTGCTCCGATGTGGCCTGTAAATATTTCCCCTATTTAACCAAGGTGGCTCAGCAGTGCCCTGAGCTGAGGAACCTCTTGTCAATGCTTCCTCTTCTCTCCGTCATGCATGCAAAGCTCACACTTGGAAATGCGAGGTATACTGCAGCTTGTAGTTTTGGATTAGTTTGAGACATTTTGTTATAAGGTTGAATGAATTCAGCAGTCATGTATTGTGACCTCCTTTCTATAGATCAAATGGGGAGGTGCGTTTCAGGATGGGGCCGGTTCAACAGTTGGAGAAGAGGTGGAACAAGTAAACAGTTTCCTGTCTAGGGCGGCCATCACAACGAAGTACATGTCTAAAGCAGGTGTGTGTCCGTGTCTGAGATTCCACTCAGTCTCCTGCTCATTAATTCTAATTTGTATACTAACTGAAATGCAGGGCGAACAGACATGCTGACCCTCCTGGCTTTGGGCTGGAACAAAAGGAAAGTGGAACAACTGGGCCGCACTTTGAGCCAGTGATATCTAAAGGTCATTTTTTCAACACCCATTTTAATGTGTGTGGTAATGGGGGGAAAACACCAGTACTCTTTTAATGTCAATATGAATGACATTTATGAATGCATTCTTAGATCATAAGGATCCTTAGAGAACAAGTGGAGCCTGAATGCGAGCAGAAATGAGCTGGGTGTGGATGACGACACACTGCAGCAATGGGCTGAAGGTGAGTCTCAATATAATAAGAGATAAGAGATAAGATAAGATAAGATAGAACTTTATTAATCCCTCGGGTGGGTTCCTCTGGGAAATTCGACTTCCAAAAAAAGCACAGCACCGACCAAAGTTACAGTTACAGAACTGTTATATATATATATATATACACACACACACACACACACACACACACACACACACACACACACACACACACACACACACACACACACACACACATATAAATACAGAGACAAATATAAATAAAATATACAAAGGGGATAAATAGAATAAATAGGAATAAAAAATAAAAATACAAGTGAATTGCACATTTCAAGTATTGAGTCTATTGCACTGTTGACTATTTACAAAAAGTATTGCACAAGGTATTGCACAGTGAGGTGCAGAGGCACTACAGCTTAGTTGTTCCCCCCTCCTTTGTCCTCCTGTTTCCCCTCCCTCTCCCCTCCAGAGAGGAGTTAAACAGTCTGATGGCGTGTGGGACAAAGGATGTATAACTCATGTATAACAATAGGACCCACCATGGCCTCATTAAAGAACTTAGAGTTAAGATCTTTCTGACAGTGTCAACAAACAATGAAAAATAAGCCTTGGAAAAGCAAATTTATGGCAGAGTTGTTGCGTTTCATCAAATTGGATAGAACCTGGGTTGAAATGATGTCGTACTAGTTGGTTTTATAAACCTGAACACCAACATACTTGTTATCTCATGATTATCATGAGATAGCAGCACATGAAGGCTCCAGATGTCTTATAATGAATGTCATCAAGTCAGTGATTACAGAGTCCAGTGTAGTTTGGTGACTGTTACTCATCCTGTGCTCTGATTAATATTCCTCTCACTTAGAAAGTGATCAAACTGATGGCAGCCTTGGAGCGTTGCAGGCACGAATAGAGGAGCTTGTCGTCATCATCAGAGTGCGAACACAAAGTCTTTACAGACAAAATGGTACGTCCCAGTTTCTTTGAAACGGACCGTTTGATGCTGAGTTTGTACAGCTTGTGCAGCTACTTTGTAAACAGAATAAAATCAGATCCAGGTTTGTTTAAGCTGGATGTGATTTGTTCCAGCAAACAAATTGATGAGTGTAGATTAAAATGTAACTATATACATTATGTGAAGGTGTGAATTTTTTATGATTATTTACAGATAGCAACAAGAGGCGACACAGAATTCGCAAGGTCATCTTAGTTGAGAAGAAACGCTTGGCGGCTGCTGTTGACGACTACAACAAGCTCGCTGAACCAACAAAGCAAATCGTATCCAGTGATGCCCTCATGCAGAGCGACGTTTGGCCCTGGCAGAGCACAAGTGAACGTAAGCTCTTGATTTCTAAATATCCTTTTTAAACAAACTCCCAGTATCTGAGCAGTAGTTGAATGTTTTGTTCTTGAATCATAATATGCTGCTATGTTTTCCCATCTGATGTTGTTAAACTGTAGCTGCTGCTGACCTCCGGACAAAGAGAAAGGTCTTTGAGAAGGTGATGGCTGTGAGGCGCCTGAGAGAGGAGGAGATGATGCTCTGCAGGGAGATGCAGCATCACTGGACAGTGTTGCGAATGCGTTCTGTGGTGTTGGGGACAATCTCCTCAGACTGTAAGCACTTTATTTATTTATAAATTTTTTTGATGAATCGATTGAAAATAAGAGCAGATGCTAAAGTCTTACTGGATCTTTTACCTATATCTAGATTGCTAGCTAACACTGCCTTCTCCCTTTTAAAAAAATGTTTAATTACAGCATCCTAATTCCTTGTGTTTATGAGGTGATGTTTTTTTTTGTTTGTTTTTTTTACTTTTCTCATATTTATTTGTTTTGTTCTTTTTACAGCCTCCTTTGTTGGCATGTCGGAGGATGCACAGAAGGGACTCTGTAGCCTGGTTTTAAAAAAACAAAGTGAACTGAAAGCTGAAATGCTCAAAGTAAAGGACGTGTACAAGAGAATCCTCAGCCACCAACCACTCCTGGAAATGGACTCGGAGGAGGAGGAGGACATTCCAGACGATGCCACTGAGAGTGATTTGAGCACTTCTGATGAAGACTGATTGTGTCATCATTGATGTTTTGTTTGGTAAAATAAAAAGTTAATCACATCTCTGTTCAATGTGATTTTTCAACAGACATTTTACATTTTGAGAAGAAAAATGGAATTTCCTTGGTGCAGTTGTTTACCCTGAATCATTATTTCCCATCTAATTTAATGACTAGTGTACATGTTCAGATACGATAACATAATTTAATTTATGGGATGCTTTCTGGGCTGCTCAAATTATCACAAAATTTAAAAGCACCAGGCAGCACACTCACAAGGACATGTTTTGTTCAGTGTTTTGTCGAAGAAATCAACAAGTACAATAGATGTTTGCTGTAGTGGTGTGTTTGTTAAGAAGCATGCCAGCACACTGGTGAACTGACAGTCCCAGAATGCACCCGAGCCAGTGACTCGCCCCAGAGCAAATGAAATTGCTTATCTAGAAAGACAACCGTGATCAAAGAAGAAGTAAAAGAGTAGGGAACAAATGGTAAGGGAAGGTACTGTGGGGTAGGAAAGAAAGGCCAGAGCTGTGCAAAATGACCTCCAGCAGGCCACAAATGTGCACGTCTGCTCAAACGGTCAGAAATGGACTCCATGAGGGTGGTATGAGGGCCCGACGTCCACAGGTGGGGTTGTGCTTACAGCCCAACACCGTGCCGGATGTTTGGCATTTGCCAGACAACACAAAGATTGGCAACTTTGCCACTGGAGCCCTGTGCTCCTCACAGATGAAAGCAGGTTCACACTGAGCACTTGTGACAGTCTGGAGACGCCGTGGAGAACCTTCTGCTTCCTGCAACATCCTCCAGCATGAGTTTGGCAGTGGGTCAGTTTTGGTGTGGGGTGGCATTTCTTTGGGGAGCTGCACAGCCCTCCATGTGTTCGGCAGAGGTAGCCTGACTGCCATTAGGTACTGAGATGAGATCCTCAGACCCCTTGTGAGACCATATGCTGGTGCGGTTGGCCCCGGGTTCCTCCTAATGCAAGACAATCCTAGACCTCATGTGGCTGGAGTGTGTCAGCAGTTCCTGCAAGACGAAGGCATTGATGCTGTGGACTGGCCCGCCCATTCCCCAGAACTGAATCCATTTGAGGACATCTGGGACATCACGTCTCGCTCCATCCACCAACTGCACCACAAAATGTCCAGGAGTGGGCAGATGCTTTAGTCCTGGAGTCTGGGAGGAGATCCATCAGGAGAGCATCTGCCACTTCATCAGGAGCATGCCCAGGTGTTGTAGGGAGGTCATACAGGCATGTGGAGGCCACACAGACTAGTGAGCCTCATTTTGACATGTTTTGAGGACATTACATAAAACCAGATTAATGATTCTGTATTGCATTGATCAAGGAACCAACCCAATAGGAGCTAAAGGAATCCTCTTGACATTACTTCACTCAGTAAGTTTATACTATGTTTAATGTGCATTTTCTTCATCAGTTTAGAACATAACATGTTAGCGCTCCCTGGTCCTTTTTGGAGACAGATCCTGAGACAGCAGGCAGCTATGGAGAACTCGTGTCAGCTGTGGTAATTAAGGAATACTTTGATTTAATATTGATTTCATCACAACTATCCTCAGGCACATATTCCTGGATATATACAATGACATAAGTAAACTCCCATTTTAGAATCATTGCCTTCTTTGATCTGACTTATTGCCTCAGACTTTGGCCCCGTGTCCCCAAAACTACAGAGAATCCATGACACTGGGTAAGAGGCCTTGATCATGTTATAAGTGAGAGAGTTTGGTGTAACAGTGGTTGAACATGCCAAATCAATCCACAACATACTGCCATTCCCCAGCTGTAACCTGCATATGCATCTAACCAAAATCCAGTACCACAGCCACATGATAGACGTACAGATGAGGTTAAAGGGCTGTCTCATTTTGCCAGATAGCTTCATCCCAAAAAAGATCAACATTCTTCAAAAACAAAAGTTTGTGAATATTTGCTTTTTTGCCAGGCCTAAACCAACCTGTTAAACTTATCAAATTATTGTCATAGATACGAACCTATTGATTGAAACAGAATAATCCATTGAAGCCTCCATCATCATCCACGATCACTGTTACTGTTCAGATTATTTTATCTCTGTTTTCCTCTAGAATGTTTTGAAAATCAGCATTTGATCAACAGACTTTTTAAAAGTTTATTTTGATCCTATTGTTTACGTGTGTAATTGCATTTTTATTGAAATTATGACAGGAAAACCCTCAATCAAATTGTATCTTTGATATCTAATAATAATATTAACCATAATGTTACATATGTAATATGTACACAATAATATTGTGCAAACAAACAAGAAAAATAGCAAAAAATGTCAATTTTTTTAATACCCTGTATATAAAAACCACATATGACCACAACTCCAAATGTGCAATTGTCACTGCATCTAAACATGACATATTACAAAAAGGTAGAAACATATAATATACAATATGTTCTGAAGCTGGTACTGGTGCAGTTAACTTTGCTTTAGGCTCCCATACACAGTAGGTGTTACTTGCAGTGCAGTATTACTTTACCTTGTAATATGTTATAATAAGCAAGTCACTTCTATATTTATGAGCATGTAGACAATAATGTTGGCTGATATGTAAAACTATGAGATGTCGAGTGCAGGGAAGATATTATTGATCGATCAGATTCATGAATATGTTAGGTACTTAAGCCACAATTAGAGAGTGAAACAGAGACACTGGTTGAAATGTATAGTAAATATTTTATTTTGAACTTTTATGCTGAACTACAAGCTGTGAACTGTGCGATCTCTGCCACCTGTGGTGCCTGGTTTACTGTGTGTAAAACTGCGCAGGTTCCCATGTGTCATCCCACACTTTGCCACTGTCAGGAGAAAAACATAACAAACAACAACCACACACAAAATAGGACAATTTAGGTTGTGACATATGACAATTTTTTAGGATGAAATATCTTCTATATTCATGTCATGCTTTATACACCTTCATTGTAATATAAATTAATCAAATCAAGTCAGAGAGTATTAATATATGAAGCAGACGTCAAGCAGGACCACAGCAGCAGCCACGATCCATCGGAACCTGCTGGATGAGAGAGCACAGAAACTCCAGGGAAGAAGTTTAGTTAGTAACATGCATGAACTGCATTACTGAGACATGTATGTTTACAGATGGTGGTGAGGGAGAGGGGGAGAGTTTTCAGTAAAAGGAGACGTGACTGCATCTTCAACCAATACTGAGCCTGCATAACCCTGAAAGAGACAGAGAGAGAGGGGGGGGACACTAACCCCCAGCAGTCTGGTCCTATTACAGCATAACTAAGGGCTGAGCTGAACCAGCCCTAACTATAAGCTCTATAAAGAAGTAAAGTCTTATGCCTACTCTTAAAAGTGTTGACCATGTCCACCTCCAAAACTCATAATGAGCATGATGTCAGGAGGACTTTAAAGAACGTAAACATCAGGAAGGCAGCATGACCAGGTCGTATCAGGTGGTCTGTTCTTATTTAATTTCCTATTTGGAGCGAAATCCTGACTCAGTGGCTGAATTAGTGAAGATTCATCAAATACAAAAGCTTATGGATAGTCAGTCAGGCACAGTTCAAATCTGGGAAGTCCAAAGACGCAAACAAATCTGCACAACAGCAGGCTAAATTACTTACATTTACAACTCTCCTGTCTACTATCTCTTCATATTTGAAAATCTTCTGTGTACGGTGTTTTCGGCATTCTGAAAAATAACAAATGAAATATTTACATGAGTTCTGTAAAACTGGAAAAAATGCAAAAATTAAGAAAAAGAAATCTTAACAAACTTAACGAACCTGTCATGTGTTTCGTACATTTACAATACCATAACGTCTAACCTTTCCTTGTCCTTTTTTTGTTTGGGACATCCGAGGTGTACACCGTAGAAATTGAGGGAGATGCAGGATGTGGAGATGGAGAGGAGGATGCAGGAGGAAGCAGAGATGGAGAGGAGGATGCAGGAGGAAGCAGAGATGAAGAGGAGGATGCAGGAGGAAGCAGAGATGGAGAGGAGGATGCAGGAGGAAGCAGAGATGAAGAGGAGGATGCAGGAGGAAGCAGAGATGAAGAGGAGGATGCAGGAGGAAGCAGAGATGGAGAGGAGGATGCAGGAGGAAGCAGAGATGAAGAGGAGGATGCAGGAGGAAGCAGAGATGGAGAGGAGGATGCAGGAGGAAGCAGAGACAGAGAGGAATATGCAGGAGGAAGCAGAGATGAAGAGGAGGATGCAGGAGGAAGCAGAGATGGAGAGGAGGATGCAGGAGGAAGCAGAGATGGAGAGGAGGATGCAGGAGGAAGCAGAGATGAAGAGGAGGATGCAGGAGGAAGCAGAGATGGAGAGGAATATGCAGGAGGAAGCAGAGATGAAGAGGAGGATGCAGGAGGAAGCAGAGATGGAGAGGAGGATGCAGGAGGAAGCAGAGATGGAGAGGAGGATGCAGGAGGAAGCAGAGATGAAGAGGAGGATGCAGGAGGAAGCAGAGATGAAGAGGAGGATGCAGGAGGAAGCAGAGATGGAGAGGAGGATGCAGGAGGAAGCAGAGATGAAGAGGAGGATGCAGGAGGAAGCAGAGATGGAGAGGAATATGCAGGAGGAAGCAGAGATGAAGAGGAGGATGCAGGAGGAAGCAGAGATGGAGAGGAGGATGCAGGAGGAAGCAGAGATGGAGAGGAGGATGCAGGAGGAAGCAGAGATGGAGAGGAGGATGCAGGAGGAAGCAGAGATGAAGAGGAGGATGCAGGAGGAAGCAGAGATGGAGAGGAGGATGCAGGAGGAAGCAGAGATGGAGAGGAGGATGCAGGAGGAAGCAGAGATGGAGAGGAGGATGCAGGAGGAAGCAGAGACAGAGAGGAGGATGCCGGAGGAAGCAGAGATGGAGAGGAGGATGCAGGAGGAAGCAGAGATGGAGAGGAGGATGCAGGAGGAAGCAGAGACAGAGAGGAGGATGCAGGAGGAAGCAGAGATGGAGAGGAGGATGCAGGAGGAAGCAGAGATGGAGAGGAGGATGCAGGAGGAAGCAGAGACAGAGAGGAGGATGCCGGAGGAAGCAGAGATGGAGAGGAGGATGCAGGAGGAAGCAGAGACAGAGAGGAGGATGCAGGAGGAAGCAGAGATGGAGAGGAGGATGCAGGAGGAAGCAGAGATGGAGAGGAGGATGCAGGAGGAAGCAGAGATGGAGAGGAGGATGCAGGAGGAAGCAGAGACAGAGAGGAGGATGCAGGAGGAAGCAGAGACAGAGAGGAATATGCAGGAAGAAGCAGAGATGGAGAGGAGGATGCAGGAGGAAGCAGAGATGGAGAGGAGGATGCAGGAGGAAGCAGAGACAGAGAGGAATATGCAGGAAGAAGCAGAGATGGAGAGGAGGATGCAGGAGGAAGCAGAGACAGAGAGGAATATGCAGGAAGAAGCAGAGATGGAGAGGAGGATGCAGGAGGAAGCAGAGATGGAGAGGAGGATGCAGGAGGAAGCAGAGATGGAGAGGAGGATGCAGGAGGAAGCAGAGATGGAGAGGAGGATACAGGAGGAAGCAGAGCTGGAGAGGAGGATGCAGGAGGAAGCAGAGATGGAGAGGAGGATACAGGAGGAAGCAGAACTGGAGAGGAGGATGCAGGAGGAAGCAGAGATGGAGAGGAGGATGCAGGAGGAAGCAGAGACAGAGAGGAGGATGCAGGAGGAAGCAGAGACAGAGAGGAATATGCAGGAAGAAGCAGAGATGGAGAGGAGGATGCAGGAGGAAGCAGAGATGGAGAGGAGGATGCAGGAGGAAGCAGAGATGGAGAGGAGGATGCAGGAGGAAGCAGAGCTGGAGAGGAGGATGCAGGAGGAAGCAGAGATGAAGAGGAGGATGCAGGAGGCTGACAGAGGGAAGATGTTGGTTCAGGCTCTAAATGAAGAATAAATTCCTGGTTTAGAGCCTCTGGGTCTGGGACTGGTCCAGCATCGACACTGTCAGCAGAGGATGGTCCAGCTGCTGGTGTAGAACGTTTAGCAGGAGGTGAAGCTTGTAATTCTGAAAAATTTTAAATATTAAACATTCATTAAAATGGGTTGAAAAAATGTACAGTACACATAAACACATAATAAGTAGTGATTTGCATGTTTTCAGTTAAGTTTTACTAAAGATACAACTGGTAAATATTGGCATCAAATAAGTCATCTCACACACTCACTGACCCAAATCATTCAGTACAAGTGCCCTCGGGGGTAGTGTGACATCTGTAGTGCTTTTCTACATTGTACATTAAAAAATTAATGAGTGTGACTATAAATCCAGATAGATAATGACTTTTTCCTCTGATGACACTACTTTCCTGACTTTGTAGTGAATAACATTTGACACTTCAAGCTAGTACTGTGACTTAGGAGTTTTGTACAATGGTGATGCTAACTACCTCAGGGAGGTAATCAGGTGACCTCTTAAGAAGTATATAAGTTATTTAAGAATCTTGGTGTTCATATTGGTAACATTATAACATTTGTTATACTAGAAAGTCTCGAAGAGAATTATCAGGTCTGGTTTTTGTGAAGATTTTTAAAATTACATTTGTATATACATGAGTGTGAAAGACCATACTATACACACACACACACATACAAAATTGTTCAGGTGGGTAACACCAGAGGTTCAGTATGGCTAGCTTTGGTGATGTGACCGACACATGGGGAGGTAATAAGGCAGATATAACACTATTTTCATGTTAGCAACAGGACATGTAGGGCAGCTGTCACCTCACAGCAAGAAGGTTACTGGTCTGAAACTTGGCTGAATAATAGAATAGAACAGAACAGAATAGAGTAGAGTAGAATAGAATAGCTGGTGACTGTTAACTATCCTCATCCTCACCATCTTGTTTGTCTCTATGTACCCCGTGATGATCTGCCTACTTATCTAGGGTGTACCATGAGTATCACCCAAAGACAGCTAGGATAGGCTACCTGATAAGGACACCTGGTTACAGATAATGGACAAAGCATATCTTACTTCTCAGAAGGTGTTCATAAAGCTTCCTCATCTTCATGAGGATGTCACGTGCAGCACCTTCCGCTGGTTCGATCTGAGTGATCACGTCCCCTACTATACGGCCCTTACGGTCAAACTGTCCAAGAAACAGAATTGGTTGGTAGCCCAGGGCGTGTAGCTTTGAAACCTGCAAGAACAACAAAGAAAAACATGCAGCCAGTCTTTCATGTAAGCAAACGGATGTATAACAAACCTTTAAGTTTCACATCTTTGTTGTTTTATTGTTGTCGATAGTTAAAAAGTATTTATGGTGACCAAACCTGTAAATGTATGATAAAATCCATCTTGAAATGTTTTGTCTCTCAGTTAATAGCCGATTAAATTAAAAATCAGAAGTAGCTTAAATAAAAATAGTTTTTAACAAGTTTTTTCTAGTTGGATGTCTTTAGTGTGATGATGTTATTCTGATGTGAATAACTTTTTTATTTATGCTCTTTTATAAATTAATATTTTATGTGTATATACATGTCTTGTTAGTTTCTTACTTCATGATATACAAGAAAACATTGACAACTGTGATTAATAAAGAATTGTCTAGCAGACCAACCACTTATTAGATCAGAACTTTTAAACTTACTGACAACTGGGCTGAATTAACCACCCTGCTCGCATTTCTGTTTTTTTTAACAGAGGCAGCCCAGTTACTGTTTTTAAACTGTTCTTGTTTCTTTTTCAATCCCTCCTTTAGGTTCAGGCTGCCCAGGCATCCACTGCATGTCTTCCTGTTGCAGGTGTTTGGGGCCTGACAGGAAGGGCATGGTTTGGTTTTTGGCTTTGTCATTTCTGCAAATGAAAATGGAACATGTAGGGATTATTTCAGGTCTGTTTTGGTGAAACGATTACAAAAATAATTTATGACCAAAGAAATAACTTATGTTACGAGGCAGTATTACACCATATTTAGAAAAAAAATCAATTACGAGATTAAAGTCGTTAATATTGAGTTAATTACGTGAATAGGGTTAAAAAAAAACCTGAATTGATTACAGAAAAGATACATTGCTAAAATAGAGCAGTACTAACATTAGCTGGGTGGCCAAGCAAGTGTCTTACACATGAGAATACATCACAAAAAAAATTAAATAAACTTTTGCAGAAGTAGTTCTCTTGGTACACAGACTGCTCTGTGAAAACATTTCAAGTTTAATATCAGTTTAATATCACTGAAATTAATATTTCAGTGAACATGCAAATTACCCACAGTTTATCACAACTTACTTAGCTAGGATCTGCCTCGTGTCCAGTCGAAAACTTCGCTGCAGGACCGTGAGTTGAAAGATACATTTACTGCGACTCCCAAGATGCATTGCAGTAAAAACCATCCAATCGCCTTGCTTAAGATCTGTTGACGTGTCGCTAAAGGCGCGCTGTAGATAAATATTGCAATTTGTAAAAAATAAAATACTAAAATTTGCAATTTTTAATTACATAATTAAACACTGGGCCAGTTTAATTTCGTATTATCGCTGGTTATTATTTTAGAGTAAATAAAGGAATAACGGGTAGCACCAAGCTGTTGTTATCTTCATTCCCATAGCGACGGCGGTCGAGGATTATGGGTAGTGTGCAGTTACGGGATTAGTGCGTCTGCGTAAATTGGTCTGATTGGCTGGAGCCGAGCGCATCCAAAACTAACAGGAGTGGTGAATGAATCTATAAATGTGTTTTACGTGTGAAATGAAAATAATAAACCTAACAAAGGATTATGTACGTTAAATCTGCGCACTTTCAGATCGTGAATCAGTTTGGAAAACACTGTGTGATGGCCACAACATGAAGCCATTTTATTGTTGAATTATCAGTGATACTTTCACGTGTTTTTGTTGAGAAACGTTAACGATGTCATTAAAAGAAAGCATTAAATTAGGGAGAAAAACCCGTTCGCGGAGAGGGTCCCCGGGTCTCCAGTTAGATTGTGCTTCACGACGTCATGTTTCGCCGTGACGGGGTTATTATTGGAATAAATGGATGGCTGGAGCCTCTGCTCGAAGCGTCTCTGATCGCCGCGAGCGCGTTCATATTGGAATGAATTGACAACCCACAGCGTCACATAAAAAGGTGGAAGGGTACCTTAGGCGTCAGCATGAGAAGTTAAGGGACGTGACAAATCGTCATTATTTTACGCGTCGGGAGTGAGAACGGGTTGGTAAAAGTATATCCTTGCTGTACCCTTAATGCTATTTATGCTAAATTAACCGCTGCCTTTGCCCCTTTGGGATTATTCTTATGTCACTGGGATGTTGACCTTTGACCTTCACATTAGAGAGATGGGCAGACATAATTAGTGTATGAATTTTAAAGTAACAGGTAATAAAGAGAGTGTAGCAAATGTAGTCAGGTTTATTACTCTGTATCACACATGAGTGCCCGAGGGAGGCGGGGCTGACTGGGGAGACGCAGGAAACAGAGAGACAGGGCTGACTCGACATGAAACGATGAAACGTGGGACACGGGAACAGAAACTAAACACAGGCTGAAATGAACACTGAGGGAGGGAGAACTAAGATTACTGAGAGCCTGATAAATAAGAAGAACAAAAAGCAAGAAAAACAAGAGTCAAAGAAAAGCAAAAACACAAAGCATTGGGCCAGGACCCACTGCTGTGACATTTATATGTGATAAAAACATTAAAAACTGCTCACATGTTGAAATCTTTCTACGTATACTTTAGGTTCAGCTCTCCAGCCTGGCATTTGGTTAAGCATGATTCAAACATTTGATTTTGTTTAACTGGTTTTAATTATAGTTACTTTTTGTGAACATTTGTTGCAGCATTTAAAAATACATCATTTATTTTCAAACTTTTATTTGATTTAGAGCATCATATTTGACCAACGTAAATGTTTTAATTTCATATAAAATAACTGAAACAGTGAACTAAATATCTGAAATCTTTCCTTCCTTAAAAGTTATAATCCTACTTAAGTTATAGTGCAAACGCTTAAGCAACAAATATACTTGATGCTAATTAATTAATATTTCCCTTTGATGTTGCAACTATGCGGTCACTTCTGTCTTTAAACAAAATAATATTTTCCAGTTACAGAAATCATAAAGTCCAAACTAAAGTGCTACTGTTGCTATATGCATTTTATATAAATCATGGATGATGGTCCTGACATGAAGGAAGAGAAAGTTACAGGTTGCATCCTTTGACTTTGTCTCCGTGCCTTTGGGCCATTTTCAGAAGGACAGATGTTTCTGTTCAATTCTTAAATCAATTTTTTCAAACACAAACACTATTTTAAAGCTTCTAGAGAGTAAAATATTAATGATAATTATAATAACAATAATAAAAACAAAAGCTCTCAGATCCATCAAACCAAGCAGCAGAAAGAACAATAACTGAAGAGAAAACTTTAACCTTGTAGACTTCATTATGTTCCAGCTGCTCTACAGACGCTGTGACCTCGAACTTAAGCAGGTCGTAACGTATGTGCAGCTCAATAACTTCATAATCAGACCCTGTGGTATTTAGGCAGCAGAACAACTAAGAATAACAACTACAAATAATGTTTTTAGGTTTCTGTTGTACTGCAAGGTTCTGTACAGGAGAACCAAACCAAGAGCAAATATTACGTCTCATTTACACCTGAGCACGAAGAGCCATCAACATTTAGCAAATTGAATCATCTTTGTTTAGATGCAAGAAGAATCATATAGAAATAAAAAAGTAGAAATAGAAATCCAGAGCAAAGATATCCTCTAATTCAGCGTAGCACATGTGCAGCTGCTGCGATTCACGTAAGCATTCAGCTCGTCGCTGCTGCAGATTTTTCTCTCGCTGTTCTGGCTCACAGCGCTGCAAACACAAAAATAAATATCCCCAAAGGTGTGAAAGGGAGCTAATTAGTAAGAGTATTGTTACTCTCCGCAGGAGTAGTCCAGCAGTAGAAACCAGTCCAATAACAAGGTGTGTAACATCTAGCAGGGTGACAGAAAAACCCAGGGTAACTTCTAAGGACCTCAACGTCTCTCTCACATTGTGTTTTTAAACATGCTTCCATTTGTCACTTCAGTCTTTACTCTGAAATACAGGAAGAGAAATCATGGCTGAAACAATTTCTCATGAAACCAGGGGTGTGGTCCAACAGTCAGTTTGGTGAGGAAGGTTCCTAACTGAGAGAAGTGACCCAGAAGTATCTGTGTAGCAGCCACAATGAATCCAGATCATGAGCTGATCCGTGACTGCCTTTGTACAACTTTTACAAAGTGACTGCAAACATTGTGGAAGGATTCATAGCGTTTGATTGCTTGTGTGAATGTATTAAACAGGAAACCAGGAGCTGCAGAAACCCAGTAATGCTGGGTTTCTGCAGCTGCGTGTGCGTTTATTATTATGGCTCCAGGTTACATTTCAGGTCTTCTCAGCCCACACCGCCCCACTCGAACTCTGCGCTCCTCCAGTCAGATGCTGTCATTAGTTCCACGCTCCCAGTTCAAATCTAGAGGTGACAGCTTTCTCCATTGCTGTCGTCCCCCTTTCATAAAATCCTCTTCATCCTTGGAAGTCTTCAAATCCAATCTGAAGCCCCTCCTATTTTCCAAGGATCTCTCTGACACCTCTGTTATTGTGTTTCAGCTATTCTGCTCTTTTATCTCATTGGATGATGTTTGCATGTGTAGACACGTGTACGTGTAGTTTAAGTTCACATATGTGTGCTTGAGTGTGAATGTGTACATTTTTGTATATGGATGTGCATATTTGCATGTACACATATTTTTTTACAAACATATACGGATGTCTCACTGTTTCTATGATGTTTTCATCTTATCTATTTTAATTCTTTTCACCATATCATCCCTCTGTTCAGCACTTTGGCCGACACTTGATGTCTTTTAAATGTGCTATATAAATAAAGATGACTTATATTTGCATCCGTGTGTCAGAGTGTGTGTTCTTACCTTTAATTTAGGACACGCACACACAGCATAGAGTGAACAGGGACTATTATTGTCCCACAAGGAGCAACAGGACAATTGACCTACTGTATGCTAATGTGAGAGGTGCATACAGAGCCACCCCCCTCCCCCCACTAGGGAAGTCAGACCACAACCTGGTTTACCTACAGCCACAATACACACCCCTCGTCCAAAGGCAGCCGGTCACAACGTGCTCCATCCGGAGATGGACCCCAGAAAAGGAGGATGCTCTGAGAGACTGCTATGACACCACAGACTGGGATGTGCTCCTGAGCCCACATGGTGAGGACATAGAGGGGGCGACACACTGTCTTACAGACTACCTCAACTTTTGTGTGGACACAGTCGCCCCTGCTAAGACGGTACGGTGTTATCCTAATAACAAACCGTGGGTAACACAGGAAGTCAAAGCTGTCCTCAACATGAAGAAGAAGGCTTTCAGGAGCAAAGTGAAGGAGGAGATGAAAGCAGCACAGCGGGAGGTGAAACGCTGCCTGAGGGAAGCAAAGGACACCTACAGGAGGAAGGTGGAGCAGAAGTTGGAGAGGAACAATATGAGGGAGGTCTGGAATGGTGTGAAAACCATCACAGGCCACAACACCAAGAAAAGCACAGTGGGGGGGACTGTGGAGAAGGCAAACGAACTCAACAACTTCTTCAACAGGTTTGACCAGCCCACAACCCCCCCACCCTCACCCTCACTACAGAGTCCTCTCCCCACTCTCCTGCCTCCCTCGCTTCCCCCCCTTCCTGACACCATGACACCCCCCTCCTCCAATCAGCAGCAAGACATCTCCCCCCCTCCCCTCCTCCCAAACATCTCCCAGTGTCACAGTGGATCAGGTCAGGAGGCAACTGAGGAAGCTTCGCCCCAGAAAGGCAGCAGGCCCAGACAAGGTGTGTCCTAGGATGCTAAAGGCATGTGCTGCTGAACTTGGGGAGCCGCTACAACGAGTCTTCAACCTCAGTCTGCGACTGGGGAGAGTGCCCGCCCTCTGGAAGACATCCTGCATCGTCCCGGTCCCCAAAAAGAACCGGCCCAATGAGCTGAATGACTTCCGACCGGTGGCACTGACGTCACATCTTATGAAGACTCTAGAGCGGCTCTTCCTCAACCTCCTCCGACCACAGGTACAACATGCCCAGGACCCACTACAGTTTGCATACAAGGCAGGTGTCGGAGTGGAGGATGCCATCCTGTACCTCCTACACAGAGCCCACTCACACCTGGATGAGGGATACTGTTTCTTGACTTTTCCAGTGCCTTTAATACCATCCGGCCCTGTATGCTTCAGGAAAAACTGAACAGGATGGAGGTGGACCCCTGCCTGGTGGCTTGGATCTCCGACTACCTCACCGACAGACCACAGTACGTCAGGCTGAAGGACATCACGTCTGACACAGTGGTCAGCAGCACAGGAGCACCACAGGGAGCTGTGCTGTCCCCTCTTCTCTTCACCCTGTACACCTCTGACTTCTGCTACAACTCTGAATTATGCCATATTCAGAAGTTTGCAGATGACACGGCCATCATGGGGTGTATCTGGGATGATCAGGAAGAGGAGTACAGAAGTCTGGTGAGGAACTTTGTCGCATGGAGTCACACAAACCACCTGCAACTCAACACCTCAAAGACTAAGGAACTGGTTGTGGACTTCGGGAGGTCCAGAGAAGGTCCACTGCCGGTTCAGATAGAGGGGGAGGAGGTGGAGGTGGTCAACAAGTACAAGTACCTCGGGCTGTGGGTGGACAATAAACTGGACTGGTCATGCAACACAGAGCACCTGTATAAAAAAAGCCCAAAGCCGACTGTACTTCCTCAGGAGGCTGAGGTCTTTTAACATCTGCAGGAAGCTCCTGAGGATGTTTTACCAGTCGGTGGTTGCTGGAGTACTTTTCTATGCTGTGGTGTGCTGGGGGAGCAGCACAGCAAAGAAGGACTCATCCAGGCTGGAGAAACTGATCAGGAGGGCTAGCTCTGTGGTCGGCATGAAGCTGGACACTCTGGTGACAGTGGCAGAGAAAAGGACATTAAAGAAACTGATGGACATTATGGACAATGCTGGGCATCCTCTGCACACGGCCATAAACAATCAGAAGAGTCTGTTCAGTGACAGGTTGCTTCTCCCCAAGACAAGAACTAACAGACTTAATAACTCCTTTGTCCCACACGCCATCAAACTGTTTAACTCCTCTCTGGAGGGGAGAGGGAGGGGAAACAGGAGGACAAAGGAGGGGGGAACAACTAAGCTGTAGTGCCTCTTCACCTCACTGTACAATACCTTGTGCAATACTTTTGTAAATAGTCAACAGTGCAATAGACTCAATACTTGAAATGTGCAATTCACTTGTATTTTTATTTTTTATTCCTATTTATTCTATTTATCCCCTTTGTATATTTTATTTATATTTGTCTCTGTATTTATATATGTGTGTGTGTGTGTGTGTGTGTGTGTGTGTGTGTGTGTGTGTGTGTGTGTGTGTGTGTGTGTGTGTGTGTGTGTGTGTGTGTGTGTGTATATATATATATAACAGTTCTGTAACTGTAACTTCGGTCGTTGCTGTGCTTTTTTTTGGAAGTCGAATTTCCCAGAGGAACCCACCCGAGGGATTAATAAAGTTCTATCTTATCTTATCTTATCTTATCTTATCTTATCTTATCTTATCTTATCTTATCTTATCTTATCTTATCTTATTAAGCGTGTGGCCTGTGTGTATCTATGCCAGTGAAACTGGATCTGCTCATTTTGAATATTGAAAAATATTGTGACTTAAGACAAACATAATAACTAAAACAGAGCAGAAACACGACAATTCAGCAGAAAAGTAACAACTTAAGCAGAAATATTGGAAAATGAGCAGCTGAAAAAAGATGAATAAGGTGACGTTCACTCAAAACTACTTGTTGTTCAACTGTGAAAAACTGGCAGAAATGTTAAAAACGCACGAAAGAACAGCCAGCAGATACACACAATTAGAAATATGAGCACATATGGAAACACAAATGCACAGAGACACACAGGATGTCAGTCAACCACTCTGAATATTCAATTTGAATCTTCCTGGTTTTATGGATTCCTGTCAAACGACTGGCCATAATTTCCTAACCGTAGGGGCTGGAGCGGTCATTCTTAGACCGTTCTGTTCAGAGGAGATGGGGGAATCTTCAAGTGTTGATAGTTCATAATTAAAATATAAATTATTAAAGATATATGGCTTATAATGCACCATAACTGAGTAGAGTTGAACTGCCTTGACTTGCCCTCAAACAACGGTTTGTAAGTCTAAATCTATTTGGAGCATCGATATCATTCTTTCACTGTCACATACAGCAGGCTTTGGTGAACAGTTAAGGCAATATTTTCCGGTCTCAGGCACATTTCATACACTGTGCTCTGCAGACAGGCACACGGACCTTTCAGGTCTACAAAAAGTTTAAAATGAAAAGCTCACAGGTGTGTTTTTATTAACTCAGTGTTGCAGAATCACAGTGATTCATTAAAAACGTCTGCAGAAGTTGCAAACTTATGATTCATGTCATAAGTTATGATACACTGCTCTCCCCTGCATAAGCTGTTTTTATAGTATCAGCATTGGTATCAGCAATACTGGCCATACATTTACTTGGTATCACATCTATCCCACAATCTGCAGTACTGCACACACTAAGATCACAGTGGACAGATTCTGTCTCTATGCTGGGAACGTCTGTTTTTCCCGGGATCAGCTGTTGCAGATTGTTGGTGCATGGAGGGCTGGGGCCTCTTCTGCCCCCCCTAACGGAGACCACGTAGGTAGTCGGAGGCTGTAAGACAGCGGCTCTCTGGAGAAATCTGATATCTCAGGAGGATGACAGGATTCAACCAGAGAAGCTGCTTCATTATAAAGTCTGTGGTTTATAACTGAAAGCTATGATACACATAAACAGCCGTCCATGCACTTAAGTAGTGAGTGAGTATTCACTCCAGTGATGACCTGTGAGAAAAAAACTGCACACACAGCGAGCGGGCGACCATAAGATTATTATTGCCAAGCAAGAACCTGCAGCTCGAGCAGGCTGAAGAAATCCTTTAATGCTGATGCAGGCTTCACAGTGTAGAAACGAGAACTCTAAGAAACAAAAGAGCAGAAGTCATGTATGAAACACAACACAGTTAACATGTGAAGCACTTAAAAGAAAACACAAATAAAACACTTCCAGTGAGGCGTGGCGATTTAAACATTGCCTGTACTGCTCAGCAGTTGTAATGGCATCAAGAATATCTGCACATAGTTCATAATTACAATTAGAATGAACATTTCTTTCACTAAACTCAAAGTCACTCATTATAGAGCGACATCACTATTTTAACGCAGATGCTCTGATGTAGTAGGTCCAAATACAGGATGGTGGGTCACCCACCCTCCTGCTCCAACATGGTAGGAAAATTATACGGTAGAAAATGTTTATATTCATAACAATGTGAATTTTCTGCTTTAAATACTTTTATATATGTTTTTAAAATGGTCCCTCCACCCACTTTTAGTCCTTTTTCAGACATTGAAATCGGAGGAAATGTTCCAAAAATGTGCTGATTTGAAAGTGAATGATGCCGATCTTTGTTTCCATAGCACAGATTTGTCTGAGACATCATCGAGTGTCAGCCTGTGCCTCTAAGGAGCGTCCAGCGTCCTGTTCATTGTCCATTTCTATCATAATGCACGCACTGGGGTTAAATATTGAATAACAATGTTCTTCCAACTTACGTTTTTCCCCACAGAGTTCAGACTCAATACTGTTAATAACAGACAATCATAGGGTCCTGCTGTCCACACTGTTATAGTTCTTACAAAAATACAGGCTGAAACATACAGATAGGAGCAGCTAAGAGAAGAAGAAATGTGCTGAAACTGTCAGAAAGGAGATTTATTTGTTTCCACTTTACATGTGTGTGAGCATGTGAAAGTTTGTGGATGTTCTTTGTCTGTGTGTCTGTATATAAGATGTAAGGGCGGTGGCCACAGAGATGGTCCTGGTGTTTCACTGGGATGCTCTCTCCACATTGCAATGTGTTTATTAAACCCACTTCAAATCAAGCTCACTGGGTGTGTTGCAGAGTATATAGTTAGTGTAGTTGTTGTTTTGTTTTGTGTGTCAGTTCTACTACTAAGTGTCTGTAATGTCGGGTTGTGTTTAGTGGTTGAGAGGAGGCGGCAAAAACACTTAGCAGGATAGTCAAAATCAGAATCAGAATCAGAATCAGAATACTTTATTGATCCCTGGGGGAAATTATTTTTTGTTACAGTGCTCCATTTTAAACCAACATTAAGACAAGACAGACAATACACTAACTAAGAATAGTACAATATATACATATATATACATACATACTGTCATGGTCCTGAGTCTGAGGACTCAGTGTTTTGTGTTCCTTGTGCTTTTGTTCATTCAGAGTGTGTATTCTGTTGTGATTTTGCCATTTGTTAGGTTTCTGTTCTTTGCCTGCCTGCTTCCACTTCTCTGTGTTCCCTCTGTCTGTCCATGGTGTTATTGTGTCTGCTCATGAGTCTGCCTGTCAAGTTCAGTGTCCGGTCTGGTTCTCTGTGTCTGTTAGTTTCCTGTTTTATTCTGAAAGTTCATGTCTCATGTCAGTGTGTTCAGTTTTACCTCTCCCCTGTCTCGTTAGCCTTATTGCTCCCAGCTGTGTCTCCCTCCTGTGGCCCATTCCCTGATTACTCCCTATGTATTTAAGCCCTGTGTTTTCCTGTGCTCTCTGTCGCGTCGTCTGTTTAACTCCATGTCAGTCTGCATTATTCTGTTACCTGGTATTCATTCTGCGTCTCTCTGCCATCTCTCTTTGTGCATTTCGCTCCTCCTCCCGTGAGTGTCTGGTTTAAGTTTTGTTCTTTAGTTTTCCCAGTTTAGGTTTGTTTACTCCCCGCTCTGCTCTTCCTGTTTTGTCACTTTATCACCTCTGCAAATAAATTTTCACTCGCACCCCAGTCAGTGCCTGCATCTTCGATCCTTTTCTCAATTCACCACACGACTGCTGTGCAGCCGTGACAGTACGACGCGACCACAAGATGGATCCAGCGGTCTTGGCCGGGGAGAGCGACCTCACACGTGCCCTACGCCTGGTGGACTGGGTAACCCACACCTCCAATGCACGAGCGAAAGTTGTGGGGATAAATGCCGTTGAGGCAATCCTGGCCGGAAATCCCTATCTCCACCAGTTCCGGGGATTTACAGACTTAATCGCTGAGCTGCATAAAGCCCAGGAAGCGGTGCAAGCTCGGGAAGTAGCCAATTGTGCCCAGCAACAATGGACTACGACCGCCACAAAGCATCCGTCTCAGATTCACCCACCGGAGGTTTCACGGCCCGACCCCCCCAGAGGTTTTTCCCTGCCTGTCGGAGCCGTCAGCGGTGGGGAGGAAACATTCGCGCCACCGACGCTTCACCCCACAGCCGGATTCAGGGACTCCTGTGCGACCAGCTGTGGTGAGTGTTAAGGACGCTGGTGCTTCTGGGACTGTGTTTTCTGGGGCCGTTCATGGGGAGGGTAAAGACAGTACACGGCGTTTACCTACCTTCGTGGTAACTGACCTCTCACAAGTTGGCATTTTCAAAACATCCATAACAGTAGCTGACTGTGTTTCATCCACTCCACCACCAACTCCAGTCTCACTTCAACCAGTACATCAGCCTTTAGCCAGTTCATTAGCCCAGCCTGCATCTATGCCATTAGCCCGATCACCCGTTCCCTCCATACTGGAGGCTGTGTCTGTGCCACCCATTTTGAATCTCGTTCCTAGCACCCATTTTGAGCGGAGAGACAAATGCATTAAAACCACTCTAGTTTCTCAGAAACTGGCTAATTTAGAGACTGTTACTCGCCCCAGGGCCTCCCCAGAGGCTGGGTCTCAGCCCCCAGCAGACTCAGGACCCCTGGCGGTTAAGAAGCCAGCTGAGGACCACACCCGGCCGTCGCTGCCTGAGCAGACCCAATGCTCTGTGCAGCTGCAGTCTGCCATGTGTTTGCCAGAGGCCCGTGCGCCTGCTGGTTCTGTTGCGTCCCTGCCAGAGGCCCGTGTGCCTGCTGGTTCTTTTCTGTCTCTGCCAGAGGTCTCCGCACCTGCTGGTTCTGTCCTGTGTGTGCCTGGGGCTTTAGTGCCCACTGGTTCTGAGACTGTTTTTGCTGGGGGGCCCGAGGAGCCCGTCCAGCCTTCTGCCTCGTCAGCTGGGGGGCCCGAGGAGCCCGTCCAGCCATCTGCCTCGTCAGCTGAGGGGCCCGAGGAGCCCGTCCAGCCTTCTGCCTCGTCAGCTGGGGGGCCCGAGGAGCCCGTCCAGCCTTCTGCCTCGTCAGCTGGGGGGCCTGAGGAGCCCGTCCAGCCCTCAGCTGCAGTCTCATCACCAGCTGCAGTCTCATCACCCTCGCCTGGTCCAGCTTCTGCTTCCTCATCAGCATCGCCTGGTCCAGCTTCCGCTTCATCATCAGCATCGCCTGGTCCAGCTTCCGCTTCATCATCAGCATCGCCTGGTCCAGCTTCCGCTTCCTCATCAGCATCGCCTGGTCCAGCATCTGGTCCAGCATCTGGTCCAGCATCGCCTGGTCCAGCATCGCCTGGTCCAGCATCGCCTGGTCCAGCATCGCCTGGTCCAGCATCGCCTGGTCCAGCATCCGCTTCAGCATCAGCTGCTTCGTCTGGTCCAGCATCCGCTTCAGCATCAGCTGCTTCGTCTGGTCCAGCATCCGCATCCTCATCAGCTGCTTCGTCTGGTCCAGCATCCGAATCCTCATCAGCAGCTGCTTCGTCTGGTCCAGCATCCGCATCATCCTCATCAGCTGCTTCGTCTGGTCCAGCCTCTGCATCATCCTCATCAGCTGCTTCGTCTGGTCCAGCCTCTGCATCATCCTCATCAGCTGCTTCGTCTGGTCCAGCCACTGCTTCATCCTCATCAGCTGCTTCGTCTGGTCCAGCCACTGCTTCATCCTCATCAGCTGCTTCGTCTGGTCCAGCCACTGCTTCATCCTCATCAGCTGCTTCGTCTGGTCCAGCCACTGCTTCATCCTCATCAGCTGCTTCGTCTGGTCCAGCCACTGCTTCATCCTCATCAGCTGCTTCGCCTGGTCCGGCTCCAGCCTCCGCTTCATCCTCGCCTGGTCCGGCTCCAGCCTCCTCATCAGCATCGCCTGGTCCGGCTCCAGCCTCCTCATCAGCATCGCCTGGTCCGGCTCCAGCCTCCTCATCAGCCTCATCAGCTTCGTCTGGTCCAGCCTCCGCCTCGTCTGGTCCAGCCTCCGCTTCGCCTGGGGCTGCAGGGGCCACGCAGCCTTCAGGTCCCCTACTACCACCTCCACATCGTCGGTCATCTGCCAGGCCGCTTGTTGGGCATCTCCGCCACTGTGGACGCCCTCCTGAACGCCGCCACTACCTTCCACGTGGCCGGCCTCCGGACTTGTTTCCACACCGCTGTTGCCGTCCGCACAGTCGGCCCCCAGAGCTGTTTCCACGCCGCTGTTGCCGTCTGCACGGTCGGCCCCCAGAACTGTTTCCACACCACTGCCTACTGCGTGGCCGGCCTCCGGACCTGCCCCACTGCTGCTGCCTTTCACGCGGTCGGCCCCTGGAACTGAACTGTTTTGGCCTCCGGGTCGGCCCCCTGACCTTGTCCGTCTGGGCCTTTTCGGACTATGTCCCTCCGTCCTGGACCCCCACCGCCCGCCCTGGTCGGGTCGTTTTCTGTTTTTTGGTTCGTGGGGTTTTTTTTTGGCTTTGGTCCGTTTTTGTGTTTCTGTTGGGCTGTCTGGTGCCAGCCCTTGAGGGGGGGGGTACTGTCATGGTCCTGAGTCTGAGGACTCAGTGTTTTGTGTTCCTTGTGCTTTTGTTCATTCAGAGTGTGTATTCTGTTGTGATTTTGCCATTTGTTAGGTTTCTGTTCTTTGCCTGCCTGCTTCCACTTCTCTGTGTTCCCTCTGTCTGTCCATGGTGTTATTGTGTCTGCTCATGAGTCTGCCTGTCAAGTTCAGTGTCCGGTCTGGTTCTCTGTGTCTGTTAGTTTCCTGTTTTATTCTGAAAGTTCATGTCTCATGTCAGTGTGTTCAGTTTTACCTCTCCCCTGTCTCGTTAGCCTTATTGCTCCCAGCTGTGTCTCCCTCCTGTGGCCCATTCCCTGATTACTCCCCATGTATTTAAGCCCTGTGTTTTCATGTGCTCTCTGTCGCGTCGTCTGTTTAACTCCATGTCAGTCTGCATTATTCTGTTACCTGGTATTCATTCTGCGTCTCTCTGCCATCTCTCTTTGTGCATTTCGCTCCTCCTCCCATGAGTGTCTGGTTTAAGTTTTGTTCTTTAGTTTTCCCAGTTTAGGTTTGTTTACTCCCCGCTCTGCTCTTCCTGTTTTGTCACTTTATCACCTCTGCAAATAAATTTTCACTCGCACCCCAGTCAGTGCCTGCATCTTGGATCCTTTTCTCAATTCACCACACGACTGCTGTGCAGCCGTGACACATACATACATAAGTCACTTATAAATAAATAGTTGGAAAAGAAACATGTGTAGTTGTAGCAGCAAACAGTGTGTTAAGTGGATGCGTTGTACAAGGAGATGGCCACAGGCAGGAAAGATTTCCTGTGTCGTTCAGTGGTGCATCATGGGTAATCTCAGTCTCTCACTGAACGAGCTCCTGTGACTGACCAGCGTGTCATGGAGTGGGTGGGAGGTGTTATCCAACATTGTCTTTATCTTGGACAGCATCCGCCTCTCCGACACCACCTTGAGGGAGTCCAGCTCCATCCCCACAACATTGCTGGCCTTACGGATCAGTTTATGTCTGTTGGCATCTGCGACCCTCAGCCTGCTCCCCCAGCATGCAACAGCATAGAGGATCGCACTGGCCACAACAGACTCGTAGAAAATCCTCAGCATTTTCTGGCAGATGTTGAAGGACCTCAGTCGCCTCAAAAAATAGAGACTACTCTGGCCCTTCCTGTAAAGTGCTGTGGTGTTTTTAGCCCAGTCCAGTTTATTGTCAATGTGTACTCCAAGGTATTTATAGTCCTCCACAATGTCAACACTAACCCCCTGGATTGAAACAGGGGTCAAGTGTTTCCTGGTCTTCCTGAAGTCCACGATCAGTTCCTTGGTCTTTGCCACGTTGAGCTGCAGATGATTCTGCTCACACCACGTGACAAAGGAGTCGACCACAGCCCGGTACTCTGTCTCATCATCCCTGCTGATGCATCCAACCACCGCAGAGTCATCAGAAAACTTCTGAAGATGGAGGTCTCTGTGCAGTGGCTGAAGTCTGTGGTGTAGAGGGTGAAGAGGAAGGGGGAGAGGACAGTCCCCTGTGGTGCCCCTGTGTTGCTAATCACCTTGTCAGACACACACTGTGGGAGACGTACATATTGTGGTCTTCCTGTCAGGTAATCAACAATCCAGGACACCAGAGAAGCATCCACCTGCATCGCTGACAACTTATCACCCAGGAGGGTCGGCCTGATGGTGTTGAAAGCACTGGAAAAGTCAAAAAACATGACCCTCACAGTGCTCGCCGGCTGGTCCAGATGGGTGTAGACACGATTGAGCAGGTAGATGATGGCGTCCTCTGTTCCGAGACGAGGCTGATAAGCGAACTGAAGGGGATCCAGATGTGGTCTTACTATGGGTCGCAGCTGGTCCAGGATGAGCCTTTCCAGGGTCTTCATGATGTGGGAGGTCAGTGCCACGGGCCTGTAATCCTGGGGGCCACTGGGACGAGGCGTCTTTGGTACAGAGAGAATACACACTCACACTGGGAATTCCACAGTGTGTCCTTTAATGCACCTGATAATGGATTGCATTTATATAGCGCTTTTCGAGACGCTCAAAGCGCTTTTACAATACCACTATTCATTCACTCTCACATTCACACACTGGTGGAGGCAGCTACAGTTGTAGCCACAGCTGCCCTGGGGCAGACTGACAGAAGCGAGGCTGCCATATCGCGCCATCGGCCCCTCTGGCCAACACCAGCAGGTGAAGTGTCTTGCCCAAGGACACAACGACCGAGACTGTCCGAGCCGGGGCTCGAACCGGCAACCTTCCGATTACAAGACGAACTGCCAACTCTTGAGCCACGATCGACCTTCTCTTCGGCAACCATATAAGCCCGGTTGAACGGCTGCAGCTTAACAAACATAGTGTTTACAAACATAGCACAGTGTTCGTACAACCCATAACGTTGCAAAAGAAAGGTGTCTGGAGAGGTAAAACATAAAATCCGTCCCTCCTCATGCACTAGCGTGCAAGCACATGTCCACACATTCACAGAGAGGGCAGTGGCGCATACCGATGACAACATTAACCCTCAACTTGGGTTGTCTTAAAGAGACACTATACCACTGTGACTTTTACATGTCACAGCAAAAAAGCCACCAACAGCAGGTTGAAGTGTAAACGCTGTGGGGAAACAGGAGGAGTGATACATCTCCTGTTTCCCCACAAAACAGCACAACCAAGGACTTAGAAGCACAATATAAAATACAAGTTAAAATGCTGGGTCACAAAGAACCGTGACAGACTCACCTTTAACTGCCCAAGACAAAGTTATGTGACATTAGTGATGTTTGTACTAACTTGGTTTTAAAGCTTTTACTTTAACTTATACGCTGTTCAATAGTTGTAGTTGATGATTTTATGGATAATTAAAGTCATATATAAGGAGGATTTTTGCTTCGGTTTTCTCATATTTTTTTCTCAGTCTCATCTTTTGTCATTTCAACTCCATGTGTGGCAGATTCCAACCTCAGCCAAGCTTTCCTATAACTATAAAAGACTATAAAGACACATCTCCGGGATGCACTGGTACGCATCTTCAGTGATGTATCCTGGGGTCATCAGGTGTTTCGGGTCTCACAACATCATACACCCTCGCCCAGGCGACCCAGCTGGGGGTGATCAGGCCCCGACTTGCGTACCAGTAGCTACCCACGGATCAGCCCTCTTGATCCACAGCCACCTTGTGGCTTTCTCTGCCGCTTCACTCACAGCCTGGATGGCCCTCTTCTTGGCTGCCCCAGCCATGCCCAGCCAGCCTAGGACTTTGCATAGTGATCGTCCTGCAAAGCCCCTACAACCCACTTCTATGGGCTCATAGAAAGTCTTCCAGCCCCTTCCCCTGCACTCCTGCACTAGTTCCTAGTACTTTCCTCGTTTCCTTTCATTGGCCTCCTCGATCTGCTCTTCCCAGGACACTGTGAGTTCCAGCATGATCAGCTGTTTTGAGGCCTCAGAAATAATTATCATGTCTGAACGGAGGGATGTTTTTGCAATGTTCTGAGGGAACTGTAGCTGTTTACCCAGGTCAGCCTGTAGCTGCCAATCAGAGGCTGTGTTGAAGAGGCCGGTAGTTAAATTCGGGCGCACCTGGGGTTTCTCTCCAGCCTTAATGAAAGAGATTGCCTTCCTCGGAGCATGATGATGCTTGCTGGTGCTGATTGCTGAGGCAATCTTTTCAGCAACTACTCTGAGCACCTGGTCGTGCCGCCAACGATACCGACCATCGGCCAGGGCCCTTGGGCAGCTGCTAAGGAGGTGTTCTAGGGTCCCTCTTCCAGAGCACAGGGGACAGACAGGTGTCTCGCTCTTCCCCCACAGATGGAGGTTTGCTGGGCTTGGCAGAGTATCGTATACTGCCTGCACTAGGAATCGGATCCGGTGGAAGTCTGCCTGCATGATGTTTGCCCAGGTGACCTTGCGCTGCAAGGTGCTCTCCCACCTTGTCCATGCTCTCTGCCGCTTAAGGCCTACAGCTCGACTTACTCGCCCCTCCTCCACACCTGCTCGGACCTCTTCCTGGAGTAGCTGGTGTCTCTCCTTTCCCTGTGCCCTGCTGACCTGGGCCTTTGGGAAGTACCCCAAGCCTGCTCCCCCTGTTGCTAAGACCCTCACCAGTGTTTTCTGCCTTAGGTGTGACTCCGCCACCTCAACTGCCTTCTCAGCCTTCCACTTTCTTCCTGTCCTTACCTCAATACCTGCTGATGCCACCTTGCAGTCTTTAGAATCTCTGTACTGTAGGGCTTCTTCTAGAGCGGGTATTGGACGAATGTCACCAATTTTCTAAAGAAATATATTTCAGAAGGTTCTGTTGACATGAAAATCTCACCAGATGTGGCAACAACCCATCAAATCCACACATGCAAAGTAATCAAACCACACGTTTCCATAGATTATGTGTAATAAAGAGAAATAAGACAGGGAAAAAGTCTTGAACACACTTGCTGCAGTTTGTTTAACACTTTGTACAAAAGCCTTTGTGTATGATGACAGCATCAAGATGCCTCCTGGTGGACAAATTAGTCGAACACATGTATTCTGTGCGCTGTGGGCGTGGCTCTACACAAAGTGACAGATAGTATCTGAGGTAACCACCATGAGATGCTCAAATGCTCTTAACTTGCACATCACATGTGCTCAGATGTTTCTCCACATCAACAGGGCCCCTTCTATAAACTGTGAGGATTCAGGTCAATGGCCGTTCTATCAGCTTTAGTTTCTCTCTCTGAAACCAGCTGGCTGTGTTTGGGATCATTGTTTGCTGAAATGTCAACCCTTGTTTCATCTTCATCAACACAAATTTTACACTAGAGGGTGTATTTACAAATGTACTTACAATGTCTCAGAGTTTATGAAAAATCTAATATTAAACAGTTCCTAAAATAAGCACACTGGTCAACTGGCTGATTCATTTCTTTTATTTTTGTGTCTTCAGTCTCCTGTGAATGTGGAGTCAGTGTTTCTTCCCCAAGATCTATGTTTGAATTTTAAGTTGCTTTCAGATCATGTGAATGATCACACAGATCAGACTTGGTGCAGATAAAGTTAAAGGTGCAGATACATTTGAATTAAACTTGAATGAGCCCTTTCCACATCTGATCTCTGCTCTTGTTACAGTCACAGTTTCCAGGAAGCTCCACAAGTGTGACGTGCTGGAGAAGAGGTTTGTTTGGCAGCCTGACAGTCACACACTTCACTAGTGGCCAATACCACGTCTTTGCCTTATTACCTTCTCTTTGTCTTGAATCATTACTTGAAGAAGAAATGACATAACTAAAAGTTCATATTAAATAAACTGAAACTAGCAAACCCAAAGTAACAAATGAGTTTTGCATCAATCATTGGTTTTTAATTTGAGATTGTTTCGAGTTCGAAAAATGTTGAGCAACAGAACACACCAGCAGAGGCTCAGGAGAGTGCAATCAGACAATGAGTTTATTAAAACACACGCAGGAGAAGAAGTATACAGCATCACATCAGCAAAACGCCTCCCCCTAAGAATACACAAGATGATGATTTCATAGCATCAGGGTTTTACGCCCCCTCGTGCGTCAATTACAGATTAAAATACATCGATTACAGTCAATGGTACATCTTAAATGTGTAAAAAGAGATACAAAAGTTCAGTTTTTGATAACACCTGCCATACATGGTAATACATTTCAAGCCTACATGGTCCCTGAAGACTGATCCCTTTCTTAACTGCTCTCCTGTCATCTGTTACCAAGTAGACTAACATGCAGTTAGAAGCTAAATGAATTCCAGACCTTTGGCCTGGCAAGTTTCTAGATTATATGTGTTTGCAAGCGTGTACGCGGCCTTCTATGTTCCAGGTCACCCACACAATGGATTGTGAAGACATAGCGCTTCACAAAGCTTGAGACCTTTAATAGACTGAACATCAACTCTGAATGAGCACAAATATGCAATGTGTATAAAATGATCATAGCTACACCTGTAATGAAAAAGGTTAATATGATGGCAAACATCTTTGATACAATATCAATCCTGTAAGTAATATTATTAAGGCAATGTTAATAATGCAGGTTATATTATTGCAGTAAAAATAATTTCTGTATCTCCACAAGATCTACGTATGTCCAAGAATGCTAATCACAAACTGCTAATGAACTTCTACCATGGAGCTCCTTCTGCTGCACACTGTGGTTCAGCTGCTGTGGAGGACAAGAGGAAACTGCAGCGGGTGGTGAGGGCAGCAGAGCGGCCCTGGGCCCGACACTAACCTCCCTCAGAGACATTTATATACTGGCAATGTCATCCTCAAGGACCCCTCGCACCCTGGACACTCACTGTGCACCACCACCCATCACATTGCACCTTATATTGCACTGATCACCTCCTCCTTTGTCTGGCATATAACTTGTATATAAAAAAAGCAGGAACTCCAGCAACACTTGAGGGAAGAAGAACAACTTTAATAATTGACCACCGCGTTTCGGCTTGTGGCCTTCATCACGGTCATAGTAAAACATTGTAAAGAATTGCTTAAATACAAGACAGGAAACAGAAAAAAATTCAAATTAACCAGTCAAAACTTCATAGATAGGTCAGCTGACATATAATAGGTAGGTATTGGTTAATTGGTTAAGTCCCGCCCAAGTAAATACTGGGCTAGATCATTAATGATGAGGAGGGGGGGACATAACCCCCATATGTCTGAAAATAACACATGCATGAAATGCATAAGAAGGATGCTATAAATATACACACAGATTTTAAACAAACAAAACAAAAACAGGGGGGCAGTCTTTAATGGTAAAAGCACGTTAGAATTAGAAAACAAGATTACATCATCACATGGGAACACATTTGTTAAAAGAACCTTATTTATGTCTCTAAATTGTAAAGTCTCTAAAGATTAGACTTAAAATTAGGACTTAAGATGAGATGTCTAGCACGCTACTCCTTCTTTGGCTGAACTAACAAGATTACTTGAATAAACATTACTCATGTGAGAGTAATTTAACTGATAAAATTAGGATAAAAAAATAAAAATAATTCTTTTTAAAAAAGGTGTAGTTCATAAAACCTCATTGATCGAAAAATGCTCATTCATACCTCTGGGGTGCAGACTCTTAAAACGGAATATCCAAGATGCTTCTCTTTTTTTCCGGATAAAATTTATGTTGCCACCTCTTTGGTTTAGTTTAATGGCTTCAATGCCGGAAAAATAATGGTGAATTTGGATGTTTATCGTTGAAGTGTCTTGCAACAGGGCTGGTTGAATCATTCCTCTTGATCGAACTTCTGTGTTCATTAATTCAATCTTTAAGAGGGCGGGATGTTTCTCCTATATATATCTTATTGCATGGGCACTGTATCATGTAGATTACATTTTTAGTTCTGCATGTGATAAAGCCCTTTGTGGCAATGGCTTTGTCACCTATAGGGTCTTTGAATGATTTGACATTTTTGGTGTATTGACAATTAATGCATCCCCCACACTTGAAATTACCATGTAGGTTATGAGTTATCAGGGTTTGATCTGGAGTGTCACCATTGGTGATCAGGTAGATTCTGTTCCAGTTATAGTCCCATAAATCATGAAGCTTGCTGCCAGAAAAGCTTCAAATCTCCTTTAAAAGCTGTTTGTGGTCTTGGTTGTGGTCACTGATATCATTTGCAAAAACCCCAGTGTGAGAATTGTTGTGTGTGTGTGTGTGTGTGCGTGCGTGCGTGCGTGCGTGTGCGCGTGTGTGCGTGCGTGCGTACATGCGTGTGTGTGTGTGTGTGATTAACATTATCCTGCAAACGAACCAACAGAGTTTGATTCTACCATGAAGCTTCTGATGAAACTTATCACAGTAGATCACCACCTTAGTTAAAGTGGGTGAAAGGTCACAGATAGAGACAGGGTGGGGCTGAGTGTCAGTGATGTGGGTGGAGATGGTGGAGATAAAGTGAGCAGACCAGAGGCGTCCTCGCTGAGTCTCCTGTGAGACGAGCAGTTAAAGGACTCCAGATGTTCACCACAGCAGAGACAGTGAGGGGACGGAGGCCTCCTGTGGACTCACAGTCAGCTCCATGTGTGTCATGGTCCCCGCACCTCGCCAGCTGACGCCAGTCAGACACTTAGTTTTGTTCATTCTCCCTCTCTCGCCTCTGCTCTCTCTTTCTCCTGCCGGGGCGGAGCTCAGTGTGGGCTCCCGCCCCTGGCCCACGCACCTGGGGATGATCAGCACCCCTGCCACCGATCACGAATTAGAGCACTACTTAAGATGGCGGACCTGCTCAACTCGTCGCTGGATCGTTGAGCCGTCAGCATTCCCCCTGGACCCGTTCCCTGTGCACTGTGACTGAGCGTGAGCCAGAGTGCTGGTGGAGAGAAGAGGAGCTGTTTGTGAAATCCGTGTGAAAACCTTCTCTTCCTGGACTCCGGCCCCTTTCACACCCGGACCCTGGAATCCCGGCCCCTTTTCCCAAACACCGTTGTACACATGTTTCACTGTGGAGAGCACTGTAAATAAATTCACTCTTGTTTGAAGGAGTTTCTGGTCTGCGCTGAGTCTGCCTCACTACCCATGACAATGTGTGTCTGTTTGTGTTATTATCCTGTCAGGAGAGCTTAGAAGTTATTATTACATTTGTGAGGAGAATATAACCGACACCTTAGTGAAGGGGGGGGGTTGTCTAAAATATCTGCCAATGTCCCGTTACTGAGACAATATGACAATGTACATCAAAGGCAACACAATTTGTCTAACATACACCTTTACAGACTAGTGTCTAAAACGCGTCTGTGTATAAGGGGGCCCCACAGTGTCAGGATCAAAGATGAAGTCATTGTATAAATTCACACTGAAATATCACTTTATAAAACTCGCCCCATTATGAGGAGACGGGTGTGAGTGGTATGTGCACGGACGGAGGGATCAGGTCTGGAGGGGGGTGCCCGTGCATTCATGAAGGTGGTGTGGACGTGGAGAAGACAGGACCCACTCACAGGCTGAGTGGTCAATAAAGAGATGCTGAAAGCGTGTTCATGGAAACATCGTCGGGTCTGCCGTGGTATGTTTACAACGGGACTTCTGCTCCTGAACCTCTGCGCACAGCGTCTGCAGGTCGGGGCTGTACGAAGTCACTTTATCTCTACAGGACTGTAAGCTGTCGTCTGTGAGGCGTGAGCGTGTTTGTTTGAACACAGTTCACGGTGGAGCTGCTGACATAATGTGGATCCCAAGATCCATAACTGGCCTACCTGGGGCTGAAAGTCTCCATAAATGCAGGCGTTTCGGCGGCTACACCGGCTTCCACGAGTGTGACGCTTATTTTGAGAAAATAATAGAATATAAATTTATTTTTATATTTCAATATCACAATAATCTTCCAATGTAGAACTACAAGTTAAAAAAGAACTAAGATAAATCAAATCCACTTCAGCTAAACACTTCTAATTTCTTTCCATCTTACATGCTGTGACTGCAGCCATTCCCACATCTCTGTGAATGGGACTCATGGACATGGATCAGTGGTTGTTGATCAATGGTCCTGAGAATCTGCATAATTAAGATGAAGGAACGGAGCTCCCAGCCCATCGTTCCTGCAGCTGCTTTCAGTCTTTATGCAAATGTCCTGTTTGTAAGACTGAAACCTGCAGCTGAGACTGAAGACGTCACCTGATGATGACGACACGTTTCTCCCACAAAACGCTGCGTCCAGATGAACAGAAGCAACAGACTCACTTTCCTGGATGATTGAGATGCATCAAGACTTCATTGTGTGTTACTTCTCATTCAGCACAGACACATTATTCCTGTTAGGTCATGTCAGCTGTCACTCAGTACAAGCACAACTGTGAACAACACAAACTTCTCTTCAATGTGTCACAGAAACACTAAGTGTGAGAGCCTGTATGACACACAGGACAGACTGTAAGCTCTGCTGGCTGCACAGCACTTTGTAGCAGTTTTCCAACATGTCCTCCACCCGTGATGTCAGTGGTGGGACCCCAGTCACAGCACTCAGCACCACCTCCTTTAAATGGATTTTATAGCAGTTCCTCCCGTTACTCGGTGCAACGCTTCTTAAATGTGTTTTTGCAGGATAAAACACAGCAGGTGGTGTAGAGAGGACGTCAGCTGACGGAGCAGAGGGAGGCAGACTGTGGATAAATGACAGAGTGAGAGGAGAGCAACCATGACAGAAGCACAGGTGTGGCAGATAGAAGTGGCTTTATAGACACTTATTGTCAGTCCTCGTGCATGCTGTGGAAATAAGTGTCTGTGTCATGAGGTGACATGTGAGCTTATCTTTGGTCAATAATGTCATGATCGGCTGTGTGCAGGCAGGAATTTGACCCAAACGCAAACTCACTGGAGACAAGACTGAACTCAAAATGGCAGCTTTTATTGCTGAACACAAAACTCTACAAAACCTAAACTGGGAAGACTCTAACAAAACACACATAGGGAGCCACAGGTAGAAACAGAAAGAGAAGAGAAAAGAAAAGAAGAAAAAAACAAAAACAAAAACAACCCCCCCCCCCCAAAAAAACAACAGCAAACAAACAAACAAACAAACAAACAAACAAACAAACTAGGGTTAGGAGGCAGCAGGGCAGCCAGGTTTACGTAGCACTCAGGGTTGTAACATCGTACACAAAATCACACCTCATATGCTTAACATAGTCTGTCCATTTAGACCATATTCCCTGGAAGTTTAAGAGAAAATGACACTTTTTCCATCGTATAGATCTCTTGTACAGAATGGATCCAGTCTTCTATCGTTGGTGGTTCAGGCTTAAGCCATCTTCTCGTAAGAGGCTTTTTACTTACGGCCAGAAGGATGTACAGGAGTCTTCTGTCGTTGGAATCCAGTTTATCCACTGGTGCATTGCACAAAAACATGGTCTCAAAAGTTGAAGGAAAAACAAATGAAAAAACATTTTGTAAATGATCATGGATTAGAGAGCAATACTGGCGAATATCTTTACAGTCCCAAAAGATGTGGAAATGGTTAGCTCCGTCTCCCCCACATCTCCAACATTTATCACCAAGTCCTCGATATCTTTGTTGAGCAGGGGTAATGAAAAATCTCATGATGCTTTTCCAGCTAAATTCATGCCAAACATTAGACCCAGTGGTAGCCCACTGTATCTTGCATGCGTGAGCCCAACACTTCTCTGTAATTGTCAAATTACCCTCCTTTTCCCACTTCGCTTTAATATACAGAGTGCTGTCGTTTTTACACCGCCGGATGCTGTTATATAATTTAGAAATAATTTTACTTTGCACTTCAGATTTGGTTAGTAATAAGAATGTTTCTACAAATTAAGTTGTGATTAAAATAATTTCTGATCTGTAGATATCTAAAAAAATCATCAGATCCCAAGTCATGTTTACTCCTCAAGAGATTTATTCTAAAGACACTTCTTCAGCTGAGAATCTAAAGGTAGAAACACACAGACGCTGCAGCTTTTACTTGCAAGGGCATGATCACAGATGCTCCCACCAGAGTGGGGCCTGTGATGTGCGCTCTGTTCTTGCACTTGTCTTTATTTATATACAAACGTAATACAACAGTGAATACATCTATTCATAGGCAGAGGGATGTTAGTGTGTAGGGAGTGTGTGTGTGGTTCTCTTCTTGTTAGTGCAGATAAAGTGTCCAGCTCTCCTCTTCCTGGCAGGAGTGAAATAATCACAGCTGGTTCAGCTTTTATCGCTGTGAGGAAGAATTTATCAAATCTAAGTCATCAAAAGGTCATCATGCAGTATTCTGTCACATGCAAACTTATATCACTCAAAGCTTATACTGACTGCTAAGTACAATTTTATATTGACAAACTGAAGGAGGAACACACTGAGAAAAAAAAGGAACAAAAAAGGGCAGCTCTTGGATTTACGTGAGCATCTCGCGTGTGTTTAACACGATTGCCTCAGGCTTTAAAGATCTGTACGAAATTCAACTTCATTGCATCAAATACAGGAAATCATAGCTTTCCTGTATTTCCTCCATTGTTGGCATGCTGGTTAGTGCTGTTGCTCCACAGTAAGAAGCTCCTGGGCTCAAGGCCACAGTCTGGCTAGTTTGCAGTGGTTTCTCTCTGGGTATTCTGGTTTCCAGTGTGAGAGGAAAAGTCAGGCAGTTATTAGAGCTAGGTTAACTGATGATTCTAAATTATCCATGAATGTAAACGGCTGTGTGTTTCTATCTGATAGACTGGTGAGCTGTCCGGGGTGTACCCTGCCTGGTAACCTATCACTTCAGGGTTATTTCCCGGCCCTGCTGCAACCAGGATAAAGATAGGAGGATGGTAGTTGTTGTAGACCCCTTCAATTTTTATGGTAACCAGGATCTAGACTTGATACTGAGACAAAAACGGTGCCGACTTTAGGATTAGTGAATGTCCACAACAATTCACCCAGCCTGTAGAAGAAGGGTGGAGGTTTTGTCTTGCTTTGTTTTGTGTTTGCAGGAGCAGAAGGATGACAGAGACTAAAGGGGGAGGCTGTAGCTTCACATGAGTGTGAGCTGCAGACTGAACCCTTTGGTTGCTAATGTTGAGTCACTGATGTTTGCATTAAGAAAATTGTGTTTTATTAGCTGTGTTTTAATTAAGGTATCACATTATATTGTTGGGAATGTTAAATGCTAAAGTGAAGAAAAGCTTTGATTTCACTCATGACTGAACATGTTATTATTAACCATAGCAGGCCACTGTAAAGAGTCAATTAACTGTTATAGAGGGAAAAAAGGCCAAAAACTCTGTTAATACCTATGAATAACAGGCAATGATAGACTTGTCACATTCAAAATAGAGATATGTAATAACAAACACGAGTCCGTGTCATTTAGGTTCTCCATTGAAATAGTCAATCATTTAGAAAAGTAGAATATATATATATGTCTCTCTGATTGTTCACAGCTGAACGGTCTCTCTCCAGTGTGGATAACCTGATGCTGTTTTAGTGAAGCCTTCAGAGTAAACTCCATCCCACACTCGTCACAGGTGTGTTTTTTCTCTCCCTTTCTTCTGTGAGGTTTGTCGGCCTCCTGAGAGCGCTGACTTCTGGCTCCATGTTGGTCCTGCAGTGACAGAGATACAAACAGAGGCAGTGAGTGAAATGCAGTCGTGGAACAAACTCAGCCTTCAAACTCCATTAACACTAGTTTTAAACCTGAAGGTGGAGCATGGCACCAAACACCTTAAAGGTCTCTTATCCCCACCTGCTGGTAGTTCTAACACATTACATCCAACCTGCTGTTAAAGATAATTCATGACTGTTCAAACACTAAACACACACACACACACACACACACACACACACACACACACACACACACACACACACACACATTATTTTATAATTTAGATTATTTTGTTGTTTCCTATTACATATTTCTATAATTTGTATAGATTTATACAGAATTATTCAGTGATAATAAATCCTATGTTTGTTTATTCTAAAGGAACCCCGTTAGCTTCCACAACAGATGTTGCTCGTCTTCCATCAAATACTCACATAAAATATTACACAATAAAGTGGATTCAAGATATCCACATAATTGCACTCTTACATCCACAGTGAGGTTTCACAATTGTTCAAATATAATGGTACAATCAGAGGCACCAATCAGAGCACTGGTAACACTAACCCACCAATCTGATTGGTTAGGGGTGTGACCGGCTAGGGGGTGGAGGGAGTGTCCGAAGGGTATATATACACTGCACTTCGCCTACTCCTTCATTGAAGAATCTTCATTGAAGAATCCTCTCCAAGGAAAGAAAATTCATCGCCCTGCCCTGAAGAATCCTCTGGTGTACGGACCTCCTCTCCAAGGAAAGAAAATGCAGAGGAGACTCACCACTCAGCAGGCCTTGGAAATGATCCTGAGGGAAGTCGACCCTTGTGACTCGGATGGAGAAGACCTAGCAGTTCAGCCGGATTCGGACTCAGAGCTGTCTGATCAGTCTTCCGGTTAGTTTCATTTCATGTTATTTCCTTTTTCATTTCAAACAAGTAAGTGGATGTAGTTAGTAAGTAAGATATTTCAGACATTATTCTGATACAGAGGAGGAGATACTGGAATTATAATTAGTATCTATGCATGCATTTGTGATTTTGTTTGACCTTCCCATTTTGCTCACAATTTGAATTTGTTCACACTGCAGATGAGGAGACTGCTTCTCCACCGAAAAAGAGACCTTGTTTGGGGACTGAGACAGCGAAAGATGGCACAGTGTGGCGTGAAGAACATGTGGGGACCCGTCTCCCTTTCACCCCAATAGAAGCGTACGCTGCAGATGGAGAGCCAACGGCTAAGGCCAGGAGAAGTATCTCAAGTCGCCTTCAGAGCTTCCTGTGTTTCGTCACTCTTGACATGCTTCGTAGCATTCAAGAATGGACTATTCAACATGCACAGCAAACGGAGGATGTTCATTGGTTCATGGACCTCCCTGAACTAATGGCATTTATTGCAATTGTGATCTTGTGGGGGGTTTGCAGGCTTCCATCTCTAAATGACTGCTGGTCAGCAAACCTGGGAAACCCACAGATAATTGGAACTATGGCACGAAACCGCTTCCAAGACATCATGCAACACCTACGCTTTGATGACAAGTTCACCCGCTGTGATCGAGCAAAGACTGACAAGTTTGCTGCAATTTCCAGTGTGTGGGGATCATTTGTCACCAACTGCATTACGTGCTACAACCCTGGTCTACATATCACCGTTGATGAACAGCTTTTCCCATCAAAGACTCAGTGCTGTTTCCTGCAGTATATTGCAAGTAAACCGGACAAGTTTGGGATCAAGTTTTGGGTGGCCTGCGACCTAAAATCCAAGTACATTTGCAATGTCTTCCCATATCTTGGCAAGGACCCCAGTCGTCCCACTGGGGAGAGACTTTCTGAAAATGTAGTGATGAGGCTGATGGAACCATTCCTAGACAAGGGCAGAAATGTTACCACGGACAATTTTTTCACATCGCTTTCACTTGCGCAAAAACTTCTTGGACGGAAAACCACCATCCTCGACACAGTCAACAAGATTCGCAGGGAAATTCCTCAATCCACTAGACAGACAGATTGCAATGAATTCACCACTCAGGTATGTTGCAGGTCTTTTGTGGTTCTATGTTTATGTGTTTCATTGTGTGTAAAAGGGCTATGGAAATAACAATTTATCTTATTTCTTAGGTGTTTTCAACCTCTGCTGCCACGCTGACGGCGTATGCGGCCAAACGGAAGAAGACAGTCTATATTCTTAGCAGCATGCACGGCGTGGTTCAGACTGATAACACTACCAAAAGGAAGCCAAACACTGTCACCCTTTACAACAAAACAAAGTGTGGCGTGGATGTGATGGACCAGATGGTTCGGGAGTACACTGTCCGCAAAGGAACACGGCGCTGGCCAGTCGCCGTGTTTTATAACATGATTGACATGGCAGCACTGAATGCACATGTGCTGTATCAAGCATGCACCGGGACGAAGGAAAGACGGGTGGACTTCCTGGTGGCGCTTGCAACAGAGTTGGCTCACTCTCATGTAGCTGCGAAGAAGGCAAGAAAAGATCAGTTGCTTCGGGCAGAACCCTCCACACCGAGCCCTGGAAAAAGGGCCACGTGTCAGGTCAAACACAGATGCAAAAAAAATCAGGCCACTGTGCGATGTGTTCACTGCTACAGGTACACATGTGGTAAATGCAGACGACAGATACCGTGGCAGTGCCAGGATTGTGAGTGATTGCTGACAATGTTGAATTATTTGTAAATATGTGTACAAATGGTTGGTTTTTTGTACTGTTTTTAACAATAAATCTCAGCAACAAAGGACATACACCCATGTGTGTTGATTTCTCCCCAAGATGGCAAACTGAAACACTCCAAGTTGGTGACTTTTGGAGATTTATTTCCCTGGATGATTGAGAATGCATCAAGATGAAACACAAAAGGAAGTTCACAGCTTTTAGCAGCTCCCCCACCCCCTCAATCACTCACCCCCACTCCCCTCCCTCCAGAATTCCTAGGTAACGACCTAATATACATATGAATGACTCCAGCATTTGACTGACTGCTCTCCGGCTTTTAAAGGTAGAAACGCAAAATGATGACTCCGCGGGGGTCTAAGGTAGAAAACCAAAATGACTGCTCTCCGGGGGTCTAAGTGTTAACCGAATGACTGACTTTCCTGTCTTTTTCTTTCGTTTCATTCCTCGCCTCAGCTCTCACACCAAAAGAAACCAATGATCATTTTATGACAGTTAAAAATAGAATAATGGTGCACACAAATTGCAACGTGATTGGAGAATAATGTGCTCAATTATTTGTGTGTGTGCGTTTTAAAATACATGAACACAAAAAGTGGGTAAGACATCTTTTCTGAGAGTGTATCTTTCAAAGGTCTCTAGAAAACATCAGTGGGTACTTCTAGTGTTGGGTGGTTATCCTTCAACTTGAGGGTATTAACTGTTAAACATTATGGTGTTAAGGTTAGGACAATGTGCTTGATTTTTTTTTTTTTTTGTGTCCCGTTTGGATCTATAGCATCAGAATTGTTGTCTTAAGGCCAAGAAAGATGCCAAGCGGATTTATTTTACCAAGTGGATCATCAGGACCTTGCCATATTGGTCCATTTGATTGACCTTTATTATAATTATGAATTTATTTTATTTTCAGTTGCTACAAACGGGACAGACATGACTGGGGGATAGGACAGGGAGAAAGAATGAAAGAAAGAGAGGGAGCGAAAGAAAACCAAAGGGGAGAAGAGACGGTGAGAAGGGGGGGAAGAAAGAAAAAAAAAACACCTGGGTCACCTGTATGGAGAAAAAAAACAGAAGAGAAAGCAAACAGCAAAGAGCAACATAATAAAAAACAGCACCATCACAATAAACTAGCTAGCAGTAGATATCAGTAGATACTAAATAATAAACGATATTGTGCAGCACGCAAGATAGACAGCGCACAATGTGCTTTGAGGCAGCAGCCAAGAAAGCTGTAGTCCGCGTCTGTGATCACCCGTGTGTACACCTGTGTGCATACCTGTGTGGATCAGCATGCTTGTATTCCAAAGGTTTCTCCATGTAACGATCTGCTAGAGGGTGTGGGGGGGCCACAGCCCCGTCCTCCAGGGCATGAAGCAGGTATGGAGGAGATCAAAACTCCAGACATCCAGAGGCCCCCAGAACACAAGAGACCAAGGAAGACCAACAGAGGGGCAGCCGCGCCACTGTCCCAGAAAGAGCTGAGGAGAGTCCCAGATGAGGGCTCACTCAGCAGCCGCGGAGCAGAAGCCAGGGGGGGTTGCAGTGACGCGCCCGTGAGCTCCGCCGGCAGCCAGCTGTGCCTGAGTGACCGAGCCCCAGGCCGAGACGCCGGGGGCACCCCACCTCCGAAGTGGCCCGAGCGAGCCCCAGGCTCCAGGCCCCGATAACCGGCCGCCAAGGAGTGAGCCGGTGTGTACCTGGACGCCCACCCCCGGACACAAAGAACCACCAACGCACCGACACCTGAGGGAGTCCGCCACTGGCAGGGGAAGTGGTGGTAGGGAATTCTCAATGGTGCTTGGTGCCATACCCTCAGGGACTTTAATGTTATATAAAAACACTGACAGCTCAATATCTGCCTCAGTCACTCTCCCTGATCCAGCTGAGTCAGCAGTGGGAAAAATCTGCTTTTCACAGGAACTTGGTAACAGCAATAAGAGAATACGTAGTTTATTCCAAGAAGATATCATGTCTCTCCCATATATAGAATATCTTACTGGAACCGACATGTTCCAGATATCACCTGGAAGACAGTCTGGATGATCCCATAAATATCTAGTTGTGAACAAGGTGAAGGAAATCTCATATAAAATTCTTCATAAATGTGACCCAGCCAGTCACTATATGGTAACATTTAAAAGAGACATAAATACTAATTGAACTTTCTGTGGGGATCATCCAGAAACTGTGGCACATCTCTTTTGGTTCCTCTACACAGAGATTCTGGAAGAATTTAGCAGTTTTGTTATTGTCTATATTTTAAGGGAGTTTTCTTTACGATGGAAAATGTTTTATTCTGTTTCTTTAAGTTCCCCAGGAAGAATGATAAATGTTTTTTTATAAAAAATTTGTTAATACTTTTAGCTAGTTTATATCCATAAATGTAAGTTTATTAATAAAACACCATATTTCTGCCTTTTTATAAGGATATGAATTGTACATACAATCAATTTCAGACTCAACCAACAAAAAGCCTCTCAGAACAATATTTATATGTAGATTTTTTTCGCCTCCTCATATCATCATTTTTTTACTCCTGGTTCTGTATGTTCATGTTCTGTTCTTTTGTAAACTTCATCTGTTTGTATGTTGTATACTCATTGTGTTTCAATAAAGTTCGATTTAAAAAAAGGTACGTTCTAAAGGAAGCTTCAGACGTCACTGATCACGTGACTCTGGCCAAACGAATCAAGCCTCGACACGGTGCTTCTGAAGCAGCGCGTTGATCTTTCTGACACACGCACCGGAGCGTCAGCTTCAAGCGGACCATCACTACGTCTCACATCTAAAGGTGTCAAGGTAACTTTGAACTGAGTTCAGTCAATCTGGAGTTTTTCCAAGTTTTCTGTTGCTCTCTGTGAGAGAAGAGCGTTAAAGGCGGGGCTCTCCAGAGTCCAGCAAAACAGGAAACCACAGCTGGGTGTGTGTAAGTGTGCAAACCAATAGAATGCATCGTGGTGGGGGGGCATCACGGGCAAGAAAAAAATAAAAGAATCGGTCGTACCCATGCTTCCCCGACGTCATGCCAGCGCATATTGGGAAATTCGTAGGCACCGATCGGTTTTCTATCAGCCATTTGCTGGGAGTAAGGGCGCCCTCCGTTTGCGAGGTGCGCCTGCTGCTGGCGGCACAGGGAGGAGAGGGCGGGGCGGCGGGGAGTCTCTGGCTGGCTGGAGCGGCATCTAATAACCAACTCGCAAAACAAAATAAAAACAACAAACAGATATTATGATACAGACTTATAATCTGCACCCATGTTTTTTCTACATTCTATAAAGTGAGCGCGAGAGCCCTCGGTGCGCCTGCGCGCTGCTGAAGTCAAAGTAAACTTTATTGTCATCTCCGCTACAGACAGTCCAGCATATAGAGACGAGACGACGAGGCTGCAGTTACAGCGGTGCAAGTAAACAAACAATAAATATAAGAAGAGTAAGAAAATAAATCTACACTTTAGGACTCGGGGTAAAGGATCAATAACAATTTAAATTTATAATTTACAGTTTGATGATTTAAAGTCTCACACAACCCGTCAAAAGGGGCGGGGCCGGCTGCTTCCAAGTAGAGCACATTTCATTTATAATGATGTAAATCCAAGCCCATCATGGATTCACGATCTGAATCCTGGGTTGTGTGAAATCCCAGAAATCAACCTTAGACAAAGTGAATCTGTGAACTAAGGTGTAGGTCTGTTAGGTTAATTGTGCTGATCCTCGGGTTGGGGGATTTGTGTTTGTACTGGAGCGCAAAATTCAAACCAATGGAAGATGGACAACAAAAGTTCAAAGCCATCAGGTGCTCAGTTTATGTATTTATTTTTGGCCTGCATCAGTAAGAAATGCCAAATTATATACACAAAGTTACAGGAATCACCACTCCTGTTATTCATGATGATTTCAGTAACATCACATAATAACATGTAACATCCTGTAAGCACAGTCTGCCTGTGTCTTTTCTCTGCAAATGAACATTTTCAGCCAATATAGGTAATACATCAACATGGCTGCCGTGGCTAAGTTAGGAATATTTATAATGTCATTTCAAAACTTGCATATGATCTGCAATTTGTAGCAGATCTACTGACTGTCACAGCAGCTGGAGCAGTCTCAAATGCAGGTCAGTCCACTGCTGCCCCCTGTGGCCAAGTGCCATAGCTACTGCTGGATGAACTCGTGACACATCTGCACCTGTTTCTATGAACACATTGAGTCTGAGTGGCTGCACTTACACTGGTGCATTCAACATATTGAAAGATGGCAGCAATGTGGATTGTCAAGACTCAAACCAACCATTGAGCAAAGACAGCAGGATCACTTGTTTCTGTTTGTTATACAGCCAGATTTACTCGTGACACACATGTGCAGCTGCTTTATCACCTATTCTGAATTTGTTTCAAGCACAATACATTTGTTACACATGTTGGGATATTGTGTTTGTTTTAAATGTTATATACCTGTGTGGTATGTGACTTGTGTTGCCATGACGCCAGGTCTCTCTTGGAAATGAGATTTTTAATCTCAATGAGATTTTTTTTTACCTGGATAAATAAAGGACTAATTTGTAACTTTCAGTGTTTTCCGGTCTTCCAAAAGAAAAAAAACCTTCAACTACATGATATGCAGTTGTGTATTTGTTTTCACCTTATCATACACTTGAAGTTTTACAAATCCCCACTTCTTTAGTGAATATCATTTCAGTCTCAGACAACCTCGTTTCTCTTACAGAGGTTGAATGCACCTTCTGCGGATGGCGGTACCACACAGTGTGCGTGGACTTCCCCTGCACAGAAGGCAACTACAAATGCTGTGAATGCTAAATAAACAGAAACAAATGATCCCTGTTGTCTTTGCTTGATGATTGGTTTGAGTCTTGACAATCCACATTGCTGGCGTTGCATCTTTCAATGCCAGCAATGGCAGGTATCAGTGCTCAAAGCTTTTGTGTTTGTTTCCAACAAGTTGCCCACCTCGGGAAACAAAAATGTGTTCTTTTACTTGTCAGATGAACATATGAGACACTTTGACTCTTCAGTGCAGTGTGGAGCCTAACAAAGATCTGTTTTGTGTCCCAGCTGATCAGCAGGAGGAGGAGAGTCTGACGGAGCAGCAGAGGAACATTTTCAGCTACTTGGACTCAGCTCAGCCACTACAGAGGAAACAATGAGCTCAACACAGAAGGTGACAGACAGAGCAGGACCATATGACCAAAGATATTTATCACCATATACATCTGAACATTTGCCATAACGATGTAGCTGACGATAGAATTGACAGCAGACAAAATACTTTACAGCTGCACAACTTTATTAAAAAGCCATCAATGTATTTTCACTGAAACAAGCAGCTGTTGTTTATGTGCATTAAAGTTATATAAAAATGTAACAGTGCAAATGCAAATTCCTCGCTGACAGTTTAACCAAAAGGCGTTTCCAGTGGAAACTGGCCGACACATCCTGAGCATAACCATGTATAACATCCACTAAACTTCAGAAGAGGTTATACAGTCGTGGCCAAAAGGTTTGAGAATTGCATAAATATTGGAACCTGGAGAAGTTGCTGCTTAAGTTTTTATAATAGCATTTTGCCTGCACTCCAGAATGTTATGAGGAGTGATCAGATGAACTGCATCGTCCTTCTTTGCCATGAAAACGAACTTAATCCCCAAAAAGCCTTACCACTGCATTTCATTGCTGTCATCAAAGGACCTGCTGAGACCATTTCAGTGATCGTCTTCTTAACTCAGGTGAGAATGTTGGCGAGCACGAGGCTGGAGATCATCATGGCTGTATCCCGATTCAGGTTCTGCAGCTTTAAAGTCCTCAAGGGCCGCGTACTCAAAGGCCGCTAAGGCCGAAGTGCGAGGCTCGTAGGCTCGTGAAATGGGACGTCTAGCCTCCGTCGCGCTGCCCAGGTTGCCTAGCAACCATGATACTAACAGCTGGAAACGTTTCATACAGCTTTGTTTGACAGAAATGAAGGAGAACATATTTAGTTCATTTGTTTCTACATGAGCTCTGTGTGATTTGATGAGTATCTGAGGCTGAGACCACAGGACTGTGAAACATGATTGTTGGGCTTCATTTCTGTGCTGAACAGTCGTTTAAGATTAGCTGTAAATAACAATTAGCTGATGTTGTTCATGAGACTAAAGTCATCTCACTGTGGTAATGTAAATATAATATGGCCAATATTATAGTTATTATATTAATCACTTCACTCACAGACAAGTATCTGTGACAGTGTGTATACAGATGTGTTATACATAAGAGACAAATATTGTTCATTTAATATGTTGTCATTACTAAATTTGGCTCAATGCTTACATATATGTGTAAAAAGCAAATGTAGGAGCTGTGATAACTGTGTCTGATAGAATGAAGAGTAGACTGATATATGAAATATTCCTTTATTGGGTGAGAAAATCAGACCATGTCATAACTGCTGTAAGTCACACAGAATAGACATCAGAGCCTTAAACAGGCTGACGTCTGCTAAATGGGTCAAACTGGGCAGAAAGTCTACAAACACATAACATCCTTATAGAATATGATGTAACACTATAGACCAACTTAGCTCAGAATATATAAAGCATATAAACAGTTACAGCAACATGATGCAACAAACACAGCAGCTACTGATCCAAAATCCTCAAAGCTTCATAGAACTGAAACCAACATTTATTTTAGTTCCATTCTGCTGCTGATACAGACTTTAGGTTTCTGAACATTAAACTTGTTGCTGCCTTTCATAGTGTGTAACTTGAAGGCCCTGAGTACTCTGAGTACTTTCTCCCACACTGGAAACACTGGGATGATCACATTATTTGAACATTACCTAATAAGACTGATTCAGCACAGACAGTTATGTTAAACTTTCCTAGCAGTCCTTCACAAACAGGGAGCAGTCTGTCTATTCTCTCCATCTGTCAGCTGCTGCTGGCTCTTCCTCCTCCTCTTCCTCACACACTGCTGAGTTTGTCCTGGTGGATCATCAGGGCTGCAAAGCCTCACAGATGATGTGCAGCAGTGGGTCCCTCAGTCTGTCCTCACTCTGGACACTTGCAGGTGTCACACATGGAAATCAAATGTGTGATAAGCTGCAGGATTCAAACACAAGTGTAACTTATAAACACACGTTCATACTTTTATTCCACAATCAGAGAGAAAGAAACAGAGAGAGAGTGCAGGACAGACAGACAGGTGACAGTCTCAGGTGTACACACTGCTACACAACAGCACAGAGAAGCAGGATTTAGTGTTTGTGTTATTACGAGTGTAAACAAGAAGAGTTCCAGATGGTGCAGTGGACACTGTTAAGGTTCAAAATTGAGGAGGGAGAGTACAAACCACTCTTGGACCAAGAGCTTCTGGACCAAGAGTGGTTTGTACTCTCCCTCCTCAATTTTGAACCTTAACATTTGGGGGCTTCGTCCGGTGGTTGAGGAGGGAGAATTGGAGGTTTAGATGGAGAAATTTGGTGGTCTCTGAGGTGGTCTGACGGGCAGACATGAATTCCAGTGGTCGAAGTGAGTGGGCATAAGCCGGCTTATCCAAAAGGTAAGGCACTACCTGTTGAATTATTTCCAAAGTGTGCCAAATTGGATATGATAAAATTTAAGTCTACTCACTGAAGTTACTGGTGGATGTCTGTTTTGATTTTGATGAAAATTTCATGAGTTGAAGCAGTTAGAGTTCTGCTAAGAAGAAATGAAAGCAGTAAAGTCTGCTAAAGCAGTTTGAGTCTGCCAGGAAAAGTTTAAATACTGGGTTGAAGTCCCAAAGAAATTGAGTTAGAGTCTCAAGTAGTTTGGTAGGGAATTGGTTACTTTGTTGGTTAGAGTCCAAATTTGGTTATGAGAGTGGACCTGAGCGGTCATTTTGTGAGTTGGAGTCTCCATTGACCACTAGGTTGCACCTGCCTCAGTCATACACTTTGTTGGGTGTTGATTGTTGTTTCAAAGTATTATAAATTATTCTAGAACGGCAGTTCGAGTCTGCTAGGAAGCGCAGAGCCCGGAGGTTACGCTCCCTCCTTGTCGTGGACGCGCGACATTGACCTGTCGGCGAACAGGGTTAGTTCAGTTTGGCTTAACTGTGGGGTACAGGGCATCCTGGAATGAAGCTAGGAGTTAGAGTCTCCTTACCGTTTGGAACGGTACCTGCGCTTTTTTGGACAGGAGAAGTTGGACTTCGGGCGTGTAACTTTAACCTAATACTTCAGCGTAAGCCTTGGCTGGGAAATGCCAAAAATAGAGCTTCAGGCAAAGTTTGGGTTGGTTGACGCTTTTAAATTGTGTTAGGGACTTTAGAGATGAGGCCAGAAACAGTTAAAGTCTTGATACTGGTTAATTGGTCGCAAAAAACTCAGGGAGTTCATCCGCTGGGCGGTTATTTTAAATTTGTCGAAATTGGGTAGGCGCTAAAGCTGACAGATCTGACAGTGGTTGTAAATATAAGACGTCGTTGTAATATAGAATAAGAAAATTTGGTGTGAGAGATCTCTGTGTGTCGAGTCAGTAATGCACTGACTGCCTGCTGCTATTTTTAGATGTGTGTGTGTGAGTGTGAAAATGCAAGGCAAGGCAAGGCAAGGCAAGTTTATTTGTATAGCACAATTCAACAACAAGGTGATTCAAAGTGCTTTACAGAGACATTAGAAACAAGAACAAATAAAAAGCATGATTTAAAATTGATTAAAACAAGCAAATAAACTAACTAACTAATTAACAAACAAACAAACAAACAATCAAAACAGTATATAAAATCAAAACAGATAAAATCAGAACATGCTTACTAATGCAAATGAGTAAGCAGTGAACTGTTTAAGCCACAGTTGGTTTTACAAATACTGCTGCAAACATTGTTGAGTGTGTGTTTAAAATGCCATTTATGTTTATTAGAGGACTACTGGCTGTCTGCGTACAGAGTGTCTTCCCACACGTGTGTTCATTAAAATCATTGTTGGACCAAGATCCTCTGGACCATGAGTGGTTTGTACTCTCCCTCCTCAATTTTGAACCTTAACATTTGCATCTGCGTCATTCCACAACACATGTGTGACTGCTGTGATTAAAGCATCTTTCTTTCAGCTTAACGAGTGAACCGTCAGCTCGTTCAAACACACGTTAAAGTCCGTTTGGCTCGACACCACCGAACAGAGGCAGCAATATAACACAGCTAACATTAACAGTGCAGTGAATCCTGCTTGTGCCGTGATGTTCAGGACTGCAAACCGAGCAGCATCACTGACTTTCAGCTTGTTGTGTTTGTGGATATATGACTGACTTTAATTATCCACAAAATCATCACATTCTCTGTCAGATTAAGGTCGACTATTGAACGGCGTATATTTAAAAGGCTTTAAAACCAAGTTAACGCTGAAAGTACAAACATCACTAATGTCACATAACTCTGCCGACAAGGCATAGCTATGGCTATGAAATGCTCTTTGTGTATCACTTCTTCATTATGAAAGATGTCATTAATGCACTAGTAATGTCTCATCTGGAGTATTGTTCAATCATTTGGTCAGCAGCTAATAAGACAGATCTTAACAGACTTCAGTTAGTCCAGAATAAGGCGTCCAGATTAGTGTGAAGATGTTCATACTATACTAATATTGATAAAATGCATAATAACCTTTCTTGGCTTCCTGTACAGGCTAAAATATTCTATGGCTTACTTGTAGTTCTAAAGAAAGCAATTCTGTTAAACACACCACATTTATTCTGCTCAGCTGCAGTATCCAGATGAAATACATCATCATATTACACAGTTTTCAACAAGCTGCAATTTAGTAAATGCTCGAGTTAAAAGTAACGTTTTGTAAAACTGTTACATTTAGAGCAACTTTTAAGTGGAATAAGTTGCCTTAAAAAATTAGAGAATTATTCAAAACTTCAATGAACACTTAAAAGCCGATTTACAGAGCTTTTAGTTGTTGTAAATATTGTAAGACATGATTTGTTTTTGAAATTTGTGTAATGTGCCTCAATGTTATTGATATTATTATTATTGATTGCTTATATTTGAACAATTGTGAAACCTCACTGTGGATGTAAGAGTGCAATTATGTGGATATCTTGAATCCACTTTATTGTGTAATATTTTATGTGAGTATTTGACGGAAGACGAGCAACATCTGTTGTGGAAGCTAACGGGGTTCCTTTAGAATAAACAAACATAGGATTTATTATCACTGAATAATTCTGTATAAATCTATACAAATTATAGAAATATGTAATAGGAAACAACAAAATAATCTAAATTATAAAATAATGTGTGTGTGTGTGTGTGTGTGTGTGTGTGTGTGTGTGTGTGTGTGTGTGTGTGTGTGTGTGTGTGTGCATGATTTTAGTGTTTGAACAGTCATGAATTATCTCTAACAGCAGGTTGGATGTAATGTGTTAGAACTACCAGCAGGTGGGGATAAGAGACCTTTAAGGTGTTTGGTGCCACGCTCCACCTTCAGGTTTAAAACTAGTGTTAATGGAGTTTGAAGGCTGAGTTTGTTCCACGACTGCATTTCACTCACTGCCTCTGTTTGTATCTCTGTCACTGCAGGACCAACATGGAGCCAGAAGTCAGCGCTCTCAGGAGGCCGACAAACCTCACAGAAGAAAGGGAGAGAAAAAACACACCTGTGACGAGTGTGGGAAGGGTTTTACTGTGAGGGCTAAACTAAAACAGCATCAGGTCATCCACACTGGAGAGAGACCGTTCAGCTGTGAACAGTGTGGAAAGTCTTTTTCCTGGATGCGTTCCCTAAAAACACACCAACTCATCCACAGTGGAGTTAAAGCGTACAGCTGTGATCAGTGTGGCAGAGCTTTTACTCACAGTAGCAACTTACAGAGTCATCTAGGTACCCACTCTGGAATTAAGGCATACAGCTGTGACGAGTGTGGGAAGGGTTTTACTGAGAAGGCTAAACTAAAACAGCATCAGGTCATCCACACTGGAGAGAGACCGTTCAGCTGTGACTTGTGTGGAAAGTCTTTTTCCAGGAAGGGTTACCTAAAAAAACACCAACTCATCCACAGTGGAGTTAAAGCGTACAGCTGTGATCAGTGTGGCAGAGCATTTACTCAAAGTAGCAGCTTACAGAAGCATCTAGTTACCCACTCTGGAATTAAGGCATACAGCTGTGACATCTGTGGAAAAACTTTCAGCCTGAGAGAGAGCCGAAATAAACACCTACGCATTCACACCAGACATGATGTGTACTGCTGTGAACAGTGTGGCAAATACTTTACAACAGACGCACAGTTACAACGACACATGTTTACCCACACTGAGGAGAGACCTTATCAATGTGACCTGTGTGAGAAGACTTTTAAATCTCCACATGACCTGAGACAACACCAACAGATCCACACCAGAAAGAGACTCTACAAGTGCAGCTACTGTGAGGTATGTATTTATATTGTTATCTTGTCATTTTAGCCTGACTGTTTGGAACAACTCTGCTCATTAAACTGTGTTAGCATGTTAGCAATTCTACTGCATGGAAAAGCAGCTCTGAGTGATTATTCAGATTTTCCTTTCAGTTATGATTTTAGTATTACTGTAGTATTATGGTGGTAGTATTGTAGTTATTGCAGCCCAGTAAACTGAGTGTGTTAACTGAAACAGTCAAATGTAGTTGGACGTCTGCAGAGATGCTCTTTATTTCAGGCGACGTTCAGGATACAAATGTTGAAGGACTGACTTACACTGTCTTTGTGTCTTTGTTTAGAAGCAGAGCGACACAGATGGATCCAGTTCTCAACCCTGTCATCACTGTGGTGGTGGGAAAGACTTTCTTTGTGACCTCTGTGGAAAAACCTTCAGTCAGCAAAATACCCTAAAAGTACATCAACATAGACACACTGGAGACAAACTGAAATACTGCAAAGAATGTGGGAGAAGCTTCACCACATCAAGTGATTTAAAACGACATGAACTGATTCACAGTGGGGTTAAAAAGCACCTCTGTGATCAGTGTGGGTCATCCTTCACCACTGAAGGTCAGCTTAAATCACACAAACGAGTCCACACAGGAGAGAAACCACACAAGTGCAGACACTGTGAGAGAAGCTTCTCACATTCAGGTAATCGTAACATTCATGAACGTACACACATGGAAGGAAACTACAGCTGTGACCAGTGTGACAAGAGCTTCAGGAATCTCAGTTCATACTCTGCACACAAACAATCCCACGTTACTAATAAACTGTTTCACTGTTACCAATGTGCCCAAACATTCACCTCATTGTCTGCTCTGTGCAAACATCAGCGCGATCACTCAGGGCTGAAATCACTCCCATCACTGGATCACAGTGAATCTGAAGACACAGAAAGATCCTCTGGTTTCTGTGTCAGACTCAAAAAGCTTGAGATCAGGCTCCACAGAGTTCAGATAGAATCATTTAAACTTGTGTTGAACTGAACTGGTTGCTGGGCTGAACTTCTACATAATACAGATCTACATGGGATCTTCTTTTCTGTTGTTTTACTGAGTCAGTTTTGTCCTTTTTTCTCTGTCCTGGTTTTGCTCGTCTGTAAATGATTGAAACTCAGTCAAATAGTTCATTGTTCTCCAGCAAAACGTTTTGGAAACTCATGTTTAACCTTTGAAACTCTGACATGTTTTAGCACACAAGGCTTCATCGGGGACTTCACTCATGATTGGACCATGAGAACAAAGGATTTTAGTTCTTTCAAAGAGAGTCTTGGAGATGTTTGATGTTTCTGTTTTTCTGAAACCACCTGAAAGAAAAACTATTTTTCTTGCTTTATGTAGTGTGGAAGTTTTTAATGTTTCTTCATCTGTGATGTTCTTGAATGTGTTCACGTGAAGATGGTACAAATAAACTGTCCTTTCAGCTTTAGCTCCTAATTTATTCATTATTTATGGATGTAGCACAGCAGCCGTCTCTTGATTAACACATGGAGGGCTCGGGATCTGATGGTGTCGTCTCCCTAATTTGCCCACTCAGTAAATCTCACTCATGGCCAAGAAATTGAAATAAACCTTGTTTCCCTGCTGGATAGTGATCCACTGTAACTCTGCTCCTCCTTCCTGTTTAGGATTTCTGTGGCTGAAGTAAAATTCCCTCCATCCATCACTTATCCCAGCTAACCCAAAGTGAAATAAAGTTTTGCTGGTCTTAAAAAAGCATTACAATAATGGGCATTACCAATGCAAACTGAATGATACAGAAGATGAAAGAAGAGACTTTGATCAGTTAATAAAGCTCATGATCTGGATTCATTGTGGCTGCTACACAGATACTTCTGGGTCACTTCTCTCAGTTAGGAACCTTCCTCACCAAACTGACTGTTGGACCACACCCCTGGTTTCATGAGAAATTGTTTCAGCCATGATTTCTCTTCCTGTATTTCAGAGTAAAGACTGAAGTGACAAATGGAAGCATGTTTAAAAAACACAATGTGAGAGAGACGTTGAGGTCCTTAGAAGTTACCCTGGGTTTTTCTGTCACCCTGCTAGATGTTACACACCTTGTTATTGGACTGGTTTCTACTGCTGGACTACTCCTGCGGAGAGTAACAATACTCTTACTAATTAGCTCCCTTTCACACCTTTGGGGATATTTATTTTTGTGTTTGCAGCGCTGTGAGCCAGAACAGCGAGAGAAAAATCTGCAGCAGCGACGAGCCGAATGCTTACGTGAATCGCAGCAGCTGCTCATGTGCTACGCTGAATTAGAGGATATCTTTGCTCTGGATTTCTATTTCTACTTTTTCATTTCTATATGATTCTTCTTGCATCTAAACAAAGATGATTCAATTTGCTAAATGTTGATGGCTCTTCGTGCTCAGGTGTAAATGAGACGTAATATTTGCTCTTGGTTTGGTTCTCCTGTACAGAACCTTGCAGTACAACAGAAACCTAAAAACATTATTTGTAGTTGTTATTCTTAGTTGTTCTGCTGCCTAAATACCACAGGGTCTGATTATGAAGTTATTGAGCTGCACATACGTTACGACCTGCTTAAGTTCGAGGTCACAGCGTCTGTAGAGCAGCTGGAACATAATGAAGTCTACAAGGTTAAAGTTTTCTCTTCAGTTATTGTTCTTTCTGCTGCTTGGTTTGATGGATCTGAGAGCTTTTGTTTTTATTATTGTTATTATAATTATCATGAATATTTTACTCTCTAGAAGCTTTAAAATAGTGTTTGTGTTTGAAAAAATTGATTTAAGAATTGAACAGAAACATCTGTCCTTCTGAAAATGGCCCAAAGGCACGGAGACAAAGTCAAAGGATGCAACCTGTAACTTTCTCTTCCTTCATGTCAGGACCATCATCCATGATTTATATAAAATGCATATAGCAACAGTAGCACTTTAGTTTGGACTTTATGATTTCTGTAACTGGAAAATATTATTTTGTTTAAAGACAGAAGTGACCGCATAGTTGCAACATCAAAGGGAAATATGAATTAATTAGCATCAAGTATATTTGTTGCTTAAGCGTTTGCACTATAACTTAAGTAGGATTATAACTTTTAAGGAAGGAAAGATTTCAGATATTTAGTTCACTGCTTCAGTTATTTTATATGAAATTAAAACATTTACGTTGGTCAAATATGATGCTCTAAATCAAATAAAAGTTTGAAAATAAATGATGTATTTTTAAATGCTGCAACAAATGTTCACAAAAAGTAACTATAATTAAAACCAGTTAAACAAAATCAAATGTTTGAATCATGCTTAACCAAATGCCAGGCTGCAGAGCTGAACCTAAAGTATACGTAGAAAGATTTCAACATCTGAGCAGTTTTTAATGTTTTTATCACATATAAATGTCACAGCAGTGGGTCCTGGCCCAATGCTTTGTGTTTTTGCTTTTCTTTGACTCTTGTTTTTCTTGCTTTTTGTTCTTCTTATTTATCAGGCTCTCAGTAATCTTAGTTCTCCCTCCCTCAGTGTTCATTTCAGCCTGTGTTTAGTTTCTGTTCCCGTGTCCCACGTTTCATCGTTTCATGTCGAGTCAGCCCTGTCTCTCTGTTTCCTGTGTCTCCCCAGTCAGCCCCGCCTCCCTCGGGCACTCATGTGTGATACAGAGTAATAAACCTGACTACATTTGCTACACTCTCTTTATTACCTGTGACTTTAAAATTCATACACTAATTATGTCTGCCCATCTCTCTAATGTGAAGGTCAAAGGTCAACATCCCAGTGACATAAGAATAATCCCAAAGGGGCAAAGGCAGCGGTTAATTTAGCATAATTAGCATTAAGGGTACAGCAAGGATATACTTTTACTTATTGTGGCAGGGGTGTGGTCTCTGGCCTGCTGCAGTGGAGGCTGGTGGCGGGACGTTGGACGGCACAGGTGAGGGTGATGGAGCTCATGACTCTCCCCTTTATAGTGACGGAGGAGACTGGCGTGGGGGAAGCGTGTAGTGGAGGAAGCCGAGGAGAGAGCTGGTTTCTGGCTACAAAGACGGCGTCAAACCAGAAAAGATTGCTCGTGGTCCAATAATGTGTCAATCACCTGTGAATCAAACTGTGTGTGGGTCAGTTTATGTCACAGTGTTGTTTAGTATATCTTCACTTGTCTCACTCTCCTTCTGTTCTGTCCATCAGGACGATCCTCAGCGCTTACACAGATCCTCCATCGATGTTTTGGATCCAATCAGTGATCAGTTCTACGAGGAGGCCTGGATGTTCACCAGCGCTCGCTACACCTCCATCTACCCGAAGGTGAGTGTACTCCTTTGTACTCAGATTAACATTTTATTTCTTAAAATACATTTTCATATATGAGCTTTCTATTATTTCATGGGCCATTTAATCAATATTAAAATTACAAGCATATCAACAAAGGTGAAGCTGGTTTGTTCCACTTGCTGTCACACAGTCATGGAGGAATACATCCATCCATCCATCCATCCATCCATCCATCCATCTTCATCCGCTTTATCCGAGGCCGGGTCGCGGGGGCAGCAGCCTAAGCAAAGAGGCCCAGACCTCCCTCTCCCCAGCCACCTCCTCCAGCTTGGAGATATAATCTCTCCAGCGTGTCCTGGGTCTGCCCCGGGGCCTCCTCCCGGTGGGACATGCCTGGAACACCTCACCCAGGAGGCGCCCAGGGGGCATCCTTGTCAGAGGCCCGAACCACCTCAGCTGGCTCCTTTCGATGTGGAGCAGCAGATGCTCTACTCTGAGCCCCTCCCGGATGGCCGAACTTCTCACCCTATCTCTAATGGAGGAATACAATAAATACATAATCAGTCATAGATCCTGAACAATGACATTAAAAGAAAGTCTGTGGCTCTAAAGACTAAACAGTATAAAGACATGCTCCAAGCTGCTGTTTCTCTCCTAAATGGCCTGCATTTGTATAGCGCTTTTCTAGTCCATAGGACCCCAAAGCGCTTTACACTACATTCAGTCATCCACCCATTCACACACACATTCACACACACATTCATACACTGGCGATAGCAAGCTACATTGTAGCCACAGCTGCCCTGGGGCACACTGACAGAGGCGAGGCTGCCGGACACAGGCGCCACCGGGACCTCTCTCCTACTCCTCTAGGTTTTCCACTGTCGGCCATCCAGCGATGCTGGAGGGCTACCTGGCCAATGCTGGCCTACACAAAGAGGTCCCGGCTCGGAGGAGCTGAAGAAGATCCTTGCCTTCCTCATCAGTTTCCTCTTCAGTTCCTATCCCAACAAAACCTTCTTGCACCTATTAGCTCCAAAGAGGCTATGGTGCCCGTGGAGGTCTGGACCTGAGGCCTGTGCTCATCACGTGGATAGAAAACACTCTGACACCATTCTGGAGGTCTGATGGGACTCTGACCAAAACACAGATGAAATAAAACTTGTGGCTGGAGCTTTTAAAATTACTTTTTCACCTCATAGATTAATGCTCATGATTGCATGTTAGCAAGACAGCATCTCCCCAAGGTGAAACTCTCAGGAGACATTTACTCTTAAACTGTAATCTGGTTGAGACTACTTGAGGAGATCTTAGTAGCGAGTATGTGGATTTAGTCTCTTCACCAACAGCAGACAGACCCATGCCAAGAAAGCAGACATGTTCTCAAAGAAAGCCGAGAGCAGAGATTGGAAAAAGCTAAAAAGAAAAAGCTGCAGCTTCAGACGACTATCTGCCTGTAAGGCTGAAAAAGTCCAGTTACGCTCTAATTTGGAAAAGCTCCCAGTTTTGGTGACCTGGACTTTTATTTGCCCTCTTCTGCTACAGATGTTGACTGTGACCTCAGAGGCCAACTGGACCACACAGCTGCAGCAGGAGTGAGGGAGAGGAGTCTTCATCCAGCTTCAAAGAAAACATCCAGGTAAAGTGACGTGGATCAGCGGATAAAGCCGTCTCCACTTTCAAAGGAGATCCTCTGAGAGAGAGACTCTGAGCCGTTTTAGCCTCAAATTATAGGACTTTATAGTACAGCAACACTTTTAAAGGACAAAAATAACATAAACTGTGACTGTAATACAAACAAAGTATTGCATGTGTTTTTAAAAGTGTTCCTCCGATGGGCAGGATATCACTATTAGACTGTCCCACCAGCCAACTTCAACAAGAGACCACAGCAGCATTCAGTGATCAGCACAGATGTTCCTCTAACACTCAGCATCTGATCCCTGTTGGTCTGTGTGCTTCTGCTTTTGCTCAGTTAGAAACCCTGCAGCAACCCGACCCAAAACTGTGTCTTCTTGTTGGCCTCAACGTTGAAGTGTCAAACGTCCAACATCTGGAAAGGAAACCACGCCAGTGTACTGTGATGTTTCACCAACATGTGGCAGACGCTGGTCCTGCCTTTCATGCTGACATCAGCAGAGAGCCCCGCCTACCTCAAAGCCTCCCCTGTCATGTATTGATCAGGATGATTATGAAGATGAGCGAGTGCAAATAAGACTGTAAAAGTCCACGAGCAGAATGTTTGGATGCTTTCTAATGATTCATGAATATCATGAGAGTGTTTGTGTGTTTTGTCTTTTCTTTGCTGACGTTTCTTACTAACAAAGACAATTTACGCTCTGTGTGTGTTTTCATCCTTACCAGCCACACTCTGACTGCAATGAAGGAAACAAAGTGTAGAAATCGTCGACTCAGTGACTTCATAAAATATTGAAGTGGTTCAGGTAGAGCCAGTTTTTAAATGACCATGAACACTGAGCGTATTGTATCTGTACAGCATGTTTTTCTATTAGACAGATTTGTAACAGAGGCCTTGCTCTCAGTAAGTTTGAAATCCTTGTCTGATTTATTTTGTAATCTCTGATCTTTGTGTATCCTGCTCAGTTTGCATGCTGCCTGTAGGAGTTTCTGTCTTTGTATTTGAAGAGAATTCATTGAATATACTCAGCTGCTTCCCTTTGGTGCCTCACACATCACTGAAGTTTTTCAGTGTCCAGTTATTTGTTTTTAATAGCTGTTTGAATTCTCTGTATGTTTGACCCTGTAGACTGTTTAATGGACTGCTCGTCTTCCTGTTTGTAACCACTGCCTGTTTAGGACTAAAGATTTGGATTTTTGACTTTAACACAGCCTCTGCGTGTCGTCCCTTTGTGTCCTCGTCCTCTGTGAATGTGTCACAGATGTTTCCATGATAATAACACAGCTTTCCCACAGTGGCTTGCAGCAGCATTTATTCACAGCACATTTGAGAAAGGTTCAGATTAACTCGATGAGTTTATATTCAGAATGATTCTGACAGTGGGCCACTGTGAATTGTGATCTTTCATCAGGTCAATGTTTAAGTTCAGTATTTCAAAGCAGGAGCTATGAACAGTCATCGTGTTGGCATTATTGATTGCAGTTATGTTGATTGCAGTTATTTACATCAGACTTCTTCTCTGAGATAAGAGCACCATTTCTGGGAAAGATGACAGTATTTCCAGGCTGGATGCTGTTTGCAGGGAGAACTGAATGAAAGTCTCCTGCACCTCAGCGCTGAGGTCCACACCTGTGAACACAGATGAGGTCAATCTGCTGCAGCACGTAGAGCTTTACTGATCAGCAGGTTCAAAGGATTCAGCAGAGCGTAGAGTCAGAGCTAAATGCCACATCACCATAGAGTTTGTTAACAACAGCTTTCTTTGCCCTTTGTCTCGATGGACTGAATCAGGGATACTCGTCATACTTCACCTCAACCACGTCACTGAGAGACCCCAGCCTGACACAGCAGCAGAGATGATGAAAGCAGAAACAGCAAACAGATGCTTCAGTTGTGTTTCTCTCTGTGTGTGCGCTCACGCCCACTTGTGTGTGTGAACTTTCCACGTACCTCAGCTTGTTTCTCCAACATGAGCCATCAGGGCTGAAAAACATCACTAACACATGAATTCTTTCTCTTTTTGTTATCACCTGTGATCATGTGTCTCATGTTTCTGTCATTCACCAGTTCTTGTATAGTTACGTGTAACTAGACTTCTGTGGGACGTAAATGATTGTTTTGTATGCAGATCTGTACAAAGGATGGAAACACTTGATTACAAAGGAGATCTCAGCTGTGTTGTTGTGGATGGACTTCAACGTATTTGTTAAAAAAGAGAATAAAGCAAAGTGGTTTAGCTGTTTGGGAGTTTTTGTTTGATTCCATTCAGTTTTATTTCTATGGAGTCAAATAATAAGAAAGGCTCTAGAACAGCCCTGAGTTTGTCCAGGTGACACTCCTCTGAAGAACAAAGACAAAGAGGAAGAAGGGGACTCGTTTTCAAGTCTTGTTTCTTTCAAAATAAAAGCTGAAATGTTTTGGAAGCATGATAATATTTCAGCCAGGATGCCGTCTCCAAGGAGACCTGCACCTCAGCGCTGAGCTCCACATCACGCCCTGTGAAAGCACAGATATAAATCTGCTGCAGTGAGAAGAACTTTACCCAACACAAGTGTAGAAGTAGACATTTGACTTTACCTACAACCTGTTAACAACAAAGCTTTCATTGCCTCTGCTGTTGATGTCATGTAGGACTAATCATACTTCACATCAGCCATGCACACGTCAGAGGATCTCCAGGCTTTCAGTAATAAAGCCAAGCAGATGATGTGAACATAGCAATAGTAAAACATGCATCATAATCAGCTGTATGTGTCGACTATGTGGCACCTCAGTCTTGTTGGCATGAAGAAAAGTTGTGTAACATGTAGCATAAGGGCTGCAAAGACATCATGTAGACAGCAGTCGTCTGTTAGTCGTAACGTATCTCCTGTTAAAGAGTTAAATGTGCGTTCTCCATCTCTGTCCTCTCACAGCTCGCCGTCTACCAACTCAACCCGTTCTCACTCCCGACGCGTAAAATAATGACGATTTGTCACGTCCCTTAACTTCTCATGCTGACGCCTAAGGTACCCTTCCACGTTTTTATGTGACGCTGTGGGTTGTCAATTCATTCCAATATGAACGCGCTCGCGGCGATCAGAGACGCTTCGAGCAGAGGCTCCAGTCATCCATTTACTCCAATAATAACCCCGTCACAGCGAAACATGACGCCGTGAAGCACAATCTAACTGGAGACCCGGGGACCCTCTCCGCGAACGGGTTTTTCTCCCTAATTTAATGCTTTCTTTTAATGACATCGTTAACATTTCTCAACAAAAACACGTGAAAGTATCACTGATAATTCAACAATAAAATGGCTTCATGTTGTGGCCATCACACAGTGTTTTCCAAACTGATTCACGATCTGAAAGTGCGCAGATTTAACGTACATAATCCTTTGTTAGGTTTATTATTTTCATTTCACACGTAAAACACATTTATAGATTCATTCACCACTCCTGTTAGTTTTGGATGCGCTCGGCTCCAGCCAATCAGACGCAACCTGTGTAAGCAAAGGCTGACGGGAGAACGGAGAGAACCATTTATAAGAATAAGAAAATGAGGCGGAACTGATTGATTCTAATGCAGGTATGTAAAAAATACATATATTTAACATAATACCTTGATGTGTGTTTCAAAGTTAGTTTTTTCATAAACGCTTCAAACAAACAGAGGTGACTGATCTCGGAAACGGTGTAATGTATTTAAAAATGGCTACAGCTACCGTCAGCATGCTTGCTAGGTAACGACTACACGTGTCTACTGCAGCATTAGCCATTTAATCCAACGATGATGGATTAAATCTATTACAAACGTTAAAGGACTTGTGTGCTGCAAAATACCCTCACATGGTGCGCAAAGCAGTTTTTGCGCTAAGAGTTCTGCTAGCTCTTTACAAACTGATGATGCTAACGTTAATTGCTAACATTAACCGGAGCGCCAAGACTGAAAATCATTTGAGTTGCGTTAGTTATGTGTTTATGTCACTGAGTTCTGCAAAAATCTCTTTCCTCTTTAGCTTGAAAATGAGTGATTCAGAGGATCCCGAGCTGGAGGAAGAGCTTCAGGCTGCTGACGAACTCCTTCAAGATATGCAGGTAACATTTTTAGTGGAAACAGTTGTTAAAGAGGGAACACATATTTTGTACGGAGTAAACGTTATGTTATTTGAATTTTTGTTTAAAGTTTATGTCAAATTAAGTTGGTTAACTTAAGATGTTTGATAATCTTTGCTTTAATCATGGACTGTATTTTAGGTGTTCCCTTTTTTCCTTGTTAATTGCGTAGAATGATGCACGGAGTGAACCTCAGCCAAGACCAGTGCGCTGGAAAACACGTGACAGACAGGGAGCTTTTATTCCTCAAAGACCATCAACCAGTCGAAGTACTAGTTGCATGCCACGTGGTCAGTGTTCACACAACCATTGATTTTATCTCACAACTTGTTTTCACCGAAGAATTTCAGTAAGTAAATATTCTTCATCCCCCCCCCCCAGTGTCCAGAGAGCAGCATCAATGTCCACGTAAAGAACCTGGTTATGTTGCCAGTGTCAACCCAACAAAAGGTACTTTACCTTCTTGTATATGTTGTGATTTCTGTTTACTTTTATATTTGTTGTTATAGTTGAGTTATGCAGGGCTTTTGTGCAGTCCTAAGAAACATACTGCCCAGAGTGTTTTTCACTTTGTGGAAGAGTTTCTTCCTTTCTTTATTTTTTTTCTGTTAGTGTGTGGAACTGAGGTGCTTCGTCAGGAGCTCCTTCAGTTGTTGGAGGATGGAGAAGAGGACGCAGCCATGACTTGTGAGACGTCGTCTGAGTCAGCTGCTACTCACTGGGCGATCAGAAATATGGTGTCCTCGCAAAAGTGGAAAGAGGCCAGGCCTTGTCTTATAGACAGTATGTTAGCTACTCTGGATCCACAGTCACACCGTGTGTGTCAGTGTGGCAAACAAGTAGTTGTGAGGTGCCTGGACTGCCTGTCTCTTCCATTCCTTTGTGCTGACTGTGATATTGCAGTTCACACACGCGTTGTCCTGCACAGCAGAGAGGCAGTAACAGGAGGGTTTTTGCAGCCTTCATCAGAGTTTCACAAGCCAATAGGTACAGTTTTTAAGTCTTATGCATTTCTTGCTATGTATGAGTATGAGTGGGTGCTGTTATTGTATATTTATTGTGTATCAGTTAATTTCTAATTCTTTTTATATATATTGTGTGTTTTAATGTTAGTTCGGCTGTTGCCTGTGCAAAGGCCAGACTGTGTGTGACTGCCCAGCAGGTAACGTTGAGGTTTCACCCGGCGCAATTGTGGCTCTTGTAACCATAAATGGTAAGTTGCCCTTTTGTCACACACTACATACACAATAGATGTGTTTGGAGGTTTTATTGCAAATTGTGCATTGCTATCTTTGTTTTAATTACCCTCGGCCCGCAGTATATGTGGGCACCTGTCAAAGGTCATTTGGATTTACCAGACCGATTTGAAAACAACATGAAAAAAATGAATGCTTTGAGCCATGACTGAATTTCTCCTTATCCTTTCTAAAGGCCGTTATAACCTTGCACTGCCAGTGGTGAGCTGCACCAGCTGTGGCCTAATGTGGTCCCCCTCAGTTAAGGACATCCTGGGTAGTGGATATTGGCCTGGCACCTTAAATTTCTGCACCCTGTTTTCAATGGATGCCTTTCAGTCTTTCTATGACATTAAGAAGGCTGCACCAGGGATGTCACTTAAGGCATTTGTCAAAATGCTGGATGAACGAACAGCCCATTTTGGAAGGGTGAGTTCCTAAATTTGCCAAGTTTAAGGAAATTGTGCAAATCAATGTTTATGATGACTGTCCTTGAATATTCTGTTGTATGTCCTCTATGTAAAAGAATGGCCGAATATCAGCTGATGCCTTCAGTAAAAGTTTCTTGGAGTGGAGTGCTGTAAAGTTTGAGGTGGACAGGATGTGCAAGGAGCCATGCTTTAGCTGCCCTGCCTGCACTCCACACATGCTTGCCGTCTCAGTTGATGGAAACCGCAAGCTTTATCGCTTTCAGTCTAATGCAAGGTACATTATGCATTGTGGACATAAGTCAAATATGGATTTGTAGAAAAATGTATTTTAATGTTTCTTTTCAAACAACTGTCACTGTGTTCGTTCAGCACTTCAGAGCAGGGGAACTTTGAAGGTGTCTTCATTGAGAAAGATGAGGAAGTTGCTGAGTTTGTGAAATACATCCAGAGACACACAAATCATGTAAGATACACATATATATATTAGTGCTGTTAATCTTGTTAAAATGACGTTAATGCCGTAACCATATACACTTACGTGTGTGTGTGTGTGTGTGTGTGTGTGTGTGTGTGTGTGTGTGTGTGTGTGTGTGTGTGTGTGTGTGTGTGTGTAGACATATATGGATGGGTCGATATTTTTTTTTATTTTTCTCTTGGTGTTGTCGTAATACTATTTACTTTACTTTATCTTAATGTGTACTTAATTTTGTCACCATGTGTATTTAAAAAAAACAACATGATTTTTATTTTGTGTTATCAGTGCTGTCCTGGGGAGATATGAGGTCTTGTGTGACTCGAGGCTAATTCAGCTAATTGTTATGCATTTGTTTTAAAAAGTTTGTCCCTGATAGGGCTTCATCATGTCATGTCTTTTATGTTAAAATCTTTGAGTGTATAGGTCCCGGGGAAAGGGTTGTGCGGATCTTCATCTTGGACTGCAGCAAAGGAGTCGTCCAAAAAGTCCACTGGGAAGTTGGATGAGGAGGGCATGGAAATAGCTGTTTGTCGCCACGGAGTCCTCTTAGCTGCATTGAACATGTTTCGAGGGGAGATCTTTGCTTACCCCCTTTTTCTCCAGAGGAAGTTGGCAGCTAGCGTCCCAGGACATATTACGTTCCTTTGCTCCGATGTGGCCTGTAAATATTTCCCCTATTTAACCAAGGTGGCTCAGCAGTGCCCTGAGCTGAGGAACCTCTTGTCAATGCTTCCTCTTCTCTCCGTCATGCATGCAAAGCTCACTCTTGGAAATGCGAGGTATACTGCAGCTTGTAGTTTTGGATTAGTTTGAGACATTTTGTTATAAGGTTGAATGAATTCAGCAGTCATGTATTGTGACCTCCTTTCTATAGATCAAATGGGGAGGTGCGTTTCAGGATGGGGCCGGTTCAACAGTTGGAGAAGAGGTGGAACAAGTAAACAGTTTCCTGTCTAGGGCGGCCATCACAACGAAGTACATGTCTAAAGCAGGTGTGTGTCCGTGTCTGAGATTCCACTCAGTCTCCTGCTCATTCATTCTTATTTGTATACTAACTGAAATGCAGGGCGAACAGACATGCTGACCCTCCTGGCTTTGGGCTGGAACAAAAGGAAAGTGGAACAACTGGGCCGCACTTTGAGCCAGTGATATCTAAAGGTCATTTTTTCAACACCCATTTTAATGTGTGTGGTAATGGGGGGAAAACACCAGTACTCTTTTAATGTCAATATGAATGACATTTATGAATGCATTCTTAGATCATAAGGATCCTTAGAGAACAAGTGGAGCCTGAATGTGAGCAGAAATGAGCTGGGTGTGGATGACGACACACTGCAGCAATGGGCTGAAGGTGAGTCTCAATATAATGCACTCATGTATAACAATAGGACCCACCATGGCCTCATTAAAGAACTTAGAGTTAAGATCTTTCTGACAGTGTCAACAAACAATGAAAAATAAGCCTTGGAAAAGCAAATTTATGGCAGAGTTGTTGCGTTTCATCAAATTGGATAGAACCTGGGTTGAAATAATGTCGTACTAGTTGGTTTTATAAACCTGAACACCAACATACTTGTTATCTCATGATTATCATGAGATGGCAGCACATGAAGGCTCCAGATGTCTTATAATGAATGTCATCAAGTCAGTGATTACAGAGTCCACTGTAGTTTGGTGACTGTTACTCATCCTGTGCTCTGATTAATATTCCTCTCACTTAGAAAGTGATCAAACTGATGGCAGCCTTGGAGCGTTGCAGGCACGAATAGAGGAGCTTGTCGTCATCATCAGAGTGCGAACACAAAGTCTTTACAGACAAAATGGTACGTCCCAGTTTCTTTGAAACGGACCGTTTGATGCTGAGTTTGTACAGCTTGTGCAGCTACTTTGTAAACAGAATAAAATCAGATCCAGGTTTGTTTAAGCTGGATGTGATTTGTTCCAGCAAACAAATTGATGAGTGTAGATTAAAATGAAACTATATACATTATGTGAAGGTGTGAATTTTTTATGCTTATTTACAGATAGCAACAAGAGGCGACACAGAATTCGCAAGGTCATCTTAGTTGAGAAGAAACGCTTGGCGGCTGCTGTTGACGACTACAACAAGCTCGCTGAACCAACAAAGCAAATCGTATCCAGTGATGCCCTCATGCAGAGCGACGTTTGGCCCTGGCAGAGCACAAGTGAACGTAAGCTCTTGATTTCTAAATATCCTTTTTAAACAAACTCCCAGTATCTGAGCAGTAGTTGAATGTTTTGTTCTTGAATCATAATATGCTGCTATGTTTTCCCATCTGATGTTGTTAAACTGTAGCTGCTGCTGACCTCCGGACAAAGAGAAAGGTCTTTGAGAAGGTGATGGCTGTGAGGCGCCTGAGAGAGGAGGAGATGATGCTCTGCAGGGAGATGCAGCATCACTGGACAGTGTTGCGAATGCGTTCTGTGGTGTTGGGGACAATCTCCTCAGACTGTAAGCACTTTATTTATTTATAAATTTTTTTGATGAATCGATTGAAAATAAGAGCAGATGCTAAAGTCTTACTGGATCTTTTACCTATATCTAGATTGCTAGCTAACACTGCCTTCTCCCTTTTAAAAAAATGTTTAATTACAGCATCCTAATTCCTTGTGTTTATGAGGTGATGTTTTTTTTTGTTTGTTTTTTTTACTTTTCTCATTTATTTGTTTTGTTCTTTTTACAGCCTCCTTTGTTGGCATGTCGGAGGATGCACAGAAGGGACTCTGTAGCCTGGTTTTAAAAAAACAAAGTGAACTGAAAGCTGAAATGCTCAAAGTAAAGGACGTGTACAAGAGAATCCTCAGCCACCAACCACTCCTGGAAATGGACTCGGAGGAGGAGGAGGACATTCCAGACGATGCCACTGAGAGTGATTTGAGCACTTCTGATGAAGACTGATTGTGTCATCATTGATGTTTTGTTTGGTAAAATAAAAAGTTAATCACATCTCTGTTCAATGTGATTTTTCAACAGACATTTTACATTTTGAGAAGAAAAATGGAATTTCCTTGGTGCAGTTGTTTACCCTGAATCATTATTTCCCATCTAATTTAATGACTAGTGTACATGTTCAGATACGATAACATAATTTAATTTATGGGATGCTTTCTGGGCTGCTCAAATTATCACAAAATTTAAAAGCACCAGGCAGCACACTCACAAGGACATGTTTTGTTCAGTGTTTTGTCGAAGAAATCAACAAGTACAACTGAGATGTTTGCTGTAGTGGTGTGTTTGTTAAGAAGCATGCCAGCACACTGGTGAACTGACAGTCCCAGAATGCACCCGAGCCAGTGACTCGCCCCAGAGCAAATGAAATTGCTTATCTAGAAAGACAACCGTGATCAAAGAAGAAGTAAAAGAGTAGGGAACAAATGGTAAGGGAAGGTACTGTGGGGTAGGAAAGAAAGGCCAGAGCTGTGCAAAATGACCTCCAGCAGGCCACAAATGTGCACGTCTGCTCAAACGGTCAGAAATGGACTCCATGAGGGTGGTATGAGGGCCCGACGTCCACAGGTGGGGTTGTGCTTACAGCCCAACACCGTGCCGGATGTTTGGCATTTGCCAGACAACACAAAGATTGGCAACTTTGCCACTGGCGCCCTGTGCTCCTCACAGATGAAAGCAGGTTCACACTGAGCACTTGTGACAGTCTGGAGACGCCGTGGAGAACCTTCTGCTTCCTGCAACATCCTCCAGCATGAGTTTGGCAGTGGGTCAGTTTTGGTGTGGGGTGGCATTTCTTTGGGGAGCTGCACAGCCCTCCATGTGTTCGGCAGAGGTAGCCTGACTGCCATTAGGTACTGAGATGAGATCCTCAGACCCCTTGTGAGACCATATGCTGGTGCGGTTGGCCCCGGGTTCCTCCTAATGCAAGACAATCCTAGACCTCATGTGGCTGGAGTGTGTCAGCAGTTCCTGCAAGACGAAGGCATTGATGCTGTGGACTGGCCCGCCCATTCCCCAGAACTGAATCCATTTGAGGACATCTGGGACATCACGTCTCGCTCCATCCACCAACTGCACCACAAAATGTCCAGGAGTGGGCAGATGCTTTAGTCCTGGAGTCTGGGAGGAGATCCATCAGGAGAGCATCTGCCACTTCATCAGGAGCATGCCCAGGTGTTGTAGGGAGGTCATACAGGCATGTGGAGGCCACACAGACTAGTGAGCCTCATTTTGACATGTTTTGAGGACATTACATAAAACCAGATTAATGATTCTGTATTGCATTGATCAAGGAACCAACCCAATAGGAGCTAAAGGAATCCTCTTGACATTACTTCACTCAGTAAGTTTATACTATGTTTAATGTGCATTTTCTTCATCAGTTTAGAACATAACATGTTAGCGCTCCCTGGTCCTTTTTGGAGACAGATCCTGAGACAGCAGGCAGCTATGGAGAACTCGTGTCAGCTGTGGTAATTAAGGAATACTTTGATTTAATATTGATTTCATCACAACTATCCTCAGGCACATATTCCTGGATATATACAATGACATAAGTAAACTCCCATTTTAGAATCATTGCCTTCTTTGATCTGACTTATTGCCTCAGACTTTGGCCCCGTGTCCCCAAAACTACAGAGAATCCATGACACTGGGTAAGAGGCCTTGATCATGTTATAAGTGAGAGAGTTTGGTGTAACAGTGGTTGAACATGCCAAATCAATCCACAACATACTGCCATTCCCCAGCTGTAACCTGCATATGCATCTAACCAAAATCCAGTACCACAGCCACATGATAGACGTACAGATGAGGTTAAAGGGCTGTCTCATTTTGCCAGATAGCTTCATCCCAAAAAAGATCAACATTCTTCAAAAACAAAAGTTTGTGAATATTTGCTTTTTTGCCAGGCCTAAACCAACCTGTTAAACTTATCAAATTATTGTCATAGATACGAACCTATTGATTGAAACAGAATAATCCATTCAAGCCTCCATCATCATCCACGATCACTGTTACTGTTCAGATTATTTTATCTCTGTTTTCCTCTAGAATGTTTTGAAAATCAGCATTTGATCAACAGACTTTTTAAAAGTTTATTTTGATCCTATTGTTTACGTGTGTAATTGCATTTTTATTGAAATTATGACAGGAAAACCCTCAATCAAATTGTATCTTTGATATCTAATAATAATATTAACCATAATGTTACATATGTAATATGTACACAATAATATTGTGCAAACAAACAAGAAAAATAGCAAAAAATGTCAATTTTTTTAATACCCTGTATATAAAAACCACATATGACCACAACTCCAAATGTGCAATTGTCACTGCATCTAAACATGACATATTACAAAAAGGTAGAAACATATAATATACAATATGTTCTGAAGCTGGTACTGGTGCAGTTAACTTTGCTTTAGGCTCCCATACACAGTAGGTGTTACTTGCAGTGCAGTATTACTTTACCTTGTAATATGTTATAATAAGCAAGTCACTTCTATATTTATGAGCATGTAGACAATAATGTTGGCTGATATGTAAAACTATGAGATGTCGAGTGCAGGGAAGATATTATTGATCGATCAGATTCATGAATATGTTAGGTACTTAAGCCACAATTAGAGAGTGAAACAGAGACACTGGTTGAAATGTATAGTAAATATTTTATTTTGAACTTTTATGCTGAACTACAAGCTGTGAACTGTGCGATCTCTGCGGCCTGTGGTGCCTGGTTTACTGTGTGTAAAACTGCACAGGTTCCCATGTGTCATCCCACACTTTGCCACTGTCAGGAGAAAAACATAACAAACAACAACCACACACAAAATAGGACAATTTAGGTTGTGACATATGACAATTTTTTAGGATGAAATATCTTCTATATTCATGTCATGCTTTATACACCTTCATTGTAATATAAATTAATCAAATCAAGTCAGAGAGTATTAATATATGAAGCAGACGTCAAGCAGGACCACAGCAGCAGCCACGATCCATCGGAACCTGCTGGATGAGAGAGCACAGAAACTCCAGGGAAGAAGTTTAGTTAGTAACATGCATGAACTGCATTACTGAGACATGTATGTTTACAGATGGTGGTGAGGAAGAGGGGGAGAGTTTTCAGTAAAAGGAGACGTGACTGCATCTTCAACCAATACTGAGCCTGCATAACCCTGAAAGAGACAGAGAGAGAGGGGGGGGACACTAACCCCCAGCAGTCTGGTCCTATTACAGCATAACTAAGGGCTGAGCTGAACCAGCCCTAACTATAAGCTCTATAAAGAAGTAAAGTCTTATGCCTACTCTTAAAAGTGTTGACCATGTCCACCTCCAAAACTCATAATGGACTTTGGAGGTGGACAGCTATCAAGCTCCTCACAGAAGAGCAGCTTGACAGCTAAAAGCTCCCAATTTACTTTAGTCCAAATACATGAATTCAAATTGAGGTGATAACTATTTATCAACAATATGAATGTCTGTTCCCGTCCAACAAAGTTGTTACTACATACCATGTTGAGCAAGGCTTCCACTTGACTTTAACTTCTTCTTTTTCCTGAAAAACATGATATAAACAAACAATTAATTAAGAAAGACATGCAAGTTGCATACAAAAAGGAGCTTATAAACATTTGTGTACTATTGAATGGCTCAATATATTATACAATTAGTTTACAAAAACATAAGAACCACTACAATGCTTGTACTGCCAGCATCGAGTGCATGTCAGCAAAGCAACACTGCTTACATTGTGGCTCACAAGCAAAACTAACTGAAGCAGATGTTACTGAATGGGAAGGAGCACCTCCACATCAATCACTCCTTCTGAGCATGATGTCAGGAGGACTTTAAAGAACGTAAACATCAGGAAGGCAGCACGACCAGGTCGTATCAGGTGGTCTGTTCCTATTTAATGTCCTATTTGGAGCGAAATCCTGACTCAGTGGCTGAATTAGTGAAGATTCATCAAATACAAAAGCTTATGGATAGTCAGTCAGGCACAGTTCAAATCCGGGAAGTCCAAAGACGCAAACAAATCTGCACAACAGCAGGCTAAATTACTTACATTTACAACTCTCCTGTCTACTATCTCTTCATATTTGAAAATCTTCTGTGTACGGTGTTTTCGGCATTCTGAAAAATAACAAATGAAATATTTACATGAGTTCTGTAAAACTGGAAAAAATGCAAAAATTAAGAAAAAGAAATCTTAACAAACTTAACGAACCTGTCATGTGTTTCGTACATTTACAATACCATAACATCTAACCTTTCCTTGTCCTTTTTTTGTTTGGGACATCCGAGGTGTACACCGTAGAAATTGAGGGAGATGTAGGATGTGGAGATGGAGAGGAGGATGCAGGAGGAAGCAGAGATGAAGAGGAGGATGCAGGAGGAAGCAGAGATGAAGAGGAGGATGCAGGAGGCTGACAGAGGGAAGATGTTGGTTCAGGCTCTAAATGAAGAATAAATTCCTGGTTTAGAGCCTCTGGGTCTGGGACTGGTCCAGCATCGACACTGTCAGCAGAGGATGGTCCAGCTGCTGGTGTAGAACGTTTAGCAGGAGGTGAAGCTTGTAATTCTGAAAAATTTTAAATATTAAACATTCATTAAAATGGGTTGAAAAAATGTACAGTACACATAAACACATAATAAGTAGTGATTTGCATGTTTTCAGTTAAGTTTTACTAAAGATACAACTGGTAAATATTGGCATCAAATAAGTCATCTCACACACTCACTGACCCAAATCATTCAGTACAAGTGCCCTCGGGGGTAGTGTGACATCTGTAGTGCTTTTCTACATTGTACATTAAAAAATTAATGAGTGTGACTATAAATCCAGATAGATAATGACTTTTTCCTCTGATGACACTACTTTCCTGACTTTGTAGTGCATAACATTTGACACTTCAAGCTAGTACTGTGACTTAGGAGTTTTGTACAATGGTGATGCTAACTACCTCAGGGAGGTAATCAGGTGACCTCTTAAGAAGTATATAAGTTATTTAAGAATCTTGGTGTTCATATTGGTAACATTATAACATTTGTTATACTAGAAAGTCTCGAAGAGAATTATCAGGTCTGGTTTTTGTGAAGATTTTTAAAATTACATTTGTATATACATGAGTGTGAAAGACCATACTATACACACACACACATACAAAATTGTTCAGGTGGGTAACACCAGAGGTTCAGTATGGCTAGCTTTGGTGATGTGACCGACACATGGGGAGGTAATAAGGCAGATATAACACTATTTTCATGTTAGCAACAGGACACGTAGGGCAGCTGTCACCTCACAGCAAGAAGGTTACTGGTCTGAAACTTGGCTGAATAATAGAATAGAACAGAACAGAATAGAGTAGAGTAGAATAGAATAGCTGGTGACTGTTAACTATCCTCATCCTCACCATCTTGTTTGTCTCTATGTACCCCGTGATGATCTGCCTACTTATCTAGGGTGTACCATGAGTATCACCCAAAGACAGCTAGGATAGGCTACCTGATAAGGACACCTGGTTACAGATAATGGACAAAGCATATCTTACTTCTCAGAAGGTGTTCATAAAGCTTCCTCATCTTCATGAGGATGTCACGTGCAGCACCTTCCGCTGGTTCGATCTGAGTGATCACGTCCCCTACTATACGGCCCTTACGGTCAAACTGTCCAAGAAACAGAATTGGTTGGTAGCCCAGGGCGTGTAGCTTTGAAACCTGCAAGAACAACAAAGAAAAACATGCAGCCAGTCTTTCATGTAAGCAAATTGATGTATAACAAACCTTTAAGTTTCACATCTTTGTTGTTTTATTGTTGTCGATAGTTAAAAAGTATTTATGGTGACCAAACCTGTAAATGTATGATAAAATCCATCTTGAAATGTTTTGTCTCTCAGTTAATAGCCGATTAAATTAAAAATCAGAAGTAGCTTAAATAAAAATAGTTTTTAACAAGTTTTTTCTAGTTGGATGTCTTTAGTGTGATGATGTTATTCTGATGTGAATAACTTTTTTATTTATGCTCTTTTATAAATTAATATTTTATGTGTATATACATGTCTTGTTAGTTTCTTACTTCATGATATACAAGAAAACATTGACAACTGTGATTAATAAAGAATTGTCTAGCAGACCAACCACTTATTAGATCAGAACTTTTAAACTTACTGACAACTGGGCTGAATTAACCACCCTGCTCGCATTTCTGTTGTTTTTAACAGAGGCAGCCCAGTTACTGTTTTTAAACTGTTCTTGTTTCTTTTTCAATCCCTCCTTTAGGTTCAGGCTGCCCAGGCATCCACTGCATGTCTTCCTGTTGCAGGTGTTTGGGGCCTGACAGGAAGGGCATGGTTTGGTTTTTGGCTTTGTCATTTCTGCAAATGAAAATGGAACATGTAGGGATTATTTCAGGTCTGTTTTGGTGAAACGATTACAAAAATAATTTATGACCAAAGAAATAACTTATGTTACGAGGCAGTATTACACCATATTTAGAAAAAAAATCAATTACGAGATTAAAGTCGTTAATATTGAGTTAATTACGTGAATAGGGTTAAAAAAAAAACCTGAATTGATTACAGAAAAGATACATTGCTAAAATAGAGCAGTACTAACATTAGCTGGGTGGCCAAGCAAGTGTCTTACACATGAGAATACATCACAAAAAAAATTAAATAAACTTTTGCAGAAGTAGTTCTCTTGGTACACAGACTGCTCTGTGAAAACATTTCAAGTTTAATATCAGTTTAATATCACTGAAATTTATATTTCAGTGAACATGCAAATTACCCACAGTTTATCACAACTTACTTAGCTAGGATCTGCCTCGTGTCCAGTCGAAAACTTCGCTGCAGGACCGTGAGTTGAAAGATACATTTACTGCGACTCCCAAGATGCATTGCAGTAAAAACCATCCAATCGCCTTGCTTAAGATCTGTTGACGTGTCGCTAAAGGCGCGCTGTAGATAAATATTGCAATTTGTAAAAAATAAAATACTAAAATTTGCAATTTTTAATTACATAATTAAACACTGGGCCAGTTTAATTTCGTATTATCGCTGGTTATTATTTTAGAGTAAATAAAGGAATAACGGGTAGCACCAAGCTGTTGTTATCTTCATTCCCATAGCGACGGCGGTCGAGGATTATGGGTAGTGTGCAGTTACGGGATTAGTGCGTCTGCGTAAATTGGTCTGATTGGTTGGAGCCGAGCGCATCCAAAACTAACAGGAGTGGTGAATGAATCTATAAATGTGTTTTACGTGTGAAATGAAAATAATAAACCTAACAAAGGATTATGTACGTTAAATCTGAGCACTTTCAGATCGTGAATCAGTTTGGAAAACACTGTGTGATGGCCACAACATGAAGCGATTTTATTGTTGAATTATCAGTGATACTTTCACGTGTTTTTGTTGAGAAACGTTAACGATGTCATTAAAAGAAAGCATTAAATTAGGGAGAAAAACCCGTTCGCGGAGAGGGTCCCCGGGTCTCCAGTTAGATTGTGCTTCACGACGTCATGTTTCGCCGTGACGGGGTTATTATTGGAGTAAATGGATGGCTGGAGCCTCTGCTCGAAGCGTCTCTGATCGCCGCGAGCACGTTCATATTGGAATGAATTGACAACCCACAGCGTCACATAAAAACGTGGAAGGGTACCTTAGGCGTCAGCATGAGAAGTTAAGGGACGTGACAAATCGTCATTATTTTACGCGTCGGGAGTGAGAACGGGTTGGTAAAAGTATATCCTTGCTGTACCCTTAATGCTAATTATGCTAAATTAACCGCTGCCTTTGCCCCTTTGGGATTATTCTTATGTCACTGGGATGTTGACCTTTGACCTTCACATTAGAGAGATGGGCAGACATAATTAGTGTATGAATTTTAAAGTAACAGGTAATAAAGAGAGTGTAGCAAATGTAGTCAGGTTTATTACTCTGTATCACACATGAGTGCCCGAGGGAGGCGGGGCTGACTGGGGAGACACAGGAAACAGAGAGACAGGGCTGACTCGACATGAAACGATGAAACGTGGGACACGGGAACAGAAACTAAACACAGGCTGAAATGAACACTGAGGGAGGGAGAACTAAGATTACTGAGAGCCTGATAAATAAGAAGAACAAAAACCAAGAAAAACAAGAGTCAAAGAAAAGCAAAAACACAAAGCATTGGGCCAGGACCCACTGCTGTGACATTTATATGTGATAAAAACATTAAAAACTGCTCAGATGTTGAAATCTTTCTACGTATACTTTAGGTTCAGCTCTCCAGCCTGGCATTTGGTTAAGCATGATTCAAACATTTGATTTTGTTTAACTGGTTTTAATTATAGTTACTTTTTGTGAACATTTGTTGCAGCATTTAAAAATACATCATTTATTTTCAAACTTTTATTGGATTTAGAGCATCATATTTGACCAACGTAAATGTTTTAATTTCATATAAAATAACTGAAACAGTGAACTAAATATCTGAAATCTTTCCTTCCTTAAAAGTTATAATCCTACTTAAGTTATAGTGCAAACGCTTAAGCAACAAATATACTTGATGCTAATTAATTAATATTTCCCTTTGATGTTGCAACTATGCGGTCACTTCTGTCTTTAAACAAAATAATATTTTCCAGTTACAGAAATCATAAAGTCCAAACTAAAGTGCTACTGTTGCTATATGCATTTTATATAAATCATGGATGATGGTCCTGACATGAAGGAAGAGAAAGTTACAGGTTGCATCCTTTGACTTTGTCTCCGTGCCTTTGGGCCATTTTCAGAAGGACAGATGTTTCTGTTCAATTCTTAAATCAATTTTTTCAAACACAAACACTATTTTAAAGCTTCTAGAGAGTAAAATATTCATGATAATTATAATAACAATAATAAAAACAAAAGCTCTCAGATCCATCAAACCAAGCAGCAGAAAGAACAATAACTGAAGAGAAAACTTTAACCTTGTAGACTTCATTATGTTCCAGCTGCTCTACAGACGCTGTGACCTCGAACTTAAGCAGGTCGTAACGTATGTGCAGCTCAATAACTTCATAATCAGACCCTGTGGTATTTAGGCAGCAGAACAACTAAGAATAACAACTACAAATAATGTTTTTAGGTTTCTGTTGTACTGCAAGGTTCTGTACAGGAGAACCAAACCAAGAGCAAATATTACGTCTCATTTACACCTGAGCACGAAGAGCCATCAACATTTAGCAAATTGAATCATCTTTGTTTAGATGCAAGAAGAATCATATAGAAATGAAAAAGTAGAAATAGAAATCCAGAGCAAAGATATCCTCTAATTCAGCGTAGCACATGTGCAGCTGCTGCGATTCACGTAAGCATTCAGCTCGTCGCTGCTGCAGATTTTTCTCTCGCTGTTCTGGCTCACAGCGCTGCAAACACAAAAATAAATATCCCCAAAGCTGTGAAAGGGAGCTAATTAGTAAGAGTATTGTTACTCTCCGCAGGAGTAGTCCAGCAGTAGAAATCAGTCCAATAACAAGGTGTGTAACATCTAGCAGGGTGACAGAAAAACCCAGGGTAACTTCTAAGGACCTCAACGTCTCTCTCACATTGTGTTTTTAAACATGCTTCCATTTGTCACTTCAGTCTTTACTCTGAAATACAGGAAGAGAAATCATGGCTGAAACAATTTCTCATGAAACCAGGGGTGTGGTCCAACAGTCAGTTTGGTGAGGAAGGTTCCTAACTGAGAGAAGTGACCCAGAAGTATCTGTGTAGCAGCCACAATGAATCCAGATCATGAGCTGATCCGTGACTGCCTTTGTACAACTTTTACAAAGTGACTGCGAACATTGTGGAACGATTCATAGCGTTTGATTGCTTGTGTGAATGTATTAAACAGGAAACCAGGAGCTGCAGAAACCCAGTAATGCTGGGTTTCTGCAGCTGCGTGTGCGTTTATTATTATGGCTCCAGGTTACATTTCAGGTCTTCTCAGCCCGCACCGCCCCACTCGAACTCTGCGCTCCTCCAGTCACATGCTGTCATTAGTTCCACGCTCCCAGTTCAAATCTAGAGGTGACAGCTTTCTCCATTGCTGTCGTCCCCCTTTCATGAAATCCTCTTCATCCTTGGAAGTCTTCAAATCCAATCTGAAGCCCCTCCTATTTTCCACGGATCTCTCTGACACCTCTGTTATTGTGTTTCAGCTATTCTGCTCTTTTATCTCATTGGATGATGTTTGCATGTGTAGACACGTGTACGTGTATTTTAAGTTCACATATGTGTGCTTGAGTGTGAATGTGTACATTTTTGTATATGTGCATATTTGCATGTACACATATTTTTTTACAAACATATACGGATGTCTCAATGTTTCTATGATGTTTTCATCTTATCTATTTTAATTCTTTTCACCATATCATCCCTCTGTTCAGCACTTTGGCCGACACTTGATGTCTTTTAAATGTGCTATATAAATAAAGATGACTTATATTTGCATCCGTGTGTCAGAGTGTGTGTTCTTACCTTTAATTTAGGACACGCACACACAGAGCATAGAGTGAACAGGGACTATTATTGTCCCACAAGGAGCAACAGGACAATTGACCTACTGTATGCTAATGTGAGAGGTGCATACAGAGCCACCCCCCTCCCCCCACTAGGGAAGTCAGACCACAACCTGGTTTACCTACAGCCACAATACACACCCCTCGTCCAAAGGCAGCCTGTCACAACGCGCTCCATCCGGAGATGGACCCCAGAAAAGGAGGATGCTCTGAGAGACTGCTATGACACCACAGACTGGGATGTGCTCCTGAGCCCACATGGTGAGGACATAGAGGGGGCGACACACTGTCTTACAGACTACCTCAACTTTTGTGTGGACACAGTCGCCCCTGCTAAGACGGTACGGTGTTATCCTAATAACAAACCGTGGGTAACACAGGAAGTCAAAGCTGTCCTCAACATGAAGAAGAAGGCTTTCAGGAGCAAAGTGAAGGAGGAGATGAAAGCAGCACAGCGGGAGGTGAAACGCTGCCTGAGGGAAGCAAAGGACACCTACAGGAGGAAGGTGGAGCAGAAGTTGGAGAGGAACAATATGAGGGAGGTCTGGAATGGTGTGAAAACCATCACAGGCCACAACACCAAGAAAAGCACAGTGGGGGGGGGGGGGGGGGACTGTGGAGAAGACAAACGAACTCAACAACTTCTTCAACAGGTTTGACCAGCCCACAACCCCCCCACCCCCACCCTCACCTTCACTACAGAGTCCTCCCCCCACTCTCCTGCCTCCCTCGCTTCCCCCCCTTCCTGACACCATGACACCCCCTCCTCCAATCCCTCTCTCAGCAGCAAGACATCTCCCCCCCTCCCCTCCTCCCAAACATCTCCCAGTGTCACAGTGGATCAGGTCAGGAGGCAACTGAGGAAGCTTCGCCCCAGAAAGGCAGCAGGCCCAGACAAGGTGTGTCCTAGGATGCTTAAGGCGTGTGCTGCTGAACTTGGGGAGCCGCTACAACGAGTCTTCAACCTCAGTCTGCGACTGGGGAGAGTGCCCGCCCTATGGAAGACATCCTGCATCGTCCTGGTCCCCAAAAAGAACCGGCCCAATGAGCTGAATGACTTCCGACCGGTGGCACTGACGTCACATCTTATGAAGACTCTAGAGCGGCTCTTCCTCAACCTCCTCCGACCACAGGTACAACATGCCCAGGACCCACTACAGTTTGCATACAAGGCGGGTGTCGGAGTGGAGGATGCCATCCTGTACCTCCTACACAGAGCCCACTCACACCTGGATGGGGGAAAAGGCACGGTCAGGATCCTGTTTCTTGACTTTTCCAGTGCCTTTAACACCATCCGGCCCTGTATGCTTCAGGAAAAACTGAACAGGATGGAGGTGGACCCCTGCCTGGTGGCTTGGATCTCCGACTACCTCACCGACAGACCACAGTACGTCAGGCTGAAGGACATCACGTCTGACACTGTGGTCAGCAGCACAGGAGCACCACAGGGAACTGTGCTGTCCCCTCTTCTCTTCACCCTGTACACCTCTGACTTCTGCTACAACTCTGAATTATGCCATATTCAGAAGTTTGCAGATGACACGGCCATCATGGGGTGTATCTGGGATGATCAGGAAGAGGAGTACAGAAGTCTGGTGAGGAACTTTGTCGCATGGAGTCACACAAACCACCTGCAACTCAACACCTCAAAGACTAAGGAACTGGTTGTGGACTTCGGGAGGTCCAGAGAAGGTCCACTGCCGGTTCAGATAGAGGGGGAGGAGGTGGAGGTGGTCAACAAGTACAAGTACCTCGGACTGTGGGTGGACAATAAACTGGACTGGTCATGCAACACAGAGCACCTGTATAAAAAAGCCCAAAGCCGACTGTACTTCCTCAGGAGGCTGAGGTCTTTTAACATCTGCAGGAAGCTCCTGAGGATGTTTTACCAGTCGGTGGTTGCTGGAGTACTTTTCTATGCTGTGGTGTGCTGGGGGAGCAGCACAGCAAAGAGGGACTCATCCAGGCTGGAGAAACTGATCAGGAGGGCTAGCTCTGTGGTCGGCATGAAGCTGGACACTCTGGTGACAGTGGCAGAGAAAAGGACACTAAAGAAACTGATGGACATTATGGACAATGCCAGGCATCCTCTGCACACGGCCATAAACAATCAGAAGAGTCTGTTCAGTGACAGGTTGCTTCTCCCCAAGACAAGAACTAACAGACTTAAAAACTCCTTTGTCCCACACGCCATCAGACTGTTTAACTCCTCTCTGGAGGGGAGAGGGAGGGGAGACAGGAGGACAAAGGAGGGGGGAACAACTAAGCTGTAGTGCCTCTTCACCTCACTGTACAATACCTTGTGCAATACTTTTTGTAAATAGTCAACAGTGCAATAGACTCAATACTTGAAATGTGCAATTCACTTGTATTTTTATTTTTTATTCCTATTTATTCTATTTATCCCCTTTGTATATTTTATTTATATTTGTCTCTGTATTTATATATGTGTGTGTGTGTGTGTGTGTATATATATATATATATATATATATAACAGTTCTGTAACTGTAACTTCGGTCGTTGCTGTGCTTTTTTTGGAAGTCGAATTTCCCAGAGGAACCCACCCGAGGGATTAATAAAGTTCTATCTTATCTTATCTTATCTTATCTTATCTTATCTTATCTTATCTTATCTTATCTTATCTTATCTTATCTTATTAAGCGTGTGGCCTGTGTGTATCTATGCCAGTGAAACTGGATCTGCTCATTTTGAATATTGAAAAATATTGTGACTTAAGAGAAACATAATAACTAAAACAGAGCAGAAACACGACAATTCAGCAGAAAAGTAACAACTTAAGCAGAAATATTGGAAAATGAGCAGCTGAAAAAAGCTGAATAAGGTGACGTTCACTCAAAACTACTTGTTGTTCAACTGTGAAAAACTGGCAGAAATGTTAAAAACACACGAAAGAACAGCCAGCAGATACACACAATTAGAAATATGAGCACATATGGAAACACAAATGCACAGAGACACACAGGATGTCAGTCAACCACTCTGAATATTCAATTTGAATCTTCCTGGTTTTATGGATTCCTGTCAAACGACTGGCCATAATTTCCTAACCGTAGGGGCTGGAGCGGTCATTCTTAGACCGTTCTGTTCAGAGGAGATGGGGGAATCTTCAAGTGTTGATAGTTCATAATTAAAATATAAATTATTAAAGATATATGGCTTATAATGCACCATAACTGAGTAGAGTTGAACTGCCTTGACTTGCCCTCAAACAACGGTTTGTAAGTCTAAATCTATTTGAAGCATCGATATCATTCTTTCATTGTCACATACAGCAGGCTTTGGTGAACAGTTAAGGCAATATTTTCAGGTCTCAGGCACATTTCATACATTGTGCTCTGCAGACAGGCACACGGACCTTTCAGGTCTACAAAAAGTTTCAAATGAAAAGCTCACAGGTGTGTTTATTAACTCAGTGTTGCAGAATCACAGTGATTCATTAAAAACGTCTGCAGAAGTTGCAAACTTATGATTCATGTCATAAGTTATGATACACTGCTCTCCCCTGCATAAGCTGTTTTTATAGTATCAGCAATACTGGCCATACATTTACTTGGTATCACATCTATACCACAATCTGCAGTACTGCACACACTAAGATCACAGTGGACAGATTCTGTCTCTATGCTGGGAACGTCTGTTTTTCCCGGGATCAGCTGTTGTAGATTGTTGGTGCATGGAGGGCTGGGGCCTCTTCTGCCCCCCCTAACGGAGACCACGTAGGTAGTCGGAGGCTGTAAGACAGCGGCTCTCTGGAGAAATCTGATACCTCAGGAGGATGACAGGATTCAACCAGAGAAGCTGCTTCATTATAAACGAGTCTGTGGTTTATAACTGAAATCTATGATACACATAAACAGCCGTCCATGCACTTAAGTAGTGAGTGAGTATTCACTCCAGTGATGAGCTGTGAGAAAGAAACTGCACACACAGCGATCGGGCGACCATAAGATTATTATTGCCAAGCAAGAACCTGCAGCTCGAGCAGGCTGAAGAAATCCTTTAATGCTGATGCAGGCTTCACAGTGTAGAAACGAGAACTCTAAGAAACAAAAGAGCAGAAGTCATGTATGAAACACAACACAGTTAACATGTGAAGCACTTAAAAGAAAACACAAATAAAACACTTCCAGTGAGGCGTGGCGATTTAAACATTGCCTGTACTGCTCAGCAGTTGTAATGGCATCAAGAATATCTGCACATAGTTCATAATTACAATTAGAATGAACATTTCTTTCACTAAACTCAAAGTCACTCATTATAGAGCGACATCACTATTTTAACGCAGATGCTCTGATGTAGTAGGTCCAAATACAGGATGGTGGGTCACCCACCCTCCTGCTCCAACATGGTAGGAAAATTATACGGTAGAAAATGTTTATATTCATAACAATGTGAATTTTCTGCTTTAAATACTTTTATATATGTTTTTAAAATGGTCCCTCCACCCACTTTTAGTCCTTTTTCAGACATTGAAATCGGAGGAAATGTTCCAAAAATGTGCTGATTTGAAAGTGAATGATGCCGATCTTTGTTTCCATAGCACAGATTTGTCTGAGACATCATCGAGTGTCAGCCTGTGCCTCTAAGGAGCGTCCAGCGTCCTGTTCATTGTCCATTTCTATCATAATGCACGCACTGGGGTTAAATATTGAATAACAATGTTCTTCCAACTTACGTTTTTCCCCACAGAGTTCAGACTCAATACTGTTAATAACAGACAATCATAGGGTCCTGCTGTCCACACTGTTATAGTTCTTACAAAAATACAGGCTGAAACATACAGATAGGAGCAGCTAAGAGAAGAAGAAATGTGCTGAAACTGTCAGAAAGGAGATTTATTTGTTTCCACTTTACATGTGTGTGAGCATGTGAAAGTTTGTGGATGTTCTTTGTCTGTGTGTCTGTATATAAGATGTAAGGGCGGTGGCCACAGAGATGGTCCTGGTGTTTCACTGGGATGCTCTCTCCACATTGCAATGTGTTTATTAAACCCACTTCAAATCAAGCTCACTGGGTGTGTTGCAGAGTATATAGTTAGTGTAGTTGTTGTTTTGTTTTGTGTGTCAGTTCTACTACTAAGTGTCTGTAATGTCGGGTTGTGTTTAGTGGTTGAGAGGAGGCGGCAAAAACACTTAGCAGGATAGTCAAAATCAGAATCAGAATCAGAATCAGAATACTTTATTGATCCCTGGGGGAAATTATTTTTTGTTACAGTGCTCCATTTTAAACCAACATTAAGACAAGACAGACAATACGCTAACTAAGAATAGTACAATATATACATATATATACATACATACTGTCATGGTCCTGAGTCTGAGGACTCAGTGTTTTGTGTTCCTTGTGCTTTTGTTCATTCAGAGTGTGTATTCTGTTGTGATTTTGCCATTTGTTAGGTTTCTGTTCTTTGCCTGCCTGCTTCCACTTCTCTGTGTTCCCTCTGTCTGTCCATGGTGTTATTGTGTCTGCTCATGAGTCTGCCTGTCAAGTTCAGTGTCCGGTCTGGTTCTCTGTGTCTGTTAGTTTCCTGTTTTATTCTGAAAGTTCATGTCTCATGTCAGTGTGTTCAGTTTTACCTCTCCCCTGTCTCGTTAGCCTTATTGCTCCCAGCTGTGTCTCCCTCCTGTGGCCCATTCCCTGTTTAACTCCATGTCAGTCTGCATTATTCTGTTACCTGGTATTCATTCTGCGTCTCTCTGCCATCTCTCTTTGTGCATTTCGCTCCTCCTCCCGTGAGTGTCTGGTTTAAGTTTTGTTCTTTAGTTTTCCCAGTTTAGGTTTGTTTACTCCCCGCTCTGCTCTTCCTGTTTTGTCACTTTATCACCTCTGCAAATAAATTTTCACTCGCACCCCAGTCAGTGCCTGCATCTTGGATCCTTTTCTCAATTCACCACACGACTGCTGTGCAGCCGTGACACATACATACATACATAAGTCACTTATAAATAAATATTTGGAAAAGAAACATGTGTAGCTGTAGCAGCAAACAGTGTGTTAAGTGGATGCGTTGTACAGGGAGCCACAGGCAGGAAAGATTTCCTGTGTCGTTCAGTGGTGCATCATGGGTAATCTCAGTCTCTCACTGAACGAGCTCCTGTGACTGACCAACATGTCATGGAGTGGGTGGGAGGTGTTATCCAACATTGTCTTTATCTTGGACAGCATCCGCCTCTCCGACACCACCTTGAGGGAGTCCAGCTCCATCCCCACAACATTGCTGGCCTTACGGATCAGTTTATTAAGTCTGTTGGCATCTGCGACCCTCAGCCTGCTCCCCCAGCATGCAACAGCATAGAGGATCGCAGTGGCCACAACAGACTCGTAGAAAATCCTCAGCATTTTCCGGCAGCTGTTGAAGGACCTCAGTCGCCTCAAAAAATAGAGACGACTCTGGCCCTTCCTGTAAAGTGCTGTGGTGTTTTTAGCCCAGTCCAGTTTATTGTCAATGTGTACTCCAAGGTATTTATAGTCCTCCACAATGTCAACACTGACCCCCTGGATTGAAACAGGGGTCAAGTGTTTCCTGGTCTTCCTGAAGTCCACGATCAGTTCCTTGGTCTTTGCCACGTTGAGCTGCAGATGATTCTGCTCACACCACGTGACAAAGGAGTCGACCACAGCCCGGTACTCTGTCTCATCATCCCTGCTGATGCATCCAACCACCGCAGAGTCATCAGAAAACTTCTGAAGATGGAGGTCTCTGTGCAGTGGCTGAAGTCTGTGGTGTAGAGGGTGAAGAGGAAGGGGGAGAGGACAGTCCCCTGTGGTGCCCCTGTGTTGCTGATCACCTTGTCAGACACACACTGTGGGAGACGTACATATTGTGGTCTTCCTGTCAGGTAATCAACAATCCAGGACACCAGAGAAGCATCCACCTGCATCGCTGCTAACTTATCACCCAGGAGGGTCGGCCTGATGGTGTTGAAAGCACTGGAAAAGTAAAAGAACATGACCCTCACAGTGCTCGCCGGCTGGTCCAGATGGGTGTAGACACGATTGAGCAGGTAGATGATGGCGTCCTCTGTTCCGAGACGAGGCTGATAAGCGAACTGAAGGGGATCCAGATGTGGTCTTACTATGGGTCGCAGCTGGTCCAGGATGAGCCTTTCCAGGGTCTTCATGATGTGGGAGGTCAGTGCCACGGGCCTGTAATCCTGGGGGCCACTGGGACGAGGCGTCTTTGGTACAGAGAGAATACACACTCACACTGGGAATTCCACAGTGTGTCCTTTAATGCACCTGATAATGGATTGCATTTATATAGCGCTTTTCGAGACGCTCAAAGCGCTTTTACAATACCACTATTCATTCACTCTCACATTCACACACTGGTGGAGGCAGCTACAGTTGTAGCCACAGCTGCCCTGGGGCAGACTGACAGAAGCGAGGCTGCCATATCGCGCCATCGGCCCCTCTGGCCATCACCAGCAGGTGAAGTGTCTTGCCCAAGGACACAACGACCGAGACTGTCCGAGCCGGGGCTCGAACCGGCAACCTTCCGATTACAAGACGAACTGCCAACTCTTGAGCCACGATCGACCTTCTCTTCGGCAACCATATAAGCCCGGTTGAACGGCTGCAGCTTAACAAACATAGTGTTTACAAACATAGCACAGTGTTCGTACAACCCATAACGTTGCAAAAGAAAGGTGTCTGGAGAGGTAAAACATAAAATCCGTCCCTCCTCATGCACTAGCGTGCAAGCACATGTCCACACATTCACAGAGAGGGCAGTGGCGCATACCGATGACAACATTAACCCTCAACTTGGGTTGTCTTAAAGAGACACTATACCACTGTGACTTTTACATGTCACAGCAAAAAAGCCACCAACAGCAGGTTGAAGTGTAAACGCTGTGGGGAAACAGGAGGAGTGATACACCTCCTGTTTCCCCACAAAACAGCACAACCAAGGACTTAGAAGCACAATATAAAATACAAGTTAAAATGCTGGGTCACAAAGAACCGTGACAGACTCACCTTTAACTGCCCAAGACAAAGTTATGTGACATTAGTGATGTTTGTACTAACTTGGTTTTAAAGCTTTTACTTTAACTTATACGCTGTTCAATAGTTGTAGTTGATGATTTTATGGATAATTAAAGTCATATATAAGGAGGATTTTTGCTTCGGTTTTCTCATATTTTTTTCTCAGTCTCATCTTTTGTCATTTCAACTCCATGTGTGGCAGATTCCAACCTCAGCCAAGCTTTCCTGTAACTATAAAAGACTATAAAGACACATCTCTGGGATGCACTGGTACGCATCTTCAGTGATGTATCCTGGGGTCATCAGGTGTTTCGGGTCTCACAACATCATACACCCTCGCCCAGGCGACCCAGCTGGGGGTGATCAGGCCCCGACTTGCGTACCAGTAGCTACCCACGGATCAGCCCTCTTGATCCACAGCCACCTTGTGGCTTTCTCTGCCGCTTCACTCACAGCCTGGATGGCCCTCTTCTTGGCTGCCCCAGCCACGCCCAGCCGGCCTAGGACTTTGCATAGTGATCGTCCTGCAAAGCCCCTACAACCCACTTCTATGGGCTCATAGAAAGTCTTCCAGCCCCTTCCCCTGCACTCCTGCACTAGTTCCTAGTACTTTCCTCGTTTCCTTTCATTGGCCTCCTCGATCTGCTCTTCCCAGGACACTGTGAGTTCCAGCATGATCAGCTGTTTTGAGGCCTCAGAAATAATTATCATGTCTGAACGGAGGGATGTTTTTGCAATGTTCTGAGGGAACTGTAGCTGTTTACCCAGGTCAGCCTGTAGCTGCCAATCAGAGGCTGTGTTGAAGAGGCCGGTTGTTAAATTCGGGCGCACCTGGGGTTTCTCTCCAGCCTTAATGAAAGAGATTGCCTTCCTCGGAGCATGATGATGCTTGCTGGTGCTGATTGCTGAGGCAATCTTTTCAGCAACTACTCTGAGCACCTGGTCGTGCCGCCAACGATACCGACCATCGGCCAGGGCCCTTGGGCAGCTGCTAAGGAGGTGTTCTAGGGTCCCTCTTCCAGAGCACAGGGGACAGACAGGTGTCTCGCTCTTCCCCCACAGATGGAGGTTTGCTGGGCTTGGCAGAGTATCGTATACTGCCTGCACTAGGAATCGGATCCGGTGGAAGTCTGCCTGCATGATGTTTGCCCAGGTGACCTTGCGCTGCAAGGTGCTCTCCCACCTTGTCCATGCTCTCTGCCGCTTAAGGCCTACAGCTCGACTTACTCGCCCCTCCTCCACACCTGCTCGGACCTCTTCCTGGAGTAGCTGGTGTCTCTCCTTTCCCTGTGCCCTGCTGACCTGGGCCTTTGGGAAGTACCCCAAGCCTGCTCCCCCTGTTGCTAAGACCCTCACCAGTGTTTTCTTCCTTAGGTGTGACTCCGCCACCTCAACTGCCTTCTCAGCCTTCCACTTTCTTCCTGTCCTTACCTCAATACCTGCTGATGCCACCTTGCAGTCTTTAGAATCTCTGTACTGTAGGGCTTCTTCTAGAGCGGGTATTGGACGAATGTCACCAATGTCACCAATTTTCTAAAGAAATATATTTCAGAAGGTTCTGTTGACATGAAAATCTCACCAGATGTGGCAACAACCCATCAAATCCACACATGCAAAGTAATCAAACCACACGTTTCCATAGATTATGTGTAATAAAGAGAAATAAGACAGGGAAAAAGTCTTGAACACACTTGCTGCAGTTTGTTTAACACTTTGTACAAAAGCCTTTGTGTATGATGACAGCATCAAGATGCCTCCTGGTGGACAAATTAGTCGAACACATGTATTCTGTGCGCTGTGGGCGTGGCTCTACACAAAGTGACAGACAGTCTCCGAGGTAACCACCATGAGATGCTCAAATGCTCTTAACTTGCACATCACATGTGCTCAGATGTTTCTCCACATCAACAGGGCCCCTTCTATAAACTGTGAGGATTCAGGTCAATGGCCGTTCTATCAGCTTTAGTTTCTCTCTCTGAAACCAGCTGGCTGTGTTTGGGATCATTGTTTGCTGAAATGTCAACCCTTGTTTCATCTTCATCAACACAAATTTTACACTAGAGGGTGTATTTACAAATGTACTTACAATGTCTCAGAGTTTATGAAAAATCTAATATTAAACAGTTCCTAAAATAAGCACACTGGTCAACTGGCTGATTCATTTCTTTTATTTTTGTGTCTTCAGTCTCCTGTGAATGTGGAGTCAGTGTTTCTTCCCCAAGATCTATATTTGAATTTTAAGTTGCTTTCAGATCATGTGAATGATCACACAGATCAGACTTGGTGCAGATAAAGTTAAAGGTGCAGATACATTTGAATTAAACTTGAATGAGCCCTTTCCACATCTGATCTCTGCTCTTGTTACAGTCACAGTTTCCAGGAAGCTCCACAAGTGTGACGTGCTGGAGAAGAGGTTTGTTTGGCAGCCTGACAGTCACACACTTCACTAGTGGCCAATACCACGTCTTTGCCTTATTACCTTCTCTTTGTCTTGAATCATTACTTGAAGAAGAAATGACATAACTAAAAGTTCATATTAAATAAACTGAAACTAGCAAACCCAAAGTAACAAATGAGTTTTGCATCAATCATTGGTTTTTAATTTGAGATTGTTTCGAGTTCGAAAAATGTTGAGCAACAGAACACACCAGCAGAGGCTCAGGAGAGTGCAATCAGACAATGAGTTTATTAAAACACACGCAGGAGAAGAAGTATACAGCATCACATCAGCAAAACGCCTCCCCCTAAGAATACACAAGATGATGATTTCATAGCATCAGGGTTTTACGCCCCCTCGTGCGTCAATTACAGATTAAAATACATCGATTACAGTCAATGGTACATCTTAAATGTGTAAAAAGAGATACAAAAGTTCAGTTTTTGATAACACCTGCCATACATGGTAATACATTTCAAGCCTACATGGTCCCTGAAGACTGATCCCTTTCTTAACTGCTCTCCTGTCATCTGTTACCAAGTAGACTAACATGCAGTTAGAAGCTAAATGAATTCCAGACCTTTGGCCTGGCAAGTTTCTAGATTATATGTGTTTGCAAGCGTGTACGCGGCCTTCTATGTTCCAGGTCACCCACACAATGGATTGTGAAGACATAGCGCTTCACAAAGCTTGAGACCTTTAATAGACTGAACATCAACTCTGAATGAGCACAAATATGCAATGTGTATAAAATGATCATAGCTACACCTGTAATGAAAAAGGTTAATATGATGGCAAACATCTTTGATACAATATCAATCCTGTAAGTAATATTATTAAGGCAATGTTAATAATGCAGGTTATATTATTGCAGTAAAAATAATTTCTGTATCTCCACAAGATCTACGTATGTCCAAGAATGCTAATCACAAACTGCTAATGAACTTCTACCATGGAGCTCCTTCTGCTGCACACTGTGGTTCAGCTGCTGTGGAGGACAAGAGGAAACTGCAGCGGGTGGTGAGGGCAGCAGAGCGGCCCTGGGCCCGACACTAACCTCCCTCAGAGACATTTATATACTGACAATGTCATCCTCAAGGACCCCTCGCACCCTGGACACTCACTGTGCACCACCACCCATCACATTGCACCTTATATTGCACTGATCACCTCCTCCTTTGTCTGGCATATAACTTGTATATAAAAAAAGCAGGAACTCCAGCAACACTTGAGGGAAGAAGAACAACTTTAATAATTGACCACCGCGTTTCGGCTTGTGGCCTTCATCACGGTCATAGTAAAACATTGTAAAGAATTGCTTAAATACAAGACAGGAAACAGAAAAAAATTCAAATTAACCAGTCAAAACTTCATAGATAGGTCAGCTGACATATAATAGGTAGGTATTGGTTAATTGGTTAAGTCCCGCCCAAGTAAATACTGGGCTAGATCATTAATGATGAGGAGGGGGGGACATAACCCCCATATGTCTGAAAATAACACATGCATGAAATGCATAAGAAGGATGCTATAAATATACACACAGATTTTAAACAAACAAAACAAAAACAGGGGGGCAGTCTTTAATGGTAAAAGCACGTTAGAATTAGAAAACACGATTACATCATCACATGGGAACACATTTGTTAAAAGAACCTTATTTATGTCTCTAAATTGTAAAGTCTCTAAAGATTAGACTTAAAATTAGGACTTAAGGTGAGATGTCTAGCACGCTACTCCTTCTTTGGCTGAACTAACAAGATTACTTGAATAAACATTACTCATGTGAGAGTAATTTAACTGATAAAATTAGGATAAAAAAATTAAAATAATTCTTTTTAAAAAAGGTGTAGTTCATAAAACCTCATTGATCGAAAAATGCTCATTCATACCTCTGGGGTGCAGACTCTTAAAACGGAATATCCAAGATGCTTCTCTTTTTTTCCGGATAAAATTTATGTTGCCACCTCTTTGGTTTAGTTTAATGGCTTCAATGCCGGAAAAATAATGGTGAATTTGGATGTTTATCGTTGAAGTGTCTTGCAACAGGGCTGGTTGAATCATTCCTCTTGATCGAACTTCTGTGTTCATTAATTCAATCTTTAAGAGGGCGGGATGTTTCTCCTATATATATCTTATTGCATGGGCACTGTATCATGTAGATTACATTTTTAGTTCTGCATGTGATAAAGCCCTTTGTGGCAATGGCTTTGTCACCTATAGGGTCTTTGAATGATTTGACATTTTTGGTGTATTGACAATTAATGCATCCCCCACACTTGAAATTACCATGTAGGTTATGAGTTATCAGGGTTTGATCTGGAGTGTCACCATTGGTGATCAGGTAGGTTCTGTTCCAGTTATAGTCCCATAAATCATGAAGCTTGCTGCCAGAAAAGCTTCAAATCTCCTTTAAAAGCTATTTGTGGTCTTGGTTGTGGTCACTGATATCATTTGCAAAAACCCCAGTGTGAGAATTGTTGTGTGTGTGTGTGTGCGTGCGTACATGCGTGTGTGTGTGTGATTAACATTATCGTGCAAACGAACCAACAGAGTTTGATTCTACCATGAAGCTTCTGATGCAACTTATCACAGTAGATCACCACCTTAGTTAAAGTGGGTGAAAGGTCACAGATAGAGACAGGGTGGGGCTGAGTGTCAGTGATGTGGGTGGAGATGGTGGAGATAAAGTGAGCAGACCAGAGGCGTCCTCGCTGAGTCTCCTGTGAGACGAGCAGTTAAAGGACTCCAGATGTTCACCACAGCAGAGACAGTGAGGGGACGGAGGCCTCCTGTGGACTCACAGTCAGCTCCATGTGTGTCATGGTCCCCGCACCTCGCCAGCTGACGCCAGTCAGACACTTAGTTTTGTTCATTCTCCCTCTCTCGCCTCTGCTCTCTCTTTCTCCTGCCGGGGCGGAGCTCAGTGTGGGCTCCCGCCCCTGGCCCACGCACCTGGGGATGATCAGCACCCCTGCCGCCGATCACGAATTAGAGCACTACTTAAGATGGCGGACCTGCTCAACTCGTCGCTGGATCGTTGAGCCGTCAGCATTCCCCCTGGACCCGTTCCCTGTGCACTGTGACTGAGCGTGAGCCAGAGTGCTGGTGGAGAGAAGAGGAGCTGTTTGTGAAATCCGTGTGAAAACCTTCTCTTCCTGGACTCCGGCCCCTTTTCCCAAACACCGTTGTACACATGTTTCACTGTGGAGAGCACTGTAAATAAATTCACTCTTGTTTGAAGGAGTTTCTGGTGTCATGGTCCTGGGTCGGTGACCCAGCGCTTTTAGTTTGTTATCATTTTCTAGATGATGATTGTTTAAGTTCTGTGTTATTTTCGATCTGCCTCTGAGTCTGCGTCTGTATCTGTCTGTCTATGGTGTCTCCCCATCTGTTTGTGAATCTGTCTGTTTAGTTCAATGTCTTGTCTGGTTCCATGTATCTGAGTTTCCTGTTTTATTGTGAAGGTCCGTGTCATATGTGAGTGTGATCAGTTTACGTTTCCCCTGTCCCGTCAGCCCAGATTTCTCCCAGCTGTGTTGCCCTCCTGTCTCGCATCCCCTGATTACTGGTGTGTATTAAGCCCTGTGTGTTCTCCTGCCTGTTGCCGGTTCGTCTGTGTTACTTCGTGTCAGTCTGCGTTACCCTGTGTTCCACAGTGTCCTGTTCCTCGTCTGCGTCTCTCTGCTTTTCATCCCCTTTGTCGTATGCTCCCAGGTCTGTTATTTTTAGTTCTCCCAGTTTAGGTGTCTTCAGTTATTTGTCATGCTCCACTGCTTGTTTGCCACTACACCTTTGTAAATAAACCTCACCAGTATTTCATCCACTGCCTGCATCTTGGGTCCTGCTTCCTCCACACCACACGGCTCGCCTTACCAGCCGTGACAGTACGAACCGGCCACAATGGACCCAGCAGCATTCAACCCGCCCGAGGAGCTCCGGGAGGATATCATTTATTCTGTGGACCGTTTAATTAATTTATGGCTGGGGCATGAGGAGAAGGGATTCCGCCAAGCCATAACTAATCGATTGGAGCGACTGGTTTCCGGTCTCCCCTGGCTGTTCAGCTTACTCCACCCACTTGTTCAGAATTTCTTTCTGAACGAGCTGCACCTTCACCCCCCTACCGCTCGTCTGCTCAGCCCACCGGAGGATATGCAGTCCGAACTGCCGGATGTGGAGTTACCCGGCCTGTCGGAGCGTTCTCCGAGGAGGAAGCAACGTTCATGTCGTAGGCGCCTCACCCCACAGCCGGGTGGTGGGACTTCAGAACCGCCGGCTGTGGTGAGTGAAAATGACACTCTTTCTGTTTCACCAGACTTTGGGACTGTTAATTCTGGGGCTGTGTTTATTCAGTTAGCCACCCGGCCTAAAGCCCAGTCGCCACCTCCACCACATTCAGCCTCACTACCCATAGCTCAGTTACAGTCACAGCCAGACTTACTACAAACTATGCTACAGTCCATAACCCAGTCTATAGCTCAGTTGGCAGAGGAATCATTAGCCCTATCATCAGTTCAGCCTCCTGTTCAGCAGCCACTAGCCCTGCGTCCTGTGTCACCAGCTCCTCCAGTACAACAACCTGAATCTATGCTATCCGAAGGGAATTGTTTTTCATCCGTCCATTGTAAGCAGAGAGACAAACCAGTTAATAACGTAATCATCCCTCAACAGCTGACCAGTCCTGAGACTGTGATGCACTCCAGGGCCTCCCCAGAGGCTGGGTTTCAGCCCTCAGCCCACTCTGGACCCCTGGAGGCTAGGAACCCAGCTGAGGACTGCACAGAGCTGTCGCTGCCTGAGCAGGGTCAATGCTCTGCGCAGCTGCAGGCCGCTATGTGTTTGCCAGAGGCCCGTGTGCCTGCTGGTCCTGTTCTGTCCCTGCCAGAGGCCCGTGTGCCTGCTGGTCCTGTTGCGTTCCTGCCAGAGGCCCGTGTGCCTGCTGGTTCTGTTGCGTCCCTGCCAGAGGTCTCCGCACCTGCTGGTTCTGTTCTGTGTGTGCCAGGGGCTCCAGTGCCCACTGGTTCTGAGACTGTCTTTGCTGGGGGGCCCGTGGAGCCCGTCCAGCCTTCTGCCTCGTTAGCTGGGGGGCCCGAGGAGCCCGTCCAGCCTCCTTCCTCGTCAGCTGGGGGGCCCGAGGAGCCCGTCCAGCCACCAGCTGCTCCACCAGCAGCCTCATCCACGCTTGCAGCAGCAGTTTCATCCATGCCGCCACCTGCTGCAGCGCCTCCGTCTGCATCCTCCACGCCGTTGCCTGGCCCGGCCTCTGCTGCATCCTCCACGCCGTCGCCTGGTCCGGATTCAGCATCCTCAGCGTCGCCTGGTCCAGCGCATGCTTCGGCTTCATCCGCTTCACCTGGTCCAGCCACTGCTTCATCCTCGCCTGGTCCAGCCACTGCTTCATCCTCGCCTGGTCCAGCCACTGCTTCATCCTCGCCTGGTCCAGCCTCCGTGTCTTCATCCTCGCCTGGTCCAGCCTCCGCATCACCTGCAGTGGCCTCGTCTTCAGCTTCCTCATCAGCTGCTTTGCCTGGTCCAGCTTCAGCATCCTCATCAGCTGCTTTGCCTGGTCCAGCTTCAGCATCCTCATCAGCTGCTTTGCCTGGTCCAGCTTCAGCATCCTCATCAGCTGCTTTGCCTGGTCCAGCTTCAGCATCCTCATCAGCTGCTTTGCCTGGTCCAGCTTCAGCATCCTCATCAGCTGCTTTGCCTGGTCCGGCCTCTGCATCATCATCAGCTGCTTTGCCTGGTCCGGCCTCTGCATCATCATCAGCTGCTTTGCCTGGTCCAGCCTCTGCATCATCGTCTGGTCCAGCCTCTTCCTCCTCGTCTGGTCCAGCCTCTTCCTCCTCGTCTGGTCCAGCCTCTTCCTCCTCGTCTGGTCCAGCCTCTTCCTCCTCGTCTGGTCCAGCGTCTTCCTCCTCGTCTGGTCCAGCGTCTTCCTCCTCGTCTGGTCCAGCCTCCGCTTCGTCTTCCTCCTCGTCTGGTCCAGCCTCCGCTTCAGCTTCCGCCTCGTCTGGTCCAGCCTCCGCTTCACCTGGGGCTGCAGGGGCCACGCAGCCTTCAGGTCCCCTACTACCACCTCCACATCGTCGGTCATCTGCCTGGCCGCCTGTTGGGCATCTCCGCCACCGTGGACGCCCTCCTGAACGCCGCCACTGCCTTCCACGTGGCCGGCCTCCGGACCTGTTTCCACGCCGCTGTTGCCGTCCGCACGGTCGGCCCCCAGAACTGTTTCCATGCCGCTGTTGCCGTCCGCACGGTCGGCCCCCAGAACTGTTTCCACGCCACTGCCTACTGCGTGGCCGGCATCCGGACCTGCCCCGTTGCCATTCGCATGGTCGGCTTCCTGAACTTGACCATCTGGGCCTTTTTGGACTCTGTCCCTCCGTCCTGGGCCCCCTCCGCCCGCCCTGGTCGGGTTGTTTTCTGTTTTGTTTTGGTCCGTTTTTTCGTTTCTGCTGGGCTGTCTGGTGCCAGCCCTTGAGGGGGGGGTACTGTCATGGTCCTGGGTCGGTGACCCAGCGCTTTTAGTTTGTTATCATTTTCTAGATGATGATTGTTTAAGTTCTGTGTTATTTTCGATCTGCCTCTGAGTCTGCGTCTGTATCTGTCTGTCTATGGTGTCTCCCCATCTGTTTGTGAATCTGTCTGTTTAGTTCAATGTCTTGTCTGGTTCCATGTATCTGAGTTTCCTGTTTTATTGTGAAGGTCCGTGTCATATGTGAGTGTGATCAGTTTACGTTTCCCCTGTCCCGTCAGCCCAGATTTCTCCCAGCTGTGTTGCCCTCCTGTCTCGCATCCCCTGATTACTGGTGTGTATTAAGCCCTGTGTGTTCTCCTGCCTGTTGCCGGTTCGTCTGTGTTACTTCGTGTCAGTCTGCGTTACCCTGTGTTCCACAGTGTCCTGTTCCTCGTCTGCGTCTCTCTGCTTTTCATCCCCTTTGTCGTATGCTCCCAGGTCTGTTATTTTTAGTTCTCCCAGTTTAGGTGTCTTCAGTTATTTGTCATGCTCCACTGCTTGTTTGCCACTACACCTTTGTAAATAAACCTCACCAGTATTTCATCCACTGCCTGCATCTTGGGTCCTGCTTCCTCCACACCACACGGCTCGCCTTACCAGCCGTGACATCTGGTCTGCGCTGAGTCTGCCTCACTACCCATGACAATGTGTGTCTGTTTGTGTTATTATCCTGTCAGGAGAGCTTAGAAGTTATTATTACATTTGTGAGGAGAATATAACCGACACCTTAGTGAAGGGGGGGGGTTGTCTAAAATATCTGTCAATGTCCCGTTACTGAGACAATATGACAATGTACATCAAAGGCAACACAATTTGTCTAACATACACCTTTACAGACTAGTGTCTAAAACGCGTCTGTGTATAAGGGGGCCCCACAGTGTCAGGATCAAAGATGAAGTCATTGTATAAATTCACACTGAAATATCACTTTATAAAACTCGCCCCAGTATGAGGAGACGGGTGTGAGTGGTATGTGCACGGACGGAGGGATCAGGTCTGGAGGGGGGTGCCCGCGCATTCATGAAGGTGGTGTGGACGTGGAGAAGACAGGACCCACTCACAGGCTGAGTGGTCAATAAAGAGATGCTGAAAGCGTGTTCATGGAAACATCGTCGGGTCTGCCGTGATATGTTTACAACGGGACTTCTGCTCCTGAACCTCTGCGCACAGCGTCTGCAGGTCGGGGCTGTACGAAGTCACTTTATCTCTACAGGACTGTAAGCTGTCGTCTGTGAGGCGTGAGCGTGTTTGTCTTTAACATAGTTCACGGTGGAGCTGCTGACATAATGTGGATCCGAAGATCCATAACTGGCCTACCTGGGGCTGAAAGTCTCCATAAATGCTGGCGTTTCGGCGGCTACACCGGCTTCCACGAGTGTGACGCTTATTTTGAGAAAATAATAGAATATAAATTTATTTTTATATTTCAATATCACAATAATCTTCCAATGTAGAACTACAAGTTAAAAAAGAACTAAGATAAATCAAATCCACTTCAGCTAAACACTTCTAATTTCTTTCCATCTTACATGCTGTGACTGCAGCCATTCCCACATCTCTGTGAATGGGACTCATGGACATGGATCAGTGGTTGTTGATCAATGGTCCTGAGAATCTGCATAATTAAGATGAAGGAACGGAGCTCCCAGCCCATCGTTCCTGCAGCTGCTTTCAGTCTTTATGCAAATGTCCTGTTTGTAAGACTGAAACCTGCAGCTGAGACTGAAGACGTCACCTGATGATGACGACACGTTTCTCCCACAAAACGCTGCGTCCAGATGAACAGAAGCAACAGACTCACTTTCCTGGATGATTGAGATGCATCAAGACTTCATTGTGTGTTACTTCTCATTCAGCACAGACACATTATTCCTGTTAGGTCATGTCAGCTGTCACTCAGTACAAGCACAACTGTGAACAACACAAACTTCTCTTCAATGTGTCACAGAAACACTAAGTGTGAGAGCCTGTATGACACACAGGACAGACTGTAAGCTCTGCTGGCTGCACAGCACTTTGTAGCAGTTTTCCAACATGTCCTCCACCCGTGATGTCAGTGGTGGGACCCCAGTCACAGCACTCAGCACCACCTCCTTTAAATGGATTTTATAGCAGTTCCTCCCGTTACTCGGTGCAACGCTTCTTAAATGTGTTTTTGCAGGATAAAACACAGCAGGTGGTGTAGAGAGGACGTCAGCTGACGGAGCAGAGGGAGGCAGACTGTGGATAAATGACAGAGTGAGAGGAGAGCAACCATGACAGAAGCACAGGTGTGGCAGATAGAAGTGGCTTTATAGACACTTATTGTCAGTCCTCGTGCATGCTGTGGAAATAAGTGTCTGTGTCATGAGGTGACATGTGAGCTTATCTTTGGTCAATAATGTCATGATCGGCTGTGTGCAGGCAGGAATTTGACCCAAACGCAAACTCACTGGAGACAAGACTGAACTCAAAATGGCAGCTTTTATTGCTGAACACAAAACTCTACAAAACCTAAACTGGGAAGACTCTAACAAAACACACATAGGGAGCCACAGGTAGAAACAGAAAGAGAAGAGAAAAGAAAAGAAGAAAAAAACAAAAACAAAAACAACCCCCCCCCCAAAAAAAAACAACAGCAAACAAACAAACAAACAAACAAACAAACAAACAAACAAAAAATCTAGGGTTAGGAGGCAGCAGGGCAGCCAGGTTTACGTAGTACTCAGGGTTGTAACATCGTACACAAAATCACACCTCATATGCTTAACATAGTCTGTCCATTTAGACCATATTCCCTGGAAGTTTAAGAGAAAATGACACTTTTTCCATCGTATAGATCTCTTGTACAGAATGGATCCAGTCTTCTATCGTTGGTGGTTCAGGCTTAAGCCATCTTCTCGTAAGAGGCTTTTTACTTACGGCCAGAAGGATGTACAGGAGTCTTCTGTCGTTGGAATCCAGTTTATCCACTGGTGCATTGCACAAAAACATGGTCTCAAAAGTTGAAGGAAAAACAAATGAAAAAACATTTTGTAAATGATCATGGATTAGAGAGCAATACTGGCGAATATCTTTACAGTCCCAAAAGATGTGGAAATGGTTAGCTCCGTCTCCCCCACATCTCCAACATTTATCACCAAGTCCTCGATATCTTTGTTGAGCAGGGGTAATGAAAAATCTCATGATGCTTTTCCAGCTAAATTCATGCCAAACATTAGACCCAGTGGTAGCCCACTGTATCTTGCATGCATGAGCCCAACACTTCTCTGTAATTGTCAAATTACCCTCCTTTTCCCACTTCGCTTTAATATACAGAGTGCTGTCGTTTTTACACCGCCGGATGCTGTTATATAATTTAGAAATAATTTTACTTTGCACTTCAGATTTGGTTAGTAATAAGAATGTTTCTACAAATTAAGTTGTGATTAAAATAATTTCTGATCTGTAGATATCTAAAAAAATCATCAGATCCCAAGTCATGTTTACTCCTCAAGAGATTTATTCTAAAGACACTTCTTCAGCTGAGAATCTAAAGGTAGAAACACACAGACGCTGCAGCTTTTACTTGCAAGGGCATGATCACAGATGCTCCCACCAGAGTGGGGCCTGTGATGTGCGCTCTGTTCTTGCACTTGTCTTTATTTATATACAAACGTAATACAACAGTGAATACATCTATTCATAGGCAGAGGGATGTTAGTGTGTAGGGAGTGTGTGTGTGGTTCTCTTCTTGTTAGTGCAGATAAAGTGTCCAGCTCTCCTCTTCCTGGCAGGAGTGAAATAATCACAGCTGGTTCAGCTTTTATCGCTGTGAGGAAGAATTTATCAAATCTAAGTCATCAAAAGGTCATCATGCAGTATTCTGTCACATGCAAACTTATATCACTCAAAGCTTATACTGACTGCTAAGTACAATTTTATATTGACAAACTGAAGGAGGAACACACTGAGAAAAAAAAGGAACAAAAAAGGGCAGCTCTTGGATTTACGTGAGCATCTCACGTGTGTTTAACACGATTGCCTCAGGCTTTAAAGATCTGTACAAAATTCAACTTCATTGCATCAAATACAGGAAATCATAGCTTTCCTGTATTTCCTCCATTGTTGGCATGCTGGTTAGTGCTGTTGCTCCACAGTAAGAAGCTCCTGGGCTCAAGGCCACAGTCTGGCTAGTTTGCAGTGGTTTCTCTCTGGGTATTCTGGTTTCCAGTGTGAGAGGAAAAGTCAGGCAGTTATTAGAGCTAGGTTAACTGATGATTCTAAATTATCCATGAATGTAAACGGCTGTGTGTTTCTATCTGATAGACTGGTGAGCTGTCCGGGGTGTACCCTGCCTGGTAACCTATCACTTCAGGGTTATTTCCCGGCCCTGCTGCAACCAGGATAAAGATAGGAGGATGGTAGTTGTTGTAGACCCCTTCAATTTTTATGGTAACCAGGATCTAGACTTGATACTGAGACAAAAACGGTGCCGACTTTAGGATTAGTGAATGTCCACAACAATTCACCCAGCCTGTAGAAGAAGGGTGGAGGTTTTGTCTTGCTTTGTTTGTGCAGGAGCAGAAGGATGACAGAGACTAAAGGGGGAGGCTGTAGCTTCACATGAGTGTGAGCTGCAGACTGAACCCTTTGGTTGCTAATGTTGAGTCACTGATGTTTGCATTAAGAAAATTGTGTTTTATTAGCTGTGTTTTAATTAAGGTATCACATTATATTGTTGGGAATGTTAAATGCTAAAGTGAAGAAAAGCTTTGATTTCACTCATGACTGAACATGTTATTATTAACCATAGCAGGCCACTGTAAAGAGTCAATTAACTGTTATAGAGGGAAAAAGGCCAAAAACTCTGTGAATACCTATGAATAACAGGCAATGATAGACTTGTCACATTCAAAATAGAGATATGTAATAACAAACACGAGTCCGTGTCATTTAGGTTCTCCATTGAAATAGTCAATCATTTAGAAAAGTAGAATATATATATATATATATATATATATATATATATATATATATATATATGTCTCAACGCTGTTTCTCAATAATATTAAAAACCTAAAAACTATTGTTGTGGAAGATAGAAGTCACTGTGACAGCCCTCTGACTGTGGAGGACGTTTGTAATCCTATTTCTGCACTTAAGGCCAACAAATCTCCCGGCACAGATGGTTTAACTGCAGAGTTTTATGAATCATTTTCTAATCTCCTGGCTCCGTTCTTACTGCAGCTTTTCATAGGAAGTGTAGAGAATAACATCCTCCCTCCTACTCTTACTCAGGGTCTCATAACACTTATTCCAAAGCCAAACAAAGACTTACTTCTTATTGATAATTGGAGACCCATCTGTCTGCTCAATGATGACTATGAGATTATGACTTTAGTACTTGCTAACAGAATGAAAGAGTTCTTGGACACAATTATGGATGAGACACAATCAGGCTTTATGAGAAACAGACACCTTTCTAAGAACAATCCGTCCAGCCCTTAGTGTTATTAGTGATTTCTCTGAGGCATCTGGTTTATGTCTAAATCTTAAAAACATGTGAATTACTAGCAATTAAAGGCTGCACTGCAAATGCTCTCTGTAACATTTCTGTTAAACAAGAAGTCACACACCCAGGACTGTTAATATCCAAAGACCAAAAGTCAAGATGCTCGTCAAACTTGTCAAACAGTGTTGGGGAATTCTCTTTTTTTTTTTTTTTTTTTTAACGATCAGAAATGCTTTTATTTCTCAATGTATACGTTTTAAACAGTCATCGTAATTTCTCTTTTTTTATCAGCCATAGTAGACATGTCCAACTGGGACTTAACCCACATATGGTTGCTGGAGTCTATCCCAGCTATCACAGGGTGAGAAGCACCATACAATCTTAGCAGTTGCAGGTTTAACCATTCATGCTCACATTCACACCACATCAGTTTAGAACCACAATATAACCTATTATGTCAGCATTGAGGGCAGGCTGGGGGGTTTGTACCATTTTCTCTCCAGGAAGCTTTGGGTGGTTCCTTCCGGTGGAGCTACCTTCCTGGGCTTTCTGTTCCCTGCATCTGGAAGTAATAATTCATTAGAGACCTCCATATTTAAGGACCGGTTGTGGCCGTGATTTTCTGGCAAACTGTTATACCTACCTTCATGAATTTATGATCCACCTGCTCAACCACCAGAAGAACTCTCCTGTTTCTCTTTTTTTCACTTTCCCACTCTCAACTGGCCCTGCTTCCTGCACCTTCCACATTGCTCCCCACCTCTGTGAGACTCAATATGCTCTGGACCCAAACCACCATGCTCTTTACCCTGCTCCAGAACCCAGCCTGCCCACAGACCTACCTCCTCTCTTCCTCCACTCTGGGAGCCACAAATCCTCCCAGACCCCCAGCATCCGACTCCTCTCCCTTCACTACTGCACCTCTTGAAAAAAATAAAATAGCTCCAACAGAAAGACTCAAACAAGGTGATGTGGCATGGAAAGCTTCCAAAGGTTGCATGAAAACTGAGTAAATTAAAATAATTTACTGCAGTTCTAACTGTAAAAAAATCATCAGTAGAAAAAACACAACTCTGCTAAGATTAACACACATCTATATAAAGCAGGAAAACATCAGTAAATCATTTTTATCTTTCAATAAGGGGATGGGAAAGTCTCACATTAGGATGCGCTAGTTACTGTTTTCTACTGAATACATTTTTAGAAATTGTGACCTGAATATTATTTTGCTGAATGTCTTTAACCGAATGACTGACTTTCCTGTCTTTTTCTTTCGTTTCATTCCTCGCCTCAGCTCTCACACCAAAAGAAACCAATGATCATTTTATGACAGTTAAAAATAGAATAATGGTGCACACAGATTGCAACGTGATTGGAGAATAATGTGCTCAATTATTTGTGTGTGTGCGTTTTAAAATACATGAACACAAAAAGTGGGTAAGACACATCTTTTCTGAGAGTGTATCTTTCAAAGGTCTCTAGAAAACATCAGTGGGTACTTCTAGTGTTGGGTGGTTATCCTTCAACTTGAGGGTATTAACTGTTAAACATTATGATGTTAAGGTTAGGACAATGTGCTTGATTTTTTTTTTTTTTTGTGTCCCGTTTGGATCTTTAGCATCAGAATTGTTGTCTTGAGGCCAAGAAAGATGCCAAGCGGATTTATTTTACCAAGTGGATCATCATGGCCTTGCCATATTGGTCCATTTGATTGACCTTTATTATAATTATGAATTTATTTTATTTTCAGTTGCTACAAACGGGACAGACGTGACTGGGGGATAGGACAGGGAGAAAGAATGAAAGAAAGAGAGGGAGAGAAAGAAAACCAAAGGGGAGAAGAGACGGTGAGAAGGGGGGGAAGAAAGAAAAAACAAACACCTGGGTCACCTGTATGGAGAAAAAAAACAGAAGAGAAAGCAAACAACAAAGTGCAACATAATAAAAACAGCACCATCACAATAAACTAGCTAGCAGTAGATATCAGTAGATACTAAATAATAAACGATATTGTGCAGCACGCAAGATAGACAGCGCACAATGTGCTTTGAGGCAGCAGCCAAGAAAGCTGTAGTCCGCGTCTGTGAATACCCGTGTGTGCACCTGTGTGCATACCTGTGTGGATCAGCATGCTTGTATTCCAAAGGTTTCTCCATGTAACGATCTGCTAGAGGGTGTGGGGGGGCCACAGCCCCGTCCTCCAGGGCATGAAGCAGGTATGGAGGAGATCAAAACTCGAGACATCCAGAGGCCCCCAGAACACAAGAGACCAAGGAAGACCAACAGAGGGGCAGCCGCGCCACTGTCCCAGAAAGAGCTGAGGAGAGTCCCAGATAAGGGCTCACTCAGCAGCCGCGGAGCAGAAGCCAGGGGGGGTTGCAGTGACGCGCCCGTGAGCTCCGCCGGCAGCCAGCCGTGCCTGAGTGACCGAGCCCCAGGCCGAGAGGCCGGGGGCACCCCACCTCCGAAGTGGCCCAAGCGAGCCCCAGGCTCCAGGCCCCGATAAGCGGTCACCAGGGAGTGAGCCGGTGTGTACCCGGACGCCCACCCCCAGACACAAAGAACCACCAACGCACCGACACCTGAGGGAGTCCACCACTGGCAGGGGAAGTGGTGTTGGGGAATTCTCAATGGTGCTTGGTGCCATACCCTCAGGGACTTTAATGTTATATAAAAACACTGACAGCTCAATATCTGCCTCAGTCACTCTCCCTGATCCAGCTGAGTCAGCAGTGGGAAAAATCTGCTTTTCACAGGAACTTGGTAACAGCAATAAGAGAATACGTAGTTTATTCCAAGAAGATATCGTCTCTCTCCCATATATAGAATATCTTACTGGAACCGACATGTTCCAGATATCACCTGGAAGACAGTCTGGATGATCCCATAAATATCTAGTTGTGAACAAGGTGAAGGAAATCTCATATAAAATTCTTCATAAATGTGACCCAGCCAGTCACTATATGGTAACATTTAAAAGAGACATAAATACTAATTGAACTTTCTGTGGGGATCATCCAGAAACTGTGACACATCTCTTTTGGTTCCTCTACACAGAGATTCTGGAAGAATTTAGCAGTTTTGTTATTGTCTATATTTTAAGGGAGTTTTCTTTACGATGGGAAAATGTTTTATTCTGTTTCTTTAAGTTCCCCAGGAAGAATGATAAATGTTTTTTTATAAAAAATTTGTTAATACTTTTAGCTATTTTATATCCATAAATGTAAGTTTATTAATAAAACACCATATTTCTGCCTTTTTATAAGGATATGAATTGTACATACAATCAATTTCAGACTCAACCAACAAAAAGCCTCTCAGAACAATATTTATATGTAGATTTTTTTCGCCTCCTCATATCATCATTTTTTTACTCCTGGTTCTGTATGTTCATGTTCTGTTCTTTTGTAAACTTCATCTGTTTGTATGTTGTATACTCATTGTGTTTCAATAAAGTTCGATTTAAAAAAAGGTACGTTCTAAAGGAAGCTTCAGACGTCACTGATCACGTGACTCTGGCCAAACGAATCAAGCCTCGACACGGTGCTTCTGAAGCAGCGCGTTGATCTTTCTGACACACGCACCGGAGCGTCAGCTTCAAGCGGACCATCACTACGTCTCACATCTAAAGGTGTCAAGGTAACTTTGAACTGAGTTCAGTCAATCTGGAGTTTTTCCAAGTTTTCTGTTGCTCTCTGTGAGAGAAGAGCGTTAAAGGCGGGGCTCTCCAGAGTCCAGCAAAACAGGAAACCACAGCTGGGTGTGTGTAAGTGTGCAAACCAATAGAATGCATCGTGGTGGGAGGGGGGGGCATCACGGGCAAGAAAAAAATAAAATAATCGGTCGTACCCATGCTTCCCCGACGTCATGCCAGCGCATATTGGGAAATTCGTAGGCACCGATCGGTTTTCTATCAGCCATTTGCTGGGAGTAAGGGCGCCCTCCGTTTGCGAGGTGCGCCTGCTGCTGGCGGCACAGGGAGGAGAGGGCGGGGCGGCGGGGAGTCTCTGGCTGGCTGGAGCGGCATCTAATAACCAACTCGCAAAACAAAATAAAAACAACAAACAGATATTATGATACAGACTTATAATCTGCACCCATGTTTTTTCTACATTCTATAAAGTGAGCGCGAGAGCCCTCGGTGCGCCTGCGCGCTGCTGAAGTCAAAGTAAACTTTATTGTCATCTCCGCTACAGACAGTCCAGCATATAGAGAGACGAGACGACGAGGCTGCAGTTACAGCGGTGCAAGTAAACAAACAATAAATATAAGAAGAGTAAGAAAATAAATATAACTTTAGGACTCGAGGTAAAGGATCAATAACAATTTAAATTTATAATTTACAGTTTGATGATTTAAAGTCTCACACAACCCGTCAAAAGGGGCGGGGCCGGCTGCTTCCAAGTAGAGCACATTTCATTTATAATGATGTAAATCCAAGCCCATCATGGATTCACGATCTGAATCCTGGGTTGTGTGAAATCCCAGAAATCAACCTTAGACAAAGTGAATCTGTGAACTAAGGTGTAGGTCTGTTAGGTTAATTGTGCTGATCCTCGGGTTGGGGGATTTGTGTTTGTACTGGAGCGCAAAATTCAAACCAATGGAAGATGGACAACAAAAGTTCAAAGCCATCAGGTGCTCAGTTTATGTATTTATTTTTGGCCTGCATCAGTAAGAAATGCCAAATTATATACACAAAGTTACAGGAATCACCACTCCTGTTATTCATGATGATTTCAGTAACATCACATAATAACATGTAACATCCTGTAAGCACAGTCTGCCTGTGTCTTTTCTCTGCAAATGAACATTTTCAGCCAATATAGGTAATACATCAACATGGCTGCCGTGGCTAAGTTAGGAATATTTATAATGTCATTTCAAAACTTGCATATGATCTGCAATTTGTAGCAGATCTACTGACTGTCACAGCAGCTGGAGCAGTCTCAAATGCAGGTCAGTCCACTGCTGCCCCCTGTGGCCAAGTGCCATAGCTACTGCTGGATGAACTCGTGACACATCTGCACCTGTTTCTATGAACACATTGAGTCTGAGTGGCTGCACTTACACTGGTGCATTCAAACATATTGAAAGATGGCAGCAATGTGGATTGTCAAGACTCAAACCAACCATTGAGCAAAGACAGCAGGATCACTTGTTTCTGTTTGTTATACAGCCAGATTTACTCGTGACACACATGTGCAGCTGCTTTATCACCTATTCTGAATTTGTTTCAAGCACAATACATTTGTTACACATGTTGGGATATTGTGTTTGTTTTAAATGTTATATACCTGTGTGGTATGTGACTTGTGTTGCCATGACGCCAGGTCTCTCTTGGAAATGAGATTTTTAATCTTAATGAGATTTTTTTTTACCTGGATAAATAAAGGACTAATTTGTAACTTTCAGTGTTTTCCGGTCTTCCAAAAGAAAAAAACCTTCAACTACATGACATGCAGTTGTGTATTTGTTTTCACCTTATCATACACTTGAAGTTTTACAAATCCCCACTTCTTTAGTGAATATCATTTCAGTCTCAGACAACCTCGTTTCTCTTACAGAGGTTGAATGCACCTTCTGCGGATGGCGGTACCACACAGTGTGCGTGGACTTCCCCTGCACAGAAGGCAACTACAAATGCTGTGAATGCTAAATAAACAGAAACAAATGATCCCTGTTGTCTTTGCTTGATGATTGGTTTGAGTCTTGACAATCCACATTGCTGGCGTTGCATCTTTCAAAGCCAGCAATGGCAGGTATCAGTGCTCAAAGCTTTTGTGTTTGTTTCCAACAAGTTGCCCACCTCGGGAAACAAAAATGTGTTCTTTTACTTGTCAGATGAACATATGAGACACTTTGACTCTTCAGTGCAGTGTGGAGCCTAACAAAGATCTGTTTTGTGTCCCAGCTGATCAGCAGGAGGAGGAGAGTCTGACGGAGCAGCAGAGGAACATTTTCAGCTACTTGGACTCAGCTCAGCCACTACAGAGGAAACAATGAGCTCAACACAGAAGGTGACAGACAGAGCAGGACCATATGACCAAAGATATTTATCACCATATACATCTGAACATTTGCCATAACGATGTAGCTGACGATAGAATTGACAGCAGACAAAATACTTTACAGCTGCACAACTTTATTAAAAAGCCATCAATGTATTTTCACTGAAACAAGCAGCTGTTGTTTATGTGCATTAAAGTTATATAAAAATGTAACAGTGCAAATGCAAATTCCTCGCTGACAGTTTAACCAAAAGGCGTTTCCAGTGGAAACTGGCCGACACATCCTGAGCATAACCATGTATAATATCCACTAAACTTCAGAAGAGGTTATACAGTCGTGGCCAAAAGGTTTGAGAATTGCATAAATATTGGAACCTGGAGAAGTTGCTGCTTAAGTTTTTCTAATAGCATTTTGCCTGCACTCCAGAATGTTATGAGGAGTGATCAGATGAACTGCATCGTCCTTCTTTGCCATGAAAACGAACTTAATCCCCAAAAAGCCTTACCACTGCATTTCATTGCTGTCATCAAAGGACCTGCTGAGACCATTTCAGTGATCGTCTTCTTAACTCAGGTGAGAATGTTGGCGAGCACGAGGCTGGAGATCATCATGGCTGTATCCCGATTCAGGTTCTGCAGCTTTAAAGTCCTCAAGGGCCGCGTACTCAAAGGCCGCTAAGGCCGAAGTGCGAGGCTCGTAGGCTCGTGAAATGGGACGTCTAGCCTCCGTCGCGCTGCCCAGGTTGCCTAGCAACCATGATACTAACAGCTGGAAACGTTTCATACAGCTTTGTTTGACAGAAATGAAGGAGAACATATTTAGTTCATTTGTTTCTACATGAGCTCTGTGTGATTTGATGAGTATCTGAGGCTGAGACCACAGGACTGTGAAACATGATTGTTGGGCTTCATTTCTGTGCTGAACAGTCGTTTAAGATTAGCTGTAAATAACAATTAGCTGATGTTGTTCATGAGACTAAAGTCATCTCACTGTGGTAATGTAAATATAATATGGCCAATATTATAGTTATTATATTAATCACTTCACTCACAGACAAGTATCTGTGACAGTGTGTATACAGATGTATCATATATAAGAGACAAATATTGTTCTTTTAATATGTTGTCATTACTAAATTTGGCTCAATGCTTACATATATGTGTAAAAGCAAATGTAGGAGCTGTGATAACTGTGTCTGATAGAATGAAGAGCAGACTGATATATGAAATATTCCTTTATTGGGTGAGAAAATCAGACCATGTCATAACTGCTGTAAGTCACACAGAATAGATATCAGAGCCTTAAACAGGCTGACGTCTGCTAAATGGGTCAAACTGGGCAGAAAGTCTACAAACACATAACATCCTTATAGAATATGATGTAACACTATAGATCAACTTAGCTCAGAATATATAAAGCATATAAACAGTTACAGCAATATGATGCAACAAACACAGCAGCTACTGATCCAAAATACTCAAAGCTTCATAGAACTGAAACCAACATTTATTTTAGCTCCATTCTGCTGCTGATACAGACTTTAGGTTTCTGAACATTAAACTTGTTGCTGCCTTTCATAGTGTGTAGCTTGAAGGCCCTGAGTACTCTGAGTACTTTCTCCCACACTGGAAACACTGGGATGATCACATTATGTGAACATTACCTAATAAGACTGATTCAGCACAGACAGTTATGTTAAACTTTCCTAGCAGTCCTTCACAAACAGGGAACAGTCTGTCTATTCTCTCCATCTGTCAGCTGCTGCTGGCTCTTCCTCCTCCTCTTCCTCACACACTGCTGAGTTTGTCCTGGTGGATCATCAGGGCTGCAAAGCCTCACAGATGATGTGCAGCAGTGGGTCCCTCAGTCTGTCCTCACTCTGGACACTTGCAGTCGTCACACATGGAAATCAAATGTGTGATAAGCTGCAGGATTCAAACACAAGTGTAACTTATAAACACACGTTCATACTTTTATTCCACAATCAGAGAGAAAGAAACAGAGAGAGAGTGCAGGACAGACAGACAGGTGACAGTCTCAGGTGTACACACTGCTACACAACAGCACAGAGAAGCAGGATTTAGTGTTTGTGTTATTACGAGTGTAAACAAGAAGAGTTCCAGATGGTGCAGTGGACACATGTGTGACTGCTGTGATTAAAGCATCTTTCTTTCAGCTTAACGAGTGAACCGTCAGCTCGTTCAAACACGTTAAAGTGCGTTTGGCTCGACACCACCGAACAGAGGCAGCAATATAACACAGCTAACATTAACAGTGCAGTGGATCCTGCTTGTGCCGTGATGTTCAGGACTGCAAATCGAGCAGCATCACTGACTTTCAGCTTGTTGTGTTTGTGGATATATGACTGACTTTAATTATCCATGAAATCATCACAATCTCTGTCAGATTAAGGTCGACTATTGAACGGCGTATATTTTAAAGGCTTTAAAACCAAGTTAACGCTGAAAGTACAAACATCACTAATGTCACATAACTCTGCCGACAAGGCATAGCTATGGCTATGAAATGCTCTTTGTGTATCACTTCTTCATTATGAAAGATGTCATTAATGCACTAGTAATGTCTCATCTGGAGTATTGTTCAATCATTTGGTCAGCAGCTAATAAGACAGATCTTAACAGACTTCAGTTAGTCCAGAATAAGGCGTCCAGATTAGTGTGAAGATGTTCATACTATACTAATATTGATCAAATGCATAATAACCTTTCTTGGCTTCCTGTACAGGCTAAAATATTCTATGGCTCACTTGTAGTTCTAAAGAAAGCAATTCTGTTAAACACACCACATTTATTCTGCTCAGCTGCAGTATCCAGATGAAATACATCATCATATTACACAGTTTTCAACAAGCTGCAATTTAGTAAATGCTCGAGTTAAAAGTAACGTTTTGTAAAACTGTTACATTTAGAGCAACTTTTAAGTGGAATAAGTTGCCTTAAAAAATTAGAGAATTATTCAAAACTTCAATGAACACTTAAAAGCCGATTTACAGAGCTTTTAGTTGTTGTAAATATTGTAAGACATGATTTGTTTTTGAAATTTGTGTAATGTGCCTCAATGTTATTGATATTATTATTATTGATTGCTTATATTTGAACAATTGTGAAACCTCACTGTGGATGTAAGAGTGAAATTATGTGGATATCTTGAATCCACTTTATTGTGTAATATTTTATGTGAGTATTTGACGGAAGACGAGCAACATCTGTTGTGGAAGCTAACGGGGTTCCTTTAGAATAAACAAACAGGATTTATTATCACTGAATAATTCTGTATAAATCTATACAAATTATAGAAATATGTAATAGGAACCAACAAAATAATCTAAATTATAAAATAATGTGTGTGTGTGTGTGTGTGTGTGTGTGTGTGTGTGTGCATGATTTTAGTGTTTGAACAGTCATGAATTATCTTTAACAGCAGGTTGGATGTAATGTGTTAGAACTACCAGCAGGTGGGGATAAGAGACCTTTAAGGTGTTTGGTGCCACGCTCCACCTTCAGGTTTAAAACTAGTGTTAATGGAGTTTGAAGGCTGAGTTTGTTCCACGACTGCATTTCACTCACTGCCTCTGTTTGTATCTCTGTCACTGCAGGACCAACATGGAGCCAGAAGTCAGCGCTCTCAGGAGGCCGACAAACCTCACAGAAGAAAGGGAGAGAAAAAACACACCTGTGACGAGTGTGGGAAGGAGTTTACTCTGAAGGCTTCACTAAAACAGCATCAGGTCATCCACACTGGAGAGAGACCGTTCAGCTGTGAACAGTGTGGAAAGTCTTTTTCCTGGATGCGTTGCCTAAAAACACACCAACTCATCCACAGTGGAGTTAAAGCGTACAGCTGTGATCAGTGTGGCAGAGCTTTTACTCGCAGTAGCCACTTACAGAGGCATCTAGTTACCCACTCTGGAATTAAGGCATACAGCTGTGATCAGTGTGGCAGAGCTTTTACTCAAAGTAGCCACTTACAGAGGCATCTAGTTACCCACTCTGGAATTAAGGCATACAGCTGTGATCAGTGTGGCAGAGCTTTTACTCAAAGTAGCCACTTACAGAGTCATCTAGTTACCCACTCTGGAATTAAGGCATACACCTGTGACGAGTGTGGGAAGGGTTTTACTGAGAAGGCTTCACTAAAACATCATCAGGTCATCCACACTGGAGAGAGACCGTTCAGCTGTAACATGTGTGGAAAGTCTTTTTCCTTGAAGCGTTCCCTAAAAAGACACCAACTCATCCACAGTGGAGTTAAAGCGTACAGCTGTGATCAGTGTGGCAGAGCTTTTACTCGCAGTAGCAGCTTACAGAAGCATCTAGTTACCCACTCTGGAATTAAGGCATACAGCTGTGACATCTGTGGAAAAACTTTCAGCCAAAGAGGGCACCGAAATGAACATCTACGCATTCACACCAGACATGATGTGTACTGCTGTGAACAGTGTGGCAAATACTTTACAACAGACGCACAGTTACAACAACACATGTTTACCCACACTGAGGAGAGACCTTATCAATGTGACCTGTGTGAGAAGACTTTTAAATCTCCACATGACCTGAGACGACACCAACAGATCCACACCAGAAAGAGACTCTACAAGTGCAGCTACTGTGAGGTATGTATTTATATTGTTATCTTGTCATTTTAGCCTGACTGTTTGGAACAACTCTGCTCATTAAACTGTGTTAGCATGTTAGCAATTCTACTGCATGGAAAAGCAGCTCTGAGTGATTATTCAGATTTTCCTTTCAGTTATGATTTTAGTATTACTGTAGTATTATGGTGGTAGTATTGTAGTTATTGCAGCCCAGTAAACTGAGTGTGTTAACTGAAACAGTCAAATGTAGTTGGACGTCTGCAGAGATGCTCTTTATTTCAGGCGACGTTCAGGATACAAATGTTGAAGGACTGACTTACACTGTCTTTGTGTCTTTGTTTAGAAGCAGAGCGACACAGATGGATCCAGTTCTCAACCCTGTCATCACTGTGGTGGTGGGAAAGACTTTCTTTGTGACCTCTGTGGAAAAACTTTCAGTCAGCAAATTACCCTAAAAGTACATCAACGTAGACACACTGGAGACAAACTGAAATACTGCAAAGAATGTGGGAGAAGCTTCACCACATCAAGTGGTTTAAAACGACATAAACTGATTCACAGTGGGGTTGAAAAGCACCTCTGTGATCAGTGTGGGTCATCCTTCACCACTGAAGGTGAACTTAAAAGACACAAACGAGTCCACACAGGAGAGAAACCACACAAGTGCAGACACTGTGAGAGAAGCTTCTCACATTCACATGGTCGTAACAGGCATGAACGTACACACATGGAAGGAAACTACAGCTGTGACCAGTGTGACAAGAGCTTCAGGAATCTCAGTTCATACTCTGCACACAAACGATCCCACGTTACTAATAAACTGTTTCACTGTTACCAATGTGCCCAAACATTCACCTCATTGTCTGCTCTGTGCAAACATCAGCGCGATCACTCAGGGCTGAAATCACTCCCATCACTGGATCACAGTGAATCTGAAGACACAGAAAGATCCTCTGGTTTCTGTGTCGGACTCAAAAAGCTTGAGATCAGGCTCCACAGAGTTCAGATAGAATCATTTAAACTTGTGTTGAACTGAACTGGTTGCTGGGCTGAACTTCTACATAATACAGATCTACATGGGATCTTCTTTTCTGTTGTTTTACTGAGTCAGTTTTGTCCTTTTTTCTCTGTCCTGGTTTTGCTCGTCTGTAAATGATTGAAACTCAGTCAAATAGTTCATTGTTCTCCAGCAAAACGTTTTGGAAACTCATGTTTAACCTTTGAAACTCTGACATGTTTTAGCACACAAGGCTTCATCGGGGAGTTCACTCATGATTGGACCATGAGAACAAAGGTTTTTAGTTCTTTCAAAGAGAGTCTTGGAGATGTTTGATGTTTCTGTTTTTCTGAAACCACCTGAAAGAAAAACTATTTTTCTTGCTTTATGTAGTGTGGAAGTTTTTAATGTTTCTTCATCTGTGATGTTCTTGAATGTGTTCACGTGAAGATGGTACAAATAAACTGTCCTTTCAGCTTTAGCTCCTAATTTATTCATTATTTATGGATGTAGCACAGCAGCCGTCTCTTGATTAACACATGGAGGGCTCGGGATCTGATGGTGTCGTCTCCCTAATTTGCCCACTCAGTAAATCTCACTCATGGCCAAGAAATTGAAATAAACCTTGTTTCCCTGCTGGATAGTGATCCACTGTAACTCTGCTCCTCCTTCCTGTTTAGGATTTCTGTGGCTGAAGTAAAATTCCCTCTTTTACCAACCCGTTCTCACTCCCGACGCGTAAAATAATGACGATTTGTCACGTCCCTTAACTTCTCATGCTGACGCCTAAGGTACCCTTCCACGTTTTTATGTGACGCTGTGGGTTGTCAATTCATTCCAATATGAACGTGCTCGCGGCGATCAGAGATGCTTCGAGCAGAGGCTCCAGCCATCCATTTACTCCAATAATAACCCCGTCACGGCGAAACATGACGCCGTGAAGCACAATCTAACTGGAGACCCGGGGACCCTCTCCGCGAACGGGTTTTTCTCCCTAATTTAATGCTTTCTTTTAATGACATCGTTAACATTTCTCAACAAAAACACGTGAAAGTATCACTGATAATTCAACAATAAAATGGCTTCATGTTGTGGCCATCACACAGTGTTTTCCAAACTGATTCACGATCTGAAAGTGCGCAGATTTAACGTACATAATCCTTTGTTAGGTTTATTATTTTCATTTCACACGTAAAACACATTTATAGATTCATTCACCACTCCTGTTAGTTTTGGATGCGCTCGGCTCCAGCCAATCAGACGCAACCTGTGTAAGCAAAGGCTGACGGGAGAACGGAGAGACCCATTTATAAGAATAAGAAAATGAGGCGGAACTGATTGATTCTAATGCAGGTATGTAAAAAATACATATATTTAACATAATACCTTGATGTGTGTTTCAAAGTTTGTTTTTTCATAAACGCTTCAAACAAACAGAGGTAAACGTTATGTTATTTGAATTTTTGTTTAAAGTTTATGTCAAATTAAGTTGGTTAACTTAAGATGTTTGATAATCTTTGCTTTAATCATGGACTGTATTTTAGGTGTTCCCTTTTTTCCTTGTTAATTGCGTAGAATGATGCACGGAGTGAACCTCAGCCAAGACCAGTGCGCTGGAAAACACGTGACAGACAGGGAGCTTTTATTCCTCAAAGACCATCAACCAGTCGAAGTACTAGTTGCATGCCACGTGGTCAGTGTTCACACAACCATTGATTTTATCTCACAACTTGTTTTCACCGAAGAATTTCAGTAAGTAAATATTCTTCATCCCCCCCCCCCAGTGTCCAGAGAGCAGCATCAATGTCCACGTAAAGAACCTGGTTATGTTGCCAGTGTCAACCCAACAAAAGGTACTTTACCTTCTTGTATATGTTGTGATTTCTGTTTACTTTTATATTTGTTGTTATAGTTGAGTTATGCAGGGCTTTTGTGCAGTCCTAAGAAACATACTGCCCAGAGTGTTTTTCACTTTGTGGAAGAGTTTCTTCCTTTCTTTATTTTTTTTCTGTTAGTGTGTGGAACTGAGGTGCTTCGTCAGGAGCTCCTTCAGTTGTTGGAGGCTGGAGAAGAGGACGCAGCCATGACTTGTGAGACGTCGTCTGAGTCAGCTGCTACTCACTGGGCGATCAGAAATATGGTGTCCTCGCAAAAGTGGAAAGAGGCCAGGCCTTGTCTTATAGACAATATGTTAGCTACTCTGGATCCACAGTCACACCGTGTGTGTCAGTGTGGCAAACAAGTAGTTGTGAGGTGCCTGGACTGCCTGTCTCTTCCATTCCTTTGTGCTGACTGTGATATTGCAGTTCACACACGCTTTGTCCTGCACAACAGAGAGGCAGTAACAGGAGGGTTTTTGCAGCCTTCATCAGAGTTTCACAAGCCAATAGGTACAGTTTTTAAGTCTTGTGCATTTCTTGCTATGTATGAGTATGAGTGGGTGCTGTTATTGTATATTTATTGTGTATCAGTTAATTTCTAATTCTTTTTATATATATTGTGTGTTTTAATGTTAGTTCGGCTGTTGCCTGTGCAAAGGCCAGACTGTGTGTGACTGCCCAGCAGGTAACGTTGAGGTTTCACCCGGCGCAATTGTGGCTCTTGTAACCATAAATGGTAAGTTGCCCTTTTGTCACACACTACATACACAATAGATGTGTTTGGAGGTTTTATTGCAAATTGTGCATTGCTATCTTTGTTTTAATTACCCTCGGCCCGCAGTATATGTGGGCACCTGTCAAAGGTCATTTGGATTTACCAGACCGCTTTGAAAACAACATGAAAAAAATGAATGCTTTGAGCCATGACTGAATTTCTCCTGATCCTTTCTAAAGGCCGTTATAACCTTGCACCAGCTGTGGCCTAATGTGGTCCCCCTCAGTTAAGGACATCCTGGGTAGTGGATATTGGCCTGGCACCTTAAATTTCTGCACCCTGTTTTCAATGGATGCCTTTCAGTCTTTCTATGACATTAAGAAGGCTGCACCAGGGATGTCACTTAAGGCATTTGTCAAAATGCTGGATGAACGAACAGCCCATTTTGGAAGGGTGAGTTCCTAAATTTGCCAAGTTTAAGGAAATTGTGCAAATCAATGTTTATGCTGACTGTCCTTGAATATTCTGTTGTATGTCCTCTATGTAAAAGAATGGCCGAATATCAGCTGATGCCTTCAGTAAAAGTTTCTTGGAGTGGAGTGCTGTAAAGTTTGAGGTGGACAGGATGTGCAAGGAGCCATGCTTTAGCTGCCCTGCCTGCACTCCACACATGCTTGCCGTCTCAGTTGATGGAAACCGCAAGCTTTATCGCTTTCAGTCTAATGCAAGGTACATTATGCATTGTGGACATAAGTCAAATATGGATTTGTAGAAAAATGTATTTTAATGTTTCTTTTCAAACAACTGTCACTGTGTTCGTTCAGCACTTCAGAGCAGGGGAACTTTGAAGGTGTCTTCATTGAGAAAGATGAGGAAGTTGCTGAGTTTGTGAAATACATCCAGAGACACACAAATCATGTAAGATACACATATATATATTAGTGCTGTTAATCTTGTTAAAATGACGTTAATGCCGTAACCATATACACTTATGTGTGTGTGTGTGTGTGTGTGTGTGTGTGTGTGTGTGTGTGTGTGTGTGTGTGTGTGTAGACATATATGGATGGGTCGATATTTTTTTTTTATTTTTCTCTTGGTGTTGTCGTAATACTATTTACTTTACTTTATCTTAATGTGTACTTAATTTTGTCACCATGTGTATTTAAAAAAAACAACATGATTTTTATTTTGTGTTATCAGTGCTGTCCTGGGGAGATCTGAGGTCTTGTGTGACTCGAGGCTAATTCAGCTAATTGTTATGCATTTGTTTTAAAAAGTTTGTCCCTGATAGGGCTTCATCATGTCATGTCTTTTATGTTAAAATCTTTGAGTGTATAGGTCCCGGGGAAAGGGTTGTGCGGATCTTCATCTTGGACTGCAGCAAAGGAGTCGTCCAAAAAGTCCACTGGGAAGTTGGATGAGGAGGGCATGGAAATAGCTGTTTGTCGCCACGGAGTCCTCTTAGCTGCATTGAACATGTTTCGAGGGGAGATCTTTGCTTACCCCCTTTTTCTCCAGAGGAAGTTGGCAGCTAGCGTCCCAGGACATATTACGTTCCTTTGCTCCGATGTGGCCTGTAAATATTTCCCCTATTTAACCAAGGTGGCTCAGCAGTGCCCTGAGCTGAGGAACCTCTTGTCAATGCTTCCTCTTCTCTCCGTCATGCATGCAAAGCTCACACTTGGAAATGCGAGGTATACTGCAGCTTGTAGTTTTGGATTAGTTTGAGACATTTTGTTATAAGGTTGAATGAATTCAGCAGTCATGTATTGTGACCTCCTTTCTATAGATCAAATGGGGAGGTGCGTTTCAGGATGGGGCCGGTTCAACAGTTGGAGAAGAGGTGGAACAAGTAAACAGTTTCCTGTCTAGGGCGGCCATCACAACGAAGTACATGTCTAAAGCAGGTGTGTGTCCGTGTCTGAGATTCCACTCAGTCTCCTGCTCATTCATTCTTATTTGTATACTAACTGAAATGCAGGGCGAACAGACATGCTGACCCTCCTGGCTTTGGGCTGGAACAAAAGGAAAGTGGAACAACTGGGCCGCACTTTGAGCCAGCGATATCTAAAGGTCATTTTTTCAACACCCATTTTAATGTGTGTGGTAATGGGGGGAAAACACCAGTACTCTTTTAATGTCAATATGAATGACATTTATGAATGCATTCTTAGATCATAAGGATCCTTAGAGAACAAGTGGAGCCTGAATGCGAGCAGAAATGAGCTGGGTGTGGATGACGACACACTGCAGCAATGGGCTGAAGGTGAGTCTCAATATAATAAGAGATAAGAGATAAGATAGAACTTTATTAATCCCTCGGGTGGGTTCCTCTGGGAAATTCGACTTCCAAAAAAAGCACAGCACCGACCAAAGTTACAGTTACAGAACTGTTATATATATATATATATATACACACACACACACACACACACACACACACACACACACACACACACACACACACACACACACACACACACATATAAATACAGAGACAAATATAAATAAAATATACAAAGGGGATAAATAGAATAAATAGGAATAAAAAATAAAAATACAAGTGAATTGCACATTTCAAGTATTGATTCTATTGCACTGTTGACTATTTACAAAAAGTATTGCACAAGGTATTGTACAGTGAGGTGAAGAGGCACTACAGCTTAGTTGTTCCCCCCTCCTTTGTCCTCCTGTTTCCCCTCCCTCTCCCCTCCAGAGAGGAGTTAAACAGTCTGATGGCGTGTGGGACAAAGGATGTATAACTCATGTATAACAATAGGACCCACCATGGCCTCATTAAAGAACTTAGAGTTAAGATCTTTCTGACAGTGTCAACAAACAATGAAAAATAAGCCTTGGAAAAGCAAATTTATGGCAGAGTTGTTGCGTTTCATCAAATTGGATAGAACCTGGGTTGAAATAATGTCGTACTAGTTGGTTTTATAAACCTGAACACCAACATACTTGTTATCTCATGATTATCATGAGATAGCAGCACATGAAGGCTCCAGATGTCTTATAATGAATGTCATCAAGTCAGTGATTACAGAGTCCAGTGTAGTTTGGTGACTGTTACTCATCCTGTGCTCTGATTAATATTCCTCTCACTTAGAAAGTGATCAAACTGATGGCAGCCTTGGAGCGTTGCAGGCACGAATAGAGGAGCTTGTCGTCATCATCAGAGTGCGAACACAAAGTCTTTACAGACAAAATGGTACGTCCCAGTTTCTTTGAAACGGACCGTTTGATGCTGAGTTTGTACAGCTTGTGCAGCTACTTTGTAAACAGAATAAAATCAGATCCAGGTTTGTTTGAGCTGGATGTGATTTGTTCCAGCAAACAAATTGATGAGTGTAGATTAAAATGTAACTATATACATTATGTGAAGGTGTGAATTTTTTATGCTTATTTACAGATAGCAACAAGAGGCGACACAGAATTCGCAAGGTCATCTTAGTTGAGAAGAAACGCTTGGCGGCTGCTGTTGACGACTACAACAAGCTCGCTGAACCAACAAAGCAAATCGTATCCAGTGATGCCCTCATGCAGAGCGACGTTTGGCCCTGGCAGAGCACAAGTGAACGTAAGCTCTTGATTTCCAAATATCCTTTTTAAACAAACTCCCAGTATCTGAGCAGTAGTTGAATGTTTTGTTCTTGAATCATAATATGCTGCTATGTTTTCCCATCTGATGTTGTTAAACTGTAGCTGCTGCTGACCTCCGGACAAAGAGAAAGGTCTTTGAGAAGGTGATGGCTGTGAGGCGCCTGAGAGAGGAGGAGATGATGCTCTGCAGGGAGATGCAGCATCACTGGACAGTGTTGCGAATGCGTTCTGTGGTGTTGGGGACAATCTCCTCAGACTGTAAGCACTTTATTTATTTATTAATTTTTTGATGAATCGATTGAAAATAAGAGCAGATGCTAAAGTCTTACTGGATCTTTTACCTATATCTAGATTGCTAGCTAACACTGCCTTCTCCCTTTTAAAAAAATGTTTAATTACAGCATCCTAATTCCTTGTGTTTATGAGGTGATGTTTTTTTTTGTTTGTTTTTTTTACTTTTCTCATATTTATTTGTTTTGTTCTTTTTACAGCCTCCTTTGTTGGCATGTCGGAGGATGCACAGAAGGGACTCTGTAGCCTGGTTTTAAAAAAACAAAGTGAACTGAAAGCTGAAATGCTCAAAGTAAAGGACGTGTACAAGAGAATCCTCAGCCACCAACCACTCCTGGAAATGGACTCGGAGGAGGAGGAGGACATTCCAGACGATGCCACTGAGAGTGATTTGAGCACTTCTGATGAAGACTGATTGTGTCATCATTGATGTTATGTTTGGTAAAATAAAAAGTTAATCACATCTCTGTTCAATGTGATTTTTCAACAGACATTTTACATTTTGAGAAGAAAAATGGAATTTCCTTGGTGCAGTTGTTTACCCTGAATCATTATTTCCCATCTAATTTAATGACTAGTGTACATGTTCAGATACGATAACATAATTTAATTTATGGGATGCTTTCTGGGCTGCTCAAATTATCACAAAATTTAAAAGCACCAGGCAGCACACTCACAAGGACATGTTTTGTTCAGTGTTTTGTCGAAGAAATCAACAAGTACAATAGATGTTTGCTGTAGTGGTGTGTTTGTTAAGAAGCATGCCAGCACACTGGTGAACTGACAGTCCCAGAATGCACCCGAGCCAGTGACTCGCCCCAGAGCAAATGAAATTGCTTATCTAGAAAGACAACCGTGATCAAAGAAGAAGTAAAAGAGTAGGGAACAAATGGTAAGGGAAGGTACTGTGGGGTAGGAAAGAAAGGCCAGAGCTGTGCAAAATGACCTCCAGCAGGCCACAAATGTGCACGTCTGCTCAAACGGTCAGAAATGGACTCCATGAGGGTGGTATGAGGGCCCGACGTCCACAGGTGGGGTTGTGCTTACAGCCCAACACCGTGCCGGATGTTTGGCATTTGCCAGACAACACAAAGATTGGCAACTTTGCCACTGGCGCCCTGTGCTCCTCACAGATGAAAGCAGGTTCACACTGAGCACTTGTGACAGTCTGGAGACGCCGTGGAGAACCTTCTGCTTCCTGCAACATCCTCCAGCATGAGTTTGGCAGTGGGTCAGTTTTGGTGTGGGGTGGCATTTCTTTGGGGAGCTGCACAGCCCTCCATGTGTTCGGCAGAGGTAGCCTGACTGCCATTAGGTACTGAGATGAGATCCTCAGACCCCTTGTGAGACCATATGCTGGTGCGGTTGGCCCCGGGTTCCTCCTAATGCAAGACAATCCTAGACCTCATGTGGCTGGAGTGTGTCAGCAGTTCCTGCAAGACGAAGGCATTGATGCTGTGGACTGGCCCGCCCATTCCCCAGAACTGAATCCATTTGAGGACATCTGGGACATCACGTCTCGCTCCATCCACCAACTGCACCACAAAATGTCCAGGAGTGGGCAGATGCTTTAGTCCTGGAGTCTGGGAGGAGATCCATCAGGAGAGCATCTGCCACTTCATCAGGAGCATGCCCAGGTGTTGTAGGGAGGTCATACAGGCATGTGGAGGCCACACAGACTAGTGAGCCTCATTTTGACATGTTTTGAGGACATTACATAAAACCAGATTAATGATTCTGTATTGCATTGATCAAGGAACCAACCCAATAGGAGCTAAAGGAATCCTCTTGACATTACTTCACTCAGTAAGTTTATACTATGTTTAATGTGCATTTTCTTCATCAGTTTAGAACATAACATGTTAGCGCTCCCTGGTCCTTTTTGGAGACAGATCCTGAGACAGCAGGCAGCTATGGAGAACTCGTGTCAGCTGTGGTAATTAAGGAATACTTTGATTTAATATTGATTTCATCACAACTATCCTCAGGCACATATTCCTGGATATATACAATGACATAAGTAAACTCCCATTTTAGAATCATTGCCTTCTTTGATCTGACTTATTGCCTCAGACTTTGGCCCCGTGTCCCCAAAACTACAGAGAATCCATGACACTGGGTAAGAGGCCTTGATCATGTTATAAGTGAGAGAGTTTGGTGTAACAGTGGTTGAACATGCCAAATCAATCCACAACATACTGCCATTCCCCAGCTGTAACCTGCATATGCATCTAACCAAAATCCAGTACCACAGCCACATGATAGACGTACAGATGAGGTTAAAGGGCTGTCTCATTTTGCCAGATAGCTTCATCCCAAAAAAGATCAACATTCTTCAAAAACAAAAGTTTGTGAATATTTGCTGTATTGCCAGGCCTAAACCAACCTGTTAAACTTATCAAATTATTGTCATAGATACGAACCTATTGATTGAAACAGAATAATCCATTCAAGCCTCCATCATCATCCACAATCACTGTTACTGTTCAGATTATTTTATCTCTGTTTTCCTCTAGAATGTTTTGAAAATCAGCATTTGATCAACAGACTTTTTAAAAGTTTATTTTGATCCTATTGTTTACGTGTGTAATAGCATTTTTATTGAAATTATGACAGGAAAACCCTCAATCAAATTGTATCTTTGATATCTAATAATAATATTAACCATAATGTTACATATGTAATATGTACACAATAATATTGTGCAAACAAACAAGAAAAATAGCAAAAAATGTCAATTTTTTTAATACCCTGTATATAAAAACCACATATGACCACAACTCCAAATGTGCAATTGTCACTGCATCTAAACATGACATATTACAAAAAGGTAGAAACATATAATATACAATATGTTCTGAAGCTGGTACTGGTGCAGTTAACTTTGCTTTAGGCTCCCATACACAGTAGGTGTTACTTACTATACGTGCAGTGCAGTATTACTTTACCTTGTAATATGTTATAATAAGCAAGTCACTTCTATATTTATGAGCATGTAGACAATAATGTTGGCTGATATGTAAAACTATGAGATGTCGAGTGCAGGGAAGATATTATTGATCGATCAGATTCATGAATATGTTAGGTACTTAAGCCACAATTAGAGAGTGAAACAGAGACTGACACTGGTTGAAATGTATAGTAAATATTTTATTTTGAACTTTTATGCTGAACTACAAGCTGTGAACTGTGCGATCTCTGCGGCCTGTGGTGCCTGGTTTACTGTGTGTAAAACTGCGCAGGTTCCCATGTGTCATCCCACACTTTGCCACTGTCAGGAGAAAAACATAACAAACAACAACCACACACAAAATAGGACAATTTAGGTTGTGACATATGACAATTTTTTAGGATGAAATATCTTCTATATTCATGTCATGCTTTATACACCTTCATTGTAATATAAATTAATCAAATCAAGTCAGAGAGTATTAATATATGAAGCAGACGTCAAGCAGGACCACAGCAGCAGCCACGATCCATCGGAACCTGCTGGATGAGAGAGCACAGAAACTCCAGGGAAGAAGTTTAGTTAGTAACATGCATGAACTGCATTACTGAGACATGTATGTTTACAGATGGTGGTGAGGGAGAGGGGGAGAGTTTTCAGTAAAAGGAGACGTGACTGCATCTTCAACCAATACTGAGCCTGCATAACCCTGAAAGAGACAGAGAGAGAGGGGGGGGGGGGACACTAACCCCCAGCAGTCTGGTCCTATTACAGCATAACTAAGGGCTGAGCTGAACCAGCCCTAACTATAAGCTCTATAAAGAAGTAAAGTCTTATGCCTACTCTTAAAAGTGTTGACCATGTCCACCTCCAAAACTCATAATGAGCATGATGTCAGGAGGACTTTAAAGAACGTAAACATCAGGAAGGCAGCACGACCAGGTCGTATCAGGTGGTCTGTTCTTATTTAATTTCCTATTTGGAGCGAAATCCTGACTCAGTGGCTGAATTAGTGAAGATTCATCAAATACAAAAGCTTATGGATAGTCAGTCAGGCACAGTTCAAATCTGGGAAGTCCAAAGACGCAAACAAATCTGCACAACAGCAGGCTAAATTACTTACATTTACAACTCTCCTGTCTACTATCTCTTCATATTTGAAAATCTTCTGTGTACGGTGTTTTCGGCATTCTGAAAAATAACAAATGAAATATTTACATGAGTTCTGTAAAACTGGAAAAAATGCAAAAATTAAGAAAAAGAAATCTTAACAAACTTAACGAACCTGTCATGTGTTTCGTACATTTACAATACCATAACGTCTAACCTTTCCTTGTCCTTTTTTTGTTTGGGACATCCGAGGTGTACACCGTAGAAATTGAGGGAGATGTAGGATGTGGAGATGGAGAGGAGGATGCAGGAGGAAGCAGAGATGGAGAGGAGGATGCAGGAGGAAGCAGAGATGAAGAGGAGGATGCAGGAGGAAGCAGAGATGGAGAGGAGGATGCAGGAGGAAGCAGAGATGAAGAGGAGGATGCAGGAGGAAGCAGAGATGGAGAGGAGGATGCAGGAGGAAGCAGAGACAGAGAGGAATATGCAGGAGGAAGCAGAGATGAAGAGGAGGATGCAGGAGGAAGCAGAGATGGAGAGGAGGATGCAGGAGGAAGCAGAGATGGAGAGGAGGATGCAGGAGGAAGCAGAGATGAAGAGGAGGATGCAGGAGGAAGCAGAGATGGAGAGGAATATGCAGGAGGAAGCAGAGATGAAGAGGAGGATGCAGGAGGAAGCAGAGATGGAGAGGAGGATGCAGGAGGAAGCAGAGATGGAGAGGAGGATGCAGGAGGAAGCAGAGATGAAGAGGAGGATGCAGGAGGAAGCAGAGATGAAGAGGAGGATGCAGGAGGAAGCAGAGATGGAGAGGAGGATGCAGGAGGAAGCAGAGATGGAGAGGAGGATGCAGGAGGAAGCAGAGATGGAGAGGAGGATGCAGGAGGAAGCAGAGACAGAGAGGAGGATGCCGGAGGAAGCAGAGATGGAGAGGAGGATGCAGGAGGAAGCAGAGATGGAGAGGAGGATGCAGGAGGAAGCAGAGATGGAGAGGAGGATGCAGGAGGAAGCAGAGACAGAGAGGAGGATGCAGGAGGAAGCAGAGATGGAGAGGAGGATGCAGGAGGAAGCAGAGATGGAGAGGAGGATGCAGGAGGAAGCAGAGACAGAGAGGAGGATGCCGGAGGAAGCAGAGATGGAGAGGAGGATGCAGGAGGAAGCAGAGACAGAGAGGAGGATGCAGGAGGAAGCAGAGATGGAGAGGAGGATGCAGGAGGAAGCAGAGATGGAGAGGAGGATGCAGGAGGAAGCAGAGATGGAGAGGAGGATGCAGGAGGAAGCAGAGACAGAGAGGAGGATGCAGGAGGAAGCAGAGACAGAGAGGAATATGCAGGAAGAAGCAGAGATGGAGAGGAGGATGCAGGAGGAAGCAGAGATGGAGAGGAGGATGCAGGAGGAAGCAGAGACAGAGAGGAATATGCAGGAAGAAGCAGAGATGGAGAGGAGGATGCAGGAGGAAGCAGAGATGGAGAGGAGGATGCAGGAGGAAGCAGAGATGGAGAGGAGGATGCAGGAGGAAGCAGAGATGGAGAGGAGGATACAGGAGGAAGCAGAGCTGGAGAGGAGGATGCAGGAGGAAGCAGAGATGAAGAGGAGGATGCAGGAGGCTGACAGAGGGAAGATGTTGGTTCAGGCTCTAAATGAAGAATAAATTCCTGGTTTAGAGCCTCTGGGTCTGGGACTGGTCCAGCATCGACACTGTCAGCAGAGGATGGTCCAGCTGCTGGTGTAGAACGTTTAGCAGGAGGTGAAGCTTGTAATTCTGAAAAATTTTAAATATTAAACATTCATTAAAATGGGTTGAAAAAATGTACAGTACACATAAACACATAATAAGTAGTGATTTGCATGTTTTCAGTTAAGTTTTACTAAAGATACAACTGGTAAATATTGGCATCAAATAAGTCATCTCACACACTCACTGACCCAAATCATTCAGTACAAGTGCCCTCGGGGGTAGTGTGACATCTGTAGTGCTTTTCTACATTGTACATTAAAAAATTAATGAGTGTGACTATAAATCCAGATAGATAATGACTTTTTCCTCTGATGACACTACTTTCCTGACTTTGTAGTGAATAACATTTGACACTTCAAGCTAGTACTGTGACTTAGGAGTTTTGTACAATGGTGATGCTAACTACCTCAGGGAGGTAATCAGGTGACCTCTTAAGAAGTATATAAGTTATTTAAGAATCTTGGTGTTCATATTGGTAACATTATATAACATTTGTTATACTAGAAAGTCTCGAAGAGAATTATCAGGTCTGGTTTTTGTGAAGATTTTTAAAATTACATTTGTATATACATGAGTGTGAAAGACCATACTATACACACACACACATACAAAATTGTTCAGGTGGGTAACACCAGAGGTTCAGTATGGCTAGCTTTGGTGATGTGACCGACACATGGGGAGGTAATAAGGCAGATATAACACTATTTTCATGTTAGCAACAGGACATGTAGGGCAGCTGTCACCTCACAGCAAGAAGGTTACTGGTCTGAAACTTGGCTGAATAATAGAATAGAACAGAACAGAATAGAGTAAGTAGAATAGAATAGCTGGTGACTGTTAACTATCCTCATCCTCACCATCTTGTTTGTCTCTATGTACCCCGTGATGATCTGCCTACTTATCTAGGGTGTACCATGAGTATCACCCAAAGACAGCTAGGATAGGCTACCTGATAAGGACACCTGGTTACAGATAATGGACAAAGCACATCTTACTTCTCAGAAGGTGTTCATAAAGCTTCCTCATCTTCATGAGGATGTCACGTGCAGCACCTTCCGCTGGTTCGATCTGAGTGATCACGTCCCCTACTATACGGCCCTTACGGTCAAACTGTCCAAGAAACAGAATTGGTTGGTAGCCCAGGGCATGTAGCTTTGAAACCTGCAAGAACAACAAAGAAAAACATGCAGCCAGTCTTTCATGTAAGCAAACGGATGTATAACAAACCTTTAAGTTTCACATCTTTGTTGTTTTATTGTTGTCGATAGTTAAAAAGTATTTATGGTGACCAAACCTGTAAATGTATGATAAAATCCATCTTGAAATGTTTTGTCTCTCAGTTAATAGCCGATTAAATTAAAAATCAGAAGTAGCTTAAATAAAAATAGTTTTTAACAAGTTTTTTCTAGTTGGATGTCTTTAGTGTGATGATGTTATTCTGATGTGAATAACTTTTTTATTTATGCTCTTTTATAAATTAATATTTTATGTGTATATACATGTCTTGTTAGTTTCTTACTTCATGATATACAAGAAAACATTGACAACTGTGATTAATAAAGAATTGTCTAGCAGACCAACCACTTATTAGATCAGAACTTTTAAACTTACTGACAACTGGGCTGAATTAACCACCCTGCTCGCATTTCTGTTTTTTTTAACAGAGGCAGCCCAGTTACTGTTTTTAAACTGTTCTTGTTTCTTTTTCAATCCCTCCTTTAGGTTCAGGCTGCCCAGGCATCCACTGCATGTCTTCCTGTTGCAGGTGTTTGGGGCCTGACAGGAAGGGCATGGTTTGGTTTTTGGCTTTGTCATTTCTGCAAATGAAAATGGAACATGTAGGGATTATTTCAGGTCTGTTTTGGTGAAACGATTACAAAAATAATTTATGACCAAAGAAATAACTTATGTTACGAGGCAGTATTACACCATATTTAGAAAAAAAATCAATTACGAGATTAAAGTCGTTAATATTGAGTTAATTACGTGAATAGGGTTAAAAAAAAAACCTGAATTGATTACAGAAAAGATACATTGCTAAAATAGAGCAGTACTAACATTAGCTGGGTGGCCAAGCAAGTGTCTTACACATGAGAATACATCACAAAAAAAATTAAATAAACTTTTGCAGAAGTAGTTCTCTTGGTACACAGACTGCTCTGTGAAAACATTTCAAGTTTAATATCAGTTTAATATCACTGAAATTTATATTTCAGTGAACATGCAAATTACCCACAGTTTATCACAACTTACTTAGCTAGGATCTGCCTCGTGTCCAGTCGAAAACTTCGCTGCAGGACCGTGAGTTGAAAGATACATTTACTGCGACTCCCAAGATGCATTGCAGTAAAAACCATCCAATCGCCTTGCTTAAGATCTGTTGACGTGTCGCTAAAGGCGCGCTGTAGATAAATATTGCAATTTGTAAAAAATAAAATACTAAAATTTGCAATTTTTAATTACATAATTAAACACTGGGCCAGTTTAATTTCGTATTATCGCTGGTTATTATTTTAGAGTAAATAAAGGAATAACGGGTAGCACCAAGCTGTTGTTATCTTCATTCCCATAGCGACGGCGGTCGAGGATTATGGGTAGTGTGCAGTTACGGGATTAGTGCGTCTGCGTAAATTGGTCTGATTGGTTGGAGCCGAGCGCATCCAAAACTAACAGGAGTGGTGAATGAATCTATAAATGTGTTTTACGTGTGAAATGAAAATAATAAACCTAACAAAGGATTATGTACGTTAAATCTGCGCACTTTCAGATCGTGAATCAGTTTGGAAAACACTGTGTGATGGCCACAACATGAAGCCATTTTATTGTTGAATTATCAGTGATACTTTCACGTGTTTTTGTTGAGAAATGTTAACGATGTCATTAAAAGAAAGCATTAAATTAGGGAGAAAAACCCGTTCGCGGAGAGGGTCCCCGGGTCTCCAGTTAGATTGTGCTTCACGACGTCATGTTTCGCCGTGACGGGGTTATTATTGGAATAAATGGATGGCTGGAGCCTCTGCTCGAAGCGTCTCTGATCGCCGCGAGCGCGTTCATATTGGAATGAATTGACAACCCACAGCGTCACATAAAAAGGTGGAAGGGTACCTTAGGCGTCAGCATGAGAAGTTAAGGGACGTGACAAATCGTCATTATTTTACGCGTCGGGAGTGAGAACGGGTTGGTAAAAGTATATCCTTGCTGTACCCTTAATGCTATTTATGCTAAATTAACCGCTGCCTTTGCCCCTTTGGGATTATTCTTATGTCACTGGGATGTTGACCTTTGACCTTCACATTAGAGAGATGGGCAGACATAATTAGTGTATGAATTTTAAAGTAACAGGTAATAAAGAGAGTGTAGCAAATGTAGTCAGGTTTATTACTCTGTATCACACATGAGTGCCCGAGGGAGGCGGGGCTGACTGGGGAGACACAGGAAACAGAGAGACAGGGCTGACTCGACATGAAACGATGAAACGTGGGACACGGGAACAGAAACTAAACACAGGCTGAAATGAACACTGAGGGAGGGAGAACTAAGATTACTGAGAGCCTGATAAATAAGAAGAACAAAAACCAAGAAAAACAAGAGTCAAAGAAAAGCAAAAACACAAAGCATTGGGCCAGGACCCACTGCTGTGACATTTATATGTGATAAAAACATTAAAAACTGCTCACATGTTGAAATCTTTCTACGTATACTTTAGGTTCAGCTCTCCAGCCTGGCATTTGGTTAAGCATGATTCAAACATTTGATTTTGTTTAACTGGTTTTAATTATAGTTACTTTTTGTGAACATTTGTTGCAGCATTTAAAAATACATCATTTATTTTCAAACTTTTACTTGATTTAGAGCATCATATTTGACCAACGTAAATGTTTTAATTTCATATAAAATAACTGAAACAGTGAACTAAATATCTGAAATCTTTCCTTCCTTAAAAGTTATAATCCTACTTAAGTTATAGTGCAAACGCTTAAGCAACAAATATACTTGATGCTAATTAATTAATATTTCCCTTTGATGTTGCAACTATGCGGTCACTTCTGTCTTTAAACAAAATAATATTTTCCAGTTACAGAAATCATAAAGTCCAAACTAAAGTGCTACTGTTGCTATATGCATTTTATATAAATCATGGATGATGGTCCTGACATGAAGGAAGAGAAAGTTACAGGTTGCATCCTTTGACTTTGTCTCCGTGCCTTTGGGCCATTTTCAGAAGGACAGATGTTTCTGTTCAATTCTTAAATCAATTTTTTCAAACACAAACACTATTTTAAAGCTTCTAGAGAGTAAAATATTAATGACAATTATAATAACAATAATAAAAACAAAAGCTCTCAGATCCATCAAACCAAGCAGCAGAAAGAACAATAACTGAAGAGAAAACTTTAACCTTGTAGACTTCATTATGTTCCAGCTGCTCTACAGACGCTGTGACCTCGAACTTAAGCAGGTCGTAACGTATGTGCAGCTCAATAACTTCATAATCAGACCCTGTGGTATTTAGGCAGCAGAACAACTAAGAATAACAACTACAAATAATGTTTTTAGGTTTCTGTTGTACTGCAAGGTTCTGTACAGGAGAACCAAACCAAGAGCAAATATTACGTCTCATTTACACCTGAGCACGAAGAGCCATCAACATTTAGCAAATTGAATCATCTTTGTTTAGATGCAAGAAGAATCATATAGAAATGAAAAAGTAGAAATAGAAATCCAGAGCAAAGATATCCTCTAATTCAGCGTAGCACATGAGCAGCTGCTGCGATTCACGTAAGCATTCGGCTCGTCGCTGCTGCAGATTTTTCTCTCGCTGTTCTGGCTCACAGCGCTGCAAACACAAAAATAAATATCCCCAAAGGTGTGAAAGGGAGCTAATTAGTAAGAGTATTGTTACTCTCCGCAGGAGTAGTCCAGCAGTAGAAACCAGTCCAATAACAAGGTGTGTAACATCTAGCAGGGTGACAGAAAAACCCAGGGTAACTTCTAAGGACCTCAACGTCTCTCTCACATTGTGTTTTTTAAACATGCTTCCATTTGTCACTTCAGTCTTTACTCTGAAATACAGGAAGAGAAATCATGGCTGAAACAATTTCTCATGAAACCAGGGGTGTGGTCCAACAGTCAGTTTGGTGAGGAAGGTTCCTAACTGAGAGAAGTGACCCAGAAGTATCTGTGTAGCAGCCACAATGAATCCAGATCATGAGCTGATCCGTGACTGCCTTTGTACAACTTTTACAAAGTGACTGCAAACATTGTGGAAGGATTCATAGCGTTTGATTGTGTAACCCTGGTAAGATTTACAGCAATCAGAAGTACAGGGTTCTTTGAATGCATCGTAGTCCTTGTCTGATAGTTTAATTTCCGGGCTTGCCCTGAAGGCACCGTCTGCAGCTCCGTGCGCGTGAAGGTGTGGTGTAGAGGAAAAAGGACGGCAAGGAAAAACTCCATGCTGCCGCGGAGCACGGTTTTTTCCAGTTGAAAGAGAGGAAAGAGGTTTAATTAACATTTGTGAGAGAGCTGTCGTTAGCGGTGAACCACAGACGGGTACCTACCTGAAAGGAGCCGGAGTATTTCTTCGAACTTTTTTGAACTATTCTGGTGAGTTAGCCTAGCTCACTTAGTACCGCTATTGCAGTTCAATGCACTGGAAAAAATAACTAACCAGTCAGAATAGTAGTAAATGTGTTTAATGATGTTTAAGATGTGTTTTCATAGTATTGCAATGTTGTGACAGTTTTGTTTATTATGAGTGTCTAATGTTTTTACTTTCTTGGGCCTGCTAGTTCAGCCGCGGCCAGCTAAGTGGTTATGCGCAGTTCACGTGCAATAGCTGTGCTGTTACTGTAACTGCGGGTGATGCACAGTAATACGGTGTATTTACTTTTAATGTGTCACAAGATGCAAATTTATTTTAATATTTCAAAAGAACCAAGGACATTAGGAACAAGGACATTTAAGGAATGTGGACATCTAACATTCTGCATATTTGTGTGCAGACTGGTTTTTTTTTGAGGTACAGTTCCATGGGTGCCAAGTGAGGAGCTGGTATCGTGGGTCTAAGACACTGTTGCTGCTGTGGAGGCCTTCTCTGTGTCAGGACGCCGACACGTTGATGCCTGCCGTACCAGGAGGGCGGTAGGGAAAAAAACAAAAGGAAGCCCACCTGAGAGATACCTTATCATTTTCTTTGCTACTTTTTCTCCGCCTGAGATTCAGGTCGTTTTCAGTTCTTAACCCAGGACAGTGGGTAACTGAATAAACTGACACCATAAGGAACTGGACACTCACATGCTATTTTCTTTTCTTTTTCCTTTTCTTTGGGGTGTTGAAATATTGTGTTTCTTGTCTTACATCTATTTTGATTGTTTCAATTATTTTTGTGATGCATTTGAGATGGTTACTGCATTTGAAGATATCCCTACATTGAGGATGAGCAAAGGGAACTGATCCAAAAGGAAATATATAAAGCAAACTTTGTTTCATAAACCTGTGGTCGTGCGTGTTATGTGGGTTGGAAGTCTCATTGCTCTTACAGAGTTGCTACCGCCAATCTCCTTCCCAAACCTAGATTCGGATATTGTAGACATTGCACTTGGGCGAGCAGTATAGATCATCTCTTTATAGATAGAGGGACACACGTCCAGGTTACATAAAAAGTGGCGAGCCAGCCAGGAGATTGGTTAATAGTAGCTTTCTGATCTTCCACCCCACACTACGCACGTTTGAGATTTTTGAGATTTGTTCCACTGAGTCAGGTATGGATATTTGCAATCGTTTTGAGGTTAATGGTCAAAACTCCCTGTATGTAACAGGTATAGGACCAGAATACACAGATGAGGAAATAACTGCTGTGTTCAAAGTTAATGGAGATATTTCTAAATTAGTGAGGATCCCTGACGAATCAGGACAACCAGAGGGTAGAGCCCTGGTCCAGTATGCATCTGACAGGTCTATCTCTAGAATCGACCCCATTACTTTGGGTACCGTACCAAGTCCAAAGGACCCAGCTGTGATGTGGTTTGCGAGGACCATTAGAGATGTTTGTCAGGAAGTGGTGGGGAGGGAGATAGCTTGCAGATACCTGGACGAACTAAAGTCTGTCGCAGGCAGTGGCAGGAAAGGTTTCTTGAATGTGCTTCAGGAGGAACTGCATGGGAACCAGGGCACATCACATGACGTACACAGTAATGCTACACAGCCCTATGCAGCTCAAAATGCTAACACACCTAATAATGATCAAAATGAGCCTGCAGAGCCCACACATGTTTATAGTGCATCTGCTAGTTTACCAACGAGCCCAGTCCACATCAGTGAGGATGTTTTTAACCCCCCCCAGATCCAGAGAGTGATTGTGGAGCATGTCATCCGAAGTGAGTCCACCACTTCACCATCCCCACAAATAAGGTTGCGCACCTTCTCTGGGCGGATGCCAAGGCCAAACGGTGAGGTGGACTACGAAACATGGCACACCCAAGTTGATCTTCTCCTTAACGATCCTTCCTTGAATGATGCTCACAAGGTGAGAAGGATTCTTGAGAGCTTGCTGAGTCCAGCAGCTGATGTTGTGAAGCCTCTTGGCATCTCTTCACCACCAAGTGTCTACATCACTCAACTTGACTCTGCTTTTGGTGTTGTGGAGGATGGAGAGGAGTTGTTTGCGGCATTTCTCGGCTCTAACCAAGATAGTGGAGAGAAGCCATCAACATACTTGAACAGGCTCCATAGCCTCCTCACAAGAGCAATTTCTAGAGGGGGAGCCTCAGCTGGAAATTCCAATGATCATTTGCTCAGACAGTTTTGTAGGGGCTGTTGGGATCAGAGCATCATCATCGGCTTACAGTTAGAGTGCAAAAAGGGAAATCCACCAACATTTCCTGAATTCCTCCTCATGCTGAGAACTGAGGAAGACCGCCGTTCCACAAAGCTAGATAGGATGAAAAAGCATTTAGGTGCTTCGAAAGCTAACATGTATGCCCACCATGTTTTTGATATGCCCTCTTATGACTGTGAGCCTGTCCCACTGACTAACTCAAAGCCGAATGAGACATCAAAGCTTGAAAAGAAAGTAAACGAGCTAACTAAACAGTTGGAAAAGCTAAACAAAAAGCCACCGAGCCTCACTCATGATAGTAATCCTCCCCTAGTGGTAAAAGCAAAGCGAGATGAAACCTCTGATATTGAGAACAAGATAGCTGAACTGACAAAGCAAGTTGAAAAACTAGCACAAAATCAGAGAGAGAGTACTGAAAAGACCGACTGCTTTGCAATCAGTAGTAGTAACATGAAGAGGGGCCTTAAGGTGCCTGGAATGCCGAGGCCGTGGTTTTGTTTTAAGTGTGGGGAAGACAACCACATTGCTGCTCATTGCTCGAATGAACCCAACCCCGCACTGGTTCGCAAGAAAAATGCAGAACTCCGGGAGAGGCAGGATAAGTTTTTAGCTCAGCAGGCTGCTTCCCCATTCACTTTAAACTAGTAGCAGCTCCTGTAGTGGGACGTCCAGGAGCTGTAGTTGATGATAACCCCTGTCCCAACAGATCAGTTGATGGTGCTGGAACACAGAAGAAAGTCATAACCCACACAATGACTGAAACCTACCGTTGCACAGAGCGATCTATACCTGCAGGGCTTGTAGGTCCTCGTTGTGCGGCTTCTGTCTTTCTTGAGGGTGTGCAGTGTGAGTCCATAATGGACACCGGCTCACAAGTTACAACAGTGTCCGAGTGTTTCCATAGGAACCATCTGTCTCACTTACCTATACATCCAATTCATGCCCTTCTTGAAATCGAAGGAGCAGGTGGACAGCAGGTCCCCTATCTTGGTTACATAGAAGCGCGTGTCACTTTCCCGCTGTCTGTTCCTGGCAGGAAAGAGGAGCTAGTCGTGTTAGCACTTGTGGTGCCAGAGTGTCAGTTCAACAGCAGGACCCCCCTGTTGATTGGTACCAATGTGTTATTACGACTTTATGAACAAGTACTTGAACAGGATGGTCCAGAGGTTGTTTGCAAACTCTTCTCTAGAGATTTTGCAGTGATCTTCCAGCATATTGCCCAGATCCATGACCTCAACAACCATGCTCATCCTGTCAGGTTACATGGTGGAAACCCCATCACCATCCCTGCAAAACAAAAGTGCTGCATCACAGGTGATGTCAGGTTGAAAAGGAACAGTCAGACCACATTTGTGCTTGAACCCAATGAACATCACAGGTTGCCAGGTGGCGTGTTCCTTGAAGCTGCTCTGATGGACATTCCATTTAAGTCTAGCTGCAAGGTCCTGGTCGTCCTGCGCAATCTTAGTGACCATGATGTTACGCTGCAGCCAAAATGCATCATTGCTCAAATATGTGCAGCTCAGCAGGTCACATCACTTGGACCAGTGAAAGGTGACTCTCATCACAATAAGCCTGACAGTGACAACCTCGAGTTCAATCTTGATGATTCACCAATATCTGAACAATGGAAAGATCGTATCACCACCAAGCTTAGATCTATTCCAGAAGTCTTTGCTGTGGATGACCTGTCATATGGTCACACCACTGCAGTGAAACATCACATCAGGCTACATGACGAGACTCCTTTTAAGGAGAGGCCAAGGCCTATTCATCCCAGTGACAGGGAGGCAGTCAAGGAGCATCTTAAAGAACTGCTTGATGCAGGAATCATTAAAGAGTCACAGAGCCCTTTTGCATCCCCAGTGGTCTTGGTCCGGAAGAAGAATGGTTCTATCAGGTTATGCATTGACTACAGGAAGCTAAATGCTCGAACCATCAGAGATGCATACGCTCTTCCGAACATTGAGGAGACCTTTGCTGCCCTTAGCGGTGCTAAATGGTTCTCCGTCATGGACCTTAAATCTGGTTATTACCAGGTTGAGATGGCCGAAGAAGACAAGCCTAAAACCGCTTTCACGTGTCCCCTCGGCTTCTTTGAATTCAATCGCATGCCTCAGGGTGTCACGAACGCACCAAGCACTTTTCAGCGCCTTATGGAAAGGTGTGTCGGTGACTTGCATCTCAATGAGGTATTGGTGTTTCTGGACGACTTGATTGTCTTTTCAGACACATTGGAAGAACATGAAGCACGACTCATGAAGGTGCTGAACCGTCTTAAAGATTTCGGTCTAAAGCTTTCTCCGGAGAAATGTCACTTCTTTAAGACGTCAGTAAAGTATCTTGGTCATGTCGTGGATGCACGAGGAGTTCATACTGACCCTGACAAGATATCCGCCTTGAGGGACTGGCCTCGTCCTTCAAATAGGAAAGAGCTTAAATGTTTCTTAGGCTTCGCTGGGTATTATCGGCGGTTTGTCGAAGGATATTCCCAGATAGCCAAACCTCTTAATAGCCTGACAGCAGGCTACTATCCACCAAAGAAAAGGGGCAAAGTGTACAAGAGGGAACGCTTCACGACTCTTGTGAGCCCTAATGCACCGCTCGGTGAGGAGTGGACTTCAGAGTGTGAGAGTGCATTCAGAACCCTGATCAAGAAACTGACGTCTGCGCCCATCCTTGCTTTTGCGAATCCACAACTACCATATGTTGTACATACTGACGCTTGTCGCGATGGATTGGGGGCAGCGCTCTATCAAGAGCAGGAGGGGAAGCTCAGAGTTGTCGCGTATGCCAGTCGAGGTCTTTCCAAGAGCGAGAGAAACTACCCTACGCACAAACTCGAATTCTTGGCCTTAAAGTGGGCCATTTGTGAAAAGTTCAGTGATTTCCTTTATGGGTCAAGTTTCACTGTGCTTACCGACAACAACCCCCTCACATACGTCTTGACATCTGCGAAGTTAGATGCTGCTGGTCATCGCTGGTTAGCCGCTCTTTCTACTTACCAGTTTACCATCAAGTACAGAGCAGGGCAGGCCAACCGCGATGCAGATGGGTTATCCCGGCGGCCTCAAGGTCCGCCTCTTGAGGATGAAGCTTTCACTAAAGAAAGAGAGAGAATAGAGGACATGAAAAAACGGTTCATGGAAGCAGGAGATGACATGGATCATGAGGTGTTCTCTGCATTATGTCAACGTCATCTTGTGATGGTTAAAGATGAACGTCACCCTCATTCAGAGCAGCCTGTCATTGCGGAGTCTCTTGTTGTCGACCCTGCTGTAGTGCCTGATGTTTTCGATGAGGACACTTTACCATCCATGGCTAACTCTGACTGGTGTAATGCTCAAAATAATGATCCGTCTCTCTCACGTGTCATCACCTTTGTGAGGAGAGCTGTAAAACCCAGTTTCAGAGAGACAAACCTTGAACATCCCGATGTCAAACTTCTTTTTAGGGAGTGGAAAAAACTTGAACTCAGGGATGGTGTCCTGTACAGGAAGTGGTCTGAGCGAGGCGAACTGGTGTATCAGTTGGTCTTACCCGAACAGTTCAGAGAGAGGGCACTGCAAGGAGTGCATGATGATGTTGGCCATCTCGGTTCTGAGCGTGCACTTCAGCTTGCTCGTGCCAGGTTCTACTGGCCGAGAATGGCCAGAGACATCGAGGAGAAGTGCAAAAAGTGCGAACGCTGTTTCAGGCGGAAGGCTGTGCCTCAGAGGGCTGCGCCTTTGGAAAACATTTCTGCTACTTATCCACTTGAACTTCTTTGTATGGATTATCTATCCCTTGAGCCGGATGATAGAGACACGAGAAACATTTTAGTCATCACCGACCACTTTACAAAATTTGCTGTGGCGGTGCCGACTAGGGATCAGAAAGCCAGAACTGTTGCGAAGGCTTTATGGGAGAACTTTATTGTTCACTACGGGTTCCCCAGTCGTCTGCTCAGCGACCAGGGCAGGGACTTTGAGTCTAAGACGATCAGAGAACTCTGCACACTGATTGGAGCAGACAAAGTTCGTACCACCCCGTACCATCCCCGGGGAAACCCAGTGGAACGATTTAACCGGACCCTCCTTGGTATGCTAGGGACCCTGGAAGAAAGAGACAAATATCATTGGAGAGATTTTGTCAAACCTCTGGTCCACGCATACAATTGCACGAGAAACAGTACAACAGGCTATTCGCCTTACGAACTAATGTTTGGTAGGCAGCCCAGACTGCCGATTGATCTTGTCCTGGGAATCCAACCTGATATGGCAAGTCACAAGACCCACTCAGAGTATGTCAAGGGCCTTCGTCAACGCCTACAGGAGAGCTACTCATTAGCTGCTAAAAATGCCAAGAAGATGGGAGAGAAGAACAAGGCTAGGTTTGACAGGGAGGTCAGGGCAGCTGAACTCTTAGAAGGGGATAGGGTCTTAGTGAGAAACGTGAATATCAGGGGGAAACACAAACTGGCAGATCGGTGGGAACAGAAAATCCATGTTGTTGTCAGACGGATTAGCGACAGTCCTGTTTATGTAGTCAAACCTGAGACAGGGGAGGGGCCACACCGTACGTTGCATAGAGACCTTCTTTTGCCGTGCGGGTTCCTACCTGTAACTGAGATCAGAGAGCAAAGTTCTTCCACTGACGCATCGAGGAAAATGAGACTGAGGGGCAAAACAACAAAAGGCGTGCAAGGGGACACTGATTGTCAGGAGGACGAGTCGTACAGTGATGAAGATGAACTGTATCCTAATACATAGATGCCAGAAATCATCATGAAGGGTCCTTTCCTGCAGAGGGAAGGAGGCTTCAATGAGCCTCAGCCAGTTTCCAGGGTATTAAACCCAGACACCCCTTCTTTTGTGCCCCAAAGTTCCGCACACTTACCTGAAAGACCTACTCACGAGCTTCAACCAGGAACTCCTTATGTTAGCTCTGAGAATAGTGGTTCAGTTACACATCCTACTTCACACTGTAGGACTCCGGACCATATTGTCATTGATATTCCTGAACCTGATGTGACACAAATCTCACCTGATGAAGAGAACACAGATCTCATCACCACAGACCCTGTAGTTGCAGACACTGACAATGTAGTATCTGAGAGTCAAGAGTCCGAGAACGCAAGTGTCCGGCGTTCTACTAGGGAGAGACGTCCGCCTCGGAAACTCACCTACGATGAGCTGGGGGAGCCTTTAACCTTGGCCATTAGTTCATTCTTTCAGGCTTTAGGGGCTGCTATTTCACATGTGTCTGTACCGGTAGGGGCAGGTATGCATGCTGGGACTCATGCAGTCTAGAGGGGGAGAATGTAACCCTGGTAAGATTTACAGCAATCAGAAGTACAGGGTTCTTTGAATGCATCGTAGTCCTTGTCTGATAGTTTAATTTCCGGGCTTGCCCTGAAGGCACCGTCTGCAGCTCCGTGCGCGTGAAGGTGTGGTGTAGAGGAAAAAGGACGGCAAGGAAAAACTCCATGCTGCCGCGGAGCACGGTTTTTTCCAGTTGAAAGAGAGGAAAGAGGTTTAATTAACATTTGTGAGAGAGCTGTCGTTAGCGGTGAACCACAGACGGGTACCTACCTGAAAGGAGCCGGAGTATTTCTTCGAACTTTTTTGAACTATTCTGGTGAGTTAGCCTAGCTCACTTAGTACCGCTATTGCAGTTCAATGCACTGGAAAAAATAACTAACCAGTCAGAATAGTAGTAAATGTGTTTAATGATGTTTAAGATGCGTTTTCATAGTATTGCAATGTTGTGACAGTTTTGTTTATTATGAGTGTCTAATGTTTTTACTTTCTTGGGCCTGCTAGTTCAGCCGCGGCCAGCTAAGTGGTTATGCGCAGTTCACGTGCAATAGCTGTGCTGTTACTGTAACTGCGGGTGATGCACAGTAATACGGTGTATTTACTTTTAATGTGTCACAAGATGCAAATTTATTTTAATATTTCAAAAGAACCAAGGACATTAGGAACAAGGACATTTAAGGAATGTGGACATCTAACATTCTGCATATTTGTGTGCAGACTGGTTTTTTTTTGAGGTACAGTTCCATGGGTGCCAAGTGAGGAGCTGGTATCGTGGGTCTAAGACACTGTTGCTGCTGTGGAGGCCTTCTCTGTGTCAGGACGCCGACACGTTGATGCCTGCCGTACCAGGAGGGCGGTAGGGAAAAAAACAAAAGGAAGCCCACCTGAGAGATACCTTATCATTTTCTTTGCTACTTTTTCTCCGCCTGAGATTCAGGTCGTTTTCAGTTCTTAACCCAGGACAGTGGGTAACTGAATAAACTGACACCATAAGGAACTGGACACTCACGTGCTATTTTCTTTTCTTTTTCCTTTTCTTTGGGGTGTTGAAATATTGTGTTTCTTGTCTTACATCTATTTTGATTGTTTCAATTATTTTTGTGATGCATTTGAGATGGTTACTGCATTTGAAGATATCCCTACATTGAGGATGAGCAAAGGGAACTGATCCAAAAGGAAATATATAAAGCAAACTTTGTTTCATAAACCTGTGGTCGTGCGTGTTATGTGGGTTGGAAGTCTCATTGCTCTTACAGAGTTGCTACCGCCAATCTCCTTCCCAAACCTAGATTCGGATATTGTAGACATTGCACTTGGGCGAGCAGTATAGATCATCTCTTTATAGATAGAGGGACACACGTCCAGGTTACAATTGCTTGTGTGAATGTATTAAACAGGAAACCAGGAGCTGCAGAAACCCAGTAATGCTGAAGACGCATGCGTGTGCGTTTATTATTATGGCTCCAGGTTACATTTCAGGTCTTCTCAGCCCGCACCGCCCCACTCGAACTCTGCGCTCCTCCAGTCAGATGCTGTCATTAGTTCCACGCTCCCAGTTCAAATCTAGAGGTGACAGCTTTCTCCATTGCTGTCGTCCCCCTTTCATGAAATCCTCTTCATCCTTGGAAGTCTTCAAATCCAATCTGAAGCCCCTCCTATTTTCCAAGGATCTCTCTGACACCTCTGTTATTGTGTTTCAGCTATTCTGCTCTTTTATCTCATTGGATGATGTTTGCATGTGTAGACACGTGTACGTGTAGTTTAAGTTCACATATGTGTGCTTGTGTGTGAATGTGTACATTTTTGTATATGGATGTGCATATTTGCATGTACACATATTTTTTTACAAACATATACGGATGTCTCACTGTTTCTATGATGTTTTCATCTTATCTATTTTAATTCTTTTCACCATATCATCCCTCTGTTCAGCACTTTGGCCGACACTTGATGTCTTTTAAATGTGCTATATGAATAAAGATGACTTATATTTGCATCCGTGTGTCAGAGTGTGTGTTCTTACCTTTAATTTAGGACACGCACACACAGAGCATAGAGTGAACAGGGACTATTATTGTCCCACAAGGAGCAACAGGACAATTGACCTACTGTATGCTAATGTGAGAGGTGCATACAGAGCCACCCCCCTCCCCCCACTAGGGAAGTCAGACCACAACCTGGTTTACCTACAGCCACAATACACACCCCTCGTCCAAAGGCAGCCTGTCACAACGCGCTCCATCCGGAGATGGACCCCAGAAAAGGAGGATGCTCTGAGAGACTGCTATGACACCACAGACTGGGATGTGCTCCTGAGCCCACATGGTGAGGACATAGAGGGGGCGACACACTGTCTTACAGACTACCTCAACTTTTGTGTGGACACAGTCGCCCCTGCTAAGACGGTACGGTGTTATCCTAATAACAAACCGTGGGTAACACAGGAAGTCAAAGCTGTCCTCAACATGAAGAAGAAGGCTTTCAGGAGCAAAGTGAAGGAGGAGATGAAGGCAGCACAGCGGGAGGTGAAACGCTGCCTGAGGGAAGCAAAGGACACCTACAGGAGGAAGGTGGAGCAGAAGTTGGAGAGGAACAATATGAGGGAGGTCTGGAATGGTGTGAAAACCATCACAGGCCACAACACCAAGAAAAGCACAGTGGGGGGGGGGGGGGGGGGACTGTGGAGAAGGCAAACGAACTCAACAACTTCTTCAACAGGTTTGACCAGCCCACAACCCCCCCACCCTCACCCTCACCTTCACTACAGAGTCCTCCCCCCACTCTCCTGCCTCCCTCGCTTCCCCCCCTTCCTGACACCATGACACCCCCCTCCTCCAATCAGCAGCAAGACATCTCCCCCCCTCCCCTCCTCCCAAACATCTCCCAGTGTCACAGTGGATCAGGTCAGGAGGCAACTGAGGAAGCTTCGCCCCAGAAAGGCAGCAGGCCCAGACAAGGTGTGTCCTAGGATGCTTAAGGCGTGTGCTGCTGAACTTGGGGAGCCGCTACAACGAGTCTTCAACCTCAGTCTGCGACTGGGGAGAGTGCCCGCCCTATGGAAGACATCCTGCATCGTCCCGGTCCCTAAAAGGAACCGGCCCAATGAGCTGAATGACTTCCGACCGGTGGCACTGACGTCACATCTTATGAAGACTCTAGAGCGGCTCTTCCTCAACTTCCTCCGACCACAGGTACAACATGCCCAGGACCCACTACAGTTTGCATACAAGGCGGGTGTCGGAGTGGAGGATGCCATCCTGTACCTCCTACACAGAGCCCACTCACACCTGGATGAGGGAAAAGGCACGGTCAGGATCCTGTTTCTTGACTTTTCCAGTGCCTTTAATACCATCCGGCCCTGTATGCTTCAGGAAAAACTGAACAGGATGGAGGTGGACCCCTGCCTGGTGGCTTGGATCTCCGACTACCTCACCGACAGACCACAGTACGTCAGGCTGAAGGACATCACGTCTGACACTGTGGTCAGCAGCACAGGAGCACCACAGGGAACTGTGCTGTCCCCTCTTCTCTTCACCCTGTACACCTCTGACTTCTGCTACAACTCTGAATTATGCCATATTCAGAAGTTTGCAGATGACACGGCCATCATGGGGTGTATCTGGGATGATCAGGAAGAGGAGTACAGAAGTCTGGTGAGGAACTTTGTCGCATGGAGTCACACAAACCACCTGCAACTCAACACCTCAAAGACTAAGGAACTGGTTGTGGACTTCGGGAGGTCCAGAGAAGGTCCACTGCCGGTTCAGATAGAGGGGGAGGAGGTGGAGGTGGTCAACAAGTACAAGTACCTCGGGCTGTGGGTGGACAACAAACTGGACTGGTCATGCAACACAGAGCACCTGTATAAAAAAAGCCCAAAGCCGACTGTACTTCCTCAGGAGGCTGAGGTCTTTTAACATCTGCAGGAAGCTCCTGAGGATATTTTACCAGTCGGTGGTTGCTGGAGTACTTTTCTATGCTGTGGTGTGCTGGGGGAGCAGCACAGCAAAGAGGGACTCATCCAGGCTGGAGAAACTGATCAGGAGGGCTAGCTCTGTGGTCGGCATGAAGCTGGACACTCTGGTGACAGTGGCAGAGAAAAGGACATTAAAGAAACTGCTGGACATTATGGACAATGCTGGGCATCCTCTGCACACGGCCATTAACAACCAGAAGAGTCTGTTCAGTGACAGGTTGCTTCTCCCAAAGACAAGAACTAACAGACTTAAAAACTCCTTTGTCCCACACGCCATCAGACTGTTTAACTCCTCTCTGGAGGGGAGAGGGAGGGGAAACAGGAGGACAAAGGAGGGGGGAACAACTAAGCTGTAGTGCCTCTTCACCTCACTGTACAATACCTTGTGCAATACTTTTTGTAAATAGTCAACAGTGCAATAGACTCAATACTTGAAATGTGCAATTCACTTGTATTTTTATTTTTATTCCTATTTATTCTATTTATCCCCTTTGTATATTTTATTTATATTTGTCTCTGTATTATATATATGTGTGTGTGTGTGTGTGTGTGTGTGTGTGTGTGTGTGTGTGTGTGTGTGTGTGTGTGTGTGTATATATATATATATAACAGTTCTGTAACTGTAACTTCGGTCGTTGCTGTGCTTTTTTTTGGAAGTCGAATTTCCCAGAGGAACCCACCCGAGGGATTAATAAAGTTCTATCTTATCTTATCTTATCTTATTAAGCGCGTGGCCTGTGTGTATCTATGCCAGTGAAACTGGATCTGCTCATTTTGAATATTGAAAAATATTGTGACTTAAGAGAAACATAATAACTAAAACAGAGCAGAAACACGACAATTCAGCAGAAAAGTAACAACTTAAGCAGAAATATTGGAAAATGAGCAGCTGAAAAAAGCTGAATAAGGTGACGTTCACTCAAAACTACTTGTTGTTCAACTGTGAAAAACTGGCAGAAATGTTAAAAACGCACGAAAGAACAGCCAGCAGATACACACAATTAGAAATATGAGCACATATGGAAACACAAATGCACAGAGACACACAGGATGTCAGTCAACCACTCTGAATATTCAATTTGAATCTTCCTGGTTTTATGGATTCCTGTCAAACGACTGGCCATAATTTCCTAACCGTAGGGGCTGGAGCGGTCATTCTTAGACCGTTCTGTTCAGAGGAGATGGGGGAATCTTCAAGTGTTGATAGTTCATAATTAAAATATAAATTATTAAAGATATATGGCTTATAATGCACCATAACTGAGTAGAGTTGAACTGCCTTGACTTGCCCTCAAACAACGGTTTGTAAGTCTAAATCTATTTGAAGCATCGATATCATTCTTTCACTGTCACATACAGCAGGCTTTGGTGAACAGTTAAGGCAATATTTTCCGGTCTCAGGCACATTTCATACACTGTGCTCTGCAGACAGGCACACGGACCTTTCAGGTCTACAAAAAGTTTAAAATGAAAAGCTCACAGGTGTGTTTATTAACTCAGTGTTGCAGAATCACAGTGATTCATTAAAAACGTCTGCAGAAGTTGCAAACTTATGATTCATGTCATAAGTTATGATACACTGCTCTCCCCTGCATAAGCTGTTTTTATAGTATCAGCATTGGTATCAGCAATACTGGCCATACATTTACTTGGTATCACATCTATCCCACAATATGCATTACTGCACACACTAAGATCACAGTGGACAGATTCTGTCTCTATGCTGGGAACGTCTGTTTTTCCCGGGATCAGCTGTTGCAGATTGTTGGTGCATGGAGGGCTGGGGCCTCTTCTGCCCCCCCTAACGGAGACCACGTAGGTAGTCGGAGGCTGTAAGACAGCGGCTCTCTGGAGAAATCTGATATCTCAGGAGGATGACAGGATTCAACCAGAGAAGCTGCTTCATTATAAACGAGTCTGTGGTTTATAACTGAAAGCTATGATACACATAAACAGCCGTCCATGCACTTAAGTAGTGAGTGAGTATTCACTCCAGTGATGACCTGTGAGAAAGAAACTGCACACACAGCGAGCGGGCGACCATAAGATTATTATTGCCAAGCAAGAACCTGCAGCTCGAGCAGGCTGAAGAAATCCTTTAATGCTGATGCAGGCTTCACAGTGTAGAAACGAGAACTCTAAGAAACAAAAGAGCAGAAGTCATGTATGAAACACAACACAGTTAACATGTGAAGCACTTAAAAGAAAACACAAATAAAACACTTCCAGTGAGGCGTGGCGATTTAAACATTGCCTGTACTGCTCAGCAGTTGTAATGGCATCAAGAATATCTGCACATAGTTCATAATTACAATTAGAATGAACATTTCTTTCACTAAACTCAAAGTCACTCATTATAGAGCAACATCACTATTTTAACGCAGATGCTCTGATGTAGTAGGTCCAAATACAGGATGGTGGGTCACCCACCCTCCTGCTCCAACATGGTAGGAAAATTATACGGTAGAAAATGTTTATATTCATAACAATGTGAATTTTCTGCTTTAAATACTTTTATATATGTTTTTAAAATGGTCCCTCCACCCACTTTTAGTCCTTTTTCAGACAAATGTTCCAAAAATGTGCTGATTTGAAAGTGAATGATGCCGATCTTTGTTTCCATAGCACAGATTTGTCTGAGACATCATCGAGTGTCAGCCTGTGCCTCTAAGGAGCGTCCAGCGTCCTGTTCATTGTCCATTTCTATCATAATGCACGCACTGGGGTTAAATATTGAATAACAATGTTCTTCCCACAGAGTTCAGACTCAATACTGTTAATAACAGACAATCATAGGGTCCTGCTGTCCACACTGTTATAGTTCTTACAGAAATACAGGCTGAAACATACAGACAGGAGCAGCTAAGAGAAGAAGAAATGTGCTGAAACTGTCAGAAAGGAGATTTATTTGTTTCCACTTTACATGTGAGCAGCACAGCAAACACAGTGAAGCCAGTTAACCTCAAAGTACACCAGTCACAGTGGACACAGAACAAAGCATCGACTTTCATTACCATCAAACTTTGTTGGGATTTAACATTTACTTCAGCCTCCTTTAAATTTGATTCATGTGACATCAGGACAACATTCCAGGGAGAAGCGATCGAGCGGCGTCCCCCCGGTGTTTTATCCCACATCTCGTACTCAACGTTTCTTTCAGCCCAGAAAAGTTCATGTGATCATCGAAGATTTAAGCGTCAGCATCAAAATAAAAAAGAGCCAGATTTCAACAAACTCCTAAGAATTTCAGGGACCTGTACAACCGTCACAATTTCAGTAAGAATCTTTCATGGTTTCATCAAATATGCTAAAGTCAGTCCAACATAAACTGGTCAGTTCTGAGGAAGCTCTGTGATTTCATATGGAATGGCTCGGGCTCGAGTATCACATCCAAGGTTGTGTCAGATAAGGAAGAGAAGTGGAAAACAGCAGGACACCTGCAGCCTGGTGATACAGGAGCAATAAAAGCTGCACACAGTGCTATCAATGATCACCAGCAGTTATCAAACTGAAGCTAGACACCCAGATGTTTCTTTCACAGCACATAACAACATTTTAAACTGCTACAGTTTCAGTTATGCACGGCGAGGTTTGTCGCACACCTAGATCACACAGCCTTATACAAACAGGAAGAGGCGTGCTCAGCTCCACCTTCTCTGAGGCTACCCTGTAAATGTCACACGTGCCTCACAAGGAAAGATCTCAGCTGCCACACTGAGAGTGGTGAAGGCAAACGTCCAGCCTGGCTCCAGTGGCTAGTGCAGGTTGGGATACTTCACGCAGAATCTGTCAAAGGCATCATATATGGCCTGTCTGGAAATGAAACAGGTAACGTTAACGTAGCAAAGCTGTCCATGACAAACAAATCATATACGTAAAAATGATGAAATGTGTGAAATACTGTGAGGGTGGCCCAACTCTAACATCAGATTAACCAGACAACAGCCACAGTTTAACGAACATTCTCAGACATGTTAAACCGTCCACAGCCAGTTATCTGTCTATATGTACCACGCCTGAACCAGGAAGTGCAGCTGTGACACTTCTACAAACAACTTTGGCTCCTGTGAACAATTTCTAGATTTTCTTTGAATTTGACGTCATATTTGGTACAGTGGAGATATCATTCAGGTATTGACATTGTTAAGGTTCAAAAATTGAGGAAGGAGAGTACAAACCATGGTCCAGAAGCTCTTGGTCAAACAATGATTTTAATGAATACACACGTGTGGGAAGACACTCTGTACGCAGACAGCAAGTGGTCTTCGACTTAATCAAAGCATACACAGATTTTTATAGCATCAGGGTTTGATTTACTGACGCCCCTTCATGCGTCACAGACAGGATATACACATACGTCAATATCAAAACCACAACGACTTTTGACACAATTTAAAAGAACAATTGTCTTCTATCTTCATAACAGGTGCTTCCTGTCACTGCCGGATGCTCGCTTGTCATCTTGGCACCTCAGCAGCAGTTCTGCTACAAACTGCTCTTTTTGCAACCCCAAGCAAAACATGATTAAACTTTCACCTATAAATGATTCTCTCTAACTGAGTGTGTGTGTGTCTGTGTGCTAACCACAATTGCACCCTATTTCACCTCGCGACTAGCTCCTGACCCCTAACCAGACAGAGAGACAGAAGCCACCCTCAGATATGTAATAACCGAAGTGAAACTATGGATATGTCATCTACTAAATAAATGTTTTAATCAAGAACCCCTACTAAAAGCTTAATACAAGAATATGAACATATAAAAGATATTAAAATGAACTGTTGTGTAAGCATGTACTGCAATTCCTTCTATGTTCTAGTTTTCCCTCAGCATGGATCATCTAGACACTCTCACTAGATGAAGCTTTAGACCATTAATGAACCTGAACATCAACTCAAATAAGCACAGATATGCATTATGTATAAAATAGTTATAACTGCACCTGAAATACAAGGTTAACATAATAACTGTATGCATAACATCTTAAGGCCTTCTTAAAGCTATCTGTTACATTGTTAAAGCAATGATCGTCTTAGCCTGCTGCTCAAAATAACTTTCTGCTTTCACTTCTGCAAACTCTCTGCAACTTCCTGTCAGCCTGCAACTTAGCCTTTCTGAAAGACACACACTGTTCAACCTCTGAATGCAATATAAACTACAGATTATATTATTAATGCAATGGTGATGATGATAATTCTTTAACAATAGCAGTAAAATAATTTCCCTGCTCCACAACATCTAGTCTAAATTCATATTCATAATGAAGGACGCTCTGGTCCATAATGCTCATTGCATTGTTACTAATGTCAACTTTCTGCTATAAAACAGCAACGTTTCAAAACTAGAGCTTGTAGAATAGAGCAGATAAATATGGATTGTGTGTATTCTCAGATTTAGCATGTTTTTGTGTGAGTATAGTTTAATTAGGCATAAATGAGAAACTTAAAAAACACCTTTTGGATCATTTTCAACACTATAACTTTACCTGAATATATTCTGTTTAAATAGGTATGCACTGATGTGTCCTCCTCTCAGATATCTGACTTCACAGCCTGGCCAGATCTCCTGCAGACTCAGGACTCCTGTTCGGGGCACATATGCATCCTCTTTGGCCTGGACGACAACGATGAGACTGGTATCTACAGGAACTGCAGCAGAGAGGGAAACACAGGGACATCTACACAACATTCTTTCACTTTTGTGCAAAACACATGCAAATCTTTTCTGCCAGAAGAGGGTGGTAGACACCGCAGGAACAGTGAGCTGTTAAACATGACTGAAGATCAGCTGGGTCCTCTGCAGTGACCTGTGCCTCCTCTCACCTCACACCTTCTTGTATAAGCCAGGACGAAGCTCATCCTATTTCCCTCATAGTGTTCTAGCTTCACAATGACAATCCTGGAGAATGATTACAATCCCTGCGTTGTTCATTCAGCAGCAGAACTGATCTTCTGTGCCTTTTGATGGTGTATCAGTATCAAACATTCAATAAATCCTTTGAACACAATATTAAAAGTAAAAATAATCACGCTGGAGATTGTGTACTGTTCAAGTAACAGAGACAAAAGAGCTCGTAAGGAACTGTCTACATACGGCCCAAGGAGCGAGGACACAGGTGGGACAAGTCTCTATTTTAGCAACGAGCAGAAAACTGACACTTCCTGTGTAAAAGCAGATTAAACAAAGGCTCTACAGGTGCGAAAAAGACGGTGCTGAGTTTCTCTGATCTGAGGAGAACATCGTTTTTCATCAGCTTGTTGCGAGTCTCTTAATTCTTTCCACACTTGGCTGATATTCCTTCTATACGGTTTCAATTTTACAAGCCAACGCCCCCGTGGTGTCATTGTCCATCTTTCTGCTACACGACTGCAGTGCAGTAACTCCTCGAGCCAAAGGTCAGTTTTGAAAAACTCTGTTATATTCAGAGCATCTTTAAAGTGGAATAAACAGCCTCACACAATGAGAGCACTGGCTGCTACTGCTAGTTTAAAAACATAAAAGCCTATTCACAGTTTTTAATTATTGTAAACATTGTAAGAGGCCAATGTTGTGCCTCAGTGTTATTGATATTTACATGCTTACAACCTCACTGTGGATGTAAGAGCTAAATTATGAGGATATTTTTGCATCTACTTTATTGTGTAATGTTTCATTAGCTTATACTTGATGGCTCGGGCCCCTGGAAGACTAGCAAGCACTACTGTGGAAGCTAATGGGGTTCCTTATATATAAACAGATAAATAAACCCTTTCTAATAGGCAGCAGCAGTTAATTCTTTACTAATGCATTTCCTCCTTTGCTTTACATTAATACCCCTGAAAGCTCCAGACCGACAAACTACTCGTATGTTTGCTTTAATAGAGGTGGTCACACTTTCTAAAGATTAATTCATCAAACGCATTTGAGTAGCAACACCCGGCTGCTGCTGCTGCTGCTGCTTGTAAGTTTCTTCTTTCTTTTTTTGGACACTTAATCATTCACCACTGACAGGTTTAACAGAGAATGTGCTTTTACCTGAACTAACCAGATCCCATCTTTAGTGTCCTCTACTAATTCATAGAAGTGCACCTCTCCACTGAAGTGTGTGGTGCTGGAGCCGTCGGCCTCTGTCTGCTCCTTCTGCTTCTTTATGGCCGAGTACAGCTCCCCCTGTGTCAGCTCTCCTGTGACAGAGCAAAGTGCAGCAGCTTTTAAAGAGCACTGATACTTGACATCCATGCAGCAGTGGTCTACGTACAGGCAAAGACTACATACACACACTGCGCAAAGTTCTTGAACCACCTCATGTTTGTTTTTGTGTCACATCCAAGGCCGGGACAGTTAAAGTGGTCTTGAGTACAAACATTTTTCACTCTTCAGTCCAGTTTTTGTACAGAACCATTTTCAAAGGAAGTTGCTTTTTTTCTCCTTCTTTGATAAGCCACATAACGCTGACCTACGAATCAAGCAAACAGAAATAAGGGACCTAAATCAAAGGATGAACCGGTGTTGTGCCAGTCATATGACGAAATGAACAGTATCTATAAATTTCTCCCTCTCATATTATTTAAAAAAATAAAAAAACAAACCCTAATTCTTCATCCTGCGTCTTTATTCTTCGAGCGTGGTCAGAAGAGGAGCTTGTCCTGTGCAGTATCTCTGCTGTTCCCAGGACTGTGCTCTTGATCTCTCATGTCATTCCTGGGATCTGCTGGAGCCACCTGCCCAGGTATGGAGAACTCCGCCCGAGTGCTCCGATGACCACGGAGGTCACTGTCGCCTTCAGCTTCCACGTCTTTCTTGTATTGATGCCAGAGGCTTCAAACAGTTATATTGTTCCAGCAGGGCATCTTGAGGCGCCTTTTGTTGTGATTTGGCGCTATATAAATAAAATTGAAATTGCATCTGACAGTCGGCAGGTGTTGATTGGTTGGATCTTGTTCTTCCCGTTCAGCCGACTCCTCAGGACTCGTCTCTGCAGGTGTTTGGTGGTTGCAGCTTTCCTAACAGCCTCTTCATGGTTCCCATCTGACTGTGGGACTCCAAGTATCACAGCTACATTCTCTGCCTGCAATGTGCAATCCCCTCAGTTCTGATCACCTTCCCCCTTTGTGTTACATCCTCCTACACGTCTCCAGTCCGAATGACAGGCCAGTGTTATTGCTGTTATTGATCTTAGTGGATCAGTGAGCTGATCACTCATTCACTCCTAGCATGCAGCTCGATGTCATCCATGTACAGGAGGTGGCAACATGTGCCGTTCACACAGACTCCAGATGTCCAATGACATCTGTCTCGAGGGCAGAGGTGTGTCTCTCCTCTGTTATCACTCTCTGCAGGCGTTTGCGGTTTGCAGTAGTGCTGCCGTACCGTGCAGTGATGCAGCTGTCAGGCTGCTCTCCACAGTGCAGCTGTAGAACCTGCTGAGGATCTTGGCCAACATACCAAATTTCCTCAGCCTCCTCAGGAAATACAGCAGCTGCTGAGCCTTCTTGACCAGCTGTGTGGTAAATGGCCTGTATTTGTATAGCACTTTTACTAGTCCCCTAGGGACCCCAAAGCGCTTTACACACCCAGTCATCCACCCATTCACACACTGGTGGAGGCAGCTACAGTTACAGCCACAGCTGCCCTGGGGCAGACTGACAGAAGCGAGGCTGCCATATCGCGCCATCGGCCCTTCTGGCCAACACCAGTAGGTGGTAGGTGAAGTGTCTTGCCCAAGGACACAACGACCGAGACTGTCCGAGCCGGGGCTCGAACCGGCAACCTCCGATTACAAGGCGAACTCCCAACTCTTAAGCCACGATCCCATGTGGTGTTCAGTGTCCAGGTTTTCAGTTTTTATTTGTCATATGCAAGTTAGCACAGGGTCAACATCGCAATGAAATGTATTTGACGAGCAGAAGACAGTCACTCAGCAGAATGGTACAGTAGAAGAAAAAAATAAAATAAATAGAAAAATAGTAAAGAGCAAAATATTAATAAGATGTAGTAAAAGAAAAAAAGAGAGATTTCTAGTTAACTGACTAAATATATATATAAGTATGTATAAATATATGTACACACTAGTGATTAAATAAAGAAAGTCTTAAATAGGAATGTGCCGGTGGGGATGGGATATTGCACAGGAATGAGCAGCAGTACATCAGGTAAGGTCCTCACTGATGTGGACGCCCAGGTACTGCTGCTCACCCTCTCCACTTCACGCTCCCGGGTAAACAGCGGCTGGTGAGGCCTCTTCTTCTTCCTCGTGTCCACTATCATCTCCTTTGTCTTATCAGTGTTGAGGGTGAGGTTGTTGTCCTCACACCGTGACACCAGAAGCCACGTCGTCCTCTCCAGTGATGCGACCGATCACTGCAGTGTCATCCGTGAACTTCAAAATGATGTTGTCTTTGTTGGAGGTGACACAGTCATGGGTGACCAGGGTGTAGAGGATGGGGCTGAGGACACAACCCTGTGGGACGCCAGTGTTTGTCTGCCAGTCAAAAAGTCCTGTAGCCAGTCACAGAGGGTGGAGGGTGCAGGCCGAGTGTTGCCAGCTTGTGAGTGAGTTTGTGGGATCACAGAATTGAAAGCGGAGCTGTAATCAACCAAAAGTACCCTGATGTAGGAGTCTTTGTTTTCCAGGTGGGAGAGGTAGTAGTGAAGGGCAGCAGTGATGGTGTCTGATGTGGACCTGTTGGACCGGTGGGCACACTGCAGGGGTCCAGAGTGTCTGTGATGTTGCTCTGGATGTAGGTGGCAGATTTCTTTTCTCATGTATTAACCACATATTTAATCATATCACATTAGTTATAGTAATATCACTTTCTCACTGTACCATAGTAAGAGCACTCCTGTCACTAGTTTACATGCATGTGGAAAGTTACCACAGTGAGGCCGTTGTAATGGGAGACGTTAAACAGATAGTGGGACTCCTTCTGCTTATCAGGGATGTAACTCTTTAGGTGACGGCCAAGCATAAAACAAGGTCATAATTCTCTCTGTGAGGGAGGAGGTATAGCCCCCCTGAGAGGGGCAACATGTGAAAGTTTGTGGATGTTCTTTGTCTGTGTGTCTGTATATAAGATGTAAGGGCGGTGGCCACAGAGATGGTCCTGGTGTTTCACTGGGATGCTCTCTCCACATTGCAATGTGTTTATTAAACCCACTTCAAATCAAGCTCACTGGGTGTGTTGCAGAGTATATAGTTAGTGTAGTTGTTGTTTTGTTTTGTGTGTCAGTTCTACTACTAAGTGTCTGTAATGTCGGGTTGTGTTTAGTGGTTGAGAGGAGGCGGCAAAAACACTTAGCAGGATAGTCAAAATCAGAATCAGAATCAGAATCAGAATACTTTATTGATCCCTGGGGGAAATTATTTTTTGTTACAGTGCTCCATTTTAAACCAACATTAAGACAAGACAGACAATACGCTAACTAAGAATAGTACAATATATACATATATATACATACATACATACATAGTCACTTATAAATAAATATTTGGAAAAGAAACATGTGTAGTTGTAGCAGCAAACAGTGTGTTAAGTGGATGCGTTGTACAGGGAGATGGCCACAGGCAGGAAAGATTTCCTGTGTCGTTCAGTGGTGCATCATGGGTAATCTCAGTCTCTCACTGAACGAGCTCCTGTGACTGACCAACATGTCATGGAGTGGGTGGGAGGTGTTATCCAACATTGTCTTTATCTTGGACAGCATCCGCCTCTCCGACACCACCTTGAGGGAGTCCAGCTCCATCCCCACAACATTGCTGGCCTTACGGATCAGTTTATTAAGTCTGTTGGCATCTGCGACCCTCAGCCTGCTCCCCCAGCATGCAACAGCATAGAGGATCGCACTGGCCACCACAGACTCATAGAAAATCCTCAGCATTTTCTGGCAGATGTTGAAGGACCTCAGTCGCCTCAAAAAATAGAGACGACTCTGGCCCTTCCTGTAAAGTGCTGTGGTGTTTTTAGCCCAGTCCAGTTTATTGTCAATGTGTACTCCAAGGTATTTATAGTCCTCCACAATGTCAACACTGACCCCCTGGATTGAAACAGGGGTCAAGTGTTTCCTGGTCTTCCTGAAGTCCACGATCAGTTCCTTGGTCTTTGCCATGTTGAGCTGCAGATGATTCTGCTCACACCACGTGACAAAGGAGTCGACCACAGCCCGGTACTCTGTCTCATCATCCCTGCTGATGCATCCAACCACCGCAGAGTCATCAGAAAACTTCTGAAGATGGAGGTCTCTGTGCAGTGGCTGAAGTCTGTGGTGTAGAGGGTGAAGAGGAAGGGGGAGAGGACAGTCCCCTGTGGTGCCCCTGTGTTGCTGATCACCTTGTCAGACACACACTGTGGGAGACGTACATATTGTGGTCTTCCTGTCAGGTAATCAACAATCCAGGACACCAGAGAAGCATCCACCTGCATCGCTGCTAACTTATCACCCAGGAGGGTCGGCCTGATGGTGTTGAAAGCACTGGAAAAGTCAAAAAACATGACCCTCACAGTGCTCGCTGGCTGGTCCAGATGGGTGTAGACACGATTGAGCAGGTAGATGATGGCGTCCTCAGTTCCGAGACGAGGCTGATAAGTGAACTGAAGGGGATCCAGATGTGGTCTTACTATGGGTCGCAGCTGGTCCAGGATGAGCCTTTCCAGGGTCTTCATGATGTGGGAGGTCAGTGCCACGGGCCTGTAATCCTGGGGGCCACTGGGACGAGGCGTCTTTGGTACAGAGAGAATACACACTCACACTGGGAATTCCACAGTGTGTCCTTTAATGCACCTGATAATGGATTGCATTTATATAGCGCTTTTCGAGACGCTCAAAGCGCTTTTACAATACCACTATTCATTCACTCTCACATTCACACACTGGTGGAGGCAGCTACAGTTGTAGCCACAGCTGCCCTGGGGCAGACTGACAGAAGCGAGGCTGCCATATCGCGCCATCGGCCCCTCTGGCCAACACCAGCAGGTGAAGTGTCTTGCCCAAGGACACAACGACCGAGACTGTCCGAGCCGGGGCTCGAACCGGCAACCTTCCGATTACAAGACGAACTGCCAACTCTTGAGCCACGATCGACCTTCTCTTCGGCAACCATATAAGCCCGGTTGAACGGCTGCAGCTTAACAAACATAGTGTTTACAAACATAGCACAGTGTTCGTACAACCCATAACGTTGCAAAAGAAAGGTGTCTGGAGAGGTAAAACATAAAATCCGTCCCTCCTCATGCACTAGCGTGCAAGCACATGTCCACACATTCACAGAGAGGGCAGTGGCGCATACCGATGACAACATTAACCCTCAACTTGGGTTGTCTTAAAGAGACACTATACCACTGTGACTTTTACATGTCACAGCAAAAAAGCCACCAACAGCAGGTTGAAGTGTAAACGCTGTGGGGAAACAGGAGGAGTGATACATCTCCTGTTTCCCCACAAAACAGCACAACCAAGGACTTAGAAGCACAATATAAAATACAAGTTAAAATGCTGGGTCACAAAGAACCGTGACAGACTCACCTTTAACTGCCCAAGACAAAGTTATGTGACATTAGTGATGTTTGTACTAACTTGGTTTTAAAGCTTTTACTTTAACTTATACGCTGTTCAATAGTTGTAGTTGATGATTTTATGGATAATTAAAGTCATATATAAGGAGGATTTTTGCTTCGGTTTTCTCATATTTTTTTCTCAGTCTCATCTTTTGTCATTTCAACTCCATGTGTGGCAGATTCCAACCTCAGCCAAGCTTTCCTATAACAATAAAAGACTATAAAGACACATCTCCGGGATGCACTGGTACGCATCTTCAGTGATGTATCCTGGGGTCATCAGGTGTTTCGGGTCTCACAACATCATACACCCTCGCCCAGGCGACCCAGCTGGGGGTGATCAGGCCCCGACTTGCGTACCAGTAGCTACCCACGGATCAGCCCTCTTGATCCACAGCCACCTTGTGGCTTTCTCTGCCGCTTCACTCACAGCCTGGATGGCCCTCTTCTTGGCTGCCCCAGCCACGCCCAGCCAGCCTAGGACTTTGCATAGTGATCGTCCTGCAAAGCCCCTACAACCCACTTCTATGGGCTCATAGAAAGTCTTCCAGCCCCTTCCCCTGCACTCCTGCACTAGTTCCTAGTACTTTCCTCGTTTCCTTTCATTGGCCTCCTCGATCTGCTCTTCCCAGGACACTGTGAGTTCCAGCATGATCAGCTGTTTTGAGGCCTCAGAAATAATTATCATGTCTGAACGGAGGGATGTTTTTGCAATGTTCTGAGGGAACTGTAGCTGTTTACCCAGGTCAGCCTGTAGCTGCCAATCAGAGGCTGTGTTGAAGAGGCCGGTTGTTAAATTTGGGCGCACCTGGGGTTTCTCTCCAGCCTTAATGAAAGAGATTGCCTTCCTCGGAGCATGATGATGCTTGCTGGTGCTGATTGCTGAGGCAATCTTTTCAGCAACTACTCTGAGCACCTGGTCGTGCCGCCAACGATACCGACCATCGGCCAGGGCCCTTGGGCAGCTGCTAAGGAGGTGTTCTAGGGTCCCTCTTCCAGAGCACAGGGGACAGACAGGTGTCTCGCTCTTCCCCCACAGATGGAGGTTTGCTGGGCTTGGCAGAGTATCGTATACTGCCTGCACTAGGAATCGGATCCGGTGGAAGTCTGCCTGCATGATGTTTGCCCAGGTGACCTTGCGCTGCAAGGTGCTCTCCCACCTTGTCCATGCTCTCTGCCGCTTAAGGCCTACAGCTCGACTTACTCGCCCCTCCTCCACACCTGCTCGGACCTCTTCCTGGAGTAGCTGGTGTCTCTCCTTTCCCTGTGCCCTGCTGACCTGGGCCTTTGGGAAGTACCCCAAGCCTGCTCCCCCTGTTGCTAAGACCCTCACCAGTGTTTTCTGCCTTAGGTGTGACTCCGCCACCTCAACTGCCTTCTCAGCCTTCCACTTTCTTCCTGTCCTTACCTCAATACCTGCTGATGCCACCTCGCAGTCTTTAGAATCTCTGTACTGTAGGGCTTCTTCTAGAGCGGGTATTGGACGAATGTCACCAATGTCACCAATTTTCTAAAGAAATATATTTCAGAAGGTTCTGTTGACATGAAAATCTCACCAGATGTGGCAACAACCCATCAAATCCACACATGCAAAGTAATCAAACCACACGTTTCCATAGATTATGTGTAATAAAGAGAAATAAGACAGGGAAAAAGTCTTGAACACACTTGCTGCAGTTTGTTTAACACTTTGTACAAAAGCCTTTGTGTATGATGACAGCATCAAGATGCCTCCTGGTGGACAAATTAGTCGAACACATGTATTCTGTGCACTGTGGGCGTGGCTCTACACAAAGTGACAGATAGTATCTGAGGTAACCACCATGAGATGCTCAAATGCTCTTAACTTGCACATCACATGTGCTCAGATGTTTCTCCACATCAACAGGGCCCCTTCTATAAACTGTGAGGATTCAGGTCAATGGCCGTTCTATCAGCTTTAGTTTCTCTCTCTGAAACCAGCTGGCTGTGTTTGGGATCATTGTTTGCTGAAATGTCAACCCTTGTTTCATCTTCATCAACACAAATTTTACACTAGAGGGTGTATTTACAAATGTACTTACAATGTCTCAGAGTTTATGAAAAATCTAATATTAAACAGTTGCTAAAATAAGCACACTGGTCAACTGGCTGATTCATTTCTTTTATTTTTGTGTCTTCAGTCTCCTGTGAATGTGGAGTCAGTGTTTCTTCCCCAAGATCTATATTTGAATTTTAAGTTGCTTTCAGATCATGTGAATGATCACACAGATCAGACTTGGTGCAGATAAAGTTAAAGGTGCAGATACATTTGAATTAAACTTGAATGAGCCCTTTCCACATCTGATCTCTGCTCTTGTTACAGTCACAGTTTCCAGGAAGCTCCACAAGTGTGACGTGCTGGAGAAGAGGTTTGTTTGGCAGCCTGACAGTCACACACTTCACTAGTGGCCAATACCACGTCTTTGCCTTATTACCTTCTCTTTGTCTTGAATCATTACTTGAAGAAGAAATGACATAACTAAAAGTTCATATTAAATAAACTGAAACTAGCAAACCCAAAGTAACAAATGAGTTTTGCATCAATCATTGGTTTTTAATTTGAGATTGTTTCGAGTTCGAAAAATGTTGAGCAACAGAACACACCAGCAGAGGCTCAGGAGAGTGCAATCAGACAATGAGTTTATTAAAACACACGCAGGAGAAGAAGTATACAGCATCACATCAGCAAAACGCCTCCCCCTAAGAATACACAAGATGATGATTTCATAGCATCAGGGTTTTACGCCCCCTCGTGCGTCAATTACAGATTAAAATACATCGATTACAGTCAATGGTACATCTTAAATGTGTAAAAAGAGATACAAAAGTTCAGTTTTTGATAACACCTGCCATACATGGTAATACATTTCAAGCCTACATGGTCCCTGAAGACTGATCCCTTTCTTAACTGCTCTCCTGTCATCTGTTACCAAGTAGACTAACATGCAGTTAGAAGCTAAATGAATTCCAGACCTTTGGCCTGGCAAGTTTCTAGATTATATGTGTTTGCAAGCGTGTACGCGGCCTTCTATGTTCCAGGTCACCCACACAATGGATTGTGAAGACATAGCGCTTCACAAAGCTTGAGACCTTTAATAGACTGAACATCAACTCTGAATGAGCACAAATATGCAATGTGTATAAAATGATCATAGCTACACCTGTAATGAAAAAGGTTAATATGATGGCAAACATCTTTGATACAATATCAATCCTGTAAGTAATATTATTAAGGCAATGTTAATAATGCAGGTTATATTATTGCAGTAAAAATAATTTCTGTATCTCCACAAGATCTACGTATGTCCAAGAATGCTAATCACAAACTGCTAATGAACTTCTACCATGGAGCTCCTTCTGCTGCACACTGTGGTTCAGCTGCTGTGGAGGACAAGAGGAAACTGCAGCGGGTGGTGAGGGCAGCAGAGCGGCCCTGGGCCCGACACTAACCTCCCTCAGAGACATTTATATACTGGCAATGTCATCCTCAAGGACCCCTCGCACCCTGGACACTCACTGTGCACCACCACCCATCACATTGCACCTTATATTGCACTGATCACCTCCTCCTTTGTCTGGCATATAACTTGTATATAAAAAAAGCAGGAACTCCAGCAACACTTGAGGGAAGAAGAACAACTTTAATAATTGACCACCGCGTTTCGGCTTGTGGCCTTCATCACGGTCATAGTAAAACATTGTAAAGAATTGCTTAAATACAAGACAGGAAACAGAAAAAAATTCAAATTAACCAGTCAAAACTTCATAGATAGGTCAGCTGACATATAATAGGTAGGTATTGGTTAATTGGTTAAGTCCCGCCCAAGTAAATACTGGGCTAGATCATTAATGATGAGGAGGGGGGGACATAACCCCCATATGTCTGAAAATAACACGTGCATGAAATGCATAAGAAGGATGCTATAAATATACACACAGATTTTAAACAAACAAAACAAAAACAGGGGGGCAGTCTTTAATGGTAAAAGCACGTTAGAATTAGAAAACAAGATTACATCATCACATGGGAACACATTTGTTAAAAGAACCTTATTTATGTCTCTAAATTGTAAAGTCTCTAAAGATTAGACTTAAAATGTAGACTTAAGATGAGATGTCTAGCACGCTACTCCTTCTTTGGCTGAACTAACAAGATTACTTGAATAAACATTACTCATGTGAGAGTAATTTAACTGATAAAATTAGGATAAAAAAATAAAAATAATTCTTTTTAAAAAAGGTGTAGTTCATAAAACCTCATTGATCGAAAAATGCTCATTCATACCTCTGGGGTGCAGACTCTTAAAACGGAATATCCAAGATGCTTCTCTTTTTTTCCGGATAAAATTTATGTTGCCACCTCTTTGGTTTAGTTTAATGGCTTCAATGCCGGAAAAATAATGGTGAATTTGGATGTTTATCATTGAAGTGTCTTGCAACAGGGCTGGTTGAATCATTCCTCTTGATCGAACTTCTGTGTTCATTAATTCAATCTTTAAGAGGGCGGGATGTTTCTCCTATATATATCTTATTGCATGGGCACTGTATCATGTAGATTACATTTTTAGTTCTGCATGTGATAAAGCCCTTTGTGGCAATGGCTTTGTCACCTATAGGGTCTTTGAATGATTTGACATTTTTGGTGTATTGACAATTAATGCATCCCCCACACTTGAAATGACCATGTAGGTTATGAGTTATCAGGGTTTGATCTGGAGTGTCACCATTGGTGATCAGGTAGATTCTGTTCCAGTTATAGTCCCATAAATCATGAAGCTTGCTGCCAGAAAAGCTTCAAATCTCCTTTAAAAGCTATTTGTGGTCTTGGTTGTGGTCACTGATATCATTTGCAAAAACCCCAGTGTGAGAATTGTTGTGTGTGTGTGTGTGTGTGTGCGTGCGTGTGCGCGTGTGTGCGTGCGTGCGTACATGCGTGTGTGTGTGTGATTAACATTATCGTGCAAACGAACCAACAGAGTTTGATTCTACCATGAAGCTTCTGATGCAACTTATCACAGTAGATCACCACCTTAGTTAAAGTGGGTGAAAGGTCACAGATAGAGACAGGGTGGGGCTGAGTGTCAGTGATGTGGGTGGAGATGGTGGAGATAAAGTGAGCAGACCAGAGGCGTCCTCGCTGAGTCTCCTGTGAGACGAGCAGTTAAAGGACTCCAGATGTTCACCACAGCAGAGACAGTGAGGGGACGGAGGCCTCCTGTGGACTCACAGTCAGCTCCATGTGTGTCATGGTCCCCGCACCTCGCCAGCTGACGCCAGTCAGACACTTAGTTTTGTTCATTCTCCCTCTCTCGCCTCTGCTCTCTCTTTCTCCTGCCGGGGCGGAGCTCAGTGTGGGCTCCCGCCCCTGGCCCACGCACCTGGGGATGATCAGCACCCCTGCCGCCGATCACGAATTAGAGCACTACTTAAGATGGCGGACCTGCTCAACTCGTCGCTGGATCGTTGAGCCGTCAGCATTCCCCCTGGACCCGTTCCCTGTGCACTGTGACTGAGCGTGAGCCAGAGTGCTGGTGGAGAGAAGAGGAGCTGTTTGTGAAATCCGTGTGAAAACCTTCTCTTCCTGGACTCCGGCCCCTTTTCCCAAACACCGTTGTACACATGTTTCACTGTGGAGAGCACTGTAAATAAATTCACTCTTGTTTGAAGGAGTTTCTGGTCTGCGCTGAGTCTGCCTCACTACCCATGACAATGTGTGTCTGTTTGTGTTATTATCCTGTCAGGAGAGCTTAGAAGTTATTATTACATTTGTGAGGAGAATATAACCGACACCTTAGTGAAGGGGGGGGGGTTGTCTAAAATATCTGTCAATGTCCCGTTACTGAGACAATATGACAATGTACATCAAAGGCAACACAATTTGTCTAACATACACCTTTACAGACTAGTGTCTAAAACGCGTCTGTGTATAAGGGGGCCCCACAGTGTCAGGATCAAAGATGAAGTCATTGTATAAATTCACACTGAAATATCACTTTATAAAACTCGCCCCAGTATGAGGAGACGGGTGTGAGTGGTATGTGCACGGACGGAGGGATCAGGTCTGGAGGGGGGTGCCCGTGCATTCATGAAGGTGGTGTGGACGTGGAGAAGACAGGACCCACTCACAGGCTGAGTGGTCAATAAAGAGATGCTGAAAGCGTGTTCATGGAAACATCGTCGGGTCTGCCGTGGTATGTTTACAACGGGACTTCTGCTCCTGAACCTCTGCGCACAGCGTCTGCAGGTCGGGGCTGTACGAAGTGACTTTATCTCTACAGGACTGTAAGCTGTCGTCTGTGAGGCGTGAGCGTGTTTGTTTGAACACAGTTCACGGTGGAGCTGCTGACATAATGTGGATCCCAAGATCCATAACTGGCCTACCTGGGGCTGAAAGTCTCCATAAATGCAGGCGTTTCGGCGGGTACACCGGCTTCCACGAGTGTGACGCTTATTTTGAGAAAATAATAGAATATAAATGTATTTTTATATTTCAATATCACAATAATCTTCCAATGTAGAACTACAAGTTAAAAAAGAACTAACATAAATCAAATCCACTTCAGCTAAATACTTCTCATTTATTTCCATCTTACATGCTGTGACTGCAGCCATTCCCACATCTCTGTGAATGGGACTCATGGACATGGATCAGTGGTTGTTGATCAATGGTCCTGAGAATCTGCATAATTAAGATGAAGGAACGGAGCTCCCAGCCCATCGTTCCTGCAGCTGCTTTCAGTCTTTATGCAAATGTCCTGTTTGTAAGACTGAAACCTGCAGCTGAGACTGAAGACGTCACCTGATGATGACGACACGTTTCTCCCACAAAACGCTGCGTCCAGATGAACAGAAGCAACAGACTCACTTTCCTGGATGATTGAGATGCATCAAGACTTCATTGTGTGTTACTTCTCATTCAGCACAGACACATTATTCCTGTTAGGTCATGTCAGCTGTCACTCAGTACAAGCACAACTGTGAACAACACAAACTTCTCTTCAATGTGTCACAGAAACACTAAGTGTGAGAGCCTGTATGACACACAGGACAGACTGTAAGCTCTGCTGGCTGCACAGCACTTTGTAGCAGTTTTCCAACATGTCCTCCACCCGTGATGTCAGTGGTGGGACCCCAGTCACAGCACTCAGCACCACCTCCTTTAAATGGATTTTATAGCAGTTCCTCCCGTTACTCGGTGCAACGCTTCTTAAATGTGTTTTTGCAGGATAAAACACAGCAGGTGGTGTAGAGAGGACGTCAGCTGACGGAGCAGAGGGAGGCAGACTGTGGATAAATGACAGAGTGAGAGGAGAGCAACCATGACTGAAGCACAGGTGTGGCAGATAGAAGTGGCTTTATAGACACTTATTGTCAGTCCTCGTGCATGCTGTGGAAATAAGTGTCTGTGTCATGAGGTGACATGTGAGCTTATCTTTGGTCAATAATGTCATGATCGGCTGTGTGCAGGCAGGAATTTGACCCAAACGCAAACTCACTGGAGACAAGACTGAACTCAAAATGGCAGCTTTTATTGCTGAACACAAAACTCTACAAAACCTAAACTGGGAAGACTCTAACAAAACACACATAGGGAGCCACAGGTAGAAACAGAAAGAGAAGAGAAAAGAAAAGAAGAAAAAAACAAAAACAAAAACAACCCCCCCCCCAAAAAACAACAACAACAAACAAACAAACAAACAAACAAAAAATCTAGGGTTAGGAGGCAGCAGGGCAGCCAGGTTTACGTAGTACTCAGGGTTGTAACATCGTACACAAAATCAAACCTCATATGCTTAACATAGTCTGTCCATTTAGACCATATTCCCTGGAAGTTTAAGAGAAAATGACACTTTTTCCATCGTATAGATCTCTTGTACAGAATGGATCCAGTCTTCTATCGTTGGTGGTTCAGGCTTAAGCCATCTTCTCGTAAGAGGCTTTTTACTTACGGCCAGAAGGATGTACAGGAGTCTTCTGTCGTTGGAATCCAGTTTATCCACTGGTGCATTGCACAAAAACATGGTCTCAAAAGTTGAAGGAAAAACAAATGAAAAAACATTTTGTAAATGATCATGGATTAGAGAGCAATACTGGCGAATATCTTTACAGTCCCAAAAGATGTGGAAATGGTTAGCTCCGTCTCCCCCACATCTCCAACATTTATCAGCAAGTCCTCGATATCTTTGTTGAGCAGGGGTAATGAAAAATCTCATGATGCTTTTCCAGCTAAATTCATGCCAAACATTAGACCCAGTGGTAGCCCACTGTATCTTGCATGCATGAGCCCAACACTTCTCTGTAATTGTCAAATTACCCTCCTTTTCCCACTTCGCTTTAATATACAGAGTGCTGTCGTTTTTACACCGCCGGATGCTGTTATATAATTTAGAAATAATTTTACTTTGCACTTCAGATTTGGTTAGTAATAAGAATGTTTCTACAAATTAAGTTGTGATTAAAATAATTTCTGATCTGTAGATATCTAAAAAAATCATCAGATCCCAAGTCATGTTTACTCCTCAAGAGATTTATTCTAAAGACACTTCTTCAGCTGAGAATCTAAAGGTAGAAACACACAGACGCTGCAGCTTTTACTTGCAAGGGCATGATCACAGATGCTCCCACCAGAGTGGGGCCTGTGATGTGCGCTCTGTTCTTGCACTTGTCTTTATTTATATACAAACGTAATACAACAGTGAATACATCTATTCATAGGCAGAGGGATGTTAGTGTGTAGGGAGTGTGTGTGTGGTTCTCTTCTTGTTAGTGCAGATAAAGTGTCCAGCTCTCCTCTTCCTGGCAGGAGTGAAATAATCACAGCTGGTTCAGCTTTTATCGCTGTGAGGAAGAATTTATCAAATCTAAGTCATCAAAAGGTCATCATGCAGTATTCTGTCACATGCAAACTTATATCACTCAAAGCTTATACTGACTGCTAAGTACAATTTTATATTGACAAACTGAAGGAGGAACACACTGAGAAAAAAAAGGAACAAAAAAGGGCAGCTCTTGGATTTACGTGAGCATCTCGCGTGTGTTTAACACGATTGCCTCAGGCTTTAAAGATCTGTACGAAATTCAACTTCATTGCATCAAATACAGGAAATCATAGCTTTCCTGTATTTCCTCCATTGTTGGCATGCTGGTTAGTGCTGTTGCTCCACAGTAAGAAGCTCCTGGGCTCAAGGCCACAGTCTGGCTAGTTTGCAGTGGTTTCTCTCTGGGTATTCTGGTTTCCAGTGTGAGAGGAAAAGTCAGGCAGTTATTAGAGCTAGGTTAACTGATGATTCTAAATTATCCATGAATGTAAACGGCTGTGTGTTTCTATCTGATAGACTGGTGAGCTGTCCGGGGTGTACCCTGCCTGGTAACCTATCACTTCAGGGTTGTTCCCGGCCCTGCTGCAACCAGGATAAAGATAGGAGGATGGTAGTTGTTGTAGACCCCTTCAATTTTTATGGTAACCAGGATCTAGACTTGATACTGAGACAAAAACGGTGCCGACTTTAGGATTAGTGAATGTCCACAACAATTCACCCAGCCTGTAGAAGAAGGGTGGAGGTTTTGTCTTGCTTTGTTTTGTGTTTGCAGGAGCAGAAGGATGACAGAGACTAAAGGGGGAGGCTGTAGCTTCACATGAGTGTGAGCTGCAGACTGAACCCTTTGGTTGCTAATGTTGAGTCACTGATGTTTGCATTAAGAAAATTGTGTTTTATTAGCTGTGTTTTAATTAAGGTATCACATTATATTGTTGGGAATGTTAAATGCTAAAGTGAAGAAAAGCTTTGATTTCACTCATGACTGAACATGTTATTATTAACCATAGCAGGCCACTGTAAAGAGTCAATTAGCTTTTATAGAGGAAAAAAAGGCCAAAAACTCTGTGAATACCTATGAATAACAGGCAATGATAGACTTGTCACATTCAAAATAGAGATATGTAATAACAAACACGGGTCCGTGTCATTTAGGTTCTCCATTGAAATAGTCAATCATTTAGAAAAGTAGAATATATATATATGTCTCTCTGATTGTTCACAGCTGAACGGTCTCTCTCCAGTGTGGATGACCTGATGCTGTTTTAGTGAAGCCTTCAGAGTAAACTCCTTCCCACACTCGTCACAGGTGTGTTTTTTCTCTCCCTTTCTTCTGTGAGGTTTGTCGGCCTCCTGAGAGCGCTGACTTCTGGCTCCATGTTGGTCCTGCAGTGACAGAGATACAAACAGAGGCAGTGAGTGAAATGCAGTCGTGGAACAAACTCAACCTTCAAACTCCATTAACACTAGTTTTAAACCTGAAGGTGGAGCGTGGCACCAAACACCTTAAAGGTCTCTTATCCCCACCTGCTGGTAGTTCTAACACATTACATCCAACCTGCTGTTAAAGATAATTCATGACTGTTCAAACACTAAAATCATACACACACACACACACACACACACACACACATTATTTTATAATTTAGATTATTTTGTTGTTTCCTATTACATATTTCTATAATTTGTATAGATTTATACAGAATTATTCAGTGATAATAAATCCTATGTTTGTTTATTCTAAAGGAACCCCGTTAGCTTCCACAACAGATGTTGCTCGTCTTCCGTCAAATACTCACATAAAATATTACACAATAAAGTGGATTCAAGATATCCACATAATTGCACTCTTACATCCACAGTGAGGTTTCACAATTGTTCAAATATAATGGTACAATCAGAGGCACCAATCAGAGCACTGGTAACACTAACCCACCAATCTGATTGGTTAGGGGTGTGACCGGCTAGGGGGTGGAGGGAGTGTCCGAAGGGTATATATACACTGCACTTCGCCTACTCCTTCATTGAAGAATCTTCATTGAAGAATCCTCTCCAAGGAAAGAAAATTCATCGCCCTGCCCTGAAGAATCCTCTGGTGTACGGACCTCCTCTCCAAGGAAAGAAAATGCAGAGGAGACTCACCACTCAGCAGGCCTTGGAAATGATCCTGAGGGAAGTCGACCCTTGTGACTCGGATGGAGAAGACCTAGCAGTTCAGCCGGATTCGGACTCAGAGCTGTCTGATCAGTCTTCCGGTTAGTTTCATTTCATGTTATTTCCTTTTTCATTTCAAACAAGTAAGTGGATGTAGTTAGTAAGTAAGATATTTCAGACATTATTCTGATACAGAGGAGGAGATACTGGAATTATAATTAGTATCTATGCATGCATTTGTGATTTTGTTTGACCTTCCCATTTTGCTCACAATTTGAATTTGTTCACACTGCAGATGAGGAGACTGCTTCTCCACCGAAAAAGAGACCTTGTTTGGGGACTGAGACAGCGAAAGATGGCACAGTGTGGCGTGAAGAACATGTGGGGACCCGTCTCCCTTTCACCCCAATAGAAGCGTACGCTGCAGATGGAGAGCCAACGGCTAAGGCCAGGAGAAGTATCTCAAGTCGCCTTCAGAGCTTCCTGTGTTTCGTCACTCTTGACATGCTTCGTAGCATTCAAGAATGGACTATTCAACATGCACAGCAAACGGAGGATGTTCATTGGTTCATGGACCTCCCTGAACTAATGGCATTTATTGCAATTGTGATCTTGCGGGGGGTTACCAGGGTTCCATCTCTAAATGACTGCTGGTCAGCAAACCTGGGAAACCCACAGATAATTGGAACTATGGCACGAAACCGCTTCCAAGACATCATGCAACACCTACGCTTTGATGACAAGTCCACCCGCAGTGATCGAGCAAAGACTGATAAGTTCGCTGCAATTTCCAGTGTGTGGGGATCATTTGTCACCAACTGCATCACGTGCTACAACCCTGGTCTACATATCACCGTTGATGAACAGCTTTTCCCATCAAAGACTCAGTGCTGTTTCCTGCAGTATATTGCAAGTAAACCTGACAAGTTTGGGATCAAGTTTTGGGTGGCTTGCGACCTAAAATCCAAGTACATTTGCAATGTCTTCCCATATCTTGGCAAGGACCCCAGTCGTCCCACTGGGGAGAGACTTTCTGAAAATGTAGTAATGAGGCTGATGGAACCATTCCTAGACAAGGGCAGAAATGTTACCACGGACAATTTTTTCACATCGCTTTCACTTGCGCAAAAACTTCTTGGACGGAAAACCACCATCCTCGACACAGTCAACAAGATTCGCAGGGAAATTCCTCAATCCACTAGACAGACAGATCGCAATGAATTCACCACTCAGGTATGTTGCAGGTCTTTTGTGGTTCTATGTTTATGTGTTTCATTGTGTGTAAAAGGGCTATGGAAATAACAATTTATCTTATTTCTTAGGTGTTTTCAACCTCTGCTGCCACGCTGACGGCGTATGCGGCCAAACGGAAGAAGACAGTCTATATTCTTAGCAGCATGCACGGCGTGGTTCAGACTGATAACACTACCAAAAGGAAGCCAAACACTGTCACCCTTTACAACAAAACAAAGTGTGGCGTGGATGTGATGGACCAGATGGTTCGGGAGTACACTGTCCGCAAAGGAACACGGCGCTGGCCAGTCGCCGTGTTTTATAACATGATTGACATGGCAGCACTGAATGCACATGTGCTGTATCAAGCATGCACCGGGACGAAGGAAAGACGGGTGGACTTCCTGGTGGCGCTTGCAACAGAGTTGGCTCACTCTCATGTAGCTGCGAAGAAGGCAAGAAAAGATCAGTTGCTTCGGGCAGAACCCTCCACACCGAGCCCTGGAAAAAGGGCCACGTGTCAGGTCAAACACAGATGCAAAAAAAATCAGGCCACTGTGCGATGTGTTCACTGCTACAGGTACACATGTGGTAAATGCAGACGACAGATACCATGGCAGTGCCAGGATTGTGAGTGATTGCTGACAATGTTGAATTATTTGTAAATATGTGTACAAATGGTTGGTTTTTTGTACTGTTTTTATCAATAAATGTCAGCAACAAAGGACATACACCCATGTGTGTTGATTTCTCCCCAAGATGGCAAACTGAAACACTCCAAGTTGGTGACTTTTGGAGATTTATTTCCCTGGATGATTGAGAATGCATCAAGATGAAACACAAAAGGAAGTTCACAGCTTTTAGCAGCTCCCCCACCCCCTCAATCACTCACCCCCACTCCCCTCCCTCCAGAATTCCTAGGTAACGACCTAATATACATATGAATGACTCCAGCATTTGACTGACTGCTCTCCGGCTTTTAAAGGTAGAAACGCAAAATGATGACTCCGCGGGGGTCTAAGGTAGAAAACCAAAATGACTGCTCTCCGGGGGTCTAAGTGTTAACCGAATGACTGACTTTCCTGTCTTTTTCTTTCGTTTCATTCCTCGCCTCAGCTCTCACACCAAAAGAAACCAATGATCATTTTATGACAGTTAAAAATAGAATAATGGTGCACACAAATTGCAACGTGATTGGAGAATAATGTGCTCAATTATTTGTGTGTGTGCGTTTTAAAATACATGAACACAAAAAGTGGGTAAGACATCTTTTCTGAGAGTGTATCTTTCAAAGGTCTCTAGAAAACATCAGTGGGTACTTCTAGTGTTGGGTGGTTATCCTTCAACTTGAGGGTATTAACTGTTAAACATTATGGTGTTAAGGTTAGGACAATGTGCTTGATTTTTTTTTTTTTTTGTGTCCCGTTTGGATCTATAGCATCAGAATTGTTGTCTTAAGGCCAAGAAAGATGCCAAGCGGATTTATTTTACCAAGTGGATCATCAGGACCTTGCCATATTGGTCCATTTGATTGACCTTTATTATAATTATGAATTTATTTTATTTTCAGTTGCTACAAACGGGACAGACATGACTGGGGGATAGGACAGGGAGAAAGAATGAAAGAAAGAGAGGGAGCGAAAGAAAACCAAAGGGGAGAAGAGACGGTGAGAAGGGGGGGAAGAAAGAAAAAAAAAACACCTGGGTCACCTGTATGGAGAAAAAAAACAGAAGAGAAAGCAAACAGCAAAGAGCAACATAATAAAAAACAGCACCATCACAATAAACTAGCTAGCAGTAGATATCAGTAGATACTAAATAATAAACGATATTGTGCAGCACGCAAGATAGACAGCGCACAATGTGCTTTGAGGCAGCAGCCAAGAAAGCTGTAGTCCGCGTCTGTGATCACCCGTGTGTACACCTGTGTGCATACCTGTGTGGATCAGCATGCTTGTATTCCAAAGGTTTCTCCATGTAACGATCTGCTAGAGGGTGTGGGGGGGCCACAGCCCCGTCCTCCAGGGCATGAAGCAGGTATGGAGGAGATCAAAACTCCAGACATCCAGAGGCCCCCAGAACACAAGAGACCAAGGAAGACCAACAGAGGGGCAGCCGCGCCACTGTCCCAGAAAGAGCTGAGGAGAGTCCCAGATGAGGGCTCACTCAGCAGCCGCGGAGCAGAAGCCAGGGGGGGTTGCAGTGACGCGCCCGTGAGCTCCGCCGGCAGCCAGCTGTGCCTGAGTGACCGAGCCCCAGGCCGAGACGCCGGGGGCACCCCACCTCCGAAGTGGCCCAAGCGAGCCCCAGGCTCCAGGCCCCGATAAGCGGTCACCAGGGAGTGAGCCGGTGTGTACCCGGACGCCCACCCCCAGACACAAAGAACCACCAACGCACCGACACCTGAGGGAGTCCACCACTGGCAGGGGAAGTGGTGTTGGGGAATTCTCAATGGTGCTTGGTGCCATACCCTCAGGGACTTTAATGTTATATAAAAACACTGACAGCTCAATATCTGCCTCAGTCACTCTCCCTGATCCAGCTGAGTCAGCAGTGGGAAAAATCTGCTTTTCACAGGAACTTGGTAACAGCAATAAGAGAATACGTAGTTTATTCCAAGAAGATATCGTCTCTCTCCCATATATAGAATATCTTACTGGAACCGACATGTTCCAGATATCACCTGGAAGACAGTCTGGATGATCCCATAAATATCTAGTTGTGAACAAGGTGAAGGAAATCTCATATAAAATTCTTCATAAATGTGACCCAGCCAGTCACTATATGGTAACATTTAAAAGAGACATAAATACTAATTGAACTTTCTGTGGGGATCATCCAGAAACTGTGACACATCTCTTTTGGTTCCTCTACACAGAGATTCTGGAAGAATTTAGCAGTTTTGTTATTGTCTATATTTTAAGGGAGTTTTCTTTACGATGGGAAAATGTTTTATTCTGTTTCTTTAAGTTCCCCAGGAAGAATGATAAATGTTTTTTTATAAAAAATTTGTTAATACTTTTAGCTATTTTATATCCATAAATGTAAGTTTATTAATAAAACACCATATTTCTGCCTTTTTATAAGGATATGAATTGTACATACAATCAATTTCAGACTCAACCAACAAAAAGCCTCTCAGAACAATATTTATATGTAGATTTTTTTCGCCTCCTCATATCATCATTTTTTTACTCCTGGTTCTGTATGTTCATGTTCTGTTCTTTTGTAAACTTCATCTGTTTGTATGTTGTATACTCATTGTGTTTCAATAAAGTTCGATTTAAAAAAAGGTACGTTCTAAACGAAGCTTCAGACGTCACTGATCACGTGACTCTGGCCAAACGAATCAAGCCTCGACACGGTGCTTCTGAAGCAGCGCGTTGATCTTTCTGACACACGCACCGGAGCGTCAGCTTCAAGCGGACCATCACTACGTCTCACATCTAAAGGTGTCAAGGTAACTTTGAACTGAGTTCAGTCAATCTGGAGTTTTTCCAAGTTTTCTGTTGCTCTCTGTGAGAGAAGAGCGTTAAAGGCGGGGCTCTCCAGAGTCCAGCAAAACAGGAAACCACAGCTGGGTGTGTGTAAGTGTGCAAACCAATAGAATGCATCGTGGTGGGGGGGGCATCACGGGCATTGGCAAGAAAAAAATAAAATAATCGGTCGTACCCATGCTTCCCCGACGTCATGCCAGCGCATATTGGGAAATTCGTAGGCACCGATCGGTTTTCTATCAGCCATTTGCTGGGAGTAAGGGCGCCCTCCGTTTGCGAGGTGCGCCTGCTGCTGGCGGCACAGGGAGGAGAGGGCGGGGCGGCGGGGAGTCTCTGGCTGGCTGGAGCGGCATCTAATAACCAACTCGCAAAACAAAATGAAAACAACAAACAGATATTATGATACAGACTTATAATCTGCACCCATGTTTTTTCTACATTCTATAAAGTGAGCGCGAGAGCCCTCGGTGCGCCTGCGCGCTGCTGAAGTCAAAGTAAACTTTATTGTCATCTCCGCTACAGACAGTCCAGCATATAGAGACGAGACGACGAGGCTGCAGTTACAGCGGTGCAAGTAAACAAACAACAAATATAAGAAGAGTAAGAAAATAAATCTACACTTTAGGACTCGGGGTAAAGGATCAATAACAATTTAAATTTATAATTTACAGTTTGATGATTTAAAGTCTCACACAACCCGTCAAAAGGGGCGGGGCCGGCTGCTTCCAAGTAGAGCACATTTCATTTATAATGATGTAAATCCAAGCCCATCATGGATTCACGATCTGAATCCTGGGTTGTGTGAAATCCCAGAAATCAACCTTAGACAAAGTGAATCTGTGAACTAAGGTGTAGGTCTGTTAGGTTAATTGTGCTGATCCTCGGGTTGGGGGATTTGTGTTTGTACTGGAGCGCAAAATTCAAACCAATGGAAGATGGACAACAAAAGTTCAAAGCCATCAGGTGCTCAGTTTATGTATTTATTTTTGGCCTGCATCAGTAAGAAATGCCAAATTATATACACAAAGTTACAGGAATCACCACTCCTGTTATTCATGATGATTTCAGTAACATCACATAATAACATGTAACATCCTGTAAGCACAGTCTGCCTGTGTCTTTTCTCTGCAAATGAACATTTTCAGCCAATATAGGTAATACATCAACATGGCTGCCGTGGCTAAGTTAGGAATATTTATAATGTCATTTCAAAACTTGCATATGATCTGCAATTTGTAGCAGATCTACTGACTGTCACAGAGCAGCTGGAGCAGTCTCAAATGCAGGTCAGTCCACTGCTGCCCCCTGTGGCCAAGTGCCATAGCTACTGCTGGATGAACTCGTGACACATCTGCACCTGTTTCTATGAACACATTGAGTCTGAGTGGCTGCACTTACACTGGTGCATTCAAACATATTGAAAGATGGCAGCAATGTGGATTGTCAAGACTCAAACCAACCATTGAGCAAAGACAGCAGGATCACTTGTTTCTGTTTGTTATACAGCCAGATTTACTCGTGACACACATGTGCAGCTGCTTTATCACCTATTCTGAATTTGTTTCAAGCACAATACATTTGTTACACATGTTGGGATATTGTGTTTGTTTTAAATGTTATATACCTGTGTGGTATGTGACTTGTGTTGCCATGACGCCAGGTCTCTCTTGGAAATGAGATTTTTAATCTCAATGAGATTTTTTTTTTACCTGGATAAATAAAGGACTAATTTGTAACTTTCAGTGTTTTCCGGTCTTCCAAAAGAAAAAAAACCTTCAACTACATGATATGCAGTTGTGTATTTGTTTTCACCTTATCATACACTTGAAGTTTTACAAATCCCCACTTCTTTAGTGAATATCATTTCAGTCTCAGACAACCTCGTTTCTCTTACAGAGGTTGAATGCACCTTCTGCGGATGGCGGTACCACACAGTGTGCGTGGACTTCCCCTGCACAGAAGGCAACTACAAATGCTGTGAATGCTAAATAAACAGAAACAAATGATCCCTGTTGTCTTTGCTTGATGATTGGTTTGAGTCTTGACAATCCACATTGCTGGCGTTGCATCTTTCAAAGCCAGCAATGGCAGGTATCAGTGCTCAAACCTTTTGTGTTTGTTTCCAACAAGTTGCCCACCTCGGGAAACAAAAATGTGTTCTTTTACTTGTCAGATGAACATATGAGACACTTTGACTCTTCAGTGCAGTGTGGAGCCTAACAAAGATCTGTTTTGTGTCCCAGCTGATCAGCAGGAGGAGGAGAGTCTGACGGAGCAGCAGAGGAACATTTTCAGCTACTTGGACTCAGCTCAGCCACTACAGAGGAAACAATGAGCTCAACACAGAAGGTGACAGACAGAGCAGGACCATATGACCAAAGATATTTATCACCATATACATCTGAACATTTGCCATAACGATGTAGCTGACGATAGAATTGACAGCAGACAAAATACTTTACAGCTGCACAACTTTATTAAAAAGCCATCAATGTATTTTCACTGAAACAAGCAGCTGTTGTTTATGTGCATTAAAGTTATATAAAAATGTAACAGTGCAAATGCAAATTCCTCGCTGACAGTTTAACCAAAAGGCGTTTCCAGTGGAAACTGGCCGACACATCCTGAGCATAACCATGTATAATATCCACTAAACTTCAGAAGAGGTTATACAGTCGTGGCCAAAAGGTTTGAGAATTGCATAAATATTGGAACCTGGAGAAGTTGCTGCTTAAGTTTTTCTAATAGCATTTTGCCTGCACTCCAGAATGTTATGAGGAGTGATCAGATGAACTGCATCGTCCTTCTTTGCCATGAAAACGAACTTAATCCCCAAAAAGCCTTACCACTGCATTTCATTGCTGTCATCAAAGGACCTGCTGAGACCATTTCAGTGATCGTCTTCTTAACTCAGGTGAGAATGTTGGCGAGCACGAGGCTGGAGATCATCATGGCTGTATCCCGATTCAGGTTCTGCAGCTTTAAAGTCCTCAAGGGCCGCGTACTCAAAGGCCGCTAAGGCCGAAGTGCGAGGCTCGTAGGCTCGTGAAATGGGACGTCTAGCCTCCGTCGCGCTGCCCAGGTTGCCTAGCAACCATGATACTAACAGCTGGAAACGTTTCATACAGCTTTGTTTGACAGAAATGAAGGAGAACATATTTAGTTCATTTGTTTCTACATGAGCTCTGTGTGATTTGATGAGTATCTGAGGCTGAGACCACAGGACTGTGAAACATGATTGTTGGGCTTCATTTCTGTGCTGAACAGTCGTTTAAGATTAGCTGTAAATAACAATTAGCTGATGTTGTTCATGAGACTAAAGTCATCTCACTGTGGTAATGTAAATATAATATGGCCAATATTATAGTTATTATATTAATCACTTCACTCACAGACAAGTATCTGTGACAGTGTGTATACAGATGTGTTATACATAAGAGACAAATATTGTTCATTTAATATGTTGGTACTAAATTTGGCTCATTGCTTACATATATGTGTAAAAGCAAATGTAGGAGCTGTGATAACTGTGTCTGATAGAATGAAGAGTAGACTGATATATGAAATATTCCTTTATTGGGTGAGAAAATCAGACCATGTCATAACTGCTGTAAGTCATACAGAATAGATATCAGAGCCTTAAACAGGCTGACGTCTACTAAATGGGTCAAACTGGGCAGAAAGTCTACAAACACATAACATCCTTATAGAATATGATGTAACACTATAGATCAACTTAGCTCAGAATATATAAAGCATATAAACAGTTACAGCAATATGATGCAACAAACACAGCAGCTACTGATCCAAAATACTCAAAGCTTCATAGAACTGGAACCAACATTTATTTTAGCTCCATTCTGCTGCTGATACATACTTTAGGTTTCTGAACATTAAACTTGTTGCTGCCTTTCATGGTGTGTAACCTGAAGGCCCTGAGTACTTTCTCCCACACTGGAAACACTGGGATGATCACATTATTTGAACATTACCTAATAAGACTGATTCAGCACAGACAGTTGTGTTAAACTTTCCTAGCAGTCCTTCACAAACAGGGAACAGTCTGTCTATTCTCTCCATCTGTCAGCTGCTGCTGGCTCTTCCTCCTCCTCTTCCTCACACACTGCTGAGTTTGTCCTGGTGGATCATCAGGGCTGCAAAGCCTCACAGATGATGTGCAGCAGTGGGTCCCTCAGTCTGTCCTCACTCTGGACACTTGCAGTCGTCACACATGGAAATCAAATGTGTGATAAGCTGCAGGATTCAAACACAAGTGTAACTTATAAACACATGTTCATACTTTTATTCCACAATCAGAGAGAAAGAAACAGAGAGAGAGTGCAGGACAGACAGACAGGTGACAGTCTCAGGTGTACACACTGCTACACAACAGCACAGAGAAGCAGGATTTAGTGTTTGTGTTATTACGAGTGTAAACAAGAAGAGTCCCAGATGGTACAGTGGACACATGTGTGACTGCTGTGATTAAAGCATCTTTCTTTCAGCTTAACGAGTGAACCGTCAGCTCGTTCAAACACACGTTAAAGTCCGTTTGGCTCGACACCACCGAACAGAGGCAGCAATATAACACAGCTCACATTAACAGTGCAGTGGATCCTGCTTGTGCCGTGATATTCAGGACTGCAAACCGAGCAGCATCACTGACTTTCAGCTTGTTGTGTTTGTGGATATATGACTGACTTTAATTATCCACAAAATCATCACATTCTCTGTCAGATGAAGGTCGACTATTGAACGGCGTATATTTTAAAGGCTTTAAAACCAAGTTAACGCTGAAAGTACAAACATCACTAATGTCACATAACTCTGCCGACAAGGCATAGCTATGGCTATGAAATGCTCTTTGTGTATCACTTCTTCATTATGAAAGATGTCATTAATGCACTAGTAATGTCTCATCTGGAGTATTGTTCAATCATTTGGTCAGCAGCTAATAAGACAGATCTTAACAGACTTCAGTTAGTCCAGAATAAGGCGTCCAGATTAGTGTGAAGATGTTCATACTATACTAATATTGATAAAATGCATAATAACCTTTCTTGGCTTCCTGTACAGGCTAAAATATTCTATGGCTTACTTGTAGTTCTAAAGAAAGCAATTCTGTTAAACACACCACATTTATTCTGCTCAGCTGCAGTATCCAGATGAAATACATCATCATATTACACAGTTTTCAACAAGCTGCAATTTAGTAAATGCTCGAGTTAAAAGTAACGTTTTGTAAAACTGTTACATTTAGAGCAACTTTTAAGTGGAATAAGTTGCCTTAAAAAATTAGAGAATTATTCAAAACTTCAATGAGCACTTAAAAGCCGATTTACAGAGCTTTTAGTTGTTGTAAATATTGTAAGACATGATTTGATTTTGAAATTTGTGTAATGTGCCTCAATGTTATTGATATTATTATTATTGATTGCTTATATTTGAACAATTGTGAAACCTCACTGTGGATGTAAGAGTGAAATTATGTGGATATCTTGAATCCACTTTATTGTGTAATATTTTATGTGAGTATTTGACGGAAGACGAGCAACATCTGTTGTGGAAGCTAACGGGGTTCCTTTAGAATAAACAAACATAGGATTTATTATCACTGAATAATTCTGTATAAATCTATACAAATTATAGAAATATGTAATAGGAAACAACAAAATAATCTAAATTATAAAATAATGTGTGTGTGTGTGTGTGTGTGTGTGTGTGTGTGTGTGTGTGTGTGTGTGTGTTTAGTGTTTGAACAGTCATGAATTATCTTTAACAGCAGGTTGGATGTAATGTGTTAGAACTACCAGCAGGTGGGGATAAGAGACCTTTAAGGTGTTTGGTGCCACGCTCCACCTTCAGGTTTAAAACTAGTGTTAATGGAGTTTGAAGGCTGAGTTTGTTCCACGACTGCATTTCACTCACTGCCTCTGTTTGTATCTCTGTCACTGCAGGACCAACATGGAGCCAGAAGTCAGCGCTCTCAGGAGGCCGACAAACCTCACAGAAGAAAGGGAGAGAAAAAACACACCTGTGACGAGTGTGGGATGGAGTTTACTCTGAAGGCTTCACTAAAACAGCATCAGGTCATCCACACTGGAGAGAGACCGTTCAGCTGTGAACAGTGTGGAAAGTCTTTTTCCTGGATGCGTTCCCTAAAAACACACCAACTCATCCACAGTGGAGTTAAAGCGTACAGCTGTGATCAGTGTGGCAGAGCTTTTACTCGCAGTAGCCACTTACAGAGGCATCTAGTTACCCACTCTGGAATTAAGCCATACAGCTGTGATCAGTGTGGCAGAGCTTTTACTCACAGTAGCAGCTTACAGAGTCATCTAGTTACCCACTCTGGAATTAAGGCATACAGCTGTGACGAGTGTGGAAAGTCTTTTTCCTTGAAGCGTTCCCTAAAAAGACACCAACTCATCCACAGTGGAGTTAAAGCGTACAGCTGTGATCAGTGTGGCAGAGCATTTACTCAAAGTAGCCACTTACAGAGTCATCTAGTTACCCACTCTGGAATTAAGGCATACAGCTGTGACGAGTGTGGGAAGGGTTTTACTGAGAAGGCTAAACTAAAACATCATCAGGTCATCCACACTGGAGAGAGACCGTTCAGCTGTAACATGTGTGGAAAGTCTTTTTCCTTGAAGCGTTCCCTAAAAAATCACCAACTCATCCACAGTGGAGTTAAAGCGTACAGCTGTGATCAGTGTGGCAGAGCTTTTACTCGCAGTAGCAGCTTACAGAAGCATCTAGTTACACACTCTGGAATTAAGGCATACAGCTGTGACATCTGTGGAAAAACTTTCAGCCAAAGAGGGCACCGAAATGAACATCTACGCATTCACACCAGACATGATGTGTACTGCTGTGAACAGTGTGGCAAATACTTTACAACAGACGCACAGTTACAACGACACATGTTTACCCACACTGAGGAGAGACCTTATCAATGTGACCTGTGTGAGAAGACTTTTAAATCTCCACGTCACCTGAGACAACACCAACAGATCCACACCAGAAAGAGACTCTACAAGTGCAGCTACTGTGAGGTATGTATTTATATTGTTATCTTGTCATTTTAGCCTGACTGTTTGGAACAACTCTGCTCATTAAACTGTGTTAGCATGTTAGCAATTCTACTGCATGGAAAAGCAGCTCTGAGTGATTATTCAGATTTTCCTTTCAGTTATGATTTTAGTATTACTGTAGTATTATGGTGGTAGTATTGTAGTTATTGCAGCCCAGTAAACTGAGTGTGTTAACTGAAACAGTCAAATGTAGTTGGACGTCTGCAGAGATGCTCTTTATTTCAGGCGACGTTCAGGATACAAATGTTGAAGGACTGACTTACACTGTCTTTGTGTCTTTGTTTAGAAGCAGAGCGACACAGATGGATCCAGTTCTCAACCCTGTCATCACCGTGGTGGTGGGAAAGACTTTCTTTGTGACCTCTGTGGAAAAATCTTCAGTCAGCAAAATACCCTAAAAGTACATCAACGTAGACACACTGGAGACAAACTGAAATACTGCAAAGAATGTGGGAGAAGCTTCCCCACATCAGGTGGATTAAAAACACATGAACTGATTCACAGTGGGGTTAAAAAGCACCTCTGTGATCAGTGTGGGTCATCCTTCACCACTGAAGGTGAACTTAAAAGACACAAACGAGTCCACACAGGAGAGAAACCACACAAGTGCAGACACTGTGAGAGAAGCTTCTCACATTCACATGGTCGTAACAGGCATGAACGTACGCACATGGAAGGAAACTACAGCTGTGACCAGTGTGACAAGAGCTTCAGGAATCTCAGTTCATACTCTGCACACAAACAATCCCACGTTACTAATAAACTGTTTCACTGTTACCAATGTGCCCAAACATTCACCTCATTGTCTGCTCTGTGCAAACATCAGCGCGATCACTCAGGGCTGAAATCACTCCCATCACTGGATCACAGTGAATCTGAAGACACAGAAAGATCCTCTGGTTTCTGTGTCAGACTCAAAAAGCTTGAGATCAGGCTCCACAGAGTTCAGATAGAATCTCCTGTAAAAATCTGATGAGGCAGCTGTGAATCAAACTCTTCCCCTAGTTCCATTTTAAGCTTTCAAAACTGTCCTACTGTAGTGTTCATGTCAAGTGGTTAGCTTTCTTTTCATCAGTTGGTTGAAAACTCTGTTTCCTATTATAAAGTTTTTGTTTTAATGTATTTTGATCCACATAAATGTTTTATTGTTCAGGTTCTTTATGTTATTGAATCTTGCAAATGTTAAATAAAAAATTCAAATGTAAAATATCTTCACTGATGGTACAAATAAACTGTCCTTTCAGCTTTAGCTCCTAATTTATTCATTATTTATGGATGTAGCACAGCAGCCGTCTCTTGATTAACACATGGAGGGCTCGGGATCTGATGGTGTCGTCTCCCTAATTTGCCCACTCAGTAAATGTCACTCATGGCCAAGAAATTGAAATAAACCTTGTTTCCCTGCTGGATAGTGATCCACTGTAACTCTGCTCCTCCTTCCTGTTTAGGATTTCTGTGGCTGAAGTAAAATTCCCTCCATCCATCACTTATCCCAGCTAACCCAAAGTGAAATAAAGTTTTGCTCGTCTTAAAAAAGCATTACAATAATGGGCATTACCAATGCAAACTGAATGATACAGAAGATGTAAGAAGAGACTTTGATCAGTTAATAAAGCTCATGATCTGGATTCATTGTGGCTGCTACACAGATACTTCTGGGTCACTTCTCTCAGTTAGGAACCTTCCTCACCAAACTGACTGTTGGACCACACCCCTGGTTTCATGAGAAATTGTTTCAGCCATGATTTCTCTTCCTGTATTTCAGAGTAAAGACTGAAGTGACAAATGGAAGCATGTTTAAAAAACACAATGTGAGAGAGACGTTGAGGTCCTTAGAAGTTACCCTGGGTTTTTCTGTCACCCTGCTAGATGTTACACACCTTGTTATTGGACTGATTTCTACTGCTGGACTACTCCTGCGGAGAGTAACAATACTCTTACTAATTAGCTCCCTTCCACAGCTTTGGGGATATTTATTTTTGTGTTTGCAGCGCTGTGAGCCAGAACAGCGAGAGAAAAATCTGCAGCAGCGACGAGCCGAATGCTTACGTGAATCGCAGCAGCTGCACATGTGCTACGCTGAATTAGAGGATATCTTTGCTCTGGATTTCTATTTCTACTTTTTCATTTCTATATGATTCTTCTTGCATCTAAACAAAGATGATTCAATTTGCTAAATGTTGATGGCTCTTCGTGCTCAGGTGTAAATGAGACGTAATATTTGCTCTTGGTTTGGTTCTCCTGTACAGAACCTTGCAGTACAACAGAAACCTAAAAACATTATTTGTAGTTGTTATTCTTAGTTGTTCTGCTGCCTAAATACCACAGGGTCTGATTATGAAGTTATTGAGCTGCACATACGTTACGACCTGCTTAAGTTCGAGGTCACAGCGTCTGTAGAGCAGCTGGAACATAATGAAGTCTACAAGGTTAAAGTTTTCTCTTCAGTTATTGTTCTTTCTGCTGCTTGGTTTGATGGATCTGAGAGCTTTTGTTTTTATTATTGTTATTATAATTATCATGAATATTTTACTCTCTAGAAGCTTTAAAATAGTGTTTGTGTTTGAAAAAATTGATTTAAGAATTGAACAGAAACATCTGTCCTTCTGAAAATGGCCCAAAGGCACGGAGACAAAGTCAAAGGATGCAACCTGTAACTTTCTCTTCCTTCATGTCAGGACCATCATCCATGATTTATATAAAATGCATATAGCAACAGTAGCACTTTAGTTTGGACTTTATGATTTCTGTAACTGGAAAATATTATTTTGTTTAAAGACAGAAGTGACCGCATAGTTGCAACATCAAAGGGAAATATTAATTAATTAGCATCAAGTATATTTGTTGCTTAAGCGTTTGCACTATAACTTAAGTAGGATTATAACTTTTAAGGAAGGAAAGATTTCAGATATTTAGTTCACTGTTTCAGTTATTTTATATGAAATTAAAACATTTACGTTGGTCAAATATGATGCTCTAAATCCAATAAAAGTTTGAAAATAAATGATGTATTTTTAAATGCTGCAACAAATGTTCACAAAAAGTAACTATAATTAAAACCAGTTAAACAAAATCAAATGTTTGAATCATGCTTAACCAAATGCCAGGCTGGAGAGCTGAACCTAAAGTATACGTAGAAAGATTTCAACATCTGAGCAGTTTTTAATGTTTTTATCACATATAAATGTCACAGCAGTGGGTCCTGGCCCAATGCTTTGTGTTTTTGGTTTTCTTTGACTCTTGTTTTTCTTGCTTTTTGTTCTTCTTATTTATCAGGCTCTCAGTAATCTTAGTTCTCCCTCCCTCAGTGTTCATTTCAGCCTGTGTTTAGTTTCTGTTCCCGTGTCCCACGTTTCATCGTTTCATGTCGAGTCAGCCCTGTCTCTCTGTTTCCTGTGTCTCCCCAGTCAGCCCCGCCTCCCTCGGGCACTCATGTGTGATACAGAGTAATAAACCTGACTACATTTGCTACACTCTCTTTATTACCTGTGACTTTAAAATTCATACACTAATTATGTCTGCCCATCTCTCTAATGTGAAGGTCAAAGGTCAACATCCCAGTGACATAAGAATAATCCCAAAGGGGCAAAGGCAGCGGTTAATTTAGCATAATTAGCATTAAGGGTACAGCAAGGATATACTTTTACTTATTGTGGCAGGGGTGTGGTCTCTGGCCTGCTGCAGTGGAGGCTGGTGGCGGGACGTTGGACGGCACAGGTGAGGGTGATGGAGCTCATGACTCTCCCCTTTATAGTGACGGAGGAGACTGGCGTGGGGGAAGCGTGTAGTGGAGGAAGCCGAGGAGAGAGCTGGTTTCTGGCTACAAAGACGGCGTCAAACCAGAAAAGATTGCTCGTGGTCCAATAATGTGTCAATCACCTGTGAATCAAACTGTGTGTGGGTCAGTTTATGTCACAGTGTTGTTTAGTATATCTTCACTTGTCTCACTCTCCTTCTGTTCTGTCCATCAGGACGATCCTCAGCGCTTACACAGATCCTCCATCGATGTTTTGGATCCAATCAGTGATCAGTTCTACGAGGAGGCCTGGATGTTCACCAGCGCTCGCTACACCTCCATCTACCCGAAGGTGAGTGTACTCCTTTGTACTCAGATTAACATTTTATTTCTTAAAATACATTTTCATATATGAGCTTTCTATTATTTCATGGGCCATTTAATCAATATTAAAATTACAAGCATATCAACAAAGGTGAAGCTGGTTTGTTCCACTTGCTGTCACACAGTCATGGAGGAATACATCCATCCATCCATCCATCCATCTTCATCCGCTTTATCCGAGGCCGGGTCGCGGGGGCAGCAGCCTAAGCAAAGAGGCCCAGACCTCCCTCTCCCCAGCCACCTCCTCCAGCTTGGAGATATAATCTCTCCAGCGTGTCCTGGGTCTGCCCCGGGGCCTCCTCCCGGTGGGACATGCCTGGAACACCTCACCCAGGAGGCGCCCAGGGGGCATCCTTGTCAGATGCCCGAACCACCTCAGCTGGCTCCTTTCGATGTGGAGCAGCAGATGCTCTACTCTGAGCCCCTCCCGAACTTCTCACCCTATCTCTAATGGAGGAATACAATAAATACATAATCAGTCATAGATCCTGAACAATGACATTAAAAGAAAGTCTGTGGCTCTAAAGACTAAACAGTATAAAGACATGCTCCAAGCTGCTGTTTCTCTCCTAAATGGCCTGCATTTGTATAGCGCTTTTCTAGTCCATAGGACCCCAAAGCGCTTTACACTACATTCAGTCATCCACCCATTCACACACACATTCATACACTGGCGATAGCAAGCTACATTGTAGCCACAGCTGCCCTGGGGCGCACTGACAGAGGCGAGGCTGCCGGACACAGGCGCCACCGGGACCTCTCTCCTACTCCTCTAGGTTTTCCACTGTCGGCCATCCAGCGATGCTGGAGGGCTACCTGGCCAATGCTGGCCTACACAAAGAGGTCCCGGCTCGGAGGAGCTGAAGAAGATCCTTGCCTTCCTCGTCAGTTTCCTCTTCAGTTCCTATCCCAACAAAACCTTCTTGCACCTATTAGCTCCAAAGAGGCTATGGTGCCCGTGGAGGTCTGGACCTGAGGCCTGTGCTCATCACGTGGATAGAAAACACTCTGACACCATTCTGGAGGTCTGATGGGACTCTGACCAAAACACAGATGAAATAAAACTTGTGGCTGGAGCTTTTAAAATTACTTTTTCACCTCATAGATTAATGCTCATGATTGCATGTTAGCAAGACAGCATCTCCCCAAGGTGAAACTCTCAGGAGACATTTACTCTTAAACTGTAATCTGGTTGAGACTACTTGAGGAGATCTTAGTAGCGAGTATGTGGATTTAGTCTCTTCACCAACAGCAGACAGACCCATGCCAAGAAAGCAGACATGTTCTCAAAGAAAGCCGAGAGCAGAGATTGGAAAAAGCTAAAAAGAAAAAGCTGCAGCTTCAGACGACTATCTGCCTGTAAGGCTGAAAAAGTCCAGTTACGCTCTATTTTGGAAAAGCTCCCAGTTTTGGTAACCTGGACTTTTATTTGCCCTCTTCTGCTACAGATGTTGACTGTGACCTCAGAGGCCAACTGGACCACACAGCTGCAGCAGGAGTGAGGGAGAGGAGTCTTCATCCAGCTTCAAAGAAAACATCCAGGTAAAGTGACGTGGATCAGCGGATAAAGCCGTCTCCACTTTCAAAGGAGATCCTCTGAGAGAGAGACTCTGAGCCGTTTTAGCCTCAAATTATAGGACTTTATAGTACAGCAACACTTTTAAAGGACAAAAATAACATAAACTGTGACTGTAATACAAACAAAGTATTGCATGTGTTTTTAAAAGTGTTCCTCCGATGGGCAGGATATCACTATTAGACTGTCCCACCAGCCAACTTCAACAAGAGACCACAGCAGCATTCAGTGATCAGCACAGATGTTCCTCTAACACTCAGCATCTGATCCCTGTTGGTCTGTGTGCTTCTGCTTTTGCTCAGTTAGAAACCCTGCAGCAACCCGACCCAAAACTGTGTCTTCTTGTTGGCCTCAACGTTGAAGTGTCAAACGTCCAACATCTGGAAAGGAAACCACGCCAGTGTACTGTGATGTTTCACCAACATGTGGCAGACGCTGGTCCTGCCTTTCATGCTGACATCAGCAGAGAGCCCCGCCTACCTCAAAGCCTCCCCTGTCATGTATTGATCAGGATGATTATGAAGATGAGCGAGTGCAAATAAGACTGTAAAAGTCCACGAGCAGAATGTTTGGATGCTTTCTAATGATTCATGAATATCATGAGAGTGTTTGTGTGTTTTGTCTTTTCTTTGCTGACGTTTGTTACTAACAAAGACAATTTACGCTCTGTGTGTGTTTTCATCCTTACCAGCCGCACTCTAACTGCAATGAAGGAAACAAAGTGTAGAAATCGTCGACTCAGTGACTTCATAAAATATTGAAGTGGTTCAGGTAGAGCCAGTTTTTAAATGACCATGAACACTGAGCGTATTGTATCTGTACAGCATGTTTTTCTATTAGACAGATTTGTAACAGAGGCCTTGCTCTCAGTAAGTTTGAAATCCTTGTCTGATTTATTTTGTAATCTCTGATCTTTGTGTATCCTGCTCAGTTTGCATGCTGCCTGTAGGAGTTTCTGTCTTTGTATTTGAAGAGAATTCATTGAATATACTCAGCTGCTTCCCTTTGGTGCCTCACACATCACTGAAGTTTTTCAGTGTCCAGTTATTTGTTTTTAATAGCTGTTTGAATTCTCTGTATGTTTGACCCTGTAGACTGTTTAATGGACTGCTCGTCTTCCTGTTTGTAACCACTGCCTGTTTAGGACTAAAGATTTGGATTTTTGACTTGAACACAGCCTCTGCGTGTCGTCCCTTTGTGTCCTCGTCCTCTGTGAATGTGTCACAGATGTTTCCATGATAATAACACAGCTTTCCCACAGTGGCTTGCAGCAGCATTTATTCACAGCACATTTGAGAAAGGTTCAGATTAACTCGATGAGTTTATATTCAGAATGATTCTGACAGTGGGCCACTGTGAATTGTGATCTTTCATCAGGTCAATGTTTAAGTTCAGTATTTCAAAGCAGGAGCTATGAACAGTCATCGTGTTGGCATTATTGATTGCAGTTATGTTGATTGCAGTTATTTACATCAGACTTCTTCTCTGAGATAAGAGCACCATTTGTGGGAAAGATGACAGTATTTCCAGGCTGGATGCTGTTTGCAGGGAGAACTGAATGAAAGTCTCCTGCACCTCAGCGCTGAGGTCCACACCTGTGAACACAGATGAGGTCAATCTGCTGCAGCACGTAGAGCTTTACTGATCAGCAGGTTCAAAGGATTCAGCAGAGCGTAGAGTCAGAGCTAAATGCCACATCACCATAGAGTTTGTTAACAACAGCTTTCTTTGCCCTTTGTCTCGATGGACTGAATCAGGGATACTCGTCATACTTCACCTCAACCACGTCACTGAGAGACCCCAGCCTGACACAGCAGCAGAGATGATGAAAGCAGAAACAGCAAACAGATGCTTCAGTTGTGTTTCTCTCTGTGTGTGCGCTCACGCCCACTTGTGTGTGTGAACTTTCCACGTACCTCAGCTTGTTTCTCCAACATGAGCCATCAGGGCTGAAAAACATCACTAACACATGAATTCTTTCTCTTTTTGTTATCACCTGTGATCATGTGTCTCATGTTTCTGTCATTCACCAGTTCTTGTAGAGTTACGTGTAACTAGACTTCTGTGGGACGTAAATGATTGTTTTGTATGCAGATCTGTACAAAGGATGGAAACACTTGATTACAAAGGAGATCTCAGCTGTGTTGTTGTGGATGGACTTCAACGTATTTGTTAAAAAAGAGAATAAAGCAAAGTGTTTTAGCTGTTTGGGAGTTTTTGTTTGATTCCATTCAGTTTTATTTCTATGGAGTCAAATAATAAGAAAGGCTCTAGAACAGCCCTGAGTTTGTCCAGGTGACACTCCTCTGAAGAACAAAGACAAAGAGGAAGAAGGGGACTCGTTTTCAAGTCTTGTTTCTTTCAAAATAAAAGCTGAAATGTTTTGGAAGCATGATAATATTTCAGCCAGGATGCCGTCTCCAAGGAGACCTGCACCTCAGCGCTGAGCTCCACATCACGCCCTGTGAAAGCACAGATATAAATCTGCTGCAGTGAGAAGAACTTTACCCAACACAAGTGTAGAAGTAGACATTTGACTTTACCTACAACCTGTTAACAACAAAGCTTTCATTGCCTCTGCTGTTGATGTCATGTAGGACTAATCATACTTCACATCAGCCATGCACACGTCAGAGGATCTCCAGGCTTTCAGTAATAAAGCCAAGCAGATGATGTGAACATAGCAATAGTAAAACATGCATCATAATCAGCTGTATGTGTCGACTATGTGGCACCTCAGTCTTGTTGGCATGAAGAAAAGTTGTGTAACATGTAGCATAAGGGCTGCAAAGACATCATGTAGACAGCAGTCGTCTGTTAGTCGTAACGTATCTCCTGTTAAAGAGTTAAATGTGCGTTCTCCATCTCTGTCCTCTCACAGCTCGCCGTACACCAACTCAACCCGTTCTCACTCCCGACGCGTAAAATAATGACGATTTGTCACGTCCCTTAACTTCTCATGCTGACGCCTAAGGTACCCTTCCACGTTTTTATGTGACGCTGTGGGTTGTCAATTCATTCCAATATGAACGCGCTCGCGGCGATCAGAGACGCTTCGAGCAGAGGCTCCAGCCATCCATTTACTCCAATAATAACCCCGTCACAGCGAAACATGACGCCGTGAAGCACAATCTAACTGGAGACCCGGGGACCCTCTCCGCGAACGGGTTTTTCTCCCTAATTTAATGCTTTCTTTTAATGACATCGTTAACATTTCTCAACAAAAACACGTGAAAGTATCACTGATAATTCAACAATAAAATGGCTTCATGTTGTGGCCATCACACAGTGTTTTCCAAACTGATTCACGATCTGAAAGTGCGCAGATTTAACGTACATAATCCTTTGTTAGGTTTATTATTTTCATTTCACACGTAAAACACATTTATAGATTCATTCACCACTCCTGTTAGTTTTGGATGCGCTCGGCTCCAGCCAATCAGACGCAACCTGTGTAAGCAAAGGCTGACGGGAGAACGGAGAGACCCATTTATAAGAATAAGAAAATGAGGCGGAACTGATTGATTCTAATGCAGGTATGTAAAAAATACATATATTTAACATAATACCTTGATGTGTGTTTCAAAGTTAGTTTTTTCATAAACGCTTCAAACAAACAGAGGTAAACGTTATGTTATTTGAATTTTTGTTTAAAGTTTATGTCAAATTAAGTTGGTTAACTTAAGATGTTTGATAATCTTTGCTTTAATCATGGACTGTATTTTAGGTGTTCCCTTTTTTCCTTGTTAATTGCGTAGAATGATGCACAGAGTGAACCTCAGCCAAGACCAGTGCGCTGGAAAACACGTGACAGACAGGGAGCTTTTATTCCTCAAAGACCATCAACCAGTCGAAGTACTAGTTGCATGCCACGTGGTCAGTGTTCACACAACCATTGATTTTATCTCACAACTTGTTTTCACCGAAGAATTTCAGTAAGTAAATATTCTTCATCCCCCCCCCCCCCCCCAGTGTCCAGAGAGCAGCATCAATGTCCACGTAAAGAACCTGGTTATGTTGCCAGTGTCAACCCAACAAAAGGTACTTTACCTTCTTGTATATGTTGTGATTTCTGTTTACTTTTATATTTGTTGTTATAGTTGAGTTATGCAGGGCTTTTGTGCAGTCCTAAGAAACATACTGCCCAGAGTGTTTTTCACTTTGTGGAAGAGTTTCTTCCTTTCTTTATTTTTTTTCTGTTAGTGTGTGGAACTGAGGTGCTTCGTCAGGAGCTCCTTCAGTTGTTGGAGGATGGAGAAGAGGACGCAGCCATGACTTGTGAGACGTCGTCTGAGTCAGCTGCTACTCACTGGGCGATCAGAAATATGGTGTCCTCGCAAAAGTGGAAAGAGGCCAGGCCTTGTCTTATAGACAATATGTTAGCTACTCTGGATCCACAGTCACACCGTGTGTGTCAGTGTGGCAAACAAGTAGTTGTGAGGTGTCTGGACTGCCTGTCTCTTCCATTCCTTTGTGCTGACTGTGATATTGCAGTTCACACACGCTTTGTCCTGCACAACAGAGAGGCAGTAACAGGAGGGTTTTTGCAGCCTTCATCAGAGTTTCACAAGCCAATAGGTACAGTTTTTAAGTCTTATGCATTTCTTGCTATGTATGAGTATGAGTGGGTGCTGTTATTGTATATTTATTGTGTATCAGTTAATTTCTAATTCTTTTTATATATATTGTGTGTTTTAATGTTAGTTCGGCTGTTGCCTGTGCAAAGGCCAGACTGTGTGTGACTGCCCAGCAGGTAACGTTGAGGTTTCACCCGGCGCAATTGTGGCTCTTGTAACCATAAATGGTAAGTTGCCCTTTTGTCACACACTACATACACAATAGATGTGTTTGGAGGTTTTATTGCAAATTGTGCATTGCTATCTTGGTTTTAATTACCCTCGGCCCGCAGTATATGTGGGCACCTGTCAAAGGTCATTTGGATTTACCAGACCGATTTGAAAACAACATGAAAAAAATGAATGCTTTGAGCCATGACTGAATTTCTCCTTATCCTTTCTAAAGGCCGTTATAACCTTGCACTGCCAGTGGTGAGCTGCACCAGCTGTGGCCTAATGTGGTCCCCCTCAGTTAAGGACATCCTGGGTAGTGGATATTGGCCTGGCACCTTAAATTTCTGCACCCTGTTTTCAATGGATGCCTTTCAGTCTTTCTATGACATTAAGAAGGCTGCACCAGGGATGTCACTTAAGGCATTTGTCAAAATGCTGGATGAACGAACAGCCCATTTTGGAAGGGTGAGTTCCTAAATTTGCCAAGTTTAAGGAAATTGTGCAAATCAATGTTTATGATGACTGTCCTTGAATATTCTGTTGTATGTCCTCTATGTAAAAGAATGGCCGAATATCAGCTGATGCCTTCAGTAAAAGTTTCTTGGAGTGGAGTGCTGTAAAGTTTGAGGTGGACAGGATGTGCAAGGAGCCATGCTTTAGCTGCCCTGCCTGCACTCCACACATGCTTGCCGTCTCAGTTGATGGAAACCGCAAGCTTTATCGCTTTCAGTCTAATGCAAGGTACATTATGCATTGTGGACATAAGTCAAATATGGATTTGTAGAAAAATGTATTTTAATGTTTCTTTTCAAACAACTGTCACTGTGTTCGTTCAGCACTTCAGAGCAGGGGAACTTTGAAGGTGTCTTCATTGAGAAAGATGAGGAAGTTGCTGAGTTTGTGAAATACATCCAGAGACACACAAATCATGTAAGATACACATATATATATTAGTGCTGTTAATCTTGTTAAAATGACGTTAATGCCGTAACCATATACACTTACGTGTGTGTGTGTGTGTGTGTGTGTGTGTGTGTGTGTGTGTGTGTGTGTGTGTGTGTGTGTGTGTGTGTGTGTGTAGACATATATGGATGGGTCGATATTTTTTTTTATTTTTCTCTTGGTGTTGTCGTAATACTATTTACTTTACTTTATCTTAATGTGTACTTAATTTTGTCACCATGTGTATTTAAAAAAAACAACATGATTTTTATTTTGTGTTATCAGTGCTGTCCTGGGGAGATATGAGGTCTTGTGTGACTCGAGGCTAATTCAGCTAATTGTTATGCATTTGTTTTAAAAAGTTTGTCCCTGATAGGGCTTCATCATGTCATGTCTTTTATGTTAAAATCTTTGAGTGTATAGGTCCCGGGGAAAGGGTTGTGCGGATCTTCATCTTGGACTGCAGCAAAGGAGTCGTCCAAAAAGTCCACTGGGAAGTTGGATGAGGAGGGCATGGAAATAGCTGTTTGTCGCCACGGAGTCCTCTTAGCTGCATTGAACATGTTTCGAGGGGAGATCTTTGCTTACCCCCTTTTTCTCCAGAGGAAGTTGGCAGCTAGCGTCCCAGGACATATTACGTTCCTTTGCTCCGATGTGGCCTGTAAATATTTCCCCTATTTAACCAAGGTGGCTCAGCAGTGCCCTGAGCTGAGGAACCTCTTGTCAATGCTTCCTCTTCTCTCCGTCATGCATGCAAAGCTCACTCTTGGAAATGCGAGGTATACTGCAGCTTGTAGTTTTGGATTAGTTTGAGACATTTTGTTATAAGGTTGAATGAATTCAGCAGTCATGTATTGTGACCTCCTTTCTATAGATCAAATGGGGAGGTGCGTTTCAGGATGGGGCCGGTTCAACAGTTGGAGAAGAGGTGGAACAAGTAAACAGTTTCCTGTCTAGGGCGGCCATCACAACGAAGTACATGTCTAAAGCAGGTGTGTGTCCGTGTCTGAGATTCCACTCAGTCTCCTGCTCATTCATTCTTATTTGTATACTAACTGAAATGCAGGGCGAACAGACATGCTGACCCTCCTGGCTTTGGGCTGGAACAAAAGGAAAGTGGAACAACTGGGCCGCACTTTGAGCCAGTGATATCTAAAGGTCATTTTTTCAACACCCATTTTAATGTGTGTGGTAATGGGGGGAAAACACCAGTACTCTTTTAATGTCAATATGAATGACATTTATGAATGCATTCTTAGATCATAAGGATCCTTAGAGAACAAGTGGAGCCTGAATGTGAGCAGAAATGAGCTGGGTGTGGATGACGACACACTGCAGCAATGGGCTGAAGGTGAGTCTCAATATAATGCACTCATGTATAACAATAGGACCCACCATGGCCTCATTAAAGAACTTAGAGTTAAGATCTTTCTGACAGTGTCAACAAACAATGAAAAATAAGCCTTGGAAAAGCAAATTTATGGCAGAGTTGTTGCGTTTCATCAAATTGGATAGAACCTGGGTTGAAATAATGTCGTACTAGTTGGTTTTATAAACCTGAACACCAACATACTTGTTATCTCATGATTATCATGAGATGGCAGCACATGAAGGCTCCAGATGTCTTATAATGAATGTCATCAAGTCAGTGATTACAGAGTCCACTGTAGTTTGGTGACTGTTACTCATCCTGTGCTCTGATTAATATTCCTCTCACTTAGAAAGTGATCAAACTGATGGCAGCCTTGGAGCGTTGCAGGCACGAATAGAGGAGCTTGTCGTCATCATCAGAGTGCGAACACAAAGTCTTTACAGACAAAATGGTACGTCCCAGTTTCTTTGAAACGGACCGTTTGATGCTGAGTTTGTACAGCTTGTGCAGCTACTTTGTAAACAGAATAAAATCAGATCCAGGTTTGTTTAAGCTGGATGTGATTTGTTCCAGCAAACAAATTGATGAGTGTAGATTAAAATGAAACTATATACATTATGTGAAGGTGTGAATTTTTTATGCTTATTTACAGATAGCAACAAGAGGCGACACAGAATTCGCAAGGTCATCTTAGTTGAGAAGAAACGCTTGGCGGCTGCTGTTGACGACTACAACAAGCTCGCTGAACCAACAAAGCAAATCGTATCCAGTGATGCCCTCATGCAGAGCGACGTTTGGCCCTGGCAGAGCACAAGTGAACGTAAGCTCTTGATTTCTAAATATCCTTTTTAAACAAACTCCCAGTATCTGAGCAGTAGTTGAATGTTTTGTTCTTGAATCATAATATGCTGCTATGTTTTCCCATCTGATGTTGTTAAACTGTAGCTGCTGCTGACCTCCGGACAAAGAGAAAGGTCTTTGAGAAGGTGATGGCTGTGAGGCGCCTGAGAGAGGAGGAGATGATGCTCTGCAGGGAGATGCAGCATCACTGGACAGTGTTGCGAATGCGTTCTGTGGTGTTGGGGACAATCTCCTCAGACTGTAAGCACTTTATTTATTTATAAATTTTTTTGATGAATCGATTGAAAATAAGAGCAGATGCTAAAGTCTTACTGGATCTTTTACCTATATCTAGATTGCTAGCTAACACTGCCTTCTCCCTTTTAAAAAAATGTTTAATTACAGCATCCTAATTCCTTGTGTTTATGAGGTGATGTTTTTTTTTGTTTGTTTTTTTTACTTTTCTCATTTATTTGTTTTGTTCTTTTTACAGCCTCCTTTGTTGGCATGTCGGAGGATGCACAGAAGGGACTCTGTAGCCTGGTTTTAAAAAAACAAAGTGAACTGAAAGCTGAAATGCTCAAAGTAAAGGACGTGTACAAGAGAATCCTCAGCCACCAACCACTCCTGGAAATGGACTCGGAGGAGGAGGAGGACATTCCAGACGATGCCACTGAGAGTGATTTGAGCACTTCTGATGAAGACTGATTGTGTCATCATTGATGTTATGTTTGGTAAAATAAAAAGTTAATCACATCTCTGTTCAATGTGATTTTTCAACAGACATTTTACATTTTGAGAAGAAAAATGGAATTCCCTTGGTGCAGTTGTTTACCCTGAATCATTATTTCCCATCTAATTTAATGACTAGTGTACATGTTCAGATACGATAACATAATTTAATTTATGGGATGCTTTCTGGGCTGCTCAAATTATCACAAAATTTAAAAGCACCAGGCAGCACACTCACAAGGACATGTTTTGTTCAGTGTTTTGTCGAAGAAATCAACAAGTACATTTGAGATGTTTGCTGTAGTGGTGTGTTTGTTAAGAAGCATGCCAGCACACTGGTGAACTGACAGTCCCAGAATGCACCCGAGCCAGTGACTCGCCCCAGAGCAAATGAAATTGCTTATCTAGAAAGACAACCGTGATCAAAGAAGAAGTAAAAGAGTAGGGAACAAATGGTAAGGGAAGGTACTGTGGGGTAGGAAAGAAAGGCCAGAGCTGTGCAAAATGACCTCCAGCAGGCCACAAATGTGCACGTCTGCTCAAACGGTCAGAAATGGACTCCATGAGGGTGGTATGAGGGCCCGACGTCCACAGGTGGGGTTGTGCTTACAGCCCAACACCGTGCCGGATGTTTGGCATTTGCCAGACAACACAAAGATTGGCAACTTTGCCACTGGAGCCCTGTGCTCCTCACAGATGAAAGCAGGTTCACACTGAGCACTTGTGACAGTCTGGAGACGCCGTGGAGAACCTTCTGCTTCCTGCAACATCCTCCAGCATGAGTTTGGCAGTGGGTCAGTTTTGGTGTGGGGTGGCATTTCTTTGGGGAGCTGCACAGCCCTCCATGTGTTCGGCAGAGGTAGCCTGACTGCCATTAGGTACTGAGATGAGATCCTCAGACCCCTTGTGAGACCATATACTGGTGCGGTTGGCCCCGGGTTCCTCCTAATGCAAGACAATCCTAGACCTCATGTGGCTGGAGTGTGTCAGCAGTTCCTGCAAGACGAAGGCATTGATGCTGTGGACTGGCCCGCCCATTCCCCAGAACTGAATCCATTTGAGGACATCTGGGACATCACGTCTCGCTCCATCCACCAACTGCACCACAAAATGTCCAGGAGTGGGCAGATGCTTTAGTCCTGGAGTCTGGGAGGAGATCCATCAAGAGAGCATCTGCCACTTCATCAGGAGCATGCCCAGGTGTTGTAGGGAGGTCATACAGGCATGTGGAGGCCACACAGACTAGTGAGCCTCATTTTGACATGTTTTGAGGACATTACATAAAACCAGATTAATGATTCTGTATTGCATTGATCAAGGAACCAACCCAATAGGAGCTAAAGGAATCCTCTTGACATTACTTCACTCAGTAAGTTTATACTATGTTTAATGTGCATTTTCTTCATCAGTTTAGAACATAACATGTTAGCGCTCCCTGGTCCTTTTTGGAGACAGATCCTGAGACAGCAGGCAGCTATGGAGAACTCGTGTCAGCTGTGGTAATTAAGGAATACTTTGATTTAATATTGATTTCATCACAACTATCCTCAGGCACATATTCCTGGATATATACAATGACATAAGTAAACTCCCATTTTAGAATCATTGCCTTCTTTGATCTGACTTATTGCCTCAGACTTTGGCCCCGTGTCCCCAAAACTACAGAGAATCCATGACACTGGGTAAGAGGCCTTGATCATGTTATAAGTGAGAGAGTTTGGTGTAACAGTGGTTGAACATGCCAAATCAATCCACAACATACTGCCATTCCCCAGCTGTAACCTGCATATGCATCTAACCAAAATCCAGTACCACAGCCACATGATAGACGTACAGATGAGGTTAAAGGGCTGTCTCATTTTGCCAGATAGCTTCATCCCAAAAAAGATAAACATTCTTCAAAAACAAAAGTTTGTGAATATTTGCTTTTTTGCCAGGCCTAAACCAACCTGTTAAACTTATCAAATTATTGTCATAGATACGAACCTATTGATTGAAACAGAATAATCCATTCAAGCCTCCATCATCATCCACGATCACTGTTACTGTTCAGATTATTTTATCTCTGTTTTCCTCTAGAATGTTTTGAAAATCAGCATTTGATCAACAGACTTTTTAAAAGTTTATTTTGATCCTATTGTTTACGTGTGTAATTGCATTTTTATTGAAATTATGACAGGAAAACCCTCAATCAAATTGTATCTTTGATATCTAATAATAATATTAACCATAATGTTACATATGTAATATGTACACAATAATATTGTGCAAACAAACAAGAAAAATAGCAAAAAATGTCAATTTTTTTAATACCCTGTATATAAAAACCACATATGACCACAACTCCAAATGTGCAATTGTCACTGCATCTAAACATGACATATTACAAAAAGGTAGAAACATATAATATACAATATGTTCTGAAGCTGGTACTGGTGCAGTTAACTTTGCTTTAGGCTCCCATACACAGTAGGTGTTACTTACTATACGTGCAGTGCAGTATTACTTTACCTTGTAATATGTTATAATAAGCAAGTCACTTCTATATTTATGAGCATGTAGACAATAATGTTGGCTGATATGTAAAACTATGAGATGTCGAGTGCAGGGAAGATATTATTGATCGATCAGATTCATGAATGTGTTAGGTACTTAAGCCACAATTAGAGAGTGAAACAGAGACTGACACTGGTTGAAATGTATAGTAAATATTTTATTTTGAACTTTTATGCTGAACTACAAGCTGTGAACTGTGCGATCTCTGCCACCTGTGGTGCCTGGTTTACTGTGTGTAAAACTGCGCAGGTTCCCATGTGTCATCCCACACTTTGCCACTGTCAGGAGAAAAACATAACAAACAACAACCACACACAAAATAGGACAATTTAGGTTGTGACATATGACAATTTTTTAGGATGAAATATCTTCTATATTCATGTCATGCTTTATACACCTTCATTGTAATATAAATTAATCAAATCAAGTCAGAGAGTATTAATATATGAAGCAGACGTCAAGCAGGACCACAGCAGCAGCCACGATCCATCGGAACCTGCTGGATGAGAGAGCACAGAAACTCCAGGGAAGAAGTTTAGTTAGTAACATGCATGAACTGCATTACTGAGACATGTATGTTTACAGATGGTGGTGAGGGAGAGGGGGAGAGTTTTCAGTAAAAGGAGACGTGACTGCATCTTCAACCAATACTGAGCCTGCATAACCCTGAAAGAGACAGAGAGAGAGGGGGGGGACACTAACCCCCAGCAGTCTGGTCCTATTACAGCATAACTAAGGGCTGAGCTGAACCAGCCCTAACTATAAGCTCTATAAAGAAGTAAAGTCTTATGCCTACTCTTAAAAGTGTTGACCATGTCCACCTCCAAAACTCATAATGAGCATGATGTCAGGAGGACTTTAAAGAACGTAAACATCAGGAAGGCAGCACGACCAGGTCGTATCAGGTGGTCTGTTCTTATTTAATGTCCTATTTGGAGCGAAATCCTGACTCAGTGGCTGAATTAGTGAAGATTCATCAAATACAAAAGCTTATGGATAGTCAGTCAGGCACAGTTCAAATCTGGGAAGTCCAAAGATGCAAACAAATCTGCACAACAGCAGGCTAAATTACTTACATTTACAACTCTCCTGTCTACTATCTCTTCATATTTGAAAATCTTCTGTGTACGGTGTTTTCGGCATTCTGAAAAATAACAAATGAAATATTTACATGAGTTCTGTAAAACTGGAAAAAATGCAAAAATTAAGAAAAAGAAATCTTAACAAACTTAACGAACCTGTCATGTGTTTCGTACATTTACAATACCATAACGTCTAACCTTTCCTTGTCCTTTTTTTGTTTGGGACATCCGAGGTGTACACCGTAGAAATTGAGGGAGATGTAGGATGTGGAGATGGAGAGGAGGATGCAGGAGGAAGCAGAGACAGAGAGGAATATGCAGGAGGAAGCAGAGATGAAGAGGAGGATGCAGGAGGAAGCAGAGATGGAGAGGAGGATGCAGGAGGAAGCAGAGACAGAGAGGAGGATGCAGGAGGAAGCAGAGATGAAGAGGAGGATGCAGGAGGAAGCAGAGATGGAGAGGAGGATGCAGGAGGAAGCAGAGATGGAGAGGAGGATGCAGGAGGAAGCAGAGATGAAGAGGAGGATGCAGGAGGAAGCAGAGATGGAGAGGAGGATGCAGGAGGAAGCAGAGACAGAGAGGAGGATGCAGGAGGAAGCAGAGACAGAGAGGAATATGCAGGAGGAAGCAGAGATGAAGAGGAGGATGCAGGAGGAAGCAGAGATGGAGAGGAGGATGCAGGAGGAAGCAGAGATGGAGAGGAGGATGCAGGAGGAAGCAGAGACAGAGAGGAGGATGCAGGAGGAAGCAGAGATGAAGAGGAGGATGCAGGAGGAAGCAGAGACAGAGAGGAGGATGCAGGAGGAAGCAGAGATGGAGAGGAGGATGCAGGAGGAAGCAGAGATGGAGAGGAGGATGCAGGAGGAAGCAGAGACAGAGAGGAGGATGCAGGAGGAAGCAGAGATGGAGAGGAGGATGCAGGAGGAAGCAGAGACAGAGAGGAGGATGCAGGAGGAAGCAGAGATGGAGAGGAGGATGCAGGAGGAAGCAGAGACAGAGAGGAGGATGCAGGAGGAAGCAGAGACAGAGAGGAGGATGCAGGAGGAAGCAGAGATGGAGAGGAGGATGCAGGAGGAAGCAGAGATGGAGAGGAGGATGCAGGAGGAAGCAGAGATGGAGAGGAGGATGCAGGAGGAAGCAGAGACAGAGAGGAATATGCAGGAGGAAGCAGAGATGGAGAGGAGGATGCAGGAGGAAGCAGAGATGGAGAGGAGGATGCAGGAGGAAGCAGAGATGGAGAGGAGGATGCAGGAGGAAGCAGAGATGGAGAGGAGGATGCAGGAGGAAGCAGAGATGGAGAGGAGGATGCAGGAGGAAGCAGAGACGGAGAGGAGGATGCAGGAGGAAGCAGAGATGAAGAGGAGGATGCAGGAGGCTGACAGAGGGAAGATGTTGGTACAGGCTCTAAATGAAGAATAAATTCCTGGTTTAGAGCCTCTGGGTCTGGGACTGGTCCAGCATCGACACTGTCAGCAGAGGATGGTCCAGCTGCTGGTGTAGAACGTTTAGCAGGAGGTGAAGCTTGTAATTCTGAAAAATTTTAAATATTAAACATTCATTAAAATGGGTTGAAAAAATGTACAGTACACATAAACACATAATAAGTAGTGATTTGCATGTTTTCAGTTAAGTTTTACTAAAGATACAACTGGTAAATATTGGCATCAAATAAGTCATCTCACACACTCACTGACCCAAATCATTCAGTACAAGTGCCCTCGGGGGTAGTGTGACATCTGTAGTGCTTTTCTACATTGTACATTAATAAATTAATGAGTGTGACTATAAATCCAGATAGATAATGACTTTTTCCTCTGATGACACTACTTTCCTGACTTTGTAGTGCATAACATTTGACACTTCAAGCTAGTACTGTGACTTAGGAGTTTTGTACAATGGTGATGCTAACTACCTCAGGGAGGTAATCAGGTGACCTCTTAAGAAGTATATAAGTTATTTAAGAATCTTGGTGTTCATATTGGTAACATTATAACATTTGTTATACTAGAAAGTCTCGAAGAGAATTATCAGGTCTGGTTTTTGTGAAGATTTTTAAAATTACATTTGTATATACATGAGTGTGAAAGACCATACTATACACACACACACATACAAAATTGTTCAGGTGGGTAACACCAGAGGTTCAGTATGGCTAGCTTTGGTGATGTGACCGACACATGGGGAGGTAATAAGGCAGATATAACACTATTTTCATGTTAGCAACAGGACATGTAGGACAGCTGTCACCTCACAGCAAGAAGGTTACTGGTCTGAAACTTGGCTGAATAATAGAATAGAACAGAACAGAATAGAGTAAGTAGAATAGAATAGCTGGTGACTGTTAACTATCCTCATCCTCACCATCTTGTTTGTCTCTATGTACCCCGTGATGATCTGCCTACTTATCTAGGGTGTACCATGAGTATCACCCAAAGACAGCTAGGATAGGCTACCTGATAAGGACACCTGGTTACAGATAATGGACAAAGCATATCTTACTTCTCAGAAGGTGTTCATAAAGCTTCCTCATCTTCATGAGGATGTCACGTGCAGCACCTTCCGCTGGTTCGATCTGAGTGATCACATCCCCTACTATACGGCCCTTACGGTCAAACTGTCCAAGAAACAGAATTGGTTGGTAGCCCAGGGCGTGTAGCTTTGAAACCTGCAAGAACAACAAAGAAAAACATGCAGCCAGTCTTTCATGTAAGCAAACGGATGTATAACAAACCTTTAAGTTTCACATCTTTGTTGTTTTATTGTTGTCGATAGTTAAAAAGTATTTATGGTGACCAAACCTGTAAATGTATGATAAAATCCATCTTGAAATGTTTTGTCTCTCAGTTAATAGCCGATTAAATTAAAAATCAGAAGTAGCTTAAATAAAAATAGTTTTTAACAAGTTTTTTCTAGTTGGATGTCTTTAGTGTGATGATGTTATTCTGATGTGAATAACTTTTTTATTTATGCTCTTTTATAAATTAATATTTTATGTGTATATACATGTCTTGTTAGTTTCTTACTTCATGATATACAAGAAAACATTGACAACTGTGATTAATAAAGAATTGTCTAGCAGACCAACCACTTATTAGATCAGAACTTTTAAACTTACTGACAACTGGGCTGAATTAACCACCCTGCTCGCATTTCTGTTGTTTTTAACAGAGGCAGCCCAGTTACTGTTTTTAAACTGTTCTTGTTTCTTTTTCAATCCCTCCTTTAGGTTCAGGCTGCCCAGGCATCCACTGCATGTCTTCCTGTTGCAGGTGTTTGGGGCCTGACAGGAAGGGCATGGTTTGGTTTTTGGCTTTGTCATTTCTGCAAATGAAAATGGAACATGTAGGGATTATTTCAGGTCTGTTTTGGTGAAACGATTACAAAAATAATTTATGACCAAAGAAATAACTTATGTTACGAGGCAGTATTACACCATATTTAGAAAAAAAATCAATTACGAGATTAAAGTCGTTAATATTGAGTTAATTACGTGAATAGGGTTAAAAAAAAACCTGAATTGATTACAGAAAAGATACATTGCTAAAATAGAGCAGTACTAACATTAGCTGGGTGGCCAAGCAAGTGTCTTACACATGAGAATACATCACAAAAAAAATTAAATAAACTTTTGCAGAAGTAGTTCTCTTGGTACACAGACTGCTCTGTGAAAACATTTCAAGTTTAATATCAGTTTAATATCACTGAAATTTATATTTCAGTGAACATGCAAATTACCCACAGTTTATCACAACTTACTTAGCTAGGATCTGCCTCGTGTCCAGTCGAAAACTTCGCTGCAGGACCGTGAGTTGAAAGATACATTTACTGCGACTCCCAAGATGCATTGCAGTAAAAACCATCCAATCGCCTTGCTTAAGATCTGTTGACGTGTCGCTAAAGGCGCGCTGTAGATAAATATTGCAATTTGTAAAAAATAAAATACTAAAATTTGCAATTTTTAATTACATAATTAAACACTGGGCCAGTTTAATTTCGTATTATCGCTGGTTATTATTTTAGAGTAAATAAAGGAATAACGGGTAGCACCAAGCTGTTGTTATCTTCATTCCCATAGCGACGGCGGTCGAGGATTATGGGTAGTGTGCAGTTACGGGATTAGTGCGTCTGCGTAAATTGGTCTGATTGGCTGGAGCCGAGCGCATCCAAAACTAACAGGAGTGGTGAATGAATCTATAAATGTGTTTTACGTGTGAAATGAAAATAATAAACCTAACAAAGGATTATGTACGTTAAATCTGAGCACTTTCAGATCGTGAATCAGTTTGGAAAACACTGTGTGATGGCCACAACATGAAGCCATTTTATTGTTGAATTATCAGTGATACTTTCACGTGTTTTTGTTGAGAAATGTTAACGATGTCATTAAAAGAAAGCATTAAATTAGGGAGAAAAACCCGTTCGCGGAGAGGGTCCCCGGTTCTCCAGTTAGATTGTGCTTCACGGCGTCATGTTTCGCCGTGACGGGGTTATTATTGGAATAAATGGATGGCTGGAGCCTCTGCTCGAAGCGTCTCTGATCGCCGCGAGCGCGTTCATATTGGAATGAATTGACAACCCACAGCGTCACATAAAAACGTGGAAGGGTACCTTAGGCGTCAGCATGAGAAGTTAAGGGACGTGACAAATCGTCATTATTTTACGCGTCGGGAGTGAGAACGGGTTGGTAAAAGTATATCCTTGCTGTACCCTTAATGCTATTTATGCTAAATTAACCGCTGCCTTTGCCCCTTTGGGATTATTCTTATGTCACTGGGATGTTGACCTTTGACCTTCACATTAGAGAGATGGGCAGACATAATTAGTGTATGAATTTTAAAGTAACAGGTAATAAAGAGAGTGTAGCAAATGTAGTCAGGTTTATTACTCTGTATCACACATGAGTGCCCGAGGGAGGCGGGGCTGACTGGGGAGACACAGGAAACAGAGAGACAGGGCTGACTCGACATGAAACGATGAAACGTGGGACACGGGAACAGAAACTAAACACAGGCTGAAATGAACACTGAGGGAGGGAGAACTAAGATTACTGAGAGCCTGATAAATAAGAAGAACAAAAAGCAAGAAAAACAAGAGTCAAAGAAAAGCAAAAACACAAAGCATTGGGCCAGGACCCACTGCTGTGACATTTATATGTGATAAAAACATTAAAAACTGCTCAGATGTTGAAATCTTTCTACGTATACTTTAGGTTCAGCTCTCCAGCCTGGCATTTGGTTAAGCATGATTCAAACATTTGATTTTGTTTAACTGGTTTTAATTATAGTTACTTTTTGTGAACATTTGTTGCAGCATTTAAAAATACATCATTTATTTTCAAACTTTTATTTGATTTAGAGCATCATATTTGACCAACGTAAATGTTTTAATTTCATATAAAATAACTGAAACAGTGAACTAAATATCTGAAATCTTTCCTTCCTTAAAAGTTATAATCCTACTTAAGTTATAGTGCAAACGCTTAAGCAACAAATATACTTGATGCTAATTAATTAATATTTCCCTTTGATGTTGCAACTATGCGGTCACTTCTGTCTTTAAACAAAATAATATTTTCCAGTTACAGAAATCATAAAGTCCAAACTAAAGTGCTACTGTTGCTATATGCATTTTATATAAATCATGGATGATGGTCCTGACATGAAGGAAGAGAAAGTTACAGGTTGCATCCTTTGACTTTGTCTCCGTGCCTTTGGGCCATTTTCAGAAGGACAGATGTTTCTGTTCAATTCTTAAATCAATTTTTTCAAACACAAACACTATTTTAAAGCTTCTAGAGAGTAAAATATTCATGATAATTATAATAACAATAATAAAAACAAAAGCTCTCAGATCCATCAAACCAAGCAGCAGAAAGAACAATAACTGAAGAGAAAACTTTAACCTTGTAGACTTCATTATGTTCCAGCTGCTCTACAGACGCTGTGACCTCGAACTTAAGCAGGTCGTAACGTATGTGCAGCTCAATAACTTCATAATCAGACCCTGTGGTATTTAGGCAGCAGAACAACTAAGAATAACAACTACAAATAATGTTTTTAGGTTTCTGTTGTACTGCAAGGTTCTGTACAGGAGAACCAAACCAAGAGCAAATATTACGTCTCATTTACACCTGAGCACGAAGAGCCATCAACATTTAGCAAATTGAATCATCTTTGTTTAGATGCAAGAAGAATCATATAGAAATGAAAAAGTAGAAATAGAAATCCAGAGCAAAGATATCCTCTAATTCAGCGTAGCACATGAGCAGCTGCTGCGATTCACGTAAGCATTCGGCTCGTCGCTGCTGCAGATTTTTCTCTCGCTGTTCTGGCTCACAGCGCTGCAAACACAGAAATAAATATCCCCAAAGGTGTGAAAGGGAGCTAATTAGTAAGAGTATTGTTACTCTCCGCAGGAGTAGTCCAGCAGTAGAAATCAGTCCAATAACAAGGTGTGTAACATCTAGCAGGGTGACAGAAAAACCCAGGGTAACTTCTAAGGACCTCAACGTCTCTCTCACATTGTGTTTTTTAAACATGCTTCCATTTCAATTCAATTCAATTCAATTCAATTTTATTTATATAGCGCCAAATCACAACAAAAGTCGCCTCAAGGCGCTTCATAGATACAGAGAAAAACCCAACAATCATATGACCCCCTATGAGCAAGCACTTTGGCGACAGTGGGAAGGAAAAACTCCCTTTTAACAGGAAGAAACCTCCGGCAGAACCAGGCTCAGGGAGGGGCGGGGCCATCTGCTGCGACCGGTTGGGGTGAGAGAAGGAAGACAGGATAAAGACATGCTGTGGAAGAGAGACAGAGGTTAATAACAGATATGATTCAATGCAGAGAGGTCTATTAATACATAGTGAGTGAGAAAGGTGACTGGAAAGGAAAAACTCAATGCATCATGGGAATCCCCCGGCAGCCTACGTCTATTGCAGCATAACAAAGGGAGGATTCAGGGTCACCTGGTCCAGCCCTAACTATATGCTTTAGCAAAAAGGAAAGTTTTAAGCCTAATCTTGAAAGTAGAGATAGTGTCTGTCTCCTGAATCCAAACTGGAAGCTGGTTCCACAGAAGAGGGGCCTGAAAACTGAAGGCTCTCCCTCCCATTCTACTTTTAAATACTCTAGGAACAACAAGTAGGCCTGCAGAGCGAGAGCGGAGCGCTCTAATAGGGTGATATGGTACTACAAGGTCATTAAGATAAGATGGGGCCTGATTATTTAAGACCTTGTATGTGAGGAGCAGGATTTTGAATTCAATTCTGGATTTAACAGGAAGCCAATGAAGGGAAGCCAAAACAGGAGAAATATGCTCTCTCTTTCTAGTCCCTGTCAGGACTCTTGCTGCAGCATTTTGGATTAGCTGAAGGCTTTTCAGTGAGTTTTTTGGACATCCTGATAATAATGAATTACAGTAGTCCAGCCTGGAAGTAATAAATGCATGAACTAGTTTTTCAGCGTCACTCTGAGACAGGATATTTCTAATTTTAGAGATGTTGCGCAAATGGAAGAAAGCAGTCTTACATATTTGTTTAATATGTGCATTGAAGGACATGTCCTGGTCAAAAATGACTCCAAGGTTCCTCACCGCGTTACTGGAGGCCAAGGTAATGCCATCCAGAGTAAGAATCTGATTAGATACCATATTTCTAAGATTTTCAGGGCCGAGTACAATAACCTCAGTTTTATCTGAATTAAGAAGCAGAAAGTTAGCGGCCATCCAGGTCTTTATGTCTTTAAGACATTCCTGCAGTTTAACTAATTGGTGTGTGTTATCAGACTACCTCATTTGTCACTTCAGTCTTTACTCTGAAATACAGGAAGAGAAATCATGGCTGAAACAATTTCTCATGAAACCAGGGGTGTGGTCCAACAGTCAGTTTGGTGAGGAAGGTTCCTAACTGAGAGAAGTGACCCAGAAGTATCTGTGTAGCAGCCACAATGAATCCAGATCATGAGCTGATCCGTGACTGCCTTTGTACAACTTTTACAAAGTGACTGCAAACATTGTGGAAGGATTCATAGCGTTTGATTGCTTGTGTGAATGTATTAAACAGGAAACCAGGAGCTGCAGAAACCCAGTAATGCTGGGTTTCTGCAGCTGCGTGTGCGTTTATTATTATGGCTCCAGGTTACATTTCAGGTCTTCTCAGCCCGCACCGCCCCACTCGAACTCTGCGCTCCTCCAGTCAGATGCTGTCATTAGTTCCACGCTCACAGTTCAAATCTAGAGGTGACAGCTTTCTCCATTGCTGTCGTCCCCCTTTCATGAAATCCTCTTCATCCTTGGAAGTCTTCAAATCCAATCTGAAGCCCCTCCTATTTTCCACGGATCTCTCTGACACCTCTGTTATTGTGTTTCAGCTATTCTGCTCTTTTATCTCATTGGATGATGTTTGCATGTGTAGACACGTGTACGTGTAGTTTAAGTTCACATATGTGTGTTTGTGTGTGAATGTGTACATTTTTGTATATGTGCATATTTGCATGTACACATATTTTTTTACAAACATATACGGATGTCTCACTGTTTCTATGATGTTTTCATCTTATCTATTTTAATTCTTTTCACCATATCATCCCTCTGTTCAGCACTTTGGCCGACACTTGATGTCTTTTAAATGTGCTCTATAAATAAAGATGACTTATATTTGCATCCGTGTGTCAGAGTGTGTGTTCTTACCTTTAATTTAGGACACGCACACACAGACACACACACACACACACAGAGCATAGAGTGAACAGGGACTATTATTGTCCCACAAGGAGCAACAGGACAATTGACCTACTGTATGCTAATGTGAGAGATGCATACAGAGCCACCCCCCTCCCCCCACTAGGGAAGTCAGACCACAACCTGGTTTACCTACAGCCACAATACACACCCCTCGTCCAAAGGCAGCCTGTCACAACGCGCTCCATCCGGAGATGGACCCCAGAAAAGGAGGATGCTCTGAGAGACTGCTATGACACCACAGACTGGGATGTGCTCCTGAGCCCACATGGTGAGGACATAGAGGGGGCGACACACTGTCTTACAGACTACCTCAACTTTTGTGTGGACACAGTCGCCCCTGCTAAGACGGTACGGTGTTATCCTAATAACAAACCGTGGGTAACACAGGAAGTCAAAGCTGTCCTCAACATGAAGAAGAAGGCTTTCAGGAGCAAAGTGAAGGAGGAGATGAAGGCAGCACAGCGGGAGGTGAAACGCTGCCTGAGGGAAGCAAAGGACACCTACAGGAGGAAGGTGGAGCAGAAGTTGGAGAGGAACAATATGAGGGAGGTCTGGAATGGTGTGAAAACCATCACAGGCCACAACACCAAGAAAAGCACAGTGGGGGGGACTGTGGAGAAGGCAAACGAACTCAACAACTTCTTCAACAGGTTTGACCAGCCCACAACCCCCCACCCTCACCCTCACCCTCACTACAGAGTCCTCTCCCCACTCTCCTGCCTCCCTCGCTTCCCCCCCTTCCTGACACCATGACACCCCCCTCCTCCAATCAGCAGCAAGACATCTCCCCCCCTCCCCTCCTCCCAAACATCTCCCAGTGTCACAGTGGATCAGGTCAGGAGGCAACTGAGGAAGCTTCGCCCCAGAAAGGCAGCAGGCCCAGACAAGGTGTGTCCTAGGATGCTTAAGGCGTGTGCTGCTGAACTTGGGGAGCCGCTACAACGAGTCTTCAACCTCAGTCTGCGACTGGGGAGAGTGCCCGCCCTATGGAAGACATCCTGCATCGTCCCGGTCCCTAAAAGGAACCGGCCCAATGAGCTGAATGACTTCCGACCGGTGGCACTGACGTCACATCTTATGAAGACTCTAGAGCGGCTCTTCCTCAACTTCCTCCGACCACAGGTACAACATGCCCAGGACCCACTACAGTTTGCATACAAGGCGGGTGTCGGAGTGGAGGATGCCATCCTGTACCTCCTACACAGAGCCCACTCACACCTGGATGGGGGAAAAGGCACGGTCAGGATCCTGTTTCTTGACTTTTCCAGTGCCTTTAATACCATCCGGCCCTGTATGCTTCAGGAAAAACTGAACAGGATGGAGGTGGACCCCTGCCTGGTGGCTTGGATCTCCGACTACCTCACCGACAGACCACAGTACGTCAGGCTGAAGGACATCACGTCTGACACTGTGGTCAGCAGCACAGGAGCACCACAGGGAACTGTGCTGTCCCCTCTTCTCTTCACCCTGTACACCTCTGACTTCTGCTACAACTCTGAATTATGCCATATTCAGAAGTTTGCAGATGACACGGCCATCATGGGGTGTATCTGGGATGATCAGGAAGAGGAGTACAGAAGTCTGGTGAGGAACTTTGTCGCATGGAGTCACACAAACCACCTGCAACTCAACACCTCAAAGACTAAGGAACTGGTTGTGGACTTCGGGAGGTCCAGAGAAGGTCCACTGCCGGTTCAGACAGAGGGGGAGGAGGTGGAGGTGGTCAACAAGTACAAGTACCTCGGGCTGTGGGTGGACAATAAACTGGACTGGTCATGCAACACAGAGCACCTGTATAAAAAAGCCCAAAGCCGACTGTACTTCCTCAGGAGGCTGAGGTCTTTTAACATCTGCAGGAAGCTCCTGAGGATGTTTTACCAGTCGGTGGTTGCTGGAGTACTTTTCTATGCTGTGGTGTGCTGGGGGAGCAGCACAGCAAAGAAGGACTCATCCAGGCTGGAGAAACTGATCAGGAGGGCTAGCTCTGTGGTCGGCATGAAGCTGGACACTCTGGTGACAGTGGCAGAGAAAAGGACACTAAAGAAACTGCTGGACATTATGGACAATGCTGGGCATCCTCTGCACACGGCCATAAACGATCAGAAGAGTCTGTTCAGTGACAGGTTGCTTCTCCCCAAGACAAGAACTAACAGACTTAAAAACTCCTTTGTCCCACACGCCATCAGACTGTTTAACTCCTCCCTGGAGGGGAGAGGGAGGGGAAACAGGAGGACAAAGGAGGGAACAACTAAGCTGTAGTGCCTCTTCACCTCACTGTACAATACCTTGTGCAATACTTTTTGTAAATAGTCAACAGTGCAATAGACTCAATACTTGAAATGTGCAATTCACTTGTATTTTTATTTTTTATTCCTATTTATTCTATTTATCCCCTTTGTATATTTTATTTATATTTGTCTCTGTATTTATATATGTGTGTGTGTGTGTGTGTATATATATATAACAGTTCTGTAACTGTAACTTCGGTCGTTGCTGTGCTTTTTTTGGAAGTCGAATTTCCCAGAGGAACCCACCCGAGGGATTAATAAAGTTCTATCTTATCTTATCTTATCTTATCTTATCTTATCTTATCTTATCTTATCTTATCTTATCTTATCTTATCTTATCTTATCTTATCTTATCTTATCTTATCTTATTAAGCGTGTGGCCTGTGTGTATCTATGCCAGTGAAACTGGATCTGCTCATTTTGAATATTGAAAAATATTGTGACTTAAGAGAAACATAATAACTAAAACAGAGCAGAAACACGACAATTCAGCAGAAAAGTAACAACTTAAGCAGAAATATTGGAAAATGAGCAGCTGAAAAAAGCTGAATAAGGTGACGTTCACTCAAAACTACTTGTTGTTCAACTGTGAAAAACTGGCAGAAATGTTAAAAACGCACGAAAGAACAGCCAGCAGATACACACAATTAGAAATATGAGCACATATGGAAACACAAATGCACAGAGACACACAGGATGTCAGTCAACCACTCTGAATATTCAATTTGAATCTTCCTGGTTTTATGGATTCCTGTCAAACGACTGGCCATAATTTCCTAACCGTAGGGGCTGGAGCGGTCATTCTTAGACCGTTCTGTTCAGAGGAGATGGGGGAATCTTCAAGTGTTGATAGTTCATAATTAAAATATAAATTATTAAAGATATATGGCTTATAATGCACCATAACTGAGTAGAGTTGAACTGCCTTGACTTGCCCTCAAACAACGGTTTGTAAGTCTAAATCTATTTGAAGCATCGATATCATTCTTTCACTGTCACATACAGCAGGCTTTGGTGAACAGTTAAGGCAATATTTTCCGGTCTCAGGCACATTTCATACACTGTGCTCTGCAGACAGGCACACGGACCTTTCAGGTCTACAAAAAGTTTAAAATGAAAAGCTCACAGGTGTGTTTTTATTAACTCAGTGTTGCAGAATCACAGTGATTCATTAAAAACGTCTGCAGAAGTTGCAAACTTATGATTCATGTCATAAGTTATGATACACTGCTCTCCCCTGCATAAGCTGTTTTTATAGTATCAGCATTGGTATCAGCAATACTGGCCATACATTTACTTGGTATCACATCTATCCCACAATCTGCAGTACTGCACACACTAAGATCACAGTGGACAGATTCTGTCTCTATGCTGGGAACGTCTGTTTTTCCCGGGATCAGCTGTTGCAGATTGTTGGTGCATGGAGGGCTGGGGCCTCTTCTGCCCCCCCTAACGGAGACCACGTAGGTAGTCGGAGGCTGTAAGACAGCGGCTCTCTGGAGAAATCTGATATCTCAGGAGGATGACAGGATTCAACCAGAGAAGCTGCTTCATTATAAAGTCTGTGGTTTATAACTGAAAGCTATGATACACATAAACAGCCGTCCATGCACTTAAGTAGTGAGTGAGTATTCACTCCAGTGATGAGCTGTGAGAAAGAAACTGCACACACAGCGAGCGGGCGACCATAAGATTATTATTGCCAAGCAAGAACCTGCAGCTCGAGCAGGCTGAAGAAATCCTTTAATGCTGATGCAGGCTTCACAGTGTAGAAACGAGAACTCTAAGAAACAAAAGAGCAGAAGTCATGTATGAAACACAACACAGTTAACATGTGAAGCACTTAAAAGAAAACACAAATAAAACACTTCCAGTGAGGCGTGGCGATTTAAACATTGCCTGTACTGCTCAGCAGTTGTAATGGCATCAAGAATATCTGCACATAGTTCATAATTACAATTAGAATGAACATTTCTTTCACTAAACTCAAAGTCACTCATTATAGAGCGACATCACTATTTTAACGCAGATGCTCTGATGTAGTAGGTCCAAATACAGGATGGTGGGTCACCCACCCTCCTGCTCCAACATGGTAGGAAAATTATACGGTAGAAAATGTTTATATTCATAACAATGTGAATTTTCTGCTTTAAATACTTTTATATATGTTTTTAAAATGGTCCCTCCACCCACTTTTAGTCCTTTTTCAGACATTGAAATCGGAGGAAATGTTCCAAAAATGTGCTGATTTGAAAGTGAATGATGCCGATCTTTGTTTCCATAGCACAGATTTGTCTGAGACATCATCGAGTGTCAGCCTGTGCCTCTAAGGAGCGTCCAGCGTCCTGTTCATTGTCCATTTCTATCATAATGCACGCACTGGGGTTAAATATTGAATAACAATGTTCTTCCAACTTACGTTTTTCCCCACAGAGTTCAGACTCAATACTGTTAATAACAGACAATCATAGGGTCCTGCTGTCCACACTGTTATAGTTCTTACAAAAATACAGGCTGAAACATACAGATAGGAGCAGCTAAGAGAAGAAGAAATGTGCTGAAACTGTCAGAAAGGAGATTTATTTGTTTCCACTTTACATGTGTGTGAGCATGTGAAAGTTTGTGGATGTTCTTTGTCTGTGTGTCTGTATATAAGATGTAAGGGCGGTGGCCACAGAGATGGTCCTGGTGTTTCACTGGGATGCTCTCTCCACATTGCAATGTGTTTATTAAACCCACTTCAAATCAAGCTCACTGGGTGTGTTGCAGAGTATATAGTTAGTGTAGTTGTTGTTTTGTTTTGTGTGTCAGTTCTACTACTAAGTGTCTGTAATGTCGGGTTGTGTTTAGTGGTTGAGAGGAGGCGGCAAAAACACTTAGCAGGATAGTCAAAATCAGAATCAGAATCAGAATCAGAATACTTTATTGATCCCTGGGGGAAATTATTTTTTGTTACAGTGCTCCATTTTAAACCAACATTAAGACAAGACAGACAATACACTAACTAAGAATAGTACAATATATACATATATATACATACATACTGTCATGGTCCTGAGTCTGAGGACTCAGTGTTTTGTGTTCCTTGTGCTTTTGTTCATTCAGAGTGTGTATTCTGTTGTGATTTTGCCATTTGTTAGGTTTCTGTTCTTTGCCTGCCTGCTTCCACTTCTCTGTGTTCCCTCTGTCTGTCCATGGTGTTATTGTGTCTGCTCATGAGTCTGCCTGTCAAGTTCAGTGTCCGGTCTGGTTCTCTGTGTCTGTTAGTTTCCTGTTTTATTCTGAAAGTTCATGTCTCATGTCAGTGTGTTCAGTTTTACCTCTCCCCTGTCTCGTTAGCCTTATTGCTCCCAGCTGTGTCTCCCTCCTGTGGCCCATTCCCTGATTACTCCCCATGTATTTAAGCCCTGTGTTTTCATGTGCTCTCTGTCGCGTCGTCTGTTTAACTCCATGTCAGTCTGCATTATTCTGTTACCTGGTATTCATTCTGCGTCTCTCTGCCATCTCTCTTTGTGCATTTCGCTCCTCCTCCCATGAGTGTCTGGTTTAAGTTTTGTTCTTTAGTTTTCCCAGTTTAGGTTTGTTTACTCCCCGCTCTGCTCTTCCTGTTTTGTCACTTTATCACCTCTGCAAATAAATTTTCACTCGCACCCCAGTCAGTGCCTGCATCTTGGATCCTTTTCTCAATTCACCACACGACTGCTGTGCAGCCGTGACACATACATACATAAGTCACTTATAAATAAATAGTTGGAAAAGAAACATGTGTAGTTGTAGCAGCAAACAGTGTGTTAAGTGGATGCGTTGTACAAGGAGATGGCCACAGGCAGGAAAGATTTCCTGTGTCGTTCAGTGGTGCATCATGGGTAATCTCAGTCTCTCACTGAACGAGCTCCTGTGACTGACCAGCGTGTCATGGAGTGGGTGGGAGGTGTTATCCAACATTGTCTTTATCTTGGACAGCATCCGCCTCTCCGACACCACCTTGAGGGAGTCCAGCTCCATCCCCACAACATTGCTGACCTTACGGATCAGTTTATGTCTGTTGGCATCTGCGACCCTCAGCCTGCTCCCCCAGCATGCAACAGCATAGAGGATCGCACTGGCCACCACAGACTCATAGAAAATCCTCAGCATTTTCTGGCAGATGTTGAAGGACCTCAGTCGCCTCAAAAAATAGAGACGACTCTGGCCCTTCCTGTAAAGTGCTGTGGTGTTTTTAGCCCAGTCCAGTTTATTGTCAATGTGTACTCCAAGGTATTTATAGTCCTCCACAATGTCAACACTAACCCCCTGGATTGAAACAGGGGTCAAGTGTTTCCTGGTCTTCCTGAAGTCCACGATCAGTTCCTTGGTCTTTGCCACGTTGAGCTGCAGATGATTCTGCTCACACCACGTGACAAAGGAGTCGACCACAGCCCGGTACTGTCTCATCATCCCTGCTGATGCATCCAACCACCGCAGAGTCATCAGAAAACTTCTGAAGATGGAGGTCTCTGTGCAGTGGCTGAAGTCTGTGGTGTAGAGGGTGAAGAGGAAGGGGGAGAGGACAGTCCCCTGTGGTGCCCCTGTGTTGCTAATCACCTTGTCAGACACACACTGTGGGAGACGTACATATTGTGGTCTTCCTGTCAGGTAATCAACAATCCAGGACACCAGAGAAGCATCCACCTGCATCGCTGACAACTTATCACCCAGGAGGGTCGGCCTGATGGTGTTGAAAGCACTGGAAAAGTCAAAAAACATGACCCTCACAGTGCTCGCCGGCTGGTCCAGATGGGTGTAGACACGATTGAGCAGGTAGATGATGGCGTCCTCTGTTCCGAGACGAGGCTGATAAGCGAACTGAAGGGGATCCAGATGTGGTCTTACTATGGGTCGCAGCTGGTCCAGGATGAGCCTTTCCAGGGTCTTCATGATGTGGGAGGTCAGTGCCACGGGCCTGTAATCCTGGGGGCCACTGGGACGAGGCGTCTTTGGTACAGAGAGAATACACACTCACACTGGGAATTCCACAGTGTGTCCTTTAATGCACCTGATAATGGATTGCATTTATATAGCGCTTTTCGAGACGCTCAAAGCGCTTTTACAATACCACTATTCATTCACTCTCACATTCACACACTGGTGGAGGCAGCTACAGTTGTAGCCACAGCTGCCCTGGGGCAGACTGACAGAAGCGAGGCTGCCATATCGCGCCATCGGCCCCTCTGGCCAACACCAGCAGGTGAAGTGTCTTGCCCAAGGACACAACGACCGAGACTGTCCGAGCCGGGGCTCGAACCGGCAACCTTCCGATTACAAGACGAACTGCCAACTCTTGAGCCACGATCGACCTTCTCTTCGGCAACCATATAAGCCCGGTTGAACGGCTGCAGCTTAACAAACATAGTGTTTACAAACATAGCACAGTGTTCGTACAACCCATAACGTTGCAAAAGAAAGGTGTCTGGAGAGGTAAAACATAAAATCCGTCCCTCCTCATGCACTAGCGTGCAAGCACATGTCCACACATTCACAGAGAGGGCAGTGGCGCATACCGATGACAACATTAACCCTCAACTTGGGTTGTCTTAAAGAGACACTATACCACTGTGACTTTTACATGTCACAGCAAAAAAGCCACCAACAGCAGGTTGAAGTGTAAACGCTGTGGGGAAACAGGAGGAGTGATACATCTCCTGTTTCCCCACAAAACAGCACAACCAAGGACTTAGAAGCACAATATAAAATACAAGTTAAAATGCTGGGTCACAAAGAACCGTGACAGACTCACCTTTAACTGCCCAAGACAAAGTTATGTGACATTAGTGATGTTTGTACTAACTTGGTTTTAAAGCTTTTACTTTAACTTATACGCTGTTCAATAGTTGTAGTTGATGATTTTATGGATAATTAAAGTCATATATAAGGAGGATTTTTGCTTCGGTTTTCTCATATTTTTTTCTCAGTCTCATCTTTTGTCATTTCAACTCCATGTGTGGCAGATTCCAACCTCAGCCAAGCTTTCCTATAACTATAAAAGACTATAAAGACACATCTCCGGGATGCACTGGTACGCATCTTCAGTGATGTATCCTGGGGTCATCAGGTGTTTCGGGTCTCACAACATCATACACCCTCGCCCAGGCGACCCAGCTGGGGGTGATCAGGCCCCGACTTGCGTACCAGTAGCTACCCACGGATCAGCCCTCTTGATCCACAGCCACCTTGTGGCTTTCTCTGCCGCTTCACTCACAGCCTGGATGGCCCTCTTCTTGGCTGCCCCAGCCATGCCCAGCCAGCCTAGGACTTTGCATAGTGATCGTCCTGCAAAGCCCCTACAACCCACTTCTATGGGCTCATAGAAAGTCTTCCAGCCCCTTCCCCTGCACTCCTGCACTAGTTCCTAGTACTTTCCTCGTTTCCTTTCATTGGCCTCCTCGATCTGCTCTTCCCAGGACACTGTGAGTTCCAGCATGATCAGCTGTTTTGAGGCCTCAGAAATAATTATCATGTCTGAACGGAGGGATGTTTTTGCAATGTTCTGAGGGAACTGTAGCTGTTTACCCAGATCAGCCTGTAGCTGCCAATCAGAGGCTGTGTTGAAGAGGCCGGTAGTTAAATTCGGGCGCACCTGGGGTTTCTCTCCAGCCTTAATGAAAGAGATTGCCTTCCTCGGAGCATGATGATGCTTGCTGGTGCTGATTGCTGAGGCAATCTTTTCAGCAACTACTCTGAGCACCTGGTCGTGCCGCCAACGATACCGACCATCGGCCAGGGCCCTTGGGCAGCTGCTAAGGAGGTGTTCTAGGGTCCCTCTTCCAGAGCACAGGGGACAGACAGGTGTCTCGCTCTTCCCCCACAGATGGAGGTTTGCTGGGCTTGGCAGAGTATCGTATACTGCCTGCACTAGGAATCGGATCCGGTGGAAGTCTGCCTGCATGATGTTTGCCCAGGTGACCTTGCGCTGCAAGGTGCTCTCCCACCTTGTCCATGCTCTCTGCCGCTTAAGGCCTACAGCTCGACTTACTCGCCCCTCCTCCACACCTGCTCGGACCTCTTCCTGGAGTAGCTGGTGTCTCTCCTTTCCCTGTGCCCTGCTGACCTGGGCCTTTGGGAAGTACCCCAAGCCTGCTCCCCCTGTTGCTAAGACCCTCACCAGTGTTTTCTGCCTTAGGTGTGACTCCGCCACCTCAACTGCCTTCTCAGCCTTCCACTTTCTTCCTGTCCTTACCTCAATACCTGCTGATGCCACCTTGCAGTCTTTAGAATCTCTGTACTGTAGGGCTTCTTCTAGAGCGGGTATTGGACGAATGTCACCAATTTTCTAAAGAAATATATTTCAGAAGGTTCTGTTGACATGAAAATCTCACCAGATGTGGCAACAACCCATCAAATCCACACATGCAAAGTAATCAAACCACACGTTTCCATAGATTATGTGTAATAAAGAGAAATAAGACAGGGAAAAAGTCTTGAACACACTTGCTGCAGTTTGTTTAACACTTTGTACAAAAGCCTTTGTGTATGATGACAGCATCAAGATGCCTCCTGGTGGACAAATTAGTCGAACACATGTATTCTGTGCGCTGTGGGCGTGGCTCTACACAAAGTGACAGATAGTATCTGAGGTAACCACCATGAGATGCTCAAATGCTCTTAACTTGCACATCACATGTGCTCAGATGTTTCTCCACATCAACAGGGCCCCTTCTATAAACTGTGAGGATTCAGGTCAATGGCCGTTCTATCAGCTTTAGTTTCTCTCTCTGAAACCAGCTGGCTGTGTTTGGGATCATTGTTTGCTGAAATGTCAACCCTTGTTTCATCTTCATCAACACAAATTTTACACTAGAGGGTGTATTTACAAATGTACTTACAATGTCTCAGAGTTTATGAAAAATCTAATATTAAACAGTTCCTAAAATAAGCACACTGGTCAACTGGCTGATTCATTTCTTTTATTTTTGTGTCTTCAGTCTCCTGTGAATGTGGAGTCAGTGTTTCTTCCCCAAGATCTATGTTTGAATTTTAAGTTGCTTTCAGATCATGTGAATGATCACACAGATCAGACTTGGTGCAGATAAAGTTAAAGGTGCAGATACATTTGAATTAAACTTGAATGAGCCCTTTCCACATCTGATCTCTGCTCTTGTTACAGTCACAGTTTCCAGGAAGCTCCACAAGTGTGACGTGCTGGAGAAGAGGTTTGTTTGGCAGCCTGACAGTCACACACTTCACTAGTGGCCAATACCACGTCTTTGCCTTATTACCTTCTCTTTGTCTTGAATCATTACTTGAAGAAGAAATGACATAACTAAAAGTTCATATTAAATAAACTGAAACTAGCAAACCCAAAGTAACAAATGAGTTTTGCATCAATCATTGGTTTTTAATTTGAGATTGTTTCGAGTTCGAAAAATGTTGAGCAACAGAACACACCAGCAGAGGCTCAGGAGAGTGCAATCAGACAATGAGTTTATTAAAACACACGCAGGAGAAGAAGTATACAGCATCACATCAGCAAAACGCCTCCCCCTAAGAATACACAAGATGATGATTTCATAGCATCAGGGTTTTACGCCCCCTCGTGCGTCAATTACAGATTAAAATACATCGATTACAGTCAATGGTACATCTTAAATGTGTAAAAAGAGATACAAAAGTTCAGTTTTTGATAACACCTGCCATACATGGTAATACATTTCAAGCCTACATGGTCCCTGAAGACTGATCCCTTTCTTAACTGCTCTCCTGTCATCTGTTACCAAGTAGACTAACATGCAGTTAGAAGCTAAATGAATTCCAGACCTTTGGCCTGGCAAGTTTCTAGATTATATGTGTTTGCAAGCGTGTACGCGGCCTTCTATGTTCCAGGTCACCCACACAATGGATTGTGAAGACATAGCGCTTCACAAAGCTTGAGACCTTTAATAGACTGAACATCAACTCTGAATGAGCACAAATATGCAATGTGTATAAAATGATCATAGCTACACCTGTAATGAAAAAGGTTAATATGATGGCAAACATCTTTGATACAATATCAATCCTGTAAGTAATATTATTAAGGCAATGTTAATAATGCAGGTTATATTATTGCAGTAAAAATAATTTCTGTATCTCCACAAGATCTACGTATGTCCAAGAATGCTAATCACAAACTGCTAATGAACTTCTACCATGGAGCTCCTTCTGCTGCACACTGTGGTTCAGCTGCTGTGGAGGACAAGAGGAAACTGCAGCGGGTGGTGAGGGCAGCAGAGCGGCCCTGGGCCCGACACTAACCTCCCTCAGAGACATTTATATACTGGCAATGTCATCCTCAAGGACCCCTCGCACCCTGGACACTCACCGTGCACCACCACCCATCACATTGCACCTTATATTGCACTGATCACCTCCTCCTTTGTCTGGCATATAACTTGTATATAAAAAAAGCAGGAACTCCAGCAACACTTGAGGGAAGAAGAACAACTTTAATAATTGACCACCGCGTTTCGGCTTGTGGCCTTCATCACGGTCATAGTAAAACATTGTAAAGAATTGCTTAAATACAAGACAGGAAACAGAAAAAAATTCAAATTAACCAGTCAAAACTTCATAGATAGGTCAGCTGACATATAATAGGTAGGTATTGGTTAATTGGTTAAGTCCCGCCCAAGTAAATACTGGGCTAGATCATTAATGATGAGGAGGGGGGGACATAACCCCCATATGTCTGAAAATAACACGTGCATGAAATGCATAAGAAGGATGCTATAAATATACACACAGATTTTAAACAAACAAAACAAAAACAGGGGGGCAGTCTTTAATGGTAAAAGCACGTTAGAATTAGAAAACAAGATTACATCATCACATGGGAACACATTTGTTAAAAGAACCTTATTTATGTCTCTAAATTGTAAAGTCTCTAAAGATTAGACTTAAAATGTAGACTTAAGGTGAGATGTCTAGCACGCTACTCCTTCTTTGGCTGAACTAACAAGATTACTTGAATAAACATTACTCATGTGAGAGTAATTTAACTGATAAAATTAGGATAAAAAAATAAAAATAATTCTTTTTAAAAAAGGTGTAGTTCATAAAACCTCATTGATCGAAAAATGCTCATTCATACCTCTGGGGTGCAGACTCTTAAAACGGAATATCCAAGATGCTTCTCTTTTTTTCCGGATAAAATTTATGTTGCCACCTCTTTGGTTTAGTTTAATGGCTTCAATGCCGGAAAAATAATGGTGAATTTGGATGTTTATCGTTGAAGTGTCTTGCAACAGGGCTGGTTGAATCATTCCTCTTGATCGAACTTCTGTGTTCATTAATTCAATCTTTAAGAGGGCGGGATGTTTCTCCTATATATATCTTATTGCATGGGCACTGTATCATGTAGATTACATTTTTAGTTCTGCATGTGATAAAGCCCTTTGTGGCAATGGCTTTGTCACCTATAGGGTCTTTGAATGATTTGACATTTTTGGTGTATTGACAATTAATGCATCCCCCACACTTGAAATTACCATGTAGGTTATGAGTTATCAGGGTTTGATCTGGAGTGTCACCATTGGTGATCAGGTAGATTCTGTTCCAGTTATAGTCCCATAAATCATGAAGCTTGCTGCCAGAAAAGCTTCAAATCTCCTTTAAAAGCTATTTGTGGTCTTGGTTGTGGTCACTGATATCATTTGCAAAAACCCCAGTGTGAGAATTGTTGTGTGTGTGTGTGTGTGTGTGTGCGTGCGTGTGTGTGATTAACATTATCGTGCAAACGAACCAACAGAGTTTGATTCTACCGGCTGAAAGTCTCCATAAATGCTGGCGTTTCGGCGGCTACACCGGCTTCCACGAGTGTGACGCTTATTTTGAGAAAATAATAGAATATAAATTTATTTTTATATTTCAATATCACAATAATCTTCCAATGTAGAACTACAAGTTAAAAAAGAAGTAACATAAATCAAATCCACTTCAGCTAAATACTTCTCATTTCTTTCCATCTTACATGCTGTGACTGCAGCCATTCCCACATCTCTGTGAATGGGACTCATGGACATGGATCAGTGGTTGTTGATCAATGGTCCTGAGAATCTGCATAATTAAGATGAAGGAACGGAGCTCCCAGCCCATCGTTCCTGCAGCTGCTTTCAGTCTTTATGCAAATGTCCTGTTTGTAAGACTGAAACCTGCAGCTGAGACTGAAGACGTCACCTGATGATGACGACACGTTTCTCCCACAAAACGCTGCGTCCAGATGAACAGAAGCAACAGACTCACTTTCCTGGATGATTGAGATGCATCAAGACTTCATTGTGTGTTACTTCTCATTCAGCACAGACACATTATTCCTGTTAGGTCATGTCAGCTGTCACTCAGTACAAGCACAACTGTGAACAACACAAACTTCTCTTCAATGTGTCACAGAAACACTAAGTGTGAGAGCCTGTATGACACACAGGACAGACTGTAAGCTCTGCTGGCTGCACAGCACTTTGTAGCAGTTTTCCAACATGTCCTCCACCCGTGATGTCAGTGGTGGGACCCCAGTCACAGCACTCAGCACCACCTCCTTTAAATGGATTTTATAGCAGTTCCTCCCATTACTCGGTGCAACGCTTCTTAAATGTGTTTTTGCAGGATAAAACACAGCAGGTGGTGTAGAGAGGACGTCAGCTGACGGAGCAGAGGGAGGCAGACTGTGGATAAATGACAGAGTGAGAGGAGAGCAACCATGACAGAAGCACAGGTGTGGCAGATAGAAGTGGCTTTATAGACACTTATTGTCAGTCCTCGTGCATGCTGTGGAAATAAGTGTCTGTGTCATGAGGTGACATGTGAGCTTATCTTTGGTCAATAATGTCATGATCGGCTGTGTGCAGGCAGGAATTTGACCCAAACGCAAACTCACTGGAGACAAGACTGAACTCAAAATGGCAGCTTTTATTGCTGAACACAAAACTCTACAAAACCTAAACTGGGAAGACTCTAACAAAACACACATAGGGAGCCACAGGTAGAAACAGAAAGAGAAGAGAAAAGAAAAGAAGAAAAAAACAAAAACAAAAACAACCCCCCCCCCCAAAAAAACAACAGCAAACAAACAAACAAACAAACAAACAAACAAACAAACAAACAAAAAAACTAGGGTTAGGAGGCAGCAGGGCAGCCAGGTTTACGTAGTACTCAGGGTTGTAACATCGTACACAAAATCACACCTCATATGCTTAACATAGTCTGTCCATTTAGACCATATTCCCTGGAAGTTTAAGAGAAAATGACACTTTTTCCATCGTATAGATCTCTTGTACAGAATGGATCCAGTCTTCTATCGTTGGTGGTTCAGGCTTAAGCCATCTTCTCGTAAGAGGCTTTTTACTTACGGCCAGAAGGATGTACAGGAGTCTTCTGTCGTTGGAATCCAGTTTATCCACTGGTGCATTGCACAAAAACATGGTCTCAAAAGTTGAAGGAAAAACAAATGAAAAAACATTTTGTAAATGATCATGGATTAGAGAGCAATACTGGCGAATATCTTTACAGTCCCAAAAGATGTGGAAATGGTTAGCTCCGTCTCCCCCACATCTCCAACATTTATCACCAAGTCCTCGATATCTTTGTTGAGCAGGGGTAATGAAAAATCTCATGATGCTTTTCCAGCTAAATTCATGCCAAACATTAGACCCAGTGGTAGCCCACTGTATCTTGCATGCGTGAGCCCAACACTTCTCTGTAATTGTCAAATTACCCTCCTTTTCCCACTTCGCTTTAATATACAGAGTGCTGTCGTTTTTACACCGCCGGATGCTGTTATATAATTTAGAAATAATTTTACTTTGCACTTCAGATTTGGTTAGTAATAAGAATGTTTCTACAAATTAAGTTGTGATTAAAATAATTTCTGATCTGTAGATATCTAAAAAAATCATCAGATCCCAAGTCATGTTTACTCCTCAAGAGATTTATTCTAAAGACACTTCTTCAGCTGAGAATCTAAAGGTAGAAACACACAGACGCTGCAGCTTTTACTTGCAAGGGCATGATCACAGATGCTCCCACCAGAGTGGGGCCTGTGATGTGCGCTCTGTTCTTGCACTTGTCTTTATTTATATACAAACGTAATACAACAGTGAATACATCTATTCATAGGCAGAGGGATGTTAGTGTGTAGGGAGTGTGTGTGTGGTTCTCTTCTTGTTAGTGCAGATAAAGTGTCCAGCTCTCCTCTTCCTGGCAGGAGTGAAATAATCACAGCTGGTTCAGCTTTTATCGCTGTGAGGAAGAATTTATCAAATCTAAGTCATCAAAAGGTCATCATGCAGTATTCTGTCACATGCAAACTTATATCACTCAAAGCTTATACTGACTGCTAAGTACAATTTTATATTGACAAACTGAAGGAGGAACACACTGAGAAAAAAAAGGAACAAAAAAGGGCAGCTCTTGGATTTACGTGAGCATCTCGCGTGTGTTTAACACGATTGCCTCAGGCTTTAAAGATCTGTACGAAATTCAACTTCATTGCATCAAATACAGGAAATCATAGCTTTCCTGTATTTCCTCCATTGTTGGCATGCTGGTTAGTGCTGTTGCTCCACAGTAAGAAGCTCCTGGGCTCAAGGCCACAGTCTGGCTAGTTTGCAGTGGTTTCTCTCTGGGTATTCTGGTTTCCAGTGTGAGAGGAAAAGTCAGGCAGTTATTAGAGCTAGGTTAACTGATGATTCTAAATTATCCATGAATGTAAACGGCTGTGTGTTTCTATCTGATAGACTGGTGAGCTGTCCGGGGTGTACCCTGCCTGGTAACCTATCACTTCAGGGTTATTTCCCGGCCCTGCTGCAACCAGGATAAAGATAGGAGGATGGTAGTTGTTGTAGACCCCTTCAATTTTTATGGTAACCAGGATCTAGACTTGATACTGAGACAAAAACGGTGCCGACTTTAGGATTAGTGAATGTCCACAACAATTCACCCAGCCTGTAGAAGAAGGGTGGAGGTTTTGTCTTGCTTTGTTTGTGCAGGAGCAGAAGGATGACAGAGACTAAAGGGGGAGGCTGTAGCTTCACATGAGTGTGAGCTGCAGACTGAACCCTTTGGTTGCTAATGTTGAGTCACTGATGTTTGCATTAAGAAAATTGTGTTTTATTAGCTGTGTTTTAATTAAGGTATCACATTATATTGTTGGGAATGTTAAATGCTAAAGTGAAGAAAAGCTTTGATTTCACTCATGACTGAACATGTTATTATTAACCATAGCAGGCCACTGTAAAGAGTCAATTAACTGTTATAGAGGAAAAAAGGCCAAAAACTCTGTGAATACCTATGAATAACAGGCAATGATAGACTTGTCACATTCAAAATAGAGATATGTAATAATAAACACGGGTCCCTGTCATTTAGGTTCTCCATTGAAATAGTCAATCATTTAGAAAAGTAGAATATATATGTCTCAACGCTGTTTCTCAATAATATTAAAAACCTAAAAACTATTGTTGTGGAAGATAGAAGTCACTGTGACAGCCCTCTGACTGTGGAGGACGTTTGTAATCCTATTTCTGCACTTAAGGCCAACAAATCTCCCGGCACAGATGGTTTAACTGCAGAGTTTTATGAATCATTTTCTAATCTCCTGGCTCCGTTCTTACTGCAGCTTTTCATAGGAAGTGTAGAGAATAACATCCTCCCTCCTACTCTTACTCAGGGTCTCATAACACTTATTCCAAAGCCAAACAAAGACTTACTTCTTATTGATAATTGGAGACCCATCTGTCTGCTCAATGATGACTATGAGATTATGGCTTTAGTACTTGCTAACAGAATGAAAGAGTTCTTGGACACAATTATGGATGAGACACAATCAGGCTTTATGAGAAACAGACACCTTTCTAAGAACAATCCGTCCAGCCCTTAGTGTTATTAGTGATTTCTCTGAGGCATCTGCTTTATGTCTAAATCTTAAAAACATGTGAATTACTAGCAATTAAAGGCTGCACTGCAAATGCTCTCTGTAACATTTCTGTTAAACAAGAAGTCACACACCCAGGACTGTTAATATCCAAAGACCAAAAGTCAAGATGCTCGTCAAACTTGTCAAACAGTGTTGGGGAATTCTCTTTTTTTTTTTTTTTTTTTAACGATCAGAAATGCTTTTATTTCTCAATGTATACGTTTTAAACAGTCATCGTAATTTCTCTTTTTTTATCAGCCATAGTAGACATGTCCAACTGGGACTTAACCCACATATGGTTGCTGGAGTCTATCCCAGCTATCACAGGGTGAGAAGCACCATACAATCTTAGCAGTTGCAGGTTTAACCATTCATGCTCACATTCACACCACATCAGTTTAGAACCACAATATAACCTATTATGTCAGCATTGAGGGCAGGCTGGGGGGTTTGTACCATTTTCTCTCCAGGAAGCTTTGGGTGGTTCCTTCCGGTGGAGCTACCTTCCTGGGCTTTCTGTTCCCTGCATCTGGAAGTAATAATTCATTAGAGACCTCCATATTTAAGGACCGGTTGTGGCCGTGATTTTCTGGCAAACTGTTATACCTACCTTCATGAATTTATGATCCACCTGCTCAACCACCAGAAGAACTCTCCTGTTTCTCTTTTTTTCACTTTCCCACTCTCAACTGGCCCTGCTTCCTGCACCTTCCACATTGCTCCCCACCTCTGTGAGACTCAATATGCTCTGGACCCAAACCACCATGCTCTTTACCCTGCTCCAGAACCCAGCCTGCCCACAGACCTACCTCCTCTCTTCCTCCACTCTGGGAGCCACAAATCCTCCCAGACCCCCAGCATCCGACTCCTCTCCCTTCACTACTGCACCTCTTGAAAAAAATAAAATAGCTCCAACAGAAAGACTCAAACAAGGTGATGTGGCATGGAAAGCTTCCAAAGGTTGCATGAAAACTGAGTAAATTAAAATAATTTACTGCAGTTCTAACTGTAAAAAAATCATCAGTAGAAAAAACACAACTCTGCTAAGATTAACACACATCTATATAAAGCAGGAAAACATCAGTAAATCATTTTTATCTTTCAATAAGGGGATGGGAAAGTCTCACATTAGGATGCGCTAGTTACTGTTTTCTACTGAATACATTTTTAGAAATTGTGACCTGAATATTATTTTGCTGAATGTCTTTAACCGAATGACTGACTTTCCTGTCTTTTTCTTTCGTTTCATTCCTCGCCTCAGCTCTCACACCAAAAGAAACCAATGATCATTTTATGACAGTTAAAAATAGAATAATGGTGCACACAAATTGCAACGTGATTGGAGAATAATGTGCTCAATTATTTGTGTGTGTGCGTTTTAAAATACATGAACACAAAAAGTGGGTAAGACATCTTTTCTGAGAGTGTATCTTTCAAAGGTCTCTAGAAAACATCAGTGGGTACGTCTAGTGTTGGGTGGTTATCCTTCAACTTGAGGGTATTAACTGTTAAACATTATGGTGTTAAGGTTAGGACAATGTGCTTGATTTTTTTTTTTTTTGTGTCCCGTTTGGATCTTTAGCATCAGAATTGTTGTCTTAAGGCCAAGAAAGATGCCAAGCGGATTTATTTTACCAAGTGGATCATCATGGCCTTGCCATATTGGTCCATTTGATTGACCTTTATTATAATTATGAATTTATTTTATTTTCAGTTGCTACAAACGGGACAGACATGACTGGGGGATAGGACAGGGAGAAAGAATGAAAGAAAGAGAGGGAGAGAAAGAAAACCAAAGGGGAGAAGAGACGGTGAGAAGGGGGGAAGAAAGAAAAAAAAAACACCTGGGTCACCTGTATGGAGAAAAAAACAGAAGAGAAAGCAAACAACAAAGAGCAACATAATAAAAACAGCACCATCACAATAAACTAGCTAGCAGTAGATATCAGTAGATACTAAATAATAAACGATATTGTGCAGCACGCAAGATAGACAGCGCACAATGTGCTTTGAGGCAGCAGCCAAGAAAGCTGTAGTCCACGTCTGTGAATACCCGTGTGTACACCTGTGTGCATACCTGTGTGGATCAGCATGCTTGTATTCCAAAGGTTTCTCCATGTAACGATCTGCTAGAGGGTGTGGGGGGGCCACAGCCCCGTCCTTTATGGTATCAAGCAGGTATGGAGGAGATCAAAACTCGAGACATCCAGAGGCCCCCAGAACACAAGAGACCAAGGAAGACCAACAGAGGAGCAGCCGCGCCACTGTCCCAGAAAGAGCTGAGGAGAGTCCCAGATGAGGGCTCACTCAGCAGCCGCGGAGCAGAAGCCAGGGGGGGTTGCAGTGACGCGCCCGTGAGCTCCGCCGGCAGCCAGCTGTGCCTGAGTGACCGAGCCCCAGGCCGAGAGGCCGGGGGCACCCCATCTCCGAAGTGGCCCGAGCGAGCCCCAGGCTCCAGGCCCCGATAAGCGGTCACCAGGGAGTGAGCCGGTGTGTACCCGGACGCCCACCCCCAGACACAAAGAACCACCAACGCACCGACACCTGAGGGAGTCCGCCACCGGCAGGGGAAGTGGTGGTGGGGAATTCTCAATGGTGCTTGGTGCCATACCCTCAGGGACTTTAATGTTATATAAAAACACTGACAGCTCAATATCTGCCTCAGTCACTCTCCCTGATCCAGCTGAGTCAGCAGTGGGAAAAATCTGCTTTTCACAGGAACTTGGTAACAGCAATAAGAGAATACGTAGTTTATTCCAAGAAGATATCATGTCTCTCCCATATATAGAATATCTTACTGGAACCGACATGTTCCAGATATCACCTGGAAGACAGTCTGGATGATCCCATAAATATCCAGTTGTGAACAAGGTGAAGGAAATCTCATATAAAATTCTTCATAAATGTGACCCAGCCAGTCACTATATGGTAACATTTAAAAGAGACATAAATACTAATTGAACTTTCTGTGGGGATCATCCAGAAACTGTGGCACATCTCTTTTGGTTCCTCTACACAGAGATTCTGGAAGAATTTAGCAGTTTTGTTATTGTCCATATTTTAAGGGAGTTTTCTTTACGATGGAAAATGTTTTATTCTGTTTCTTTAAGTTCCCCAGGAAGAATGATAAATGTTTTTTTATAAAAAATTTGTTAATACTTTTAGCTATTTTATATCCATAAATGTAAGTTTATTAATAAAACACCATATTTCTGCCGTTTTATAAGGATATGAATTGTACATACAATCAATTTCAGACTCAACCAACAAAAAGCCTCTCAGAACAATATTTATATGTAGATTTTTTTCACCTCCTCATATCATCATTTTTTTACTCCTGGTTCTGTATGTTCATGTTCTGTTCTTTTGTAAACTTCATCTGTTTGTATGTTGTATACTCATTGTGTTTCAATAAAGTTCGATTTAAAAAAAGGTACGTTCTAAAGGAAGCTTCAGACGTCACTGATCACGTGACTCTGGCCAAACGGATCAAGCCTCGACACGGTGCTTCTGAAGCAGCGCGTTGATCTTTCTGACACACGCACCGGAGCGTCAGCTTCAAGCGGACCATCACTACGTCTCACATCTAAAGGTGTCAAGGTAACTTTGAACTGAGTTCAGTCAATCTGGAGTTTTTCCAAGTTTTCTGTTGCTCTCTGTGAGAGAAGAGCGTTAAAGGCGGGGCTCTCCAGAGTCCAGCAAAACAGGAAACCACAGCTGGGTGTGTGTAAGTGTGCAAACCAATAGAATGCATCGTGGTGGGGGGGGCATCACGGGCAAGAAAAAAATAAAAGAATCGGTCGTACCCATGCTTCCCCGACGTCATGCCAGCGCATATTGGGAAATTCGTAGGCACCGATCGGTTTTCTATCAGCCATTTGCTGGGAGTAAGGGCGCCCTCCGTTTGCGAGGTGCGCCTGCTGCTGGCGGCACAGGGAGGAGAGGGCGGGGCGGCGGGGAGTCTCTGGCTGGCTGGAGCGGCATCTAATAACCAACTCGCAAAACAAAATAAAAACAACAAACAGATATTATGATACAGACTTATAATCTGCACCCATGTTTTTTCTAAATTCTATAAAGTGAGCGCGAGAGCCCTCGGTGCGCCTGCGCGCTGCTGAAGTCAAAGTAAACTTTATTGTCATCTCCGCTACAGACAGTCCAGCATATAGAGAGACGAGACGACGAGGCTGCAGTTACAGCGGTGCAAGTAAACAAACAACAAATATAAGAAGAGTAAGAAAATAAATATAACTTTAGGACTCGGGGTAAAGGATCAATAACAATTTAAATTATAATTTACAGTTTGATGATTTAAAGTCTCACACAACCCGTCAAAAGGGGCGGGGCCGGCTGCTTCCAAGTAGAGCACATTTCATTTATAATGATGTAAATCCAAGCCCATCATGGATTCACGATCTGAATCCTGGGTTGTGTGAAATCCCAGAAATCAACCTTAGACAAAGTGAATCTGTGAACTAAGGTGTAGGTCTGTTAGGTTAATTGTGCTGATCCTCGGGTTGGGGGATTTGTGTTTGTACTGGAGCGCAAAATTCAAACCAATGGAAGATGGACAACAAAAGTTCAAAGCCATCAGGTGCTCAGTTTATGTATTTATTTTTGGCCTGCATCAGTAAGAAATGCCAAATTATATACACAAAGTTACAGGAATCACCACTCCTGTTATTCATGATGATTTCAGTAACATCACATAATAACATGTAACATCCTGTAAGCACAGTCTGCCTGTGTCTTTTCTCTGCAAATGAACATTTTCAGCCAATATAGGTAATACATCAACATGGCTGCCGTGGCTAAGTTAGGAATATTTATAATGTCATTTCCAAAACTTGCATATGATCTGCAATTTGTAGCAGATCTACTGACTGTCACAGCAGCTGGAGCAGTCTCAAATGCAGGTCAGTCCACTGCTGCCCCCTGTGGCCAAGTGCCATAGCTACTGCTGGATGAACTCGTGACACATCTGCACCTGTTTCTATGAACACATTGAGTCTGAGTGGCTGCACTTACACTGGTGCATTCAAACATATTGAAAGATGGCAGCAATGTGGATTGTCAAGACTCAAACCAACCATTGAGCAAAGACAGCAGGATCACTTGTTTCTGTTTGTTATACAGCCAGATTTACTCGTGACACACATGTGCAGCTGCTTTATCACCTATTCTGAATTTGTTTCAAGCACAATACATTTGTTACACATGTTGGGATATTGTGTTTGTTTTAAATGTTATATACCTGTGTGGTATGTGACTTGTGTTGCCATGACGCCAGGTCTCTCTTGGAAATGAGATTTTTAATCTTAATGAGATTTTTTTTTACCTGGATAAATAAAGGACTAATTTGTAACTTTCAGTGTTTTCCGGTCTTCCAAAAGAAAAAAAACCTTCAACTACATGACATGCAGTTGTGTATTTGTTTTCACCTTATCACACACTTGAAGTTTTACAAATCCCCACTTCTTTAGTGAATATCATTTCAGTCTCAGACAACCTCGTTTCTCTTACAGAGGTTGAATGCACCTTCTGCGGATGGCGGTACCACACAGTGTGCGTGGACTTCCCCTGCACAGAAGGCAACTACAAATGCTGTGAATGCTAAATAAACAGAAACAAATGATCCCTGTTGTCTTTGCTTGATGATTGGTTTGAGTCTTGACAATCCACATTGCTGGCGTTGCATCTTTCAATGGCAGCAATGGCAGGTATCAGTGCTCAAAGCTTTTGTGTTTGTTTCCAACAAGTTGCCCACCTCGGGAAACAAAAATGTGTTCTTTTACTTGTCAGATGAACATATGAGACACTTTGACTCTTCAGTGCAGTGTGGAGCCTAACAAAGATCTGTTTTGTGTCCCAGCTGATCAGCAGGAGGAGGAGAGTCTGACGGAGCAGCAGAGGAACATTTTCAGCTACTTGGACTCAGCTCAGCCACTACAGAGGAAACAATGAGCTCAACACAGAAGGTGACAGACAGAGCAGGACCATATGACCAAAGATATTTATCACCATATACATCTGAACATTTGCCATAACGATGTAGCTGACGATATAATTGACACCAGACAAAATACTTTACAGCTGCACAACTTTATTAAAAAGCCATCAATGTATTTTCACTGAAACAAGCAGCTGTTGTTTATGTGCATTAAAGTTATATAAAAATGTAACAGTGCAAATGCAAATTCCTCGCTGACAGTTTAACCAAAAGGCGTTTCCAGTGGAAACTGGCCGACACATCCTGAGCATAACCATGTATAATATCCACTAAACTTCAGAAGAGGTTATACAGTCGTGGCCAAAAGGTTTGAGAATTGCATAAATATTGGAACCTGGAGAAGTTGCTGCTTAAGTTTTTATAATAGCATTTTGCCTGCACTCCAGAATGTTATGAGGAGTGATCAGATGAACTGCATCGTCCTTCTTTGCCATGAAAACGAACTTAATCCCCAAAAAGCCTTACCACTGCATTTCATTGCTGTCATCAAAGGACCTGCTGAGACCATTTCAGTGATCGTCTTCTTAACTCAGGTGAGAATGTTGGCGAGCACGAGGCTGGAGATCATCATGGCTGTATCCCGATTCAGGTTCTGCAGCTTTAAAGTCCTCAAGGGCCGCGTACTCAAAGACCGCTAAGGCCGAAGTGCGAGGCTCGTAGGCTCGTGAAATGGGACGTCTAGCCTCCGTCGCGCTGCCCAGGTTGCCTAGCAACCATGATACTAACAGCTGGAAACGTTTCATACAGCTTTGTTTGACAGAAATGAAGGAGAACATATTTAGTTCATTTGTTTCTACATGAGCTCTGTGTGATTTGATGAGTATCTGAGGCTGAGACCACAGGACTGTGAAACATGATTGTTGGGCTTCATTTCTGTGCTGAACAGTCGTTTAAGATTAGCTGTAAATAACAATTAGCTGATGTTGTTCATGAGACTAAAGTCATCTCACTGTGGTAATGTAAATATAATATGGCCAATATTATAGTTATTATATTAATCACTTCACTCACAGACAAGTATCTGTGACAGTGTGTATACAGATGTATCATATATAAGAGACAAATATTGTTCATTTAATATGTTGTCATTACTAAATTTGGCTCAGTGCTTACATATATGTGTAAAAGCAAATGTAGGAGCTGTGATAACTGTGTCTGATAGAATGAAGAGTAGACTGATATATGAAATATTCCTTTATTGGGTGAGAAAATCAGACCATGTCATAACTGCTGTAAGTCATACAGAATAGATATCAGAGCCTTAAACAGGCTGACGTCTACTAAATGGGTCAAACTGGGCAGAAAGTCTACAAACACATAACATCCTTATAGAATATGATGTAACACTATTGTTACGTTCTGTGAGGCTGTGGGAGTGTGTGGGTGGGGTGTTTGCCCACTCTCCCCGCCTCCACCCCTCTTGCCACTCCTACCCCTCTCTGTCTCTCACTCTCCTCTCTCCCCAGGACACAGCTGCTGCTGATTAGCCTCGTTTGCCACCTGACTCCAGTCAGCAATCATCCTCTGAGGCTATTTAAACTGGGGATGAGCTGTGAGCAGGGTGGCTTTTTCCTCGGTGGCTCTACGCGGTTCTGTGCTAGATTTTGGACAGACAGCCTCTTTCTGACCGGTGAGCAGACGGGCTTGTGGGCCCTGAGAGTGTCTCCCCGTGGTGGGGAGTAGGGTAGGAAGTGTGGGAAGTGCCTCCTTTTTTATTGTGTTTGTTTGGTAGTCCTCCTGCCTTTCGTGGCTGCGAGCGTTTTCTTTGTTTCTTTGGCGTTATTGGTAAGACGGCGTTGCCGGCCCTTTAAGTTAATGGTAACCTGTACCGTTTTGTAATAAAGTTTTATTGATGCAGAACAACTCTGTTTGTTTTCCTTTTTCATTCTGATTCCAGACTCATTTGTTACTGGTCCCCTCTCTCACATGCCTAGACCCCTTCGGGGGGAACGTAACAATGTGGGGGCTCGTCCGGGATATGAATGGAAGGAATAACAATTGAGTTTTAGTGAGTTGTTTGCCGGTGGCTTGTTTAGTTGTATGGTATCTGCTGCGCTCTCTCTCCAGTTAGCAAAGGGGAGTGTCTAGCTGAGCGTAAGCTCCTCCTTCAGGCACTCATTTTTTATTTTTCCTTTATTATTTTCGGAGTAATCCCGGGTGGGGATTAGTTCCCTGTCGGGGGTAGGCTTGTCGGTGCTTTGTGCACTTGATGCTTAGCCTTTAAAGTTGCCTCGAGCCTGGTACACTCCAGAAGCTAACTAGGCTAAGATTTTAGTAGGCAGGTCTGGGGAGAGGGTCGGCGGTACTTTTATTTATTGGTTAACCTCTGGCCACACTTTTCCCGCCTGTTTTCTCATTTGTGTATTGGAGGTGGTGCTTCTTTGTTGTTATTGTTAGCCTCAGGTAGTTTTTTTGTTTTTAGAATTGATGGCTACCTTTGATATTGCCGTGTTTAATAAAAACCCCTCGCTTGTCCAACTGGACGCCTGTAGGAAGAGGGACTTGCATGAGGTGGCATCAGGTTATAGCATTTCTGTTTCCACAGCTCTGCGTAAGGCTGAGCTGAAAGCTGCTCTTGTGGCTGGCTTGGTGGAGAAAGGGATAGTGGCCTTGCCAGTATCTGCCAGTCCACTTGAGCATGGTGCAGCGTCTCAGCCTGTTCCGCAGGCGTCAGCTCAAGCTGTAGGTCCATTGGTGTCGACACCTGTTGGTCAGGGGCTGCCTGTGGACAAACCCATGACATTGCCTCGCTTCGAACCCCTCTCCATTGAATCAAGTGAAGGCTCGAAGCAGGATGCTAAGCTCCGTGTACGCCTGGCTCGTCTCCAGTTAGAGAAGGAGGACCGTGAGAGGGAGTTCCAGCTAAAGAAAGAGCTGGAGCTTAGGCGTTTAGACGCAGAGCTTGCTAGAGCCAGAGAGGTCGAATTGAGGAAGGTGGAGGTGGAGGCAGAGACAGCTGTGAGGTTGCGACAGCTGGAACTCCGGCAGGTTTCCCTTCCTCCGACCGCCTCCATTCGTCAGGCGGACACCCCGTTTGACGTAGGGAAAAACAGTCGTCTGGTTCCGATGTTCCGTGACACTGAGGTCGATAGCTACTTCGAGTCGTTTGAACGAATAGCCACGGCCTTGCACTGGCCACGGGATTCATGGGCCATTTTGCTCCAATGTAAGCTGGCGGGTAAGGCTCAAGAAGTTTGTTCCTCGTTGTCAGCTGAGGACAGCTTGGACTATGACAAGCTGAAAAGGGCTATCCTGCTGGCCTATGAGCTGGTCCCAGAAGCCTATAGGCAGCGTTTCCGGGGGTTGAGAAGAGGTCAGGGTCAGTCCTATCTTGATTTTGCCAGGGAAAAAGGTGTTCTTTTCGATCGGTGGTGTGCGGCCTGCAAAGCCACTGACCTGGCTTCGATCCGGGAACTAATGCTCATAGAGGAATTTAAGAACTGCATTGCTGAGCGCATCGCGGTATATATTAATGAACAGAAGGTTTCCTCGCTACAGCAGGCTGCGACGCTGGCTGATGAGTTCGCGCTCGTCCATAAAACCAGTGTCGGTAGGTGTGACCGGCGCGATGCCCCAGTGAAGGCTAGCGAGGTGCCAGTTGCACAGCACCCAAAGAGTGAGGTACTTGTGTTTCGTCCCAAGGCAGACCGAAAGTGTTTTTTCTGTTTTAAGTCTGGCCACCTGATCGCAGATTGTGAAGCTTACAGACGGAAACAATCAGTCTCGTCTTCACGTAAACCAAAAGGGGTTGGGCTGATTAAAACCATGCCTCCTGTCAGTAGGCCCCCTTCCCCTGAGACCCCGGATGAGTGTTTTAAGCCTTTCATTTTTAAGGGGATAGTTTCGCTTTCTGGTAAGACCGAGGATAAGCGTGAAGTGACCATTCTGCGTGATACTGGTGGCTCACAGTCCCTCATACTAGCTAGTGTGCTTGAATTTAATGAGAAGTCTGACTGTGACTCTAGCATCATTGTAAGAGGTGTTGGGATGAGTTTTGTGCCTGCTCCCCTCCATCGTATCTGGGTACAGAGTGAGCTGGTGAGTGGTTTCTTCTCAGTGGGTGTGCGGCCTTCTCTCCCGATTAATGGGGTGGATTTTATAATGGGAAATGATATCGCGGGTGGGAAAGTTTACCCTACCCCTGAGGTGACCAGCAATCCTGTTATAGAGCCTGTGTTAGATGCCCTCAGCCTGCAGCACCCGGATGTGTTCCCGGTGAGCGTTCTGACTCGTTCACGTGCCCAGCAACAAGGTGGGGGGGTTGATTTGTCAGATTCAGTGATCGGCTCTATTCTAGAGAAGGATGTGATGCCCTGCACCAATGAGGGAGATAATGGAGCCTTAGAGTTAGCTCACAGTGTGGTTGAGCCAGCTCCTGTGTCTGGAGCTCCTTTTCTGCTCACCCGGGAAGCACTTGTGACGGCTCAGAAAGAAGACCCTTCATTAGTTCAGTGTTTTACCGCAGCAGCTCAGGATAAGGGAGGTGAGGGGAGCAAGAGGCAGACATTTTTCGTTTGGGAAGGTTTATTGATGCGCAAGTGGACCCCAAGGCCTGGAGAAGACTGGAGCGTAGTGCGGCAGTTGGTGGTTCCGACCAGTCTGCGGTGGCATGTGCTGCAGTTAGCACATGATCACGCATGGTCAGGTCATTTGGGTGTCACTAAAACATATGACCGTATACTGCAGCATTTCTTTTGGCCGGCAATGAAAGCAGATGTAGTGCAGTTTTGTAACACCTGTCACACTTGCCAGCTTGTGGGTAAACCGAACCAGGCGGTGCCCCCCGCCCCCCTACGTCCTATCCCTGCTGTCGGTGAACCTTTTGAGCATATCCTGGTAGACTGTGTTGGCCCCTTACCAAAGACGCGGGCAGGGAATCAGTTCTTGTTAACCATAATGTGTGTGTCCACTCGATACCCAGAGGCGATTCCTCTGCGGAAAATCACGACAGCAAGCATTACCAAAGCACTAGTCAAATTCTTTACCACCTTTGGCCTCCCGAAAACCGTGCAGACAGATCAGGGTACCAATTTCATGTCCAGGGATTTTAATCGGACTCTACGGTCCCTTGGAGTTTCTCATTCTGTGTCTAGTGCTTACCACCCAGAGTCACAAGGTGCACTGGAGCGGTGGCATCAAACTCTCAAGGCGATGTTGAGTAAGTATTGCCACGACACTGGAAAAAGCTGGGATGAAGGGGTCCCTTTTGTATTGTTCGCTATACGTGATGTGAAGCAGGAGTCTTTGGGGTTCAGCCCAGCTACCCTGGTGTTTGGACATGACATGCGGGGTCCGCTAAAGGTGCTGAAGGAGAGTTTTCTCAGTGGTTGTGTGCCTAAAACTACTGTGATGGAGTTTGTAAAAACATGCAAGGACAGGTGGCAACGGGCTACTTTGTTAGCAAAAGAGGCTCTCTGTGTATCCCAGGCAAACATGAAAAAACGATGTGATCAAAAAGCAGTGGAAAGACAGTTCCAGCCTGGGGACAAAGTTCTTGTGTTGTTGCCCGTGCCCAGTTCTGCCCTCATGGCTCGTTTCTCAGGCCCCTATGTGATAGTGAAAAAAGTGTCTGACACCAACTATATTCTCAACACCCCAGAACGCAGAAGGAAGACTCGCCTATGCCATGTCAACATGTTGAAACCATACCATACCAGAGACACCAGCATGACAGAATCATCAGACACTGCTGGGACGGCTGTCCCCGGTTCAGTCCCTGTTGCCCTGCTAAGTGTTGAAGTTAAGGGTGATGATGATCTGGGTACCCTTTCTGAGGGACAGCAATGTGGGCGGTTGTCAAATTCCGTTTTTTTAGCTAAGGCCGAGGCCAACCTATCTCACCTTCCTCCGTCCCAGTGTAAAGAGGTACTTGACTTGCTGCACTCCTACCTGTCTCTTTTTAGTGACGTACCCTCGCGTACCCACGTTTGTGAGCATGACATTGACGTTGGAGACGCAGTCCCAATCAAGCAGCATGCATATCGTTGCCCCTTCGCCAAACGTGAGGTCATGAAAGAAGAAGTTGAGTACTTAGTAGAAAACGGCTTGGCACAACCTAGTTGTAGCCCCTGGAGCTCCCCATGTCTACTAACACCTAAGTCTGATGGCACACCCCGTTTCTGCACAGATTATCGGAAGGTAAACGCTGTAACGGTCTCTGACTCTTTTCCGCTTCCTCGTATGGAAGACTGCATTGACAGCATCGGCCCTGCCAAATTCATCACCAAACTCGATCTCCTTAAAGGCTACTGGCAGGTGCCTCTCACTCCCAGAGCTTCAGAGATTTCCGCATTTGTCACCCCTGACCACTTCATGCAATACACAGTAATGGCCTTTGGCATGAAAAATGCCCCAGCTACTTTTCAACGACTGATGCAGTTGGTGTTGGGAGATGTGCCCCAGTGCAATGTGTATCTAGATGATGTGGTGCTGTACACAGACACATGGGCAGATCATATGTCCCTTCTGAGGACAGTGTTTCAGCGGCTAGCCGAGGCCTCGTTGACCCTCAATCTCGCTAAGTGTGAGTTTGGTAAGGCAACCGTCACTTACCTAGGTAAGCAGGTGGGGTTTGGGCAGGTCCGCCCAGTGGAGGCGAAGGTTGCTGCAATCCTGGACTACCCGAGTCCAGCCACCAGACGGGAACTAAGGCGGTTCCTAGGGATGACCGGATATTACCGGTGTTTCTGTAAGAACTTTTCTGTGGTCGTGACCCCGCTAACCAAACTGTGTAGCCCAAAGGTGCCTTTTGAATGGTCAGTTGAATGCCAGCATGCCTTTGAGTCGGCAAAATCTCTTCTGTGCAGCACCCCTGTATTGGCAGCTCCAAACTTCTCTCGCCCCTTTAAGCTAGAGGTCGATGCCAGTGCCACCGGAGCCGGGGCAGTCCTGCTGCAGGATGATGAGGAAGGTGTGTGCCATCCGGTCTGTTATTTCTCTGCAAAGTTCAAACCCCATCAACTGAACTACTCTACCATAGAGAAGGAAGCCTTAGCTCTGCTTCTAGCTCTGCAGCACTTTGAAGTGTATGTGGGCTCCAGCGCTTCCCCGGTGACCGTGTTCACAGACCACAACCCCCTTGTTTTTCTGAACCGGATGTACAATCACAACCAGCGACTGATGCGCTGGGCACTCCTGGCCCAGGATTACAATCTGATGATCATACACAAGAAAGGTACTGACAATATAGTGGCTGATGCGCTCTCACGCAGCTCGCAATAGGTTGTTGTTGTTGTTATTTTGGTAGGGCTTCAATGTAAGGGGGGGGGGGAATGTTACGTTCTGTGAGGCTGTGGGAGTGTGTGGGTGGGGTGTTTGCCCACTCTCCCCGCCTCCACCCCTCTTGCCACTCCTACCCCTCTCTGTCTCTCTCACTCTCCTCTCTCCCCAGGACACAGCTGCTGCTGATTAGCCTCGTTTGCCACCTGACTCCAGTCAGCAATCATCCTCTGAGGCTATTTAAACTGGGGATGAGCTGTGAGCAGGGTGGCTTTTTCCTCGGTGGCTCTACGCGGTTCTGTGCTAGATTTTGGACAGACAGCCTCTTTCTGACCGGTGAGCAGACGGGCTTGTGGGCCCTGAGAGTGTCTCCCCGTGGTGGGGAGTAGGGTAGGAAGTGTGGGAAGTGCCTCCTTTTTTATTGTGTTTGTTTGGTAGTCCTCCTGCCTTTCGTGGCTGCGAGCGTTTTCTTTGTTTCTTTGGCGTTATTGGTAAGACGGCGTTGCCGGCCCTTTAAGTTAATGGTAACCTGTACCGTTTTGTAATAAAGTTTTATTGATGCAGAACAACTCTGTTTGTTTTCCTTTTTCATTCTGATTCCAGACTCATTTGTTACTGGTCCCCTCTCTCACATGCCTAGACCCCTTCGGGGGGAACGTAACAACTATAGATCAACTTAGTTCAGAATATATAAAGCATATAAACAGTTACAGCAATATGATGCAACAAACACAGCAGCTACTGATCCAAAATACTCAAAGCTTCATAGAACTGAAACCAACATTTATTTTAGCTCCATCCTGCTGCTGATACAGACTTTAGGTTTCTGAACATTAAACTTGTTGCTGCCTTTCATAGTGTGTAGCTTGAAGGCCCTGAGTACTCTGAGTACTTTCTCCCACACTGGAAACACTGGGATGATCACATTATGTGAACATTACCTAATAAGACTGATTCAGCACAGACAGTTATGTTAAACTTTCCTAGCAGTCCTTCACAAACAGGGAACAGTCTGTCTATTCTCTCCATCTGTCAGCTGCTGCTGGCTCTTCCTCCTCCTCTTCCTCACACACTGCTGAGTTTGTCCTGGTGGATCATCAGGGCTGCAAAGCCTCACAGATGATGTGCAGCAGTGGGTCCCTCAGTCTGTCCTCACTCTGGACACTTGCAGTCGTCACACATGGAAATCAAATGTGTGATAAGCTGCAGGATTCAAACACAAGTGTAACTTATAAACACACGTTCATACTTTTATTACACAATCAGAGAGAAAGAAACAGAGAGAGAGTGCAGGACAGACAGACAGGTGACAGTCTCAGGTGTACACACTGCTACACAACAGCACCAGAGAAGCAGGATTTAGTGTTTGTGTTATTACGAGTGTAAACAAGAAGAGTTCCAGATGGTGCAGTGGACACATGTGTGACTGCTGTGATTAAAGCATCTTTCTTTCAGCTTAACGAGTGAACCGTCAGCTCGTTCAAACACACGTTAAAGTGCGTTTGGCTCGACACCACCGAACAGAGGCAGCAATATAACACAGCTAACATTAACAGTGCAGTGAATCCTGCTTGTGCCGTGATGTTCAGGACTGCAAACCGAGCAGCATCACTGACTTTCAGCTTGTTGTGTTTGTGGATATATGACTGACTTTAATTATCCACAAAATCATCACATTCTCTGTCAGATTAAGGTCGACTATTGAACGGCGTATATTTTAAAGGCTTTAAAACCAAGTTAACGCTGAAAGTACAAACATCACTAATGTCACATAACTCTGCCGACAAGGCATAGCTATGGCTATGAAATGCTCTTTGTGTATCACTTCTTCATTATGAAAGATGTCATTAATGCACTAGTAATGTCTCATCTGGAGTATTGTTCAATCATTTGGTCAGCAGCTAATAAGACAGATCTTAACAGACTTCAGTTAGTCCAGAATAAGGCGTCCAGATTAGTGTGAAGATGTTCATACTATACTAATATTGATAAAATGCATAATAACCTTTCTTGGCTTCCTGTACAGGCTAAAATATTCTATGGCTTACTTGTAGTTCTAAAGAAAGCAATTCTGTTAAACACACCACATTTATTCTGCTCAGCTGCAGTATCCAGATGAAATACATCATCATATTACACAGTTTTCAACAAGCTGCAATTTAGTAAATGCTCGAGTTAAAAGTAACGTTTTGTAAAACTGTTACATTTAGAGCAACTTTTAAGTGGAATAAGTTGCCTTAAAAAATTAGAGAATTATTCAAAACTTCAATGAACACTTAAAAGCCGATTTACAGAGCTTTTAGTTGTTGTAAATATTGTAAGACATGATTTGTTTTTGAAATTTGTGTAATGTGCCTCAATGTTATTGATATTATTATTATTGATTGCTTATATTTGAACAATTGTGAAACCTCACTGTGGATGTAAGAGTGAAATTATGTGGATATCTTGAATCCACTTTATTGTGTAATATTTTATGTGAGTATTTGACGGAAGACGAGCAACATCTGTTGTGGAAGCTAACGGGGTTCCTTTAGAATAAACAAACATAGGATTTATTATCACTGAATAATTCTGTATAAATCTATACAAATTATAGTAATATGTAATAGGAACCAACAAAATAATCTAAATTATAAAATAATGTGTGTGTGTGTGTGTGTGTGTGTGTGTGTGTGTGTGTTTAGTGTTTGAACAGTCATGAATTATCTTTAACAGCAGGTTGGATGTAATGTGTTAGAACTACCAGCAGGTGGGGATAAGAGACCTTTAAGGTGTTTGGTGCCACGCTCCACCTTCAGGTTTAAAACTAGTGTTAATGGAGTTTGAAGGCTGAGTTTGTTCCACGACTGCATTTCACTCACTGCCTCTGTTTGTATCTCTGTCACTGCAGGACCAACATGGAGCCAGAAGTCAGCGCTCTCAGGAGGCCGACAAACCTCACAGAAGAAAGGGAGAGAAAAAACACACCTGTGACGAGTGTGGGATGGAGTTTACTCTGAGGGCTAAACTAAAACAGCATCAGGTCATCCACACTGGAGAGAGACCGTTCAGCTGTGAACAGTGTGGAAAGTCTTTTTCCTGGATGCGTTCCCTAAAAACACACCAACTCATCCACAGTGGAGTTAAAGCGTACAGCTGTGATCAGTGTGGCAGAGCTTTTACTCGCAGTAGCCACTTACAGAGGCATCTAGTTACCCACTCTGGAATTAAGCCATACAGCTGTGATCAGTGTGGCAGAGCTTTTACTCACAGTAGCAGCTTACAGAGTCATCTAGTTACCCACTCTGGAATTAAGGCATACAGCTGTGACGAGTGTGGGAAGTCTTTTTCCTTGAAGCGTTCCCTAAAAAGACACCAACTCATCCACAGTGGAGTTAAAGCGTACAGCTGTGATCAGTGTGGCAGAGCATTTACTCAAAGTAGCCACTTACAGAGTCATCTAGTTACCCACTCTGGAATTAAGGCATACAGCTGTGACGAGTGTGGGAAGGGTTTTACTGAGAAGGCTAAACTAAAACAGCATCAGGTCATCCACACTGGAGAGAGACCGTTCAGCTGTAACATGTGTGGAAAGTCTTTTTCCTTGAAGCGTTCCCTAAAAAATCACCAACTCATCCACAGTGGAGTTAAAGCGTACAGCTGTGATCAGTGTGGCAGAGCTTTTACTCGCAGTAGCAGCTTACAGAAGCATCTAGTTACCCACTCTGGAATTAAGGCATACAGCTGTGACATCTGTGGAAAAACTTTCAGCCAAAGAGGGAACCGAAATGAACACCTACGCATTCACACCAGACATGATGTGTACTGCTGTGAACAGTGTGGCAAATACTTTACAACAGACGCACAGTTACAACGACACATGTTTACCCACACTGAGGAGAGACCTTATCAATGTGACCTGTGTGAGAAGACTTTTAAATCTCCACGTCACCTGAGACAACACCAACAGATCCACACCAGAAAGAGACTCTACAAGTGCAGCTACTGTGAGGTATGTATTTATATTGTTATCTTGTCATTTTAGCCTGACTGTTTGGAACAACTCTGCTCATTAAACTGTGTTAGCATGTTAGCAATTCTACTGCATGGAAAAGCAGCTCTGAGTGATTATTCAGATTTTCCTTTCAGTTATGATTTTAGTATTACTGTAGTATTATGGTGGTAGTATTGTAGTTATTGCAGCCCAGTAAACTGAGTGTGTTAACTGAAACAGTCAAATGTAGTTGGACGTCTGCAGAGATGCTCTTTATTTCAGGCGACGTTCAGGATACAAATGTTGAAGGACTGACTTACACTGTCTTTGTGTCTTTGTTTAGAAGCAGAGCGACACAGATGTATCCAGTTCTCAACCCTGTCATCACCGTGGTGGTGGGAAAGACTTTCTTTGTGACCTCTGTGGAAAAATCTTCAGTCAGCAAAATACCCTAAAAGTACATCAACGTAGACACACTGGAGACAAACTGAAATACTGCAAAGAATGTGGGAGAAGCTTCCCCACATCAGGTGGATTAAAAACACATGAACTGATTCACAGTGGGGTTAAAAAGCACCTCTGTGATCAGTGTGGGTCATCCTTCACCACTGAAGGTGAACTTAAAAGACACAAACGAGTCCACACAGGAGAGAAACCACACAAGTGCAGACACTGTGAGAGAAGCTTCTCACATTCACATGGTCGTAACAGGCATGAACGTACGCACATGGAAGGAAACTACAGCTGTGACCAGTGTGACAAGAGCTTCAGGAATCTCAGTTCATACTCTGCACACAAACGATCCCACGTTACTAATAAACTGTTTCACTGTTACCAATGTGCCCAAACATTCACCTCATTGTCTGCTCTGTGCAAACATCAGCGCGATCACTCAGGGCTGAAATCACTCCCATCACTGGATCACAGTGAATCTGAAGACACAGAAAGATCCTCTGGTTTCTGTGTCAGACTCAAAAAGCTTGAGATCAGGCTCCACAGAGTTCAGATAGAATCATTTAAACTTGTGTTGAACTGAACTGGTTGCTGGGCTGAACTTCTACATAATACAGATCTACATGGGATCTTCTTTTCTGTTGTTTTACTGAGTCAGTTTTGTCCTTTTTTCTCTGTCCTGGTTTTGCTCGTCTGTAAATGATTGAAACTCAGTCAAATAGTTCATTGTTCTCCAGCAAAACGTTTTGGAAACTCATGTTTAACCTTTGAAACTCTGACATGTTTTAGCACACAAGGCTTCATCGGGGAGTTCACTCATGATTGGACCATGAGAACAAAGGTTTTTAGTTCTTTCAAAGAGAGTCTTGGAGATGTTTGATGTTTCTGTTTTTCTGAAACCACCTGAAAGAAAAACTATTTTTCTTGCTTTATGTAGTGTGGAAGTTTTTAATGTTTCTTCATCTGTGATGTTCTTGAATGTGTTCACGTGAAGATGGTACAAATAAACTGTCCTTTCAGCTTTAGCTCCTAATTTATTCATTATTTATGGATGTAGCACAGCAGCCGTCTCTTGATTAACACATGGAGGGCTCGGGATCTGATGGTGTCGTCTCCCTAATTTGCCCACTCAGTAAATCTCACTCATGGCCAAGAAATTGAAATAAACCTTGTTTCCCTGCTGGATAGTGATCCACTGTAACTCTGCTCCTCCTTCCTGTTTAGGATTTCTGTGGCTGAAGTAAAATTCCCTCCATCCATCACTTATCCCAGCTAACCCAAAGTGAAATAAAGTTTTGCTCGTCTTAAAAAAGCATTACAATAATGGGCATTACCAATGCAAACTGAATGATACAGAAGATGTAAGAAGAGACTTTGATCAGTTAATAAAGCTCATGATCTGGATTCATTGTGGCTGCTACACAGATACTTCTGGGTCACTTCTCTCAGTTAGGAACCTTCCTCACCAAACTGACTGTTGGACCACACCCCTGGTTTCATGAGAAATTGTTTCAGCCATGATTTCTCTTCCTGTATTTCAGAGTAAAGACTGAAGTGACAAATGGAAGCATGTTTAAAAAACACAATGTGAGAGAGACGTTGAGGTCCTTAGAAGTTACCCTGGGTTTTTCTGTCACCCTGCTAGATGTTACACACCTTGTTATTGGACTGATTTCTACTGCTGGACTACTCCTGCGGAGAGTAACAATACTCTTACTAATTAGCTCCCTTTCACACCTTTGGGGATATTTATTTTTGTGTTTGCAGCGCTGTGAGCCAGAACAGCGAGAGAAAAATCTGCAACTGCGACGAGCCGAATGCTTACGTGAATCGCAGCAGCTGCACATGTGCTACGCTGAATTAGAGGATATCTTTGCTCTGGATTTCTATTTCTACTTTTTCATTTCTATATGATTCTTCTTGCATCTAAACAAAGATGATTCAATTTGCTAAATGTTGATGGCTCTTCGTGCTCAGGTGTAAATGAGACGTAATATTTGCTCTTGGTTTGGTTCTCCTGTACAGAACCTTGCAGTACAACAGAAACCTAAAAACATTATTTGTAGTTGTTATTCTTAGTTGTTCTGCTGCCTAAATACCACAGGGTCTGATTATGAAGTTATTGAGCTGCACATACGTTACGACCTGCTTAAGTTCGAGGTCACAGCGTCTGTAGAGCAGCTGGAACATAATGAAGTCTACAAGGTTAAAGTTTTCTCTTCAGTTATTGTTCTTTCTGCTGCTTGGTTTGATGGATCTGAGAGCTTTTGTTTTTATTATTGTTATTATAATTATCATGAATATTTTACTCTCTAGAAGCTTTAAAATAGTGTTTGTGTTTGAAAAAATTGATTTAAGAATTGAACAGAAACATCTGTCCTTCTGAAAATGGCCCAAAGGCACGGAGACAAAGTCAAAGGATGCAACCTGTAACTTTCTCTTCCTTCATGTCAGGACCATCATCCATGATTTATATAAAATGCATATAGCAACAGTAGCACTTTAGTTTGGACTTTATGATTTCTGTAACTGGAAAATATTATTTTGTTTAAAGACAGAAGTGACCGCATAGTTGCAACATCAAAGGGAAATATTAATTAATTAGCATCAAGTATATTTGTTGCTTAAGCGTTTGCACTATAACTTAAGTAGGATTATAACTTTTAAGGAAGGAAAGATTTCAGATATTTAGTTCACTGTTTCAGTTATTTTATATGAAATTAAAACATTTACGTTGGTCAAATATGATGCTCTAAATCAAATAAAAGTTTGAAAATAAATGATGTATTTTTAAATGCTGCAACAAATGTTCACAAAAAGTAACTATAATTAAAACCAGTTAAACAAAATCAAATGTTTGAATCATGCTTAACCAAATGCCAGGCTGGAGAGCTGAACCTAAAGTATACGTAGAAAGATTTCAACATGTGAGCAGTTTTTAATGTTTTTATCACATATAAATGTCACAGCAGTGGGTCCTGGCCCAATGCTTTGTGTTTTTGGTTTTCTTTGACTCTTGTTTTTCTTGGTTTTTGTTCTTCTTATTTATCAGGCTCTCAGTAATCTTAGTTCTCCCTCCCTCAGTGTTCATTTCAGCCTGTGTTTAGTTTCTGTTCCCGTGTCCCACGTTTCATCGTTTCATGTCGAGTCAGCCCTGTCTCTCTGTTTCCTGTGTCTCCCCAGTCAGCCCCGCCTCCCTCGGGCACTCATGTGTGATACAGAGTAATAAACCTGACTACATTTGCTACACTCTCTTTATTACCTGTTACTTTAAAATTCATACACTAATTATGTCTGCCCATCTCTCTAATGTGAAGGTCAAAGGTCAACATCCCAGTGACATAAGAATAATCCCAAAGGGGCAAAGGCAGCGGTTAATTTAGCACATTTAGCATTAAGGGTACAGCAAGGATATACTTTTACTTATTGTGGCAGGGGTGTGGTCTCTGGCCTGCTGCAGTGGAGGCTGGTGGCGGGACGTTGGACGGCACAGGTGAGGGTGATGGAGCTCATGACTCTCCCCTTTATAGTGACGGAGGAGACTGGCGTGGGGGAAGCGTGTAGTGGAGGAAGCCGAGGAGAGAGCTGGTTTCTGGCTACAAAGACGGCGTCAAACCAGAAAAGATTGCTCGTGGTCCAATAATGTGTCAATCACCTGTGAATCAAACTGTGTGTGGGTCAGTTTATGTCACAGTGTTGTTTAGTATATCTTCACTTGTCTCACTCTCCTTCTGTTCTGTCCATCAGGACGATCCTCAGCGCTTACACAGATCCTCCATCGATGTTTTGGATCCAATCAGTGATCAGTTCTACGAGGAGGCCTGGATGTTCACCAGCGCTCGCTACACCTCCATCTACCCGAAGGTGAGTGTACTCCTTTGTACTCAGATTAACATTTTATTTCTTAAAATACATTTTCATATATGAGCTTTCTATTATTTCATGGGCCATTTAATCAATATTAAAATTACAAGCATATCAACAAAGGTGAAGCTGGTTTGTTCCACTTGCTGTCACACAGTCATGGAGGAATACATCCATCCATCCATCCATCCATCCATCCATCCATCCATCCATCCATCCATCCATCCATCCATCCATCCATCCATCCATCTTCATCCGCTTTATCCGAGGCCGGGTCGCGGGGGCAGCAGCCTAAGCAAAGAGGCCCAGACCTCCCTCTCCCCAGCCACCTCCTCCAGCTTGGAGATATAATCTCTCCAGCGTGTCCTGGGTCTGCCCCGGGGCCTCCTCCCGGTGGGACATGCCTGGAACACCTCACCCAGGAGGCGCCCAGGGGGCATCCTTGTCAGATGCCCGAACCACCTCAGCTGGCTCCTTTCCATGTGGAGTAGCAGATGCTCTACTCTGAGCCCCTCCCGGATGGCCGAACTTCTCACCCTATCTCTAATGGAGGAATACAATAAATACATAATCAGTCATAGATCCTGAACAATGACATTAAAAGAAAGTCTGTGGCTCTAAAGACTAAACAGTATAAAGACATGCTCCAAGCTGCTGTTTCTCTCCTAAATGGCCTGCATTTGTATAGCGCTTTTCTAGTCCATAGGACCCCAAAGCGCTTTACACTACATTCAGTCATCCACCCATTCACACACACATTCACACACTCGTGATAGCAGCTACATTGTAGCCACAGCTGCCCTGGGGCGCACTGACAGAGGCGAGGCTGCCGGACACAGGCGCCACCGGGACCTCTCTCCTACTCCTCTAGGTTTTCCACTGTCGGCCATCCAGCGATGCTGGAGGGCTACCTGGCCAATGCTGGCCTACACAAAGAGGTCCTGGCTCGGAGGAGCTGAAGAAGATCCTTGCCTTCCTCGTCAGTTTCCTCTTCAGTTCCTATCCCAACAAAACCTTCTTGCACCTATTAGCTCCAAAGAGGCTATGGTGCCCGTGGAGGTCTGGACCTGAGGCCTGTGCTCATCACGTGGATAGAAAACACTCTGACACCATTCTGGAGGTCTGATGGGACTCTGACCAAAACACAGATGAAATAAAACTTGTGGCTGGAGCTTTTAAAATGACTTTTTCACCTCATAGATTAATGCTCATGATTGCATGTTAGCAAGACAGCATCTCCCCAAGGTGAAACTCTCAGGAGACATTTACTCTTAAACTGTAATCTGGTTGAGACTACTTGAGGAGATCTTAGTAGCGAGTATGTGGATTTAGTCTCTTCACCAACAGCAGACAGACCCATGCCAAGAAAGCAGACATGTTCTCAAAGAAAGCCGAGAGCAGAGATTGGAAAAAGCTAAAAAGAAAAAGCTGCAGCTTCAGACGACTATCTGCCTGTAAGGCTGAAAAAGTCCAGTTACGCTCTAATTTGGAAAAGCTCCCAGTTTTGGTGACCTGGACTTTTATTTGCCCTCTTCTGCTACAGATGTTGACTGTGACCTCAGAGGCCAACTGGACCACACAGCTGCAGCAGGAGTGAGGGAGAGGAGTCTTCATCCAGCTTCAAAGAAAACATCCAGGTAAAGTGACGTGGATCAGTGGATAAAGCCGTCTCCACTTTCAAAGGAGATCCTCTGAGAGAGAGACTCTCTGAGCCATTTTAGCCTCAAATTATAGGACTTTATAGTACAGCAACACTTTTAAAGGACAAAAATAACATAAACTGTGACTGTAATACAAACAAAGTATTGCATGTGTTTTTAAAAGTGTTCCTCCGATGGGCAGGATATCACTATTAGACTGTCCCACCAGCCAACTTCAACAAGAGACCACAGCAGCATTCAGTGATCAGCACAGATGTTCCTCTAACACTCAGCATCTGATCCCTGTTGGTCTGTGTGCTTCTGCTTTTGCTCAGTTAGAAACCCTGCAGCAACCCGACCCAAAACTGTGTCTTCTTGTTGGCCTCAACGTTGAAGTGTCAAACGTCCAACATCTGGAAAGGAAACCACGCCAGTGTACTGTGATGTTTCACCAACATGTGGCAGACGCTGGTCCTGCCTTTCATGCTGACATCAGCAGAGAGCCCCGCCTACCTCAAAGCCTCCCCTGTCATGTATTGATCAGGATGATTATGAAGATGAGCGAGTGCAAATAAGACTGTAAAAGTCCACGAGCAGAATGTTTGGATGCTTTCTAATGATTCATGAATATCATGAGAGTGTTTGTGTGTTTTGTCTTTTCTTTGCTGACGTTTCTTACTAACAAAGACAATTTACGCTCTGTGTGTGTTTTCATCCTTACCAGCCACACTCTAACTGCAATGAAGGAAACAAAGTGTAGAAATCGTCGACTCAGTGACTTCATAAAATATTGAAGTGGTTCAGGTAGAGCCAGTTTTTAAATGACCATGAACACTGAGCGTATTGTATCTGTACAGCATGTTTTTCTATTAGACAGATTTGTAACAGAGGCCTTGCTCTCAGTAAGTTTGAAATCCTTGTCTGATTTATTTTGTAATCTCTGATCTTTGTGTATCCTGCTCAGTTTGCATGCTGCCTGTAGGAGTTTCTGTCTTTGTATTTGAAGAGAATTCATTGAATATACTCAGCTGCTTCCCTTTGGTGCCTCACACATCACTGAAGTTTTTCAGTGTCCAGTTATTTGTTTTTAATAGCTGTTTGAATTCTCTGTATGTTTGACCCTGTAGACTGTTTAATGGACTGCTCGTCTTCCTGTTTGTAACCACTGCCTGTTTAGGACTAAAGATTTGGATTTTTGACTTGAACACAGCCTCTGCGTGTCGTCCCTTTGTGTCCTCGTCCTCTGTGAATGTGTCACAGATGTTTCCATGATAATAACACAGCTTTCCCACAGTGGCTTGCAGCAGCATTTATTCACAGCACATTTGAGAAAGGTTCAGATTAACTCGATGAGTTTATATTCAGAATGATTCTGACAGTGGGCCACTGTGAATTGTGATCTTTCATCAGGTCAATGTTTAAGTTCAGTATTTCAAAGCAGGAGCTATGAACAGTCATCGTGTTGGCATTATTGATTGCAGTTATGTTGATTGCAGTTATTTACATCAGACTTCTTCTCTGAGATAAGAGCACCATTTCTGGGAAAGATGACAGTATTTCCAGGCTGGATGCTGTTTGCAGGGAGAACTGAATGAAAGTCTCCTGCACCTCAGCGCTGAGGTCCACACCTGTGAACACAGATGAGGTCAATCTGCTGCAGCACGTAGAGCTTTACTGATCAGCAGGTTCAAAGGATTCAGCAGAGCGTAGAGTCAGAGCTAAATGCCACATCACCATAGAGTTTGTTAACAACAGCTTTCTTTGCCCTTTGTCTCGATGGACTGAATCAGGGATACTCGTCATACTTCACCTCAACCACGTCACTGAGAGACCCCAGCCTGACACAGCAGCAGAGATGATGAAAGCAGAAACAGCAAACAGATGCTTCAGTTGTGTTTCTCTCTGTGTGTGTGCGCTCACGCCCACTTGTGTGTGTGAACTTTCCACGTACCTCAGCTTGTTTCTCCAACATGAGCCATCAGGGCTGAAAAACATCACTAACACATGAATTCTTTCTCTTTTTGTTATCACCTGTGATCATGTGTCTCATGTTTCTGTCATTCACCAGTTCTTGTAGAGTTACGTGTAACTAGACTTCTGTGGGACGTAAATGATTGTTTTGTATGCAGATCTGTACAAAGGATGGAAACACTTGATTACAAAGGAGATCTCAGCTGTGTTGTTGTGGATGGACTTCAACGTATTTGTTAAAAAAGAGAATAAAGCAAAGTGTTTTAGCTGTTTGGGAGTTTTTGTTTGATTCCATTCAGTTTTATTTCTATGGAGTCAAATAATAAGAAAGGCTCTAGAACAGCCCTGAGTTTGTCCAGGTGACACTCCTCTGAAGAACAAAGACAAAGAGGAAGAAGGGGATTCGTTTTCAAGTCTTGTTTCTTTCAAAATAAAAGCTGAAATGTTTTGGAAGCATGATAATATTTCAGCCAGGATGCCGTCTCCAAGGAGACCTGCACCTCAGCGCTGAGCTCCACATCACGCCCTGTGAAAGCACAGATATAAATCTGCTGCAGTGAGAAGAACTTTACCCAACACAAGTGTAGAAGTAGACATTTGACTTTACCTACAACCTGTTAACAACAAAGCTTTCATTGCCTCTGCTGTTGATGTCATGTAGGACTAATCATACTTCACATCAGCCATGCACACGTCAGAGGATCTCCAGGCTTTCAGTAATAAAGCCAAGCAGATGATGTGAACATAGCAATAGTAAAACATGCATCATAATCAGCTGTATGTGTCGACTATGTGGCACCTCAGTCTTGTTGGCATGAAGAAAAGTTGTGTAACATGTAGCATAAGGGCTGCAAAGACATCATGTAGACAGCAGTCGTCTGTTAGTCGTAACGTATCTCCTGTTAAAGAGTTAAATGTGCGTTCTCCATCTCTGTCCTCTCACAGCTCGCCGTACACCAACTCAACCCGTTCTCACTCCCGACGCGTAAAATAATGACGATTTGTCACGTCCCTTAACTTCTCATGCTGACGCCTAAGGTACCCTTCCACGTTTTTATGTGACGCTGTGGGTTGTCAATTCATTCCAATATGAACGCGCTCGCGGCGATCAGAGACGCTTCGAGCAGAGGCTCCAGCCATCCATTTATTCCAATAATAACCCCGTCACAGCGAAACATGACGCCGTGAAGCACAATCTAACTGGAGACCCGGGGACCCTCTCCGCGAACGGGTTTTTCTCCCTAATTTAATGCTTTCTTTTAATGACATCGTTAACATTTCTCAACAAAAACACGTGAAAGTATCACTGATAATTCAACAATAAAATGGCTTCATGTTGTGGCCATCACACAGTGTTTTCCAAACTGATTCACGATCTGAAAGTGCGCAGATTTAACGTACATAATCCTTTGTTAGGTTTATTATTTTCATTTCACACGTAAAACACATTTATAGATTCATTCACCACTCCTGTTAGTTTTGGATGCGCTCGGCTCCAGCCAATCAGACGCAACCTGTGTAAGCAAAGGCTGACGGGAGAACGGAGAGACCCATTTATAAGAATAAGAAAATGAGGCGGAACTGATTGATTCTAATGCAGGTATGTAAAAAATACATATATTTAACATAATACCTTGATGTGTGTTTCAAAGTTTGTTTTTTCATAAACGCTTCAAACAAACAGAGGTGACTGATCTCGGAAACGGTGTAATGTATTTAAAAATGGCTACAGCTACCGTCAGCATGCTTGCTAGGTAACGACTACACGTGTCTACTGCAGCATTAGCCATTTAATCCAACGATGATGGATTAAATCTATTACAAACGTTAAAGGACTTGTGTGCTGCAAAATACCCTCACATGGTGCGCAAAGCAGTTTTTGCGCTAAGAGTTCTGCTAGCTCTTTACAAACTGATGATGCTAACGTTAATTGCTAACATTAACCGGAGCGCCAAGACTGAAAATCATTTGAGTTGCGTTAGTTATGTGTTTATGTCACTGAGTTCTGCAAAAATCTCTTTCCTCTTTAGCTTGAAAATGAGTGATTCAGAGGATCCCGAGCTGGAGGAAGAGCTTCAGGCTGCTGACGAACTCCTTCAAGATATGCAGGTAACATTTTTAGTGGAAACAGTTGTTAAAGAGGGAACACATATTTTGTACGGAGTAAACGTTATGTTATTTGAATTTTTGTTTAAAGTTTATGTCAAATTAAGTTGGTTAACTTAAGATGTTTGATAATCTTTGCTTTAATCATGGACTGTATTTTAGGTGTTCCCTTTTTTCCTTGTTAATTGCGTAGAATGATGCACAGAGTGAACCTCAGCCAAGACCAGTGCGCTGGAAAACACGTGACAGACAGGGAGCTTTTATTCCTCAAAGACCATCAACCAGTCGAAGTACTAGTTGCATGCCACGTGGTCAGTGTTCACACAACCATTGATTTTATCTCACAACTTGTTTTCACCGAAGAATTTCAGTAAGTAAATATTCTTCATCCCCCCCCCCCAGTGTCCAGAGAGCAGCATCAATGTCCACGTGAAGAACCTGGTTATGTTGCCAGTGTCAACCCAACAAAAGGTACTTTACCTTCTTGTATATGTTGTGATTTCTGTTTACTTTTATATTTGTTGTTATAGTTGAGTTATGCAGGGCTTTTGTGCAGTCCTAAGAAACATACTGCCTAGAGTGTTTTTCACTTTGTGGAAGAGTTTCTTCCTTTCTTTATTTTTTTTCTGTTAGTGTGTGGAACTGAGGTGCTTCGTCAGGAGCTCCTTCAGTTGTTGGAGGATGGAGAAGAGGACGCAGCCATGACTTGTGAGACGTCGTCTGAGTCAGCTGCTACTCACTGGGCGATCAGAAATATGGTGTCCTCGCAAAAGTGGAAAGAGGCCAGGCCTTGTCTTATAGACAATATGTTAGCTACTCTGGATCCACAGTCACACCGTGTGTGTCAGTGTGGCAAACAAGTAGTTGTGAGGTGCCTGGACTGCCTGTCTCTTCCATTCCTTTGTGCTGACTGTGATATTGCAGTTCACACACGCGTTGTCCTGCACAGCAGAGAGGCAGTAACAGGAGGGTTTTTGCAGCCTTCATCAGAGTTTCACAAGCCAATAGGTACAGTTTTTAAGTCTTATGCATTTCTTGCTATGTATGAGTATGAGTGGGTGCTGTTATTGTATATTTATTGTGTATCAGTTAATTTCTAATTCTTTTTATATATATTGTGTGTTTTAATGTTAGTTCGGCTGTTGCCTGTGCAAAGGCCAGACTGTGTGTGACTGCCCAGCAGGTAACGTTGAGGTTTCACCCGGCGCAATTGTGGCTCTTGTAACCATAAATGGTAAGTTGCCCTTTTGTCACACACTACATACACAATAGATGTGTTTGGAGGTTTTATTGCAAATTGTGCATTGCTATCTTTGTTTTAATTACCCTCGGCCCGCAGTATATGTGGGCACCTGTCAAAGGTCATTTGGATTTACCAGACCGATTTGAAAACAACATGAAAAAAATGAATGCTTTGAGCCATGACTGAATTTCTCCTGATCCTTTCTAAAGGCCGTTATAACCTTGCACCAGCTGTGGCCTAATGTGGTCCCCCTCAGTTAAGGACATCCTGGGTAGTGGATATTGGCCTGGCACCTTAAATTTCTGCACCCTGTTTTCAATGGATGCCTTTCAGTCTTTCTATGACATTAAGAAGGCTGCACCAGGGATGTCACTTAAGGCATTTGTCAAAATGCTGGATGAACGAACAGCCCATTTTGGAAGGGTGAGTTCCTAAATTTGCCAAGTTTAAGGAAATTGTGCAAATCAATGTTTATGCTGACTGTCCTTGAATATTCTGTTGTATGTCCTCTATGTAAAAGAATGGCCGAATATCAGCTGATGCCTTCAGTAAAAGTTTCTTGGAGTGGAGTGCTGTAAAGTTTGAGGTGGACAGGATGTGCAAGGAGCCATGCTTTAGCTGCCCTGCCTGCACTCCACACATGCTTGCCGTCTCAGTTGATGGAAACCGCAAGCTTTATCGCTTTCAGTCTAATGCAAGGTACATTATGCATTGTGGACATAAGTCAAATATGGATTTGTAGAAAAATGTATTTTAATGTTTCTTTTCAAACAACTGTCACTGTGTTCGTTCAGCACTTCAGAGCAGGGGAACTTTGAAGGTGTCTTCATTGAGAAAGATGAGGAAGTTGCTGAGTTTGTGAAATACATCCAGAGACACACAAATCATGTAAGATACACATATATATTAGTGCTGTTAATCTTGTTAAAATGACGTTAATGCCGTAACCATATACACTTACGTGTGTGTGTGTGTGTGTGTGTGTGTGTGTGTGTGTGTGTGTGTGTGTGTGTGTGTGTGTAGACATATATGGATGGGTCGATATTTTTTTTTTATTTTTCTCTTGGTGTTGTCGTAATACTATTTACTTTACTTTATCTTAATGTTTACTTAATTTTGTCACCATGTGTATTTAAAAAAAACAACATGATTTTTATTTTGTGTTATCAGTGCTGTCCTGGGGAGATCTGAGGTCTTGTGTGACTCGAGGCTAATTCAGCTAATTGTTATGCATTTGTTTTAAAAAGTTTGTCCCTGATAGGGCTTCATCATGTCATGTCTTTTATGTTAAAATCTTTGAGTGTATAGGTCCCGGGGAAAGGGTTGTGCGGATCTTCATCTTGGACTGCAGCAAAGGAGTCGTCCAAAAAGTCCACTGGGAAGTTGGATGAGGAGGGCATGGAAATAGCTGTTTGTCGCCACGGAGTCCTCTTAGCTGCATTGAACATGTTTCGAGGGGAGATCTTTGCTTACCCCCTTTTTCTCCAGAGGAAGTTGGCAGCTAGCGTCCCAGGACATATTACGTTCCTTTGCTCCGATGTGGCCTGTAAATATTTCCCCTATTTAACCAAGGTGGCTCAGCAGTGCCCTGAGCTGAGGAACCTCTTGTCAATGCGTCCTCTTCTCTCCGTCATGCATGCAAAGCTCACACTTGGAAATGCGAGGTATACTGCAGCTTGTAGTTTTGGATTAGTTTGAGACATTTTGTTATAAGGTTGAATGAATTCAGCAGTCATGTATTGTGACCTCCTTTCTATAGATCAAATGGGGAGGTGCGTTTCAGGATGGGGCCGGTTCAACAGTTGGAGAAGAGGTGGAACAAGTAAACAGTTTCCTGTCTAGGGCGGCCATCACAACGAAGTACATGTCTAAAGCAGGTGTGTGTCCGTGTCTGAGATTCCACTCAGTCTCCTGCTCATTAATTCTAATTTGTATACTAACTGAAATGCAGGGCGAACAGACATGCTGACCCTCCTGGCTTTGGGGTGGAACAAAAGGAAAGTGGAACAACTGGGCCGCACTTTGAGCCAGCGATATCTAAAGGTCATTTTTTCAACACCCATTTTAATGTGTGTGGTAATGGGGGGAAAACACCAGTACTCTTTTAATGTCAATATGAATGACATTTATGAATGCATTCTTAGATCATAAGGATCCTTAGAGAACAAGTGGAGCCTGAATGCGAGCAGAAATGAGCTGGGTGTGGATGACGACACACTGCAGCAATGGGCTGAAGGTGAGTCTCAATATAATAAGAGATAAGAGATAAGATAAGATAAGATAGAACTTTATTAATCCCTCGGGTGGGTTCCTCTGGGAAATTCGACTTCCAAAAAAAGCACAGCACCGACCAAAGTTACAGTTACAGAACTGTTATATATATATATATATATACACACACACACACACACACACACACACACACACACACACACACACACACACACACACACATATAAATACAGAGACAAATATAAATAAAATATACAAAGGGGATAAATAGAATAAATAGGAATAAAAAATAAAAATACAAGTGAATTGCACATTTCAAGTATTGAGTCTATTGCACTGTTGACTATTTACAAAAAGTATTGCACAAGGTATTGTACAGTGAGGTGCAGAGGCACTACAGCTTAGTTGTTCCCCCCTCCTTTGTCCTCCTGTTTCCCCTCCCTCTCCCCTCCAGAGAGGAGTTAAACAGTCTGATGGTGTGTGGGACAAAGGATGTATAACTCATGTATAACAATAGGACCCACCATGGCCTCATTAAAGAACTTAGAGTTAAGATCTTTCTGACAGTGTCAACAAACAATGAAAAATAAGCCTTGGAAAAGCAAATTTATGGCAGAGTTGTTGCGTTTCATCAAATTGGATAGAACCTGGGTTGAAATAATGTCGTACTAGTTGGTTTTATAAACCTGAACACCAACATACTTGTTATCTCATGATTATCATGAGATAGCAGCACATGAAGGCTCCAGATGTCTTATAATGAATGTCATCAAGTCAGTGATTACAGAGTCCAGTGTAGTTTGGTGACTGTTACTCATCCTGTGCTCTGATTAATATTCCTCTCACTTAGAAAGTGATCAAACTGATGGCAGCCTTGGAGCGTTGCAGGCACGAATAGAGGAGCTTGTCGTCATCATCAGAGTGCGAACACAAAGTCTTTACAGACAAAATGGTACGTCCCAGTTTCTTTGAAACGGACCGTTTGATGCTGAGTTTGTACAGCTTGTGCAGCTACTTTGTAAACAGAATAAAATCAGATCCAGGTTTGTTTGAGCTGGATGTGATTTGTTCCAGCAAACAAATTGATGAGTGTAGATTAAAATGTAACTATATACATTATGTGAAGGTGTGAATTTTTTATGCTTATTTACAGATAGCAACAAGAGGCGACACAGAATTCGCAAGGTCATCTTAGTTGAGAAGAAACGCTTGGCGGCTGCTGTTGACGACTACAACAAGCTCGCTGAACCAACAAAGCAAATCGTATCCAGTGATGCCCTCATGCAGACCGATATTTGGCCCTGGCAGAGCACAAGTGAACGTAAGCTCTTGATTTCCAAATATCCTTTTTAAACAAACTCCCAGTATCTGAGCAGTAGTTGAATGTTTTGTTCTTGAATCATAATATGCTGCTATGTTTTCCCATCTGATGTTGTTAAACTGTAGCTGCTGCTGACCTCCGGACAAAGAGAAAGGTCTTTGAGAAGGTGATGGCTGTGAGGCGCCTGAGAGAGGAGGAGATGATGCTCTGCAGGGAGATGCAGCATCACTGGACAGTGTTGCGAATGCGTTCTGTGGTGTTGGGGACAATCTCCTCAGACTGTAAGCACTTTATTTATTTATTAATTTTTTGATGAATCGATTGAAAATAAGAGCAGATGCTAAAGTCTTACTGGATCTTTTACCTATATCTAGATTGCTAGCTAACACTGCCTTCTCCCTTTTAAAAAAATGTTTAATTACAGCATCCTAATTCCTTGTGTTTATGAGGTGATGTTTTTTTTTGTTTGTTTTTTTTACTTTTCTCATATTTATTTGTTTTGTTCTTTTTACAGCCTCCTTTGTTGGCATGTCGGAGGATGCACAGAAGGGACTCTGTAGCCTGGTTTTAAAAAAACAAAGTGAACTGAAAGCTGAAATGCTCAAAGTAAAGGACGTGTACAAGAGAATCCTCAGCCACCAACCACTCCTGGAAATGGACTCGGAGGAGGAGGACATTCCAGACGATGCCACTGAGAGTGATTTGAGCACTTCTGATGAAGACTGATTGTGTCATCATTGATGTTTTGTTTGGTAAAATAAAAAGTTAATCACATCTCTGTTCAATGTGATTTTTCAACAGACATTTTACATTTTGAGAAGAAAAATGGAATTTCCTTGGTGCAGTTGTTTACCCTGAATCATTATTTCCCATCTAATTTAATGACTAGTGTACATGTTCAGATACGATAACATAATTTAATTTATGGGATGCTTTCTGGGCTGCTCAAATTATCACAAAATTTAAAAGCACCAGGCAGCACACTCACAAGGACATGTTTTGTTCAGTGTTTTGTCGAAGAAATCAACAAGTACAATAGATGTTTGCTGTAGTGGTGTGTTTGTTAAGAAGCATGCCAGCACACTGGTGAACTGACAGTCCCAGAATGCACCCGAGCCAGTGACTCGCCCCAGAGCAAATGAAATTGCTTATCTAGAAAGACAACCGTGATCAAAGAAGAAGTAAAAGAGTAGGGAACAAATGGTAAGGGAAGGTACTGTGGGGTAGGAAAGAAAGGCCAGAGCTGTGCAAAATGACCTCCAGCAGGCCACAAATGTGCACGTCTGCTCAAACGGTCAGAAATGGACTCCATGAGGGTGGTATGAGGGCCCGACGTCCACAGGTGGGGTTGTGCTTACAGCCCAACACCGTGCCGGATGTTTGGCATTTGCCAGACAACACAAAGATTGGCAACTTTGCCACTGGAGCCCTGTGCTCCTCACAGATGAAAGCAGGTTCACACTGAGCACTTGTGACAGTCTGGAGACGCCGTGGAGAACCTTCTGCTTCCTGCAACATCCTCCAGCATGAGTTTGGCAGTGGGTCAGTTTTGGTGTGGGGTGGCATTTCTTTGGGGAGCTGCACAGCCCTCCATGTGTTCGGCAGAGGTAGCCTGACTGCCATTAGGTACTGAGATGAGATCCTCAGACCCCTTGTGAGACCATATGCTGGTGCGGTTGGCCCCGGGTTCCTCCTAATGCAAGACAATCCTAGACCTCATGTGGCTGGAGTGTGTCAGCAGTTCCTGCAAGACGAAGGCATTGATGCTGTGGACTGGCCCGCCCATTCCCCAGAACTGAATCCATTTGAGGACATCTGGGACATCACGTCTCGCTCCATCCACCAACTGCACCACAAAATGTCCAGGAGTGGGCAGATGCTTTAGTCCTGGAGTCTGGGAGGAGATCCATCAGGAGAGCATCTGCCACTTCATCAGGAGCATGCCCAGGTGTTGTAGGGAGGTCATACAGGCATGTGGAGGCCACACAGACTAGTGAGCCTCATTTTGACATGTTTTGAGGACATTACATAAAACCAGATTAATGATTCTGTATTGCATTGATCAAGGAACCAACCCAATAGGAGCTAAAGGAATCCTCTTGACATTACTTCACTCAGTAAGTTTATACTATGTTTAATGTGCATTTTCTTCATCAGTTTAGAACATAACATGTTAGCGCTCCCTGGTCCTTTTTGGAGACAGATCCTGAGACAGCAGGCAGCTATGGAGAACTCGTGTCAGCTGTGGTAATTAAGGAATACTTTGATTTAATATTGATTTCATGACAACTATCCTCTGGCACATATTCCTGGATATATACAATGACATAAGTAAACTCCCATTTTAGAATCATTGCCTTCTTTGATCTGACTTATTGCCTCAGACTTTGGCCCCGTGTCCCCAAAACTACAGAGAATCCATGACACTGGGTAAGAGGCCTTGATCATGTTATAAGTGAGAGAGTTTGGTGTAACAGTGGTTGAACATGCCAAATCAATCCACAACATACTGCCATTCCCCAGCTGTAACCTGCATATGCATCAAACCAAAATCCAGTACCACAGCCACATGATAGACGTACAGATGAGGTTAAAGGGTTGTCTCATTTTGCCAGATAGCTTCATCCCAAAAAAGATCAACATTCTTCAAAAACAAAAGTTTGTGAATATTTGCTTTTTTGCCAGGCCTAAACCAACCTGTTAAACTTATCAAATTATTGTCATAGATACGAACCTATTGATTGAAACAGAATAATCCATTCAAGCCTCCATCATCATCCACAATCACTGTTACTGTTCAGATTATTTTATCTCTGTTTTCCTCTAGAATGTTTTGAAAATCAGCATTTGATCAACAGACTTTTTAAAAGTTTATTTTGATCCTATTGTTTACGTGTGTAATTGCATTTTTATTGAAATTATGACAGGAAAACCCTCAATCAAATTGTATCTTTGATATCTAATAATAATATTAACCATAATGTTACATATGTAATATGTACACAATAATATTGTGCAAACAAACAAGAAAAATAGCAAAAAATGTCAATTTTTTTAATACCCTGTATATAAAAACCACATATGACCACAACTCCAAATGTGCAATTGTCACTGCATCTAAACATGACATATTACAAAAAGGTAGAAACATATAATATACAATATGTTCTGAAGCTGGTACTGGTGCAGTTAACTTTGCTTTAGGCTCCCATACACAGTAGGTGTTACTTACTATACGTGCAGTAATATGTTATAATAAGCAAGTCACTTCTATATTTATGAGCATGTAGACAATAATGTTGGCTGATATGTAAAACTATGAGATGTCGAGTGCAGGGAAGATATTATTGATCGATCAGATTCATGAATATGTTAGGTACTTAAGCCACAATTAGAGAGTGAAACAGAGACACTGGTTGAAATGTATAGTAAATATTTTATTTTGAACTTTTATGCTGAACTACAAGCTGTGAACTGTGCGATCTCTGCCACCTGTGGTGCCTGGTTTACTGTGTGTAAAACTGCGCAGGTTCCCATGTGTCATCCCACACTTTGCCACTGTCAGGAGAAAAACATAACAAACAACAACCACACACAAAATAGGACAATTTAGGTTGTGACATATGACAATTTTTTAGGATGAAATATCTTCTATATTCATGTCATGCTTTATACACCTTCATTGTAATATAAATTAATCAAATCAAGTCAGAGAGTATTAATATATGAAGCAGACGTCAAGCAGGACCACAGCAGCAGCCACGATCCATCGGAACCTGCTGGATGAGAGAGCACAGAAACTCCAGGGAAGAAGTTTAGTTAGTAACATGCATGAACTGCATTACTGAGACATGTATGTTTACAGATGGTGGTGAGGGAGAGGGGGAGAGTTTTCAGTAAAAGGAGACGTGACTGCATCTTCAACCAATACTGAGCCTGCATAACCCTGAAAGAGACAGAGAGAGAGGGGGGGGACACTAACCCCCAGCAGTCTGGTCCTATTACAGCATAACTAAGGGCTGAGCTGAACCAGCCCTAACTATAAGCTCTATAAAGAAGTAAAGTCTTATGCCTACTCTTAAAAGTGTTGACCATGTCCACCTCCAAAACTCATAATGAGCATGATGTCAGGAGGACTTTAAAGAACGTAAACATCAGGAAGGCAGCATGACCAGGTCGTATCAGGTGGTCTGTTCTTATTTAATTTCCTATTTGGAGCGAAATCCTGACTCAGTGGCTGAATTAGTGAAGATTCATCAAATACAAAAGCTTATGGATAGTCAGTCAGGCACAGTTCAAATCTGGGAAGTCCAAAGACGCAAACAAATCTGCACAACAGCAGGCTAAATTACTTACATTTACAACTCTCCTGTCTACTATCTCTTCATATTTGAAAATCTTCTGTGTACGGTGTTTTCGGCATTCTGAAAAATAACAAATGAAATATTTACATGAGTTCTGTAAAACTGGAAAAAATGCAAAAATTAAGAAAAAGAAATCTTAACAAACTTAACGAACCTGTCATGTGTTTCGTACATTTACAATACCATAACGTCTAACCTTTCCTTGTCCTTTTTTTGTTTGGGACATCCGAGGTGTACACCGTAGAAATTGAGGGAGATGCAGGATGTGGAGATGGAGAGGAGGATGCAGGAGGAAGCAGAGATGGAGAGGAGGATGCAGGAGGAAGCAGAGATGAAGAGGAGGATGCAGGAGGAAGCAGAGATGGAGAGGAGGATGCAGGAGGAAGCAGAGATGAAGAGGAGGATGCAGGAGGAAGCAGAGATGGAGAGGAGGATGCAGGAGGAAGCAGAGACAGAGAGGAATATGCAGGAGGAAGCAGAGATGAAGAGGAGGATGCAGGAGGAAGCAGAGATGGAGAGGAGGATGCAGGAGGAAGCAGAGATGGAGAGGAGGATGCAGGAGGAAGCAGAGATGAAGAGGAGGATGCAGGAGGAAGCAGAGATGGAGAGGAATATGCAGGAGGAAGCAGAGATGAAGAGGAGGATGCAGGAGGAAGCAGAGATGGAGAGGAGGATGCAGGAGGAAGCAGAGATGGAGAGGAGGATGCAGGAGGAAGCAGAGATGAAGAGGAGGATGCAGGAGGAAGCAGAGATGGAGAGGAGGATGCAGGAGGCTGACAGAGGGAAGATGTTGGTACAGGCTCTAAATGAAGAATAAATTCCTGGTTTAGAGCCTCTGGGTCTGGGACTGGTCCAGCATCGACACTGTCAGCAGAGGATGGTCCAGCTGCTGGTGTAGAACGTTTAGCAGGAGGTGAAGCTTGTAATTCTGAAAAATTTTAAATATTAAACATTCATTAAAATGGGTTGAAAAAATGTACAGTACACATAAACACATAATAAGTAGTGATTTGCATGTTTTCAGTTAAGTTTTACTAAAGATACAACTGGTAAATATTGGCATCAAATAAGTCATCTCACACACTCACTGACCCAAATCATTCAGTACAAGTGCCCTCGGGGGTAGTGTGACATCTGTAGTGCTTTTCTACATTGTACATTAAAAAATTAATGAGTGTGACTATAAATCCAGATAGATAATGACTTTTTCCTCTGATGACACTACTTTCCTGACTTTGTAGTGAATAACATTTGACACTTCAAGCTAGTACTGTGACTTAGGAGTTTTGTACAATGGTGATGCTAACTACCTCAGGGAGGTAATCAGGTGACCTCTTAAGAAGTATATAAGTTATTTAAGAATCTTGGTGTTCATATTGGTAACATTATAACATTTGTTATACTAGAAAGTCTCGAAGAGAATTATCAGGTCTGGTTTTTGTGAAGATTTTTAAAATTACATTTGTATATACATGAGTGTGAAAGACCATACTATACACACACACATACAAAATTGTTCAGGTGGGTAACACCAGAGGTTCAGTATGGCTAGCTTTGGTGATGTGACCGACACATGGGGAGGTAATAAGGCAGATATAACACTATTTTCATGTTAGCAACAGGACATGTAGGGCAGCTGTCACCTCACAGCAAGAAGGTTACTGGTCTGAAACTTGGCTGAATAATAGAATAGAACAGAACAGAATAGAGTAAGTAGAATAGAATAGCTGGTGACTGTTAACTATCCTCATCCTCACCATCTTGTTTGTCTCTATGTACCCCGTGATGATCTGCCTACTTATCTAGGGTGTACCATGAGTATCACCCAAAGACAGCTAGGATAGGCTACCTGATAAGGACACCTGGTTACAGATAATGGACAAAGCATATCTTACTTCTCAGAAGGTGTTCATAAAGCTTCCTCATCTTCATGAGGATGTCACGTGCAGCACCTTCCGCTGGTTCGATCTGAGTGATCACGTCCCCTACTATACGGCCCTTACGGTCAAACTGTCCAAGAAACAGAATTGGTTGGTAGCCCAGGGCATGTAGCTTTGAAACCTGCAAGAACAACAAAGAAAAACATGCAGCCAGTCTTTCATGTAAGCAAACGGATGTATAACAAACCTTTAAGTTTCACATCTTTGTTGTTTTATTGTTGTCGATAGTTAAAAAGTATTTATGGTGACCAAACCTGTAAATGTATGATAAAATCCATCTTGAAATGTTTTGTCTCTCAGTTAATAGCCGATTAAATTAAAAATCAGAAGTAGCTTAAATAAAAATAGTTTTTAACAAGTTTTTTCTAGTTGGATGTCTTTAGTGTGATGATGTTATTCTGATGTGAATAACTTTTTTATTTATGCTCTTTTATAAATTAATATTTTATGTGTATATACATGTCTTGTTAGTTTCTTACTTCATGATATACAAGAAAACATTGACAACTGTGATTAATAAAGAATTGTCTAGCAGACCAACCACTTATTAGATCAGAACTTTTAAACTTACTGACAACTGGGCTGAATTAACCACCCTGCTCGCATTTCTGTTTTTTTTAACAGAGGCAGCCCAGTTACTGTTTTTAAACTGTTCTTGTTTCTTTTTCAATCCCTCCTTTAGGTTCAGGCTGCCCAGGCATCCACTGCATGTCTTCCTGTTGCAGGTGTTTGGGGCCTGACAGGAAGGGCATGGTTTGGTTTTTGGCTTTGTCATTTCTGCAAATGAAAATGGAACATGTAGGGATTATTTCAGGTCTGTTTTGGTGAAACGATTACAAAAATAATTTATGACCAAAGAAATAACTTATGTTACGAGGCAGTATTACACCATATTTAGAAAAAAAATCAATTACGAGATTAAAGTCGTTAATATTGAGTTAATTACGTGAATAGGGTTAAAAAAAAACCTGAATTGATTACAGAAAAGATACATTGCTAAAATAGAGCAGTACTAACATTAGCTGGGTGGCCAAGCAAGTGTCTTACACATGAGAATACATCACAAAAAAAATTAAATAAACTTTTGCAGAAGTAGTTCTCTTGGTACACAGACTGCTCTGTGAAAACATTTCAAGTTTAATATCAGTTTAATATCACTGAAATTAATATTTCAGTGAACATGCAAATTACCCACAGTTTATCACAACTTACTTAGCTAGGATCTGCCTCGTGTCCAGTCGAAAACTTCGCTGCAGGACCGTGAGTTGAAAGATACATTTACTGCGACTCCCAAGATGCATTGCAGTAAAAACCATCCAATCGCCTTGCTTAAGATCTGTTGACGTGTCGCTAAAGGCGCGCTGTAGATAAATATTGCAATTTGTAAAAAATAAAATACTAAAATTTGCAATTTTTAATTACATAATTAAACACTGGGCCAGTTTAATTTCGTATTATCGCTGGTTATTATTTTAGAGTAAATAAAGGAATAACGGGTAGCACCAAGCTGTTGTTATCTTCATTCCCATAGCGACGGCGGTCGAGGATTATGGGTAGTGTGCAGTTACGGGATTAGTGCGTCTGCGTAAATTGGTCTGATTGGTTGGAGCCGAGCGCATCCAAAACTAACAGGAGTGGTGAATGAATCTATAAATGTGTTTTACGTGTGAAATGAAAATAATAAACCTAACAAAGGATTATGTACGTTAAATCTGAGCACTTTCAGATCGTGAATCAGTTTGGAAAACACTGTGTGATGGCCACAACATGAAGCCATTTTATTGTTGAATTATCAGTGATACTTTCACGTGTTTTTGTTGAGAAACGTTAACGATGTCATTAAAAGAAAGCATTAAATTAGGGAGAAAAACCCGTTCGCGGAGAGGGTCCCCGGGTCTCCAGTTAGATTGTGCTTCACGACGTCATGTTTCGCCGTGACGGGGTTATTATTGGAGTAAATGGATGGCTGGAGCCTTTGCTCGAAGCGTCTCTGATCGCCGCGAGCGCGTTCATATTGGAATGAATTGACAACCCACAGCGTAACATAAAAACGTGGAAGGGTACCTTAGGCGTCAGCATGAGAAGTTAAGGGACGTGACAAATCGTCTTTATTTTACGCGTCGGGAGTGAGAACGGGTTGGTAAAAGTATATCCTTGCTGTACCCTTAATGCTAATTATGCTAAATTAACCGCTGCCTTTGCCCCTTTGGGATTATTCTTATGTCACTGGGATGTTGACCTTTGACCTTCACATTAGAGAGATGGGCAGACATAATTAGTGTATGAATTTTAAAGTAACAGGTAATAAAGAGAGTGCAGCAAATGTAGTCAGGTTTATTACTCTGTATCACACATGAGTGCCCGAGGGAGGCGGGGCTGACTGGGGAGACACAGGAAACAGAGAGACAGGGCTGACTCGACATGAAACGATGAAACGTGGGACACGGGAACAGAAACTAAACACAGGCTGAAATGAACACTGAGGGAGGGAGAACTAAGATTACTGAGAGCCTGATAAATAAGAAGAACAAAAAGCAAGAAAAACAAGAGTCAAAGAAAAGCAAAAACACAAAGCATTGGGCCAGGACCCACTGCTGTGACATTTATATGTGATAAAAACATTAAAAACTGCTCAGATGTTGAAATCTTTCTACGTATACTTTAGGTTCAGCTCTCCAGCCTGGCATTTGGTTAAGCATGATTCAAACATTTGATTTTGTTTAACTGGTTTTAATTATAGTTACTTTTTGTGAACATTTGTTGCAGCATTTAAAAATACATCATTTATTTTCAAACTTTTATTTGATTTAGAGCATCATATTTGACCAACGTAAATGTTTTAATTTCATATAAAATAACTGAAACAGTGAACTAAATATCTGAAATCTTTCCTTCCTTAAAAGTTATAATCCTACTTAAGTTATAGTGCAAACGCTTAAGCAACAAATATACTTGATGCTAATTAATTAATATTTCCCTTTGATGTTGCAACTATGCGGTCACTTCTGTCTTTAAACAAAATAATATTTTCCAGTTACAGAAATCATAAAGTCCAAACTAAAGTGCTACTGTTGCTATATGCATTTTATATAAATCATGGATGATGGTCCTGACATGAAGGAAGAGAAAGTTACAGGTTGCATCCTTTGACTTTGTCTCCGTGCCTTTGGGCCATTTTCAGAAGGACAGATGTTTCTGTTCAATTCTTAAATCAATTTTTTCAAACACAAACACTATTTTAAAGCTTCTAGAGAGTAAAATATTCATGATAATTATAATAACAATAATAAAAACAAAAGCTCTCAGATCCATCAAACCAAGCAGCAGAAAGAACAATAACTGAAGAGAAAACTTTAACCTTGTAGACTTCATTATGTTCCAGCTGCTCTACAGACGCTGTGACCTCGAACTTAAGCAGGTCGTAACGTATGTGCAGCTCAATAACTTCATAATCAGACCCTGTGGTATTTAGGCAGCAGAACAACTAAGAATAACAACTACAAATAATGTTTTTAGGTTTCTGTTGTACTGCAAGGTTCTGTACAGGAGAACCAAACCAAGAGCAAATATTACGTCTCATTTACACCTGAGCACGAAGAGCCATCAACATTTAGCAAATTGAATCATCTTTGTTTAGATGCAAGAAGAATCATATAGAAATAAAAAAGTAGAAATAGAAATCCAGAGCAAAGATATCCTCTAATTCAGCGTAGCACATGTGCAGCTGCTGCGATTCACGTAAGCATTTGGCTCGTCGCTGCTGCAGATTTTTCTCTCGCTGTTCTGGCTCACAGCGCTGCAAACACAGAAATAAATATCCCCAAAGGTGTGAAAGGGAGCTAATTAGTAAGAGTATTGTTACTCTCCGCAGGAGTAGTCCAGCAGTAGAAACCAGTCCAATAACAAGGTGTGTAACATCTAGCAGGGTGACAGAAAAACCCAGGGTAACTTCTAAGGACCTCAACGTCTCTCTCACATTGTGTTTTTTAAACATGCTTCCATTTGTCACTTCAGTCTTTACTCTGAAATACAGGAAGAGAAATCATGGCTGAAACAATTTCTCATGAAACCAGGGGTGTGGTCCAACAGTCAGTTTGGTGAGGAAGGTTCCTAACTGAGAGAAGTGACCCAGAAGTATCTGTGTAGCAGCCACAATGAATCCAGATCATGAGCTGATCCGTGACTGCCTTTGTACAACTTTTACAAAGTGACTGCAAACATTGTGGAAGGATTCATAGCGTTTGATTGCTTGTGTGAATGTATTAAACAGGAAACCAGGAGCTGCAGAAACCCAGTAATGCTGGGTTTCTGCAGCTGCGTGTGCGTTTATTATTATGGCTCCAGGTTACATTTCAGGTCTTCTCAGCCCACACCGCCCCACTCGAACTCTGCGCTCCTCCAGTCAGATGCTGTCATTAGTTCCACGCTCCCAGTTCAAATCTAGAGGTGACAGCTTTCTCCATTGCTGTCGTCCCCCTTTCATGAAATCCTCTTCATCCTTGGAAGTCTTCAAATCCAATCTGAAGCCCCTCCTATTTTCCAAGGATCTCTCTGACACCTCTGTTATTGTGTTTCAGCTATTCTGCTCTTTTATCTCATTGGATGATGTTTGCATGTGTAGACACGTGTACGTGTAGTTTAAGTTCACATATGTGTGCTTGAGTGTGAATGTGTACATTTTTGTATATGGATGTGCATATTTGCATGTACACATATTTTTTTACAAACATATACGGATGTCTCACTGTTTCTATGATGTTTTCATCTTATCTATTTTAATTCTTTTCACCATATCATCCCTCTGTTCAGCACTTTGGCCGACACTTGATGTCTTTTAAATGTGCTATATAAATAAAGATGACTTATATTTGCATCCGTGTGTCAGAGTGTGTGTTCTTACCTTTAATTTAGGACACGCACACACAGCATAGAGTGAACAGGGACTATTATTGTCCCACAAGGAGCAACAGGACAATTGACCTACTGTATGCTAATGTGAGAGATGCATACAGAGCCACCCCCCTCCCCCCACTAGGGAAGTCAGACCACAACCTGGTTTACCTACAGCCACAATACACACCCCTCGTCCAAAGGCAGCCGGTCACAACGTGCTCCATCCGGAGATGGACCCCAGAAAAGGAGGATGCTCTGAGAGACTGCTATGACACCACAGACTGGGATGTGCTCCTGAGCCCACATGGTGAGGACATAGAGGGGGCGACACACTGTCTTACAGACTACCTCAACTTTTGTGTGGACACAGTCGCCCCTGCTAAGACGGTACGGTGTTATCCTAATAACAAACCGTGGGTAACACAGGAAGTCAAAGCTGTCCTCAACATGAAGAAGAAGGCTTTCAGGAGCAAAGTGAAGGAGGAGATGAAAGCAGCACAGCGGGAGGTGAAACGCTGCCTGAGGGAAGCAAAGGACACCTACAGGAGGAAGGTGGAGCAGAAGTTGGAGAGGAACAATATGAGGGAGGTCTGGAATGGTGTGAAAACCATCACAGGCCACAACACCAAGAAAAGCACAGTGGGGGGGGGGGGGGGGGGGGGGGACTGTGGAGAAGTCAAACGAACTCAACAACTTCTTCAACAGGTTTGACCAGCCCACAACCCCCCCACCCTCACCCTCACTACAGAGTCCTCTCCCCACTCTCCTGCCTCCCTCGCTTCCCCCCCTTCCTGACACCATGACACCCCCCTCCTCCAATCAGCAGCAAGACATCTCCCCCCCTCCCCTCCTCCCAAACATCTCCCAGTGTCACAGTGGATCAGGTCAGGAGGCAACTGAGGAAGCTTCGCCCCAGAAAGGCAGCAGGCCCAGACAAGGTGTGTCCTAGGATGCTTAAGGCATGTGCTGCTGAACTTGGGGAGCTGCTACAACGAGTCTTCAACCTCAGTCTGCGACTGGGGAGAGTGCCCGCCCTCTGGAAGACATCCTGCATCGTCCCGGTCCCCAAAAAGAACCGGCCCAATGAGCTGAATGACTTCCGACCGGTGGCACTGACGTCACATCTTATGAAGACTCTAGAGCGGCTCTTCCTCAACCTCCTCCGACCACAGGTACAACATGCCCAGGACCCACTACAGTTTGCATACAAGGCGGGTGTCGGAGTGGAGGATGCCATCCTGTACCTCCTACACAGAGCCCACTCACACCTGGATGAGGGAAAAGGCACGGTCAGGATACTGTTTCTTGACTTTTCCAGTGCCTTTAATACCATCCGGCCCTGTATGCTTCAGGAAAAACTGAACAGGATGGAGGTGGACCCCTGCCTGGTGGCTTGGATCTCCGACTACCTCACCGACAGACCACAGTACGTCAGGCTGAAGGACATCACGTCTGACACAGTGGTCAGCAGCACAGGAGCACCACAGGGAACTGTGCTGTCCCCTCTTCTCTTCACCCTGTACACCTCTGACTTCTGCTACAACTCTGAATTATGCCATATTCAGAAGTTTGCAGATGACACGGCCATCATGGGGTGTATCTGGGATGATCAGGAAGAGGAGTACAGAAGTCTGGTGAGGAACTTTGTCGCATGGAGTCACACAAACCACCTGCAACTCAACACCTCAAAGACTAAGGAACTGGTTGTGGACTTCGGGAGGTCCAGAGAAGGTCCACTGCCGGTTCAGATAGAGGGGGAGGAGGTGGAGGTGGTCAACAAGTACAAGTACCTCGGGCTGTGGGTGGACAATAAACTGGACTGGTCATGCAACACAGAGCACCTGTATAAAAAAAGCCCAAAGCCGACTGTACTTCCTCAGGAGGCTGAGGTCTTTTAACATCTGCAGGAAGCTCCTGAGGATGTTTTACCAGTCGGTGGTTGCTGGAGTACTTTTCTATGCTGTGGTGTGCTGGGGGAGCAGCACAGCAAAGAGGGACTCATCCAGGCTGGAGAAACTGATCAGGAGGGCTAGCTCTGTGGTCGGCATGAAGCTGGACACTCTGGTGACAGTGGCAGAGAAAAGGACATTAAAGAAACTGATGGACATTATGGACAATGCTGGGCATCCTCTGCACACGGCCATAAACAATCAGAAGAGTCTGTTCAGTGACAGGTTGCTTCTCCCCAAGACAAGAACTAACAGACTTAAAAACTCCTTTGTCCCACACGCCATCAGACTGTTTAACTCCTCTCTGGAGGGGAGAGGGAGGGGAAACAGGAGGACAAAGGAGGGAACAACTAAGCTGTAGTGCCTCTGCACCTCACTGTACAATACCTTGTGCAATACTTTTGTAAATAGTCAACAGTGCAATAGACTCAATACTTGAAATGTGCAATTCACTTGTATTTTTATTTTTATTCCTATTTATTCTATTTATCCCCTTTGTATATTTTATTTATATTTGTCTCTGTATTTATATATGTGTGTGTGTGTGTGTGTGTGTGTGTGTGTGTGTGTGTGTGTGTGTGTGTGTGTGTGTGTGTGTGTGTGTATATATATATATAACAGTTCTGTAACTGTAACTTCGGTCGTTGCTGTGCTTTTTTTTGGAAGTCGAATTTCCCAGAGGAACCCACCCGAGGGATTAATAAAGTTCTATCTTATCTTATCTTATCTTATCTTATCTTATCTTATCTTATCTTATCTTATCTTATCTTATCTTATCTTATCTTATCTTATCTTATCTTATCTTATTAAGCGTGTGGCCTGTGTGTATCTATGCCAGTGAAACTGGATCTGCTCATTTTGAATATTGAAAAATATTGTGACTTAAGACAAACATAATAACTAAAACAGAGCAGAAACACGACAATTCAGCAGAAAAGTAACAACTTAAGCAGAAATATTGGAAAATGAGCAGCTGAAAAAAGCTGAATAAGGTGACGTTCACTCAAAACTACTTGTTGTTCAACTGTGAAAAACTGGCAGAAATGTTAAAAACGCACGAAAGAACAGCCAGCAGATACACACAATTAGAAATATGAGCACATATGGAAACACAAATGCACAGAGACACACAGGATGTCAGTCAACCACTCTGAATATTCAATTTGAATCTTCCTGGTTTTATGGATTCCTGTCAAACGACTGGCCATAATTTCCTAACCGTAGGGGCTGGAGCGGTCATTCTTAGACCGTTCTGTTCAGAGGAGATGGGGGAATCTTCAAGTGTTGATAGTTCATAATTAAAATATGAATTATTAAAGATATATGGCTTATAATGCACCATAACTGAGTAGAGTTGAACTGCCTTGACTTGCCCTCAAACAACGGTTTGTAAGTCTAAATCTATTTGAAGCATCGATATCATTCTTTCACTGTCACATACAGCAGGCTTTGGTGAACAGTTAAGGCAATATTTTCAGGTCTCAGGCACATTTCATACATTGTGCTCTGCAGACAGGCACACGGACCTTTCAGGTCTACAAAAAGTTTAAAATGAAAAGCTCACAGGTGTGTTTTTATTAACTCAGTGTTGCAGAATCACAGTGATTCATTAAAAACGTCTGCAGAAGTTGCAAACTTATGATTCATGTCATAAGTTATGATACACTGCTCTCCCCTGCATAAGCTGTTTTTATAGTATCAGCATTGGTATCAGCAATACTGGCCATACATTTACTTGGTATCACATCTATACCACAATCTGCAGTACTGCACACACTAAGATCACAGTGGACAGGTTCTGTCTCTCAGCTATGCTGGGAACGTCTGTTTTTCCCGGGATCAGCTGTTGCAGATTGTTGGTGCATGGAGGGCTGGGGCCTCTTCTGCCCCCCCTAACGGAGACCACGTAGGTAGTCGGAGGCTGTAAGACAGCGGCTCTCTGGAGAAATCTGATATCTCAGGAGGATGACAGGATTCAACCAGAGAAGCTGCTTCATTATAAAGTCTGTGGTTTATAACTGAAAGCTATGATACACATAAACAGCCGTCCATGCACTTAAGTAGTGAGTGAGTATTCACTCCAGTGATGACCTGTGAGAAAGAAACTGCACACACAGCGAGCGGGCGACCATAAGATTATTATTGCCAAGCAAGAACCTGCAGCTCGAGCAGGCTGAAGAAATCCTTTAATGCTGATGCAGGCTTCACAGTGTAGAAACGAGAACTCTAAGAAACAAAAGAGCAGAAGTCATGTATGAAACACAACACAGTTAACATGTGAAGCACTTAAAAGAAAACACAAATAAAACACTTCCAGTGAGGCGTGGCGATTTAAACATTGCCTGTACTGCTCAGCAGTTGTAATGGCATCAAGAATATCTGCACATAGTTCATAATTACAATTAGAATGAACATTTCTTTCACTAAACTCAAAGTCACTCATTATAGAGCGACATCACTATTTTAACGCAGATGCTCTGATGTAGTAGGTCCAAATACAGGATGGTGGGTCACCCACCCTCCTGCTCCAACATGGTAGGAAAATTATACGGTAGAAAATGTTTATATTCATAACAATGTGAATTTTCTGCTTTAAATACTTTTATATATGTTTTTAAAATGGTCCCTCCACCCACTTTTAGTCCTTTTTCAGACATTGAAATCGGAGGAAATGTTCCAAAAATGTGCTGATTTGAAAGTGAATGATGCCGATCTTTGTTTCCATAGCACAGATTTGTCTGAGACATCATCGAGTGTCAGCCTGTGCCTCTAAGGAGCGTCCAGCGTCCTGTTCATTGTCCATTTCTATCATAATGCACGCACTGGGGTTAAATATTGAATAACAATGTTCTTCCAACTTACGTTTTTCCCCACAGAGTTCAGACTCAATACTGTTAATAACAGACAATCATAGGGTCCTGCTGTCCACACTGTTATAGTTCTTACAAAAATACAGGCTGAAACATACAGATAGGAGCAGCTAAGAGAAGAAGAAATGTGCTGAAACTGTCAGAAAGGAGATTTATTTGTTTCCACTTTACATGTGTGTGAGCATGTGAAAGTTTGTGGATGTTCTTTGTCTGTGTGTCTGTATATAAGATGTAAGGGCGGTGGCCACAGAGATGGTCCTGGTGTTTCACTGGGATGCTCTCTCCACATTGCAATGTGTTTATTAAACCCACTTCAAATCAAGCTCACTGGGTGTGTTGCAGAGTATATAGTTAGTGTAGTTGTTGTTTTGTTTTGTGTGTCAGTTCTACTACTAAGTGTCTGTAATGTCGGGTTGTGTTTAGTGGTTGAGAGGAGGCGGCAAAAACACTTAGCAGGATAGTCAAAATCAGAATCAGAATCAGAATCAGAATACTTTATTGATCCCTGGGGGAAATTATTTTTTGTTACAGTGCTCCATTTTAAACCAACATTAAGACAAGACAGACAATACACTAACTAAGAATAGTACAATATATACATATATATACATACATACTGTCATGGTCCTGAGTCTGAGGACTCAGTGTTTTGTGTTCCTTGTGCTTTTGTTCATTCAGAGTGTGTATTCTGTTGTGATTTTGCCATTTGTTAGGTTTCTGTTCTTTGCCTGCCTGCTTCCACTTCTCTGTGTTCCCTCTGTCTGTCCATGGTGTTATTGTGTCTGCTCATGAGTCTGCCTGTCAAGTTCAGTGTCCGGTCTGGTTCTCTGTGTCTGTTAGTTTCCTGTTTTATTCTGAAAGTTCATGTCTCATGTCAGTGTGTTCAGTTTTACCGCTCCCCTGTCTCGTTAGCCTTATTGCTCCCAGCTGTGTCTCCCTCCTGTGGCCCATTCCCTGATTACTCCCTATGTATTTAAGCCCTGTGTTTTCCTGTGCTCTCTGTCGCGTCGTCTGTTTAACTCCATGTCAGTCTGCATTATTCTGTTACCTGGTATTCATTCTGCGTCTCTCTGCCATCTCTCTTTGTGCATTTCGCTCCTCCTCCCGTGAGTGTCTGGTTTAAGTTTTGTTCTTTAGTTTTCCCAGTTTAGGTTTGTTTACTCCCCGCTCTGCTCTTCCTGTTTTGTCACTTTATCACCTCTGCAAATAAATTTTCACTCGCACCCCAGTCAGTGCCTGCATCTTGGATCCTTTTCTCAATTCACCACACGACTGCTGTGCAGCCGTGACAGTACGACGCGACCACAAGATGGATCCAGCGGTCTTGGCCGGGGAGAGCGACCTCACACGTGCCCTACGCCTGGTGGACTGGGTAACCCACACCTCCAATGCACGAGCGAAAGTTGTGGGGATAAATGCCGTTGGGGCAATCCTGGCCGGAAATCCCTATCTCCACCAGGTCCGGGGATTTACAGACTTAATCGCTGAGCTGCATAAAGCCCAGGAAGCGGTGCAAGCTCGGGAAGTAGCCAATTGTGCCCAGCAACAATGGACTACGACCGCCACAAAGCATCCGTCTCAGATTCACCCACCGGAGGTTTCACGGCCCGACCCCCCCAGAGGTTTTTCCCTGCCTGTCGGAGCCGTCAGCGGTGGGGAGGAAACATTCGCGCCACCGACGCTTCACCCCACAGCCGGATTCAGGGACTCCTGTGCGACCAGCTGTGGTGAGTGTTAAGGACGCTGGTGCTTCTGGGACTGTGTTTTCTGGGGCCGTTCATGGGGAGGGTAAAGACAGTACACGGCGTTTACCTACCTTCGTGGTAACTGACCTCTCACAAGTTGGCATTTTCAAAACATCCATAACAGTAGCTGACTGTGTTTCATCCACTCCACCACCAACTCCAGTCTCACTTCAACCAGTACATCAGCCTTTAGCCAGTTCATTAGCCCAGCCTGCATCTATGCCATTAGCCCGATCACCCGTTCCCTCCATACTGGAGGCTGTGTCTGTGCCACCCATTTTGAATCTCGTTCCTAGCACCCATTTTGAGCGGAGAGACAAATGCATTAAAACCACTCTAGTTTCTCAGAAACTGGCTAATTTAGAGACTGTTACTCGCCCCAGGGCCTCCCCAGAGGCTGGGTCTCAGCCCCCAGCAGACTCAGGACCCCTGGCGGTTAAGAAGCCAGCTGAGGACCACACCCGGCCGTCGCTGCCTGAGCAGACCCAATGCTCTGTGCAGCTGCAGTCTGCCATGTGTTTGCCAGAGGCCCGTGCGCCTGCTGGTTCTGTTGCGTCCCTGCCAGAGGCCCGTGTGCCTGCTGGTTCTTTTCTGTCTCTGCCAGAGGTCTCCGCACCTGCTGGTTCTGTCCTGTGTGTGCCTGGGGCTTTAGTGCCCACTGGTTCTGAGACTGTTTTTGCTGGGGGGCCCGAGGAGCCCGTCCAGCCTTCTGCCTCGTCAGCTGGGGGGCCCGAGGAGCCCGTCCAGCCTTCTGCCTCGTCAGCTGGGGGGCCCGAGGAGCCCGTCCAGCCATCTGCCTCGTCAGCTGAGGGGCCCGAGGAGCCCGTCCAGCCTTCTGCCTCGTCAGCTGGGGGGCCCGAGGAGCCCGTCCAGCCTTCTGCCTCGTCAGCTGGGGGGCCTGAGGAGCCCGTCCAGCCCTCAGCTGCAGTCTCATCACCAGCTGCAGTCTCATCACCCTCGCCTGGTCCAGCTTCTGCTTCCTCATCAGCATCGCCTGGTCCGGCTCCAGCCTCCTCATCAGCATCGCCTGGTCCGGCTCCAGCCTCCTCATCAGCCTCATCAGCTTCGTCTGGTCCAGCCTCCGCCTCGTCTGGTCCAGCCTCCGCTTCGCCTGGGGCTGCAGGGGCCACGCAGCCTTCAGGTCCCCTACTACCACCTCCACATCGTCGGTCATCTGCCAGGCCGCTTGTTGGGCATCTCCGCCACTGTGGACGCCCTCCTGAACGCCGCCACTACCTTCCACGTGGCCGGCCTCCGGACTTGTTTCCACACCGCTGTTGCCGTCCGCACAGTCGGCCCCCAGAGCTGTTTCCACGCCGCTGTTGCCGTCTGCACGGTCGGCCCCCAGAACTGTTTCCACACCACTGCCTACTGCGTGGCCGGCCTCCGGACCTGCCCCACTGCTGCTGCCTTTCACGCGGTCGGCTCCTGGAACTGAACTGTTTTGGCCTCCGGGTCGGCCCCCTGACCTTGTCCGTCTGGGCCTTTTCGGACTATGTCCCTCCGTCCTGGACCCCCACCGCCCGCCCTGGTTGGGTCGTTTTCTGTTTTTTGGTTCGTGGGGGTTTTTTTTGGCTTTGGTCCGTTTTTGTGTTTCTGTTGGGCTGTCTGGTGCCAGCCCTTGAGGGGGGGGGGGGGGGGGGGGGGTACTGTCATGGTCCTGAGTCTGAGGACTCAGTGTTTTGTGTTCCTTGTGCTTTTGTTCATTCAGAGTGTGTATTCTGTTGTGATTTTGCCATTTGTTAGGTTTCTGTTCTTTGCCTGCCTGCTTCCACTTCTCTGTGTTCCCTCTGTCTGTCCATGGTGTTATTGTGTCTGCTCATGAGTCTGCCTGTCAAGTTCAGTGTCCGGTCTGGTTCTCTGTGTCTGTTAGTTTCCTGTTTTATTCTGAAAGTTCATGTCTCATGTCAGTGTGTTCAGTTTTACCTCTCCCCTGTCTCGTTAGCCTTATTGCTCCCAGCTGTGTCTCCCTCCTGTGGCCCATTCCCTGATTACTCCCCATGTATTTAAGCCCTGTGTTTTCATGTGCTCTCTGTCGCGTCGTCTGTTTAACTCCATGTCAGTCTGCATTATTCTGTTACCTGGTATTCATTCTGCGTCTCTCTGCCATCTCTCTTTATGCATTTCGCTGCTCCTCCCATGAGTGTCTGGTTTAAGTTTTGTTCTTTAGTTTTCCCAGTTTAGGTTTGTTTACTCCCCGCTCTGCTCTTCCTGTTTTGTCACTTTATCACCTCTGCAAATAAATTTTCACTCGCACCCCAGTCAGTGCCTGCATCTTGGATCCTTTTCTCAATTCACCACACGACTGCTGTGCAGCCGTGACACATACATACATAAGTCACTTATAAATAAATAGTTGGAAAAGAAACATGTGTAGTTGTAGCAGCAAACAGTGTGTTAAGTGGATGCGTTGTACAAGGAGATGGCCACAGGCAGGAAAGATTTCCTGTGTCGTTCAGTGGTGCATCATGGGTAATCTCAGTCTCTCACTGAACGAGCTCCTGTGACTGACCAGCGTGTCATGGAGTGGGTGGGAGGTGTTATCCAACATTGTCTTTATCTTGGACAGCATCCGCCTCTCCGACACCACCTTGAGGGAGTCCAGCTCCATCCCCACAACATTGCTGGCCTTACGGATCAGTTTATGTCTGTTGGCATCTGCGACCCTCAGCCTGCTCCCCCAGCATGCAACAGCATAGAGGATCGCACTGGCCACAACAGACTCGTAGAAAATCCTCAGCATTTTCTGGCAGCTGTTGAAGGACCTCAGTCGCCTCAAAAAATAGAGACTACTCTGGCCCTTCCTGTAAAGTGCTGTGGTGTTTTTAGCCCAGTCCAGTTTATTGTCAATGTGTACTCCAAGGTATTTATAGTCCTCCACAATGTCAACACTAACCCCCTGGATTGAAACAGGGGTCAAGTGTTTCCTGGTCTTCCTGAAGTCCACGATCAGTTCCTTGGTCTTTGCCACGTTGAGCTGCAGATGATTCTGCTCACACCACGTGACAAAGGAGTCGACCACAGCCCGGTACTCTGTCTCATCATCCCTGCTGATGCATCCAACCACCGCAGAGTCATCAGAAAACTTCTGAAGATGGAGGTCTCTGTGCAGTGGCTGAAGTCTGTGGTGTAGAGGGTGAAGAGGAAGGGGGAGAGGACAGTCCCCTGTGGTGCCCCTGTGTTGCTAATCACCTTGTCAGACACACACTGTGGGAGACGTACATATTGTGGTCTTCCTGTCAGGTAATCAACAATCCAGGACACCAGAGAAGCATCCACCTGCATCGCTGACAACTTATCACCCAGGAGGGTCGGCCTGATGGTGTTGAAAGCACTGGAAAAGTCAAAAAACATGACCCTCACAGTGCTCGCCGGCTGGTCCAGATGGGTGTAGACACGATTGAGCAGGTAGATGATGGCGTCCTCTGTTCCGAGACGAGGCTGATAAGCGAACTGAAGGGGATCCAGATGTGGTCTTACTATGGGTCGCAGCTGGTCCAGGATGAGCCTTTCCAGGGTCTTCATGATGTGGGAGGTCAGTGCCACGGGCCTGTAATCCTGGGGGCCACTGGGACGAGGCGTCTTTGGTACAGAGAGAATACACACTCACACTGGGAATTCCACAGTGTGTCCTTTAATGCACCTGATAATGGATTGCATTTATATAGCGCTTTTCGAGACGCTCAAAGCGCTTTTACAATACCACTATTCATTCACTCTCACATTCACACACTGGTGGAGGCAGCTACAGTTGTAGCCACAGCTGCCCTGGGGCAGACTGACAGAAGCGAGGCTGCCATATCGCGCCATCGGCCCCTCTGGCCAACACCAGCAGGTGAAGTGTCTTGCCCAAGGACACAACGACCGAGACTGTCCGAGCCGGGGCTCGAACCGGCAACCTTCCGATTACAAGACGAACTGCCAACTCTTGAGCCACGATCGACCTTCTCTTCGGCAACCATATAAGCCCGGTTGAACGGCTGCAGCTTAACAAACATAGTGTTTACAAACATAGCACAGTGTTCGTACAACCCATAACGTTGCAAAAGAAAGGTGTCTGGAGAGGTAAAACATAAAATCCGTCCCTCCTCATGCACTAGCGTGCAAGCACATGTCCACACATTCACAGAGAGGGCAGTGGCGCATACCGATGACAACATTAACCCTCAACTTGGGTTGTCTTAAAGAGACACTATACCACTGTGACTTTTACATGTCACAGCAAAAAAGCCACCAACAGCAGGTTGAAGTGTAAACGCTGTGGGGAAACAGGAGGAGTGATACATCTCCTGTTTCCCCACAAAACAGCACAACCAAGGACTTAGAAGCACAATATAAAATACAAGTTAAAATGCTGGGTCACAAAGAACCGTGACAGACTCACCTTTAACTGCCCAAGACAAAGTTATGTGACATTAGTGATGTTTGTACTAACTTGGTTTTAAAGCTTTTACTTTAACTTATACGCTGTTCAATAGTTGTAGTTGATGATTTTATGGATAATTAAAGTCATATATAAGGAGGATTTTTGCTTCGGTTTTCTCATATTTTTTTCTCAGTCTCATCTTTTGTCATTTCAACTCCATGTGTGGCAGATTCCAACCTCAGCCAAGCTTTCCTATAACTATAAAAGACTATAAAGACACATCTCCGGGATGCACTGGTACGCATCTTCAGTGATGTATCCTGGGGTCATCAGGTGTTTCGGGTCTCACAACATCATACACCCTCGCCCAGGCGACCCAGCTGGGGGTGATCAGGCCCCGACTTGCGTACCAGTAGCTACCCACGGATCAGCCCTCTTGATCCACAGCCACCTTGTGGCTTTCTCTGCCGCTTCACTCACAGCCTGGATGGCCCTCTTCTTGGCTGCCCCAGCCATGCCCAGCCAGCCTAGGACTTTGCATAGTGATCGTCCTGCAAAGCCCCTACAACCCACTTCTATGGGCTCATAGAAAGTCTTCCAGCCCCTTCCCCTGCACTCCTGCACTAGTTCCTAGTACTTTCCTCGTTTCCTTTCATTGGCCTCCTCGATCTGCTCTTCCCAGGACACTGTGAGTTCCAGCATGATCAGCTGTTTTGAGGCCTCAGAAATAATTATCATGTCTGAACGGAGGGATGTTTTTGCAATGTTCTGAGGGAACTGTAGCTGTTTACCCAGGTCAGCCTGTAGCTGCCAATCAGAGGCTGTGTTGAAGAGGCCGGTAGTTAAATTCGGGCGCACCTGGGGTTTCTCTCCAGCCTTAATGAAAGAGATTGCCTTCCTCGGAGCATGATGATGCTTGCTGGTGCTGATTGCTGAGGCAATCTTTTCAGCAACTACTCTGAGCACCTGGTCGTGCCGCCAACGATACCGACCATCGGCCAGGGCCCTTGGGCAGCTGCTAAGGAGGTGTTCTAGGGTCCCTCTTCCAGAGCACAGGGGACAGACAGGTGTCTCGCTCTTCCCCCACAGATGGAGGTTTGCTGGGCTTGGCAGAGTATCGTATACTGCCTGCACTAGGAATCGGATCCGGTGGAAGTCTGCCTGCATGATGTTTGCCCAGGTGACCTTGCGCTGCAAGGTGCTCTCCCACCTTGTCCATGCTCTCTGCCGCTTAAGGCCTACAGCTCGACTTACTCGCCCCTCCTCCACACCTGCTCGGACCTCTTCCTGGAGTAGCTGGTGTCTCTCCTTTCCCTGTGCCCTGCTGACCTGGGCCTTTGGGAAGTACCCCAAGCCTGCTCCCCCTGTTGCTAAGACCCTCACCAGTGTTTTCTGCCTTAGGTGTGACTCCGCCACCTCAACTGCCTTCTCAGCCTTCCACTTTCTTCCTGTCCTTACCTCAATACCTGCTGATGCCACCTTGCAGTCTTTAGAATCTCTGTACTGTAGGGCTTCTTCTAGAGCGGGTATTGGACGAATGTCACCAATTTTCTAAAGAAATATATTTCAGAAGGTTCTGTTGACATGAAAATCTCACCAGATGTGGCAACAACCCATCAAATCCACACATGCAAAGTAATCAAACCACACGTTTCCATAGATTATGTGTAATAAAGAGAAATAAGACAGGGAAAAAGTCTTGAACACACTTGCTGCAGTTTGTTTAACACTTTGTACAAAAGCCTTTGTGTATGATGACAGCATCAAGATGCCTCCTGGTGGACAAATTAGTCGAACACATGTATTCTGTGCACTGTGGGCGTGGCTCTACACAAAGTGACAGATAGTCTCTGAGGTAACCACCATGAGATGCTCAAATGCTCTTAACTTGCACATCACATGTGCTCAGATGTTTCTCCACATCAACAGGGCCCCTTCTATAAACTGTGAGGATTCAGGTCAATGGCCGTTCTATCAGCTTTAGTTTCTCTCTCTGAAACCAGCTGGCTGTGTTTGGGATCATTGTTTGCTGAAATGTCAACCCTTGTTTCATCTTCATCAACACAAATTTTACACTAGAGGGTGTATTTACAAATGTACTTACAATGTCTCAGAGTTTATGAAAAATCTAATATTAAACAGTTCCTAAAATAAGCACACTGGTCAACTGGCTGATTCATTTCTTTTATTTTTGTGTCTTCAGTCTCCTGTGAATGTGGAGTCAGTGTTTCTTCCCCAAGATCTATGTTTGAATTTTAAGTTGCTTTCAGATCATGTGAATGATCACACAGATCAGACTTGGTGCAGATAAAGTTAAAGGTGCAGATACATTTGAATTAAACTTGAATGAGCCCTTTCCACATCTGATCTCTGCTCTTGTTACAGTCACAGTTTCCAGGAAGCTCCACAAGTGTGACGTGCTGGAGAAGAGGTTTGTTTGGCAGCCTGACAGTCACACACTTCACTAGTGGCCAATACCACGTCTTTGCCTTATTACCTTCTCTTTGTCTTGAATCATTACTTGAAGAAGAAATGACATAACTAAAAGTTCATATTAAATAAACTGAAACTAGCAAACCCAAAGTAACAAATGAGTTTTGCATCAATCATTGGTTTTTAATTTGAGATTGTTTCGAGTTCGAAAAATGTTGAGCAACAGAACACACCAGCAGAGGCTCAGGAGAGTGCAATCAGACAATGAGTTTATTAAAACACACGCAGGAGAAGAAGTATACAGCATCACATCAGCAAAACGCCTCCCCCTAAGAATACACAAGATGATGATTTCATAGCATCAGGGTTTTACGCCCCCTCGTGCGTCAATTACAGATTAAAATACATCGATTACAGTCAATGGTACATCTTAAATGTGTAAAAAGAGATACAAAAGTTCAGTTTTTGATAACACCTGCCATACATGGTAATACATTTCAAGCCTACATGGTCCCTGAAGACTAATCCCTTTCTTAACTGCTCTCCTGTCATCTGTTACCAAGTAGACTAACATGCAGTTAGAAGCTAAATGAATTCCAGACTATATGTGTTTGCAAGCGTGTACGCGGCCTTCTATGTTCCAGGTCACCCACACAATGGATTGTGAAGACATAGCGCTTCACAAAGCTTGAGACCTTTAATAGACTGAACATCAACTCTGAATGAGCACAAATATGCAATGTGTATAAAATGATCATAGCTACACCTGTAATGAAAAAGGTTAATATGATGGCAAACATCTTTGATACAATATCAATCCTGTAAGTAATATTATTAAGGCAATGTTAATAATGCAGGTTATATTATTGCAGTAAAAATAATTTCTGTATCTCCACAAGATCTACGTATGTCCAAGAATGCTAATCACAAACTGCTAATGAACTTCTACCATGGAGCTCCTTCTGCTGCACACTGTGGTTCAGCTGCTGTGGAGGACAAGAGGAAACTGCAGCGGGTGGTGAGGGCAGCAGAGCGGCCCTGGGCCCGACACTAACCTCCCTCAGAGACATTTATATACTGGCAATGTCATCCTCAAGGACCCCTCGCACCCTGGACACTCACTGTGCACCACCACCCATCACATTGCACCTTATATTGCACTGATCACCTCCTCCTTTGTCTGGCATATAACTTGTATATAAAAAAAGCAGGAACTCCAGCAACACTTGAGGGAAGAAGAACAACTTTAATAATTGACCACCGCGTTTCGGCTTGTGGCCTTCATCACGGTCATAGTAAAACATTGTAAAGAATTGCTTAAATACAAGACAGGAAACAGAAAAAAATTCAAATTAACCAGTCAAAACTTCATAGATAGGTCAGCTGACATATAATAGGTAGGTATTGGTTAATTGGTTAAGTCCCGCCCAAGTAAATACTGGGCTAGATCATTAATGATGAGGAGGGGGGGACATAACCCCCATATGTCTGAAAATAACACGTGCATGAAATGCATAAGAAGGATGCTATAAATATACACACAGATTTTAAACAAACAAAACAAAAACAGGGGGGCAGTCTTTAATGGTAAAAGCACGTTAGAATTAGAAAACAAGATTACATCATCACATGGGAACACATTTGTTAAAAGAACCTTATTTATGTCTCTAAATTGTAAAGTCTCTAAAGATTAGACTTAAAATTAGGACTTAAGATGAGATGTCTAGCACGCTACTCCTTCTTTGGCTGAACTAACAAGATTACTTGAATAAACATTACTCATGTGAGAGTAATTTAACTGATAAAATTAGGATAAAAAAATTAAAATAATTCTTTTTAAAAAAGATGTAGTTCATAAAACCTCATTGATCGAAAAATGCTCATTCATACCTCTGGGGTGCAGACTCTTAAAACGGAATATCCAAGATGCTTCTCTTTTTTTCCGGATAAAATTTATGTTGCCACCTCTTTGGTTTAGTTTAATGGCTTCAATGCCGGAAAAATAATGGTGAATTTGGATGTTTATCGTTGAAGTGTCTTGCAACAGGGCTGGTTGAATCATTCCTCTTGATCGAACTTCTGTGTTCATTAATTCAATCTTTAAGAGGGCGGGATGTTTCTCCTATATATATCTTATTGCATGGGCACTGTATCATGTAGATTACATTTTTAGTTCTGCATGTGATAAAGCCCTTTGTGGCAATGGCTTTGTCACCTATAGGGTCTTTGAATGATTTGACATTTTTGGTGTATTGACAATTAATGCATCCCCCACACTTGAAATTACCATGTAGGTTATGAGTTATCAGGGTTTGATCTGGAGTGTCACCATTGGTGATCAGGTAGATTCTGTTCCAGTTATAGTCCCATAAATCATGAAGCTTGCTGCCAGAAAAGCTTCAAATCTCCTTTAAAAGCTGTTTGTGGTCTTGGTTGTGGTCACTGATATCATTTGCAAAAACCCCAGTGTGAGAATTGTTGTGTGTGTGTGTGTGTGTGCGTGCGTGCGTGCGTGCGTGTGCGCGTGTGTGCGTGCGTGCGTACATGCGTGTGTGTGTGTGATTAACATTATCGTGCAAACGAACCAACAGAGTTTGATTCTACCATGAAGCTTCTGATGAAACTTATCACAGTAGATCACCACCTTAGTTAAAGTGGGTGAAAGGTCACAGATAGAGACAGGGTGGGGCTGAGTGTCAGTGATGTGGGTGGAGATGGTGGAGATAAAGTGAGCAGACCAGAGGCGTCCTCGCTGAGTCTCCTGTGAGACGAGCAGTTAAAGGACTCCAGATGTTCACCACAGCAGAGACAGTGAGGGGACGGAGGCCTCCTGTGGACTCACAGTCAGCTCCATGTGTGTCATGGTCCCCGCACCTCGCCAGCTGACGCCAGTCAGACACTTAGTTTTGTTCATTCTCCCTCTCTCGCCTCTGCTCTCTCTTTCTCCTGCCGGGGCGGAGCTCAGTGTGGGCTCCCGCCCCTGGCCCACGCACCTGGGGATGATCAGCACCCCTGCCGCCGATCACGAATTAGAGCACTACTTAAGATGGCGGACCTGCTCAACTCGTCGCTGGATCGTTGAGCCGTCAGCATTCCCCCTGGACCCGTTCCCTGTGCACTGTGACTGAGCGTGAGCCAGAGTGCTGGTGGAGAGAAGAGGAGCTGTTTGTGAAATCCGTGTGAAAACCTTCTCTTCCTGGACTCCGGCCCCTTTCACACCCGGACCCTGGAATCCCGGCCCCTTTTCCCAAACACCGTTGTACACATGTTTCACTGTGGAGAGCACTGTAAATAAATTCACTCTTGTTTGAAGGAGTTTCTGGTCTGCGCTGAGTCTGCCTCACTACCCATGACAATGTGTGTCTGTTTGTGTTATTATCCTGTCAGGAGAGCTTAGAAGTTATTATTACATTTGTGAGGAGAATATAACCGACACCTTAGTGAAGGGGGGGGGTTGTCTAAAATATCTGCCAATGTCCCGTTACTGAGACAATATGACAATGTACATCAAAGGCAACACAATTTGTCTAACATACACCTTTACAGACTAGTGTCTAAAACGCGTCTGTGTATAAGGGGGCCCCACAGTGTCAGGATCAAAGATGAAGTCATTGTATAAATTCACACTGAAATATCACTTTATAAAACTCGCCCCAGTATGAGGAGACGGGTGTGAGTGGTATGTGCACGGACGGAGGGATCAGGTCTGGAGGGGGGTGCCCGTGCATTCATGAAGGTGGTGTGGACGTGGAGAAGACAGGACCCACTCACAGGCTGAGTGGTCAATAAAGAGATGCTGAAAGCGTGTTCATGGAAACATCGTCGGGTCTGCCGTGATATGTTTACAACGGGACTTCTGCTCCTGAACCTCTGCGCACAGCGTCTGCAGGTCGGGGCTGTACGAAGTCACTTTATCTCTACAGGACTGTAAGCTGTCGTCTGTGAGGCGTGAGCGTGTTTGTCTTTAACATAGTTCACGGTGGAGCTGCTGACATAATGTGGATCCGAAGATCCATAACTGGCCTACCTGGGGCTGAAAGTCTCCATAAATGCTGGCGTTTCGGCGGCTACACCGGCTTCCACGAGTGTGACGCTTATTTTGAGAAAATAATAGAATATAAATTTATTTTTATATTTCAATATCACAATAATCTTCCAATGTAGAACTACAAGTTAAAAAAGAACTAAGATAAATCAAATCCACTTCAGCTAAACACTTCTAATTTCTTTCCATCTTACATGCTGTGACTGCAGCCATTCCCACATCTCTGTGAATGGGACTCATGGACATGGATCAGTGGTTGTTGATCAATGGTCCTGAGAATCTGCATAATTAAGATGAAGGAACGGAGCTCCCAGCCCATCGTTCCTGCAGCTGCTTTCAGTCTTTATGCAAATGTCCTGTTTGTAAGACTGAAACCTGCAGCTGAGACTGAAGACGTCACCTGATGATGACGACACGTTTCTCCCACAAAACGCTGCGTCCAGATGAACAGAAGCAACAGACTCACTTTCCTGGATGATTGAGATGCATCAAGACTTCATTGTGTGTTACTTCTCATTCAGCACAGACACATTATTCCTGTTAGGTCATGTCAGCTGTCACTCAGTACAAGCACAACTGTGAACAACACAAACTTCTCTTCAATGTGTCACAGAAACACTAAGTGTGAGAGCCTGTATGACACACAGGACAGACTGTAAGCTCTGCTGGCTGCACAGCACTTTGTAGCAGTTTTCCAACATGTCCTCCACCCGTGATGTCAGTGGTGGGACCCCAGTCACAGCACTCAGCACCACCTCCTTTAAATGGATTTTATAGCAGTTCCTCCCGTTACTCGGTGCAACGCTTCTTAAATGTGTTTTTGCAGGATAAAACACAGCAGGTGGTGTAGAGAGGACGTCAGCTGACGGAGCAGAGGGAGGCAGACTGTGGATAAATGACAGAGTGAGAGGAGAGCAACCATGACAGAAGCACAGGTGTGGCAGATAGAAGTGGCTTTATAGACACTTATTGTCAGTCCTCGTGCATGCTGTGGAAATAAGTGTCTGTGTCATGAGGTGACATGTGAGCTTATCTTTGGTCAATAATGTCATGATCGGCTGTGTGCAGGCAGGAATTTGACCCAAACGCAAACTCACTGGAGACAAGACTGAACTCAAAATGGCAGCTTTTATTGCTGAACACAAAACTCTACAAAACCTAAACTGGGAAGACTCTAACAAAACACACATAGGGAGCCACAGGTAGAAACAGAAAGAGAAGAGAAAAGAAAAGAAGAAAAAAACAAAAACAACCCCCCCCCAAAAAAACAACAACAACAAACAAACAAACAAACAAACAAAAAATCTAGGGTTAGGAGGCAGCAGGGCAGCCAGGTTTACGTAGTACTCAGGGTTGTAACATCGTACACAAAATCACACCTCATATGCTTAACATAGTCTGTCCATTTAGACCATATTCCCTGGAAGTTTAAGAGAAAATGACACTTTTTCCATCGTATAGATCTCTTGTACAGAATGGATCCAGTCTTCTATCGTTGGTGGTTCAGGCTTAAGCCATCTTCTCGTAAGAGGCTTTTTACTTACGGCCAGAAGGATGTACAGGAGTCTTCTGTCGTTGGAATCCAGTTTATCCACTGGTGCATTGCACAAAAACATGGTCTCAAAAGTTGAAGGAAAAACAAATGAAAAAACATTTTGTAAATGATCATGGATTAGAGAGCAATACTGGCGAATATCTTTACAGTCCCAAAAGATGTGGAAATGGTTAGCTCCGTCTCCCCCACATCTCCAACATTTATCACCAAGTCCTCGATATCTTTGTTGAGCAGGGGTAATGAAAAATCTCATGATGCTTTTCCAGCTAAATTCATGCCAAACATTAGACCCAGTGGTAGCCCACTGTATCTTGCATGCGTGAGCCCAACACTTCTCTGTAATTGTCAAATTACCCTCCTTTTCCCACTTCGCTTTAATATACAGAGTGCTGTCGTTTTTACACCGCCGGATGCTGTTATATAATTTAGAAATAATTTTACTTTGCACTTCAGATTTGGTTAGTAATAAGAATGTTTCTACAAATTAAGTTGTGATTAAAATAATTTCTGATCTGTAGATATCTAAAAAAATCATCAGATCCCAAGTCATGTTTACTCCTCAAGAGATTTATTCTAAAGACACTTCTTCAGCTGAGAATCTAAAGGTAGAAACACACAGACGCTGCAGCTTTTACTTGCAAGGGCATGATCACAGATGCTCCCACCAGAGTGGGGCCTGTGATGTGCGCTCTGTTCTTGCACTTGTCTTTATTTATATACAAACGTAATACAACAGTGAATACATCTATTCATAGGCAGAGGGATGTTAGTGTGTAGGGAGTGTGTGTGTGGTTCTCTTCTTGTTAGTGCAGATAAAGTGTCCAGCTCTCCTCTTCCTGGCAGGAGTGAAATAATCACAGCTGGTTCAGCTTTTATCGCTGTGAGGAAGAATTTATCAAATCTAAGTCATCAAAAGGTCATCATGCAGTATTCTGTCACATGCAAACTTATATCACTCAAAGCTTATACTGACTGCTAAGTACAATTTTATATTGACAAACTGAAGGAGGAACACACTGAGAAAAAAAAGGAACAAAAAAGGGCAGCTCTTGGATTTACGTGAGCATCTCGCGTGTGTTTAACACGATTGCCTCAGGCTTTAAAGATCTGTACGAAATTCAACTTCATTGCATCAAATACAGGAAATCATAGCTTTCCTGTATTTCCTCCATTGTTGGCATGCTGGTTAGTGCTGTTGCTCCACAGTAAGAAGCTCCTGGGCTCAAGGCCACAGTCTGGCTAGTTTGCAGTGGTTTCTCTCTGGGTATTCTGGTTTCCAGTGTGAGAGGAAAAGTCAGGCAGTTATTAGAGCTAGGTTAACTGATGATTCTAAATTATCCATGAATGTAAACGGCTGTGTGTTTCTATCTGATAGACTGGTGAGCTGTCCGGGGTGTACCCTGCCTGGTAACCTATCACTTCAGGGTTATTTCCCGGCCCTGCTGCAACCAGGATAAAGATAGGAGGATGGTAGTTGTTGTAGACCCCTTCAATTTTTATGGTAACCAGGATCTAGACTTGATACTGAGACAAAAACGGTGCCGACTTTAGGATTAGTGAATGTCCACAACAATTCACCCAGCCTGTAGAAGAAGGGTGGAGGTTTTGTCTTGCTTTGTTTGTGCAGGAGCAGAAGGATGACAGAGACTAAAGGGGGAGGCTGTAGCTTCACATGAGTGTGAGCTGCAGACTGAACCCTTTGGTTGCTAATGTTGAGTCACTGATGTTTGCATTAAGAAAATTGTGTTTTATTAGCTGTGTTTTAATTAAGGTATCACATTATATTGTTGGGAATGTTAAATGCTAAAGTGAAGAAAAGCTTTGATTTCACTCATGACTGAACATGTTATTATTAACCATAGCAGGCCACTGTAAAGAGTCAATTAGCTTTTATAGAGGGAAAAAAGGCCAAAAACTCTGTGAATACCTATGAATAACAGGCAATGATAGACTTGTCACATTCAAAATAGAGATATGTAATAACAAACACGGGTCCGTGTCATTTAGGTTCTCCATTGAAATAGTCAATCATTTAGAAAAGTAGAATATATATATATATGTCTCAACGCTGTTTCTCAATAATATTAAAAACCTAAAAACTATTGTTGTGGAAGATAGAAGTCACTGTGACAGCCCTCTGACTGTGGAGGACGTTTGTAATCCTATTTCTGCACTTAAGGCCAACAAATCTCCCGGCACAGATGGTTTAAGTGCAGAGTTTTATGAATCATTTTCTAATCTCCTGGCTCCGTTCTTACTGCAGCTTTTCATAGGAAGTGTAGAGAATAACATCCTCCCTCCTACTCTTACTCAGGGTCTCATAACACTTATTCCAAAGCCAAACAAAGACTTACTTCTTATTGATAATTGGAGACCCATCTGTCTGCTCAATGATGACTATGAGATTATGGCTTTAGTACTTGCTAACAGAATGAAAGAGTTCTTGGACACAATTATGGATGAGACACAATCAGGCTTTATGAGAAACAGACACCTTTCTAAGAACAATCCGTCCAGCCCTTAGTGTTATTAGTGATTTCTCTGAGGCATCTGGTTTATGTCTAAATCTTAAAAACATGTGAATTACTAGCAATTAAAGGCTGCACTGCAAATGCTCTCTGTAACATTTCTGTTAAACAAGAAGTCACACACCCAGGACTGTTAATATCCAAAGACCAAAAGTCAAGATGCTCGTCAAACTTGTCAAACAGTGTTGGGGAATTCTTTTTTTTTTTTTTTTTTTTAACGATCAGAAATGCTTTTATTTCTCAATGTATACGTTTTAAACAGTCATCGTAATTTCTCTTTTTTTATCAGCCATAGTAGACATGTCCAACTGGGACTTAACCCACATATGGTTGCTGGAGTCTATCCCAGCTATCACAGGGTGAGAAGCACCATACAATCTTAGCAGTTGCAGGTTTAACCATTCATGCTCACATTCACACCACATCAGTTTAGAACCACAATATAACCTATTATGTCAGCATTGAGGGCAGGCTGGGGGGTTTGTACCATTTTCTCTCCAGGAAGCTTTGGGTGGTTCCTTCCGGTGGAGCTACCTTCCTGGGCTTTCTGTTCCCTGCATCTGGAAGTAATAATTCATTAGAGACCTCCATATTTAAGGACCGGTTGTGGCCGTGATTTTCTGGCAAACTGTTATACCTACCTTCATGAATTTATGATCCACCTGCTCAACCACCAGAAGAACTCTCCTGTTTCTCTTTTTTTCACTTTCCCACTCTCAACTGGCCCTGCTTCCTGCACCTTCCACATTGCTCCCCACCTCTGTGAGACTCAATATGCTCTGGACCCAAACCACCATGCTCTTTACCCTGCTCCAGAACCCAGCCTGCCCACAGACCTACCTCCTCTCTTCCTCCACTCTGGGAGCCACAAATCCTCCCAGACCCCCAGCATCCGACTCCTCTCCCTTCACTACTGCACCTCTTGAAAAAAATAAAATAGCTCCAACAGAAAGACTCAAACAAGGTGATGTGGCATGGAAAGCTTCCAAAGGTTGCATGAAAACTGAGTAAATTAAAATAATTTACTGCAGTTCTAACTGTAAAAAAATCATCAGTAGAAAAAACACAACTCTGCTAAGATTAACACACATCTATATAAAGCAGGAAAACATCAGTAAATCATTTTTATCTTTCAATAAGGGGATGGGAAAGTCTCACATTAGGATGCGCTAGTTACTGTTTTCTACTGAATACATTTTTAGAAATTGTGACCTGAATATTATTTTGCTGAATGTCTTTAACCGAATGACTGACTTTCCTGTCTTTTTCTTTCGTTTCATTCCTCGCCTCAGCTCTCACACCAAAAGAAACCAATGATCATTTTATGACAGTTAAAAATAGAATAATGGTGCACACAAATTGCAACGTGATTGGAGAATAATGTGCTCAATTATTTGTGTGTGTGCGTTTTAAAATACATGAACACAAAAAGTGGGTAAGACATCTTTTCTGAGAGTGTATCTTTCAAAGGTCTCTAGAAAACATCAGTGGGTACTTCTAGTGTTGGGTGGTTATCCTTCAACTTGAGGGTATTAACTGTTAAACATTATGGTGTTAAGGTTAGGACAATGTGCTTGATTTTTTTTTTTTTTTGTGTCCCGTTTGGATCTTTAGCATCAGAATTGTTGTCTTAAGGCCAAGAAAGATGCCAAGCGGATTTATTTTACCAAGTGGATCATCATGGCCTTGCCATATTGGTCCATTTGATTGACCTTTATTATAATTATGAATTTATTTTATTTTCAGTTGCTACAAACGGGACAGACATGACTGGGGGATAGGACAGGGAGAAAGAATGAAAGAAAGAGCGGGAGAGAAAGAAAACCAAAGGGGAGAAGAGACGGTGAGAAGGGGGGAAGAGAGAAAAAACAAACACCTGGGTCACCTGTATGGAGAAAAAAAACAGAAGAGAAAGCAAACAACAAAGAGCAACATAATAAAATAACAGCACCATCACAATAAACTAGCTAGCAGTAGATAACAGAAGATACTAAATAATAAACGATATTGTGCAGCACGCAAGATAGACAGCGCACAATGTGCTTTGAGGCAGCAGCCAAGAAAGCTGTAGTCCGCGTCTGTGAATACCCGTGTGTACACCTGTGTGCATACCTGTGTGGATCAGCATGCTTGTATTCCAAAGGTTTCTCCATGTAACGATCTGCTAGAGGGTGTGGGGGGGCCACAGCCCCGTCCTCCAGGGCATGAAGCAGGTATGGAGGAGATCAAAACTCCAGACATCCAGAGGCCCCCAGAACACAAGAGACCAAGGAAGACCAACAGAGGGGCAGCCGCGCCACTGTCCCAGTAAGAGCTGAGGAGAGTCCCAGATGAGGGCTCACTCAGCAGCCGCGGAGCAGAAGCCAGGGGGAGTTGCAGTGACGCGCCCGTGAGCTCCGCCGGCAGCCAGCTGTGCCTGAGTGACCGAGCCCCAGGCCGAGAGGCCGGGGGCACCCCACCTCCGAAGTGGCCCGAGCGAGCCCCAGGCTCCAGGCCCCGATAAGCGGCCGCCAGGGAGTGAGCCGGTGTGTACCCGGACGCCCACCCCCGGACACAAAGAACCACCAACGCACCGACACCTGAGGGAGTCCGCCACTGGCAGGGGAAGTGGTGGTAGGGAATTCTCAATGGTGCTTGGTGCCATACCCTCAGGGACTTTAATGTTATATAAAAACACTGACAGCTCAATATCTGCCTCAGTCACTCTCCCTGATCCAGCTGAGTCAGCAGTGGGAAAAATCTGCTTTTCACAGGAACTTGGTAACAGCAATAAGAGAATACGTAGTTTATTCCAAGAAGATATCATGTCTCTCCCATATATAGAATATCTTACTGGAACCGACATGTTCCAGATATCACCTGGAAGACAGTCTGGATGATCCCATAAATATCTAGTTGTGAACAAGGTGAAGGAAATCTCATATAAAATTCTTCATAAATGTGACCCAGCCAGTCACTATATGGTAACATTTAAAAGAGACATAAATACTAATTGAACTTTCTGTGGGGATCATCCAGAAACTGTGGCACATGTCTTTTGGTTCCTCTACACAGAGATTCTGGAAGAATTTAGCAGTTTTGTTATTGTCCATATTTTAAGGGAGTTTTCTTTACGATGGAAAATGTTTTATTCTGTTTCTTTAAGTTCCCCAGGAAGAATGATAAATGTTTTTTATAAAAAATTTGTTAATACTTTTAGCTATTTTATATCCATGAATGTAAGTTTATTAATAAAACACCATATTTCTGCCGTTTTATAAGGATATGAATTGTACATACAATCAATTTCAGACTCAACCAACAAAAAGCCTCTCAGAACAATATTTATATGTTGATTTTTTTCGCCTCCTCATATCATAATTTTTTTACTCCTGGTTCTGTATGTTCATGTTCTGTTCTTTTGTAAACTTCATCTGTTTGTATGTTGTATACTCATTGCGTTTCAATAAAGTTCGATTTAAAAAAAGGTACGTTCTAAAGGAAGCTTCAGACGTCACTGATCACGTGACTCTGGCCAAACGAATCAAGCCTCGACACGGTGCTTCTGAAGCAGCGCGTTGATCTTTCTGACACACGCACCGGAGCGTCAGCTTCAAGCGGACCATCACTACGTCTCACATCTAAAGGTGTCAAGGTAACTTTGAACTGAGTTCAGTCAATCTGGAGTTTTTCCAAGTTTTCTGTTGCTCTCTGTGAGAGAAGAGCGTTAAAGGCGGGGCTCTCCAGAGTCCAGCAAAACAGGAAACCACAGCTGGGTGTGTGTAAGTGTGCAAACCAATAGAATGCATCGTGGTGGGGGGGGCATCACGGGCAAGAAAAAAATAAAATAATCGGTCGTACCCATGCTTCCCCGACGTCATGCCAGCGCATATTGGGAAATTCGTAGGCACCGATCGGTTTTCTATCAGCCATTTGCTGGGAGTAAGGGCGCCCTCCGTTTGCGAGGTGCGCCTGCTGCTGGCGGCACAGGGAGGAGAGGGCGGGGCGGCGGGGAGTCTCTGGCTGGCTGGAGCGGCATCTAATAACCAACTCGCAAAACAAAATAAAAACAACAAACAGATATTATGATACAGACTTATAATCTGCACCCATGTTTTTTCTACATTCTATAAAGTGAGCGCGAGAGCCCTCGGTGCGCCTGCGCGCTGCTGAAGTCAAAGTAAACTTTATTGTCATCTCCGCTACAGACAGTCCAGCATATAGAGAGACGAGACGACGAGGCTGCAGTTACAGCGGTGCAAGTAAACAAACAACAAATATAAGAAGAGTAAGAAAATAAATCTACACTTTAGGACTCGGGGTAAAGGATCAATAACAATTTAATTTATAATTTACAGTTTGATGATTTAAAGTCTCACACAAGCCGTCAAAAGGGGCGGGGCCGGCTGCTTCCAAGTAGAGCACATTTCATTTATAATGATGTAAATCCAAGCCCATCATGGATTCACCATCTGAATCCTGGGTTGTGTGAAATCCCAGAAATCAACCTTAGACAAAGTGAATCTGTGAACTAAGGTGTAGGTCTGTTAGGTTAATTGTGCTGATCCTCGGGTTGGGGGATTTGTGTTTGTACTGGAGCGCAAAATTCAAACCAATGGAAGATGGACAACAAAAGTTCAAAGCCATCAGGTGCTCAGTTTATGTATTTATTTTTGGCCTGCATCAGTAAGAAATGCCAAATTATATACACAAAGTTACAGGAATCACCACTCCTGTTATTCATGATGATTTCAGTAACATCACATAATAACATGTAACATCCTGTAAGCACAGTCTGCCTGTGTCTTTTCTCTGCAAATGAACATTTTCAGCCAATATAGGTAATACATCAACATGGCTGCCGTGGCTAAGTTAGGAATATTTATAATGTCATTTCAAAACTTGCATATGATCTGCAATTTGTAGCAGATCTACTGACTGTCACAGCAGCTGGAGCAGTCTCAAATGCAGGTCAGTCCACTGCTGCCCCCTGTGGCCAAGTGCCATAGCTACTGCTGGATGAACTCGTGACACATCTGCACCTGTTTCTATGAACACATTGAGTCTGAGTGGCTGCACTTACACTGGTGCATTCAAACATATTGAAAGATGGCAGCAATGTGGATTGTCAAGACTCAAACCAACCATTGAGCAAAGACAGCAGCATCACTTGTTTCTGTTTGTTATACAGCCAGATTTACTCGTGACACACATGTGCAGCTGCTTTATCACCTATTCTGAATTTGTTTCAAGCACAATACATTTGTTACACATGTTGGGATATTGTGTTTGTTTTAAATGTTATATACCTGTGTGGTATGTGACTTGTGTTGCCATGACGCCAGGAGTCTCTTAGAAATGAGATTTTTAATCTCAATGAGATTTTTTTTTACCTGGATAAATAAAGGACTGATTTGTAACTTTCAGTGTTTTCCGGTCTTCCAAAAGAAAAAAAACCTTCAACTACATGACATGCAGTTGTGTATTTGTTTTCACCTTATCATACACTTGAAGTTTTACAAATCCCCACTTCTTTAGTGAATATCATTTCAGTCTCAGACAATCTCATTTCTCTTACAGAGGTTGAATGCACCTTCTGCGGATGGCGGTACCACACAGTGTGCGTGGACTTCCCCTGCACAGAAGGCAACTACAAATGCTGTGAATGCTAAATAAACAGAAACAAATGATCCCTGTTGTCTTTGCTTGATGATTGGTTTGAGTCTTGACAATCCACATTGCTGGCGTTGCATCTTTCAAAGCCAGCAATGGCAGGTATCAGTGCTCAAAGCTTTTGTGTTTGTTTCCAACAAGTTGCCCACCTCGGGAAACAAAAATGTGTTCTTTTACTTGTCAGATGAACATATGAGACACTTTGACTCTTCAGTGCAGTGTGGAGCCTAACAAAGATCTGTTTTGTGTCCCAGCTGATCAGCAGGAGGAGGAGAGTCTGACGGAGCAGCAGAGGAACATTTTCAGCTACTTGGACTCAGCTCAGCCACTACAGAGGAAACAATGAGCTCAACACAGAAGGTGACAGACAGAGCAGGACCATATGACCAAAGATATTTATCACCATATACATTTGAACATTTGCCATAACGATGTAGCTGACGATATAATTGACACCAGACAAAATACTTTACAGCTGCACAACTTTATTAAAAAGCCATCAATGTATTTTCACTGAAACAAGCAGCTGTTGTTTATGTGCATTAAAGTTATATAAAAATGTAACAGTGCAAATGCAAATTCCTCGCTGACAGTTTAACCAAAAGGCGTTTCCAGTGGAAACTGGCCGACACATCCTGAGCATAACCATGTATAATATCCACTAAACTTCAGAAGAGGTTATACAGTCGTGGCCAAAAGGTTTGAGAATTGCATAAATATTGGAACCTGGAGAAGTTGCTGCTTAAGTTTTTATAATAGCATTTTGCCTGCACTCCAGAATGTTATGAGGAGTGATCAGATGAACTGCATCGTCCTTCTTTGCCATGAAAACGAACTTAATCCCCAAAAAGCCTTACCACTGCATTTCATTGCTGTCATCAAAGGACCTGCTGAGACCATTTCAGTGATCGTCTTCTTAACTCAGGTGAGAATGTTGGCGAGCACGAGGCTGGAGATCATCATGGCTGTATCCCGATTCAGGTTCTGCAGCTTTAAAGTCCTCAAGGGCCGCGTACTCAAAGACCGCTAAGGCCGAAGTGCGAGGCTCGTAGGCTCGTGAAATGGGACGTCTAGCCTCCGTCGCGCTGCCCAGGTTGCCTAGCAACCATGATACTAACAGCTGGAAACGTTTCATACAGCTTTGTTTGACAGAAATGAAGGAGAACATATTTAGTTCATTTGTTTCTACATGAGCTCTGTGTGATTTGATGAGTATCTGAGGCTGAGACCACAGGACTGTGAAACATGATTGTTGGGCTTCATTTCTGTGCTGAACAGTCGTTTAAGATTAGCTGTAAATAACAATTAGCTGATGTTGTTCATGAGACTAAAGTCATCTCACTGTGGTAATGTAAATATAATATGGCCAATATTATAGTTATTATATTAATCACTTCACTCACAGACAAGTATCTGTGACAGTGTGTATACAGATGTATCATATATAAGAGACAAATATTGTTCATTTAATATGTTGTCATTACTAAATTTGGCTCAGTGCTTACATATATGTGTAAAAGCAAATGTAGGAGCTGTGATAACTGTGTCTGATAGAATGAAGAGTAGACTGATATATGAAATATTCCTTTATTGGGTGAGAAAATCAGACCATGTCATAACTGCTGTAAGTCATACAGAATAGATATCAGAGCCTTAAACAGGCTGACGTCTACTAAATGGGTCAAACTGGGCAGAAAGTCTACAAACACATAACATCCTTATAGAATATGATGTAACACTATTGTTACGTTCTGTGAGGCTGTGGGAGTGTGTGGGTGGGGTGTTTGCCCACTCTCCCCGCCTCCACCCCTCTTGCCACTCCTACCCCTCTCTGTCTCTCACTCTCCTCTCTCCCCAGGACACAGCTGCTGCTGATTAGCCTCGTTTGCCACCTGACTCCAGTCAGCAATCATCCTCTGAGGCTATTTAAACTGGGGATGAGCTGTGAGCAGGGTGGCTTTTTCCTCGGTGGCTCTACGCGGTTCTGTGCTAGATTTTGGACAGACAGCCTCTTTCTGACCGGTGAGCAGACGGGCTTGTGGGCCCTGAGAGTGTCTCCCCGTGGTGGGGAGTAGGGTAGGAAGTGTGGGAAGTGCCTCCTTTTTTATTGTGTTTGTTTGGTAGTCCTCCTGCCTTTCGTGGCTGCGAGCGTTTTCTTTGTTTCTTTGGCGTTATTGGTAAGACGGCGTTGCCGGCCCTTTAAGTTAATGGTAACCTGTACCGTTTTGTAATAAAGTTTTATTGATGCAGAACAACTCTGTTTGTTTTCCTTTTTCATTCTGATTCCAGACTCATTTGTTACTGGTCCCCTCTCTCACATGCCTAGACCCCTTCGGGGGGAACGTAACAATGTGGGGGCTCGTCCGGGATATGAATGGAAGGAATAACAATTGAGTTTTAGTGAGTTGTTTGCCGGTGGCTTGTTTAGTTGTATGGTATCTGCTGCGCTCTCTCTCCAGTTAGCAAAGGGGAGTGTCTAGCTGAGCGTAAGCTCCTCCTTCAGGCACTCATTTTTTATTTTTCCTTTATTATTTTCGGAGTAATCCCGGGTGGGGATTAGTTCCCTGTCGGGGGTAGGCTTGTCGGTGCTTTGTGCACTTGATGCTTAGCCTTTAAAGTTGCCTCGAGCCTGGTACACTCCAGAAGCTAACTAGGCTAAGATTTTAGTAGGCAGGTCTGGGGAGAGGGTCGGCGGTACTTTTATTTATTGGTTAACCTCTGGCCACACTTTTCCCGCCTGTTTTCTCATTTGTGTATTGGAGGTGGTGCTTCTTTGTTGTTATTGTTAGCCTCAGGTAGTTTTTTTGTTTTTAGAATTGATGGCTACCTTTGATATTGCCGTGTTTAATAAAAACCCCTCGCTTGTCCAACTGGACGCCTGTAGGAAGAGGGACTTGCATGAGGTGGCATCAGGTTATAGCATTTCTGTTTCCACAGCTCTGCGTAAGGCTGAGCTGAAAGCTGCTCTTGTGGCTGGCTTGGTGGAGAAAGGGATAGTGGCCTTGCCAGTATCTGCCAGTCCACTTGAGCATGGTGCAGCGTCTCAGCCTGTTCCGCAGGCGTCAGCTCAAGCTGTAGGTCCATTGGTGTCGACACCTGTTGGTCAGGGGCTGCCTGTGGACAAACCCATGACATTGCCTCGCTTCGAACCCCTCTCCATTGAATCAAGTGAAGGCTCGAAGCAGGATGCTAAGCTCCGTGTACGCCTGGCTCGTCTCCAGTTAGAGAAGGAGGACCGTGAGAGGGAGTTCCAGCTAAAGAAAGAGCTGGAGCTTAGGCGTTTAGACGCAGAGCTTGCTAGAGCCAGAGAGGTCGAATTGAGGAAGGTGGAGGTGGAGGCAGAGACAGCTGTGAGGTTGCGACAGCTGGAACTCCGGCAGGTTTCCCTTCCTCCGACCGCCTCCATTCGTCAGGCGGACACCCCGTTTGACGTAGGGAAAAACAGTCGTCTGGTTCCGATGTTCCGTGACACTGAGGTCGATAGCTACTTCGAGTCGTTTGAACGAATAGCCACGGCCTTGCACTGGCCACGGGATTCATGGGCCATTTTGCTCCAATGTAAGCTGGCGGGTAAGGCTCAAGAAGTTTGTTCCTCGTTGTCAGCTGAGGACAGCTTGGACTATGACAAGCTGAAAAGGGCTATCCTGCTGGCCTATGAGCTGGTCCCAGAAGCCTATAGGCAGCGTTTCCGGGGGTTGAGAAGAGGTCAGGGTCAGTCCTATCTTGATTTTGCCAGGGAAAAAGGTGTTCTTTTCGATCGGTGGTGTGCGGCCTGCAAAGCCACTGACCTGGCTTCGATCCGGGAACTAATGCTCATAGAGGAATTTAAGAACTGCATTGCTGAGCGCATCGCGGTATATATTAATGAACAGAAGGTTTCCTCGCTACAGCAGGCTGCGACGCTGGCTGATGAGTTCGCGCTCGTCCATAAAACCAGTGTCGGTAGGTGTGACCGGCGCGATGCCCCAGTGAAGGCTAGCGAGGTGCCAGTTGCACAGCACCCAAAGAGTGAGGTACTTGTGTTTCGTCCCAAGGCAGACCGAAAGTGTTTTTTCTGTTTTAAGTCTGGCCACCTGATCGCAGATTGTGAAGCTTACAGACGGAAACAATCAGTCTCGTCTTCACGTAAACCAAAAGGGGTTGGGCTGATTAAAACCATGCCTCCTGTCAGTAGGCCCCCTTCCCCTGAGACCCCGGATGAGTGTTTTAAGCCTTTCATTTTTAAGGGGATAGTTTCGCTTTCTGGTAAGACCGAGGATAAGCGTGAAGTGACCATTCTGCGTGATACTGGTGGCTCACAGTCCCTCATACTAGCTAGTGTGCTTGAATTTAATGAGAAGTCTGACTGTGACTCTAGCATCATTGTAAGAGGTGTTGGGATGAGTTTTGTGCCTGCTCCCCTCCATCGTATCTGGGTACAGAGTGAGCTGGTGAGTGGTTTCTTCTCAGTGGGTGTGCGGCCTTCTCTCCCGATTAATGGGGTGGATTTTATAATGGGAAATGATATCGCGGGTGGGAAAGTTTACCCTACCCCTGAGGTGACCAGCAATCCTGTTATAGAGCCTGTGTTAGATGCCCTCAGCCTGCAGCACCCGGATGTGTTCCCGGTGAGCGTTCTGACTCGTTCACGTGCCCAGCAACAAGGTGGGGGGGTTGATTTGTCAGATTCAGTGATCGGCTCTATTCTAGAGAAGGATGTGATGCCCTGCACCAATGAGGGAGATAATGGAGCCTTAGAGTTAGCTCACAGTGTGGTTGAGCCAGCTCCTGTGTCTGGAGCTCCTTTTCTGCTCACCCGGGAAGCACTTGTGACGGCTCAGAAAGAAGACCCTTCATTAGTTCAGTGTTTTACCGCAGCAGCTCAGGATAAGGGAGGTGAGGGGAGCAAGAGGCAGACATTTTTCGTTTGGGAAGGTTTATTGATGCGCAAGTGGACCCCAAGGCCTGGAGAAGACTGGAGCGTAGTGCGGCAGTTGGTGGTTCCGACCAGTCTGCGGTGGCATGTGCTGCAGTTAGCACATGATCACGCATGGTCAGGTCATTTGGGTGTCACTAAAACATATGACCGTATACTGCAGCATTTCTTTTGGCCGGCAATGAAAGCAGATGTAGTGCAGTTTTGTAACACCTGTCACACTTGCCAGCTTGTGGGTAAACCGAACCAGGCGGTGCCCCCCGCCCCCCTACGTCCTATCCCTGCTGTCGGTGAACCTTTTGAGCATATCCTGGTAGACTGTGTTGGCCCCTTACCAAAGACGCGGGCAGGGAATCAGTTCTTGTTAACCATAATGTGTGTGTCCACTCGATACCCAGAGGCGATTCCTCTGCGGAAAATCACGACAGCAAGCATTACCAAAGCACTAGTCAAATTCTTTACCACCTTTGGCCTCCCGAAAACCGTGCAGACAGATCAGGGTACCAATTTCATGTCCAGGGATTTTAATCGGACTCTACGGTCCCTTGGAGTTTCTCATTCTGTGTCTAGTGCTTACCACCCAGAGTCACAAGGTGCACTGGAGCGGTGGCATCAAACTCTCAAGGCGATGTTGAGTAAGTATTGCCACGACACTGGAAAAAGCTGGGATGAAGGGGTCCCTTTTGTATTGTTCGCTATACGTGATGTGAAGCAGGAGTCTTTGGGGTTCAGCCCAGCTACCCTGGTGTTTGGACATGACATGCGGGGTCCGCTAAAGGTGCTGAAGGAGAGTTTTCTCAGTGGTTGTGTGCCTAAAACTACTGTGATGGAGTTTGTAAAAACATGCAAGGACAGGTGGCAACGGGCTACTTTGTTAGCAAAAGAGGCTCTCTGTGTATCCCAGGCAAACATGAAAAAACGATGTGATCAAAAAGCAGTGGAAAGACAGTTCCAGCCTGGGGACAAAGTTCTTGTGTTGTTGCCCGTGCCCAGTTCTGCCCTCATGGCTCGTTTCTCAGGCCCCTATGTGATAGTGAAAAAAGTGTCTGACACCAACTATATTCTCAACACCCCAGAACGCAGAAGGAAGACTCGCCTATGCCATGTCAACATGTTGAAACCATACCATACCAGAGACACCAGCATGACAGAATCATCAGACACTGCTGGGACGGCTGTCCCCGGTTCAGTCCCTGTTGCCCTGCTAAGTGTTGAAGTTAAGGGTGATGATGATCTGGGTACCCTTTCTGAGGGACAGCAATGTGGGCGGTTGTCAAATTCCGTTTTTTTAGCTAAGGCCGAGGCCAACCTATCTCACCTTCCTCCGTCCCAGTGTAAAGAGGTACTTGACTTGCTGCACTCCTACCTGTCTCTTTTTAGTGACGTACCCTCGCGTACCCACGTTTGTGAGCATGACATTGACGTTGGAGACGCAGTCCCAATCAAGCAGCATGCATATCGTTGCCCCTTCGCCAAACGTGAGGTCATGAAAGAAGAAGTTGAGTACTTAGTAGAAAACGGCTTGGCACAACCTAGTTGTAGCCCCTGGAGCTCCCCATGTCTACTAACACCTAAGTCTGATGGCACACCCCGTTTCTGCACAGATTATCGGAAGGTAAACGCTGTAACGGTCTCTGACTCTTTTCCGCTTCCTCGTATGGAAGACTGCATTGACAGCATCGGCCCTGCCAAATTCATCACCAAACTCGATCTCCTTAAAGGCTACTGGCAGGTGCCTCTCACTCCCAGAGCTTCAGAGATTTCCGCATTTGTCACCCCTGACCACTTCATGCAATACACAGTAATGGCCTTTGGCATGAAAAATGCCCCAGCTACTTTTCAACGACTGATGCAGTTGGTGTTGGGAGATGTGCCCCAGTGCAATGTGTATCTAGATGATGTGGTGCTGTACACAGACACATGGGCAGATCATATGTCCCTTCTGAGGACAGTGTTTCAGCGGCTAGCCGAGGCCTCGTTGACCCTCAATCTCGCTAAGTGTGAGTTTGGTAAGGCAACCGTCACTTACCTAGGTAAGCAGGTGGGGTTTGGGCAGGTCCGCCCAGTGGAGGCGAAGGTTGCTGCAATCCTGGACTACCCGAGTCCAGCCACCAGACGGGAACTAAGGCGGTTCCTAGGGATGACCGGATATTACCGGTGTTTCTGTAAGAACTTTTCTGTGGTCGTGACCCCGCTAACCAAACTGTGTAGCCCAAAGGTGCCTTTTGAATGGTCAGTTGAATGCCAGCATGCCTTTGAGTCGGCAAAATCTCTTCTGTGCAGCACCCCTGTATTGGCAGCTCCAAACTTCTCTCGCCCCTTTAAGCTAGAGGTCGATGCCAGTGCCACCGGAGCCGGGGCAGTCCTGCTGCAGGATGATGAGGAAGGTGTGTGCCATCCGGTCTGTTATTTCTCTGCAAAGTTCAAACCCCATCAACTGAACTACTCTACCATAGAGAAGGAAGCCTTAGCTCTGCTTCTAGCTCTGCAGCACTTTGAAGTGTATGTGGGCTCCAGCGCTTCCCCGGTGACCGTGTTCACAGACCACAACCCCCTTGTTTTTCTGAACCGGATGTACAATCACAACCAGCGACTGATGCGCTGGGCACTCCTGGCCCAGGATTACAATCTGATGATCATACACAAGAAAGGTACTGACAATATAGTGGCTGATGCGCTCTCACGCAGCTCGCAATAGGTTGTTGTTGTTGTTATTTTGGTAGGGCTTCAATGTAAGGGGGGGGGGAATGTTACGTTCTGTGAGGCTGTGGGAGTGTGTGGGTGGGGTGTTTGCCCACTCTCCCCGCCTCCACCCCTCTTGCCACTCCTACCCCTCTCTGTCTCTCTCACTCTCCTCTCTCCCCAGGACACAGCTGCTGCTGATTAGCCTCGTTTGCCACCTGACTCCAGTCAGCAATCATCCTCTGAGGCTATTTAAACTGGGGATGAGCTGTGAGCAGGGTGGCTTTTTCCTCGGTGGCTCTACGCGGTTCTGTGCTAGATTTTGGACAGACAGCCTCTTTCTGACCGGTGAGCAGACGGGCTTGTGGGCCCTGAGAGTGTCTCCCCGTGGTGGGGAGTAGGGTAGGAAGTGTGGGAAGTGCCTCCTTTTTTATTGTGTTTGTTTGGTAGTCCTCCTGCCTTTCGTGGCTGCGAGCGTTTTCTTTGTTTCTTTGGCGTTATTGGTAAGACGGCGTTGCCGGCCCTTTAAGTTAATGGTAACCTGTACCGTTTTGTAATAAAGTTTTATTGATGCAGAACAACTCTGTTTGTTTTCCTTTTTCATTCTGATTCCAGACTCATTTGTTACTGGTCCCCTCTCTCACATGCCTAGACCCCTTCGGGGGGAACGTAACAACTATAGATCAACTTAGTTCAGAATATATAAAGCATATAAACAGTTACAGCAATATGATGCAACAAACACAGCAGCTACTGATCCAAAATACTCAAAGCTTCATAGAACTGAAACCAACATTTATTTTAGCTCCATTCTGCTGCTGATACAGACTTTAGGTTTCTGAACATTAAACTTGTTGCTGCCTTTCATAGTGTGTAGCTTGAAGGCCCTGAGTACTCTGAGTACTTTCTCCCACACTGGAAACACTGGGATGATCACATTATGTGAACATTACCTAATAAGACTGATTCAGCACAGACAGTTATGTTAAACTTTCCTAGCAGTCCTTCACAAACAGGGAACAGTCTGTCTATTCTCTCCATCTGTCAGCTGCTGCTGGCTCTTCCTCCTCCTCTTCCTCACACACTGCTGAGTTTGTCCTGGTGGATCATCAGGGCTGCAAAGCCTCACAGATGATGTGCAGCAGTGGGTCCCTCAGTCTGTCCTCACTCTGGACACTTGCAGTCGTCACACATGGAAATCAAATGTGTGATAAGCTGCAGGATTCAAACACAAGTGTAACTTATAAACACACGTTCATACTTTTATTCCACAATCAGAGAGAAAGAAACAGAGAGAGAGTGCAGGACAGACAGACAGGTGACAGTCTCAGGTGTACACACTGCTACACAACAGCACAGAGAAGCAGGATTTAGTGTTTGTGTTATTACGAGTGTAAACAAGAAGAGTTCCAGATGGTGCAGTGGACACATGTGTGACTGCTGTGATTAAAGCATCTTTCTTTCAGCTTAACGAGTGAACCGTCAGCTCGTTCAAACACACGTTAAAGTGCGTTTGGCTCGACACCACCGAACAGAGGCAGCAATATAACATAGCTAACATTAACCGTGCAGTGAATCCTGCTTGTGCCGTGATGTTCAGGACTGCAAACCGAGCAGCATCACTGACTTTCAGCTTGTGTTTGTGGATATATGACTGACTTTAATTATCCACAAAATCATCACATTCTCTGTCAGATTAAGGTCGACTATTGAACGGCGTATATTTTAAAGGCTTTAAAACCAAGTTAACGCTGAAAGTACAAACATCACTAATGTCACATAACTCTGCCGACAAGGCATAGCTATGGCTATGAAATGCTCTTTGTGTATCACTTCTTCATTATGAAAGATGTCATTAATGCACTAGTAATGTCTCATCTGGAGTATTGTTCAATCATTTGGTCAGCAGCTAATAAGACAGATCTTAACAGACTTCAGTTAGTCCAGAATAAGGCGTCCAGATTAGTGTGAAGATGTTCATACTATACTAATATTGATAAAATGCATAATAACCTTTCTTGGCTTCCTGTACAGGCTAAAATATTCTATGGCTTACTTGTAGTTCTAAAGAAAGCAATTCTGTTAAACACACCACATTTATTCTGCTCAGCTGCAGTATCCAGATGAAATACATCATCATATTACACAGTTTTCAACAAGCTGCAATTTAGTAAATGCTCGAGTTAAAAGTAACGTTTTGTAAAACTGTTACATTTAGAGCAACTTTTAAGTGGAATAAGTTGCCTTAAAAAATTAGAGAATTATTCAAAACTTCAATGAACACTTAAAAGCCGATTTACAGAGCTTTTAGTTGTTGTAAATATTGTAAGACATGATTTGTTTTTGAAATTTGTGTAATGTGCCTCAATGTTATTGATATTATTATTATTGATTGCTTATATTTGAACAATTGTGAAACCTCACTGTGGATGTAAGAGTGCAATTATGTGGATATCTTGAATCCACTTTATTGTGTAATATTATATGTGAGTATTTGACGGAAGACGAGCAACATCTGTTGTGGAAGCTAACGGGGTTCCTTTAGAATAAACAAACATAGGATTTATTATCACTGAATAATTCTGTATAAATCTATACAAATTATAGAAATATGTAATAGGAAACAACAAAATAATCTAAATTATAAAATAATGTGTGTGTGTGTGTGTGTGTGTGTGTGTGTGTGTGTGTGTTTAGTGTTTGAACAGTCATGAATTATCTTTAACAGCAGGTTGGATGTAATGTGTTAGAACTACCAGCAGGTGGGGATAAGAGACCTTTAAGGTGTTTGGTGCCACGCTCCACCTTCAGGTTTAAAACTAGTGTTAATGGAGTTTGAAGGCTGAGTTTGTTCCACGACTGCATTTCACTCACTGCCTCTGTTTGTATCTCTGTCACTGCAGGACCAACATGGAGCCAGAAGTCAGCGCTCTCAGGAGGCCGACAAACCTCACAGAAGAAAGGGAGAGAAAAAACACACCTGTGACGAGTGTGGGATGGAGTTTACTCTGAAGGCTTCACTAAAACAGCATCAGGTCATCCACACTGGAGAGAGACCGTTCAGCTGTGAACAGTGTGGAAAGTCTTTTTCCTGGATGCGTTCCCTAAAAACACACCAACTCATCCACAGTGGAGTTAAAGCGTACAGCTGTGATCAGTGTGGCAGAGCTTTTACTCGCAGTAGCCACTTACAGAGGCATCTAGTTACCCACTCTGGAATTAAGCCATACAGCTGTGATCAGTGTGGCAGAGCTTTTACTCACAGTAGCAGCTTACAGAGTCATCTAGTTACCCACTCTGGAATTAAGGCATACAGCTGTGACGAGTGTGGGAAGTCTTTTTCCTTGAAGCGTTCCCTAAAAAGACACCAACTCATCCACAGTGGAGTTAAAGCGTACAGCTGTGATCAGTGTGGCAGAGCATTTACTCAAAGTAGCCACTTACAGAGGCATCTAGTTACCCACTCTGGAATTAAGGCATACAGCTGTGACGAGTGTGGGAAGGGTTTTACTGAGAAGGCTAAACTAAAACATCATCAGGTCATCCACACTGGAGAGAGACCGTTCAGCTGTGACTTGTGTGGAAAGTCTTTTTCCTTGAAGCGTTCCCTAAAAAATCACCAACTCATCCACAGTGGAGTTAAAGCGTACAGCTGTGATCAGTGTGGCAGAGCTTTTACTCACAGTAGCAGCTTACAGAAGCATCTAGTTACCCACTCTGGAATTAAGGCATACAGCTGTGACATCTGTGGAAAAACTTTCAGCCAGAGAGGGAGACGAAATACACACCTACGCATTCACACCAGACATGATGTGTACTGCTGTGAACAGTGTGGCAAATACTTTACAACAGACGCACAGTTACAACAACACATGTTTACCCACACTGAGGAGAGACCTTATCAATGTGACCTGTGTGAGAAGACTTTTAAATCTCCACATGACCTGAGACGACACCAACAGATCCACACCAGAAAGAGACTCTACAAGTGCAGCTACTGTGAGGTATGTATTTATATTGTTATCTTGTCATTTTAGCCTGACTGTTTGGAACAACTCTGCTCATTAAACTGTGTTAGCATGTTAGCAATTCTACTGCATGGAAAAGCAGCTCTGAGTGATTATTCAGATTTTCCTTTCAGTTATGATTTTAGTATTACTGTAGTATTATGGTGGTAGTATTGTAGTTATTGCAGCCCAGTAAACTGAGTGTGTTAACTGAAACAGTCAAATGTAGTTGGACGTCTGCAGAGATGCTCTTTATTTCAGGCGACGTTCAGGATACAAATGTTGAAGGACTGACTTACACTGTCTTTGTGTCTTTGTTTAGAAGCAGAGCGACACAGATGGATCCAGTTCTCAACCCTGTCATCACTGTGGTGGTGGGAAAGACTTTCTTTGTGACCTCTGTGGAAAAACTTTCAGTCAGCAAAATACCCTAAAAGTACATCAACGTAGACACACTGGAGACAAACTGAAATACTGCAAAGAATGTGGGAGAAGCTTCACCACATCAAGTGGTTTAAAACGACATGAACTGATTCACAGTGGGGTTAAAAAGCACCTCTGTGATCAGTGTGGGTCATCCTTCACCACTGAAGGTGAACTTAAAAGACACAAACGAGTCCACACAGGAGAGAAACCACACAAGTGCAGACACTGTGAGAGAAGCTTCTCACATTCAGGTAATCGTAACATTCATGAACGTACACACATGGAAGGAAACTACAGCTGTGACCAGTGTGACAAGAGCTTCAGGAATCTCAGTTCATACTCTGCACACAAACAATCCCACGTTACTAATAAACTGTTTCACTGTTACCAATGTGCCCAAACATTCACCTCATTGTCTGCTCTGTGCAAACATCAGCGCGATCACTCAGGGCTGAAATCACTCCCATCACTGGATCACAGTGAATCTGAAGACACAGAAAGATCCTCTGGTTTCTGTGTCAGACTCAAAAAGCTTGAGATCAGGCTCCACAGAGTTCAGATAGAATCATTTAAACTTGTGTTGAACTGAACTGGTTGCTGGGCTGAACTTCTACATAATACAGATCTACATGGGATCTTCTTTTCTGTTGTTTTACTGAGTCAGTTTTGTCCTTTTTTCTCTGTCCTGGTTTTGCTCGTCTGTAAATGATTGAAACTCAGTCAAATAGTTCATTGTTCTCCAGCAAAACGTTTTGGAAACTCATGTTTAACCTTTGAAACTCTGACATGTTTTAGCACACAAGGCTTCATCGGGGAGTTCACTCATGATTGGACCATGAGAACAAAGGTTTTTAGTTCTTTCAAAGAGAGTCTTGGAGATGTTTGATGTTTCTGTTTTTCTGAAACCACCTGAAAGAAAAACTATTTTTCTTGCTTTATGTAGTGTGGAAGTTTTTAATGTTTCTTCATCTGTGATGTTCTTGAATGTGTTCACGTGAAGATGGTACAAATAAACTGTCCTTTCAGCTTTAGCTCCTAATTTATTCATTATTTATGGATGTAGCACAGCAGCCGTCTCTTGATTAACACATGGAGGGCTCGGGATCTGATGGTGTCGTCTCCCTAATTTGCCCACTCAGTAAATCTCACTCATGGCCAAGAAATTGAAATAAACCTTGTTTCCCTGCTGGATAGTGATCCACTGTAACTCTGCTCCTCCTTCCTGTTTAGGATTTCTGTGGCTGAAGTAAAATTCCCTCCATCCATCACTTATCCCAGCTAACCCAAAGTGAAATAAAGTTTTGCTCGTCTTAAAAAAGCATTACAATAATGGGCATTACCAATGCAAACTGAATGATACAGAAGATGAAAGAAGAGACTTTGATCAGTTAATAAAGCTCATGATCTGGATTCATTGTGGCTGCTACACAGATACTTCTGGGTCACTTCTCTCAGTTAGGAACCTTCCTCACCAAACTGACTGTTGGACCACACCCCTGGTTTCATGAGAAATTGTTTCAGCCATGATTTCTCTTCCTGTATTTCAGAGTAAAGACTGAAGTGACAAATGGAAGCATGTTTAAAAACACAATGTGAGAGAGACGTTGAGGTCCTTAGAAGTTACCCTGGGTTTTTCTGTCACCCTGCTAGATGTTACACACCTTGTTATTGGACTGATTTCTACTGCTGGACTACTCCTGCGGAGAGTAACAATACTCTTACTAATTAGCTCCCTTTCACACCTTTGGGGATATTTATTTTTGTGTTTGCAGCGCTGTGAGCCAGAACAGCGAGAGAAAAATCTGCAACAGCGACGAGCCGAATGCTTACGTGAATCGCAGCAGCTGCTCATGTGCTACGCTGAATTAGAGGATATCTTTGCTCTGGATTTCTATTTCTACTTTTTCATTTCTATATGATTCTTCTTGCATCTAAACAAAGATGATTCAATTTGCTAAATGTTGATGGCTCTTCGTGCTCAGGTGTAAATGAGACGTAATATTTGCTCTTGGTTTGGTTCTCCTGTACAGAACCTTGCAGTACAACAGAAACCTAAAAACATTATTTGTAGTTGTTATTCTTAGTTGTTCTGCTGCCTAAATACCACAGGGTCTGATTATGAAGTTATTGAGCTGCACATACGTTACGACCTGCTTAAGTTCGAGGTCACAGCGTCTGTAGAGCAGCTGGAACATAATGAAGTCTACAAGGTTAAAGTTTTCTCTTCAGTTATTGTTCTTTCTGCTGCTTGGTTTGATGGATCTGAGAGCTTTTGTTTTTATTATTGTTATTATAATTATCATGAATATTTTACTCTCTAGAAGCTTTAAAATAGTGTTTGTGTTTGAAAAAATTGATTTAAGAATTGAACAGAAACATCTGTCCTTCTGAAAATGGCCCAAAGGCACGGAGACAAAGTCAAAGGATGCAACCTGTAACTTTCTCTTCCTTCATGTCAGGACCATCATCCATGATTTATATAAAATGCATATAGCAACAGTAGCACTTTAGTTTGGACTTTATGATTTCTGTAACTGGAAAATATTATTTTGTTTAAAGACAGAAGTGACCGCATAGTTGCAACATCAAAGGGAAATATTAATTAATTAGCATCAAGTATATTTGTTGCTTAAGCGTTTGCACTATAACTTAAGTAGGATTATAACTTTTAAGGAAGGAAAGATTTCAGATATTTAGTTCACTGTTTCAGTTATTTTATATGAAATTAAAACATTTACGTTGGTCAAATATGATGCTCTAAATCAAATAAAAGTTTGAAAATAAATGATGTATTTTTAAATGCTGCAACAAATGTTCACAAAAAGTAACTATAATTAAAACCAGTTAAACAAAATCAAATGTTTGAATCACGCTTAACCAAATGCCAGGCTGCAGAGCTGAACCTAAAGTATACGTAGAAAGATTTCAACATCTGAGCAGTTTTTAATGTTTTTATCACATATAAATGTCACAGCAGTGGGTCCTGGCCCAATGCTTTGTGTTTTTGCTTTTCTTTGACTCTTGTTTTTCTTGCTTTTTGTTCTTCTTATTTATCAGGCTCTCAGTAATCTTAGTTCTCCCTCCCTCAGTGTTCATTTCAGCCTGTGTTTAGTTTCTGTTCCCGTGTCCCACGTTTCATCGTTTCATGTCGAGTCAGCCCTGTCTCTCTGTTTCCTGTGTCTCCCCAGTCAGCCCCGCCTCCCTCGGGCACTCATGTGTGATACAGAGTAATAAACCTGACTACATTTGCTACACTCTCTTTATTACCTGTGACTTTAAAATTCATACACTAATTATGTCTGCCCATCTCTCTAATGTGAAGGTCAAAGGTCAACATCCCAGTGACATAAGAATAATCCCAAAGGGGCAAAGGCAGCGGTTAATTTAGCATAATTAGCATTAAGGGTACAGCAAGGATATACTTTTACTTATTGTGGCAGGGGTGTGGTCTCTGGCCTGCTGCAGTGGAGGCTGGTGGCGGGACGTTGGACGGCACAGGTGAGGGTGATGGAGCTCATGACTCTCCCCTTTATAGTGACGGAGGAGACTGGCGTGGGGGAAGCGTGTAGTGGAGGAAGCCGAGGAGAGAGCTGGTTTCTGGCTACAAAGACGGCGTCAAACCAGAAAAGATTGCTCGTGGTCCAATAATGTGTCAATCACCTGTGAATCAAACTGTGTGTGGGTCAGTTTATGTCACAGTGTTGTTTAGTATATCTTCACTTGTCTCACTCTCCTTCTGTTCTGTCCATCAGGACGATCCTCAGCGCTTACACAGATCCTCCATCGATGTTTTGGATCCAATCAGTGATCAGTTCTACGAGGAGGCCTGGATGTTCACCAGCGCTCGCTACACCTCCATCTACCCGAAGGTGAGTGTACTCCTTTGTACTCAGATTAACATTTTATTTCTTAAAATACATTTTCATATATGAGCTTTCTATTATTTCATGGGCCATTTAATCAATATTAAAATTACAAGCATATCAACAAAGGTGAAGCTGGTTTGTTCCACTTGCTGTCACACAGTCATGGAGGAATACATCCATCCATCCATCCATCCATCCATCCATCCATCCATCCATCCATCTTCATCCGCTTTATCCGAGGCCGGGTCGCGGGGGCAGCAGCCTAAGCAAAGAGGCCCAGACCTCCCTCTCCCCAGCCACCTCCTCCAGCTTGGAGATATAATCTCTCCAGCGTGTCCTGGGTCTGCCCCGGGGCCTCCTCCCGGTGGGACATGCCTGGAACACCTCACCCAGGAGGCGCCCAGGGGGCATCCTTGTCAGAGGCCCGAACCACCTCAGCTGGCTCCTTTCGATGTGGAGCAGCAGATGCTCTACTCTGAGCCCCTCCCGGATGGCCGAACTTCTCACCCTATCTCTAATGGAGGAATACAATAAATACATAATCAGTCATAGATCCTGAACAATGACATTAAAAGAAAGTCTGTGGCTCTAAAGACTAAACAGTATAAAGACATGCTCCAAGCTGCTGTTTCTCTCCTAAATGGCCTGCATTTGTATAGCGCTTTTCTAGTCCATAGGACCCCAAAGCGCTTTACACTACATTCAGTCATCCACCCATTCACACACACATTCACACACACATTCATACACTGGCGATAGCAAGCTACATTGTAGCCACAGCTGCCCTGGGGCACACTGACAGAGGCGAGGCTGCCGGACACAGGCGCCACCGGGACCTCTCTCCTACTCCTCTAGGTTTTCCACTGTCGGCCATCCAGCGATGCTGGAGGGCTACCTGGCCAATGCTGGCCTACACAAAGAGGTCCCGGCTCGGAGGAGCTGAAGAAGATCCTTGCCTTCCTCATCAGTTTCCTCTTCAGTTCCTATCCCAACAAAACCTTCTTGCACCTATTAGCTCCAAAGAGGCTATGGTGCCCGTGGAGGTCTGGACCTGAGGCCTGTGCTCATCACGTGGATAGAAAACACTCTGACACCATTCTGGAGGTCTGATGGGACTCTGACCAAAACACAGATGAAATAAAACTTGTGGCTGGAGCTTTTAAAATTACTTTTTCACCTCATAGATTAATGCTCATGATTGCATGTTAGCAAGACAGCATCTCCCCAAGGTGAAACTCTCAGGAGACATTTACTCTTAAACTGTAATCTGGTTGAGACTACTTGAGGAGATCTTAGTAGCGAGTATGTGGATTTAGTCTCTTCACCAACAGCAGACAGACCCATGCCAAGAAAGCAGACATGTTCTCAAAGAAAGCCGAGAGCAGAGATTGGAAAAAGCTAAAAAGAAAAAGCTGCAGCTCCAGACGACTATCTGCCTGTAAGGCTGAAAAAGTCCAGTTACGCTCTATTTTGGAAAAGCTCCCAGTTTTGGTGACCTGGACTTTTATTTGCCCTCTTCTGCTACAGATGTTGACTGTGACCTCAGAGGCCAACTGGACCACACAGCTGCAGCAGGAGTGAGGGAGAGGAGTCTTCATCCAGCTTCAAAGAAAACATCCAGGTAAAGTGACGTGGATCAGCGGATAAAGCCGTCTCCACTTTCAAAGGAGATCCTCTGAGAGAGAGACTCTGAGCCGTTTTAGCCTCAAATTATAGGACTTTATAGTACAGCAACACTTTTAAAGGACAAAAATAACATAAACTGTGACTGTAATACAAACAAAGTATTGCATGTGTTTTTAAAAGTGTTCCTCCGATGGGCAGGATATCACTATTAGACTGTCCCACCAGCCAACTTCAACAAGAGACCACAGCAGCATTCAGTGATCAGCACAGATGTTCCTCTAACACTCAGCATCTGATCCCTGTTGGTCTGTGTGCTTCTGCTTTTGCTCAGTTAGAAACCCTGCAGCAACCCGACCCAAAACTGTGTCTTCTTGTTGGCCTCAACGTTGAAGTGTCAAACGTCCAACATCTGGAAAGGAAACCACGCCAGTGTACTGTGATGTTTCACCAACATGTGGCAGACGCTGGTCCTGCCTTTCATGCTGACATCAGCAGAGAGCCCCGCCTACCTCAAAGCCTCCCCTGTCATGTATTGATCAGGATGATTATGAAGATGAGCGAGTGCAAATAAGACTGTAAAAGTCCACGAGCAGAATGTTTGGATGCTTTCTAATGATTCATGAATATCATGAGAGTGTTTGTGTGTTTTGTCTTTTCTTTGCTGACGTTTCTTACTAACAAAGACAATTTACGCTCTGTGTGTGTTTTCATCCTTACCAGCCGCACTCTGACTGCAATGAAGGAAACAAAGTGTAGAAATGGTCGACTCAGTGACTTCATAAAATATTGAAGTGGTTCAGGTAGAGCCAGTTTTTAAATGACCATGAACACTGAGCGTATTGTATCTGTACAGCATGTTTTTCTATTAGACAGATTTGTAACAGAGGCCTTGCTCTCAGTAAGTTTGAAATCCTTGTCTGATTTATTTTGTAATCTCTGATCTTTGTGTATCCTGCTCAGTTTGCATGCTGCCTGTAGGAGTTTCTGTCTTTGTATTTGAAGAGAATTCATTGAATATACTCAGCTGCTTCCCTTTGGTGCCTCACACGTCACTGAAGTTTTTCAGTGTCCAGTTATTTGTTTTTAATAGCTGTTTGAATTCTCTGTATGTTTGACCCTGTAGACTGTTTAATGGACTGCTCGTCTTCCTGTTTGTAACCACTGCCTGTTTAGGACTAAAGATTTGGATTTTTGACTTTAACACAGCCTCTGCGTGTCGTCCCTTTGTGTCCTCGTCCTCTGTGAATGTGTCACAGATGTTTCCATGATAATAACACAGCTTTCCCACAGTGGCTTGCAGCAGCATTTATTCACAGCACATTTGAGAAAGGTTCAGATTAACTCGATGAGTTTATATTCAGAATGATTCTGACAGTGGGCCACTGTGAATTGTGATCTTTCATCAGGTCAATGTTTAAGTTCAGTATTTCAAAGCAGGAGCTATGAACAGTCATCGTGTTGGCATTATTGATTGCAGTTATGTTGATTGCAGTTATTTACATCAGACTTCTTCTCTGAGATAAGAGCACCATTTCTGGGAAAGATGACAGTATTTCCAGGCTGGATGCTGTTTGCAGGGAGAACTGAATGAAAGTCTCCTGCACCTCAGCGCTGAGGTCCACACCTGTGAACACAGATGAGGTCAATCTGCTGCAGCACGTAGAGCTTTACTGATCAGCAGGTTCAAAGGATTCAGCAGAGCGTAGAGTCAGAGCTAAATGCCACATCACCATAGAGTTTGTTAACAACAGCTTTCTTTGCCCTTTGTCTCGATGGACTGAATCAGGGATACTCGTCATACTTCACCTCAACCACGTCACTGAGAGACCCCAGCCTGACACAGCAGCAGAGATGATGAAAGCAGAAACAGCAAACAGATGCTTCAGTTGTGTTTCTCTCTGTGTGTGCGCTCACGCCCACTTGTGTGTGTGAACTTTCCACGTACCTCAGCTTGTTTCTCCAACATGAGCCATCAGGGCTGAAAAACATCACTAACACATGAATTCTTTCTCTTTTTGTTATCACCTGTGATCATGTGTCTCATGTTTCTGTCATTCACCAGTTCTTGTAGAGTTACGTGTAACTAGACTTCTGTGGGACGTAAATGATTGTTTTGTATGCAGATCTGTACAAAGGATGGAAACACTTGATTACAAAGGAGATCTCAGCTGTGTTGTTGTGGATGGACTTCAACGTATTTGTTAAAAAAGAGAATAAAGCAAAGTGTTTTAGCTGTTTGGGAGTTTTTGTTTGATTCCATTCAGTTTTATTTCTATGGAGTCAAATAATAAGAAAGGCTCTAGAACAGCCCTGAGTTTGTCCAGGTGACACTCCTCTGAAGAACAAAGACAAAGAGGAAGAAGGGGACTCGTTTTCAAGTCTTGTTTCTTTCAAAATAAAAGCTGAAATGTTTTGGAAGCATGATAATATTTCAGCCAGGATGCCGTCTCCAAGGAGACCTGCACCTCAGCGCTGAGCTCCACATCACGCCCTGTGAAAGCACAGATATAAATCTGCTGCAGTGAGAAGAACTTTACCCAACACAAGTGTAGAAGTAGACATTTGACTTTACCTACAACCTGTTAACAACAAAGCTTTCATTGCCTCTGCTGTTGATGTCATGTAGGACTAATCATACTTCACATCAGCCATGCACACGTCAGAGGATCTCCAGGCTTTCAGTAATAAAGCCAAGCAGATGATGTGAACATAGCAATAGTAAAACATGCATCATAATCAGCTGTATGTGTCGACTATGTGGCACCTCAGTCTTGTTGGCATGAAGAAAAGTTGTGTAACATGTAGCATAAGGGCTGCAAAGACATCATGTAGACAGCAGTCGTCTGTTAGTCGTAACGTATCTCCTGTTAAAGAGTTAAATGTGCGTTCTCCATCTCTGTCCTCTCACAGCTCGCCGTACACCAACTCAACCCGTTCTCACTCCCGACGCGTAAAATAATGACGATTTGTCACGTCCCTTAACTTCTCATGCTGACGCCTAAGGTACCCTTCCACGTTTTTATGTGACGCTGTGGGTTGTCAATTCATTCCAATATGAACGCGCTCGCGGCGATCAGAGACGCTTCGAGCAGAGGCTCCAGCCATCCATTTATTCCAATAATAACCCCGTCACGGCGAAACATGACGCCGTGAAGCACAATCTAACTGGAGACCCGGGGACCCTCTCCGCGAACGGGTTTTTCTCCCTAATTTAATGCTTTCTTTTAATGACATCGTTAACATTTCTCAACAAAAACACGTGAAAGTATCACTGATAATTCAACAATAAAATGGCTTCATGTTGTGGCCATCACACAGTGTTTTCCAAACTGATTCACGATCTGAAAGTGCTCAGATTTAACGTACATAATCCTTTGTTAGGTTTATTATTTTCATTTCACACGTAAAACACATTTATAGATTCATTCACCACTCCTGTTAGTTTTGGATGCGCTCGGCTCCAGCCAATCAGACGCAACCTGTGTAAGCAAAGGCTGACGGGAGAACGGAGAGACCCATTTATAAGAATAAGAAAATGAGGCGGAACTGATTGATTCTAATGCAGGTATGTAAAAAATACATATATTTAACGTAATACCTTGATGTGTGTTTCAAAGTTAGTTTTTTCATAAAAGCTTCAAACAAACAGAGGTGACTGATCTCGGAAACGGTGTAATGTATTTAAAAATGGCTACAGCTACCGTCAGCATGCTTGCTAGGTAACGACTACACGTGTCTACTGCAGCATTAGCCATTTAATCCAACGATGATGGATTAAATCTATTACAAACGTTAAAGGACTTGTGTGCTGCAAAATACCCTCACATGGTGCGCAAAGCAGTTTTTGCGCTAAGAGTTCTGCTAGCTCTTTACAAACTGATGATGCTAACGTTAATTGCTAACATTAACCGGAGCGCCAAGACTGAAAATCATTTGAGTTGCGTTAGTTATGTGTTTATGTCACTGAGTTCTGCAAAAATCTCTTTCCTCTTTAGCTTGAAAATGAGTGATTCAGAGGATCCCGAGCTGGAGGAAGAGCTTCAGGCTGCTGACGAACTCCTTCAAGATATGCAGGTAACATTTTTAGTGGAAACAGTTGTTAAAGAGGGAACACATATTTTGTACGGAGTAAACGTTATGTTATTTGAATTTTTGTTTAAAGTTTATGTCAAATTAAGTTGGTTAACTTAAGATGTTTGATAATCTTTGCTTTAATCATGGACTGTATTTTAGGTGTTCCCTTTTTTCCTTGTTAATTGCGTAGAATGATGCACAGAGTGAACCTCAGCCAAGACCAGTGCGCTGGAAAACACGTGACAGACAGGGAGCTTTTATTCCTCAAAGACCATCAACCAGTCGAAGTACTAGTTGCATGCCACGTGGTCAGTGTTCACACAACCATTGATTTTATCTCACAACTTGTTTTCACCGAAGAATTTCAGTAAGTAAATATTCTTCATCCCCCCCCCCCAGTGTCCAGAGAGCAGCATCAATGTCCACGTGAAGAACCTGGTTATGTTGCCAGTGTCAACCCAACAAAAGGTACTTTACCTTCTTGTATATGTTGTGATTTCTGTTTACTTTTATATTTGTTGTTATAGTTGAGTTATGCAGGGCTTTTGTGCAGTCCTAAGAAACATACTGCCCAGAGTGTTTTTCACTTTGTGGAAGAGTTTCTTCCTTTCTTTATTTTTTTTCTGTTAGTGTGTGGAACTGAGGTGCTTCGTCAGGAGCTCCTTCAGTTGTTGGAGGATGGAGAAGAGGACGCAGCCATGACTTGTGAGACGTCGTCTGAGTCAGCTGCTACTCACTGGGCGATCAGAAATATGGTGTCCTCGCAAAAGTGGAAAGAGGCCAGGCCTTGTCTTATAGACAATATGTTAGCTACTCTGGATCCACAGTCACACCGTGTGTGTCAGTGTGGCAAACAAGTAGTTGTGAGGTGCCTGGACTGCCTGTCTCTTCCATTCCTTTGTGCTGACTGTGATATTGCAGTTCACACACGCGTTGTCCTGCACAGCAGAGAGGCAGTAACAGGAGGGTTTTTGCAGCCTTCATCAGAGTTTCACAAGCCAATAGGTACAGTTTTTAAGTCTTATGCATTTCTTGCTATGTATGAGTATGAGTGGGTGCTGTTATTGTATATTTATTGTGTATCAGTTAATTTCTAATTCTTTTTATATATATTGTGTGTTTTAATGTTAGTTCGGCTGTTGCCTGTGCAAAGGCCAGACTGTGTGTGACTGCCCAGCAGGTAACGTTGAGGTTTCACCCGGCGCAATTGTGGCTCTTGTAACCATAAATGGTAAGTTGCCCTTTTGTCACACACTACATACACAATAGATGTGTTTGGAGGTTTTATTGCAAATTGTGCATTGCTATCTTGGTTTTAATTACCCTCGGCCCGCAGTATATGTGGGCACCTGTCAAAGGTCATTTGGATTTACCAGACCGATTTGAAAACAACATGAAAAAAATGAATGCTTTGAGCCATGACTGAATTTCTCCTGATCCTTTCTAAAGGCCGTTATAACCTTGCACCAGCTGTGGCCTAATGTGGTCCCCCTCAGTTAAGGACATCCTGGGTAGTGGATATTGGCCTGGCACCTTAAATTTCTGCACCCTGTTTTCAATGGATGCCTTTCAGTCTTTCTATGACATTAAGAAGGCTGCACCAGGGATGTCACTTAAGGCATTTGTCAAAATGCTGGATGAACGAACAGCCCATTTTGGAAGGGTGAGTTCCTAAATTTGCCAAGTTTAAGGAAATTGTGCAAATCAATGTTTATGCTGACTGTCCTTGAATATTCTGTTGTATGTCCTCTATGTAAAAGAATGGCCGAATATCAGCTGATGCCTTCAGTAAAAGTTTCTTGGAGTGGAGTGCTGTAAAGTTTGAGGTGGACAGGATGTGCAAGGAGCCATGCTTTAGCTGCCCTGCCTGCACTCCACACATGCTTGCCGTCTCAGTTGATGGAAACCGCAAGCTTTATCGCTTTCAGTCTAATGCAAGGTACGTTATGCATTGTGGACATAAGTCAAATATGGATTTGTAGAAAAATGTATTTTAATGTTTCTTTTCAAACAACTGTCACTGTGTTCGTTCAGCACTTCAGAGCAGGGGAACTTTGAAGGTGTCTTCATTGAGAAAGATGAGGAAGTTGCTGAGTTTGTGAAATACATCCAGAGACACACAAATCATGTAAGATACACATATATATTAGTGCTGTTAATCTTGTTAAAATGACGTTAATGCCGTAACCATATACACTTACGTGTGTGTGTGTGTGTGTGTGTGTGTGTGTGTGTGTGTGTGTGTGTGTGTGTGTGTGTAGACATATATGGATGGGTCGATATTTTTTTTTTATTTTTCTCTTGGTGTTGTCGTAATACTATTTACTTTACTTTATCTTAATGTGTACTTAATTTTGTCACCATGTGTATTTAAAAAAAACAACATGATTTTTATTTTGTGTTATCAGTGCTGTCCTGGGGAGATCTGAGGTCTTGTGTGACTCGAGGCTAATTCAGCTAATTGTTATGCATTTGTTTTAAAAAGTTTGTCCCTGATAGGGCTTCATCATGTCATGTCTTTTATGTTAAAATCTTTGAGTGTATAGGTCCCGGGGAAAGGGTTGTGCGGATCTTCATCTTGGACTGCAGCAAAGGAGTCGTCCAAAAAGTCCACTGGGAAGTTGGATGAGGAGGGCATGGAAATAGCTGTTTGTCGCCACGGAGTCCTCTTAGCTGCATTGAACATGTTTCGAGGGGAGATCTTTGCTTACCCCCTTTTTCTCCAGAGGAAGTTGGCAGCTAGCGTCCCAGGACATATTATGTTCCTTTGCTCCGATGTGGCCTGTAAATATTTCCCCTATTTAACCAAGGTGGCTCAGCAGTGCCCTGAGCTGAGGAACCTCTTGTCAATGCTTCCTCTTCTCTCCGTCATGCATGCAAAGCTCACACTTGGAAATGCGAGGTATACTGCAGCTTGTAGTTTTGGATTAGTTTGAGACATTTTGTTATAAGGTTGAATGAATTCAGCAGTCATGTATTGTGACCTCCTTTCTATAGATCAAATGGGGAGGTGCGTTTCAGGATGGGGCCGGTTCAACAGCTGGAGAAGAGGTGGAACAAGTAAACAGTTTCCTGTCTAGGGCGGCCATCACAACGAAGTACATGTCTAAAGCAGGTGTGTGTCCGTGTCTGAGATTCCACTCAGTCTCCTGCTCATTAATTCTAATTTGTATACTAACTGAAATGCAGGGCGAACAGACATGCTGACCCTCCTGGCTTTGGGCTGGAACAAAAGGAAAGTGGAACAACTGGGCCGCACTTTGAGCCAGCGATATCTAAAGGTCATTTTTTCAACACCCATTTTAATGTGTGTGGTAATGGGGGGAAAACACCAGTACTCTTTTAATGTCAATATGAATGACATTTATGAATGCATTCTTAGATCATAAGGATCCTTAGAGAACAAGTGGAGCCTGAATGCGAGCAGAAATGAGCTGGGTGTGGATGACGACACACTGCAGCAATGGGCTGAAGGTGAGTCTCAATATAATAAGAGATAAGAGATAAGATAAGATAAGATAGAACTTTATTAATCCCTCGGGTGGGTTCCTCTGGGAAATTCGACTTCCAAAAAAAGCACAGCACCGACCAAAGTTACAGTTACAGAACTGTTATATATATATATATATACACACACACACACACACACACACACACACACACACACACATATAAATACAGAGACAAATATAAATAAAATATACAAAGGGGATAAATAGAATAAATAGGAATAAAAAATAAAAATACAAGTGAATTGCACATTTCAAGTATTGATTCTATTGCACTGTTGACTATTTACAAAAAGTATTGCACAAGGTATTGTACAGTGAGGTGCAGAGGCACTACAGCTTAGTTGTTCCCCCCTCCTTTGTCCTCCTGTTTCCCCTCCCTCTCCCCTCCAGAGAGGAGTTAAACAGTCTGATGGCGTGTGGGACAAAGGATGTATAACTCATGTATAACAATAGGACCCACCATGGCCTCATTAAAGAACTTAGAGTTAAGATCTTTCTGACAGTGTCAACAAACAATGAAAAATAAGCCTTGGAAAAGCAAATTTATGGCAGAGTTGTTGCGTTTCATCAAATTGGATAGAACCTGGGTTGAAATAATGTCGTACTAGTTGGTTTTATAAACCTGAACACCAACATACTTGTTATCTCATGATTATCATGAGATAGCAGCACATGAAGGCTCCAGATGTCTTATAATGAATGTCATCAAGTCAGTGATTACAGAGTCCACTGTAGTTTGGTGACTGTTACTCATCCTGTGCTCTGATTAATATTCCTCTCACTTAGAAAGTGATCAAACTGATGGCAGCCTTGGAGCGTTGCAGGCACGAATAGAGGAGCTTGTCGTCATCATCAGAGTGCGAACACAAAGTCTTTACAGACAAAATGGTACGTCCCAGTTTCTTTGAAACGGACCGTTTGATGCTGAGTTTGTACAGCTTGTGCAGCTACTTTGTAAACAGAATAAAATCAGATCCAGGTTTGTTTGAGCTGGATGTGATTTGTTCCAGCAAACAAATTGATGAGTGTAGATTAAAATGTAACTATATACATTATGTGAAGGTGTGAATTTTTTATGCTTATTTACAGATAGCAACAAGAGGCGACACAGAATTCGCAAGGTCATCTTAGTTGAGAAGAAACGCTTGGCGGCTGCTGTTGACGACTACAACAAGCTCGCTGAACCAACAAAGCAAATCGTATCCAGTGATGCCCTCATGCAGACCGATATTTGGCCCTGGCAGAGCACAAGTGAACGTAAGCTCTTGATTTCCAAATATCCTTTTTAAACAAGCTCCCAGTATCTGAGCAGTAGTTGAATGTTTTGTTCTTGAATCATAATATGCTGCTATGTTTTCCCATCTGATGTTGTTAAACTGTAGCTGCTGCTGACCTCCGGACAAAGAGAAAGGTCTTTGAGAAGGTGATGGCTGTGAGGCGCCTGAGAGAGGAGGAGATGATGCTCTGCAGGGAGATGCAGCATCACTGGACAGTGTTGCGAATGCGTTCTGTGGTGTTGGGGACAATCTCCTCAGACTGTAAGCACTTTATTTATTTATTAATTTTTTGATGAATCGATTGAAAATAAGAGCAGATGCTAAAGTCTTACTGGATCTTTTACCTATATCTAGATTGCTAGCTAACACTGCCTTCTCCCTTTTAAAAAAATGTTTAATTACAGCATCCTAATTCCTTGTGTTTATGAGGTGATGTTTTTTTTTGTTTGTTTTTTTTACTTTTCTCATATTTATTTGTTTTGTTCTTTTTACAGCCTCCTTTGTTGGCATGTCGGAGGATGCACAGAAGGGACTCTGTAGCCTGGTTTTAAAAAAACAAAGTGAACTGAAAGCTGAAATGCTCAAAGTAAAGGACGTGTACAAGAGAATCCTCAGCCACCAACCACTCCTGGAAATGGACTCGGAGGAGGAGGAGGACATTCCAGACGATGCCACTGAGAGTGATTTGAGCACTTCTGATGAAGACTGATTGTGTCATCATTGATGTTATGTTTGGTAAAATAAAAAGTTAATCACATCTCTGTTCAATGTGATTTTTCAACAGACATTTTACATTTTGAGAAGAAAAATGGAATTTCCTTGGTGCAGTTGTTTACCCTGAATCATTATTTCCCATCTAATTTAATGACTAGTGTACATGTTCAGATACGATAACATAATTTAATTTATGGGATGCTTTCTGGGCTGCTCAAATTATCACAAAATTTAAAAGCACCAGGCAGCACACTCACAAGGACATGTTTTGTTCAGTGTTTTGTCGAAGAAATCAACAAGTACAATAGATGTTTGCTGTAGTGGTGTGTTTGTTAAGAAGCATGCCAGCACACTGGTGAACTGACAGTCCCAGAATGCACCCGAGCCAGTGACTCGCCCCAGAGCAAATGAAATTGCTTATCTAGAAAGACAACCGTCATCAAAGAAGAAGTAAAAGAGTAGGGAACAAATGGTAAGGGAAGGTACTGTGGGGTAGGAAAGAAAGGCCAGAGCTGTGCAAAATGACCTCCAGCAGGCCACAAATGTGCACGTCTGCTCAAACGGTCAGAAATGGACTCCATGAGGGTGGTATGAGGGCCCGACGTCCACAGGTGGGGTTGTGCTTACAGCCCAACACCGTGCCGGATGTTTGGCATTTGCCAGACAACACAAAGATTGGCAACTTTGCCACTGGAGCCCTGTGCTCCTCACAGATGAAAGCAGGTTCACACTGAGCACTTGTGACAGTCTGGAGACGCCGTGGAGAACCTTCTGCTTCCTGCAACATCCTCCAGCATGAGTTTGGCAGTGGGTCAGTTTTGGTGTGGGGTGGCATTTCTTTGGGGAGCTGCACAGCCCTCCATGTGTTCGGCAGAGGTAGCCTGACTGCCATTAGGTACTGAGATGAGATCCTCAGACCCCTTGTGAGACCATATGCTGGTGCGGTTGGCCCCGGGTTCCTCCTAATGCAAGACAATCCTAGACCTCATGTGGCTGGAGTGTGTCAGCAGTTCCTGCAAGACGAAGGCATTGATGCTGTGGACTGGCCCGCCCATTCCCCAGAACTGAATCCATTTGAGGACATCTGGGACATCACGTCTCGCTCCATCCACCAACTGCACCACAAAATGTCCAGGAGTGGGCAGATGCTTTAGTCCTGGAGTCTGGGAGGAGATCCATCAGGAGAGCATCTGCCACTTCATCAGGAGCATGCCCAGGTGTTGTAGGGAGGTCATACAGGCATGTGGAGGCCACACAGACTAGTGAGCCTCATTTTGACATGTTTTGAGGACATTACATAAAACCAGATTAATGATTCTGTATTGCATTGATCAAGGAACCAACCCAATAGGAGCTAAAGGAATCCTCTTGACATTACTTCACTCAGTAAGTTTATACTATGTTTAATGTGCATTTTCTTCATCAGTTTAGAACATAACATGTTAGCGCTCCCTGGTCCTTTTTGGAGACAGATCCTGAGACAGCAGGCAGCTATGGAGAACTCGTGTCAGCTGTGGTAATTAAGGAATACTTTGATTTAATATTGATTTCATCACAACTATCCTCTGGCACATATTCCTGGATATATACAATGACATAAGTAAACTCCCATTTTAGAATCATTGCCTTCTTTGATCTGACTTATTGCCTCAGACTTTGGCCCCGTGTCCCCAAAACTACAGAGAATCCATGACACTGGGTAAGAGGCCTTGATCATGTTATAAGTGAGAGAGTTTGGTGTAACAGTGGTTGAACATGCCAAATCAATCCACAACATACTGCCATTCCCCAGCTGTAACCTGCATATGCATCAAACCAAAATCCAGTACCACAGCCACATGATAGACGTACAGATGAGGTTAAAGGGCTGTCTCATTTTGCCAGATAGCTTCATCCCAAAAAAGATCAACATTCTTCAAAAACAAAAGTTTGTGAATATTTGCTTTTTTGCCAGGCCTAAACCAACCTGTTAAACTTATCAAATTATTGTCATAGATACGAACCTATTGATTGAAACAGAATAATCCATTCAAGCCTCCATCATCATCCACAATCACTGTTACTGTTCAGATTATTTTATCTCTGTTTTCCTCTAGAATGTTTTGAAAATCAGCATTTGATCAACAGACTTTTTAAAAGTTTATTTTGATCCTATTGTTTACGTGTGTAATTGCATTTTTATTGAAATTATGACAGGAAAACCCTCAATCAAATTGTATCTTTGATATCTAATAATAATATTAACCATAATGTTACATATGTAATATGTACACAATAATATTGTGCAAACAAACAAGAAAAATAGCAAAAAATGTCAATTTTTTTAATACCCTGTATATAAAAACCACATATGACCACAACTCCAAATGTGCAATTGTCACTGCATCTAAACATGACATATTACAAAAAGGTAGAAACATATAATATACAATATGTTCTGAAGCTGGTACTGGTGCAGTTAACTTTGCTTTAGGCTCCCATACACAGTAGGTGTTACTTACTATACGTGCAGTGCAGTATTACTTTACCTTGTAATATGTTATAATAAGCAAGTCACTTCTATATTTATGAGCATGTAGACAATAATGTTGGCTGATATGTAAAACTATGAGATGTCGAGTGCAGGGAAGATATTATTGATCGATCAGATTCATGAATATGTTAGGTACTTAAGCCACAATTAGAGAGTGAAACAGAGACACTGGTTGAAATGTATAGTAAATATTTTATTTTGAACTTTTATGCTGAACTACAAGCTGTGAACTGTGCGATCTCTGCCACCTGTGGTGCCTGGTTTACTGTGTGTAAAACTGCGCAGGTTCCCATGTGTCATCCCACACTTTGCCACTGTCAGGAGAAAAACATAACAAACAACAACCACACACAAAATAGGACAATTTAGGTTGTGACATATGACAATTTTTTAGGATGAAATATCTTCTATATTCATGTCATGCTTTATACACCTTCATTGTAATATAAATTAATCAAATCAAGTCAGAGAGTATTAATATATGAAGCAGACGTCAAGCAGGACCACAGCAGCAGCCACGATCCATCGGAACCTGCTGGATGAGAGAGCACAGAAACTCCAGGGAAGAAGTTTAGTTAGTAACATGCATGAACTGCATTACTGAGACATGTGTGTTTACAGATGGTGGTGAGGGAGAGGGGGAGAGTTTTCAGTAAAAGGAGACGTGACTGCATCTTCAACCAATACTGAGCCTGCATAACCCTGAAAGAGACAGAGAGAGAGGGGGGGGACACTAACCCCCAGCAGTCTGGTCCTATTACAGCATAACTAAGGGCTGAGCTGAACCAGCCCTAACTATAAGCTCTATAAAGAAGTAAAGTCTTATGCCTACTCTTAAAAGTGTTGACCATGTCCACCTCCAAAACTCATAATGAGCATGATGTCAGGAGGACTTTAAAGAACGTAAACATCAGGAAGGCAGCATGACCAGGTCGTATCAGGTGGTCTGTTCTTATTTAATTTCCTATTTGGAGCGAAATCCTGACTCAGTGGCTGAATTAGTGAAGATTCATCAAATACAAAAGCTTATGGATAGTCAGTCAGGCACAGTTCAAATCTGGGAAGTCCAAAGATGCAAACAAATCTGCACAACAGCAGGCTAAATTACTTACATTTACAACTCTCCTGTCTACTATCTCTTCATATTTGAAAATCTTCTGTGTACGGTGTTTTCGGCATTCTGAAAAATAACAAATGAAATATTTACATGAGTTCTGTAAAACTGGAAAAAATGCAAAAATTAAGAAAAAGAAATCTTAACAAACTTAACGAACCTGTCATGTGTTTCGTACATTTACAATACCATAACGTCTAACCTTTCCTTGTCCTTTTTTTGTTTGGGACATCCGAGGTGTACACCGTAGAAATTGAGGGAGATGTAGGATGTGGAGATGGAGAGGAGGATGCAGGAGGAAGCAGAGATGGAGAGGAGGATGCAGGAGGAAGCAGAGATGAAGAGGAGGATGCAGGAGGAAGCAGAGATGGAGAGGAGGATGCAGGAGGAAGCAGAGATGAAGAGGAGGATGCAGGAGGAAGCAGAGATGGAGAGGAGGATGCAGGAGGAAGCAGAGACAGAGAGGAATATGCAGGAGGAAGCAGAGATGAAGAGGAGGATGCAGGAGGAAGCAGAGATGGAGAGGAGGATGCAGGAGGAAGCAGAGATGGAGAGGAGGATGCAGGAGGAAGCAGAGATGAAGAGGAGGATGCAGGAGGAAGCAGAGATGGAGAGGAATATGCAGGAGGAAGCAGAGATGAAGAGGAGGATGCAGGAGGAAGCAGAGATGGAGAGGAGGATGCAGGAGGAAGCAGAGATGGAGAGGAGGATGCAGGAGGAAGCAGAGATGAAGAGGAGGATGCAGGAGGAAGCAGAGATGAAGAGGAGGATGCAGGAGGAAGCAGAGATGGAGAGGAGGATGCAGGAGGAAGCAGAGATGGAGAGGAGGATGCAGGAGGAAGCAGAGATGGAGAGGAGGATGCAGGAGGAAGCAGAGATGAAGAGGAGGATGCAGGAGGAAGCAGAGATGGAGAGGAATATGCAGGAGGAAGCAGAGATGAAGAGGAGGATGCAGGAGGAAGCAGAGATGGAGAGGAGGATGCAGGAGGAAGCAGAGATGGAGAGGAGGATGCAGGAGGAAGCAGAGATGAAGAGGAGGATGCAGGAGGAAGCAGAGATGGAGAGGAGGATGCAGGAGGAAGCAGAGATGGAGAGGAGGATGCAGGAGGAAGCAGAGATGGAGAGGAGGATGCAGGAGGAAGCAGAGATGAGAGGAGGATGCAGGAGGAAGCAGAGATGGAGAGGAGGATGCAGGAGGAAGCAGAGACAGAGAGGACGATGCCGGAGGAAGCAGAGATGGAGAGGAGGATGCAGGAGGAAGCAGAGATGGAGAGGAGGATGCAGGAGGAAGCAGAGATGGAGAGGAGGATGCAGGAGGAAGCAGAGACAGAGAGGAGGATGCAGGAGGAAGCAGAGATGGAGAGGAGGATGCAGGAGGAAGCAGAGATGGAGAGGAGGATGCAGGAGGAAGCAGAGACAGAGAGGAGGATGCCGGAGGAAGCAGAGATGGAGAGGAGGATGCAGGAGGAAGCAGAGACAGAGAGGAGGATGCAGGAGGAAGCAGAGATGGAGAGGAGGATGCAGGAGGAAGCAGAGATGGAGAGGAGGATGCAGGAGGAAGCAGAGATGGAGAGGAGGATGCAGGAGGAAGCAGAGACAGAGAGGAGGATGCAGGAGGAAGCAGAGACAGAGAGGAATATGCAGGAAGAAGCAGAGATGGAGAGGAGGATGCAGGAGGATGCAGAGATGGAGAGGAGGATGCAGGAGGAAGCAGAGATGGAGAGGAGGATGCAGGAGGAAGCAGAGATGGAGAGGAGGATGCAGGAGGAAGCAGAGATGGAGAGGAGGATACAGGAGGAAGCAGAGCTGGAGAGGAGGATGCAGGAGGAAGCAGAGATGAAGAGGAGGATGCAGGAGGCTGACAGAGGGAAGATGTTGGTTCAGGCTCTAAATGAAGAATAAATTCCTCGTTTAGAGCCTCTGGGTCTGGGACTGGTCCAGCATCCACACTGTCAGCAGAGGATGGTCCAGCTGCTGGTGTAGAACGTTTAGCAGGAGGTGAAGCTTGTAATTCTGAAAAATTTTAAATATTAAACATTCATTAAAATGGGTTGAAAAAATGTACAGTACACATAAACACATAATAAGTAGTGATTTGCATGTTTTCAGTTAAGTTTTACTAAAGATACAACTGGTAAATATTGGCATCAAATAAGTCATCTCACACACTCACTGACCCAAATCATTCAGTACAAGTGCCCTCGGGGGTAGTGTGACATCTGTAGTGCTTTTCTACATTGTACATTAATAAATTAATGAGTGTGACTATAAATCCAGATAGATAATGACTTTTTCCTCTGATGACACTACTTTCCTGACTTTGTAGTGAATAACATTTGACACTTCAAGCTAGTACTGTGACTTAGGAGTTTTGTACAATGGTGATGCTAACTACCTCAGGGAGGTAATCAGGTGACCTCTTAAGAAGTATATAAGTTATTTAAGAATCTTGGTGTTCATATTGGTAACATTATAACATTTGTTATACTAGAAAGTCTCGAAGAGAATTATCAGGTCTGGTTTTTGTGAAGATTTTTAAAATTACATTTGTATATACATGAGTGTGAAAGACCATACTATACACACACACACATACAAAATTGTTCAGGTGGGTAACACCAGAGGTTCAGTATGGCTAGCTTTGGTGATGTGACCGACACATGGGGAGGTAATAAGGCAGATTTAACACTATTTTCATGTTAGCAACAGGACATGTAGGACAGCTGTCACCTCACAGCAAGAAGGTTACTGGTCTGAAACTTGGCTGAATAATAGAATAGAACAGAACAGAATAGAGTAGAGTAGAATAGAATAGCTGGTGACTGTTAACTATCCTCATCCTCACCATCTTGTTTGTCTCTATGTACCCCGTGATGATCTGCCTACTTATCTAGGGTGTACCATGAGTATCACCCAAAGACAGCTAGGATAGGCTACCTGATAAGGACACCTGGTTACAGATAATGGACAAAGCATATCTTACTTCTCAGAAGGTGTTCATAAAGCTTCCTCATCTTCATGAGGATGTCACGTGCAGCACCTTCCGCTGGTTCGATCTGAGTGATCACGTCCCCTACTATACGGCCCTTACGGTCAAACTGTCCAAGAAACAGAATTGGTTGGTAGCCCAGGGCGTGTAGCTTTGAAACCTGCAAGAACAACAAAGAAAAACATGCAGCCAGTCTTTCATGTAAGCAAACGGATGTATAACAAACCTTTAAGTTTCACATCTTTGTTGTTTTATTGTTGTCGATAGTTAAAAAGTATTTATGGTGACCAAACCTGTAAATGTATGATAAAATCCATCTTGAAATGTTTTGTCTCTCAGTTAATAGCCGATTAAATTAAAAATCAGAAGTAGCTTAAATAAAAATAGTTTTTAACAAGTTTTTTCTAGTTGGATGTCTTTAGTGTGATGATGTTATTCTGATGTGAATAACTTTTTTATTTATGCTCTTTTATAAATTAATATTTTATGTGTATATACATGTCTTGTTAGTTTCTTACTTCATGATATACAAGAAAACATTGACAACTGTGATTAATAAAGAATTGTCTAGCAGACCAACCACTTATTAGATCAGAACTTTTAAACTTACTGACAACTGGGCTGAATTAACCACCCTGCTCGCATTTCTGTTTTTTTTAACAGAGGCAGCCCAGTTACTGTTTTTAAACTGTTCTTGTTTTTTTTTCAATCCCTCCTTTAGGTTCAGGCTGCCCAGGCATCCACTGCATGTCTTCCTGTTGCAGGTGTTTGGGGCCTGACAGGAAGAGCATGGTTTGGTTTTTGGCTTTGTCATTTCTGCAAATGAAAATGGAACATGTAGGGATCATTTCAGGTCTGTTTTGGTGAAATGATTACAAAAATAATTTATGACCAAAGAAATAACTTATGTTACGAGGCAGTATTACACCATATTTAGAAAAAAAATCAATTACGAGATTAAAGTCGTTAATATTGAGTTAATTACGTGAATAGGGTTAAAAAAAAACCTGAATTGATTACAGAAAAGATACATTGCTAAAATAGAGCAGTACTAACATTAGCTGGGTGGCCAAGCAAGTGTCTTACACATGAGAATACATCACAAAAAAAATTAAATAAACTTTTGCAGAAGTAGTTCTCTTGGTACACAGACTGCTCTGTGAAAACATTTCAAGTTTAATATCAGTTTAATATCACTGAAATTAATATTTCAGTGAACATGCAAATTACCCACAGTTTATCACAACTTACTTAGCTAGGATCTGCCTCGTGTCCAGTCGAAAACTTCGCTGCAGGACCGTGAGTTGAAAGATACATTTACTGCGACTCCCAAGATGCATTGCAGTAAAAACCATCCAATCGCCTTGCTTAAGATCTGTTGACGTGTCGCTAAAGGCGCGCTGTAGATAAATATTGCAATTTGTAAAAAATAAAATACTAAAATTTGCAATTTTTAATTACATAATTAAACACTGGGCCAGTTTAATTTCGTATTATCGCTGGTTATTATTTTAGAGTAAATAAAGGAATAACGGGTAGCACCAAGCTGTTGTTATCTTCATTCCCATAGCGACGGCGGTCGAGGATTATGGGTAGTGTGCAGTTACGGGATTAGTGCGTCTGCGTAAATTGGTCTGATTGGTTGGAGCCGAGCGCATCCAAAACTAACAGGAGTGGTGAATGAATCTATAAATGTGTTTTACGTGTGAAATGAAAATAATAAACCTAACAAAGGATTATGTACGTTAAATCTGCGCACTTTCAGATCGTGAATCAGTTTGGAAAACACTGTGTGATGGCCACAACATGAAGCCATTTTATTGTTGAATTATCAGTGATACTTTCACGTGTTTTTGTTGAGAAATGTTAACGATGTCATTAAAAGAAAGCATTAAATTAGGGAGAAAAACCCGTTCGCGGAGAGGGTCCCCGGGTCTCCAGTTAGATTGTGCTTCACGACGTCATGTTTCGCCGTGACGGGGTTATTATTGGAATAAATGGATGGCTGGAGCCTCTGCTCGAAGCGTCTCTGATCGCCGCGAGCGCGTTCATATTGGAATGAATTGACAACCCACAGCGTCACATAAAAAGGTGGAAGGGTACCTTAGGCGTCAGCATGAGAAGTTAAGGGACGTGACAAATCGTCATTATTTTACGCGTCGGGAGTGAGAACGGGTTGGTAAAAGTATATCCTTGCTGTACCCTTAATGCTAATTATGCTAAATTAACCGCTGCCTTTGCCCCTTTGGGATTATTCTTATGTCACTGGGATGTTGACCTTTGACCTTCACATTAGAGAGATGGGCAGACATAATTAGTGTATGAATTTTAAAGTAACAGGTAATAAAGAGAGTGTAGCAAATGTAGTCAGGTTTATTACTCTGTATCACACATGAGTGCCCGAGGGAGGCGGGGCTGACTGGGGAGACACAGGAAACAGAGAGACAGGGCTGACTCGACATGAAACGATGAAACGTGGGACACGGGAACAGAAACTAAACACAGGCTGAAATGAACACTGAGGGAGGGAGAACTAAGATTACTGAGAGCCTGATAAATAAGAAGAACAAAAAGCAAGAAAAACAAGAGTCAAAGAAAAGCAAAAACACAAAGCATTGGGCCAGGACCCACTGCTGTGACATTTATATGTGATAAAAACATTAAAAACTGCTCACATGTTGAAATCTTTCTACGTATACTTTAGGTTCAGCTCTCCAGCCTGGCATTTGGTTAAGCATGATTCAAACATTTGATTTTGTTTAACTGGTTTTAATTATAGTTACTTTTTGTGAACATTTGTTGCAGCATTTAAAAATACATCATTTATTTTCAAACTTTTATTTGATTTAGAGCATCATATTTGACCAACGTAAATGTTTTAATTTCATATAAAATAACTGAAACAGTGAACTAAATATCTGAAATCTTTCCTTCCTTAAAAGTTATAATCCTACTTAAGTTATAGTGCAAACGCTTAAGCAACAAATATACTTGATGCTAATTAATTAATATTTCCCTTTGATGTTGCAACTATGCGGTCACTTCTGTCTTTAAACAAAATAATATTTTCCAGTTACAGAAATCATAAAGTCCAAACTAAAGTGCTACTGTTGCTATATGCATTTTATATAAATCATGGATGATGGTCCTGACATGAAGGAAGAGAAAGTTACAGGTTGCATCCTTTGACTTTGTCTCCGTGCCTTTGGGCCATTTTCAGAAGGACAGATGTTTCTGTTCAATTCTTAAATCAATTTTTTCAAACACAAACACTATTTTAAAGCTTCTAGAGAGTAAAATATTCATGATAATTATAATAACAATAATAAAAACAAAAGCTCTCAGATCCATCAAACCAAGCAGCAGAAAGAACAATAACTGAAGAGAAAACTTTAACCTTGTAGACTTCATTATGTTCCAGCTGCTCTACAGACGCTGTGACCTCGAACTTAAGCAGGTCGTAACGTATGTGCAGCTCAATAACTTCATAATCAGACCCTGTGGTATTTAGGCAGCAGAACAACTAAGAATAACAACTACAAATAATGTTTTTAGGTTTCTGTTGTACTGCAAGGTTCTGTACAGGAGAACCAAACCAAGAGCAAATATTACGTCTCATTTACACCTGAGCACGAAGAGCCATCAACATTTATCAAATTGAATCATCTTTGTTTAGATGCAAGAAGAATCATATAGAAATGAAAAAGTAGAAATAGAAATCCAGAGCAAAGATATCCTCTAATTCAGCGTAGCACATGTGCAGCTGCTGCGATTCACGTAAGCATTCGGCTCGTCGCTGCTGCAGATTTTTCTCTCGCTGTTCTGGCTCACAGCGCTGCAAACACAAAAATAAATATCCCCAAAGGTGTGAAAGGGAGCTAATTAGTAAGAGTATTGTTACTCTCCGCAGGAGTAGTCCAGCAGTAGAAATCAGTCCAATAACAAGGTGTGTAACATCTAGCAGGGTGACAGAAAAACCCAGGGTAACTTCTAAGGACCTCAACGTCTCTCTCACATTGTGTTTTTAAACATGCTTCCATTTGTCACTTCAGTCTTTACTCTGAAATACAGGAAGAGAAATCATGGCTGAAACAATTTCTCATGAAACCAGGGGTGTGGTCCAACAGTCAGTTTGGTGAGGAAGGTTCCTAACTGAGAGAAGTGACCCAGAAGTATCTGTGTAGCAGCCACAATGAATCCAGATCATGAGCTGATCCGTGACTGCCTTTGTACAACTTTTACAAAGTGACTGCAAACATTGTGGAAGGATTCATAGCGTTTGATTGCTTGTGTGAATGTATTAAACAGGAAACCAGGAGCTGCAGAAACCCAGTAATGCTGGGTTTCTGCAGCTGCGTGTGCGTTTATTATTATGGCTCCAGGTTACATTTCAGGTCTTCTCAGCCCACACCGCCCCACTCGAACTCTGCGCTCCTCCAGTCAGATGCTGTCATTAGTTCCACGCTCCCAGTTCAAATCTAGAGGTGACAGCTTTCTCCATTGCTGTCGTCCCCCTTTCATGAAATCCTCTTCATCCTTGGAAGTCTTCAAATCCAATCTGAAGCCCCTCCTATTTTCCAAGGATCTCTCTGACACCTCTGTTATTGTGTTTCAGCTATTCTGCTCTTTTATCTCATTGGATGATGTTTGCATGTGTAGACACGTGTACGTGTAGTTTAAGTTCACATATGTGTGCTTGAGTGTGAATGTGTACATTTTTGTATATGGATGTGCATATTTGCATGTACACATATTTTTTTACAAACATATACGGATGTCTCACTGTTTCTATGATGTTTTCATCTTATCTATTTTAATTCTTTTCACCATATCATCCCTCTGTTCAGCACTTTGGCCGACACTTGATGTCTTTTAAATGTGCTATATAAATAAAGATGACTTATATTTGCATCCGTGTGTCAGAGTGTGTGTTCTTACCTTTAATTTAGGACACGCACACACAGCATAGAGTGAACAGGGACTATTATTGTCCCACAAGGAGCAACAGGACAATTGACCTACTGTATGCTAATGTGAGAGGTGCATACAGAGCCACCCCCCTCCCCCCACTAGGGAAGTCAGACCACAACCTGGTTTACCTACAGCCACAATACACACCCCTCGTCCAAAGGCAGCCTGTCACAACGTGCTCCATCCGGAGATGGACCCCAGAAAAGGAGGATGCTCTGAGAGACTGCTATGACACCACAGACTGGGATGTGCTCCTGAGCCCACATGGTGAGGACATAGAGGGGGCGACACACTGTCTTACAGACTACCTCAACTTTTGTGTGGACACAGTCGCCCCTGCTAAGACGGTACGGTGTTATCCTAATAACAAACCGTGGGTAACACAGGAAGTCAAAGCTGTCCTCAACATGAAGAAGAAGGCTTTCAGGAGCAAAGTGAAGGAGGAGATGAAAGCAGCACAGCGGGAGGTGAAACGCTGCCTGAGGGAAGCAAAGGACACCTACAGGAGGAAGGTGGAGCAGAAGTTGGAGAGGAACAATATGAGGGAGGTCTGGAATGGTGTGAAAACCATCACAGGCCACAACACCAAGAAAAGCACAGTGGGGGGGACTGTGGAGAAGGCAAACGAACTCAACAACTACTTCAACAGGTTTGACCAGCCCACAACCCCCCCACCCTCACCCTCACTACAGAGTCCTCTCCCCACTCTCCTGCCTCCCTCGCTTCCCCCCCTTCCTGACACCATGACACCCCCCTCCTCCAATCAGCAGCAAGACATCTCCCCCCCTCCCCTCCTCCCAAACATCTCCCAGTGTCACAGTGGATCAGGTCAGGAGGCAACTGAGGAAGCTTCGCCCCAGAAAGGCAGCAGGCCCAGACAAGGTGTGTCCTAGGATGCTTAAGGCGTGTGCTGCTGAACTTGGGGAGCTGCTACAACGAGTCTTCAACCTCAGTCTGCGACTGGGGAGAGTGCCCGCCCTCTGGAAGACATCCTGCATCGTCCCGGTCCCCAAAAAGAACCGGCCCAATGAGCTGAATGACTTCCGACCGGTGGCACTGACGTCACATCTTATGAAGACTCTAGAGCGGCTCTTCCTCAACCTCCTCCGACCACAGGTACAACATGCCCAGGACCCACTACAGTTTGCATACAAGGCGGGTGTCGGAGTGGAGGATGCCATCCTGTACCTCCTACACAGAGCCCACTCACACCTGGATGAGGGATACTGTTTCTTGACTTTTCCAGTGCCTTTAATACCATCCGGCCCTGTATGCTTCAGGAAAAACTGAACAGGATGGAGGTGGACCCCTGCCTGGTGGCTTGGATCTCCGACTACCTCACCGACAGACCACAGTACGTCAGGCTGAAGGACATCACGTCTGACACAGTGGTCAGCAGCACAGGAGCACCACAGGGAACTGTGCTGTCCCCCCTTCTCTTCACCCTGTACACCTCTGACTTCTGCTACAACTCTGAATTATGCCATATTCAGAAGTTTGCAGATGACACGGCCATCATGGGGTGTATCTGGGATGATCAGGAAGAGGAGTACAGAAGTCTGGTGAGGAACTTTGTCGCATGGAGTCACACAAACCACCTGCAACTCAACACCTCAAAGACTAAGGAACTGGTTGTGGACTTCGGGAGGTCCAGAGAAGGTCCACTGCCGGTTCAGATAGAGGGGGAGGAGGTGGAGGTGGTCAACAAGTACAAGTACCTCGGGCTGTGGGTGGACAATAAACTGGACTGGTCATGCAACACAGAGCACCTGTATAAAAAAAGCCCAAAGCCGACTGTACTTCCTCAGGAGGCTGAGGTCTTTTAACATCTGCAGGAAGCTCCTGAGGATGTTTTACCAGTCAGTGGTTGCTGGAGTACTTTTCTATGCTGTGGTGTGCTGGGGGAGCAGCACAGCAAAGAGGGACTCATCCAGGCTGGAGAAACTGATCAGGAGGGCTAGCTCTGTGGTCGGCATGAAGCTGGACACTCTGGTGACAGTGGCAGAGAAAAGGACATTAAAGAAACTGATGGACATTATGGACAATGCTGGGCATCCTCTGCACACGGCCATAAACAACCAGAAGAGTCTGTTCAGTGACAGGTTGCTTCTCCCAAAGACAAGAACTAACAGACTTAAAAACTCCTTTGTCCCACACGCCATCAGACTGTTTAACTCCTCTCTGGAGGGGAGAGGGAGGGGAAACAGGAGGACAAAGGAGGGGGGAACAACTAAGCTGTAGTGCCTCTTCACCTCACTGTGCAATACCTTGTGCAATACTTTTGTAAATAGTCAACAGTGCAATAGACTCAATACTTGAAATGTGCAATTCACTTGTATTTTTATTTTTATTCCTATTTATTCTATTTATCCCCTTTGTATATTTTATTTATATTTGTCTCTGTATTTATATATGTGTGTGTGTGTGTGTGTGTGTGTGTGTGTGTGTGTGTGTGTGTGTGTGTGTGTGTGTGTGTGAGTGTGTGTGTGTGTATATATATATATAACAGTTCTGTAACTGTAACTTCGGTCGTTGCTGTGCTTTTTTTTGGAAGTCGAATTTCCCAGAGGAACCCACCCGAGGGATTAATAAAGTTCTATCTTATCTTATCTTATCTTATCTTATCTTATCTTATCTTATCTTATCTTATCTTATCTTATCTTATCTTATCTTATCTTATCTTATCTTATCTTATTAAGCGTGTGGCCTGTGTGTATCTATGCCAGTGAAACTGGATCTGCTCATTTTGAATATTGAAAAATATTGTGACTTAAGACAAACATAATAACTAAAACAGAGCAGAAACACGACAATTCAGCAGAAAAGTAACAACTTAAGCAGAAATATTGGAAAATGAGCAGCTGAAAAAAGCTGAATAAGGTGACGTTCACTCAAAACTACTTGTTGTTCAACTGTGAAAAACTGGCAGAAATGTTAAAAACGCACGAAAGAACAGCCAGCAGATACACACAATTAGAAATATGAGCACATATGGAAACACAAATGCACAGAGACACACAGGATGTCAGTCAACCACTCTGAATATTCAATTTGAATCTTCCTGGTTTTATGGATTCCTGTCAAACGACTGGCCATAATTTCCTAACCGTAGGGGCTGGAGCGGTCATTCTTAGACCGTTCTGTTCAGAGGAGATGGGGGAATCTTCAAGTGTTGATAGTTCATAATTAAAATATAAATTATTAAAGATATATGGCTTATAATGCACCATAACTGAGTAGAGGTGAACTGCCTTGACTTGCCCTCAAACAACGGTTTGTAAGTCTAAATCTATTTGAAGCATCGATATCATTCTTTCACTGTCACATACAGCAGGCTTTGGTGAACAGTTAAGGCAATATTTTCCGGTCTCAGGCACATTTCATACACTGTGCTCTGCAGACAGGCACACGGACCTTTCAGGTCTACAAAAAGTTTAAAATGAAAAGCTCACAGGTGTGTGTTTATTAACTCAGTGTTGCAGAATCACAGTGATTCATTAAAAACGTCTGCAGAAGTTGCAAACTTATGATTCATGTCATAAGTTATGATACACTGCTCTCCCCTGCATAAGCTGTTTTTATAGTATCAGCATTGGTATCAGCAATACTGGCCATACATTTACTTGGTATCACATCTATCCCACAATCTGCAGTACTGCACACACTAAGATCACAGTGGACAGATTCTGTCTCTATGCTGGGAACGTCTGTTTTTCCCGGGATCAGCTGTTGCAGATTGTTGGTGCATGGAGGGCTGGGGCCTCTTCTGCCCCCCCTAACGGAGACCACGTAGGTAGTCGGAGGCTGTAAGACAGCGGCTCTCTGGAGAAATCTGATACCTCAGGAGGATGACAGGATTCAACCAGAGAAGCTGCTTCATTATAAAGTCTGTGGTTTATAACTGAAAGCTATGATACACATAAACAGCCGTCCATGCACTTAAGTAGTGAGTGAGTATTCACTCCAGTGATGACCTGTGAGAAAGAAACTGCACACACAGCGAGCGGGCGACCATAAGATTATTATTGCCAAGCAAGAACCTGCAGCTCGAGCAGGCTGAAGAAATCCTTTAATGCTGATGCAGGCTTCACAGTGTAGAAACGAGAACTCTAAGAAACAAAAGAGCAGAAGTCATGTATGAAACACAACACAGTTAACATGTGAAGCACTTAAAAGAAAACACAAATAAAACACTTCCAGTGAGGCGTGGCGATTTAAACATTGCCTGTACTGCTCAGCAGTTGTAATGGCATCAAGAATATCTGCACATAGTTCATAATTACAATTAGAATGAACATTTCTTTCACTAAACTCAAAGTCACTCATTATAGAGCGACATCACTATTTTAACGCAGATGCTCTGATGTAGTAGGTCCAAATACAGGATGGTGGGTCACCCACCCTCCTGCTCCAACATGGTAGGAAAATTATACGGTAGAAAATGTTTATATTCATAACAATGTGAAATTTCTGCTTTAAATACTTTTATATATGTTTTTAAAATGGTCCCTCCACCCACTTTTAGTCCTTTTTCAGACATTGAAATCGGAGGAAATGTTCCAAAAATGTGCTGATTTGAAAGTGAATGATGCCGATCTTTGTTGCCATAGCACAGATTTGTCTGAGACATCATCGAGTGTCAGCCTGTGCCTCTAAGGAGCGTCCAGCGTCCTGTTCATTGTCCATTTCTATCATAATGCACGCACTGGGGTTAAATATTGAATAACAATGTTCTTCCCACAGAGTTCAGACTCAATACTGTTAATAACAGACAATCATAGGGTCCTGCTGTCCACACTGTTATAGTTCTTACAAAAATACAGGCTGAAACATACAGATAGGAGCAGCTAAGAGAAGAAGAAATGTGCTGAAACTGTCAGAAAGGAGATTTATTTGTTTCCACTTTACATGTGAGCAGCACAGCAAACACAGTGAAGCCAGTTAACCTCAAAGTGCACCAGTCACAGTGGACACAGAACAAAGCATCGACTTTCATTACCATCAAACTTTGTTGTGATTTAACATTTACTTCAGCCTCCTTTAAATTTGATTCATGTGACATCAGGACAACATTCCAGGGAGAAGCGATCGAGCGGCGTCCCCCCGGTGTTTTATCCCACATCTCGTACTCAATGTTTCTTTCAGCCCAGAAAAGTTCATGTGATCATCGAACATTTAAGCGTCAGCATCAAAATAAAAAAGAGCCAGATTTCAACCAGCTCCTAAGAATTTCAGGGACCTGTACAACCGTCACAATTTCAGTAAGAATCTTTCATGGTTTCATCAAATATGCTAAAGTCAGTCCAACATAAACTGGTCAGTTCTGAGGAAGCTCTGTGATTTCATATGGAATGGCTCGGGCTCGAGTATCACATCCAAGGTTGTGTCAGATAAGGAAGAGAAGTGGAAAACAGCAGGACACCTGCAGCCTGGTGATACAGGAGCAATAAAAGCTGCACACAGTGCTATCAATGATCACCAGCAGTTATCAAACTGAAGCTAGACACCCAGATGTTTCTTTCACAGCACATAACAACATTTTAAACTGCTACAGTTTCAGTTATGCACGGCGAGGTTTGTCGCACACCTAGATCACACACGCTTATACAAACAGGAAGAGGCGTGCTCAGCTCCACCTTCTCTGAGGCTACCCTGTAAATGTCACACGTGCCTCACAAGGAAAGATCTCAGCTGCCACACTGAGAGTGGTGAAGGCAAACGTCCAGCCTGGCTCCAGTGGCTAGTGCAGGTTGGGATACTTCACGCAGAATCTGTCAAAGGCATCATATATGGCCTGTCTGGAAATGAAACAGGTAACGTTAACGTAGCAAAGCTGTCCATGACAAACAAATCATATACGTAAAAATGATGAAATGTGTGAAATACTGTGAGGGTGGCCCAACTCTAACATCAGATTAACCAGACAACAGCCACAGTTTAACGAACATTCTCAGACATGTTAAACCGTCCACAGCCAGTTATCTGTCTATATGTACCACGCCTGAACCAGGAAGTGCAGCTGTGACACTTCTACAAACAACTTTGGCTCCTGTGAACAATTTCTAGATTTTCTTTGAATTTGACGTCATATTTGGTACAGTGGAGATATCATTCAGGTATTGACATTGTTAAGGTTCAAAAATTGAGGAAGGAGAGTACAAACCATGGTCCAGAAGCTCTTGGTCAAACAATGATTTTAATGAATACACACGTGTGGGAAGAACACTCTGTACGCAGACAGCAAGTGGTCTTCGACTTAATCAAAGCATACACAGATTTTTATAGCATCAGGGTTTGATTTACTGACGCCCCTTCATGCGTCACAGACAGGATATATACACATACGTCAATATCAAAACCACAACGACTTTTGACACAATTTAAAAGAACAATTGTCTTCTATCTTCATAACAGGTGCTTCCTGTCACTGCCGGATGCTCGCTTGTCATCTTGGCACCTCAGCAGCAGTTCTGCTACAAACTGCTCTTTTTGCAACCCCAAGCAAAACATGATTAAACTTTCACCTATAAATGATTCTCTCTAACTGAGTGTGTGTGTGTCTGTGTGCTAACCACAATTGCACCCTATTTCACCTCGCCGACTAGCTCCTGACCCCTAACCAGACAGAGAGACAGAAGCCACCCTCAGATATGTAATAACCGAAGTGAAACTATGGATATGTCATCTACTAAATAAATGTTTTAATCAAGAACCCCTACTAAAAGCTTAATACAAGAATATGAACATATAAAAGATATTAAAATGAACTGTTGTGTAAGCATGTACTGCAATTCCTTCTATGTTCTAGTTTTCCCTCAGCATGGATCATCTAGACACTCTCACTAGATGAAGCTTTAGACCATTAATGAACCTGAACATCAACTCAAATAAGCACAGATATGCATTATGTATAAAATAGTTATAACTGCACCTGAAATACAAGGTTAACATAATAACTGTATGCATAACATCTTAAGGCCTTCTTAAAGCTCTCTGTTACATTGTTAAAGCAATGATCGTCTTAGCCTGCTGCTCAAAATAACTTTCTGCTTTCACTTCTGCAAACTCTCTGCAACTTCCTGTCAGCCTGCAACTTAGTCTTTCTGAAAGACACACACTGTTCAACCTCTGAATGCAATATAAACTACAGATTATATTATTAATGCAATGGTGATGATGATAATTCTTTAACAATAGCAGTAAAATAATTTCCCTGCTCCACAACATCTAGTCTAAATTCATATTCATAATGAAGGACGCTCTGGTCCATAATGCTCATTGCATTGTTACTAATGTCAACTTTCTGCTATAAAACAGCAACGTTTCAAAACTAGAGCTTGTAGAATAGAGCAGATAAATATGGATTGTGTGTATTCTCAGATTTAGCATGTTTTTGTGTGAGTATAGTTTAATTAGGCATAAATGAGAAACTTAAAAAACATCTTTTTGATCATTTTCGACACTATAACTTTACCTGAATATATTCTGTTTAAATAGGTATGCACTGATGTGTCCTCCTCTCAGATATCTGACTTCACAGCCTGGCCAGATCTCCTGCAGACTCAGGACTCCTGTTCGGGGCACATATGCATCCTCTTTGGCCTGGACGACAACGATGAGACTGGTATCTACAGGAACTGCAGCAGAGAGGGAAACACAGGGACATCTACACAACATTCTTTCACTTTTGTGCAAAACACATGCAAATCTTTTCTGCCAGAAGAGGGTGGTAGACACAGCAGGAACAGTGAGCTGTTAAACATGACTGAAGATCAGCTGGGTCCTCTGCAGTCTGTTAAAGGCCAGGTGGAGGATGACCTGTGCCTCCTCTCACCTCACACCTTCTTGTATAAGCCAGGACGAAGCTCATCCTATTTCCCTCACAGTGTTCTAGCTTCACAATGACAATCCTGGAGAATGATTACAATCCCTGTGTCGTTCATTCAGCAGCAGAACTGATCTTCTGTGCCTTTTGATGGTGTATCAGTATCAAACATTCAATAAATCCTTTGAACACAATATTAAAAGTAAAAATAATCACGCTGGAGATTGTGTACTGTTCAAGTAACAGAGACAAAAGAGCTCGTAAGGAACTGTCTACATACGGCCCAAGGAGCGAGGACACAGGTGGGACAAGTCTCTATTTTAGCAACGAGCAGAAAACTGACACTTCCTGTGTAAAAGCAGATTAAACAAAGGCTCTACAGGTGCGAAAAAGACGGTGCTGAGTTTCTCTGATCTGAGGAGAACATCGTTTTTCATCAGCTTGTTGCGAGTCTCTTAATTCTTTCCACACTTGGCTGATATTCCTTCTATACGGTTTCAATTTTACAAGCCAACGCCCCCGTGGTGTCATTGTCCATCTTTCTGCTACACGACTGCAGTGCAGTAACTCCTCGAGCCAAAGGTCAGTTTTGAAAAACTCTGTTATATTCGGAGCATCTTTAAAGTGGAATAAACAGCCTCACACAATGAGAGCACTGGCTGCTACTGCTAGTTTAAAAACATAAAAGCCTATTCACAGTTTTTAATTATTGTAAACATTGTAGGAGGCCAATGTTGTGCCTCAGTGTTATTGATATTTACATGCTTACATTTTTACAACTGAAGCCTCACTGTGGATGTAAGAGCTAAATTATGAGGATATTTTTGCATCTACTTTATTGTGTAATGTTTCATTAGCTTATACTTGATGGCTCGGGCCCCTGGAAGACTAGCAAGCACTACTGTGGAAGCTAATGGGGTTCCTTATATATAAACAGATAAATAAACCCTTTCTAATAGGCAGCAGCAGTTAATTCTTTACTAATGCATTTCCTCCTTTGCTTTACATTAATACCCCTGAAAGCTCCAGACCGACAAACTACTCGTATGTTTGCTTTAATGGAGGTGGTCACACTTTCTAAAGATTAATTCATCAAACGCATTTGAGTAGCAACACCCGGCTGCTGCTGCTGCCTGTAAGTTTCTTTTTTTGGACACTTAATCATTCACCACTGACAGGTTTAACAGAGAATGTGCTTTTACCTGAACTAACCAGATCCCATCTTTAGTGTCCTCTACTAATTCATAGAAGTGCACCTCTCCACTGAAGTGTGTGGTGCTGGAGCCGTCGGCCTCTGTCTGCTCCTTCTGCTTCTTTATGGCCGAGTACAGCTCCCCCTGTGTCAGCTCTCCTGTGACAGAGCAAAGTGCAGCAGCTTTTAAAGAGCACTGATACTTGACATCCATGCAGCAGTGGTCTACGTACAGGCAAAGACTACATACACACACTGCGCAAAGTTCTTGAACCACCTCATGTTTGTTTTTGTGTCACATCCAAGGCCGGGACAGTTAAAGTGGTCTTGAGTACAAACATTTTTCACTCTTCAGTCCAGTTTTTGTACAGAACCATTTTCAAAGGAAGTTGCTTTTTTTCTCCTTCTTTGATAAGCCACATAACGCTGACCTACGAATCAAGCAAACAGAAATAAGGGACCTAAATCAAAGGATGAACCGGTGTTGTGCCAGTCATATGACGAAATGAACAGTATCTATAAATTTCTCCATCTCATACTATTTAAAAAAATAAAAAAACAAACCCTAATTCTTCATCCTGCGTCTTTATTCTTCGAGCGTGGTCAGAAGAGGAGCTTGTCCTGTGCAGTATCTCTGCTGTTCCTAGGACTGTGCTCTTGATCTCTCATGTCATTCCTGGGATCTGCTGGAGCCAACTGCCCAGGTATGGAGAACTCCGCCCGAGTGCTCCGATGACCACGGAGGTCACTGTCGCCTTCAGCTTCCACGTCTTTCTTGTATTGATGCCAGAGGCTTCAAACAGTTATATTGTTCCAGCAGGGTATCTTGAGGCGCCTTGAGGCGCCTTTTGTTGTGATTTGGCGCTATATAAATAAAATTGAAATTGCATCTGACAGTCGGCAGGTGTTGATTGGTTGGATCTTGTTCTTCCCGTTCACCCGACTCCTCAGGACTCGTCTCTGCAGGTATTTGGTGGTTGCAGCTTTCCTAACAGCCTCTTCATGGTTCCCATCTGACTGTGGGACTCCAAGTATCACAGCTACATTCTCTGCCTGCAATGTGCAATCCCCTCAGTTCTGATCACCTTCCCCCTTTGTGTTACATCCTCCTACACGTCTCCAGTCCAAATGACAGGCCAGTGTTATTGCTGTTATTGATCTTAGTGGATCAGTGAGCTGATCACTCATTCACGCCTAGCATGCAGCTCGATGTCATCCATGTACAGGAGGTGGCAACATGTGCCGTTCACACAGACTCCAGATGTCCAATGACATCTGTCTCGAGGGCAGAGGTGTGTCTCTCCTCTGTTATCACTCTCTGCAGGCGTTTGCGGTTTGCAGTAGTGCTGCTGTACCATGCAGTGATGCAGCTGTCAGGCTGCTCTCCACAGTGCAGCTGTAGAACCTGCTGAGGATCTTGGCCAACATACCAAATTTCCTCAGCCTCCTCAGCTGCTGAGGCTTCTTGACCAGCTGTGTGGTAAATGGCCTGTATTTGTATAGCGCTTTTACTAGTCCCCTAGGGACCCCAAAGCGCTTTACACACCCAGTCATCCACCCATTCACACACTGGTGGAGGCAGCTACAGTTGCAGCCACAGCTGCCCTGGGGCAGACTGACAGAAGCGAGGCTGCCATATCGCGCCATCGGCCCTTCTGGCCAACACCAGTAGGCGGTGGGTGAAGTGTCTTGCCCAAGGACACAACGACCGAGACTGTCCGAGCCGGGGCTCAAACCGGCAACCTCCGATTACAAGGCGAACTCCCAACTCTTAAGCCACGATCCCATGTGGTGTTCAGTGTCCAGGTTTTCAGTTTTTATTTGTCATATGCAAGTTAGCACAGGGTCAACATCGCAATGAAATGTATTTGACGAGCAGAAGACAGTCACTCAGCAGAATGGTACAGTAGAAGAAAAAAATAAAATAAATAGAAAAATAGTAAAGAGCAAAATATTAATAAGATGTAGTAAAAGAAAAAAAGAGAGATTTCTAGTTAACTGACTAAATATATATATAAGTATGTATAAATATATGTACACACTAGTGATTAAATAAAGAAAGTCTTAAATAGGAATGTGCCGGTGGTGATGGGATATTGCACAGGAATGAGCAGCAGTACATCAGGTAAGGTCCTCACTGATGTGGACGCCCAGGTACTGCTGCTCACCCTCTCCACTTCACGCTCCCGGGTAAACAGCGGCTGGTGAGGCCTCTTCTTCTTCCTCGTGTCCACTATCATCTCCTTTGTCTTATCAGTGTTGAGGGTGAGGTTGTTGTCCTCACACCGTGACACCAGAAGCCACGTCGTCCTCTCCAGTGATGCGACCGATCACTGCAGTGTCATCCGTGAACTTCAAAATGATGTTGTCTTTGTTGGAGGTGACACAGTCATGGGTGACCAGGGTGTAGAGGATGGGGCTGAGGACACAACCCTGTGGGACGCCAGTGTTTGTCTGCCAGTCAAAAAGTCCTGTAGCCAGTCACAGAGGGTGGAGGGTGCAGGCCGAGTGTTGCCAGCTTGTGAGTGAGTTTGTGGGATCACAGAATTGAAAGCGGAGCTGTAATCAACCAAAAGTACCCTGATGTAGGAGTCTTTGTTTTCCAGGTGGGAGAGGTAGTAGTGAAGGGCAGCAGTGATGGTGTCTGATGTGGACCTGTTGGACCGGTGGGCACACTGCAGGGGTCCAGAGTGTCTGTGATGTTGCTCTGGATGTAGGTGGCAGATTTCTTTTCTCATGTATTAACCACATATTTAATCATATCACATTAGTTATAGTAATATCACTTTCTCACTGTACCATAGTAAGAGCACTCCTGTCACTAGTTTACATGCATGTGGAAAGTTACCACAGTGAGGCCGTTGTAATGGGAGACGTTAAACAGATAGTGGGACTCCTTCTGCTTATCAGGGATGTAACTCTTTAGCTGACGGCCAAGCATAAAACAAGGTCATAATTCTCTCTGTGAGGGAGGAGGTATAGCCCCCCTGAGAGGGGCAACATGTGAAAGTTTGTGGATGTTCTTTGTCTGTGTGTCTGTATATAAGATGTAAGGGCGGTGGCCACAGAGATGGTCCTGGTGTTTCACTGGGATGCTCTCTCCACATTGCAATGTGTTTATTAAACCCACTTCAAATCAAGCTCACTGGGTGTGTTGCAGAGTATATAGTTAGTGTAGTTGTTGTTTTGTTTTGTGTGTCAGTTCTACTACTAAGTGTCTGTAATGTCGGGTTGTGTTTAGTGGTTGAGAGGAGGCGGCAAAAACACTTAGCAGGATAGTCAAAATCAGAATCAGAATACTTTATTGATCCCTGGGGGAAATTATTTTTTGTTACAGTGCTCCATTTTAAACCAACATTAAGACAAGACAGACAATACGCTAACTAAGAATAGTACAATATATACATATATATATATACATACATACATAAGTCACTCATAAATAAATAGTTGGAAAAGAAACATGTGTAGTTGTAGCAGCAAACAGTGTGTTAAGTGGATGCGTTGTACAGGGAGATGGCCACAGGCAGGAATGATTTCCTGTGTCGTTCAGTGGTGCTTTTCGGTAATCTCAGTCTCTCACTGAACGAGCTCCTGTGACTGACCAGCATGTCATGGAGTGGGTGGGAGGTGTTATCCAACATTGTCTTTATCTTGGACAGCATCCGCCTCTCCGACACCACCTTGAGGGAGTCCAGCTCCATCCCCACAACATTGCTGGCCTTACGGATCAGTTTATTAAGTCTGTTGGCATCTGCGACCCTCAGCCTGCTCCCCCAGCATGCAACAGCATAGAGGATCGCACTGGCCACCACAGACTCGTAGAAAATCCTCAGCATTTTCTGGCAGATGTTGAAGGACCTCAGTCGCCTCAAAAAATAGAGACGACTCTGGCCCTTCCTGTAAAGTGCTGTGGTGTTTTTATCCCAGTCCAGTTTATTGTCAATGTGTACTCCAAGGTATTTATAGTCCTCCACAATGTCAACACTGACCCCCTGGATTGAAACAGGGGTCAAGTGTTTCCTGGTCTTCCTGAAGTCCACGATCAGTTCCTTGGTCTTTGCCACGTTGAGCTGCAGATGATTCTGCTCACACCACGTGACAAAGGAGTCGACCACAGCCCGGTACTCTGTCTCATCATCCCTGCTGATGCATCCAACCACCGCAGAGTCATCAGAAAACTTCTGAAGATGGAGGTCTCTGTGCAGTGGCTGAAGTCTGTGGTGTAGAGGGTGAAGAGGAAGGGGGAGAGGACAGTCCCCTGTGGTGCCCCTGTGTTGCTAATCACCTTGTCAGACACACACTGTGGGAGACGTACATATTGTGGTCTTCCTGTCAGGTAATCAACAATCCAGGACACCAGAGAAGCATCCACCTGCATCGCTGCTAACTTATCACCCAGGAGGGTCGGCCTGATGGTGTTGAAAGCACTGGAAAAGTCAAAAAACATGACCCTCACAGTGCTCGCCGGCTGGTCCAGATGGGTGTAGACACGATTGAGCAGGTAGATGATGGCGTCCTCTGTTCCGAGACGAGGCTGATAAGCGAACTGAAGGGGATCCAGATGTGGTCTTACTATGGGTCGCAGCTGGTCCAGGATGAGCCTTTCCAGGGTCTTCATGATGTGGGAGGTCAATGCCACGGGCCTGTAATCCTGGGGGCCACTGGGACGAGGCGTCTTTGGTACAGAGAGAATACACACTCACACTGGGAATTCCACAGTGTGTCCTTTAATGCACCTGATAATGGATTGCATTTATATAGCGCTTTTCGAGACGCTCAAAGCGCTTTTACAATACCACTATTCATTCACTCTCACATTCACACACTGGTGGAGGCAGCTACAGTCGTAGCCACAGCTGCCCTGGGGCAGACTGACAGAAGCGAGGCTGCCATATCGCGCCATCGGCCCCTCTGGCCAACACCAGCAGGTGAAGTGTCTTGCCCAAGGACACAACGACCGAGACTGTCCGAGCCGGGGCTCGAACCGGCAACCTTCCGATTACAAGACGAACTGCCAACTCTTGAGCCACGATCGACCTTCTCTTCGGCAACCATATAAGCCCGGTTGAACGGCTGCAGCTTAACAAACATAGTGTTTACAAACATAGCACAGTGTTCGTACAACCCATAACGTTGCAAAAGAAAGGTGTCTGGAGAGGTAAAACATAAAATCCGTCCCTCCTCATGCACTAGCGTGCAAGCACATGTCCACACATTCACAGAGAGGGCAGTGGCGCATACCGATGACAACATTAACCCTCAACTTGGGTTGTCTTAAAGAGACACTATACCACTGTGACTTTTACATGTCACAGCAAAAAAGCCACCAACAGCAGGTTGAAGTGTAAACGCTGTGGGGAAACAGGAGGAGTGATACACCTCCTGTTTCCCCACAAAACAGCACAACCAAGGACTTAGAAGCACAATATAAAATACAAGTTAAAATGCTGGGTCACAAAGAACCGTGACAGACTCACCTTTAACTGCCCAAGACAAAGTTATGTGACATTAGTGATGTTTGTACTAACTTGGTTTTAAAGCTTTTACTTTAACTTATACGCTGTTCAATAGTTGTAGTTGATGATTTTATGGATAATTAAAGTCATATATAAGGAGGATTTTTGCTTCGGTTTTCTCATATTTTTTTCTCAGTCTCATCTTTTGTCATTTCAACTCCATGTGTGGCAGATTCCAACCTCAGCCAAGCTTTCCTATAACTATAAAAGACTATAAAGACACATCTCCGGGATGCACTGGTACGCATCTTCAGTGATGTATCCTGGGGTCATCAGGTGTTTCGGGTCTCACAACATCATACACCCTCGCCCAGGCGACCCAGCTGGGGGTGATCAGGCCCCGACTTGCGTACCAGTAGCTACCCACGGATCAGCCCTCTTGATCCACAGCCACCTTGTGGCTTTCTCTGCCGCTTCACTCACAGCCTGGATGGCCCTCTTCTTGGCTGCCCCAGCCACGCCCAGCCAGCCTAGGACTTTGCATAGTGATCGTCCTGCAAAGCCCCTACAACCCACTTCTATGGGCTCATAGAAAGTCTTCCAGCCCCTTCCCCTGCACTCCTGCACTAGTTCCTAGTACTTTCCTCGTTTCCTTTCATTGGCCTCCTCGATCTGCTCTTCCCAGGACACTGTGAGTTCCAGCATGATCAGCTGTTTTGAGGCCTCAGAAATAATTATCATGTCTGAACGGAGGGATGTTTTTGCAATGTTCTGAGGGAACTGTAGCTGTTTACCCAGGTCAGCCTGTAGCTGCCAATCAGAGGCTGTGTTGAAGAGGCCGGTTGTTAAATTCGGGCGCACCTGGGGTTTCTCTCCAGCCTTAATGAAAGAGATTGCCTTCCTCGGAGCATGATGATGCTTGCTGGTGCTGATTGCTGAGGCAATCTTTTCAGCAACTACTCTGAGCACCTGGTCGTGCCGCCAACGATACCGACCATCGGCCAGGGCCCTTGGGCAGCTGCTAAGGAGGTGTTCTAGGGTCCCTCTTCCAGAGCACAGGGGACAGACAGGTGTCTCGCTCTTCCCCCACAGATGGAGGTTTGCTGGGCTTGGCAGAGTATCGTATACTGCCTGCACTAGGAATCGGATCCGGTGGAAGTCTGCCTGCATGATGTTTGCCCAGGTGACCTTGCGCTGCAAGGTGCTCTCCCACCTTGTCCATGCTCTCTGCCGCTTAAGGCCTACAGCTCGACTTACTCGCCCCTCCTCCACACCTGCTCGGACCTCTTCCTGGAGTAGCTGGTGTCTCTCCTTTCCCTGTGCCCTGCTGACCTGGGCCTTTGGGAAGTACCCCAAGCCTGCTCCCCCTGTTGCTAAGACCCTCACCAGTGTTTTCTTCCTTAGGTGTGACTCCGCCACCTCAACTGCCTTCTCAGCCTTCCACTTTCTTCCTGTCCTTACCTCAATACCTGCTGATGCCACCTTGCAGTCTTTAGAATCTCTGTACTGTAGGGCTTCTTCTAGAGCGGGTATTGGACGAATGTCACCAATTTTCTAAAGAAATATATTTCAGAAGGTTCTGTTGACATGAAAATCTCACCAGATGTGGCAACAACCCATCAAATCCACACATGCAAAGTAATCAAACCACACGTTTCCATAGATTATGTGTAATAAAGAGAAATAAGACAGGGAAAAAGTCTTGAACACACTTGCTGCAGTTTGTTTAACACTTTGTACAAAAGCCTTTGTGTATGATGACAGCATCAAGATGCCTCCTGGTGGACAAATTAGTCGAACACATGTATTCTGTGCGCTGTGGGCGTGGCTCTACACAAAGTGACAGATAGTATCTGAGGTAACCACCATGAGATGCTCAAATGCTCTTAACTTGCACATCACATGTGCTCAGACGTTTCTCCACATCAACAGGGCCCCTTCTATAAACTGTGAGGATTCAGGTCAATGGCCGTTCTATCAGCTTTAGTTTCTCTCTCTGAAACCAGCTGGCTGTGTTTGGGATCATTGTTTGCTGAAATGTCAACCCTTGTTTCATCTTCATCAACACAAATTTTACACTAGAGGGTGTATTTACAAATGTACTTACAATGTCTCAGAGTTTATGAAAAATCTAATATTAAACAGTTCCTAAAATAAGCACACTGGTCAACTGGCTGATTCATTTCTTTTATTTTTGTGTCTTCAGTCTCCTGTGAATGTGGAGTCAGTGTTTCTTCCCCAAGATCTATATTTGAATTTTAAGTTGCTTTCAGATCATGTGAATGATCACACAGATCAGACTTGGTGCAGATAAAGTTAAAGGTGCAGATACATTTGAATTAAACTTGAATGAGCCCTTTCCACATCTGATCTCTGCTCTTGTTACAGTCACAGTTTCCAGGAAGCTCCACAAGTGTGACGTGCTGGAGAAGAGGTTTGTTTGGCAGCCTGACAGTCACACACTTCACTAGTGGCCAATACCACGTCTTTGCCTTATTACCTTCTCTTTGTCTTGAATCATTACTTGAAGAAGAAATGACATAACTAAAAGTTCATATTAAATAAACTGAAACTAGCAAACCCAAAGTAACAAATGAGTTTTGCATCAATCATTGGTTTTTAATTTGAGATTGTTTCGAGTTCGAAAAATGTTGAGCAACAGAACACACCAGCAGAGGCTCAGGAGAGTGCAATCAGACAATGAGTTTATTAAAACACACGCAGGAGAAGAAGTATACAGCATCACATCAGCAAAACGCCTCCCCCTAAGAATACACAAGATGATGATTTCATAGCATCAGGGTTTTACGCCCCCTCATGCGTCAATTACAGATTAAAATACATCGATTACAGTCAATGGTACATCTTAAATGTGTAAAAAGAGATACAAAAGTTCAGTTTTTGATAACACCTGCTATACATGGTAATACATTTCAAGCCTACATGGTCCCTGAAGACTGATCCCTTTCTTAACTGCTCTCCTGTCATCTGTTACCAAGTAGACTAACATGCAGTTAGAAGCTAAATGAATTCCAGACCTTTGGCCTGGCAAGTTTCTAGATTATATGTGTTTGCAAGCGTGTACGCGGCCTTCTATGTTCCAGGTCACCCACACAATGGATTGTGAAGACATAGCGCTTCACAAAGCTTGAGACCTTTAATAGACTGAACATCAACTCTGAATGAGCACAAATATGCAATGTGTATAAAATGATCATAGCTACACCTGTAATGAAAAAGGTTAATATGATGGCAAACATCTTTGATACAATATCAATCCTGTAAGTAATATTATTAAGGCAATGTTAATAATGCAGGTTATATTATTGCAGTAAAAATAATTTCTGTATCTCCACAAGATCTACGTATGTCCAAGAATGCTAATCACAAACTGCTAATGAACTTCTACCATGGAGCTCCTTCTGCTGCACACTGTGGTTCAGCTGCTGTGGAGGACAAGAGGAAACTGCAGCGGGTGGTGAGGGCAGCAGAGCGGCCCTGGGCCCGACACTAACCTCCCTCAGAGACATTTATATACTGGCAATGTCATCCTCAAGGACCCCTCGCACCCTGGACACTCACTGTGCACCACCACCCATCACATTGCACCTTATATTGCACTGATCACCTCCTCCTTTGTCTGGCATATAACTTGTATATAAAAAAAGCAGGAACTCCAGCAACACTTGAGGGAAGAAGAACAACTTTAATAATTGACCACCGCGTTTCGGCTTGTGGCCTTCATCACGGTCATAGTAAAACATTGTAAAGAATTGCTTAAATACAAGACAGGAAACAGAAAAAAATTCAAATTAACCAGTCAAAACTTCATAGATAGGTCAGCTGACATATAATAGGTAGGTATTGGTTAATTGGTTAAGTCCCGCCCAAGTAAATACTGGGCTAGATCATTAATGATGAGGAGGGGGTGACATAACCCCCATATGTCTGAAAATAACACGTGCATGAAATGCATAAGAAGGATGCTATAAATATACACACAGATTTTAAACAAACAAAACAAAAACAGGGGGGCAGTCTTTAATGGTAAAAGCACGTTAGAATTAGAAAACAAGATTACATCATCACATGGGAACACATTTGTTAAAAGAACCTTATTTATGTCTCTAAATTGTAAAGTCTCTAAAGATTAGACTTAAAATGTAGACTTAAGATGAGATGTCTAGCACGCTACTCCTTCTTTGGCTGAACTAACAAGATTACTTGAATAAACATTACTCATGTGAGAGTAATTTAACTGATAAAATTAGGATAAAAAAATTAAAATAATTCTTTTTAAAAAAGGTGTAGTTCATAAAACCTCATTGATCGAAAAATGCTCATTCATACCTCTGGGGTGCAGACTCTTAAAACGGAATATCCAAGATGCTTCTCTTTTTTTCCGGATAAAATTTATGTTGCCACCTCTTTGGTTTAGTTTAATGGCTTCAATGCCGGAAAAATAATGGTGAATTTGGATGTTTATCATTGAAGTGTCTTGCAACAGGGCTGGTTGAATCATTCCTCTTGATCGAACTTCTGTGTTCATTAATTCAATCTTTAAGAGGGCGGGATGTTTCTCCTATATATATCTTATTGCATGGGCACTGTATCATGTAGATTACATTTTTAGTTCTGCATGTGATAAAGCCCTTTGTGGCAATGGTTTTGTCACCTATAGGGTCTTTGAATGATTTGACATTTTTGGTGTATTGACAATTAATGCATCCCCCACACTTGAAATTACCATGTAGGTTATGAGTTATCAGGGTTTGATCTGGAGTGTCACCATTGGTGATCAGGTAGATTCTGTTCCAGTTATAGTCCCATAAATCATGAAGCTTGCTGCCAGAAAAGCTTCAAATCTCCTTTAAAAGCTATTTGTGGTCTTGGTTGTGGTCACTGATATCATTTGCAAAAACCCCAGTGTGAGAATTGTGTGTGTGTGTGTGTGTGTGTGTGTGTGTGTGTGTGTGTGTGTGTGTGCTTGTGTGTGTGTGTGTGTGTGTGTGTGTTTGTGTGTGTGTGCGTGTGTGTTTGTGTGTGTGTGTGTGTGTGTGTGTGCGTGTGTGTGATTAACATTATCGTGCAAACGAACCAACAGAGTTTGATTCTACCACGAAGCTTCTGATGAAACTTATCACAGTAGATCACCACCTTAGTTAAAGTGGGTGAAAGGTCACAGATAGAGACAGGGTGGGGCTGAGTGTCAGTGATGTGGGTGGAGATGGTGGAGATAAAGTGAGCAGACCAGAGGCATCCTCGCTGAGTCTCCTGTGAGACGAGCAGTTAAAGGACTCCAGATGTTCACCACAGCAGAGACAGTGAGGGGACGGAGGCCTCCTGTGGACTCACAGTCAGCTCCATGTGTGTCTGTTTGTGTTATTATCCTGTCAGGAGAGCTTAGAAGTTATTATTACATTTGTGAGGAGAATATAACCGACACCTTAGTGAAGGGGGGGGTGTCTAAAATATCTGTCAATGTCCCGTTACTGAGACAATGTGACAATGTACATCAAAGGCAACACAATTTGTCTAACATACACCTTTACAGACTAGTGTCTAAAACGCGTCTGTGTATAAGGGGGCCCCACAGTGTCAGGATCAAAGATGAAGTCATTGTATAAATTCACACTGAAATATCACTTCATAAAACTCGCCCCAGTATGAGGAGACGGGTGTGAGTGGTATGTGCACGGACGGAGGGATCAGGTCTGGAGGGGGTGGGAGGGGGGTGCCCGCGCATTCATGAAGGTGGTGTGGACGTGGAGAAGACAGGACCCACTCACAGGCTGAGGATGTGGGCGGGGTTTATGGTGATGACAGGATGAAGTGAACATGACGCACAGACGGCTGGCACAATCAAACAGGAAACACTCGCTCAGCGACCCAGAAACCCTGACATCATTCAGGGTTTCACCTTAACTCTGGAGGAGGAGTTTCACATCCTGAATGATAGGTTTTGTATTGTTGATTGTCATTTATGCTTAGAAATATTTACTCACATATGCTTAGAAGTGTATAATCATTTGTAGATTGAAAGAATGTTTCATCTTAAAGGAGGTCTGTATTAACTCTGTGTAGAAGGAAGTGAATTCATTCCTCTAGAGTGTCCTTGGTATAAATCACATACTCCCTAGGAGAGTTTATCTTTTCTTGTTGATTTATGGTATAGCAAGCACACGTATATCTGTTTAAGTATAAGAGCCTTTTGTTAGATGGACTCAGACACCTGGCACCAGCTTTAGGGAGTCTTCACAGGGTCACATCTTGACCTCACACAGATCTCTCTCACACACACACACACACACACACACACAGAGTATTCTTTGTTCACATGTATACCTATGTAAGATGTTATATGTTAATGACCCAATGCATATTCATGTAACCACAATAAAAGGAGTGCTGTGGGGAACCTGGCGGAGAGTCTGACAGAGGTCAAGTGGTGGAACGACACTTGGCTCCAGCCAGGTCTCCCATGCATGAGTAACAGAAAGAACTCTGGTGCCTTGAGTCTTGCTTTTTGCTGCGTAGCAGATTGTCCTTAACGTTCCAGCGAATAGGTTTATGCTACAAACCTATCACTGAACATGTGACAGCCTGGTTTAAAGGGACCAAAAGTAACTGGACACCTGATTCAGTTCAGGTTTATTCATCCGCTCCAAACCACAGCAGCAGTCACCTCCAGGGAACCAGCTGATCCATGTAACTAGGGACAGACCACAGCCCAGAGCACTGGTTCATGATGTGTTTGTGGACTCTAGGTTGTTTGGATAGAGATGAGATGTACACAGCAGTCTGTCTCTAATGTTTAATGAAATGTTCTGAAGATGATAATAACTTGTGATTTTCTTTTGAATGAATCTTTAATCGTGTTGTAGGGCCTCTGACTCTCATGAAGATTTTCACATCAATGTGCTTTTCACAAAGATATTAACAATGAAAATGACGTGCAGCCCTGAACTACTCATGCGTTAACTCAGCGGTTCCCAACCCCCGGGTCACGGACCGGTCCGTGAGTCGTTTGGTACCGGGCCGTGAGAGTCGAGGCTCGGTGTGAAATTGATGGTTGATAGGTTTGTAGCATAAACCTGTTCGCTGGATCGTTCAATGCAGCTACACAGCAAAGCAAGACACGAGTAGTTCTTTATGTTTCTCGTGCACGGGAGAGAACTGGACCAATGCCGTTCCTTCGCTTGACCACAGTCGCTCTCGTCCGTTCCCTCGTAACACTGTTCTTTTATTGAGGTTACATGAACATACACGTGAACAAAGGTACCAGTCTGTATGTTATGTAGGTGTGTGTGTGTGTGTGTGTGTGGAGTCAGAGTGTGACCCCATAAACGACGTCCCTAAACCTGCTGGTCTGGAAGTCCAGCAGTTCATCTAAACAAAAGGCACTTAGACTAAAACAGACATCCTACCACAAAACAATAAGAAGGTAGCACCTCTCCCATGATCCCAGGACGTGGGTGTGAATGCCAGAACACTCTGGAGTCACACAAAGTCTTTAAAGACTACTATCATTACACAATTGGTTCTACACCTGCTGGTCTGTAGAACCAAAAAAAGGCTCCTCCCCTTTGTGAGTGTGGATGCTTCATCTCTTTGCTCTTGAATGCTTTGCTTCTTATATTGATTTTTATGCTGATTTTTTCCCTTTTTTCCGTATGAGCTTACCTGCGATAGCTTCTGGACACTTATAGATCATTAGGACTAAAGTGTTCTTAACAGAAACAGCAACATTTTTATAGTTACCTTGTCCTCAGCGCTCCGTGTGTCTGTGGCCTAGACACAGCTGAAGCCTGATTACAGTGTCTGGGCACCGAGCAGCCTCAATAGCCTGGAAAGGTGCTAACCGCTAGGCTAACTAGCAACAAGATGCCTTCCCTCTCCACAGATGACTACCACAGCCTCCTGCAGAAGATTGCAGTACTGGAGACAAAGATTCATCGCTTAGAAGTAAACGTGGAGGTAAATGGACTGTGTGGAAATGAAACAACCTTGCCTTTGATTCAAAACAATGGCGATGAGCAAGCTAGTACACAGCTAAGGAGCACAGATAACATGACCAAGAAAGTAGACTCTGTGCATTATTATAAATCCTCAAGTGATAATCCCCCCTTAGACTGTCTTGGTGCAAAACCAAGACATAAATCATGTCTCCTGGAAGGGGGAGGACGTATCACAGGCAGGGCACAGCGAGCTGAAATCTCTGAAACCGACTGGCCTTCACTTCCTACGAGACAGAGAAGCTCTTCTACCCCTGTATACGGGAGGAAACAGGACTGGATAACCGTGAATAGGAAGGTTAACAACAAACCTCCAAAACAACTGAATGTGAAACTGCAGAACAGATTTGCTCCACTATCAAAGGACCCTGGATCTATATCGGACAACCATCCATCTAAAAGCAGCGAAATAAGGTCTGAAAATCTGTTGAAAAGTGAAAGGCCACAGGGAAAGCTAAAGGCTAGGCCTGAAACTCTGATTGTGGGTGACTCTGCCGTAAAGGATGTACAAAGGATGTGCGGTAAGAACACTAAAGTCCTCTGCTTTCCTAAGGATATGGTCAACAACCTGAAGGAGAGAATTCTTCAAATTGCAGATGAATATCCAACTGTGACAAACATTGTTCTGCATACAGGGTCAAACGATGTGTCCAAACAACAGTCGGAGGTTCTGAAACGGGACTTTACTGGATTATTAAATACTGTAAACTCTCTGAATGCAGCTGTATTCATCAGTGGACCTGTACCGCCGGTCAGAGGAGGAGACGAGAGATTCAGCAGGTTGTTTACACTGAATAAATGGCTTATATCAGCATGTGCTGACCACTCGGTGCATTTTATCAACAACTTTAATATTTTTTGGGAACGCAGGCATCTGTTCAAAGCAAATGGATTTAATTTTAACAAGTCAGGGGTGAAACTGTTCACCTCCAACTTGTTTTATTCCATACGTCATCCATCCGTGCTTGGTGCCAAGGCTGAGATAAACGAGGAGTTATCTCATAAAGAGGAACAAACAGTACTCCAAGAACAGACAAAGCCCAGCAGAAACCTTGAGGAGGAGCTCCATCTGCCCCCACCCGGGAAGAGCCTCAGAAAGGAGAGACATCCATGGCATCTGAGGAAGAGCCTCAGAAAGGAGAGACATCTAAGGCAAGAAGAGGGGTCCCTATTTGCCTCCAACTCTCTCAACAACACCAACGACCAGGACCAGGGACCACGACCTTCCCCAGTCCCCCAAACCCCTGACAGGCCATCACCCTCCTCCCCCTCCCTTTCTCCCTCCTCCCCACACCTGAAATTCACTGAGGAGATGATGGAGCGGGTCAATGCTGGGCTCAGATCTACCCCCCGTCCCAATCCCTTTTTGTCCCCCATAAACCCCCCACCAGAGCGGCCAAAGGTTCGCCATCGAGCCCCACCCTCAACAGAGCAATCGAAGTCACATTGCCCAGCCTCGCCCCCCTTAGTTCCTCTTCATGCCCTGTCTCCGCAGTCTGATGCGTGATGTGTGAAGGGTCCGGGCTGTGAGGATTATGGCAGTGATGACTTTTCCCAGGAGAAGCTGGGACCCTGTTTACTAGAAGGTTTTAAAATTTCTGTACTTTTAGGTGACAGGAGACATGTGGCCTGGTCAAAACACAGAGAGCTGCACTCTAAAAGATCTTTAAACATAGTAAACATACCTTGTGTGCCACAGACTGCTCCCAAACACGAGGGGACAAGTAATGCCTCTAAAACACTTAAGTTGGCTTTATTAAACATTAGATCTCTAGCTGGGAAAACATTTTTAATTAATGATTTAATCACTGAGCACAGCCTTGATTTTATGTTTTTAACTGAAACTTGGTTGGACCAAAATAACAGTGGAGCTGTTCTCATCGAGACGACCCCTCCTAACTACAGTTTTATCAGTGAGGTCAGGGCGAGCAGGAGAGGAGGAGGGGTTGCTGTCTTATTTAATGAATCATTTCAATGTAAGCAGCTATCTCCTGGAAGTTTTCAGTCTTTTGAATATGTGGCTTTACAGCTGAAGGCCCCATCCAAAGTTGTGTTTCTTAATGTTTACAGGCCTCCCAAATACTGCACAGACTTTTTTAATGACCTCAGTGAACTGCTGTCTGTGATCTGTGTTGATTTTGACTGTGTAATTATTGCTGGGGATTTTAACATTCATGTGGACAACCCTCAGGACAAAGGGACTAAAGACCTGAGTAACACTCTGGGCAACTTTGGGCTGACTCAGCATGTAACAGAGGCCACACATAATAGAGGACACGCTCTTGACCTACTGATCTCCAAAGGCCTGAGCATTTCAAAGGTTACTGTGTCTGATGTGGGCCTGTCTGATCATTACTGTGTTTTCTTTGAAAGTAAAATCTCAGCCCACACAAATATATCAACAACAGTGATCACAAAACGGTGTATAACTGAAGACAGTAGTGAGATCTTTAACCAGGTCTTCCCATTAACACCTGACCTGCCCAGAGGTTCAGTCAATGAGCTCGTCAATAGCTTCAATGCTAACATGTTAAATGTAATGGACACTATTGCTCCCATTAAGGTGAAGGTTATCTCTGGAAGGAAAAAGTCTCCATGGAGAAACTCCACACTGGTGAAAAATGAAAAAAGAGAGTGTAGGAAAGCTGAGCGCAGATGGAGAAAAACAAACCTCCAGGTTCACTATGACATCTATAAAGAGAAACTTCACAATTATAATTTACAACTGAGGAATGCAAGGAGGTCCTACTTCTCTGATATCATCACTAAAAACAGCCATAATGCTCGGGTCTTATTTTCTACAGTTGACAGGCTAACAAACCCTCCTGTGTCAGTGGCAGCTGAACTTCATTCGACCATGGCCTGCAATGACTTTGCCAAATTCTTCACAGAAAAAATCCAAAAAATTAGACAAGCAATTGGTACATCAACAGCATATCCAGGATATGTACTGTGTCCACCGAAAAACTGTTTAAACACCATGAAACAGTTTCAACCTATTAACAGCAAAGACCTGGAGGACATCTTAGGTCAACTGAACTCCTCCTCCTGCTGTTTAGATGTCCTGCCAACAAGTTTTTTCAAAAAGGTCTCAAAGACTTTAGAGTCAGACCTGTTACAAATCGTCAACTTTTCTTTATTATCAGGTGTGTTTCCAGAATCACTAAAAACTGCTGTAATCAAACCTATACTGAAAAAGGACAATCTTGACAAGACACAAATGAACAACTACAGGCCGATCTCAAATCTCCCGTTTTTAAGTAAGATCATTGAAAAAGCAGTTTCTCAACAGCTCAGTTACTTCTTAAAACAGAATAATTGCTACGATGCCTTCCAGTCAGGTTTTAGACAGAACCACAGCACTGAAACCGCTCTGACCAAAGTGTTTAATGACATGTGTCTGAATACAGACAGTGGAAAAATGTCAGTCCTAGTTTTACTGGATCTCAGTGCAGCATTTGATACAGTTGACCACAACATATTACTCAAACGACTGGAGAACTGGGCAGGTCTTTCAGGAACTGTACTAAACTGGTTCAAAACATACTTAGAAAACAGGAAATACTTTGTATCAATAGGTAACTTCACATCTGAGCAGACAAGTATCACATGTGGAGTTCCCCAAGGTTCCATCTTGGGACCCTTTCTGTTTAACATTTACATGCTCCCACTGGCACAGATTATAAACAACAACAAAATAAACTATCACAGCTATGCAGATGACACACAAATATATATCACAATGTCACCAGGAGACCAAGGCCCCGTACAATTTTCTCCAGCTAAACAAAAACAAAACTGAGGTAATAGTCTTTGGCGCCAAAGAAAAACGATTACAGGTCACCAGAGAACTTCAATCTATACATCTAAAAACCACAAACCAGGCGAGAAATTTGGGTGTAGTGATGGATGCAGACCTAAACTTAGAAAAACACATTAAGACAATAACAAAGTCAGCTTACTATCACCTCAAGAATATATCAAGGATAAAAGATCTGATGTCTCAACAGGACCTGGAAAAACTAGTCCATGCATTCATCTTTAGTAGGCTTGATTACTGTAACAGCATCTTTACAGGTCTACCTAAAAAAAAATCAGTCAGACAACTACAGCTCATTCAGAACTCTGCTGCTCGAGTCCTCACTAAGACCAAAAAAGTGGACCACATCAGTCCAGCTCTGAGGTCTTTACACTGGCTGCCTGTCCGTCAGAGGATAGACTTTAAAGTTCTGATGCTGGCCTATAAAGCTCTGAATGGTTTAGGACCAAAATACATCAATGACCTCCTGACCCAGTATGAACCATCCAGATCCCTCAGGTCATCTGGATCCGGTCTTTTATCAGTTCCCAGAGTCAGAACCAGACACGGAGAAGCTGCATTCAGCTTTTATGCTCCTTATATCTGGAACAAACTCCCAGAAAGCCTCAGATCAGCTGAAACACTCAGTTTATTTAAATCCAGGTTGAAGACTCACCTGTTCTCAGCTGCATTTGAATAAAGCACCAAATCCACACTTTTAAGCTTAAATTTCAACACTTACACTAACTACTGATTTTATCTACCGTTCTGATTTTATCTGTTTTGATTTTATATACTGTTGTTTGTTTGTTTGTTTGTTAACTAGTTAGTTAGTTTATTTGCTTGTTTTAATCAATTTTAAATCATGCTTTTTATTTGTTCTTGTTTCTAATGTCTCTGTAAAGCACTTTGAATCACCTTGTTGTTGAATTGTGCTATACAAATAAACTTGCCTTGCCTTACACCTCTAAGCATATATGGTTAGATATTCCCCAATAACAATGACAATGATAAAATATAAATCCAACAATGGTTTTCAGGGTTTTTATCGTTAACTTCGTTTCCCTGGGTCTTTTCCCGTGTTGTAGTCGTGTGTCTTATTTTGAAAGAAATGTTTACGCGTTACCATAGCGACCAGAGAGCATTAAGGCTGCAGACAGGTGCATCCAACCAACATTTTATTTTCCCTTATTTGATTTATGGACCTAACTGTATGAACTGGACTTTGGCTTTAATTCTGCTCCTCTTCATCATTGCTGTGTTGCATTTCCATCATTCTGCTGCTGGATTCACTGCAGGCTTTAACAAACACTCCTTTGGGTCCAGGCCCAGCCACGTGTTTGTAAGCTGCTGTGCTCCTCACAAATAAAGCCTGAAGCAGCTCAGACTGTTAGAAGCAGCACTGAGCCCTGTTACAGTTATAGTGTTAGAGCAACGGCTGCAGCCTACAGCATTTAAACTAGCTGACAGTAAACACATCAGTCCAGATGTTACCACATTACTTTGTGATGCTGAGAGTTAAAGGAGACTGGCTGATTAAAATCCCATTCCTTACATCACCGTCCTCTGCTCTGACTGCTTTCATTTAATCACAATCAGAATACTTTTTTGATCCCCAGGGGAAATTATTTAGGTTACAGTGCTGCAGCACAAACAGGAACAAAGACACAACACACTAAGTAAGAAATAGCACAATATACACAATATATACATGCATACATATAAGTCACTTATAAGTAACATGTGAGTGCTGGGGTCTATGACAGCAGGCAGGTCTGTATTTATGTCCAGGCTGACATGAACAGCTAGTAGTTCAGGGTTCAACACTCAGGAAAGTGTGTGACCTTCCACACTGACAGAAGATGCTAAACATGACTTTAAACTGTTGTTTGTTAAAGCCTCACAGATCTGAGAGCAGGGCTCAGTGGGTACATGAGCCTTTATACATGAAGGGTTTCTGTTTCCAGGAGAGGAAACATGTGATCCAGCTGTGTTTGGTCACATGGATCTGCTCTGCATGGATCACCTGACTAAAACATGTTGTTATTATTGTTCTTACAGTCTTAAATTGGTACATCAGGCGGGTCACATGACACCCGGGGGTGACAGCAACATCTTTCCTCTTTAGAAAGCTGCTCTCTGTCCCAGGAGCTGTTGTCACAGTAACAGCAGGAACAGGAAGTCACATGCTCTCTGCTCTGTGATTGGCTGCTTCTTATCTCAGCTTCCTGCAGAGGGTGGGGTCTGCTGATAACGCACACCAACAGAAGTGTGACTTTCACTTCCTGTTTATTGCTGTTGTTCTTAAAGCTCTCAGACGATGCTGCAGCGCCCCCTGCTGACACAAACTCCTCCCTCTGTCTCAGAGGTCACAGGTCAGCCTGCTGCAGAGGGTCTGCCTGTTCATGGACTTCCTGTTACAGAGACGGGTCTCAGCGTCAACACTGGTTTCTGATTGGACGGTGTGGAAACCCAGCTTCCTCCAGCCGAGTGATGTGTGGATTCATCACTCTCTGTGGATCAGTGTAAGTCTGTGTGTGGGTCAGCTGCAGGACTTGCTTGACCTTTGACCCTGGCAGACAGAGCTGGTTACTGCTGTGTGACTCCTGCCGTCGCTCCACTTTAAATTTTACTTAAAATAAGTCCTGACATGGCCCCGCCCCCTCTGACCTGCTGCTCCTTGATGTGCTGAGGACACAGCGGAGGCTCAGAGGGGGCGGGGCTTTTCCCGTGGTGGTAACCAAACTGCATTAGGTCACTGCACAGCCAGTGTTTAACCACACCTCTTCTGACTGACCTTTGACCTCTGACATGTTGATTTGATCCTTATTTAATGACGTCTTTTATCTAGTGATTTAATTCTGTGTATTTATATGTGATGGTGTTCCTGCGTTCAGCCTCAGCTGATATCCACAGACGCTCCTATTGGCTGGTTTTAAAAACACACTTTTCCATTAAAGAGACTCTTTTAAAAACACGTCTGCCTGAAATTCACATTTCATTTATTTTGGGGGATTTTAACAGAGAGATAGAACTTTATGAATCCCTCATGTTTATCCTCCAGGAAATCCAGTTCGTAGCAGCAGAACACCGACAAATCTTTACACAGCACAGAATTAGGATATCAAATAAAGGGGAATAAGAGAATATGAATATAAGCATAAATATATACATATATACACAGACCTCACACAGAGACAGCAGCTACACTGTGTGTGGATGTGATCCACAGTCACAGCTGTGGGTTTCAGTCAGTGTGTCTCTAACTTCATGGTCACATTTCAAAGCTTATTGGAGCCAGAAGATGTTCAAGTAAAAGATTTGTTGCTGTACTCGTCTACCAGGATAACAGGAGGTTCATAAAGCTGTGTAATACTTCAGCTTTACATCATGCAGTAGTAGTTTATTAAACCCCCCAAAATATGACTATCCAGAGTTGGGACCAGGAAGCAGAGTTGCAGTCTTACACGCCTCTCTGCAGCTTCTCTCCTCCTGCTACCCCCCCAAAAACCCATCTCCATAGAGACTGTGTCAGCTTCCAAACAGACAAAAACAAACTAAAAACCAGCAACAAACAACTTAAACATAAACAATCACAAAGAAAGAACAATACAGTTTCCACATCTGAACCAAAGAGTAAAACAGTGAAATGTGGATTATTAAACATTAGGTCTCTCTCCTCCAAGTCTCTGTTAGTACATGTTAGTAAAAACATTTCTGCATTTTACCCATATTTTATTTTTAACTCAAAATCAAAGATTCCAGATTCTCCTACATGTTGGTTTTGAATCAGATAGGACGACAGATTTCAGGTGGCCCTGTGTCTTTCTCTATTACATTTGCCACTGTGTAACTCAAAGTTATTTAAGGACTAGTTTATTTCAATGGATGAGTTTACTGACTGACGCGCAGAAGAAATAGTTCTTTATGGAGCCTAGATGGTGTGAATGATGAGACCAAAGACTGCAATATCTTGTACCAAAAATATATTGAATAAATGGAGGAAAGGGGAAATGGAACAAAATAATTACAGTTTTTACCGAATGCCTAAACACTAACTGTGAATCCTGTAGCACAATCTCTAAAACTATTCAGACTTATAGCAAAACCACTCACTGAGTGTGCAAAACTAAAAGCACAAAAACTGCTTTGCACTCAGTTTGCAATTTTGTAACACACACTTTGCAAGACTGTAGGCACAATTCACTGCACAACACTCAATTACCAAATTTCCAACACACTCCTAGCAAAAGTATACACATGTATGGCTATCATTAACACTAATTTGCCAACTGTCTGGCACACTTTCACATGTGAAAACTTTCTTAGATAATTAGTTCACTTTGCAATCAGCCTAAGCACTATAATACAGGTAAGCTGTGTGTGCGGAGTACAATGGAGGGAGCAGAAAGAGTGAGAAGTAGAGGAGGCCGAGGAAGAGGACGTGGAGGTGAAGAAGTAGGATGAAGAGGACGACAAGGACAAGGAGGAGCAAGAGGAAGACGAGGAGGGGGCAGAGGAAGCATGTTCACTGCAGACCAAGTAACCCATATAGTCATTATGGCGACTGCAAATAATCCTATACTTGGAAATAAACACTTGTGTTTGTTTTGATGTGTTTGAATAAACACCAGTACTTGAAGTTTGGATCCCTCTATGCTTATGGATCTATGACAGAAGTATGAGCTCAAACTGACATAGCCTACCTTGTGCACAGAGAAAGCAAAAGCCAGATGTGTTTTGTATTCATACCATCAGTGTGCAGTTGGCGCATTGTGTGCTTAGTAGATGATGGCTTGTGTGTACTGTTTGATACGGAAACACCATTTTTACGAAGGTGTGAGGAGTTAATCTAGCTGTGTTTGCTTTTGCAAGAGAACTACAATGTTTTGATTATTGGGTGACAGGTTTTCTTATTTGTGTGAAGAGTTTTGCAAAATTAGCCAATAGTTACAAAAAATGTGCTTAAGCAATCAGAAAAAACTGTAATACAACACACAACATAAATGCCCACAATTAAATAATAAATCAATGCTGTGATCTTTCTGTGCAAAAGTCCTTTTTGGTCCTTTTCTTTTTAAAGTTCACTTTTAAGGTATTCCTCCTTAGAGTCCAGCTTCATACAAATGGGGAAATATGTCCGTAATCCAAAGACGGCTAAGTGGGGGAAAAGAGGGGAAACAAAGAATGGTCCTACCGGCTCGCCACTTCAATATGAAGAAGATTAATTCAAAGGGAGGGAACAAAACCTGACCTGTAGGTCAGAAAAACGTCCATTAGCACATCAAGTTCGATTCAGTTTACCGGTAAACAAATATATTTTTCTGCAAGCCTATGTAACAATGCAAATCATCATCAACCAATGTACAACAGTTAAATTATTAATTATCTTGGCTACGTAGCTTAATCTATACATTCCAGTAGCGTTCGCTACAAACAATACAAAAACAACAATAAAGGAAAACAGCTGTCTAACAGACAGCATAGCCGAATTCAAGGCAACACATAACAATAATCATTCAATCGCACTTTGTTTCAAAGTAAGCCCATTAAAGTGCTTAAGTAAATAAAAGTGTTCAAAAACAGCGGTTTTTGAGCCGGAGTTCTGCTCGCGGTGGGAACGCCCGCCGCACAAAGTCATTTTTTAATCGCGCAAACGATCGACTGGTTACTGACAACCAAAGGTTGTTTTTGGTAGATATTAAAGATCATGGGTGGGCGGGGCAAATGGAGCAGTTTTCTACAGTCGAGTAAAATTCCAGGAAAGAGCTGGGTGTGGCTTTCCTTTAAATCACATGATCAACAGCTTTAAGATGGAGGCAACTCGCTCAGTGTTTCCTGTTTCATTCTTAGACTGTGGCGATGGTAAGTAGCAGCTTTTCACTTGTTACCTGGCATCTTTTCAGCCACCAATGATAGTCATTGTATGTTATCAACATTTCACTAACTATGTTGTCTCTCATGTTTAAAATAGGCCGACCAAGAGCAAAATAGGTATGTCTGCAGACTCTGCTGTAGCCAAAGTTATCAGATCTCCTGTGTCTTTAAATCCCTAACTGCTCGATCATTATCATTTTAGAAGACAACAATTTCTCAAAGGAGGTTCAAAACTAATGCCTACAAGATTACCAAGAGGATGGTTCGGGGCTCTTACATGACTCCGGGAAGTCAACACTTGGTGGATGAGGTGTGTTACCTTTGACACTTTTAAGACAGTCCTGTTTATCACTACTAACAATAAGCAAATGTGTTTTCACTCAACAGATCCTTCACAGCATGTTGTTTCTGGGCAAAATCAACAACATCCCCTTTTCTCCAGAAGAAATCTTCCCTAATCCTTTTGTTTTGGGTTCTTTAATGAGAAGATATCCCAGGCCTTTTAAGTTGTATTCGACTCAGCTTCCCAGGCGAAGTCCCTTCTCCTGTGTGCTCGACATGGTAAGATAACTCTTCTCACATTTTCAGTCAATCTGACAAACTTCCAGTTTTTAGGAAAGTATAATGCAAAGTGCTTTTTTACTGAGAAATCCAAAGAAAATCCATACTGTACCTTATACTTCAACATATGCTTCTAGCTATACTTCTCCACCAAACACAGAGACTGCAGGAGAGCTGGAGACTTGCTTCAGAATTTGTTAGTTCTAAATAATGTCTTACAGACTCATTATTGGAGATGCTTACAGTCTTCAAGGCGTATATGATGCTGTCACTGTGTAGCTGCTGGATCTGTTAAGTCAGCTCAAAGACTCTAAATTCAGCGTGTTTTGACAGCCCGGCATAGCAAAATAGAAAAAAAAGGTCAATTAGCAAATTTAATTATAAATTAGTGAGAACAAAGATGGATTTTTGCTTATTGATTTAAAATTAAATAGATTTTTGTGACATGTTTCACCCCCTATCTTAAAATGTCTAAACCAAAAGCATCCAATGGTCCTGCATAGTTAAATAAGTCAAGCAGCGAAACAAACATGTTGATCAACTTTCTATGAAAAACAACTATATAATCAGGTGCAACACTTTGACCAGATCTGTAACTGTTTTCAGATCGTCCTGCAAAATAACTCAGAGAATGAAGAGCAAATAAAGCAGAGTCTGCAAGATCTCCTCACAGACTTGGACTTAGAAGAGAATAATAAAAAAACAGCTTTCGTCTCGTCCACCATCTGCATTTCTCAAAAATCCCAAACCAACAAATCAGAAAGGTACTGCGGAGTCTCCATGTCCACCAAAGGTCCTAACGCTGGGAAAATTATGATTGCTGCCTCCTGTCTTAGCAAATGGCATAAATATGTATCTGGTGCGGTGATGACCTATTATCCAAACACAGTCCAGAAAGATTACTTTGATGGAACAATTGAAGTACCTGGAAATATCAGGTGTGAGGCTTTTTGTCTCCGTGATGGTGCCAGAATGAAGCCTTGCAGATCATGTAAGAATTTGTTTGGCTTGAACACAGAAGACCTCAGAGTGGCCATATGGTAACTGTGCTGAAGCTGAGAGCCTGAGCAATTTGCTTGAAAATGAGAGAGAAGTTGAAACACATGTGGATGAATACTCAGCTGAAAAGGACAACAGGCAGAGAGCTGAGGATGAGGTTGGTAGGGTTCTTAGAACCGTGTTGCAAAGGATTCGGTTTAACTGGACAGGTGAATTTTACAACCCAGAACAAGAGTGAGATTTCATGAAATCATTTGCATTCATCATTCTGATAAATCAAAGATTCTCTGCTCTGACAGCATCTGTGTGGATTTTCTGTAATCACAGAGACGTGTATAAGCATGTTTACTTTCCATCTCCATGTAATTGTCACATTTAATAATTAAAACTGGCTTCTATGGGTTTTTGTTTGTTTGCTTACATATCTAGTGTTTAATGCAATATGAAGCATTATCAGACAGCATTTATTGGGAAGAATCCCATGTTTATACTGGTCTGTACCCAGGGTACACAGAAAATAAAAACATGTTTTCTTATTATGATCCCAACTATAATTTACTTAAGCAAAAGCACTACATGTGTAGTTATAATATTTATAGCAGTTACTGTTGAGCTTTAAATTTATCATCTTAAATGTTTATATGCTGATTATATTGCTTTATATAAGAAAGGCCTAACTCTGAGTACACTCTGTGCCAAAAAGTGCTGACAGGAAACTGCATGCTTTTGCAGAAACGTGCTTTTGCAGCTAGAAAGTGAAGCTGATATATATCAGTTTTAATTAGTTTTTACCAACTGCTTGCTAGGGCAATCCCACGAGTTTGGTGTTTTTGTATTGAACATGATTCCAAGTGCTTTCTATAACACATAGCAGAGGTGCCACAACAAAGACTGAGAAGAGGACAGGAAGAGACAGTGAAAGAGATGCACTCCTTCGCCATTCATGTTAAAGCGTTGCATAGCTTTAATTTTAGAGAGTGTTGCATAACTTCAGTCATTTTTCTACCACAGGTGAAGCCAAGAATTGTGAAGCTCTCTTTTGGCCAAATACCAGAATCTGTAAGAAGAAGAAAAAACAAACAATCAAATAGGTCATTATTAAGAGAACAACAATCTCTTGATGATTATCCACAGTGTCTTTGATAACTCTGAGATACAAACTGTCAAGGATATACACATCCCAGCAAACAATAGCTGTGTTTGACTAAAGCGATTAATAACAAGGACAGAGCTACAATCACTACAGTCAAACATAAAGGGCTTAATCCTGAATCCAAGTCTGAGCTGTGATGCCGTTGGTGCTGAAAGCTGCTCAGATCCTGAAGCTGCACGTTTTGTCTCTCTCTAACCAAACCAGCAGCAAAAGAAGACACATTTCGCTTGACATAAACATTGTCATGAATTCCCTCTTACTTTTGCTGGTTTGCTTCCACCACCATTAAAACACACACAGAAAAACAACACAGCACAGCTCTCTGCCTCTCTCAGTGTACTTTAAGAACACCGTTTCCCATCTCAAATCTCTGTTTTTGGCATTATTCGCTTGCTTGTTATGAAGCAGTCTACCGTTGTTTACAGCCATTTTTTTTAATGACTTCCGACAAGACAGCCTCATTTCTGCTGTTCAATACCAAATTTTATTTATTTTTTTCTAATTAAGTGAAACTGCAAAATGCTCTGCTGTGTCTCTATTAAAACCTCTTATTAAAACCTCTGAATCACTTCAGCAGCATCAGCCAATGTACATTTGTTGAGTCGTGGTTCTCGTCTGCTTTTGTTCTACTGCAGAATAATATTTTTAAGGTTATCTACTGTAAAAAGCTAGGCCAGGAAAATCTCCTTCATGGTTTTGTGTTTTATCCTCAGTTACTTTGACACAAAAGCATCTGCTGTGATGCTCACACCTCTGATGAAGTTTCACAAGTGTCAGTACTGATAAATGATCAGAATTATAATGTTTCTGACTCTCTGAGTAAGAATTAAATGGAATCTAATTGGGACCTTGTGAATTGGAATTGAACAGGTTCTAGAAATCAGTGATGATACTCAGCTCCAATACCCACCTATGATATTAGGCTGACGAACGCTGACTGGGTTTCATTTACCAGCTTTTTATGTTCTTCCTGCAGTTTCCTCCCCACATCACTCATCTTAACTTTTTTCCAGTCCTCCTCAGTCTAAACAGAACACACAACAATACAAAGAAAAGCTCAGGTGATTGATCTCTAACACTAGGCATCCCCAGTCTTATTCTTAGCAGTCTAACTTCTCACCATATCTTTGAAGGCCTCTCCATTGTAGTAGCGCTTGGATGCTGGATACTCTATCGTTTTGTCACATAGTTCCAGGAAACTGGAAGCCACCAGATGCAGCTCCTCTCCGTCATAGCCGTACAGCTTTTTGTCCTCACGCGTCATCAGCACAAGCTCGTCACATGGACATGAGGTGCCCTTTACCACACCAATAACCTGCATTTTTACAATCTCGGGAAGGTAGAATTTTCCCCAGGCGTTAACTTCATCATCATCCCCGTTGTATTTGGTGTTCTCAAGCTCTTCTATCCACAGGTCAGCACCACTTGGCTTCTTCAGGTGAACGCACATGCTTTTGTTTTTGGAAACAAAATCTTTCACCCATTTCAGGTACTTTTCACCTGGAAAGAAGCAGACAAGGAAATATGGATGAATGTAGAAGTGTTGGAAAAGACAAATAGCAAGGTTATCCTACAGCAGTTTGTGAAAATGTTGTATCTTGAAATAAGCAGGCAAAATGAGGATCTCACTTATCTCATATGTTCTGACTACCGACTTTCTTCAGTTAAAGGACAAAAAAAGGGCACACTGGAGGCTGACAGAGTGTGCAATGGTGGGAATCATTTTGCAGAACTCACTAAAGTTTGTTTCTCCTGGAACAAGCTTTTTACACTTCGGCAAATGAAAATACTGTGTTAAACTAAAAAAAGAGCACCAGACCAAGGTCTACAGTACTAACAGAAAAGCATGCCGTTACCTGTTGCCTGTCGACACAGCTGCTGATCTTCCTCACCAAAAAAAAAATGAGGATCCCTGAAAGGAATAGAAAGGTTATGTTAAAATGAATGACTGTCACGGTGATCATGGGAAGCTCCGAAATATCACAACAATAGCTACGAAATCACAAAATGCAGTGTGATGTCTGTAAGCACCAAACATGACATCTCTGCAAATTCATCTTGAAACATGTAGGTACCTCACACGTACAGCTGCAGCCATCTCAGCCATTTATCACTGTGGCTGCCACTTCACAAGTGCATGGCACAACACAGAAGAGCCACCTCCACAGGACAAGACTCAGCAGTCCATCTGCATCTTAAGGATAAAGGTCACTCTTTCGGGGATGCCAATGTTCACATTTTGGACAGAGAGGACAGATGGTTTGAAAGAGGAGTGAAAGAAGCATCTATGTCCACTGTGAGCGACCATCTTTGAACAGAGGCGGGGGTTTACGACACCAACTCTCTGCCATCTATAATCCAGTTTTGAGATCCTTCCCAGACGCCTTAACGCCCACTCACATCCTGGGCCATCTGACCTCAGGAATTCGCATGATAAGGTGGGGCCAGGTTTCACAATGAACACACCCGAAACTCTGGCTGATTGGGACCCACACCCAGTTTCACACCTTGGCTCAGGCGATTAGAGGATCATCAGGGGTCCTTTTGTCCCTCTGTGGGGGGAAACTCCCACTAGGTTTATATCTGGGACTCTCCACCATTTGACCTTAGAACTGAAGAAGCTTCTCGGATGAGAGGTGAAACGTCTTCAAGCAACTTAAAGAAGTCCAGACGCTTTTCTTTGCAAGCTCCTTTGACTACGATGACCTGGATGACTGAGAACCTTCACAGACATAAGGTGAATGTGACAAACAAAGCGCCTTCTTGTTCTCTGTGATAATGTAAAGTTATTAATGAAAAAACAAACGAGTAAAAAACGGACTGGAAACATGTCTTCAATCAAAACTCGACAAAAACAAAGAAACAGCCTCACTTCTCTGCGACGCTCCCTAAAAATGACGTTACGTGTTACGTACCAGAGATTTCTATACAGCCCTTTATCAAGCCGAGAGAAAGTGACACAAAAACCCTCCAACTAATAACGACTAGCAGAGAGGCTCAGCTGAGTGTAGTTACCTGGTTTGCAGACGCATACAGACGTTTCCTGTCCTCTCGGACGCAGCTGTGATAGAACATGTGGTGCATTACCGCCACCAACTGGCTTGGAGTGAGGACCGGAAATCGCTCATGCCAAATCAAAAAAAAAAAACATAAAGAAAGATTAAGTGAAGAGATAAATGAATACATTAAATCAAGAAGAAAAAAAACCCACCACCGGACATATACATCCTCATATCCTTCTGTACAAATGAGTTTGTTTTAGAAACTGAAAAAAGCCACAAAACCTTCACATCTAGAAATCCTTTGCAGTAAAACTTGTTTTTTGGCAGGTTCCACAGGTTTTGAATCAGTTTTCTTCTTTATTCCTGATAATTTTGACAATGAAAAAGAACATGTTCTATAGGGCTTTGGAGTTGACGTCACGCCGCAATGCATTGTGGGAGCGCGGCACCATTTTCGAGGTGTACGAATCAAAACAAACACACTGTGTTGGAACGACGATTACAAGATGCTTAAAAGCAGCTCAAAAGAGAATGGACTGTATAGAGACCGATTGCGTCCAGAGGCGAAGCGGCGGTACTTGCAGAAAATAGCGTGCATTGGAAATGTGGACCCGTATGTGTAGCCTGATATATTTTCGTACCTTATCTGTGGAGTCAGCGCGTACAAGTCGTCATTCAAACAAAGGTAAGTCAGCTCGAGTACTGCGTGTGAAATGCGTTTGATTTCCCTGCAAACATTCACATTAGTGCAGCATAAATTCATTCATGAGGGGAAATTACAGTGAGAACATGTGGAGACTGTTAGAGGGAGAAGATAGTGAGTTCAGTGCAGGGCTGTGTTGGTCTGAGACTGTAGACATTAAAAAGTCCACAGGAGAGATGGTAGCTGATTAAACAAGTGTCATGAGATAATAACAAAATGCAAAGATTGGTGACAGCGCTTGGAACCATAAGGCAACAAAAAACTATGTATGTAAAAAAAAAAATAAATAAATAAAAAATATATATATATATATGTATATATATATATATATATATATACATATATATATATATATATATATATACATATACATACAGTGGGGCAAAAAAGTATTTAGTCAGCCACCGATTGTGCAAGTTCCCCCACTTAAAATGATGACAGAGGTCAGTAATTTGCACCAGAGGTACACTTCAACTGTGAGAGACAGAATGTGAAAAAAAAATCCATGAATTCACATGGTAGGATTTGTAAAGAATTTATTGGTAAATCAGGGTGGAAAATAAGTATTTGGTCACCTCAAACAAGGAAAATCTCTGGCTCTCACAGACCTGTAACGTCTTCTGTAAGAAGCTTTTCTGTCCCCCACTCGTTACCTGTATGAATGGCACCTGTTTGAACTCATCATCTGTATAAAAGACACCTGTCCACAGCCTCAAACAGTCAGACTCCAAACTCCGCCATGGCCAAGACCAAAGAGCTTTCGAAGGACACCAGGAAAAGTATTGTAGACCTGCACCAGACTGGGAAGAGTGAATCTACAATAGGCAAGCAGCTTGGTGTGAAAAAATCAACTGTGGGAGCAATCATCAGAAAATGGAAGACATACAAGACCACTGATAATCTCCCTCGATCTGGGGCTCCACGCAAGATCTCATCCCGTGGGGTCAAAATGATCATGAGAACGGTGAGCAAAGATCCCAGAACCACACGGGGGGACCTGGTGAATGACCTGCAGAGAGCTGGGACCAAAGTAACAAAGGTCACCATCAGTAACACACTACAACGGCAGGGAATCAAATCCCGCAGTGCCAGACGTGTTCTGCTGCTGAAGCCAGTGCATGTCCAGGCCCGTCTGAAGTTTGCCAGAGAGCACATGGATGATACAGCAGAGGATTGGGAGAATGTCATGTGGTCAGATGAAACCAAAGTAGAACTTTTTGGTATAAACTCAACTCGTCGTGTTTGGAGGAAGAAGAATACTGAGTTGCATCCCAAGAACACCATACCTACTGTGAAGCATGGGGGTGGAAACATCATGCTATGGGGCTGTTTTTCTGCCAAGGGGACAGGACGACTGATCCGTGTTAAGGACAGAATGAATGGGGCCATGTATCGTGAGATTTTGAGCCAAAACCTCCTTCCATCAGTGAGAACTTTGAAGATGAAACGAGGCTGGGTCTTCCAACATGACAATGATCCAAAACACACCGCCCGGGCAACAAAGGAGTGGCTCCGTAAGAAGCATTTGAAAGTCCTGGAGTGGCCTAGCCAGTCTCCAGACCTCAACCCCATAGAAAATCTGTGGCGGGAGTTGAAAGTCCGTGTTGCTCGGCGACAGCCCCAAAACATCACTGCTCTCGAGAAGATCTGCATGGAGGAATGGGCCAAAATACCAGCTACTGTGTGTGCAAACCTGGTAAAGACCTATAGTAAACGTTTGACCTCTGTTATTGCCAACAAAGGTTATGTTACAAAGTATTGAGTTGTATTTTTGTTATTGACCAAATACTTATTTTCCACCCTGATTTACCAATAAATTCTTTACAAATCCTACCATGTGGATTCATGGATTTTTTTTCACATTCTGTCTCTCACAGTTGACGTGTACCTCTGGTGCAAATTACTGACCTCTGTGCAAGTTCCCCCACCTAAAATGATGACAATCGGTGGCTGACTAAATACTTTTTTGCCCCACTGTATATATCAGCAATCCATCAGAAAATCATTGGTTCATATTACAATTAAATATGAACAGGCTCCTTAGATGTAAGCAGTTCAGATCTGATGTCATTTACATTCTTCACACAGCACATTCGTCCAGGCTGACAGGTAAACATAGAACTAATCTCAGGTAACATGACTCATAGTAGAGATCCAGTAAGAAAGATTGCAGGCTCTAATATTATTACCACACAATCCAAGGACACACCAACAGCTCAGATTTGTAGAACTATTTAAACAAATGTCTTCTGAATATTCAATTCAGGTTCACAGTGGGGGGGTTTCGTGGAATTTTTTAAATAAAGTCTGCAACACAGAAAGAGCTGTGATCAAGCTATTTATTACTGCGCCAACACACATCAAACATCACAGTTCAGTCATGTCAGCGCTGCCACAGAGGTCGTGCTCCTCCTCCTTTACGCCTTCCAAGGAAGAGGGAGGAAGTTACAAACTGATCCTACTACACTTCACGTGTCTCGCTATGAAACCTAACGCATCAATGGTTGTGCTGTTTTGTGCCCTTGGCCTTATCAGCACCTGTAAAGGGAGTTGTTTTCTCAAACTGCTGAAGTAAGTTCATCTAGTTTTAGCAACTTTCACTGAACAGTCTATAACAGTGTCACAACTAAGCATATGCATAAGCACTTAAACACTTTAAATGAGAATAACAGAACATTTCTATTACAGAGGCTGGAACCTGTCCCAGTAGTAGGTAGAGCACACCTGGACAGGTCACCAGTCTGTCAGAGGACTAACACAGAGACAGACATCAGAGTAACAAATCTATTTAAAATTAATGTAAGTTTGCTGCAGCTGTATGTATGAACATGTGTTTCTGTGTTCACAGTCCACCTCTCAGGAACCTGCAGTTCACTTTTAGTCTACTTTAAACAGACCTCACAAAAGGCTGATGTGGCTGGATCAGTAGTCTGATTTAAGTACGATACCTTTGGCCAGGGATTACTCTGGTGCATCGCTTCACTGTAGTCTTACGTATTTTCCCCACACCTGAATAAAAAATACTGATATATACAAATAACAGCTTCAGCTGATGCAGCCTGACTCAATCCTAGATGTTCAGCACACAGAGACACAGAGGTGCCGTTTAAAGTTTAGTGTTAACCTGAGTCACTGATCATTTGCAGTATTACAGAGTCTGGCAGTCTTTGCATGATGTCCACGTCACTGTAAGTTTCTAGCTGACTTCACTGCAATTTCAATTTCAATTTCTGCTGTTCACAAACGCTGTCCATCTAATCTGACTGAGCTGGAGCTGTTTTGCAAAGAAGAATGGGCAAAGATTTCAGTCTGTAGATGTGCAAAGCTGGCAGAGACAGACCCTAAAAGACTGGCAGCTGGAACTGCAGCAAAAGGTGGTTCTACAAAGTGTTGACTCAGGGGGCTGAATAATTACACACACCCCACTTTGCAGTTATTTATTTGTAAAAAATGTTTGGAATCATGTCTGATTTTGGTTGCACTTCTCACGTGTGCACCACTTTGTGTTGGTCTTTCACCTGGAAGTCCAATAACATTGATTCATGTTTGTGGCTGTAATGTGACAAAATGTGGGAAAGTTCAAGGGGGCCGAATACTTTTGAAAGCCACTGTATATGTAGACACAGGACTACAAGTAGAAGATCAGACATGAAAGTGGAGATAACACAGAAGACCTGCAGCAAAGGTCAGAGGTCAGACTGGGCCCCTGGATTCAACAATGAGCCAATGATCATCAAGCAGTGACTAAAGCAGAGCCCTGACCTTCTGACATTCATCACACAGTCAGAACAAATGTCTGCTGATGACTTCATCTTATGAAACGACTGATAGATGTCAGTTCATTGATCAGCTGAGCTGCTGATCTTCATCGTCACAGAAACATTCAGCTTGTTTCAATCAGTAAATAACTCCCACTACTCCCAGTTTGAACTGTTCCCACTCAAAATGCTGTGAGAACAATGATCATTGTAGAACTTCACAAACATCACGTGTTGTTTTCCACATGTAAGATCAGCAAACACACAGAAACTTCCTGTTGCCACACACGGCCTCTAAAATCTCTTCCACGCTTTCTGTCTGAAGTCCACTCTCTGTGTCGGATCCACAGGAAACAACAAGATCTTATTAACATGGTTTTCAATGTGTCTCCTTCCAAAAAGTCCAACCAATGAACAAATGTGTGTATTTGTGGAGGCCGAACAAAAGCATGACACATTTCTCTGTTTCTATAAACTGGAGTCAAACACAAACATGAAGAGTTTCACTGACAGACTCCAAAATGCCCCCACAGTGGATCAAAGGGAAATCCTACAGTGTGGCCAGAGACTCTTAATGGCTCCAACATCAACACATCCACAATGTTGGATCCAGTTCTGCCTCACAGAGTTACTAAGACACACCCTCTGCCAGCATCACAACAGCTCCACCTGCTTCACCCGCCTCCTCAGCATCTGTACACCTGAAGAGAAAAGAAAGGCTCCAACAGCTCAAATCTACAAAGGATTCATGAAGTTTCATCCAACAATAACATGTTTGCCTTCCACAGTGTGCTGTTAGACACCACTGTACCTCTGCCATTTCAAAAAGAGCAGCTTGGGAACATTTTGGCTCCAAACACTTTGTGTTTAAGTTCTTTGTTTTCTTTGTGAAGCCGACAACATCTGGAGCTTTGTGACTCATAGAAACATCATTTTGTTCTTTAGATGACAGCAGATTGGGACTGAATAATCAATCACTATCAAACCAATAAAGACATACATGCTGATTTTACAGGAACTTTGTTGGAGAAGCTGCAAAGACATGAAACTGGTGGAGATCCCAAACCAGTTGATAGTGCTGGTTATTCCAAATAAAGCTGTTTCCCTTTGAGATGAAATGACTTTGTGTCCTGATATATAATAAAGATGTTGTTGTTTTTGAGCCCCTGTATTAAAAGTAGTTTAAAGTCAGCTTGAGTTTGATGTCTTTATGTCAAAGCTGCTCATGATGTTGAGCTGCTGATGGAATAAAAACAATATAAAAGCATGTAGTCCAGACTTAAATGTAGCCTGTTGTTAGCTGAGGTCCACACACAGTGTTTGACAGTGTAAAGTGTGTGAAAGGGCTGCTGGTGGAGCTCACTAGGATGAGCAGGTGACCACGAGGTGGAGAGCAGCTGGCCTGGCTTTGACCCGGGCCACGCCCCCTTTCTCTCTGCTTTGCTGTCACTTATCTTCACTGCTCTGTCCAATAAAGCTGAAAAAGGCCCCGAATCAAAGAAATCTGCTGCAGCCTCTGAAACGTCTTCTGTTTCCTTCCCGACGGCTTTTTCACCGTCAGCCCATCAGACAGTCCAGCAGCATTTATGATGATGTCATGATGTTGAAGAGGCTGCTACGGTGGCCTCCCATGACCCCCAGCCTCATCACAGCTGAGATGCAGACATTTGAAAACATTCAGCAGACAACTGAATAACAGTCCAACACAACAGTCTGTGTGCAGACACACACTGACCTTTCATAGAGTCAAACACAGCTGGTTGAGTCATTTCTCTGTGAGTCTAAAGTGAATCTAGTATTTGAAAGTCCACTTCCTGTATTTGTTGTTGAAGACTTCTTCAGCTTCTTCTCAAGGACATCAGCTGCTTGTTTGGCAGCAGAGGCAGTTAAGAAGCTTCCTGAAAAACACTGAACAGTGAGTTCACTGTGGCATATGACAGATTCAGCTTTCTGTGTGCAAATGTGTCTGTGTCGACCTTTCAAATGCTGTTGAATCCAAAACATCAGCGGCTCCTCGGCTGCTCACTTCATGCACTTCTGTCTGTGTGACAGTCCAATGACATCACAGCTGTTTCCAGCCCCAGTGTCTCAGGACTGGACACCTTTAAACATGTCGAGGATCAAACAGCGTCCAGCTAAACACACATGAAACTATCAGAGCTGACAATCATTCCAATAACATCTAATGGTTCATGTATGTAGACACAGGACTACAAGGAAATGGCTCTCAGCATCTGGCTGTGGGAACACATGAGTCCCTGTTTGTGTTCAGATTGTGTGCATGTTTTAGACGTGTGTCACATGTAGAAACACAACAATCCCACAATGACACACAGATGTGTTTGACACAGCTGTGCAGCTGTAAGTTGTTTCTAATGATTCATTGAAGCTCTTCTAACATTCTGGAGACGATCAGTACATGAATCTGTTCAACACGACAACAATTTGACTTCAGTGTGAACGTTTGCATTAAATAACCTTCTTCATCCAGCTGACAGCATCTTCATCCTATGATGTGAACAGTTCCTCCTGTTGATGACAAACCTCTGACAGGATCTGCTTGAGGAGCTTTTTCATGTGCAGCTCTCTGAGCTCAGGGCTGAGCTGCTGTTTCATCTTTAAGAGCTGCTGCCTCCTCGCCGGACTTGTTCTCCTCTTCTTCTCCTGATGACACCATTTCTGCTTCATATTAAATTCAATAAAGATGCTAACATGTTTCTGTAGGAACAACATCATTGAATCTAGAACAACTGGAGCCAAACCAGTGGCTCTGCTGGGATCACTGGTGAGCCAACACTTCCTTGTTGATGCAGATTTCAGGGCTTCCTTTTGCTCCTCCGTTATAACTGTTCTCTCTTCTCAACACATGATGACACAAAGGAATCAGCAGTGACAAAGATGATGCTGAAGAGAAGCACACACTTCACACATATAACAGACCAGTGCAGTTACACACACCTCTGCTCGACATCAGGCCTCAAACAAAGACACAAAACACTAACTTGACTCTAAACAGAAGAAACGAGCAGCTGTTTCTGTTCTGTGCTTATTTATATTTGACACACATGCTTCTCTTTGTGCAAACACACATCGCACTATAAGGGTAACCTCGCACACAATGATTGGACAGCACAGTGATGATGCTGGGAGATCCTATACGCAGCAACACAGAAACACTGAGAACTTTAAACAATGATGGAAAGTGTTATAAATGACTTGTTGGCCTCTGATCTGTCACAAACAGCTGAAACGTGTCTCTCATGAGTCACATGAAGGTTTTTGACAGAAAGGACAAAAAGTAGCTGCAGTCAGTTTGTGTCATTTTTATATTTATTCATCTGGGAGAAAAATCTGAGGGACATTAAAATGTGTTTTCAACAGAGACAAGAACATGAATATAACAGAAGAGGTAAATGAACATGTTTCAAGTAAACAGCTGGACTGATCAGGTCCAAACACAGAGTGATAAACTTGTCAAACAGCTGTCATATCTTTATATAGAAGCTCTTTATAAATGCTGCTCACTGCAGTCTGTTTACTAATAATGTCAAAGTGTTAGAAACACAGAAACATCAGAATGGTCTTTGTTCACAGAAACCTGTCTGTTTGAACACCTGGCTTGGTGTTCTGGAGCTAATGTGTCACCTGTGAGGACTCTGAGATGAACACACAGCAGACACTTCAGTTCTCCGTCTGTGTGTCCTCAGTTTCCCAGCATGCCTTGGCTGTGGTGGTGGAGGTGAATGAGGGGGAACATGCTGCTCTGTCAGCACTCAGGTTTCATACCTGGTGATCTCAGAGGACAAAGCGGCGTTACAGCAGCGCACGTTGATGAGACCTGATGCTCTGAACAGTTCAGACTTCAGCCTCACTCTGAGAAAACAAACGACTGACTGTCAGCAGCAACTACACCTGCTCCATCAGTGACGGAGAGAAGAACTGAGACTGAGAGACATACAGCTGCAGGTCAAAGGTCAGAAACGCCCGCTCTTTGTACGGGTCAGGAGTTAGTACTGCAGAGGTCAGAGGTCAGCTTGCTGACAAACCATTTGAAACAGTTTGGAGCTAAAAGCACAACAGCAGAGGAAAGAAGAGACACTGCAGAGATGATGCAAAATATTGTGTTTTGTTCTCAGCTGTCAAAAAGTGTAACACACGTGTTCCAGCACAGCCTTTGTGTACTTTCACTTCTCCATACTGTCCATTGGAAATCCTGTTTGTTACTTTTTGATTTCAGTCCATGTGTCCAAAGCAAACTTCTGTCCCACACTTTCTCTGCTGACTCTTCACCGATGTTCAGATGATCTCAGATGATTTCACCAGAACTCATCAAAATTCGGGCTCCACAGAAACCCAGACGTCACTAAACAAGCGTAACAAGCAAAGTGAAAACTGGTCGTTCAGCTTTATTGACCAAAGATAAGCTCACATGTCACCTCATGACACAGACACTTATTTCCACAGCATGCACGAGGACTGACAATAAGTGTCTATAAAGCCACTTCTATCTGCCACACCTGTGCTTCTGTCATGGTTGCTCTCCTCTCACTCTGTCAGAACACGTTTTCACCCAAAACACACATTTGCAGGGATAATTAAATCCCACTTACTGAGGTTTCACAGGATCTGCACTCAACAGGGTGATTTTGGGGAAGCTGTCAAGATTTTATTCTCAGCTCTCTCCACTAGGGGGTACTGTTGGTCCTTTTTAAGAAAATGTTTCAATTCATTCTTGCAGACCAAGCCAATTGATGTTTCTCCCCTCATCCCAGTGGTGATCACATATAGGGCTTTGGAGACGGCGATCAGCTGTGAGACGGGCGCTGCTCTTGTGGCGACCTGCAGCAGGTGTTTATTGGCATTTTCTTTCTCTTTTTGTTTTTAACTTTGTTTTAACTCTGTTCTTAACCGTGGTTTTAACTTGTTGCCAAGATGGAGATGTTCTACACCTTAGTTTTATTGTTGTTGGCGATATTCACCTGGAGTCATTCACTCTCACTGACAATCACTTATACACGCGAGGAACTCCTTGGATTACGGTGGTCCTGTTTGTCTATGCACGACTCTTCTAATGCTCGGACAGATGTGATTCTTGGTGAGGATTTATTTCCCCGGTCAAAGACTAATTTTGGAAAGCCCCGCCGCTTGAGAAAACGCAGAAAGAAAGGCGGCGTGCGTCAGCGTGTAAGAAAACTTCGGAGGAAGAATCGTGTTCCTCTACCTTCTATGATTCTGGCCAATGTCCAATCTCTTAGGAACAAAACGGATGAATTACAAGGGAATGTGCTTCATCTACGGGAATACAGGGAGGCTTGTCTGATGGCGTTTACCGAGACATGGCTGACCGATATGGACAGTGACACTTCACTGCGAATCAGCGGCTTTGGGACCCCTGTCAGGCTGGATCGGAACTGTGGAGTAACACGCAAATCTCACAGAGGAGGGGTTTGTTTATATATCAACCAGGGCTGGTGTAATAATTTTACTGTGCGGGAGCGGTTGTGTCTTTCTGACATCGAGCTCCTTTCAGTATCTGTCAGGCCTTTTTACTTACCGAGGGAGTTCCCTCAAATTTTTGTCACTGTTGTTTACATTCATCCTAAGGCTGACGTTAAAGTTGCTGCTGATGCCATTTTTAAAGTGGTACACAATCTGCAGACTCGCTCACCGGATGCTCCTAATTTTATTCTCGGTGATTTTAACAATTGTAATCTTAAGAAATCACTGAACAATTTCTTTCAATATGTCACTTGTCCTACAAGGAATAACAAAACGCTGGATTTGTGTTATAGACCAATTAAGGGGGCATACAAGTCTGTGGCCGGACCTGCACTAGGTTCTTCGGATCACAATGTTATTCACCTCCTCCCTGTCTACAGATCTGTGGTTAGGAGGGAGAAGGCCTGTGTGAAGCGGACTAATGTCTGGACAGAAGACAGTTGTGTTGCCCTTCAGGGGTGTTTTGATTGCACTGACTGGTCCTTGTTTCAAGAGAGCACTTCTGATTTGGATGAACTCACCGATGTGGTGTGTAGCTACATCTCTTTTTGCAAAGACTCTGTGGTTCCAGTCAGAGAATTTAAGACTTTCCCTAATAACAAACCGTGGCTCTCTAAAGATATTAAGGATCTGATTCTTAAAAGGAAATTTGCTTTTAACGAGGGAGACGTTCCCACTATGAGAATATTGAGGAAGGAGGTGAGGGCTGCAATAAAGATTGCCAAGATGAGGTATAGAAATAAGATTGAGGCAGAACTCAGTAGTAACAACCTCAAAAGAGCTTGGCTTGGTATGAAAACAATGGCAGGGTTACAGACGAAAGGTAAAAGCAGCCTAGAAGGGTTTACCTCTGACAAACATCTGGCAGACAGTCTTAACAGTTTTTACCTTCGTTTTGAGAACTATGACTGCTCTAGGCAGACCAGCACACTGAGGGAAAGGACCATCACTCCCCAATCTATTTGTATTGATGAGACAGGGGTAGCTAATCTTTTTAGACACACCAAAAGCAAGAGTCCTGGACCTGATAACATCTGTGGACAGGTACTGAGAACTTGTGCTGATCAGCTGAGTGGGATTTTTCACTATATCTTCTCACTTTCTTTAGAGCTACAGACGGTACCTAAGATTTGGAAACATGCTGTCATTGTTCCTGTTGCTAAGGGCAGTTCTCCTAAGGCACTGAATGATGTTAGGCCTGTGGCTCTGACTTCTTTAGTGATGAAGACATTTGAGAAGATAATTAAGAAGGAGATTTTAATGCAGGTTGAACACCATCTTGACCCCTTCCAGTTTGCTTATAGAGCAGGGAGAGGTGTGGAGGATGCTGCTGTCACACTCCTGCATCTCTTGTATAAGCATCTTGAGGCCCCCCACACCCACGCAAGATTATTATTTGCTGACTTTTCATCTGCATTTAATACAATTCAACCCCTCTTACTTGCTGACAGGCTTTACAATCATTTCAAGCTTGACACTAGTCTGGTCGGCTGGGTGACAGACTTTCTGACTAATAGGTCACAATGTGTGAGGGTGAATCATGTCTTTTCTGATGTGCTCTCCTCCTCTACTGGATCACCCCAGGGTTGTTGCCTCTCTCCCCTTCTGTTCATTCTGTACACAAATGAGTGTCGCAGCAATTTCACAAACAGACACATCCTGAAGTTTGCTGACGACACAGTGATCGTCAGTCTTCTAGTGGGGGACGAGTCAGGCCATGGACAGGTTGTAGATGATTTTGTGAATTGGTGTGATGAGTCCTTCCTCTCACTTAACGTGTCAAAAACTAAAGACATGATTATTGATTTTAGGAAGTCCTCTTATAGCTCATCACCCACTATCATTAAAACTGCCGATATTGGGATCGTTGAGAGTTATAAATATCTAGGTGTGGTACTCGACCATAAACTGTGTTTTGAATCTCATGCTGATGCCACTACTAAAAAAGTTCAACAAAGACTGTTCTTTTTAAGGAAAATGAGATCTTTTAATGTCTCATCTGAGATGTTGTCTTTGTTTTATAGAAGTTTTATCGAATCTGTGATGTCTTTTTGTATGGTTTTGCCTGGTTTGGTAACCTGACGGTGAAGAATAAGAATCGGTTGGGACTTCTGGTAAAAACCGCTAGCAAAATTTCAGGGCGCTGGCAAGATGGACTTTTGGCCATTTACAATAGAAACGTGCTTAGAAAGGCTCATTCTATTATTAATTGTGTGAACCATCCACTTCACAGTGAGTTTGAGTTGTTACCTTCCGGCCGCCGTTTTAGAGTACCTCCGAGGAGGACTAAAAGACTCCAGGTCTCTTTTATCCCTACTGCGTCTTGTCTCCTTAATGGCAAATAATTGTCCTTGAATTTTCTATCATTATTATTGTTATTATTGTTTTATAGTATTGTTCTGTTGTTCTTATCCTCCTGCTGCTAAACTAATTTCCCCTTGTGGGACAATAAAGAAAATTGAATTGAATTGAATTGAATTGGAGTTGACGTCACGCCGCAATGCATTGTGGGAGCGCAGCTCCATTTTCGGGGTCTACGAATTAAAACAAACACACTGCGTTGGAACGACGACGACAAGAAACATGCTTAAAAGCAGCTCAAAAGAAAACGGACGGTATAGAGACCGATTGCGTCCAGAGGGGAAGCAGCGGTACTTGAAAAAAATAGAGTGCATCGCAAATCTGGACCCATATGAAATACGGCAGTGGAGTAAAGACCCAGACGACTTACCGCCACTGTCCTACCCCGATATCTTCACGTATCTTGTTTGTGGAGTAAGCGCTTATACAGCGAACCAGTTTCATAATTACAAGTCACTGGAGGCGTCAAAGTAAGTCAGCTGGAGTGCATCGAGTGAAATAGCCATTTTCCACCACCCACCATAATTAATGTTACACATTTATCATTGAACTGCTAAAATATCGTTATCATATTATATGCCCATAATTGTAAAGTACATGCAAATTAACACATTGATAATCGGGTAAATTATTAACGCCAATTTGTGTCCTTCCTGTCTCATTTCATTTATTGTCTTTACATCAACCAATCAAGTCACTCCATTCTATGTTTGATCGCAATTTCTATAACTTCCGAGACCACCAACGATGATATTATTCAGCTATAAAGTGTGATGTGAACATATTTAGAACTTACCGGAATGAAAATGTCTTGAGCACACCAGCTGATATCTGGAGACGTAACAGAACTTGATATCAGCTCGTCTCACGGCTGCTATCCAGGCTAGACGCCTTCGTTTGGTAATATCCGATACATGAGCTCCTTCATGTTGCTTCCAGGTTGGGAAAGCATAAAAAGACAATCCAAACTTATTCCTGTGCCGGTCGTAAGATTGAACATTGCAGCCGACCACACAGCAAGTAGGAACCATGGCTATGCTTTCGCTCCTTACTTAGACCCCCAAAATGGCGGATCGGGCCAAAATCCTTTCCACACCCACCCCCGTGACATCACGCTCCAAAGCCCTATTCTCCCTCCACCTGCAAATTGTTCAGAGTTATCAAGAACAACTTTCAAAGGTTTACTCAGGATACACATATGCTTCAGTATTACAAGGTAATTGCCGCCTTCAGGAGGAACAAAAACCTGGGTGATCTCCTTGTAAAGGCTAAAATCTCACCTCTCTCTGAGCCTAAGTGCAGAGATCAGGGGCAATTTTTCCAGCACCACAAGTGGGTGCACAGTTATTCCAATGGTAATGTTTTTCTATCACTGTGCAAAGGGACTCCAAGATCTAAAAACTGTGTATATTTGATCACTTGTAGGAACTGTGGAATCCAATATGTGGGAGAAACAGGAAATACACTTTTGGTTAGATTCACCCACCACAGATACAATGTCTTACACAAGAAGAACACTCACACGTACCTGGTAAACCACTTTGTAGAACATGGCTGGGAATCTGTTGGGGCCACAGCAGTGCAGGCGAATCCGAGGTGGACAACAGAACAGAGGAGGAGAGCTGAAAAGATTTGGCTTGCCAAATAAGATACGACATACCAAAAAAGTTTTAATGAAAAGGGATTTAAATGAACAAAATATCAGGTACTGTATATAGTTGCTTTTATTGTTCTTACCTTTGTTCTTTTTGTGTCTTATGTGGCCCAGTCAGGATTCTGGTGAGGGGTCTCTGAGTAGCATCTCACCCCAGACACTGGCCCTAAACCTAACCTCAGTGGACCCTATGCAAAAGGTGATTTGGGGCCTAAACCTAACCCCTTCGGGGACCGGACTCCCAAATTTGATTCCCCCCCCCATTTTTCTGTACGTCATTATGTTCATTCTAGTCCGCTGTTTCCTCATGTGTCAGTTGTCAGGACGTCTGCCCTTCCTGTTGTTGAGTAATAGTCACAATTCTAGTCATAGCAAACGTCAGTTCAAGTCATAGTCTTAGCTCATGTCATAGTCACAGTATTACTTTTGTCTCTCTGCCTTTGTGTAGATTTGTTCCCCCTTACGCATACAAACTGAAAATGAATCGCGCATGAGCTGGTGAATGTGCATTTTACTTTGTCTAAACTAAATCAGTGCACTAAAACATCATTCCAACACAGTCACTTACTCACTTCCTCCGTCTTCCTCAGTAGGTAGAGTGGTGGCCCCATGATCGGAAGGTCGGGGGTTCGACTCCGCTGAACGGCTACCCTGAGGTACCCCTGAGCAAGGTACCGTCCCTACACACTGCTCCCCGGGCGCTGCACTGGTGGCTGCCCACTGCTTCACTGGGTGAATGGGTTAAATGCAGAGGAACTATTTCCCTATGGGGACTAACACACACACTTTACACACTTTACACTTTACTTTTTTTTTTGTGTGTGTGTGCCTTAGTGATGTGTCGGTCGCGAACGAAATGGCTCTTAGAGCCGACTCTTTGATGTGAACGACGCGAGCCAGCTCCTTTTCGGGAGCCGTGTTTTTTTCTTCTTTCTCTCACCCTCTGTCTCACCCTTTTTTCGTTTCACTCCGGATGTGAGCCTTGTACTTGCGCTGAGCAGAGGGCGGACGTGTGGTAGTTACATTCGCAGTAGCACAGGAACAGAGCGAGAGGCAAAGAGAGAGAAAGAGAGTCATCTATTAAAAGACATGAGTCAACACTTCATTCCCCCAGCAGCATTAATGAAGTGACTGTCCCTATTCTTTTATGTTGGTCTGAGAACAAATCACCAATACTCAGAACAGGTCCAGCGAACAACAATGATTTATTAAGCACATATGCGGGAGATGTACATAATACCACCCAGAGCGCAATCTGAGAGCTCTCAGAGGAAATACACAAGCTTCACTACGTAAAGGGTTGTACAGGCCCAATATGCGTAGGCATATTATCATGCATCAGTGACATTTAGCTGCAACCCCTTTTATGGTATGGATATGTATAACACACTAACGGTTTCAACACTCTTTCACCCACACCTGTTTCCTGTTTTCTCGTTATGAGGCCCCATGATCGTAAGTTTCACATCCTGAGTACATTCTGTTCTAATTTCACCTTCTGCAGGCACGTATGCAGTTACAAGCAGACTACTTCTTTTAATGCCCTATGATTTGCACATTTATTAGCTTCTGGATAACGATGACACTTACTGAAATACTGCTACATAATATATATTTTCCACATGACACTTTAACGATGCTTCATATCACAGTCTTTATGATGATAAAACATGTTCTCTCGTTAGCAGATGTCTGTGCTGTCACTTGTCATAAAAATGTCCAGAGCCAGGGTTTAAGCTTCCTCTTCAATCACCATTGAACATTAATACGAACAACAAAAGATTCGTCACATTATCCCCATAAACAACATGTTTTTAGAGAAATTATTGTGACACAAATATTTAGATTCTTGTTTCACAATGTGCATGAACTCAAAATCTTTAGTTTCATATTCATAAAGTATCGAAAAGAAAATGTTTATTCCAATGTATCAGCTATACTTTTTGTTAAAAAAAAAGAAAAAAAAGAAAAGCTGATTGGAAATGCATTCAAATAACCTCCTGCCATGACCTTCCTTGTGCGAGCACGCGCACACACACAGACACACACACACTCACATGTAGCACATGCAGCATTGCGCACACTCACACACACACACACACACACACACACACACACACACACACACACACACACACACACACACAGAGAGAGAGAGAGAGAGAGAGATCATTAATGAAAAGCATTGCAGCGGCTTTTGGATTTTCACTCTTTGTTCTATTTAATATGAACAGTTACATAAAATTCATTCCATTTTTTTGCCTTTGCTTTAATTAACATGTGTCTTTAAATCTACCATACCTTTCTTGTTCAAAAGGTTTACTGACATAGTAAAGAAGGGAAGGGAACTCAGTAAGTATGAGCCACAGTAGCTTAGGGACACTTTCTCAAATAAAGAGGATTTCATCATCTGCAGTTCGTGGGGAAAAAAAAGGGCCACATTAAAAAAACAAATGAGTAGAGCCACAAATTATGGATACAGACTCTTTTCAGCTATAGAGGTAGAGATACACTTCATGTACTTATCAACATACAGTTCAAAGGCTTGCATTAGAGTGCATTGGTGCACATTTGGGCTCCTTTATTTAACATGGTTACACCATTATGAATTCAGCTACATAAATATGCTCAAGAGTCTATCATATGTTTGACATCCAACTAAAAATTCAAAAATATATATCTTTAAATCAGTAACTTTGCAAATTTAGAGGAAATGTTTTTGGACAACAAATGAGTCACGTTTTAAACACAGTTTGAATAATCAGCGCTGACAGACCGACATTTCTGACATATATAACAGACATGCTTACTGTGTGAAAGGACTGCAGATGTTTTGGAGCAGAGAAACACGCTGTATTGTTGCTTTTCTCTTACGGATAAGCAACGCCTGATTGTAAGAAACACTCTGTGCGGGTAGCAAAGTCAGCTGATTGGATAATGAAAATCTGAGTAAACACTCAACCTTAAGCTTAAACCCACGTTTGTGTTCACATCCCTCAGGCTCTTCTCCTCCTATGTTTCTCCACTCTTCTCTCACTCTCTTGACCTAATCCTATTGATGATGGTGGATATCCAAGAACAAATCTGTCCAATTATTTTAAAGAGCCAGAAACTCCTGACATAGCTGTACCACCCTGACATTGACTTTTTCTGATAGTATCTGTGTCCACCCTCTGAAATGGAGTCTATCTTGTCCAGCAGCTCCTGGACCTGAACCTGACTCCTGTCTCCGGTTTCTTTGTTGTTGAATACATGGTATACACCGCTGCAGCTCCTCAGCAGCTGCTGCAGGTTCTTGTCCTCTCTGATGAAGTGCTCCATGTCGATGTCTTCCAGTCGATCTCCGTAGGTAAACAGCAGCATGGTATGTTGGGAGACGTCATCATTCAACATCTCCTGCAAGGTTTTCAGCCCTTTCTGCTCCTGTGGGGTGAATCTTCCAAGCTGGATAACAAGGAGGAAGACGTGTGGACCTGGAGAGCTCAGCTTGAGAGCTTTTAACAGCTCTGCTTTCACCTCCTTTGCAGTCAGCTCAGTGCTGAAGAGTCCAGGGGTGTCGACCAAAGTGACTCTACGATCCAGAACATCAGCTTCTGTCTTCTTACTGCTCAGAGTCAGAGGGCTCAAACTGATAGTACAGTCAAACTCCTTCTTTCCCAGTATGGTGTTTCCTGCTGAGCTCTTCCCCACTTTCTCCTGACCCACCAGCACCACCCTAAGGTCTGAGCCTGAAAATAGCACAGGAAATCAGGAGGAGGCAGAATGAACTTCAGCACACACACAGATGCATGAACCACATCAGCATACAATCGGTATTCCTGTAAACAGCTAAAATAAGAAAAAACAGGAACATGCTGAACAATAAAAGTGAGACACAGACTTTCAGTTGGCATTTTTATATTTATTAACATGTTTCATGCACACAGTTTTGCCTTTTTGTACTATGCATGTATGTATGTATGTATGTATGTATGTATGTATTATTCTGCTTCATGTGATCTTCATCTGAACGAACCTATGAATCTCTTCTGGACACAGAGCACAAGGGTTAGAACTCCAGCTTCCTCTCATAACACTGAACTAAAGATGTAAAGAAAGACTTAGTTTTCTGTTTTCTCCCAATAACATGTTACCTGCATGATGTGTATCATTAATAATCAATAATTCTTCTCCCTAAACTGATAACGGACTCTTATTGTTACTGTATTTTGCACGCCTTCTTTTTCACTGCCACAGCTGCAGTTCCAGCTACAAGACCCACTGCAGCTCCCACTGCAGCTCCTATTGGACCTGCCACACTGCCAACAGCTGCTCCAACACTTATTTCAATACTAGCTCCAGCAGCAGCTCCCATAATTGCTAGAGTGCCTCGAATAAGCCAGTTGTTTCTCTCTGCACGTCTTCTTGCTTCTTTGGACTCCATCTCTGGATTTTCTTTCTTCAGTCGTTCCATCTCTTCTCTGATGGCTCTCTCAGCCTGTTTGAACATTTCATTCGTGTAATAACCTCCAACATTGTTTTGAACCATGGTGTTGATCTTCGTCACCAGCTCACTCACTTGAGAGGAATCTGTGCTTCTGTTGTTAAAAACATGATATCCTCCATGACACTGACGGATGAAGTCAAGAAAAGCTGGATTTCTCTTGATTAATTCTTCTATGGTGACTCCCTCTGCCTCCAGGTCATCTCCATGAGTAAACAGGACCATAGTGTAGCATGCTGCTTCTTCTCCAAACAACTCCTGAAGAATTTTCACAGTTTCATGATCTTCTTTTGTGATTCTGGTTATTTGCATCACAACCAGGAACACATGAGGACCAGGAGCAGCAAAGGAGATGCCTTTAGCGATCTCTGTCTTCACCTGCTTTGCAGGTAGCTTAGTGTCAAACAGACCTGGAGTATCAACTACAGCCAGGATATGACTCCCAAACTGATCAATTTCTTTCTGACACTCTGATGTCAGAGAAACAAGGGATACCTTAGATTGAAAAGCTTTTCTCCCTAGGATGGTGTTTCCTGATGCACTTTTCCCAACTCCGGTTTTGCCAACAAGCACAATCCTGAGGTCTGGTTCCTCTGGTTCTGTTGGAGAATATTACACAGATATGATGTTACAAAACTGCATACTCTAAATCTCCTTGTAACAAATGCTATACTGATTTGAGCCACAGTCTGTTTTATTACACTGCAGTAAATGAAATCAGAATTAGAAAAATTCTTTAATCCCTAAGGAAATTATGTGGTTACAGTCGCTACAAGACAATAAGAACAGTAGCAGATTGAACTACAAAGTTTGCAAAATATAGGAAATAGCTCTAATATATATACAAATAGCTCAATTATAAAATGAGAATAGTTTGGAGGTGAAATATATATGATTGATATTTTACTGTAAGCTGTAAAACTTTGTTATTTGCCATTTTCTCTTTGGAGGATGCACTATAGGGTGTAACTACTGTGTGCTGTGCATTAGATCGAGGAGTTGTACAGAGATATCCACAGGCAGGAAGGATTTCCTGTGTCATTCAGTGGAGCATTGTGGGTAATCTCAGCGTGCTCCTGTGTCTGACCAGCCTGTCATGGAGGTGGTGGGAGGTATTGTCCAGCAATATCCTCATCTTGGACAATATCCTCTTTGACACCACCTTAAGGAAGTCCAGCTCCATCTGCACAACATTACTGTCCTTGCAGATCTGAGTCTGTTGGCATCTGCGACCTCAGAGATGACTCTGGCCCTTCCTTTAGTGTGCAGTGGTGTTTTAAACTCTAGATTTACTCATTTACAAATTTCTGTAATTTATATTCCCTGAACCTAACACTTACTAGAAATACTGACTATTTTATTTTCTGGTGCAAGTCCAGAGGTGTTATTCACCCCTGCTGAGATTTTCACAGGTCGTCAGCTCGATTCTCCTCCTGCTTTTGTTGTGCCCATTATGTTTGAGGCCTGGCACATTTGCATTTGCATCCTGGGCCATCTGACCTCAGGAAATCACATGATAAGGTGGGGCCAGGTTTCACAATGAGCTCACCCGAAACCCTGGCTGATTGGGACCCACACCCAGTTTCACACCTTGGCTCATGTGATTAGAGGATCATCAGGGGGTCCTTTGTCCCTCTTTGGGGGGAAACTCCCACTGGGTTTAAATCTGGGACTCCCCACCGTTTGACCTTAGAACTGAAGAAGCTTCTCGGATGAGAGGTGAAACGTCTTCAAGCAACTTAAAGAAGTCCAGACGCTTTTCTTTCCAAGCTCCTTAGACTACGATGACCTGGATGACTGAGAACCTTCACAGACATTATACAGCAGTTGTTTTGATTGCTCTCAATTTTGATAGCCCTAAAAAAGTCTAATATCAGTTTGTACATGCTCCAGATAGCTTTTCTTAAAATTCTTTAATTCTCACTCGCTTTTGCGCATGTGCAGGACTGGAACGTAAGCGTTTTCGTCTGTTTCAATGTGGACGCACAACTCTGTAAAAACAATTGGAAAAAAATGCCAGTGTGGATGCGGAGCGTTTTCAGATGAAAATGCCGTTTTCAAATTTATCCGGGCTACTGTGGACATAGCCTCAGAGTAGCTCAGATCCAAGGCAGGCCAAAACCTCTCTGTTACAACATTCAGAAATGCCTGCCATATCTATACAAAATATCCCACACATTGACTGACCTGCAAATATGAGAGACACACATGCAAAATATATGGAAACACAAGTCTATTTCATTTCTAAAAAAATGTGTGAAAACAGAATGACAAGTTGCTAATACAATGACATGGGTGACACGTGTGATCTCTCCTGCTTTGCATGTTCTCTCCTCTGCCTGTTCATGTAAAAAATAGCAAACCCCCCCCCCCCACAAAAAAATAAAAAAATAAAAAATAAACTAACCCTAAGAGCAATCATTTGTCCTGTTGGTGCCATTGTGGATTGCTGGTCAGAAAGCTTTCTGGTGCCAGTAATCAAAGAGACAATGCCCCGAGATAGATTAATTTCAATTATGCTATACCTTCGATTTGATGACAAGGGCATGCAGGCAGAATGGGTGAAAACAGACAAATAAATGTATATATCATTATGGACAGGTATGCAATTTTGTGACAGGGATTGACAAGAACTAATATTACATATGAGAAATATTGCACATGGAAACTACCATGGTGTATTGTAGGCTGCAGGTACTTGTTGTAGAGTCTGACAACGATTGGAAGGAAAGACCTTATGAATCTCTCCTGGTTGGGAGTTGGGGGAGGGTGTGTTTGCACAACAAAAGCAGGAGAACAATGGAGCTGAAGGCCTGTGAAAATCTCAGCGGGGTGCTAGCAAGTGTTGGGTTCAGGGAATTTACGCAAATTTGAGCAGGGTTAGTAAATCTAGTGGTAGGGACTTGCAGCAGAAAAAAAAAGTCAGTAATTCTAGTGTTGACCCATTCCAGTTCATTATCTATGTGTACTCCAAGGTATCAATTCTTTGGTCTTTCTCATGTTGAGCTGCCGATGATTCTGCTCACACCACGTGACAGTCAACCATAGCCCGATTCACAAATCTGTCTAGTGATAGTGAGCACTTCTCCTTTGCCGAGATAATCCATCCCACCTTACAGGTGTGGCATATCAAGGTGCTGATAAGAAAGCATGAAAATTGCACAGATGCACCTTAGACTGCCCACAAGAAAAGGCCACTCTGAAATGTGCTGTTTGATCACACAGCACAATGTCACACCTGTAAATTGGGATGGATTATCTCGGCAAAGGAGACGTGCTCACTAACACAGATTTAGACAGATATGTGGACAATATTTGAAAGTGATGGGTCTTTCATGGATGTAGAAAATGCTTCAGATCTTTAAGTTCAGCTCATGAAAACTGAGAGCAAAAATAAAAGTGTTGCGTTTATACTTTTGTTCAGTGTATATACACCTATACAGAAATAAGATAAACTAAGAATAAGTACAACAGTATTGTGCTTGAATAGAAATAGAAGAAGAATAGAAAACAATGAGAAGAAGAATAAATAAATATAATAGTACACAGAGTCGAACAGTGCAATACAGAATAGTGCAAGAATTTGAATTCAGGGGAGAGTGTTATGTACAGTGCTATGCAGTCCAAAAAGAGAGAGCCTAGCGTGGAGGATCGCAGCAGCGGTTTAAGAGCTGAACTGCTTGGTGGTAAAAACTATTGCACAAGCTCGCTGATCTGCTCCTTATGCTGCAGAGTCATCTTCTGGATGGAAGAGGAGTAAACAGTTGATGGGAGGGGTCATGCGGGTCAGCCATGATGCTAGTGGCTTTACGAATGCAGCATGTGGTGTAAATATCCTGTAGACTGGGTAGAGAGCTACCAATAATGTTCTCAGCGGTCTGCACAATCTTCTGGAGGGCTCTGCGGTTGGATGCGTGGCACATTTCTGCATTTCCATACCAGACTGTGGTGCAGCTAGTTAGGATGCCCTCTATGGTGCCTCCGTAGAAGGTGTTAAGGATGGGTTTAGGGAGGTGTACCTTTAGTTGTCTCAGGAAGTGCAGTTGCTGCTGGGCTCCTTTTGTCACTGATTTGGTGGTCCAGGACAGGTCCTCTCTGATGTAAAAACAGAGGAATTTGGTGCTCTTCACTCTCTCTATCATGATACCAGCAATACTGAGCGGGAGATGGACAGTCTTGGTCTTCCTAAAGTCAACCATCAGCTCTTTTGTTTTTTCATCATTGAGAGATAGATTTTTGTCCTTGCACCAAAGTCCCAGTCATTGCACCTACTCTCCGTATGTCGCATCATCGTCGTTCCTGATGAGTACCACCACTGTCGTGTCATCTGCAAACTTGATAATGTGTTTTTTTTGTTGAAGCTGGGCGGGGGGATTGCTTAATAAGATGGTGTTGGATGTTATATTTCCAAACCTGTACTGTCTGCGGCCTACCAGTGCAAAAGTCCAGGATCCAGTTTCAGGTAGAGTTGTGGAGTCTGATCAGGTCCAGCTTGCTGATCAGCTTGTTCCATTCTGTGCACTCAAAACAGTCCTGCACGGCTTTAGTAGCTCCCTCTGGCCATGTTCTGACTTGTTTTGTGACCACAAGTGTCACCATAAGATGCCACTTTTGTCATAACACCTTAAAATTATTTAGATTTAAACTGTTTTGACAGCTTTCATGCTTAAATATTTTCACCTACTGAAAATTTGCCAGACTTTATCAAATTTAACTTTTGAAAATGTCAAATATTTTGCATTGCAAATCATTAAGAGTATTTCCAGCAAAAATTTCCTTAATTTCAATCAAATCTAATAACAGTTACATTTTAAAGGAAAACTTTGCATCCATCCACACTCTTCCACTTACACTTTCAGGGTCATGGGGTGGGTGGAGCCTATTGTGCTTTTGAGCATGATGTCACAGGAGGGGGCGTGGCCACCGAGGCCCCATTTTAGCAGGCCAAACAAAGGGCTAAAGGAGCGAAAGCACACGGATACCATCAGCAATGTTACATACTTGCTGTGTTGTCGGTTGCAATGTTAGATCGCACGATCGGGAAGGGAGTAAGCTGGAAAATGGGCTCTCTTTTTATCGTTTCCCCACCTGGAAGCAACGTGAGGGAGCTCATGTATTGGATGTTACCAAAATAAGGCGTCTAGCCTGGATCGCAGCTGTGAGACGAGCTGATATCCGAGAAGAACTGATATCCAGTTCTCTACCATCCCCAGATATCTGTTGGTGTACTCCAGACATTTTCATTCAGGTAAGTTCTAAATAAGTTCATATTACTCTTTGTAGCCTATTAGTTTTATTTTCAATGCGCTCTGAGGTCATAACAAATTAGAACAAACATCCTATTTAGTGATTTTGTAGATATACGTATTATTTATAGAGTTGCTAATTGTTTTTCATTATTGCAGGCAAACCAGCCTATGAAATGGATGAAACAAATCCTGACTGGGTTCCAACGCTACACATGGGACACTACGAAATCCCTGCTTCAAACCATATGCTAGTCAGATTACTTCTTCCATTTAAGGGTGAAGAGGTGACCCTTCTGGATAAGATGGTGAAGGTTTGCTGCATTTTGGTGAACATATGCCCCAGTGTGGTAGTAAAACCAGGGGCAAATGATCTTGTTAAATACTCTTAAGAGTCTTGTGCTGTCTATGTAGTGATAAGTGTTCAAAAGAGACAGTAAATTACAGAATGCTAGTAGTGGGTGATATGATCTAAATGCTGTCATGATTTTATGTGAACATTTTGTCATTTGTAAACTATACATGACATTGATTCTACATTGTTACTGATATGATGTTCTACATAGAGGTTTTAATTAAAAAAAACGCAAAATTTAGTTTGTTTCTTTATTCAACTTTTGAACAGTGGTACTTAGTAAGTACATATTCAGTAATTGAAAATTATTTACATGGCAATGCACTTCAAGCATAAATGTAGACCCCCTAAATTGAATTGAATTGAATTGAATGAATGCTTTATTGGCCATATGCAGGTTGCCCCGCAGAGGAATAGGACCCCCCCCCCCGACTTACACACACAACGAAGACATCACATGGGAATACAGTCGGAGATCGGCAGCGTTGCAGAGAATAACACTGAAAAATTACACAACAATGGGGAAAGTACAAGAGGAAAAAAAGAGACCTCCTTTCACGCTGGGACAGCAAGAGAACAGGAAACAAAAAAACTCCTCTGCACAAAGAGCACATTAATGTCCACATCACAACATTAGAGCACGTGACAAGCCACAGGGGTTGGATAAGGGGGTGAGGGGCAATCCGAAGGAACACAGCATTCGTCCTGCACAGCGCTACCATTACAGCGCAGCACGCAGACCCGCCGTCTTCCCCCGCAGGAAAGAAGCATCGAAGGCGTTTGGAAAGGGAGGGGGATGAGTGCGTGATTATCAGTGTAAGTGTATGTGTGTGCGTGTCCAGAGTTCAGCTGAGACAGTGTCCTTCGGCCTATCAGGCTAAGTAAACAGTCTGTCAGCCTACCCAGGTGGCCTCGCATGGGACGGGAAGAATAGTCATCACACAGTCGTTATCAGGGAGTTGTTTTGGTGGGCTCCAGCCTTGGGCCTGAGCAGCTGGCGCCGTGGTGTCCAAATGTTGAATATTGTTGATTTCTCCTTTATGAGCAGCTCCGAATTTAGCATGCTGACACTGGCCTCTCGATCTCCCGTTGGAGAGTCGCGAGCCTCCCCATGATGGTATCAAACTTCTGTTCCAGGGTGTTGTCATTCTTTTGATTCTGAGACTTCACAACTGCAGTGATCCGTTCCGCGATGTTTTCCAACTGTTGCTCAAGGGTCTCATTTTGAGCAGGCCTTTCTCTGATGTTTCCTCCCATATGCTCAATGGTGTTGTTTTGAGCCTTCACAGCAGCTGTAAGCGTCTCCAAGGTGTTGATCATATTACGTTCGTTGTGAGAGGTCGCGCCTCGTCCCGTCGCTTCGATTCCAGCGGGCAGCCTTGGGGGGGTTTGAACAACCGATTCCGCTCTCTTATTTCTCCGATAAACCAGGGCTAAGCCAACGCCGATCAGCATGAACCCTGTTATCACGGTTCCGAATAGGTAGATATCTTCAGCGTCCTCGATTGACAGTCCCGCCAGGCACACGGTCCTCCAGTTCTGCCACCCGTCCATCGTGTAACCGGCAGGGAAAGTCCCTCCAGGGCACTCAGGCTCTCCCGAGCCCAGACTTCTCGTTGAGAAAAGGGTGTCAATAGCATTCAGAGACCAGTTGATCAAATCCATAATTCTCTTTTAGATTTTAGAGAACGACAGTGAGAGACTGTTCCAGGGAAAGTAATGCACACAAGACAAGACAAGGACATAGAGGCTAAGCAGGGAAGATAAGGGTGAGGAGGAGAGGAGAAAAGTGCGACCGCCTTCGCTGAGAGCTCAAGTAGGAGTAAATAAAACATTATGGGTTATTCAGAACTTCAGGACTATGCTTGGAGAAATATTTTCCCATCAGTTGAGACAACTCCTCCACGGTGACAGGTGGATTTTTTCTTTTCTGAAGACGGCTTCTTTTACCTGTTACCACGGATGGTCTGTTTATGTTTTGATTGAGAGCCTTTTTTGGGCAGCTGAAGAGAAGTCTATCTTATGGCCAACCACTGGCTGTATCTTGGTCACATTACCCAGCAAAACCCAGTATGCAGGTTCATCTGTAAAAGTCCTTGTTCCACGGATCAACACTGTTGCTTCTACTTTGAACAGAAGAGCAGCGACATGGCTGCAGGTCTCCGCGACTCTGGCCACACAGGTGCAGCAGGCGGCTTCAACCTTCCCTGTGATGCTCACAATGACCCATGGCTGCAATGCTGGTTTATTCAGTCTTTGATAGTGCAGTACCTGAAACATACACAGACAAAGTTAAGTTAAAGACAAAAACTTTAACGAGGCAAGGCTGACACAAATGTGTTTAGAAAGTTAGCACATACATGTAATTTTTTGTTTTTATGTATCCATCTATAGAACGCTGCATGTTATATTCCAAATCTGCCTGTTCTTTTTCAGAAACCCGCCTGCAAAAAGTGAACCTAAAGTATGTAACGCAAGGATGTAATCACTTTCAAGAGGGAGAAAGCATAAAGTTCCACTTTAAGTAACAATTAGGACTCACTTAATATGATAAGGAGATTCTGCAGGTCATTAATCAATGTATAAAACCAAAATCGAATGTATTTTTTAGTGACACAGAACATAAGCAGGAAAAAAAGATGTATAATTAGGAACATTTATAATAAATATGAACTAATTAGTGCAATTTCTTTAACCATAGAGAATGACTAAATCCTTTAGGACGATGTCACATCAGTGCACTGAACTCACTATATTATCTAGCTCACAGAGCCTCCACATGTTCTCACTGTAATTTCCCCCTCATGAATGAATTTATGCTTGGACTAATCTGATTGTTCGGGGGGGAAATCAAACACATTTTACTCGCAGTACTCAAGCTGACTTACCTTTGCTTGAATGATGACGTATTCACAACGTGGATGCTTATAAATAGCCAAATCTTGTACCCAATCCTTGGTGAACTGCATGTGCCCCTCCAGAGATTTATAATTGCGAAATTGGTTCGCGGTGTATGCGCTGTCTCCACAGACAAGGTACGAAAATATATCAGGCTAGGTCAATAGCAGTTGGTCTTCAAGGTTTCTACTCCACTGCCATTATTTCATATGGGTCCACATTTCCAATGCACGCTATTTTTTGCAAGTACCGTCTCTTTGCATCCGGACACAATCTGTCTCTATAACGTCCTTTTTCTTTTGAGCTGCTTTTAAGTATGGTTCGTAGCAATCTTCCTTCCAACACAGTGTGTTTGTTTTGATTTGTGGCCTGCTAAAATGGTGCCGCACTCCCACAATGCATTGCGGTGTGATGTCAACTCCAAAGCCCTATCCCTGTCTTAGGGTGAGAGGCAGGGTACACCCTGGACAGGTCGCCAGTCTGTCACAGGGTGTACCGTCTCTGCCTTTTCTTCTCATACTCTACATTTCCAAATTTTCCTTTTTTAAACTGAGAGTGCTAACTACTGTGTCACCATGCTGCTCTTAAAGGGAAACAATTTTTTTTTAAAATAGTCCTGCACAAAAACGTATAGATCCAAAAGATGTAAAGTTGTCATGGTTTCTCTCTCCTCACCGTGGCAACTCATAATTTTTTCTCTGTCTTTCCATCTCATATGCTACCTTTCCTCTCTGCTAACTTTGTTTGTGTCTGTGTATTGGTATATTGCATGTGTATAGTTTTCAATAAAATTGTAGCTCTTTGATGGAAAAATGCTAGAAGAGTTACGCAGTAGCTGATTTTTAGCAAGTCTGTAATGCTAGTCTATATGCTATGCTACATGTACGATGAACCAGCTAAACATAACACACATGTCACAAGAACATTCTCTCCCACTAGTTTCTCTATGTTCCTTTTGTTGTGTTACTAGCGGGAGGGGGTAAGTGTACAAAGAGCGATAAACAGACTTCTCTAATTCAGATTTCTGCATAGACCGTGTATCCTATTAGTGCTTTTGCAAGATAAAGTAAAGCTTTGCATCTCTGTTTGTCTCTGTCCATTTTTTATTTGGTATTTCTCCTACAACTTGAGATATGGACCTGCCCCATGCAAGTTGAAATAGACCAAAAAACAATGAAAGAGAGAAGCTATAGTGATAAACACTCTCAATCTGCTATCACCGTTATGTTCCCACTCTTCTTTTTACTTCACCACAGACACTTGGTTTGGTTTTCAAACTCTTCTGTCTCTGGAAATCTAAAGGTGCAAAGTCATGAAAGGCAAGACATGTTAACCCACCATCTTGGTTGGCCTGTTGTGGACAAAAGATGAGAGTTAAAAACATGGTCAACTCATGAAATATTGTTTGCAGATCGCCAATAAAATAAACTACTAAAAATAAAGCTGCAGGATTAAAACATAAAATTCATAAGAAAAGATCTGTTAAGCCCTAAAATTAAACTATAAATTAATTTAATTAAAATAAGTTGTTGCCACAGAAAACGAGAGACGGAAAGTGAAAATAAGTTCATAGGCAATGTTAAATTGATGTGTCGCAAGGATTCAAACACAGTGTAACATCTGCCTAAATGGCAAAAGAAGTGGATCCAATCTCTCAAAATCCAATCTCTACTCTATTGTAAAGTGTCTATTGTAGAGATTATGTTATGTGGCTGCTGCTGTATCCAATGTCTGAGAAGACCTATCCACTGACTAATTGACACTGCACTCACTAAGACCAATTACAAAACTGACTGATGAAGATGTCTCAAATGACATTGAAGCATATGCTAGAGTGTAACGTCACGATGGCCGACATTTTAAAAACCGACGACAAGGAGCCTGACTATATCTAGTCGGTACCTCTCAACGTCATGGACTAGCTCAAGCTCAAGTTTGAAGCCTAATGTTAAAAGTAGAGATAGCGTCTATAAGGCTTATATGATTTACTCATGAAAGTGGTCACTTTCATATATTGTTTTAGTAAGTATCCAAAACATACAGGTTTCATTTATATAATTTTTCAAGGGATCTTATATCTGTTTTCACTCTTGTATGCTTTTCATACAAGTTTCACACAAGACAGATACAAACTTTATAAGATTTATACATATCTTTTTCATATATGGGTTATCATGATCATCATAATCGTTTATTTGTATAGCACTTTAAAAAACACACCAGTCAGAACAAAGTGCTGAACAAGACAAAACCAAACAACTAGCAAAATTAAAAATATAGTAAAATTAATAAGAAAGGTGTCAGTTTCCCACAGCATTTACAGATTTAAAAACCAATAAAGGGACTTTAAAACAAATCCTAAATCCAATAGGAAGCCAATGTAAAGAAGCCAGACCCGGAGTGATGTGATTATATTTCCTACTACTGGTTAAAAATCGTGCCACGGCATTTTGCACTAATTGTAGGTGTGACAAAGTGCCCAACCCCTATTAAAAAGGAATTACAATGGTCCAGACGTGAGGTGATACAAGCATGAATAAGAGTTTTACAAATTGCATTTGGAAAGGAAAGGCTTGACCTTCAATAGGCATCTTAGGTGATCAAAAGCTGATTTTACCACCCCATTTACATGAACCTCAAAGGTAAGTGCAAAATCAAATTTAACACCAGGATTTGTGATTGAACTCTCAGATGGGAGGTCAAAACACCATAATCAACATCTGGAGAATCAGTAGAACGATGTGGGCCAAATAAAATTGCTTCCGTTTTTTGACCATTAAAATTTAGAAAGTTATTTATGTCATCCATGTTTAGTTATCCATGATTTGACATCGCTAAGACAGTCAAACAGAGACTGACATGGGGAGGTATCCAAATGACTAAAAGGTAAGCAAAGCTGACAGTTATTGGCATACAAATGAAATGACACTTTGTGTTTACGAAATATGGGCCAAGAGGGAATAAATACAGCGAGAAAAATAATGGCCCAAGGATAGATCCCTGGGCCACACCCCAAAGCAAAGGGGCCACAGAGGACACGGCCAACCCCAGGTTAACACAAAAACTATTTTCGGAAATATATGATTTTATCCACGACAGTGCCAAATCAGAAATTCGCACACAGTGGTGTAAGCGGGAGATCAGCAGGTTGTGGTCGACTGTGTCAAATGCAGCTGTCATGTCCAATAAGACAAGCACAGCATATTCACCACGATCAGTCGCAACAAGAATGTCATTCATAACTTTAACAAATCATATAAGCTCTGTGCTGTGAAAGATAAGATAAGATAAGATAAGATAAGATAAGATAAAATAAGATAAGATAACTCTTTATTGTCATTGCACAGTCATACATAGTACAGTAGTACAATGAAATTGGAAAAACTGTCCTACGTCGGCACTACATATAACACAACACGACACGATATGACACATCACAACGCAACAAACAACACAACACAGTATATTAACTTAGTATAAAAAAGAAGGATAAGTGTATTGCACACTGTTATTATTGCACATTAATTGTTATTGCACCTTGTTATAAATATAAATATTATTGTTATTGTTTTAAACATTGTTACCTCCCCCTAAAAAGTCCAGGGAGGTATCCAGTCAGGTCAGCTATTTACATTGATCAGGGCTATTGCCCTGTTGTAAAAGCTGTCCTTGAGTCTATTTGTTCGGGACCTCAGCAGCCTGAACCTCCTGCCAGACGGCAGCAGCTTAAACACCCGGTGTCCTGGGTGTGTGCAGTCCCGTAGGATGCTGCGTGCCCTCTTGAGACAGCGAGTGCTGTACAGGTCCTTCAGGGAGGGAAGAGGATGTCCAATGATTTTTTGGGCCATGTTGATGACCCTCTGGAGTGCCTTTCTGTGTGCTGTGGTGCAGCTGGAGAACCACACACCGATGCAATATGTCAGCACACTTTCAATGGAGCAGCGGTAGAAGACGGTCAGCAGCTCCTTCTTCAGGTCCATTTTTCTGAGGATTCTCAGAAAGTGGAGATGCTGTTGGGCCTTCTTTAAGACCGCAGAGGTGTTAGAGCTCCATTGGAGGTCTGTGTCTATGTGCACACCCAGAAACTTGAAACTGGAGACCCTTTCCACGCACTCCCCGTTGATGCTGACAGGCTGCAGCTCGGACTTCCTTCTTCTGAAGTCAACTACCAGTTCTTTTGTTTTGGTGGCGTTGAGGTCCAGGTTGTTATCTGCACACCAATCTGACAGCCTCTGAACTTCAGCTCTGTATGCAGTCTCATCTCCCCCTGAGATGAGTCCTACCACGGTGGTATCATCTGCAAACTTGATGACTGTGTTGTCTGGGTGGGAACTAACACAGTCATGTGTGTACAGAGTGTACAGTAGGGGACTCAGTACACAGCCTTGTGGAGAGCCGGTGTTAAGGCTGAAGGCTGAGGAAAGATGAGGCCCCACTCTAACTCTCTGTACACGGTCTGAGAGGAAGTCTCTGATCCAGCGGCAGGTGGTAGAAGGAAGTCCAATTTCCAGCAGTTTAACTATTAGTCTGTCCGGGAGTATTGTATTGAAAGCAGAGCTAAAGTCAACAAAGAGCAGCCTGGCGTAACGGCCCTGCACTTCCAGGTGAGAGTGTCATGAACTGGCTGTGTGCAGGCAGAAGAGGACCCAAACGCAAAACTCACGGAGACTGGAACTGAACTCAAAACTGCTGCTTTATTGCAGAAGTGCAAAGTAACAGAACAATATAAACTGAAGACCGAGGGAACAGAAAGCCACACAGGTTCGGGGAAGAGACATTGACGACGCAACACTGGACTGGGGGAGACATGCGCATAAATACACAGAGGGTTAACGAGGGAAGTGGGAACACACGGGGACACAGCTGACACAGATAACCATAACGAGACAGGGCGGGGTGAACAAAAATAGGGAACCACCCCTCACACTCCACCTCATGATGCTTAATCGACGTAATCAACCTTAATTTGATGCAGTGTGAAAAAAAATGCACAGAAATCAATTATTTTTCAAGAAATATTAAATAGATTCAACATCTTTCTTCAACAAAATTGCAGACTGCACAGATGGTACCTTCCCAAAGTAAAAAGTACTATAGCTTACTAGGGTATATATATTAGACTTAATAGTCACTATATACAGTAATTGACTTCTATTCATTTTACATCAAATTAAAACTTTGGGTGTCAGATAATTATTTATTAAAAGCTAGACATTTAAAATGAGAATAAGAAAGAAAAGTATGTCTTTGTGCCCCCTTTTCCCTGTTAATGCCCTATCGGCCCCCCTGGCTAAACTTTGCTAGATCCGCCCCTGCACAGTTACCAGCCGTCAGCTACGTAGAAAAAGATCCTGGTGTAGAAAGTAATATTAAATAAATTCTAACAACAGCTTATCAAGCTTAAACGTGCTGCTGTTGTTCAGCCGCTGGTTTCCTCTTTCTGGTGCAAAGTGGACCAAAAACAAACAAGAGAGATGGACTCGCGACAGAAAAGCCGATCAGCTGATCATTAAGCAGTTTCATGATTGAAGTAGCAGCAAGAAGAGGCAGTCGCTCCATATATCGTTTGGTAAGCTTAACGCTGGAATGCTTTACAAACATTCAGAGATGGACTTACACACTTGCTTTACTTCTCTCGGGGATAACTTTGTCGGAGATGAAATGCCGGGTTGCTAGCGAAGCTCCACATGTTATCCAGACCACCGACAGGTCCCGCATGCCACAGCCGCTCTATCACGTGATGCATACTGCTCCTACGTGCTAACGTTCTGAGGTGAGTTACGGCGTGTTGCAAGTTTTGTGAGGTGCTTTCGTGATATTTAATGGATCGGATTACATTTTTTATTTTTCTCCGATATCCAATCCAATAATTTAGGTCAGTATCGGACCGATACCGATACGTAATATCGGATCGGTCCATCTCTAGTTCAGACAGGAGGAGAGAGAGAGAGCACAGGGAGAACATAGACATAATGGGCAGGGGAAACATGGAATAAACAAAAAGAGAGACTAGGGCTCATAAATACACAGAGGGGCACACAGGGGGTAAGAGTCACGAAGGGAAAACACTTAAGGAACAACACAACAGGGCAACTCAGGAAACATGGCCTAAATAAGGAACAAAATACAAAAATACAAGAAACTAAGAATACTGGGCCAACATGGCCCAGGATCATGACAGAGAGATGGTGGTGTGGAGCGTTGTAGCGATGGCATCTTCAGTTGATCTGTTAGCTCTGTATGCAAACTGGGTGTGGGTGGCAAGCAGGACATGATGTGACGTCGGACCAGTTTCTCGAAGCACTTCATTATAACAGGTGTTAGAGCAACTGGTCGGTAGTCGTTGAGGCTGCTAATGTTAGTACACTTTGGCAGTGGGACAATTGTGGCTGACTTTAGGCACGGCGGGATGCAGGACTGGGACAGTGATGTGTTGAAGATCTTAGTGAAGACTCCAGCCAGCTGGTCTGCACACTCTTTTAGGACCTTTGCGGTTACCCCATCTGGTCCGGTGGCCTTCCTGGGGTTCACTGCCCTCAGTGTGCGCCTCACCTCATATTCCTGCACTATGAGGCTTGGGCTGCTGCTGCTGTCCGATGGTTTTGCTGCTGCTGCCTCTGGTCCCTTCACCTCAAAGCGTGCGAAGAAGTGGTTCAGCTCCTCCGCAAGCTCCGCGTTACCCTCAGTCAACGTGGTATTGCCAGGTTTGTAGTTGGTTAAGTGCTGAACTCCCTGCCATACCTGTCGTGAGTTTTTGGTGCTGAAGTGGTCTTCGATCCTTCTCTTGTACGCTGCCTTGGCCTCTCTGATGCCTCTTTTCAACTCAGATCTGGCTGCACTGTACTGCATACTATTACCGGATCTAAAAGCGGCGTCACGTTGCTTCAGCAGGACCTGGACCTCTTTAGTCATCCAGGGTTTCTGGTTGGAATACACCCGGAGACGTTTGTCCACAGTGACACTGTTGACACAGAAGTTAATATATGAGAGCACTGATGTTGTGTGCTCTTCAAGGTCCTGATGTTCGAAAACGCTCCAGTCCGTGTTTTCAAAATAGTCCTGCAGCTGATGTGATGCACCTTCTGGCCAGGTTTTCACAGTTTTTGTGACTGGGGGGGCTCTTCTCCTAATGGGAGTGTATGCAGGGATCAACAGCATGGACATATGGTCTGACAAACCTAGATGTGGTAGAGGGGTTGCTCTGTAGCCTTTTTGGATGTTGCTGTAGGCTTTATCCAATGTGTTTTTCCCCCTCGTTGCACATTTAATATGCTGTTCAAATCTGGGGAATACTGACCTAACAGCCTAGTATTGATCATTTTCAGGATGTAAGGTTCAATGGTAGGAAATACCTTCTGGAGAAAGCGGGGAGTAACAACATCGTTCAGGGAACCACAGGGCTTAGCATGTAGCACCAACTCCTCTAAATCAAGCAGAGAAATTGGTACAAAGGCAGAGAACAGGCTTGAGCAAGGAGCATGCATGGCCGGATCAACAATAGATACAATCGGAGGCCTCAGGCTAGCAATCGTGTCCGGAAAAAAGGTAATAAACTTATTGCACATAGCCTCACAGAACGGCAAAAGGCCGTAACCCTCCATTTTAAGTACAGAATTTATAGTATTGTATAAAACACGGGGGTTATGTGAGTTGGCCGAAATAAGTTGAGAAAGGTAGGAGTATTTATCGGCCTTAACTGCCCTCTGATAAGCTTTCCAGCTAATTTTTAGCGCTTCCAGAGAGACATGCAATCTATCTTTTTTCCACCGTCTTTCACATCTCCTACATTCTACACTCAACAAAAATATAAACGCAACACCTTTGTTACTGCTCCCATTCCCCATGGGATGGACGTAGAGACCTAAAATTCATTCCAGATACACAATATAACCATCCCTCCCAAACAGTGGTCACAAATCAGTCCAAATGTGTGGTAGTGGGCACATCTGCTATATTGAGATAATCCATCCCACCTCACAGGTGTGCCACATCAGGATGCTGATCTGACATCATGAGTAGTGCACAGGTGTACCTCAGACTGCCCACAACAAAAGGCCACCCTGGAATGTGCAGTTTTTTGCGCTATTGGGGGTCTGGGGACCCAGAACCGGTCAGTATCTGGTGTGACCACCATTTGCCTCATGCAGTGCAACACATCGTCGCATGGAGTCTATCAGATTGTCAATTGTGGCCTGTGGAATGTTGGTCCACTCCACTTCAATGGCTGTGCGAGGTTGTTGGATATTCGTGGGAACTGGTACACGCTGTCGTATACGCCGGTCAAGCACATCCCGAACATGCTCAATGGGTGACATGTCCGGTGAGTATGCTGGCCATGCAAGAACTGGGACATTCTCAGCTGCCATCTGCCCTGAACAATGTGAACCATGATTCATCCGTGAAGCGCACACCTCTCCAACGTGCCAGACGCCATCGGATGTGAGCATTTGCCCACACAAGTCTGTTACGGCGACGAGCTGGAGTCAGGTCAAGACCCCGATGAGGACGACGGGCATGCAGTTGAGCGTCCCTGAGACGGTTTCTGACAGTTTGTGCAGAAATTGTTTGGTTGTGCAAACCAATTGTTCCAGCAGCTGTCTGGGTGGCTGGTCTCAGACGATCTTGGAGGTGAACCTGCTGGATGTGGAGGTCCTGGGCTGGTGTGGTTACACAAGGTCTGCGGTTGTGAGGCCGGTTGGATATGCTGCCATATTCTCTGAAACGCCTGTGGAGACGGCTTATGGTTGAGAAATGAACATTCAATGCACGGGCGACAGATCTGGTTGACATTCCTGCTGTCAGCATGCCAATTGCACGCTCCCTCATTGCTTGTGGCATCTGTGGCATTTTGCTGTGAGACAAAACTGCACATTCCAGGGTGGCCTTTTGTTGTGGGCAGTCTGAGGTACACCTGTGCACTACTCATGATGTCAGATCAGCATCCTGATGTGGCACACCTGTGAGGTGGGATGGATTATCTCAATATAGCAGATGTGCCCACTACCACACATTTGGACTGATTTGTGACCACTGTTTGGGAGGGATGGTTATATTGTGTATCTGGAATGAATTTTAGGTCTCTACGTCCATCCCATGGGGAATGGGAGCAGTAACAAAGGTGTTGCGTTTATATTTTTGTTGAGTGTATGTCCCCTTATGTGACTGTGTTCTTGTCTTCTTTTGTTAGTTGTCATGTCTATGTCTCATCATGTTTACTATTTATTTTGAAGGTTTTGTTTCCATGTTCCATGTGTTTTGTTTTACTTCTCCTATTATGTGAGGATTTTCAGCTGTTTCCTCATGTGTTTCCACTTCCCCGGATCACCTCCCGTGTGTATTTAGTCTGTCTGTTTTCATTCTGTCATCGTCAGGTTGTCTGTGTATTTACCCTCCACATCACGTCAGGTTATCGGATTTTTACAATTCTGTTCAGGTCATGTTCATTAGTGATAGCCAAATTAAGCTGCCTGATGCATTGAAGCTTGTATTGAAAAGGGGTTCATTACTCGAAGCTTTTCAACACAGTCTTCTCTGGTGACATCTGTTGGCCAAAAATATGAAGAGCAGCTTGAATGTACAAAATAAAACTAACTGCTTCATTTTTATTGCCCACTCTACAGAGTGGAATTCTGTTTGATATTGGGCCACCGTTGTGTTGCTTTGAGCATGTATTTTTTGGGGGGTGAAAAAATTGCTGTTTATTTGTTTAGTAAGTTATTTTGATCAATAAATTTTCCTCGTTTAGACATGTGCCATGGTTTGGTCTTTCTTTACTTGAGACTTCTTGATGTTGGTAAAAGCAGTAAGTGAAAAATATATATAATATCCATATAATAATGTACAACAGATGGAGTATGCTTCTGCTCTGAGGTCCTGCCTCCATGTACTTACGCAATTAATCAATGGACAGCTGGACAGATATTTTTATAAATAATATTATATTGGGACAATTTTCCAGAGGTGGGTTGAGTATCCAAAAATTTTACTCAAGTAAGACTAGCATTACTTTACAATATTATTACTCAAGTAAAAGTGAAAAGTAGTCTTCCAAAAAGTTACTCAATAAGAGTAAAAAAGTAGTTGGTGAAAAGACTACTTGAGTACTGAGTAACTGGTTGTAAGATCCGATTTAATTTTTACTTTTTTTTTTAAATAAATGCTATCATACAAACAAAATAAATAAATATACAAATTTTATTATTTTCAAATAGAATACATGTAAAAACATTAACAAATTAAGGCACAACAATTCTAATTTCCAGATTTCAGTTTTTCACAACATAAAGCTTTTTTCACCATTAACTACAGTAAATAGTATAAATATATGAACAGTGCAAACCATTTCCAGTGACAAGATGTGCTGTGTACTTTGTATTCACTTTTACTCAAGTGGCACAGCAGCCTCAGAAAAACATTAGAACGAGGCATCTTCAACATATGTGCACACAAGGCAGCTCACTTTACCATAAACTATATGGGTGTGCATCAATCTCTTCATATTTTGCAAAAATGCGTCATTTCTTCACTCAGTAAGGTGATGGTTGAGCTTAAGCAGCAGTTTGTGCGAGACTCCTGTTCACTGCTGAACAGTTACAGCTCGACAGGGGATTTCTTTAAATCACCCTGTAGTTCTTCAGCTAAGACACCTGAGTTAGAAAACACAAACACTGCAGTTGTCTTTATTCGAGGGCAGTCATAGACACACGAACTGCGTCTTATCACTGTCTGTGTTCTTTATTTATACTTGTCTGTATGTGTGTGTGTGTGTGTGTGTGTGTGTGTGTGTACAAAAATAACAACGTCACTCAGAGCAACAGGTTTTTCCCTTTTCTACATCTAACTGTTCTCTGAAAACAGGAAGTGGTTTCTAGCTGAATAAGTTCATCACAAAAGTTATTAGGTGAAAAGTCACGTAGATATGTAGATTGCTTAGTGATCAATAAAAAGCACATTTCATGAAGCTGATTATATAAAAACAATTTCCCTTTGACACAGCTTCACAGCAAGAACCCCGAGAGCAGTCTTTCACAAGCTCCAGATGCAGGAAGAGCTGCATTGATTTTGATCGACAGCTTCTTGATGTGAGGAAAGCTATGCAAGACATCACGGGTCAGTAACCCTTTGCACTCATGCCACAGCTGGCACAGGAAGGTTAACTGATGGCACGACAAGCAGAGAATTAATCTGAAAAAGTGCATCAAAAAATAAATGTGTACTTCCAGGCCAACGGTGCACATCGTAAATTAGCTCGTGTAGACACATTAGTTGTGCCACTTCTTAATGACGGTATCTTAGCTAACAACCCCAACTACCAGGTTCAACTTGTAATTGGCTACCAGGTTCACTTTGCCTACCAGTTAGAGGGACGTTGCTAGCTGGCAGGTTTTTCAAGCAAGGTTTAAACATCCACATTCCAACACTGCAAATGCTTCAAGTGCTGCCCGCTCAGAGCAGCATCAGCACCACAGAAATACATGGATACATCCGAAGACAGAATTCACTATGCGTTTTCAGGACTTTCAGGTGTATGGACCAATGTTTTCTTTTCTGATCAAACAAGAAGGCTTTAATTTAGCAGCTGGATTTGTCTCTCTTTAACTGGCGGGACACAAAGTTGTTAGGTAGTCGAGCTTTTCAGTACAGTCAACTGCATTTCAATGTCCTCTAATTGTCTTAAGAACATTGCACAGCCATTATTGACTTCCTGTTTTGATAAGTTTAGCAGGACTGCTTACTTCTGCTTTTTACATGTCACGTACACACGTTAGTTTGTGAAAGGCCACACTCTGTATCAGGGCGACTGGAGAGATTGATATCATGCCCTATATGGTGTCAGGAAGTGACACACACACACACACACACGCACATGCTTGCCTGAAAACTGTCACATTGTTAACTGAACTGTGTGTAACTGCTGTCAATAAATAGAGGCAAAAGAGGAAAGTCAGGTTTTGAAGTCATTGCCTGGATGGGCGAGTGGCAACACTGCTCAAATCTATGCTTCCCTTGCCGACAAGTAAGATCTGGTGTCTACTTTGTTCGCAGTAACAGGTTTCTGAGACAGCGAGGTCTGTGAGTTTAGACCTAACAACTTCCTTATAATTCACTCAATCAGTTACGTTCTAAATGAAGCTTCGGACGTCCCTTATCACGTGACTCTGGTCAAACGAATCAAGCCTCGACACGGTGCTTCTGAAGCAGTGTGTTGGTTTTTTTGACACACACAAGTGTCAACTTCAAGCAGGCCATCACTAATGTTCATGTTTCATGTTTTCACTTCTTATTTCCCTGCATGTACCTGTTTAGGATTACGTTCATGTCACTTTAGCCACAGTCATCAGTTGTCATATATAATTTTTCCAGTCTACGTTCTAGTTTTAGTTTACTCTCTCATGTTCACTTTGCTTTATATTTGGATTCTTCTTATTAGCCCTAATAAAGGCTTGCCCTTGGTTTAAAGCTCATCACTGTCTCTTCCTGTGTTCTGAATTTGAGTCAATTCCATTACTACACCGCCAAAACCCCACCATGGCAGAAAATACATTATTAACATGGCATTTTATGAGACAAACACTATCTCTACTTTTAAGATTAGGCTTCAAACTTTCCTTTTTACTAAAGAATAAATTTAGGCCTGGATTAAGTTTACACAACACTACTATGTCTTTAAATTCGTTCTTCTTTCTTAATTGTGGTAATTGTGGAAATAGAAGAATAAATTAATCTCCTTAACACAAAAAAAGAGATTTTATACATGCAGAAGAAATCTTGACCTGCTTTGCAAAGATTGGTTACAAAACGTTTCAGAAAATGGATGAATGATGATTAAAGGTGCTGAAAAAAGTTATTTTCTATGATTCTGAAAATGTTTTCTTATTTTTATCTTAATCAGATTCAAACTTTGACCTTGACCAAGTGTCCTCCATTTCAAAGCAGTCACACAGCAGGTTTAAAATGCCAGACACATCAGAGACTTCCCATGAAACATTCCTAGAGATAGTGTCTGTCTCCTGAATCCAAACTGGAAGCTGGTAGACTGGTTAGGGCAGCTTTATGACTGTAGCTATCCCTTCTCTGTTTACAGTCAGCAGTGCATAGCTACAGTAAAATTATGTGAAGAACATGTTTTTTAAGGCTCAAGTTCTCTGCGGAGGTGTTTTGTATTCAATTCAAATCAATTTCCACATCACATAACTTCTAATAAGGAGGTCATGTGATGTGGAAACCTCCTCCCTGTTCAGAGGGAGGCGATAAAGCAGAATACAGAGCTGTTAACACAGAGCTGAATTTGCAAGGCAACCATTCAAGTTCACAACATCAGAAGTGATACTTTTCTCATCAACTACCTGAAACAAACATGGCTGGCAAATATGCTTTGCTTGGTAAGTACATTTAAAATTTTCTACTTGTTTAGTTCCTTGTACTTGTTACATGTGCAATGACAATAGTCAAATAGACAAAAGTTGAATTCTATTCTGTTCTAGTGTTCATTACTTCATGTTTATTTTGGATCCACCTGACATTTCATTTAAATATTTATTTATCTATCCGTTCATGATTGAAGCACAATGGAAACAATATTAAATAATTATTTTACACACTCTATTAAAGATTTCACTTTATTCACATTTTTTATTTTTAAATCCTTCAAATCCCAATGTTAATGTTTTGTGCCTCTTCGAGAAACTATGGTTAAATCTGATGTCCACGTCATTATTGGAGATGATAGACCCAGTATCATGCAAAATAGCAGAAAAATCAATCTCTTATTTTTGAGACCTCCTTGTGTTTCCCCGTGAGTTTAGTATTTCCCAGTTTAGGTTTTAATCGCTTCCTTCATTCGCTGCAATAAAGCTCTATTTTGAGTTGACGTTTTGCCTAAGTAAGTTTGCATTTGGGTCCTATTCCTGCCTGCACACAGCCATTTTGTGACATTGCAGGCCGGTTATTAATACTTTTTCCTTTGCGCAATTCATGGTAAAAGAGGTATGTAAGGCTTTGATGCCATGGTGGGGTTTTGGCGGTGTAGTAATGGAATTGACTCAAATTCAGAACACAGGAAGAGACAGTGATGAGCTTTAAACCAAGGGCAAGCCTTTATTAGGGCTAATAAGAAGAATCCAAATATAAAGCAAAGTGAACATGAGAGAGTAAACTAAAACTAGAACGTAGACTGGAAAAATTATATATGACAACTGATGACTGTGGCTAAAGTGACATGAACGTAATCCTAAACAGGTACATGCAGGGAAATAAGAAGTGAAAACATGAAACATGAACATTAGTGATGGCCTGCTTGAAGTTGACACTTGTGTGTGTCAAAAAAACCAACACACTGCTTCAGAAGCACCGTGTCGAGGCTTGATTCGTTTGACCAGAGTCACGTGATAAGGGACGTCCGAAGCTTCATTTAGAACGTAACTGATTGAGTGAATTATAAGGAAGTTGTTAGGTCTAAACTCACAGACCTCGCTGTCTCAGAAACCTGTTACTGCGAACAAAGTAGACACCAGATCTTACTTGTCGGCAAGGGAAGCATAGATTTGAGCAGTGTTGCCACTCGCCCATCCAGGCAATGACTTCAAAACCTGACTTTCCTCTTTTGCCTCTATTTATTGACAGCAGTTACACACAGTTCAGTTAACAATGTGACAGTTTTCAGGCAAGCATGTGCGTGTGTGTGTGTGTGTGTGTCACTTCCTGACACCATATAGGGCATGATATCAATCTCTCCAGTCGCCCTGATACAGAGTGTGGCCTTTCACAAACTAACGTGTGTACGTGACATGTAAAAAGCAGAAGTAAGCAGTCCTGCTAAACTTATCAAAACAGGAACTTGCCAAAGGTCATAGAAGTGTGAAATCTAAATGTGTAATGGGGAATTACAGCATGTCTGTACAAAGCTGAAAATAAAGCTCCTAATCGTCTAGTTCTTTCTGCACAATGACAACCATATTAGGACACATAAAAGCAATGGTTGCTATCTAAAATATAACAGGACACCGGAGTATATTCTCGAGCGTCTCACACTTCTGATAATCAGCTGTCTGCTTTCTGTTTATTCAGCTGTGTAAAAACTATAACTTTAATCTCAGACAAACCGATTTACTCAGTAAACAGTAAAGTAAAGTAAAGTAAAATTTTATTTATATAGCACCTTTCAAGATAAAATCACAAAGTGCTTTACAAAGGCAGAAAACAGACATTAAAATCTCAAACAAAACAAAATCAACCAAAAGCAAGTTTAAACAGATACGTGTTTAACTGCTTTTTAAAAGACATGACTGAGTCCACAGATCTCAAACTCAAAGGCAGCGAGTTCCAGAGTCTGGGAGCCACTGATACAAATGCTCTCTCACCTTTTGTTTTTAACCTTGTATGCTGGACAACCAGCAACCCCTGGTCACAAGACCAATAGTCTAAGCGAGATGAAACAAAAACATTAATTTGTTTATTCTTTTTAGCTGATAGTCTGTGGGACCCAGGAAGACCGTATAACTGCATCTCTACCAACTCACATTGCAGTTTCTTTGCACTCCAGCCTCTTCTGTTCCATGTGAGGGGATTTTCTTTAAGGCAGGAGACATTATCTCCAAGAAAAGAAAAAGACATCGCACAGTGAAACAAATTCTCTTCTTAAATAAAAAAGAAAAAGGGTTACCCTAAATCCATCATGTTTTTACTTTGCAAGTTCATAAGCATTATCCCTTTCCAGTTCACAATCAATTCTACTCCCAGGTCAAAAATATGTGTAAGAAAATTGCAGAGGTGGGTAATAACGAGTTACATTTACTTGAGTAAGTTTTTGTAAAAAAAAAAAGTACTTTTAAATTACCTTTCTTGCACCATACTTTTTACTTGTAGTTGAGTACATTTGTGAAGAAGAAATGGTACTTTTACTCCGCTACATTTGGCAATATTCGACTTGTTACTTTTTTTAAAAAATAATTTATTTCACACATTAGATAATGCTACTAATAATAGATCATGCCACCTGTGGAGTTTTCTGTAACTCTTTCATCAATCAGATGTAGCCATGCAGTCACATGACCAGTTATGAACTGTGGCGGGCAGAGCGGCCCAAGCCTTTCAAAGTAGCGGACAAACAGAAAGAAGAAACAAGAAAAAATGGCAGAGGCAACTATCTCTGCTAGAATTGAAGAGGATGAACACCCTTGGCCTCATATACAAAGCATGTTTCGCTTAAAAGCAGTACAAAAGAACAGCTATGTCTTCTTCAGTGTGAGCCAAAACAAACTGACTTTTCAGCGTGAAAAAAAACTCAGCTCTTACCTGAGGCAAATCTGTCGCGGTAAGTTTGCTCTAAATTTCTTTTTGGCTGTCATTAGGTCGATGCCAATCTTTATGCTACAGCAGCTGTGTCGAGCTCGATTCGTCGAGGGTCGGTATACTGCAACTTTTTGATATCTATGTCCATAGTCCAACACACATGAATTAAATGGCTGAATTGCCACCTCAGCATGCAGTCAAGTACAACAGAGTCTTGCTAATGACCTAATAATTTTATTCTAGTGTGTTGCGGTGAGGACATGTTTAACAGTTTTAGGACACTGGGCCTCGAGGATTGGAGCTGTTTTCCTCCTGCTCTCAGTTTGATTAAACTAGAATCACATCATATTTTCGGCGCTACATTGTGGTGAGATAAGTTTGTGGGTGTTGTGTCCGCATCTTTGGCTGTCTATTTAACCTCTCGCTGGTTAGCTAGCGTGAGCTATAATCCAACAGCTAGCCTGGTTAATGAAGCTAGAGTTCCACGCACATGTAAAGACAGCTCATCTCTACTGCTTTAACTGTTAAATCGGAAGGCAATACTGCGGTTGACAGGGTTATTATGTGAAACAGCAGCTTGTTTAGTTTAAACAGCCTGCGTTAGGAGACTAGCTTCATCCGTCTCCCTCCCCTGTGGTTGGAAGAGATGGGGTTTCATCTTTCTGCAGCCACGCAGACATAGGCGTTTGCGTTCTCTTGCCTTGCTTACATTCTTATTTTGAACTTAATCTCGAATTCATTGCAAAGTGTTTGTGTGGGATATATATATAGCCTATATATATATATAGCCTATATATAGCCTATATATATATATATATATATGTATATATATATATATATATATATATATATATATATATATATATATATATATATATCCCCCATATATATAGATGCCTCGTTCTAATGTTTTTCTGAGGCTGCTGTGCCATTTGAGTAAAAGTGAATACAAAGGGTTAGGATGAGTGTTTGGGCCCCTCCTCCAATTGGAGGTGGGCGGTGCACGGGCCATCCCTCGGTAAGGGGCCTGGACCTTGAATTGTCCACGGCGTCCGCCATGGCGCACCAGGGTCCAGTCAGAAGTCCATCCAACCATGGTGAGTTGGATGGAGGCGAGTGTTTTTAAATTGGTTTTTCTACCAAAGTTTAAATTAAATTTTTAAATTAAAATTTTCAAGTTAAATATGCAATTTTTAACTTAGATTTTTAAAGAAATAAAATAAAGAAAATGAATTGGTTTTGAAAAAAACCTTTTAGTTATTAAAGAAAAAAGACATCAAATTAAATTATAACAGGCCAAATGAATATGGATTTGTGTGCCTATGTGGCGACGTTTCGACCTGTGAAGGTCTTCTTCAGGCCTAGGCACACACAGAAAAAACGGAAAACAGGCTTGCTCTCAGAGGTCTGCTCTGTCCGATGGTTTGGAGTGGAATGAGCAGAGAGTGACTTCCCCTTCTATTTATACCCTCCCACTTTTTTTCAGTTCGAATTTAGTTTTAGAAAGGCAAATTAGTGGTTTTACTCTTTCGCTCTTAGTTTTTTGGATAGAATTTTTACAAATGTATTTTTTAAGCACTCCTCACTGGCAATAACATGTTTTTAGAAAGATTTTAATATTTTAACCATGTAAAGAAGTTATAATCATTTAAACAATTTTTAAATCACATTTAATCACGTCTACTTTGTTTTTTTATGTTGCATGTAATATTTTTAATCACAACCGTATATATAATGTATGTTTTCTAATTTTTTAATGTAATTAATGAATTGAGTTTTTAATTGTAAATTTGCAATATTGTCCCAATTAGGATTAGAGCCAAATGGAAATTGGAATTAATTTTTATCCAGTAATTAGGTTTAGGGCCAAATCAAAAAAGATTTAATCATGGGTTAAGGCCAGAATATTAAAATGGTTGTGGTTAGGGTTTGTCATGTGGGTTGGGGCTTAATTAAAGGGGGTAGGGTTAGGTGTGAGAAAGGAACAGGCCACCAGCAAGCTGGTAGCCTGACGTGCACGGGACATCGATGGGGCTGGGTGGTGGTGTCCCTGCCCTGGTTCAAAAAATTGCCCTTATCTAGGGTTTTAGTGCACTTTTAGCATCACTGTCCCCTGCTGGACACGTCTACGGGAAGGCAGCCGCCCTCTCCCGTGACGTACCACCGTCCAGCCTTCTGAGTCCATCCGGGACCCCATGGTCAAATTCTTAATTTTTCGTATCTCTTGATGTCGCCTTTGTTATCTTTATTTAATAATTGTTTTAATGTGCTATTTATTTCAGTTAGATATGTAAAATATGTGTATATGAATTTACAATCACAAACAAAGGCGAGAAAAAAAAGAAAAAAAATGTAAATGAAATTTGTTTTTATAACAAAAAGAAATGAAATTAATAAAACTGGTTAATTTTTAATAAGTGAAAATCAACGAATTAATGTGCCCACTGCCGCGACGTTTCGACCCAAGATAGGGGCACAATGGATGTAAAGCTGGGAATGCACAGAGAGAGAGAGATGTTGTCTCTTCAATGGTCAGCTCCCAAATGAGCTCCTCTCTGCTGTGCAGCCTTTTATAGGCTTGGTTTCCTACGTGAGTTTTTTGAATTTTAGGTTAGGCAATGTGTTTTCAAATGTCTGTGATGGTTTTAGACTAAAATGAATGTGTGTTTTTTAACCTTTGTAATGAAATTGCATGAAATGTATTTTTAATTTGTATATTATGTGAATTTTTAAGGAACCATAAGATTTTGAAATTTTCATTTCTATGTTTTTAATCCAATCATGTTGTTGTGAATTTTTCAGGTTTACAGAGAAACGTATTTGTAATTTTAAATTTTAAACTTGAGTATGTTTTTCACCAAATTAAGTTTTTATGCTTTCTGGGTTTGATATTTAAGCAATATGGTGTTTTTAAGGGTTTTAATAAGGTTTGTGATTTTAATGACTGTTGTTGTGTTTTGAGTGTAAATTATGAAATGATTAAAAGGGTCATGAATCAAAATGCCTTGTTTTAATGGTTTGAATAAAATTTTAATCCCCAATATGTCCCGTTTCCCCATTTTTTGTTTGTTATACATTCGTTGTGATATGTAATAATACATTGTTATTTATTGTAATCAGATAATTATTTATTTATTTATTTAGACAAATTAACCCCCCCAAAAAAGAGGTTAGGGTTAGGGTAAGACATTTGGGGTGGGGCTAATGTAATTATGTAGGTTAGGGTAAATAATTGGGGTGGTGCTTGGTGGTGCTGATTGCTGAGGCAATCTTTTCAGCAACTACTCTGAGCACCTGGTCGTGTCGCCAACGATACCGACCATCGGCCAGGGCCCTTGGGCAGCTGCTAAGGAGGTGTTCTAAAGTCCCTCTTCCAGAGCACAGGGGACAGGCAGGTGTCTCGCTCTTTCCCCACAGATGGAGGTTTGCTGGGCTTGGCAGAGTATCGTATACTGCCTGCACTAGGAATCGGATCCGGTGGAAGTCTGCCTGCATGATGTTTGCCCAGGTGACCTTGCGCTGCAAGGTGCTCTCCCACCTTGTCCATGCTCCCTGCCGCTTAAGGCCTACAGCTCTACTTACTCGCTCCTCCTCTACACCTGCTCGGACCTCTTCCTGGAGTAGCTGGTGTCTCTCCTTTCCCTGTGCCCTGCTGACCTGGGCCTTTGGGAAGTACCCCAAGCCTGCTCCCCCTGTTGCTAAGACCCTCACCAGTGTTTTCTTCCTTAGGTGTGACTCTGCCACCTCAACTGCCTTCTCAGCCTTCCACTTTCTTCCTGTCCTTACCTCAATACCTGCTGATGCCACCTTGCAGTCTTTAGAATCTCTGTACTGTAGGGCTTCTTCTAGAGCGGGTATTGGACGAATGTCACCAATGTCACCAATTTTCTAAAGAAATATATTTCAGAAGGTTCTGTTGACATGAAAATCTCACCAGATGTGGCAACAACCCATCAAATCCACACATGCAAAGTAATCAAACCACACGTTTCCATAGATTATGTGTAATAAAGAGAAATAAGACAGGGAAAAAGTCTTGAACACACTTGTTGCAGTTTGTTTAATACTTTGTACAAAAGCCTTTGTGTATGATGACAGCATCAAGATGCCTCCTGGTGGACAAATTAGTCGAACACATGTATTCTGTGCACTGTGGGCGTGGCTCTACACAAAGTGACAGACAGTCTCCGAGGTAACCACCATGAGATGCTCAAATGCTCTTAACTTGCACATTACATGTGCTCAGACGTTTCTCCTTTTTTTTTTTTTTTTTTTTTTCCTAAATGACATCAGAAACAGCAGTATGCGACATTACGTGATGGCAGAGCTTCAGTTCATCCTTTGTCATTTTTTATTTTTTTATTTTTTAATAAATAGGAAAGGGGGAATGAATGAGAGAGAGAGGGGGAGAGAAAGAAAGAAAACCAAAGGGGAGAAGAGACGGTGAGAAGGGGGGGGAAGAGAGAGAGAAAAAAAAAAAAAAAAAAAAAAAAAAAGAACTCCTGGGTCACCTGTATGGAGAAAAAAAACAAACAAACAAAAAAAACAAACAGAGGAGACAGCAAACAACAAAGAGCAACATAATAATAGAGAAAACAAAGCACCATCACAATAAACTAGCTAGCCATAGATATCAATATTTACTAAATAATAAACGATATTGTGCAGCACGCAAGATAGACAGCGCACAGTGTGCTTTGAGGCAGCAGCCAAGAAAGCTTTAGTCCGCGTCTGTGAATACCCATGTGTGCATACCTGTGTGGATCAGCATGCTTGCATTCCAAAGGTTTCTCCATGTAATGATCTGCTAGGGAGTGTGGGGGGGCCACAGCCCCGTCCTCCAGGGTGTGAAGCGGGTATGGAGGAGATCAAAACTCGAGACATCCAGAGGCCCCCAGAACACAAGAGACCATGGAAGACCAACAGACGTTTCTCCACATCAACAGGGCCCCTTCTATAAACTGTGAGGATTCAGGTCAATGGCCGTTCTATCAGCTTTAGTTGCTCTCTCTGAAACCAGCTGGCTGTGTTTGGGATCATTGTTTGCTGAAATGTCAACCCTTGTTTCATCTTCATCAACACAGATTTTCCACTAGAGGGTGTATTTACAAATGTACTTACAATGTCTCAGAGTTTATGAAAAATCTAATATTAAACAGTTCCTAAAATAAGCACACTGGTCAACTGGCTGATTCATTTCTTTTATTTTTGTGTCTTCAGTCTCCTGTGAATGTGGAGTCAGTGTTTCTTCCCCAAGATCTATATTTGAATTTTAAGTTGCTTTCAGATCATGTGAATGATCACACAGATCAGACTTGGTGCAGATAAAGTTAAAGGTGCAGATACATTTGAATTAAACTTGAATGAGCCCTTTCCACATCTGATCTCTGCTCTTGTTACAGTCACAGTTTCCAGGAAGCTCCACAAGTGTGACGTGCTGGAGAAGAGGTTTGTTTGGCAGCCTGACAGTCACACACTTCACTAGTGGCCAATACCACGTCTTTGCCTTATTACCTTCTCTTTGTCTTGAATCATTACTTGAAGAAGAAATGACATAACTAAAAGTTCATATTAAATAAACTGAAACTAGCAAACCCAAAGTAACAAATGAGTTTTGCATCAATCATTGGTTTTTAATTTGAGATTGTTTCGAGTTCGAAAAATGTTGAGCAACAGAACACACCAACAGAGGCTCAGGAGAGTGCAATCAGACAATGAGTTTATTACAGTTTTTTCTGATTGCTTAAGCACATTTTTTGTAACTATTGGCTAATTTTGCAAAACTCTTCACACAAATAAGAAAACCTGTCACCCAATAATCAAAACATTGTAGTTCTCTTGCAAAAGCAAACACAGCTAGATTAACTCTTCACACCTTCGTAAAAATGGTGTTTCCGTATCCAACAGTACACACAAGCCATCATCTACTAAGCACACAATGCGCCAACTGCACACTGATGGTATGAATACAAAACACATCTGGCTTTTGCTTTCTCTGTGCACAAGGTAGGCTATGTCAGTGTGAGCTCATACTTCTGTCATAGATCCATAAGCATTCTCATTTCAAGATGTCCTTATGGTGCTTGCTACAGTGTAGCGGCTCGAGTTAGGCTGGACCCGTTGGCCAGCTACCCTCAGGGTCATTCCACGGTTGATTACATGGTCCACTATTGTAGCTCTGATGTCATCAGCAATTCTATTTCTTACTCTTCCTACCCTTCCTCTCCCCCCTCCTCATCTTCCTCTCCCCCCTCCTCGTCTTCCTCTTGCTCCTCCTTGTCCTTGTCGTCCTCTTCATCCTACTTCTTCACCTCCACGTCCTCTTCCTCGGCCTCCTCTACTTCTCACTCTTCCTGCTCCCTCCATTGTACTCCGCACACACAGCTTACCTGTATTATAGTGCTTAGGCTGATTGCAAAGTGAACTAATTATCTAAGAAAGTTTTCACATGTGAAAGTGTGCCAGACAGTTGGCAAATTAGTGTTAATGATAGCCATACATGTGTATACTTTTGCTAGGAGTGTGTTGGAAATTTGGTAATTGAGTGTTGTGCAGTGAATTGTGCCTACAGTTTTGCAAAGTGTGTGTTACAAAATTGCAAACTGAGTGCAAAGCAGTTTTTGTGCTTTTAGTTTTGCAAACTCAGTGAGTGGTTTTGCTATAAGTCTGAATAGTTTTAGAAATTGTGCTACAGGAATCACAGTTAGGGTTTAAGCATTTGGAAAAAACTGTAAAACACACGCAGGAGAAGACGTATACAGCATCACATCAGCAAAACGCCTCCCCCTAAGAATACACAAGATGATGATTTTATAGCATCAGGGTTTTACGCCCCCTCGTGCGTCAATTACAGATTAAAATACATCGATTACAGTCAATGGTACATCTTAAATGTGTAAAAAGAGATACAAAAGTTCAGTTTTTGATAACACCTGCCATACATGGTAATACATTTCAAGCCTACATGGTCCCTGAAGACTGATCCCTTTCTTAACTGCTCTCCTGTCATCTGTTACCAAGTAGACTAACATGCAGTTAGAAGCTAAATGAATTCCAGACCTTTGGCCTGGCAAGTTTCTAGATTATATGTGTTTGCAAGCGTGTACGCGGCCTTCTATGTTCCAGGTCACCCACACAATGGATTGTGAAGACATAGCGCTTCACAAAGCTTGAGACCTTTAATAGACTGAACATCAACTCTGAATGAGCACAAATATGCAATGTGTATAAAATGATCATAGCTACACCTGTAATGAAAAAGGTTAATATGATGGCAAACATCTTTGATACAATATCAATCCTGTAAGTAATATTATTAAGGCAATGTTAATAATGCAGGTTATATTATTGCAGTAAAAATAATTTCTGTATCTCCACAAGATCTACGTATGTCCAAGAATGCTAATCAAAAAATCAAGAATGCTAATCACAAACTGCTAATGAACTTCTACCATGGAGCTCCTTCTGCTGCACACTGTGGTTCAGCTGCTGTGGAGGACAAGAGGAAACTGCAGCGGGTGGTGAGGGCAGCAGAGCGGCCCTGGGCCCGACACTAACCTCCCTCAGAGACATTTATATACTGGCAATGTCATCCTCAAGGACCCCTCGCACCCTGGACACTCACTGTGCACCACCACCCATCACATTGCACCTTATATTGCACTGATCACCTCCTCCTTTGTCTGGCATATAACTTGTATATAAAAAAAGCAGGAACTCCAGCAACACTTGAGGGAAGAAGAACAACTTTAATAATTGACCACCGCGTTTCGGCTTGTGGCCTTCATCACGGTCATAGTAAAACATTGTAAAGAATTGCTTAAATACAAGACAGGAAACAGAAAAAAATTCAAATTAACCAGTCAAAACTTCATAGATAGGTCAGCTGACATATAATAGGTAGGTATTGGTTAATTGGTTAAGTCCCGCCCAAGTAAATACTGGGCTAGATCATTAATGATGAGGAGGGGGGGACATAACCCCCATATGTCTGAAAATAACACGTGCATGAAATGCATAAGAAGGATGCTATAAATATACACACAGATTTTAAACAAACAAAACAAAAACAGGGGGGCAGTCTTTAATGGTAAAAGCACGTTAGAATTAGAAAACACGATTACATCATCACATGGGAACACATTTGTTAAAAGAACCTTATTTATGTCTCTAAATTGTAAAGTCTCTAAAGATTAGACTTAAAATGTAGACTTAAGATGAGATGTCTAGCACGCTACTCCTTCTTTGGCTGAACTAACAAGATTACTTGAATAAACATTACTCATGTGAGAGTAATTTAACTGATAAAATTAGGATAAAAAAATTAAAATAATTCTTTTTAAAAATGGTGTAGTTCATAAAACCTCATTGATAGAAAAATGCTCATTCATACCTCTGGGGTGCAGACTCTTAAAACGGAATATCCAAGATGCTTCTCTTTTTTTCCGGATAAAATTTATGTTGCCACCTCTTTGGTTTAGTTTAATGGCTTCAATGCCGGAAAAATAATGGTGAATTTGGATGTTTATCGTTGAAGTGTCTTGCAACAGGGCTGGTTGAATCATTCCTCTTGATCGAACTTCTGTGTTCATTAATTCAATCTTTAAGAGGGCGGGATGTTTCTCCTATATATATCTTATTGCATGGGCACTGTATCATGTAGATTACATTTTTAGTTCTGCATGTGATAAAGCCCTTTGTGGCAATGGCTTTGTCACCTATAGGGTCTTTGAATGATTTGACATTTTTGGTGTATTGACAATTAATGCATCCCCCACACTTGAAATTACCATGTAGGTTATGAGTTATCAGGGTTTGATCTGGAGCGTCACCATTGGTGATCAGGTAGATTCTGTTCCAGTTATAGTCCCATAAATCATGAAGCTTGCTGCCAGAAAAGCTTCAAATCTCCTTTAAAAGCTATTTGTGGTCTTGGTTGTGGTCACTGATATCATTTGCAAAAACCCCAGTGTGAGAATTGTTGTGTGTGTGTGCGTGCGTGTGTGCGTGCGTGCGTACATGCGTGTGTGTGTGTGATTAACATTATCGTGCAAACGAACCAACAGAGTTTGATTCTACCATGAAGCTTCTGATGAAACTTATCACAGTAGATCACCACCTTAGTTAAAGTGGGTGAAAGGTCACAGATAGAGACAGGGTGGGGCTGAGTATCAGTGATGTGGGTGGAGATGGTGGAGATAAAGTGAGCAGACCAGAGGCGTCCTCGCTGAGTCTCCTGTGAGACGAGCAGTTAAAGGACTCCAGATGTTCACCACAGCAGAGACAGTGAGGGGACGGAGGCCTCCTGTGGACTCACAGTCAGCTCCATGTGTGTCATGGTCCCCGCACCTCGCCAGCTGACGCCAGTCAGACACTTAGTTTTGTTCATTCTCCCTCTCTCGCCTCTGCTCTCTCTTTCTCCTGCCGGGGCGGAGCTCAGTGTGGGCTCCCGCCCCTGGCCCACGCACCTGGGGATGATCAGCACCCCTGCCGCCGATCACGAATTAGAGCACTACTTAAGATGGCGGACCTGCTCAACTCGTCGCTGGATCGTTGAGCCGTCAGCATTCCCCCTGGACCCGTTCCCTGTGCACTGTGACTGAGCGTGAGCCAGAGTGCTGGTGGAGAGAAGAGGAGCTGTTTGTGAAATCCGTGTGAAAACCTTCTCTTCCTGGACTCCGGCCCCTTTCACTCCCGGACCCTGGAATCCCGGCCCCTTTTCCCAAACACCGTTGTACACATGTTTCACTGTGGAGAGCACTGTAAATAAATTCACTCTTGTTTGAAGGAGTTTCTGGTCTGCGCTGAGTCTGCCTCACTACCCATGACAATGTGTGTCTGTTTGTGTTATTATCCTGTCAGGAGAGCTTAGAAGTTATTATTACATTTGTGAGGAGAATATAACCGACACCTTAGTGAAGGGGGGGGGTTGTCTAAAATATCTGCCAATGTCCCGTTACTGAGACAATATGACAATGTACATCAAAGGCAACACAATTTGTCTAACATACACCTTTACAGACTAGTGTCTAAAACGCGTCTGTGTATAAGGGGGCCCCACAGTGTCAGGATCAAAGATGAAGTCATTGTATAAATTCACACTGAAATATCACTTTATAAAACTCGCCCCATTATGAGGAGACGGGTGTGAGTGGTATGTGCACGGACGGAGGGATCAGGTCTGGAGGGGGGTGCCCGCGCATTCATGAAGGTGGTGTGGACGTGGAGAAGACAGGACCCACTCACAGGCTGAGTGGTCAATAAAGAGATGCTGAAAGCGTGTTCATGGAAACATCGTCGGGTCTGCCGTGGTATGTTTACAATGGGACTTCTGCTCCTGAACCTCTGCGCACAGCGTCTGCAGGTCGGGGCTGTACGAAGTCACTTTATCTCTACAGGACTGTAAGCTGTCGTCTGTGAGGCGTGAGCATGTTTGTTTTTAACATAGTTCACGGTGGAGCTGCTGACATAATGTGGATCCCAAGATCCATAACTGGCCTACCTGGGGCTGAAAGTCTCCATAAATGCAGGCGTTTCGGCGGCTACACCGGCTTCCACGAGTGTGACGCTTATTTTGAGAAAATAATAGAATATAAATTTATTTTTATATTTCAATATCACAATAATCTTCCAATGTAGAACTACAAGTTAAAAAAGAACTAAGATAAATCAAATCCACTTCAGCTAAATACTTCTCATTTATTTCCATCTTACATGCTGTGACTGCAGCCATTCCCACATCTCTGTGAATGGGACTCATGGACATGGATCAGTGGTTGTTGATCAATGGTCCTGAGAATCTGCATAATTAAGATGAAGGAACGGAGCTCCCAGCCCATCGTTCCTGCAGCTGCTTTCAGTCTTTATGCAAATGTCCTGTTTGTAAGACTGAAACCTGCAGCTGAGACTGAAGACGTCACCTGATGATGACGACACGTTTCTCCCACAAAACGCTGCGTCCAGATGAACAGAAGCAACAGACTCACTTTCCTGGATGATTGAGATGCATCAAGACTTCATTGTGTGTTACTTCTCATTCAGCACAGACACATTATTCCTGTTAGGTCATGTCAGCTGTCACTCAGTACAAGCACAACTGTGAACAACACAAACTTCTCTTCAATGTGTCACAGAAACACTAAGTGTGAGAGCCTGTATGACACACAGGACAGACTGTAAGCTCTGCTGGCTGCACAGCACTTTGTAGCAGTTTTCCAACATGTCCTCCACCCGTGATGTCAGTGGTGGGACCCCAGTCACAGCACTCAGCACCACCTCCTTTAAATGGATTTTATAGCAGTTCCTCCCGTTACTCGGTGCAACGCTTCTTAAATGTGTTTTTGCAGGATAAAACACAGCAGGTGGTGTAGAGAGGACGTCAGCTGACGGAGCAGAGGGAGGCAGACTGTGGATAAATGACAGAGTGAGAGGAGAGCAACCATGACAGAAGCACAGGTGTGGCAGATAGAAGTGGCTTTATAGACACTTATTGTCAGTCCTCGTGCATGCTGTGGAAATAAGTGTCTGTGTCATGAGGTGACATGTGAGCTTATCTTTGGTCAATAATGTCATGATCGGCTGTGTGCAGGCAGGAATTTGACCCAAACGCAAACTCACTGGAGACAAGACTGAACTCAAAATGGCAGCTTTTATTGCTGAACACAAAACTCTACAAAACCTAAACTGGGAAGACTCTAACAAAACACACATAGGGAGCCACAGGTAGAAACAGAAAGAGAAGAGAAAAGAAAAGAAGAAAAAAACAGAAACAAAAACAACCCCCCCCCCAAAAAAAAAACAACAACAAACAAACAAACAAACAAAAAAACAAAAAATCTAGGGTTAGGAGGCAGCAGGGCAGCCAGGTTTACGTAGTACTCAGGGTTGTAACATCGTACACAAAATCACACCTCATATGCTTAACATAGTCTGTCCATTTAGACCATATTCCCTGGAAGTTTAAGAGAAAATGACACTTTTTCCATCGTATAGATCTCTTGTACAGAATGGATCCAGTCTTCTATCGTTGGTGGTTCAGGCTTAAGCCATCTTCTCGTAAGAGGCTTTTTACTTACGGCCAGAAGGATGTACAGGAGTCTTCTGTCGTTGGAATCCAGTTTATCCACTGGTGCATTGCACAAAAACATGGTCTCAAAAGTTGAAGGAAAAACAAATGAAAAAACATTTTGTAAATGATCATGGATTAGAGACCAATACTGGCGAATATCTTTACAGTCCCAAAAGATGTGGAAATGGTTAGCTCCGTCTCCCCCACATCTCCAACATTTATCACCAAGTCCTCGATATCTTTGTTGAGCAGGGGTAATGAAAAATCTCATGATGCTTTTCCAGCTAAATTCATGCCAAACATTAGACCCAGTGGTAGCCCACTGTATCTTGCATGCGTGAGCCCAACACTTCTCTGTAATTGTCAAATTACCCTCCTTTTCCCACTTCGCTTTAATATACAGAGTGCTGTCGTTTTTACACCGCCGGATGCTGTTATATAATTTAGAAATAATTTTACTTTGCACTTCAGATTTGGTTAGTAATAAGAATGTTTCTACAAATTAAGTTGTGATTAAAATAATTTCTGATCTGTAGATATCTAAAAAAATCATCAGATCCCAAGTCATGTTTACTCCTCAAGAGATTTATTCTAAAGACACTTCTTCAGCTGAGAATCTAAAGGTAGAAACACACAGACGCTGCAGCTTTTACTTGCAAGGGCATGATCACAGATGCTCCCACCAGAGTGGGGCCTGTGATGTGCGCTCTGTTCTTGCACTTGTCTTTATTTATATACAAACGTAATACAACAGTGAATACATCTATTCATAGGCAGAGGGATGTTAGTGTGTAGGGAGTGTGTGTGGTTCTCTTCTTGTTAGTGCAGATAAAGTGTCCAGCTCTCCTCTTCCTGGCAGGAGTGAAATAATCACAGCTGGTTCAGCTTTTATCGCTGTGAGGAAGAATTTATCAAATCTAAGTCATCAAAAGGTCATCATGCAGTATTCTGTCACATGCAAACTTATATCACTCAAAGCTTATACTGACTGCTAAGTACAATTTTATATTGACAAACTGAAGGAGGAACACACTGAGAAAAAAAAGGAACAAAAAAGGGCAGCTCTTGGATTTACGTGAGCATCTCGCGTGTGTTTAACACGATTGCCTCAGGCTTTAAAGATCTGTACGAAATTCAACTTCATTGCATCAAATACAGGAAATCATAGCTTTCCTGTATTTCCTCCATTGTTGGCATGCTGGTTAGTGCTGTTGCTCCACAGTAAGAAGCTCCTGGGCTCAAGGCCACAGTCTGGCTAGTTTGCAGTGGTTTCTCTCTGGGTATTCTGGTTTCCAGTGTGAGAGGAAAAGTCAGGCAGTTATTAGAGCTAGGTTAACTGATGATTCTAAATTATCCATGAATGTAAACGGCTGTGTGTTTCTATCTGATAGACTGGTGAGCTGTCCGGGGTGTACCCTGCCTGGTAACCTATCACTTCAGGGTTATTTCCCGGCCCTGCTGCAACCAGGATAGAGATAGGAGGATGGTAGTTGTTGTAGACCCCTTCAATTTTTATGGTAACCAGGATCTAGACTTGATACTGAGACAAAAACGGTGCCGACTTTAGGATTAGTGAATGTCCACAACAATTCACCCAGCCTGTAGAAGAAGGGTGGAGGTTTTGTCTTGCTTTGTTTGTGCAGGAGCAGAAGGATGACAGAGACTAAAGGGGGAGGCTGTAGCTTCACATGAGTGTGAGCTGCAGACTGAACCCTTTGGTTGCTAATGTTGAGTCACTGATGTTTGCATTAAGAAAATTGTGTTTTATTAGCTGTGTTTTAATTAAGGTATCACATTATATTGTTGGGAATGTTAAATGCTAAAGTGAAGAAAAGCTTTGATTTCACTCATGACTGAACATGTTATTATTAACCATAGCAGGCCACTGTAAAGAGTCAATTAACTGTTATAGAGGGAAAAAAGGCCAAAAACTCTGTGAATACCTATGAATAACAGGCAATGATAGACTTGTCACATTCAAAATAGAGATATGTAATAACAAACACGGGTCCGTGTCATTTAGGTTCTCCATTGAAATAGTCAATCATTTAGAAAAGTAGAATATATATGTCTCAACGCTGTTTCTCAATAATATTAAAAACCTAAAAACTATTGTTGTGGAAGATAGAAGTCACTGTGACAGCCCTCTGACTGTGGAGGACGTTTGTAATCCTATTTCTGCACTTAAGGCCAACAAATCTCCCGGCACAGATGGTTTGACTGCAGAGTTTTATGAATCATTTTCTAATCTCCTGGCTCCGTTCTTACTGCAGCTTTTCATAGGAAGTGTAGAGAATAACATCCTCCCTCCTACTCTTACTCAGGGTCTCATAACACTTATTCCAAAGCCAAACAAAGACTTACTTCTTATTGATAATTGGAGACCCATCTGTCTGCTCAATGATGACTATGAGATTATGGCTTTAGTACTTGCTAACAGAATGAAAGAGTTCTTGGACACAATTATGGATGAGACACAATCAGGCTTTATGAGAAACAGACACCTTTCTAAGAACAATCCGTCCAGCCCTTAGTGTTATTAGTGATTTCTCTGAGGCATCTGGTTTATGTCTAAATCTTAAAAACATGTGAATTACTAGCAATTAAAGGCTGCACTGCAAATGCTCTCTGTAACATTTCTGTTAAACAAGAAGTCACATACCCAGGACTGTTAATATCCAAAGACCAAAAGTCAAGATGCTCGTCAAACTTGTCAAACAGTGTTGGGGAATTCTCTTTTTTTTTTTTTTTTTTTAACGATCAGAAATGCTTTTATTTCTCAATGTATACGTTTTAAACAGTCATCGTAATTTCTCTTTTTTTATCAGCCATAGTAGACATGTCCAACTGGGACTTAACCCACATATGGTTGCTGGAGTCTATCCCAGCTATCACAGGGTGAGAAGCACCATACAATCTTAGCAGTTGCAGGTTTAACCATTCATGCTCACATTCACACCACATCAGTTTAGAACCACAATATAACCTATTATGTCAGCATTGAGGGCAGGCTGGGGGGTTTGTACCATTTTCTCTCCAGGAAGCTTTGGGTGGTTCCTTCCGGTGGAGCTACCTTCCTGGGCTTTCTGTTCCCTGCATCTGGAAGTAATAATTCATTAGAGACCTCCATATTTAAGGACCGGTTGTGGCCGTGATTTTCTGGCAAACTGTTATACCTACCTTCATGAATTTATGATCCACCTGCTCAACCACCAGAAGAACTCTCCTGTTTCTCTTTTTTTCACTTTCCCACTCTCAACTGGCCCTGCTTCCTGCACCTTCCACATTGCTCCCCACCTCTGTGAGACTCAATATGCTCTGGACCCAAACCACCATGCTCTTTACCCTGCTCCAGAACCCAGCCTGCCCACAGACCTACCTCCTCTCTTCCTCCACTCTGGGAGCCACAAATCCTCCCAGACCCCCAGCATCCGACTCCTCTCCCTTCACTACTGCACCTCTTGAAAAAAATAAAATAGCTCCAACAGAAAGACTCAAACAAGGTGATGTGGCATGGAAAGCTTCCAAAGGTTGCATGAAAACTGAGTAAATTAAAATAATTTACTGCAGTTCTAACTGTAAAAAAATCATCAGTAGAAAAAACACAACTCTGCTAAGATTAACACACATCTATATAAAGCAGGAAAACATCAGTAAATCATTTTTATCTTTCAATAAGGGGATGGGAAAGTCTCACATTAGGATGCGCTAGTTACTGTTTTCTACTGAATACATTTTTAGAAATTGTGACCTGAATATTATTTTGCTGAATGTCTTTAACCGAATGACTGACTTTCCTGTCTTTTTCTTTCGTTTCATTCCTCGCCTCAGCTCTCACACCAAAAGAAACCAATGATCATTTTATGACAGTTAAAAATAGAATAATGGTGCACACAAATTGCAACGTGATTGGAGAATAATGTGCTCAATTATTTGTGTGTGTGCGTTTTAAAATACATGAACACAAAAAGTGGGTAAGACACATCTTTTCTGAGAGTGTATCTTTCAAAGGTCTCTAGAAAACATCAGTGGGTACTTCTAGTGTTGGGTGGTTATCCTTCAACTTGAGGGTATTAACTGTTAAACATTATGGTGTTAAGGTTAGGACAATGTGCTTGATTTTATTTTTTTTTTGTGTCCCGTTTGGATCTTTAGCATCAGAATTGTTGTCTTAAGGCCAAGAAAGATGCCAAGCGGATTTATTTTACCAAGTGGATCATCATGGCCTTGCCATATTGGTCCATTTGATTGACCTTTATTATAATTATGAATTTATTTTATTTTCAGTTGCTACAAACGGGACAGACATGACTGGGGGATAGGACAGGGAGAAAGAATGAAAGAAAGAGGGAGAGAAAGAAAACCAAAGGGGAGAAGAGACGGTGAGAAGGGGGGGAAGAAAGAAAAAACAAACACCTGGGTCACCTGTATGGAGAAAAAAAACAGAAGAGAAAGCAAACAACAAAGAGCAACATAATAAAAAAACAGCACCATCACAATAAACTAGCTAGCAGTAGATAACAGAAGATACTAAATAATAAACGATATTGTGCAGCACGCAAGATAGACAGCGCACAATGTGCTTTGAGGCAGCAGCCAAGAAAGCTGTAGTCCGCGTCTGTGAATACCCGTGTGTACACCTGTGTGCATACCTGTGTGGATCAGCGTGCTTGTATTCCAAAGGTTTCTCCATGTAACGATCTGCTAGAGGGTGTGGGGGGGCCACAGCCCCGTCCTCCAGGGCATGAAGCAGGTATGGAGGAGATCAAAACTCGAGACATCCAGAGGCCCCCAGAACACAAGAGACCAAGGAAGACCAACAGAGGGGCAGCCGCGCCACTGTCCCAGTAAGAGCTGAGGAGAGTCCCAGATGAGGGCTCACTCAGCAGCCGCGGAGCAGAAGCCAGGGGGAGTCGCAGTGACGCGCCCGTGAGCTCCGCCGGCAGCCAGCTGTGCCTGAGTGACCGAGCCCCAGGCCGAGAGGCCGGGGGCACCCCACCTCCAAAGTGGCCCGAGCGAGCCCCAGGCTCCAGGCCCCGATAAGCGGTCACCAGGGAGTGAGCCGGTGTGTACCTGGACGCCCACCCCCAGACACAAAGAACCACCAACGCACCGACACCTGAGGGAGTCCGCCACCGGCAGGGGAAGTGGTGTTGGGGAATTCTCAATGGTGCTTGGTGCCATACCCTCAGGGACTTTAATGTTATATAAAAACACTGACAGCTCAATATCTGCCTCAGTCACTCTCCCTGATCCAGCTGAGTCAGCAGTGGGAAAAATCTGCTTTTCACAGGAACTTGGTAACAGCAATAAGAGAATACGTAGTTTATTCCAAGAAGATATCGTCTCTCTCCCATATATAGAATATCTTACTGGAACCGACATGTTCCAGATATCACCTGGAAGACAGTCTGGATGATCCCATAAATATCTAATTGTGAACAAGGTGAAGGAAATCTCATATAAAATTCTTCATAAATGTGACCCAGCCAGTCACTATATGGTAACATTTAAAAGAGACATAAATACTAATTGAACTTTCTGTGGGGATCATCCAGAAACTGTGGCACATCTCTTTTGGTTCCTCTACACAGAGATTCTGGAAGAATTTAGCAGTTTTGTTATTGTCCATATTTTAAGGGAGTTTTCTTTACGATGGAAAATGTTTTATTCTGTTTCTTTAAGTTCCCCAGGAAGAATGATAAATGTTTTTTATAAAAAATTTGTTAATACTTTTAGCTATTTTATATCCATAAATGTAAGTTTATTAATAAAACACCATATTTCTGCCGTTTTATAAGGATATGAATTGTACATACAATCAATTTCAGACTCAACCAACAAAAAGCCTCTCAGAACAATATTTATATGTTGATTTTTTTCGCCTCCTCATATCATCATTTTTTTACTCCTGGTTCTGTATGTTCATGTTCTGTTCTTTTGTAAACTTCATCTGTTTGTATGTTGTATACTCATTGTGTTTCAATAAAGTTCGATTTAAAAAAAGGTACGTTCTAAACGAAGCTTCAGACGTCACTGATCACGTGACTCCGGCCAAACGAATCAAGCCTCGACACGGTGCTTCTGAAGCAGCGCGTTGATCTTTCTGACACACGCACCGGAGCGTCAGCTTCAAGCGGACCATCACTACGTCTCACATCTAAAGGTGTCAAGGTAACTTTGAACTGAGTTCAGTCAATCTGGAGTTTTTCCAAGTTTTCTGTTGCTCTCTGTGAGAGAAGAGCGTTAAAGGCGGGGCTCTCCAGAGTCCAGCAAAACAGGAAACCACAGCTGGGTGTGTGTAAGTGTGCAAACCAATAGAATGCATCGTGGTGGGGGGGGCATCACGGGCATTGGCAAGAAAAAAAATAAAATAATCGGTCGTACCCATGCTTCCCCGACGTCATGCCAGCGCATATTGGGAAATTCGTAGGCACCGATCGGTTTTCTATCAGCCATTTGCTGGGAGTAAGGGCGCCCTCCGTTTGCGAGGTGTGCCTGCTGCTGGCGGCACAGGGAGGAGAGGGCGGGGCGGCGGGGAGTCTCTGGCTGGCTGGAGCGGCATCTAATAACCAACTCGCAAAACAAAATAAAAACAACAAACAGATATTATGATCATAGCTGGACTGGCCATCGGGCATACCGGGCATTTGCCCGGTGGGCCGCTGGCGATATTTTGATTTTATGGGCCGATGGATTTTTTTTTTTTTTTTTTTTTTTAGGAAGGGTATATATAATGAAAGGTGTTGGATTGGCCAATTGGTTATGATCGACTCTGGGCTGGACCAATTACAGCCGAGGAGGCCGGATGCACCCTCCCCCTTGTTTAGCAATCAGGTGATTTTCGCACATTGCATGCCAGGAACTCATGGCAAAACAATCCAAGTACCGCATCAAATGCAAGCATTTGCAGCACCACAAAACGTTCATTCTCCGGTTCCAATACCTTCTTGCTTTTTCTTTGCCGCACAAAAAAGGAATGTACAAAACAAAAGGAGAACAATGCCGGTCCGTACAAAGACAGACATGATGAAAAGTCAAAGAAAAGATACGAGGAAAAAATCAAAGGAGTGAAAGGGTCAGACCCTTACGAGCACACAGAGTGGACAAAAGACGTTAGCGTGCTGCCCAACTTTCACCACGCTCATATTTATAATTATACGGTTCTTGGAGTGAGTGCATACACTCATGAAGTTTAGTAACTTCAGGTCACTGCAACAAGCCCAGGTACAGTTTACCGACGGATGGGTGCAGGACCTTGAAATGCACCGTGTAGAACGAAAGACCATCGTACGTATCATAAGTTTACCAGTCTCACAAATCGTCGTCATAAATACACATTCATTAACCGTTTATTAATATAACCTTTGAGCTCAACCGTAATTAATTAGTAATGGAAATAATTTCTGGTAGCATTACAGAAATGTAGCAGTGACAATAATATTGTATGTTGTAATCGCAATGGACAATTAGTGATACAAAACAACTGTTTTATCCTGTGAATAAAAGTATATGTTTTTGTCAATGTACCATGGTAATAACAGAAGCGAAACACAATATTGTGTCAGGACAATTGACTATTTATTCATAATAAATAAAGGAGCATAGCGCGACAATTTCTGTTCAGCGCCAGACTTGCTTATAACCTATATCACCAATTATGTTAAGAAAAATGACGTATTAACTACTACAAAACACTGACCTTTGTGGGAATGCTTGGAGCAGACTAACATGTGAGCTGGAGTGTTCTGAGACGTTATATTTGGTATATCCAGACCATCTGTCGGCTCTTACTTTGGAAACATGGCTTAAAAAATTTCTCTTCAACGACGTAATCCAATAAAAAAAAGAAAAAAACGATCTCTTTACCCGTCGGCTTCCCGTGGCTGTCATGCGACCGGCTATTGCAGTTAATAATACAACAGCTTCTTGCCATTTTTTGTGTTTCTTTTTATCGCTGTGTAACTGAGTTCAATTGAAAGCCTGCGTGCGCTAGTACCTCTTGCCACAAGTTCCCAGAATCCTTTGCGGTTTTACCCCAGAATGACGTCACATTTTCAATCTTTATCCTGGTGGGCCGGTCTCTAGTCAAAATGCCCGGGCCGATTTTTTGTCCCAGTCCAGCCTTGATTATGATACAGACTTATAATCTGCACCCATGTTTTTTCTACATTCTATAAAGTGAGCGCGAGAGCCCTCGGTGCGCCTGCGCGCTGCTGAAGTCAAAGTAAACTTTATTGTCATCTCCGCTACAGACAGTCCAGCATATAGAGAGACGAGACGACGAGGCTGCAGTTACAGCGGTGCAAGTAAACAAACAATATATATAAGAAGAGTAAGAAAATAAATCTACACTTTAGGACTCGAGGTAAAGGATCAATAACAATTTAAATTTATAATTTACAGTTTGATGATTTAAAGTCTCACACAACCCGTCAAAAGGGGCGGGGCCGGCTGCTTCCAAGTAGAGCACATTTCATTTATAATGATGTAAATCCAAGCCCATCATGGATTCACCATCTGAATCCTGGGTTGTGTGAAATCCCAGAAATCAACCTTAGACAAAGTGAATCTGTGAACTAAGGTGTAGGTCTGTTAGGTTAATTGTGCTGATCCTCGGGTTGGGGGATTTGTGTTTGTACTGGAGCGCAAAATTCAAACCAATGGAAGATGGACAACAAAAGTTCAAAGCCATCAGGTGCTCAGTTTATGTATTTATTTTTGGCCTGCATCAGTAAGAAATGCCAAATTATATACACAAAGTTACAGGAATCACCACTCCTGTTATTCATGATGATTTCAGTAACATCACATAATAACATGTAACATCCTGTAAGCACAGTCTGCCTGTGTCTTTTCTCTGCAAATGAACATTTTCAGCCAATATAGGTAATACATCAACATGGCTGCCGTGGCTAAGTTAGGAATATTTATAATGTCATTTCAAAACTTGCATATGATCTGCAATTTGTAGCAGATCTACTGACTGTCACAGCAGCTGGAGCAGTCTCAAATGCAGGTCAGTCCACTGCTGCCCCCTGTGGCCAAGTGCCATAGCTACTGCTGGATGAACTCGTGACACATCTGCACCTGTTTCTATGAACACATTGAGTCTGAGTGGCTGCACTTACACTGGTGCATTCAAACATATTGAAAGATGGCAGCAATGTGGATTGTCAAGACTCAAACCAACCATTGAGCAAAGACAGCAGGATCACTTGTTTCTGTTTGTTATACAGCCAGATTTACTCGTGACACACATGTGCAGCTGCTTTATCACCTATTCTGAATTTGTTTCAAGCACAATACATTTGTTACACATGTTGGGATATTGTGTTTGTTTTAAATGTTATATACCTGTGTGGTATGTGACTTGTGTTGCCATGACGCCAGGTCTCTCTTGGAAATGAGATTTTTAATCTTAATGAGATTTTTTTTTACCTGGATAAATAAAGGACTAATTTGTAACTTTCAGTGTTTTCCGGTCTTCCAAAAGAAAAAAAACCTTCAACTACATGACATGCAGTTGTGTATTTGTTTTCACCTTATCATACACTTGAAGTTTTACAAATCCCCACTTCTTTAGTGAATATCATTTCAGTCTCAGACAACCTCGTTTCTCTTACAGAGGTTGAATGCACCTTCTGCGGATGGCGGTACCACACAGTGTGCGTGGACTTCCCCTGCACAGAAGGCAACTACAAATGCTGTGAATGCTAAATAAACAGAAACAAATGATCCCTGTTGTCTTTGCTTGATGATTGGTTTGAGTCTTGACAATCCACATTGCTGGCGTTGCATCTTTCAAAGCCAGCAATGGCAGGTATCAGTGCTCAAAGCTTTTGTGTTTGTTTCCAACAAGTTGCCCACCTCGGGAAACAAAAATGTGTTCTTTTACTTGTCAGATGAACATATGAGACACTTTGACTCTTCAGTGCAGTGTGGAGCCTAACAAAGATCTGTTTTGTGTCCCAGCTGATCAGCAGGAGGAGGAGAGTCTGACGGAGCAGCAGAGGAACATTTTCAGCTACTTGGACTCAGCTCAGCCACTACAGAGGAAACAATGAGCTCAACACAGAAGGTGACAGACAGAGCAGGACCATATGACCAAAGATATTTATCACCATATACATCTGAACATTTGCCATAACGATGTAGCTGACGATAGAATTGACAGCAGACAAAATACTTTACAGCTGCACAACTTTATTAAAAAGCCATCAATGTATTTTCACTGAAACAAGCAGCTGTTGTTTATGTGCATTAAAGTTATATAAAAATGTAACAGTGCAAATGCAAATTCCTCGCTGACAGTTTAACCAAAAGGCGTTTCCAGTGGAAACTGGCCGACACATCCTGAGCATAACCATGTATAATATCCACTAAACTTCAGAAGAGGTTATACAGTCGTGGCCAAAAGGTTTGAGAATTGCATAAATATTGGAACCTGGAGAAGTTGCTGCTTAAGTTTTTATAATAGCATTTTGCCTGCACTCCAGAATGTTATGAGGAGTGATCAGATGAACTGCATCGTCCTTCTTTGCCATGAAAACGAACTTAATCCCCAAAAAGCCTTACCACTGCATTTCATTGCTGTCATCAAAGGACCTGCTGAGACCATTTCAGTGATCGTCTTCTTAACTCAGGTGAGAATGTTGGCGAGCACGAGGCTGGAGATCATCATGGCTGTATCCCGATTCAGGTTCTGCAGCTTTAAAGTCCTCAAGGGCCGCGTACTCAAAGACCGCTAAGGCCGAAGTGCGAGGCTCGTAGGCTCGTGAAATGGGACGTCTAGCCTCCGTCGCGCTGCCCAGGTTGCCTAGCAACCATGATACTAACAGCTGGAAACGTTTCATACAGCTTTGTTTGACAGAAATGAAGGAGAACATATTTAGTTCATTTGTTTCTACATGAGCTCTGTGTGATTTGATGAGTATCTGAGGCTGAGACCACAGGACTGTGAAACATGATTGTTGGGCTTCATTTCTGTGCTGAACAGTCGTTTAAGATTAGCTGTAAATAACAATTAGCTGATGTTGTTCATGAGACTAAAGTCATCTCACTGTGGTAATGTAAATATAATATGGCCAATATTATAGTTATTATATTAATCACTTCACTCACAGACAAGTATCTGTGACAGTGTGTATACAGATGTATCATATATAAGAGACAAATATTGTTCATTTAATATGTTGTCATTACTAAATTTGGCTCAGTGCTTACATATATGTGTAAAAACAAAATGTAGGAGCTGTGATAACTGTGTCTGATAGAATGAAGAGCAGACTGATATATGAAATATTCCTTTATTGGGTGAGAAAATCAGACCATGTCATAACTGCTGTAAGTCATACAGAATAGATATCAGAGCCTTAAACAGGCTGACGTCTACTAAATGGGTCAAACTGGGCAGAAAGTCTACAAACACATAACATCCTTATAGAATATGATGTAACACTATTGTTACGTTCTGTGAGGCTGTGGGAGTGTGTGGGTGGGGTGTTTGCCCACTCTCCCCGCCTCCACCCCTCTTGCCACTCCTACCCCTCTCTGTCTCTCTCACTCTCCTCTCTCCCCAGGACACAGCTGCTGCTGATTAGCCTCGTTTGCCACCTGACTCCAGTCAGCAATCATCCTCTGAGGCTATTTAAACTGGGGATGAGCTGTGAGCAGGGTGGCTTTTTCCTCGGTGGCTCTACGCGGTTCTGTGCTAGATTTTGGACAGACAGCCTCTTTCTGACCGGTGAGCAGACGGGCTTGTGGGCCCTGAGAGTGTCTCCCCGTGGTGGGGAGTAGGGTAGGAAGTGTGGGAAGTGCCTCCTTTTTTATTGTGTTTGTTTGGTAGTCCTCCTGCCTTTCGTGGCTGCGAGCGTTTTCTTTGTTTCTTTGGCGTTATTGGTAAGACGGCGTTGCCGGCCCTTTAAGTTAATGGTAACCTGTACCGTTTTGTAATAAAGTTTTATTGATGCAGAACAACTCTGTTTGTTTTCCTTTTTCATTCTGATTCCAGACTCATTTGTTACTGGTCCCCTCTCTCACATGCCTAGACCCCTTCGGGGGGAACGTAACAATGTGGGGGCTCGTCCGGGATATGAATGGAAGGAATAACAATTGAGTTTTAGTGAGTTGTTTGCCGGTGGCTTGTTTAGTTGTATGGTATCTGCTGCGCTCTCTCTCCAGTTAGCAAAGGGGAGTGTCTAGCTGAGCGTAAGCTCCTCCTTCAGGCACTCATTTTTTATTTTTCCTTTATTATTTTCGGAGTAATCCCGGGTGGGGATTAGTTCCCTGTCGGGGGTAGGCTTGTCGGTGCTTTGTGCACTTGATGCTTAGCCTTTAAAGTTGCCTCGAGCCTGGTACACTCCAGAAGCTAACTAGGCTAAGATTTTAGTAGGCAGGTCTGGGGAGAGGGTCGGCGGTACTTTTATTTATTGGTTAACCTCTGGCCACACTTTTCCCGCCTGTTTTCTCATTTGTGTATTGGAGGTGGTGCTTCTTTGTTGTTATTGTTAGCCTCAGGTAGTTTTTTTGTTTTTAGAATTGATGGCTACCTTTGATATTGCCGTGTTTAATAAAAACCCCTCGCTTGTCCAACTGGACGCCTGTAGGAAGAGGGACTTGCATGAGGTGGCATCAGGTTATAGCATTTCTGTTTCCACAGCTCTGCGTAAGGCTGAGCTGAAAGCTGCTCTTGTGGCTGGCTTGGTGGAGAAAGGGATAGTGGCCTTGCCAGTATCTGCCAGTCCACTTGAGCATGGTGCAGCGTCTCAGCCTGTTCCGCAGGCGTCAGCTCAAGCTGTAGGTCCATTGGTGTCGACACCTGTTGGTCAGGGGCTGCCTGTGGACAAACCCATGACATTGCCTCGCTTCGAACCCCTCTCCATTGAATCAAGTGAAGGCTCGAAGCAGGATGCTAAGCTCCGTGTACGCCTGGCTCGTCTCCAGTTAGAGAAGGAGGACCGTGAGAGGGAGTTCCAGCTAAAGAAAGAGCTGGAGCTTAGGCGTTTAGACGCAGAGCTTGCTAGAGCCAGAGAGGTCGAATTGAGGAAGGTGGAGGTGGAGGCAGAGACAGCTGTGAGGTTGCGACAGCTGGAACTCCGGCAGGTTTCCCTTCCTCCGACCGCCTCCATTCGTCAGGCGGACACCCCGTTTGACGTAGGGAAAAACAGTCGTCTGGTTCCGATGTTCCGTGACACTGAGGTCGATAGCTACTTCGAGTCGTTTGAACGAATAGCCACGGCCTTGCACTGGCCACGGGATTCATGGGCCATTTTGCTCCAATGTAAGCTGGCGGGTAAGGCTCAAGAAGTTTGTTCCTCGTTGTCAGCTGAGGACAGCTTGGACTATGACAAGCTGAAAAGGGCTATCCTGCTGGCCTATGAGCTGGTCCCAGAAGCCTATAGGCAGCGTTTCCGGGGGTTGAGAAGAGGTCAGGGTCAGTCCTATCTTGATTTCGCCAGGGAAAAAGGTGTTCTTTTCGATCGGTGGTGTGCGGCCTGCAAAGCCACTGACCTGGCTTCGATCCGGGAACTAATGCTCATAGAGGAATTTAAGAACTGCATTGCTGAGCGCATCGCGGTATATATTAATGAACAGAAGGTTTCCTCGCTACAGCAGGCTGCGACGCTGGCTGATGAGTTCGCGCTCGTCCATAAAACCAGTGTCGGTAGGTGTGACCGGCGCGATGCCCCAGTGAAGGCTAGCGAGGTGCCAGTTGCACAGCACCCAAAGAGTGAGGTACTTGTGTTTCGTCCCAAGGCAGACCGAAAGTGTTTTTTCTGTTTTAAGTCTGGCCACCTGATCGCAGATTGTGAAGCTTACAGACGGAAACAATCAGTCTCGTCTTCACGTAAACCAAAAGGGGTTGGGCTGATTAAAACCATGCCTCCTGTCAGTAGGCCCCCTTCCCCTGAGACCCCGGATGAGTGTTTTAAGCCTTTCATTTTTAAGGGGATAGTTTCGCTTTCTGGTAAGACCGAGGATAAGCGTGAAGTGACCATTCTGCGTGATACTGGTGGCTCACAGTCCCTCATACTAGCTAGTGTGCTTGAATTTAATGAGAAGTCTGACTGTGACTCTAGCATCATTGTAAGAGGTGTTGGGATGAGTTTTGTGCCTGCTCCCCTCCATCGTATCTGGGTACAGAGTGAGCTGGTGAGTGGTTTCTTCTCAGTGGGTGTGCGGCCTTCTCTCCCGATTAATGGGGTGGATTTTATAATGGGAAATGATATCGCGGGTGGGAAAGTTTACCCTACCCCTGAGGTGACCAGCAATCCTGTTATAGAGCCTGTGTTAGATGCCCTCAGCCTGCAGCACCCGGATGTGTTCCCGGTGAGCGTTCTGACTCGTTCACGTGCCCAGCAACAAGGTGGGGGGGTTGATTTGTCAGATTCAGTGATCGGCTCTATTCTAGAGAAGGATGTGATGCCCTGCACCAATGAGGGAGATAATGGAGCCTTAGAGTTAGCTCACAGTGTGGTTGAGCCAGCTCCTGTGTCTGGAGCTCCTTTTCTGCTCACCCGGGAAGCACTTGTGACGGCTCAGAAAGAAGACCCTTCATTAGTTCAGTGTTTTACCGCAGCAGCTCAGGATAAGGGAGGTGAGGGGAGCAAGAGGCAGACATTTTTCGTTTGGGAAGGTTTATTGATGCGCAAGTGGACCCCAAGGCCTGGAGAAGACTGGAGCGTAGTGCGGCAGTTGGTGGTTCCGACCAGTCTGCGGTGGCATGTGCTGCAGTTAGCACATGATCACGCATAGTCAGGTCATTTGGGTGTCACTAAAACATATGACCGTATACTGCAGCATTTCTTTTGGCCGGCAATGAAAGCAGATGTAGTGCAGTTTTGTAACACCTGTCACACTTGCCAGCTTGTGGGTAAACCGAACCAGGCGGTGCCCCCCGCCCCCCTACGTCCTATCCCTGCTGTCGGTGAACCTTTTGAGCATATCCTGGTAGACTGTGTTGGCCCCTTACCAAAGACGCGGGCAGGGAATCAGTTCTTGTTAACCATAATGTGTGTGTCCACTCGATACCCAGAGGCGATTCCTCTGCGGAAAATCACGACAGCAAGCATTACCAAAGCACTAGTCAAATTCTTTACCACCTTTGGCCTCCCGAAAACCGTGCAGACAGATCAGGGTACCAATTTCATGTCCAGGGATTTTAATCGGACTCTACGGTCCCTTGGAGTTTCTCATTCTGTGTCTAGTGCTTACCACCCAGAGTCACAAGGTGCACTGGAGCGGTGGCATCAAACTCTCAAGGCGATGTTGAGTAAGTATTGCCACGACACTGGAAAAAGCTGGGATGAAGGGGTCCCTTTTGTATTGTTCGCTATACGTGATGTGAAGCAGGAGTCTTTGGGGTTCAGCCCAGCTACCCTGGTGTTTGGACATGACATGCGGGGTCCGCTAAAGGTGCTGAAGGAGAGTTTTCTCAGTGGTTGTGTGCCTAAAACTACTGTGATGGAGTTTGTAAAAACATGCAAGGACAGGTGGCAACGGGCTACTTTGTTAGCAAAAGAGGCTCTCTGTGTATCCCAGGCAAACATGAAAAAACGATGTGATCAAAAAGCAGTGGAAAGACAGTTCCAGCCTGGGGACAAAGTTCTTGTGTTGTTGCCCGTGCCCAGTTCTGCCCTCATGGCTCGTTTCTCAGGCCCCTATGTGATAGTGAAAAAAGTGTCTGACACCAACTATATTCTCAACACCCCAGAACGCAGAAGGAAGACTCGCCTATGCCATGTCAACATGTTGAAACCATACCATACCAGAGACACCAGCATGACAGAATCATCAGACACTGCTGGGACGGCTGTCCCCGGTTCAGTCCCTGTTGCCCTGCTAAGTGTTGAAGTTAAGGGTGATGATGATCTGGGTACCCTTTCTGAGGGACAGCAATGTGGGCGGTTGTCAAATTCCGTTTTTTTAGCTAAGGCCGAGGCCAACCTATCTCACCTTCCTCCGTCCCAGTGTAAAGAGGTACTTGACTTGCTGCACTCCTACCTGTCTCTTTTTAGTGACGTACCCTCGCGTACCCACGTTTGTGAGCATGACATTGACGTTGGAGACGCAGTCCCAATCAAGCAGCATGCATATCGTTGCCCCTTCGCCAAACGTGAGGTCATGAAAGAAGAAGTTGAGTACTTAGTAGAAAACGGCTTGGCACAACCTAGTTGTAGCCCCTGGAGCTCCCCATGTCTACTAACACCTAAGTCTGATGGCACACCCCGTTTCTGCACAGATTATCGGAAGGTAAACGCTGTAACGGTCTCTGACTCTTTTCCGCTTCCTCGTATGGAAGACTGCATTGACAGCATCGGCCCTGCCAAATTCATCACCAAACTCGATCTCCTTAAAGGCTACTGGCAGGTGCCTCTCACTCCCAGAGCTTCAGAGATTTCCGCATTTGTCACCCCTGACCACTTCATGCAATACACAGTAATGGCCTTTGGCATGAAAAATGCCCCAGCTACTTTTCAACGACTGATGCAGTTGGTGTTGGGAGATGTGCCCCAGTGCAATGTGTATCTAGATGATGTGGTGCTGTACACAGACACATGGGCAGATCATATGTCCCTTCTGAGGACAGTGTTTCAGCGGCTAGCCGAGGCCTCGTTGACCCTCAATCTCGCTAAGTGTGAGTTTGGTAAGGCAACCGTCACTTACCTAGGTAAGCAGGTGGGGTTTGGGCAGGTCCGCCCAGTGGAGGCGAAGGTTGCTGCAATCCTGGACTACCCGAGTCCAGCCACCAGACGGGAACTAAGGCGGTTCCTAGGGATGACCGGATATTACCGGTGTTTCTGTAAGAACTTTTCTGTGGTCGTGACCCCGCTAACCAAACTGTGTAGCCCAAAGGTGCCTTTTGAATGGTCAGTTGAATGCCAGCATGCCTTTGAGTCGGCAAAATCTCTTCTGTGCAGCACCCCTGTATTGGCAGCTCCAAACTTCTCTCGCCCCTTTAAGCTAGAGGTCGATGCCAGTGCCACCGGAGCCGGGGCAGTCCTGCTGCAGGATGATGAGGAAGGTGTGTGCCATCCGGTCTGTTATTTCTCTGCAAAGTTCAAACCCCATCAACTGAACTACTCTACCATAGAGAAGGAAGCCTTAGCTCTGCTTCTAGCTCTGCAGCACTTTGAAGTGTATGTGGGCTCCAGCGCTTCCCCGGTGACCGTGTTCACAGACCACAACCCCCTTGTTTTTCTGAACCGGATGTACAATCACAACCAGCGACTGATGCGCTGGGCACTCCTGGCCCAGGATTACAATCTGATGATCATACACAAGAAAGGTACTGACAATATAGTGGCTGATGCGCTCTCACGCAGCTCGCAATAGGTTGTTGTTGTTGTTATTTTGGTAGGGCTTCAATGTAAGGGGGGGGGGAATGTTACGTTCTGTGAGGCTGTGGGAGTGTGTGGGTGGGGTGTTTGCCCACTCTCCCCGCCTCCACCCCTCTTGCCACTCCTACCCCTCTCTGTCTCTCTCACTCTCCTCTCTCCCCAGGACACAGCTGCTGCTGATTAGCCTCGTTTGCCACCTGACTCCAGTCAGCAATCATCCTCTGAGGCTATTTAAACTGGGGATGAGCTGTGAGCAGGGTGGCTTTTTCCTCGGTGGCTCTACGCGGTTCTGTGCTAGATTTTGGACAGACAGCCTCTTTCTGACCGGTGAGCAGACGGGCTTGTGGGCCCTGAGAGTGTCTCCCCGTGGTGGGGAGTAGGGTAGGAAGTGTGGGAAGTGCCTCCTTTTTTATTGTGTTTGTTTGGTAGTCCTCCTGCCTTTCGTGGCTGCGAGCGTTTTCTTTGTTTCTTTGGCGTTATTGGTAAGACGGCGTTGCCGGCCCTTTAAGTTAATGGTAACCTGTACCGTTTTGTAATAAAGTTTTATTGATGCAGAACAACTCTGTTTGTTTTCCTTTTTCATTCTGATTCCAGACTCATTTGTTACTGGTCCCCTCTCTCACATGCCTAGACCCCTTCGGGGGGAACGTAACAACTATAGATCAACTTAGTTCAGAATATATAAAGCATATAAACAGTTACAGCAATATGATGCAACAAACACAGCAGCTACTGATCCAAAATACTCAAAGCTTCATAGAACTGAAACCAACATTTATTTTAGCTCCATTCTGCTGCTGATACAGACTTTAGGTTTCTGAACATTAAACTTGTTGCTGCCTTTCATAGTGTGTAGCTTGAAGGCCCTGAGTACTCTGAGTACTTTCTCTCACACTGGAAACACTGGGATGATCACATTATGTGAACATTACCTAATAAGACTGATTCAGCACAGACAGTTATGTTAAACTTTCCTAGCAGTCCTTCACAAACAGGGAACAGTCTGTCTATTCTCTCCATCTGTCAGCTGCTGCTGGCTCTTCCTCCTCCTCTTCCTCACACACTGCTGAGTTTGTCCTGGTGGATCATCAGGGCTGCAAAGCCTCACAGATGATGTGCAGCAGTGGGTCCCTCAGTCTGTCCTCACTCTGGACACTTGCAGTCGTCACACATGGAAATCAAATGTGTGATAAGCTGCAGGATTCAAACACAAGTGTAACTTATAAACACACGTTCATACTTTTATTCCACAATCAGAGAGAAAGAAACAGAGAGAGAGTGCAGGACAGACACAGGTGACAGTCTCAGGTGTACACACTGCTACACAACAGCACAGAGAAGCAGGATTTAGTGTTTGTGTTATTACGAGTGTAAACAAGAAGAGTTCCAGATGGTGCAGTGGACACATGTGTGACTGCTGTGATTAAAGCATCTTTCTTTCAGCTTAACGAGTGAACCGTCAGCTCGTTCAAACACACGTTAAAGTGCGTTTGGCTCGACACCACCGAACAGAGGCAGCAATATAACAGAGCTCACATTAACAGTGCAGTGAATCCTGCTTGTGCCGTGATGTTCAGGACTGCAAACCGAGCAGCATCACTGACTTTCAGCTTGTTGTGTTTGTGGATATATGACTGACTTTAATTATCCACAAAATCATCACAATCTCTGTCAGATTAAGGTCGACTATTGAACGGCGTATATTTAAAAGGCTTTAAAACCAAGTTAACGCTGAAAGTACAAACATCACTAATGTCACATAACTCTGCCGACAAGGCATAGCTATGGCTATGAAATGCTCTTTGTGTATCACTTCTTCATTATGAAAGATGTCATTAATGCACTAGTAATGTCTCATCTGGAGTATTGTTCAATCATTTGGTCAGCAGCTAATAAGACAGATCTTAACAGACTTCAGTTAGTCCAGAATAAGGCGTCCAGATTAGTGTGAAGATGTTCATACTATACTAATATTGATAAAATGCATAATAACCTTTCTTGGCTTCCTGTACAGGCTAAAATATTCTATGGCTTACTTGTAGTTCTAAAGAAAGCAATTCTGTTAAACACACCACATTTATTCTGCTCAGCTGCAGTATCCAGATGAAATACATCATCATATTACACAGTTTTCAACAAGCTGCAATTTAGTAAATGCTCGAGTTAAAAGTAACGTTTTGTAAAACTGTTACATTTAGAGCAACTTTTAAGTGGAATAAGTTGCCTTAAAAAATTAGAGAATTATTCAAAACTTCAATGAACACTTAAAAGCCGATTTACAGAGCTTTTAGTTGTTGTAAATATTGTAAGACATGATTTGTTTTTGAAATTTGTGTAATGTGCCTCAATGTTATTGATATTATTATTATTGATTGCTTATATTTGAACAATTGTGAAACCTCACTGTGGATGTAAGAGTGCAATTATGTGGATATCTTGAATCCACTTTATTGTGTAATATTATATGTGAGTATTTGACGGAAGACGAGCAACATCTGTTGTGGAAGCTAACGGGGTTCCTTTAGAATAAACAAACATAGGATTTATTATCACTGAATAATTCTGTATAAATCTATACAAATTATAGAAATATGTAATAGGAAACAACAAAATAATCTAAATTATAAAATAATGTGTGTGTGTGTGTGTGTGTGTGTGTGTGTGTGTGTGTGTGTGTGCATGATTTTAGTGTTTGAACAGTCATGAATTATCTTTAACAGCAGGTTGGATGTAATGTGTTAGAACTACCAGCAGGTGGGGATAAGAGACCTTTAAGGTGTTTGGTGCCACGCTCCACCTTCAGGTTTAAAACTAGTGTTAATGGAGTTTGAAGGCTGAGTTTGTTCCACGACTGCATTTCACTCACTGCCTCTGTTTGTATCTCTGTCACTGCAGGACCAACATGGAGCCAGAAGTCAGCGCTCTCAGGAGGCCGACAAACCTCACAGAAGAAAGGGAGAGAAAAAACACACCTGTGACGAGTGTGGGATGGAGTTTACTCTGAAGGCTTCACTAAAACAGCATCAGGTCATCCACACTGGAGAGAGACCGTTCAGCTGTGAACAGTGTGGAAAGTCTTTTTCCTGGATGCGTTCCCTAAAAACACACCAACTCATCCACAGTGGAGTTAAAGCGTACAGCTGTGATCAGTGTGGCAGAGCTTTTACTCGCAGTAGCCACTTACAGAGGCATCTAGTTACCCACTCTGGAATTAAGCCATACAGCTGTGATCAGTGTGGCAGAGCTTTTACTCGCAGTAGCAGCTTACAGAGTCATCTAGTTACCCACTCTGGAATTAAGGCATACAGCTGTGACGAGTGTGGGAAGTCTTTTTCCTTGAAGCGTTCCCTAAAAAGACACCAACTCATCCACAGTGGAGTTAAAGCGTACAGCTGTGATCAGTGTGGCAGAGCATTTACTCAAAGTAGCCACTTACAGAGTCATCTAGTTACCCACTCTGGAATTAAGGCATACAGCTGTGACGAGTGTGGGAAGGGTTTTACTGAGAAGGCTAAACTAAAACATCATCAGGTCATCCACACTGGAGAGAGACCGTTCAGCTGTAACATGTGTGGAAAGTCTTTTTCCTTGAAGCGTTCCCTAAAAAATCACCAACTCATCCACAGTGGAGTTAAAGCGTACAGCTGTGATCAGTGTGGCAGAGCTTTTACTCGCAGTAGCAGCTTACAGAAGCATCTAGTTACCCACTCTGGAATTAAGGCATACAGCTGTGACATCTGTGGAAAAACTTTCAGCCAAAGAGGGAACCGAAATGAACACCTACGCATTCACACCAGACATGATGTGTACTGCTGTGAACAGTGTGGCAAATACTTTACAACAGACGCACAGTTACAACGACACATGTTTACCCATACTGAGGAGAGACCTTATCAATGTGACCTGTGTGAGAAGACTTTTAAATCTCCACGTCACCTGAGACAACACCAACAGATCCACACCAGAAAGAGACTCTACAAGTGCAGCTACTGTGAGGTATGTATTTATATTGTTATCTTGTCATTTTAGCCTGACTGTTTGGAACAACTCTGCTCATTAAACTGTGTTAGCATGTTAGCAATTCTACTGCATGGAAAAGCAGCTCTGAGTGATTATTCAGATTTTCCTTTCAGTTATGATTTTAGTATTACTGTAGTATTATGGTGGTAGTATTGTAGTTATTGCAGCCCAGTAAACTGAGTGTGTTAACTGAAACAGTCAAATGTAGTTGGACGTCTGCAGAGATGCTCTTTATTTCAGGCGACGTTCAGGATACAAATGTTGAAGGACTGACTTACACTGTCTTTGTGTCTTTGTTTAGAAGCAGAGCGACACAGATGGATCCAGTTCTCAACCCTGTCATCACCGTGGTGGTGGGAAAGACTTTCTTTGTGACCTCTGTGGAAAAATCTTCAGTCAGCAAAATACCCTAAAAGTACATCAACGTAGACACACTGGAGACAAACTGAAATACTGCAAAGAATGTGGGAGAAGCTTCCCCACATCAGGTGGATTAAAAACACATGAACTGATTCACAGTGGGGTTAAAAAGCACCTCTGTGATCAGTGTGGGTCATCCTTCACCACTGAAGGTGAACTTAAAAGACACAAACGAGTCCACACAGGAGAGAAACCACACAAGTGCAGACACTGTGAGAGAAGCTTCTCACATTCACATGGTCGTAACAGGCATGAACGTACGCACATGGAAGGAAACTACAGCTGTGACCAGTGTGACAAGAGCTTCAGGAATCTCAGTTCATACTCTGCACACAAACAATCCCACGTTACTAATAAACTGTTTCACTGTTACCAATGTGCCCAAACATTCACCTCATTGTCTGCTCTGTGCAAACATCAGCGCGATCACTCAGGGCTGAAATCACTCCCATCACTGGATCACAGTGAATCTGAAGACACAGAAAGATCCTCTGGTTTCTGTGTCAGACTCAAAAAGCTTGAGATCAGGCTCCACAGAGTTCAGATAGAATCATTTAAACTTGTGTTGAACTGAACTGGTTGCTGGGCTGAACTTCTACATAATACAGATCTACATGGGATCTTCTTTTCTGTTGTTTTACTGAGTCTGTTTTGTTCTTTTTTCTCTGTCCTGGTTTTGCTCGTCTGTAAATGATTGAAACTCAGTCAAATAGTTCATTGTTCTCCAGCAAAACGTTTTGGAAACTCATGTTTAACCTTTGAAACTCTGACATGTTTTAGCACACAAGGCTTCATCGGGGAGTTCACTCATGATTGGACCATGAGAACAAAGGTTTTTAGTTCTTTCAAAGAGAGTCTTGGAGATGTTTGATGTTTCTGTTTTTCTGAAACCACCTGAAAGAAAAACTATTTTTCTTGCTTTATGTAGTGTGGAAGTTTTTAATGTTTCTTCATCTGTGATGTTCTTGAATGTGTTCACGTGAAGATGGTACAAATAAACTGTCCTTTCAGCTTTAGCTCCTAATTTATTCATTATTTATGGATGTAGCACAGCAGCCGTCTCTTGATTAACACATGGAGGGCTCGGGATCTGATGGTGTCGTCTCCCTAATTTGCCCACTCAGTAAATCTCACTCATGGCCAAGAAATTGAAATAAACCTTGTTTCCCTGCTGGATAGTGATCCACTGTAACTCTGCTCCTCCTTCCTGTTTAGGATTTCTGTGGCTGAAGTAAAATTCCCTCCATCCATCACTTATCCCAGCTAACCCAAAGTGAAATAAAGTTTTGCTCGTCTTAAAAAAGCATTACAATAATGGGCATTACCAATGCAAACTGAATGATACAGAAGATGAAAGAAGAGACTTTGATCAGTTAATAAAGCTCATGATCTGGATTCATTGTGGCTGCTACACAGATACTTCTGGGTCACTTCTCTCAGTTAGGAACCTTCCTCACCAAACTGACTGTTGGACCACACCCCTGGTTTCATGAGAAATTGTTTCAGCCATGATTTCTCTTCCTGTATTTCAGAGTAAAGATTGAAGTGACAAATGGAAGCATGTTTAAAAAACACAATGTGAGAGAGACGTTGAGGTCCTTAGAAGTTACCCTGGGTTTTTCTGTCACCCTGCTAGATGTTACACACCTTGTTATTGGACTGATTTCTACTGCTGGACTACTCCTGCGGAGAGTAACAATACTCTTACTAATTAGCTCCCTTTCACAGCTTTGGGGATATTTATTTTTGTGTTTGCAGCGCTGTGAGCCAGAACAGCGAGAGAAAAATCTGCAGCAGCGACGAGCTGAATGCTTACGTGAATCGCAGCAGCTGCACATGTGCTACGCTGAATTAGAGGATATCTTTGCTCTGGATTTCTATTTCTACTTTTTCATTTCTATATGATTCTTCTTGCATCTAAACAAAGATGATTCAATTTGCTAAATGTTGATGGCTCTTCGTGCTCAGGTGTAAATGAGACGTAATATTTGCTCTTGGTTTGGTTCTCCTGTACAGAACCTTGCAGTACAACAGAAACCTAAAAACATTATTTGTAGTTGTTATTCTTAGTTGTTCTGCTGCCTAAATACCACAGGGTCTGATTATGAAGTTATTGAGCTGCACATACGTTACGACCTGCTTAAGTTCGAGGTCACAGCGTCTGTAGAGCAGCTGGAACATAATGAAGTCTACAAGGTTAAAGTTTTCTCTTCAGTTATTGTTCTTTCTGCTGCTTGGTTTGATGGATCTGAGAGCTTTTGTTTTTATTATTGTTATTATAATTATCATGAATATTTTACTCTCTAGAAGCTTTAAAATAGTGTTTGTGTTTGAAAAAATTGATTTAAGAATTGAACAGAAACATCTGTCCTTCTGAAAATGGCCCAAAGGCACGGAGACAAAGTCAAAGGATGCAACCTGTAACTTTCTCGTCCTTCATGTCAGGACCATCATCCATGATTTATATAAAATGCATATAGCAACAGTAGCACTTTAGTTTGGACTTTATGATTTCTGTAACTGGAAAATATTATTTTGTTTAAAGACAGAAGTGACCGCATAGTTGCAACATCAAAGGGAAATATTAATTAATTAGCATCAAGTATATTTGTTGCTTAAGCGTTTGCACTATAACTTAAGTAGGATTATAACTTTTAAGGAAGGAAAGATTTCAGATATTTAGTTCACTGTTTCAGTTATTTTATATGAAATTAAAACATTTACGTTGGTCAAATATGATGCTCTAAATCAAATAAAAGTTTGAAAATAAATGATGTATTTTTAAATGCTGCAACAAATGTTCACAAAAAGTAACTATAATTAAAACCAGTTAAACAAAATCAAATGTTTGAATCATGCTTAACCAAATGCCAGGCTGGAGAGCTGAACCTAAAGTATACGTAGAAAGATTTCAACATCTGAGCAGTTTTTAATGTTTTTATCACATATAAATGTCACAGCAGTGGGTCCTGGCCCAATGCTTTGTGTTTTTGCTTTTCTTTGACTCTTGTTTTTCTTGCTTTTTGTTCTTCTTATTTATCAGGCTCTCAGTAATCTTAGTTCTCCCTCCCTCAGTGTTCATTTCAGCCTGTGTTTAGTTTCTGTTCCCGTGTCCCACGTTTCATCGTTTCATGTCGAGTCAGCCCTGTCTCTCTGTTTCCTGTGTCTCCCCAGTCAGCCCCGCCTCCCTCGGGCACTCATGTGTGATACAGAGTAATAAACCTGACTACATTTGCTACACTCTCTTTATTACCTGTTACTTTAAAATTCATACACTAATTATGTCTGCCCATCTCTCTAATGTGAAGGTCAAAGGTCAACATCCCAGTGACATAAGAATAATCCCAAAGGGGCAAAGGCAGCGGTTAATTTAGCATAATTAGCATTAAGGGTACAGCAAGGATATACTTTTACTTATTGTGGCAGGGGTGTGGTCTCTGGCCTGCTGCAGTGGAGGCTGGTGGCGGGACGTTGGACGGCACAGGTGAGGGTGATGGAGCTCATGACTCTCCCCTTTATAGTGACGGAGGAGACTGGCGTGGGGGAAGCGTGTAGTGGAGGAAGCCGAGGAGAGAGCTGGTTTCTGGCTACAAAGACGGCGTCAAACCAGAAAAGATTGCTCGTGGTCCAATAATGTGTCAATCACCTGTGAATCAAACTGTGTGTGGGTCAGTTTATGTCACAGTGTTGTTTAGTATATCTTCACTTGTCTCACTCTCCTTCTGTTCTGTCCATCAGGACGATCCTCAGCGCTTACACAGATCCTCCATCGATGTTTTGGATCCAATCAGTGATCAGTTCTACGAGGAGGCCTGGATGTTCACCAGCGCTCGCTACACCTCCATCTACCAGAAGGTGAGTGTACTCCTTTGTACTCAGATTAACATTTTACTTCTTAAAATACATTTTCATATATGAGCTTTCTATTATTTCATGGGCCATTTAATCAATATTAAAATTACAAGCATATCAACAAAGGTGAAGCTGGTTTGTTCCACTTGCTGTCACACAGTCATGGAGGAATACATCCATCCATCCATCTTCATCCGCTTTATCCGAGGCCGGGTCGCGGGGGCAGCAGCCTAAGCAAAGAGGCCCAGACCTCCCTCTCCCCAGCCACCTCCTCCAGCTTGGAGATATAATCTCTCCAGCGTGTCCTGGGTCTGCCCCGGGGCCTCCTCCCGGTGGGACATGCCTGGAACACCTCACCCAGGAGGCGCCCAGGGGGCATCCTTGTCAGATGCCCGAACCACCTCAGCTGGCTCCTTTCCATGTGGAGCAGCAGCTGCTCTACTCTGAGCCCCTCCCGGATGGCCGAACTTCTCACCCTATCTCTAATGGAGGAATACAATAAATACATAATCAGTCATAGATCCTGAACAATGACATTAAAAGAAAGTCTGTGGCTCTAAAGACTAAACAGTATAAAGACATGCTCCAAGCTGCTGTTTCTCTCCTAAATGGCCTGCATTTGTATAGCGCTTTTCTAGTCCATAGGACCCCAAAGCGCTTTACACTACATTCAGTCATCCACCCATTCACACACACATTCACACACTGGCGATAGCAAGCTACATTGTAGCCACAGCTGCCCTGGGGCACACTGACAGAGGCGAGGCTGCCGGACACAGGCGCCACCGGGACCTCTCTCCTACTCCTCTAGGTTTTCCACTGTCGGCCATCCAGCGATGCTGGAGGGCTACCTGGCCAATGCTGGCCTACACAAAGAGGTCCCGGCTCGGAGGAGCTGAAGAAGATCCTTGCCTTCCTCGTCAGTTTCCTCTTCAGTTCCTATCCCAACAAAACCTTCTTGCACCTATTAGCTCCAAAGAGGCTATGGTGCCCGTGGAGGTCTGGACCTGAGGCCTGTGCTCATCACGTGGATAGAAAACACTCTGACACCATTCTGGAGGTCTGATGGGACTCTGACCAAAACACAGATGAAATAAAACTTGTGGCTGGAGCTTTTAAAATTACTTTTTCACCTCATAGATTAATGCTCATGATTGCATGTTAGCAAGACAGCATCTCCCCAAGGTGAAACTCTCAGGAGACATTTACTCTTAAACTGTAATCTGGTTGAGACTACTTGAGGAGATCTTAGTAGCGAGTATGTGGATTTAGTCTCTTCACCAACAGCAGACAGACCCATGCCAAGAAAGCAGACATGTTCTCAAAGAAAGCCGAGAGCAGAGATTGGAAAAAGCTAAAAAGAAAAAGCTGCAGCTTCAGACGACTATCTGCCTGTAAGGCTGAAAAAGTCCAGTTACGCTCTATTTTGGAAAAGCTCCCAGTTTTGGTGACCTGGACTTTTATTTGCCCTCTTCTGCTACAGATGTTGACTGTGACCTCAGAGGCCAACTGGACCACACAGCTGCAGCAGGAGTGAGGGAGAGGAGTCTTCATCCAGCTTCAAAGAAAACATCCAGGTAAAGTGACGTGGATCAGCGGATAAAGCCGTCTCCACTTTCAAAGGAGATCCTCTGAGAGAGAGACTCTGAGCCGTTTTAGCCTCAAATTATAGGACTTTATAGTACAGCAACACTTTTAAAGGACAAAAATAACATAAACTGTGACTGTAATACAAACAAAGTATTGCATGTGTTTTTAAAAGTGTTCCTCCGATGGGCAGGATATCACTATTAGACTGTCCCACCAGCCAACTTCAACAAGAGACCACAGCAGCATTCAGTGATCAGCACAGATGTTCCTCTAACACTCAGCATCTGATCCCTGTTGGTCTGTGTGCTTCTGCTTTTGCTCAGTTAGAAACCCTGCAGCAACCCGACCCAAAACTGTGTCTTCTTGTTGGCCTCAACGTTGAAGTGTCAAACGTCCAACATCTGGAAAGGAAACCACGCCAGTGTACTGTGATGTTTCACCAACATGTGGCAGACGCTGGTCCTGCCTTTCATGCTGACATCAGCAGAGAGCCCCGCCTACCTCAAAGCCTCCCCTGTCATGTATTGATCAGGATGATTATGAAGATGAGCGAGTGCAAATAAGACTGTAAAAGTCCACGAGCAGAATGTTTGGATGCTTTCTGATGATTCATGAATATCATGAGAGTGTTTGTGTGTTTTGTCTTTTCTTTGCTGACGTTTCTTACTAACAAAGACAATTTACGCTCTGTGTGTGTTTTCATCCTTACCAGCCACACTCTGACTGCAATGAAGGAAACAAACTGTAGAAATGGTCGACTCAGTGACTTCATAAAATATTGAAGTGGTTCAGGTAGAGCCAGTTTTTAAATGACCATGAACACTGAGCGTATTGTATCTGTACAGCATGTTTTTCTATTAGACAGATTTGTAACAGAGGCCTTGCTCTCAGTAAGTTTGAAATCCTTGTCTGATTTATTTTGTAATCTCTGATCTTTGTGTATCCTGCTCAGTTTGCATGCTGCCTGTAGGAGTTTCTGTCTTTGTATTTGAAGATAATTCATTGAATATACTCAGCTGCTTCCCTTTGGTGCCTCACACATCACTGAAGTTTTTCAGTGTCCAGTTATTTGTTTTTAATAGCTGTTTGAATTCTCTGTATGTTTGACCCTGTAGACTGTTTAATGGACTGCTCGTCTTCCTGTTTGTAACCACTGCCTGTTTAGGACTAAAGATTTGGATTTTTGACTTGAACACAGCCTCTGCGTGTCGTCCCTTTGTGTCCTCGTCCTCTGTGAATGTGTCACAGATGTTTCCATGATAATAACACAGCTTTCCCACAGTGGCTTGCAGCAGCATTTATTCACAGCACATTTGAGAAAGGTTCAGATTAACTCGATGAGTTTATATTCAGAATGATTCTGACAGTGGGCCACTGTGAATTGTGATCTTTCATCAGGTCAATGTTTAAGTTCAGTATTTCAAAGCAGGAGCTATGAACAGTCATCGTGTTGGCATTATTGATTGCAGTTATGTTGATTGCAGTTATTTACATCAGACTTCTTCTCTGAGATAAGAGCACCATTTCTGGGAAAGATGACAGTATTTCCAGGCTGGATGCTGTTTGCAGGGAGAACTGAATGAAAGTCTCCTGCACCTCAGCGCTGAGGTCCACACCTGTGAACACAGATGAGGTCAATCTGCTGCAGCACGTAGAGCTTTACTGATCAGCAGGTTCAAAGGATTCAGCAGAGCGTAGAGTCAGAGCTAAATGCCACATCACCATAGAGTTTGTTAACAACAGCTTTCTTTGCCCTTTGTCTCGATGGACTGAATCAGGGATACTCGTCATACTTCACCTCAACCACGTCACTGAGAGACCCCAGCCTGACACAGCAGCAGAGATGATGAAAGCAGAAACAGCAAACAGATGCTTCAGTTGTGTTTCTCTCTGTGTGTGCGCTCACGCCCACTTGTGTGTGTGAACTTTCCACGTACCTCAGCTTGTTTCTCCAACATGAGCCATCAGGGCTGAAAAACATCACTAACACATGAATTCTTTCTCTTTTTGTTATCATCTGTGATCATGTGTCTCATGTTTCTGTCATTCACCAGTTCTTGTAGAGTTACGTGTAACTAGACTTCTGTGGGACGTAAATGATTGTTTTGTATGCAGATCTGTACAAAGGATGGAAACACTTGATTACAAAGGAGATCTCAGCTGTGTTGTTGTGGATGGACTTCAACGTATTTGTTAAAAAAGAGAATAAAGCAAAGTGTTTTAGCTGTTTGGGAGTTTTTCTTTGATTCCATTCAGTTTTATTTCTATGGAGTCAAATAATAAGAAAGGCTCTAGAACAGCCCTGAGTTTGTCCAGGTGACACTCCTCTGAAGAACAAAGACAAAGAGGAAGAAGGGGATTCGTTTTCAAGTCTTGTTTCTTTCAAAATAAAAGCTGAAATGTTTTGGAAGCATGATAATATTTCAGCCAGGATGCCGTCTCCAAGGAGACCTGCACCTCAGCGCTGAGCTCCACATCACGCCCTGTGAAAGCACAGATATAAATCTGCTGCAGTGAGAAGAACTTTACCCAACACAAGTGTAGAAGTAGACATTTGACTTTACCTACAACCTGTTAACAACAAAGCTTTCATTGCCTCTGCTGTTGATGTCATGTAGGACTAATCATACTTCACATCAGCCATGCACACGTCAGAGGATCTCCAGGCTTTCAGTAATAAAGCCAAGCAGATGATGTGAACATAGCAATAGTAAAACATGCATCATAATCAGCTGTGTGTGTCGACTATGTGGCACCTCAGTCTTGTTGGCATGAAGAAAAGTTGTGTAACATGTAGCATAAGGGCTGCAAAGACATCATGTAGACAGCAGTCGTCTGTTAGTCGTAACGTATCTCCTGTTAAAGAGTTAAATGTGCGTTCTCCATCTCTGTCCTCTCACAGCTCGCCGTCTACCAACTCAACCCGTTCTCACTCCCGACGCGTAAAATAATGACGATTTGTCACGTCCCTTAACTTCTCATGCTGACGCCTAAGGTACCCTTCCACGTTTTTATGTGACGCTGTGGGTTGTCAATTCATTCCAATATGAACGTGCTCGCGGCGATCAGAGACGCTTCGAGCAGAGGCTCCAGCCATCCATTTACTCCAATAATAACCCCGTCACGGCGAAACATGACGCCGTGAAGCACAATCTAACTGGAGACCCGGGGACCCTCTCCGCGAACGGGTTTTTCTCCCTAATTTAATGCTTTCTTTTAATGACATCGTTAACGTTTCTCAACAAAAACACGTGAAAGTATCACTGATAATTCAACAATAAAATGGCTTCATGTTGTGGCCATCACACAGTGTTTTCCAAACTGATTCACGATCTGAAAGTGCTCAGATTTAACGTACATAATCCTTTGTTAGGTTTATTATTTTCATTTCACACGTAAAACACATTTATAGATTCATTCACCACTCCTGTTAGTTTTGGATGCGCTCGGCTCCAGCCAATCAGACGCAACCTGTGTAAGCAAAGGCTGACGGGAGAACGGAGAGACCCATTTATAAGAATAAGAAAATGAGGCGGAACTGATTGATTCTAATGCAGGTATGTAAAAAATACATATATTTAACATAATACCTTGATGTGTGTTTCAAAGTTAGTTTTTTCATAAACGCTTCAAACAAACAGAGGTGACTGATCTCGGAAACGGTGTAATGTATTTAAAAATGGCTACAGCTACCGTCAGCATGCTTGCTAGGTAACGACTACACGTGGCTACTGCAGCATTAGCCATTTAATCCAACGATGATGGATTAAATCTATTACAAACGTTAAAGGACTTGTGTGCTGCAAAATACCCTCACATGGTGCGCAAAGCAGTTTTTGCGCTAAGAGTTCTGCTAGCTCTTTACAAACTGATGATGCTAACGTTAATTGCTAACATTAACCGGAGCGCCAAGACTGAAAATCATTTGAATTGCGTTAGTTATGTGTTTATGTCACTGAGTTCTGCAAAAATCTCTTTCCTCTTTAGCTTGAAAATGAGTGATTCAGAGGATCCCGAGCTGGAGGAAGAGCTTCAGGCTGCTGACGAACTCCTTCAAGATATGCAGGTAACATTTTTAGTGGAAACAGTTGTTAAAGAGGGAACACATATTTTGTACGGAGTAAACGTTATGTTATTTGAATTTTTGTTTAAAGTTTATGTCAAATTAAGTTGGTTAACTTAAGATGTTTGATAATCTTTGCTTTAATCATGGACTGTATTTTAGGTGTTCCCTTTTTTCCTTGTTAATTGCGTAGAATGATGCACGGAGTGAACCTCAGCCAAGACCAGTGCGCTGGAAAACACGTGACAGACAGGGAGCTTTTATTCCTCAAAGACCATCAACCAGTCGAAGTACTAGTTGCATGCCACGTGGTCAGTGTTCACACAACCATTGATTTTATCTCACAACTTGTTTTCACCGAAGAATTTCAGTAAGTAAATATTCTTCATCCCCCCCCCCCCCAGTGTCCAGAGAGCAGCATCAATGTCCACGTGAAGAACCTGGTTATGTTGCCAGTGTCAACCCAACAAAAGGTACTTTACCTTCTTGTATATGTTGTGATTTCTGTTTACTTTTATATTTGTTGTTATAGTTGAGTTATGCAGGGCTTTTGTGCAGTCCTAAGAAACATACTGCCCAGAGTGTTTTTCACTTTGTGGAAGAGTTTCTTCCTTTCTTTATTTTTTTTCTGTTAGTGTGTGGAACTGAGGTGCTTCGTCAGGAGCTCCTTCAGTTGTTGGAGGATGGAGAAGAGGACGCAGCCATGACTTGTGAGACGTCGTCTGAGTCAGCTGCTACTCACTGGGCGATCAGAAATATGGTGTCCTCGCAAAAGTGGAAAGAGGCCAGGCCTTGTCTTATAGACAATATGTTAGCTACTCTGGATCCACAGTCACACCGTGTGTGTCAGTGTGGCAAACAAGTAGTTGTGAGGTGTCTGGACTGCCTGTCTCTTCCATTCCTTTGTGCTGACTGTGATATTGCAGTTCACACACGCGTTGTCCTGCACAGCAGAGAGGCAGTAACAGGAGGGTTTTTGCAGCCTTCATCAGAGTTTCACAAGCCAATAGGTACAGTTTTTAAGTCTTATGCATTTCTTGCTATGTATGAGTATGAGTGGGTGCTGTTATTGTATATTTATTGTGTATCAGTTAATTTCTAATTCTTTTTATATATATTGTGTGTTTTAATGTTAGTTCGGCTGTTGCCTGTGCAAAGGCCAGACTGTGTGTGACTGCCCAGCAGGTAACGTTGAGGTTTCACCCGGCGCAATTGTGGCTCTTGTAACCATAAATGGTAAGTTGCCCTTTTGTCACACACTACATACACAATAGATGTGTTTGGAGGTTTTATTGCAAATTGTGCATTGCTATCTTTGTTTTAATTACCCTCGGCCCGCAGTATATGTGGGCACCTGTCAAAGGTCATTTGGATTTACCAGACCGCTTTGAAAACAACATGAAAAAAATGAATGCTTTGAGCCATGACTGAATTTCTCCTGATCCTTTCTAAAGGCCGTTATAACCTTGCACCAGCTGTGGCCTAATGTGGTCCCCCTCAGTTAAGGACATCCTGGGTAGTGGATATTGGCCTGGCACCTTAAATTTCTGCACCCTGTTTTCAATGGATGCCTTTCAGTCTTTCTATGACATTAAGAAGGCTGCACCAGGGATGTCACTTAAGGCATTTGTCAAAATGCTGGATGAACGAACAGCCCATTTTGGAAGGGTGAGTTCCTAAATTTGCCAAGTTTAAGGAAATTGTGCAAATCAATGTTTATGCTGACTGTCCTTGAATATTCTGTTGTATGTCCTCTATGTAAAAGAATGGCCGAATATCAGCTGATGCCTTCAGTAAAAGTTTCTTGGAGTGGAGTGCTGTAAAGTTTGTGGACAGGATGTGCAAGGAGCCATGCTTTAGCTGCCCTGCCTGCACTCCACACATGCTTGCCGTCTCAGTTGATGGAAACCGCAAGCTTTATCGCTTTCAGTCTAATGCAAGGTACATTATGCATTGTGGACATAAGTCAAATATGGATTTGTAGAAAAATGTATTTTAATGTTTCTTTTCAAACAACTGTCACTGTGTTCGTTCAGCACTTCAGAGCAGGGGAACTTTGAAGGTGTCTTCATTGAGAAAGATGAGGAAGTTGCTGAGTTTGTGAAATACATCCAGAGACACACAAATCATGTAAGATACACATATATATATTAGTGCTGTTAATCTTGTTAAAATGACGTTAATGCCGTAACCATATACACTTACGTGTGTGTGTGTGTGTGTGTGTGTGTGTGTGTGTGTGTAGACATATATGGATGGGTCGATATTTTTTTTTATTTTTCTCTTGGTGTTGTCGTAATACTATTTACTTTACTTTATCTTAATGTGTACTTAATTTTGTCACCATGTGTATTTAAAAAAAACAACATGATTTTTATTTTGTGTTATCAGTGCTGTCCTGGGGAGATCTGAGGTCTTGTGTGACTCGAGGCTAATTCAGCTAATTGTTATGCATTTGTTTTAAAAAGTTTGTCCCTGATAGGGCTTCATCATGTCATGTCTTTTATGTTAAAATCTTTGAGTGTATAGGTCCCGGGGAAAGGGTTGTGCGGATCTTCATCTTGGACTGCAGCAAAGGAGTCGTCCAAAAAGTCCACTGGGAAGTTGGATGAGGAGGGCATGGAAATAGCTGTTTGTCGCCACGGAGTCCTCTTAGCTGCATTGAACATGTTTCGAGGGGAGATCTTTGCTTACCCCCTTTTTCTCCAGAGGAAGTTGGCAGCTAGCGTCCCAGGACATATTACGTTCCTTTGCTCCGATGTGGCCTGTAAATATTTCCCCTATTTAACCAAGGTGGCTCAGCAGTGCCCTGAGCTGAGGAACCTCTTGTCAATGCTTCCTCTTCTCTCCGTCATGCATGCAAAGCTCACACTTGGAAATGCGAGGTATACTGCAGCTTGTAGTTTTGGATTAGTTTGAGACATTTTGTTATAAGGTTGAATGAATTCAGCAGTCATGTATTGTGACCTCCTTTCTATAGATCAAATGGGGAGGTGCGTTTCAGGATGGGGCCGGTTCAACAGTTGGAGAAGAGGTGGAACAAGTAAACAGTTTCCTGTCTAGGGCGGCCATCACAACGAAGTACATGTCTAAAGCAGGTGTGTGTCCGTGTCTGAGATTCCACTCAGTCTCCTGCTCATTCATTCTTATTTGTATACTAACTGAAATGCAGGGCGAACAGACATGCTGACCCTCCTGGCTTTGGGCTGGAACAAAAGGAAAGTGGAACAACTGGGCCGCACTTTGAGCCAGTGATATCTAAAGGTCATTTTTTTCAACACCCATTTTAATGTGTGTGGTAATGGGGGGAAAACACCAGTACTCTTTTAATGTCAATATGAATGACATTTATGAATGCATTCTTAGATCATAAGGATCCTTAGAGAACAAGTGGAGAGCCTGAATGCGAGCAGAAATGAGCTGGGTGTGGATGACGACACACTGCAGCAATGGGCTGAAGGTGAGTCTCAATATAATGCACTCATGTATAACAATAGGACCCACCATGGCCTCATTAAAGAACTTAGAGTTAAGATCTTTCTGACAGTGTCAACAAACAATGAAAAATAAGCCTTGGAAAAGCAAATTTATGGCAGAGTTGTTGCGTTTCATCAAATTGGATAGAACCTGGGTTGAAATGATGTCGTACTAGTTGGTTTTATAAACCTGAACACCAACATACTTGTTATCTCATGATTATCATGAGATAGCAGCACATGAAGGCTCCAGATGTCTTATAATGAATGTCATCAAGTCAGTGATTACAGAGTCCAGTGTAGTTTGGTGACTGTTACTCATCCTGTGCTCTGATTAATATTCCTCTCACTTAGAAAGTGATCAAACTGATGGCAGCCTTGGAGCGTTGCAGGCACGAATAGAGGAGCTTGTCGTCATCATCAGAGTGCGAACACAAAGTCTTTACAGACAAAATGGTACGTCCCAGTTTCTTTGAAACGGACGGTTTGATGCTGAGTTTGTACAGCTTGTGCAGCTACTTTGTAAACAGAATAAAATCAGATCCAGGTTTGTTTGAGCTGGATGTGATTTGTTCCAGCAAACAAATTGATGAGTGTAGATTAAAATGTAACTATATACATTATGTGAAGGTGTGAATTTTTTATGCTTATTTACAGATAGCAACAAGAGGCGACACAGAATTCGCAAGGTCATCTTAGTTGAGAAGAAACGCTTGGCGGCTGCTGTTGACGACTACAACAAGCTCGCTGAACCAACAAAGCAAATCGTATCCAGTGATGCCCTCGTGCAGACCGATATTTGGCCCTGGCAGAGCACAAGTGAACGTAAGCTCTTGATTTCCAAATATCCTTTTTAAACAAACTCCCAGTATCTGAGCAGTAGTTGAATGTTTTGTTCTTGAATCATAATATGCTGCTATGTTTTCCCATCTGATGTTGTTAAACTGTAGCTGCTGCTGACCTCCGGACAAAGAGAAAGGTCTTTGAGAAGGTGATGGCTGTGAGGCGCCTGAGAGAGGAGGAGATGATGCTCTGCAGGGAGATGCAGCATCACTGGACAGTGTTGCGAATGCGTTCTGTGGTGTTGGGGACAATCTCCTCAGACTGTAAGCACTTTATTTATTTATAAATTTTTTGATGAATCGATTGAAAATAAGAGCAGATGCTAAAGTCTTACTGGATCTTTTACCTATATCTAGATTGCTAGCTAACACTGCCTTCTCCCTTTTAAAAAAATGTTTAATTACAGCATCCTAATTCCTTGTGTTTATGAGGTGATGTTTTTTTTTGTTTGTTTTTTTTACTTTTCTCATTTATTTGTTTTGTTCTTTTTACAGCCTCCTTTGTTGGCATGTCGGAGGATGCACAGAAGGGACTCTGTAGCCTGGTTTTAAAAAAACAAAGTGAACTGAAAGCTGAAATGCTCAAAGTAAAGGACGTGTACAAGAGAATCGTCAGCCACCAACCACTCCTGGAAATGGACTCGGAGGAGGAGGAGGACATTCCAGACGATGCCACTGAGAGTGATTTGAGCACTTCTGATGAAGACTGATTGTGTCATCATTGATGTTTTGTTTGGTAAAATAAAAAGTTAATCACATCTCTGTTTAATGTGATTTTTCAACAGACATTTTACATTTTGAGAAGAAAAATGGAATTCCCTTGGTGCAGTTGTTTACCCTGAATCATTATTTCCCATCTAATTTAATGACTAGTGTACATGTTCAGATACGATAACATAATTTAATTTATGGGATGCTTTCTGGGCTGCTCAAATTATCACAAAATTTAAAAGCACCAGGCAGCACACTCACAAGTAAATTTTTTGTTCAGTGTTTTGTCGAAGAAATCAACAAGTACAATAGATGTTTGCTGTAGTGGTGTGTTTGTTAAGAAGCATGCCAGCACACTGGTGAACTGACAGTCCCAGAATGCACCCGAGCCAGTGACTCGCCCCAGAGCAAATGAAATTGCTTATCTAGAAAGACAACCGTGATCAAAGAAGAAGTAAAAGAGTAGGGAACAAATGGTAAGGGAAGGTACTGTGGGGTAGGAAAGAAAGGCCAGAGCTGTGCAAAATGACCTCCAGCAGGCCACAAATGTGCACGTCTGCTCAAACGGTCAGAAATGGACTCCATGAGGGTGGTATGAGGGCCCGACGTCCACAGGTGGGGTTGTGCTTACAGCCCAACACCGTGCCGGATGTTTGGCATTTGCCAGACAACACAAAGATTGGCAACTTTGCCACTGGCGCCCTGTGCTCCTCACAGATGAAAGCAGGTTCACACTGAGCACTTGTGACAGTCTGGAGACGCCGTGGAGAACCTTCTGCTTCCTGCAACATCCTCCAGCATGAGTTTGGCAGTGGGTCAGTTTTGGTGTGGGGTGTGTGATCAGGAGATATTTTATTTTGTATTCTCACAATCAGTTATCATTGATTAATCATTTACCATTGTTGAATCTGTTGACAGTATAATCTTTTAATTACATCTGTGTTACTTTGAGCAAATATTAATGCACACTGACTGTTTATATAAAGTTGTTGCACGATAGAGCAGTCACACCATACAGACCCACTAGTCCCGTTGGGCCCTGGCAGGCCTGCGTGGAGTTCTGCACGTACGCCGGCCTCTAGTTACATGCACGCACTTATGTAACACACGCACGTTCACCTACACACTTAGTAATAATAGGAGGGTCATCTGAGGACAGTTTTTCTGATAAATACACTTTCACAAAATGCACAATGTAATACACACTTGTTTTTCTCTTAAGAGTAGCAGTTGATGTCTATATAAGGGAAAACTTTGGGATAGGCGGGGAATTGTTATCATTTGAGATCATTTCCAGTAAAGATCCAACTGTGTTGTCATAAAGGCAATATAAGGAGACTGATGCTTCAGTTGACGAGAGGATTCGATTGCAAATTGTCTTTTCCCACGCTTAGTGCACAGAGTGTGTAATAAAGATCACTATTTTTGACACCTACTTCGACTTGGGCTTGCTTTCTTCTCTTCCCTAACTCGAACGAACCTTAACAATTCCTGGTGCCGAAACTCCGGGTGGGGAGGGGTTGCAACCTGCAGCTCGTCGTGGAAGGTGACAAAGGGGGCGAAGGCCAGCAGCCTATCTGAGTGACGCCAGGCGACATAAGAAAAGGTGAGTGCCACCTGTTGATTTTTATCCAAAGGCGCTATATTGGAAGTTAAAACTAAATTTAATTAAATAATATTCACTCAGTCTGGGCTTCTGGCGTTGGTCCATAGTGATCTTGACTAATTAGTTTTAAAATAGGGCATAGTAGTCTGACTAAATTCATTGTTGTTCATTTTGGGGGTGAATTTTGAGTTAAGAAGTTATGTGTTTAAGTTAATACGGTTTAAGGTGTGTGGAAACAAATAAATACGGTTTAAGAGGTTAAATGTGGGTTGACTGGGAATGCCAGCCAGTCAATCGGTAGTGTAGGGATAATTTGGTTTTGATTGGGTAGCAAAAACGCGGTTTTGGGTCTCAGGTAATTAAACTGGAGGGCAGAGTACCCACAGTGAGGCTTTTAAAATAAGTAAATTTGATTAGGACTGGGGCGCGGCCCCTAAGAATGCAGGCTGTTCAGCGTTTTGGCAGACGCCACATGCAACGGACGCGTTGTTATGTTTAAGCTCGGTTGGCCTACCGGGGGCACTTGGGACGCCCTTAATGGCCAGGCATTCTAGGAGTGAGTGTCTTATACTGCATTAATTGGCAGGTAGAGTCGCGGACCGGCTGCCTCCTATTTAAACGTCAGGAGCTTGTGAACTTTAAGTAAAGCCAAAAGCGTGATCTGGGGTATTTCACGCCGCTGGTGGAGATCCGGGTGTCCGGGCGGGGAAGCAGTTTTAAAGTACTAGAACTTAGTAATGAGGCCGTTTTCAAGGCGGCGTACTTGAGACGGGTAATTGATCAGCAAGAGCGAGGCTCTGGGCTGAAAGATGCTTTTAAATTAGTCAAAAATTTAGCAACACCAGCAGAGAAATAGAGAAGTGAGATAAAGTTGTTCTGGCATATGGTGTTTTCTTAGGAATTTGAGCACTATCGGGAGGGCGTTCCCGAGGTGTGTATTGACCAGCAAGGCGAGGCCTGGGCTATAGGTGCTTTTAAATTAGTCAAAAAAGTTAGGAGTAACCTCTTCTGGTATATGACGTCTATGGGGCCCGTGTATACTGTATATAAATTACTCGTGTGTCTGTGCATTTAAAAGTGTAAATTGTATAAACTGTCTTGTGTTGTTGAATTTTTTCTGTGTGGATTCAGAGTGTGAAAAAACGAAAACGCCTTTCTCTTCTCTCGCTGTTAGAGAAGAGGAGAGAGTGTGTGTGTATCTCTCCTTAAGGAGAAGGGAGGGGTTGTGTGGTGCTGCGCAGTAGCGGGCACACGTGCGCGAGTACGAGCGGAGTGTGTGTGTACAGCTGCGGCCCTATTTCTCCCTTTTTGTCCTTCTGAGCTTCTTTTCGTTAGGTGAAGGGGGGTCTCAGAAGTAGGGTTAAAAGATTTCAGTAAATGAAATAAACTAAACCTTGTAGTCTTGTGTTGGTGATTTCCTAATGTGATTATGGTTTAATAGAATTCCATGAGTAATGATCCCTTGTGTAAAACTCCAGTAAGGTAGGAGTGCGGGGATAAATATCTTGACAAAATTTGAGAACTTTGTGTGATTGTTGGGAGATTTTTAGTTGGGTCCTATGTCTTTCTCTACCTGGAGAAGGCAGAGATCTGTGCTCTATTTGATGTTGTGTAAATAAAGCTTTTAAAAGTTGGTTGAGTCTCTCGTATAAGGAGGGAAAACGGTGCATGGTAGATTGTTTGGATTATTCGTGTATGTGAAAACTTTGTAGTTGTTAGGGAAGTGAATGTGAGAGTGAATTTTCGCTGGCTTTGCGTGCTTAAAACTGTTAGATTAGACGTTTGTCAAGCTTTGAGCTTGAAAGGAGGATTAGAGGGTGTGTGTGTGTGTGTGTCTGTGAGCGGTCTCTCTCTCTCAGGCTGGAGCCTAGCGGAAGTTCGGCTTGACCAGCTTGTGAGATTCTGACTGCCGAAAGGAAAATACAACGAGGCAACCCCTAGGGGAGGAGCCTAAGACCGGCCATTTTGGTAAGGTAAGTGAGGTCAAAAAAGCAAAATGGCTGAAGAGGAAAAGGCGACCCCTGGTGGGGGAAAGAGATACAAGCCACTGAAGGAGCAAATACAGGAATTGAAGAAAGCCATTAAAATGACTGAAGGGACGTCTTCAAAAGAGATTGCTCGTCAGTGTCAGGATTTAGAAAAAGAAGTGAAGGAATTATGTGAAAATCAACAGAAGACATTGGAGGACAGAATCCCTCTGCACTCCCTCTTTCAACGACAAGGGGAGAAATGTGAAGAGAGAATCAAGGAGCTTGAAGAGGAATCTTTAGGACGTTTCCAGGGGAGAAAAATAAAGGCTGAAAAGAAACTTATGATGGAAAAACAAAGTAAGTATTGTAAGCTTATGATTATCTCCCAAGGTGTTTCCCACTGGATGCAAGAGGAAGTGAACGACATCCAGCCAGCCTTAAAAAAGGAAGCTGAGGCTGAGGGAAAGCTATATCCCAGCCTGAAGGACTTCCTGAGTGGCCCACCCCCACCTTATATTTGTCCAGTGGTGGCCCTGGAGGGTGGTACTATGTGGGGGCCGGAAGGAAAAACAGGAAAAGTGACAGGTGGAATTGTCAACTTACAGGAGAATCCTCCACCATCGACATCTGCTCCAGCCACAGTGGAGGCAGACACAGGAGTAGTGCAGCCACAATCAGGGGTACCTGCACAGAAAGCGATGCAGTCTCAATCAGCGGCAGCTGCATCAGAGGTAAGTCAGCCTCACCCAGTTGCTGGGACATCACAAGGAATTACTACATGGGGGTTGATCTTGATTCCTCCCTCTCTTTTTAGCCCAGATAGAGCTACAGAAGCTCAACCTGTGGCGTCTACAAGTACCGGACAGGTGACATTGCAACAGCCCAGCCAGGAAAATCCATCCCAGGAGGCCTGGACTTCAGAGGAAGACTCACCTTCAATGCAGTATCAGAAGGCGCCATCAAAGGCGACCCGAAAAACTAATCAGAGGTCAACGGTTGATGATTCTGAGAAAGAACAGTGGCAAGGCCACGTTTTTGGAAAAGAATCTGACAATCGGGAGGCCGCGATACAGCTGGAACGCCTCTTGAGAAAATTGGAGGAGGAAGGCGTAGCAACACCACGTAGCGTAGCACAAACACTTCATGCCTTGGAAAAGGACTTGGCGGCCTCAGTAGAAAGCAACACACGAAAATCCAGAGAAGTGTCAAACCTGCAAAGGGGAGGATTTGCCCCAAAGTTTCAGACTCCCACAGGAAGGACGACCCTTCGCTCTGGGAGGGTTCTGGAGGAACCAAGAGATAAAAGACCGTCCATCTTTGAGAAGAACCAGAGGAAGACTGTTGCATTGCCAACTGAAGAAGGGCAGGGTGACACAGAGGAGGAATTATCCCTCACAATGCCTTTATTGAAGGGTGGAAGGGGTGAACCAGTCTACCACCCCTACAATATCAGAGATCTTGAGGCTCTGGTGAAGCAGCTGCCCCCAATCACGGAGGGAGGAGCCGCTTGGTTGAGGAGACTAGGAAGTCTTACAGAAGGAGAGGAATTGGCTCTGGGAGATTTCCGAGCTATCGGTGGGAGGACCTTCAGAGGAGGAGGCCTCGCAGATGTAGAAGAGATAGCAAGAACTGTATGCCAACCAAACGACGTCCCCTATGCAAGGGTGCGAAATGCTCTCTCTGACGCAGTGCGTGAGAAGTATCCGACTCATAACATGGGCACTACACCTAGGATTGTTTGGACCCCAGAACATTCCCCTAGAGAGTTTATGGAGCATGCAAAAGAACAGTGGATTCTTCAAACTGGTGAACCTTAACAGGTGGCATTTCTTTGGGGAGCTGCACAGCCCTCCATGTGTTCAGCAGAGGTAGCCTGACTGCCATTAGGTACTGAGATGAGATCCTCAGACCCCTTGTGAGACCATATGCTGGTGCGGTTGGCCCCGGGTTCCTCCTAATGCAAGACAATCCTAGACCTCATGTGGCTGGAGTGTGTCAGCAGTTCCTGCAAGACGAAGGCATTGATGCTGTGGACTGGCCCGCCCATTCCCCAGAACTGAATCCATTTGAGGACATCTGGGACATCACGTCTCGCTCCATCCACCAACTGCACCACAAAATGTCCAGGAGTGGGCAGATGCTTTAGTCCTGGAGTCTGGGAGGAGATCCATCAGGAGAGCATCTGCCACTTCATCAGGAGCATGCCCAGGTGTTGTAGGGAGGTCATACAGGCATGTGGAGGCCACACAGACTAGTGAGCCTCATTTTGACATGTTTTGAGGACATTACATAAAACCAGATTAATGATTCTGTATTGCATTGATCAAGGAACCAACCCAATAGGAGCTAAAGGAATCCTCTTGACATTACTTCACTCAGTAAGTTTATACTATGTTTAATGTGCATTTTCTTCATCAGTTTAGAACATAACATGTTAGCGCTCCCTGGTCCTTTTTGGAGACAGATCCTGAGACAGCAGGCAGCTATGGAGAACTCGTGTCAGCTGTGGTAATTAAGGAATACTTTGATTTAATATTGATTTCATGACAACTATCCTCAGGCACATATTCCTGGATATATACAATGACATAAGTAAACTCCCATTTTAGAATCATTGCCTTCTTTGATCTGACTTATTGCCTCAGACTTTGGCCCCGTGTCCCCAAAACTACAGAGAATCCATGACACTGGGTAAGAGGCCTTGATCATGTTATAAGTGAGAGAGTTTGGTGTAACAGTGGTTGAACATGCCAAATCAATCCACAACATACTGCCATTCCCCAGCTGTAACCTGCATATGCATCTAACCAAAATCCAGTACCACAGCCACATGATAGACGTACAGATGAGGTTAAAGGGCTGTCTCATTTTGCCAGATAGCTTCATCCCAAAAAAGATCAACATTCTTCAAAAACAAAAGTTTGTGAATATTTGCTTTTTTGCCAGGCCTAAACCAACCTGTTAAACTTATCAAATTATTGTCATAGATACGAACCTATTGATTGAAACAGAATAATCCATTCAAGCCTCCATCATCATCCACAATCACTGTTACTGTTCAGATTATTTTATCTCTGTTTTCCTCTAGAATGTTTTGAAAATCAGCATTTGATCAACAGACTTTTTAAAAGTTTATTTTGATCCTATTGTTTACGTGTGTAATTGCATTTTTATTGAAATTATGACAGGAAAACCCTCAATCAAATTCTATCTTTGATATCTAATAATAATATTAACCATAATGTTACATATGTAATATGTACACAATAATATTGTGCAAACAAACAAGAAAAATAGCAAAAAATGTCAATTTTTTTAATACCCTGTATATAAAAACCACATATGACCACAACTCCAAATGTGCAATTGTCACTGCATCTAAACATGACATATTACAAAAAGGTAGAAACATATAATATACAATATGTTCTGAAGCTGGTACTGGTGCAGTTAACTTTGCTTTAGGCTCCCATACACAGTAGGTGTTACTTACTATACGTGCAGTGCAGTATTACTTTACCTTGTAATATGTTATAATAAGCAAGTCACTTCTATATTTATGAGCATGTAGACAATAATGTTGGCTGATATGTAAAACTATGAGATGTCGAGTGCAGGGAAGATATTATTGATCGATCAGATTCATGAATATGTTAGGTACTTAAGCCACAATTAGAGAGTGAAACAGAGACACTGGTTGAAATGTATAGTAAATATTTTATTTTGAACTTTTATGCTGAACTACAAGCTGTGAACTGTGCGATCTCTGCGGCCTGTGGTGCCTGGTTTACTGTGTGTAAAACTGCGCAGGTTCCCATGTGTCATCCCACACTTTGCCACTGTCAGGAGAAAAACATAACAAACAACAACCACACACAAAATAGGACAATTTAGGTTGTGACATATGACAATTTTTTAGGATGAAATATCTTCTATATTCATGTCATGCTTTATACACCTTCATTGTAATATAAATTAATCAAATCAAGTCAGAGAGTATTAATATATGAAGCAGACGTCAAGCAGGACCACAGCAGCAGCCACGATCCATCGGAACCTGCTGGATGAGAGAGCACAGAAACTCCAGGGAAGAAGTTTAGTTAGTAACATGCATGAACTGCATTACTGAGACATGTATGTTTACAGATGGTGGTGAGGGAGAGGGGGAGAGTTTTCAGTAAAAGGAGACGTGACTGCATCTTCAACCAATACTGAGCCTGCATAACCCTGAAAGAGACAGAGAGGGGGGGGGGACACTAACCCCCAGCAGTCTGGTCCTATTACAGCATAACTAAGGGCTGAGCTGAACCAGCCCTAACTATAAGCTCTATAAAGAAGTAAAGTCTTATGCCTACTCTTAAAAGTGTTGACCATGTCCACCTCCAAAACTCATAATGGACTTTGGAGGTGGACAGCTATCAAGCTCCTCACAGAAGAGGAGCTCGATAGCTAAAAGCTCCCAATTTACTTTAGTCCAAATACATGAATTCAAATTGAAGTGATAACTATTTATCAACAATATGAATGTCTGTTCCCGTCCAACAAAGTTGTTACTACATACCATGTTGAGCAAGGCTTCCACTTGACTTTAACTTCTTCTTTTTCCTGAAAAACATGATATAAACAAACAATTAATTAAGAAAGACATGCAAGTTGCATACAAAAAGGAGCTTATAAACATTTGTGTACTATTGAATGGCTCAATATATTATACAATTAGTTTACAAAAACATAAGAACCACTACAATGCTTGTACTGCCAGCATCAAGTGCATGTCAGCAAAGCAACACTGCTTACATTGTGGCTCACAAGCAAAACTAACTGAAGCAGATGTTACTGAATGGGAAGGAGCACCTCCACATCAATCACTCCTTCTGAGCATGATGTCAGGAGGACTTTAAAGAACGTAAACATCAGGAAGGCAGCACGACCAGGTCGTATCAGGTGGTCTGTTCTTATTTAATGTCCTATTTGGAGCGAAATCCTGACTCAGTGGCTGAATTAGTGAAGATTCATCAAATACAAAAGCTTATGGATAGTCAGTCAGGCACAGTTCAAATCTGGGAAGTCCAAAGACGCAAACAAATCTGCACAACAGCAGGCTAAATTACTTACATTTACAACTCTCCTGTCTACTATCTCTTCATATTTGAAAATCTTCTGTGTACGGTGTTTTCGGCATTCTGAAAAATAACAAATGAAATATTTATATGAGTTCTGTAAAACTGGAAAAAATGCAAAAATTAAGAAAAAGAAATCTTAACAAACTTAACGAACCTGTCATGTGTTTCGTACATTTACAATACCATAACGTCTAACCTTTCCTTGTCCTTTTTTTGTTTGGGACATCCGAGGTGTACACCGTAGAAATTGAGGGAGATGCAGGATGTGGAGATGGAGAGGAGGATGCAGGAGAAAGCAGAGATGAAGAGGAGGATGCAGGAGGAAGCAGAGATGGAGAGGAGGATGCAGGAGGAAGCAGAGATGAAGAGGAGGATGCAGGAGGAAGCAGAGATGAAGAGGAGGATGCAGGAGGAAGCAGAGATGGAGAGGAGGATGCAGGAGGAAGCAGAGATGGAGAGGAGGATGCAGGAGGAAGCAGAGATGGAGAGGAGGATGCAGGAAGAAGCAGAGATGGAGAGGAGGATGCAGGAGGAAGCAGAGATGAAGAGGAGGATGCAGGAGGAAGCAGAGATGGAGAGGAGGATGCAGGAGGAAGCAGAGATGGAGAGGAGGATGCAGGAGGAAGCAGAGACAGAGAGGAATATGCAGGAGGAAGCAGAGATGAAGAGGAGGATGCAGGAGGAAGCAGAGATGGAGAGGAGGATGCAGGAGGAAGCAGAGATGAAGAGGAGGATGCAGGAGGAAGCAGAGATGGAGAGGAGGATGCAGGAGGAAGCAGAGACAGAGAGGAGGATGCAGGAGGAAGCAGAGACAGAGAGGAATATGCAGGAGGAAGCAGAGATGGAGAGGAGGATGCAGGAGGAAGCAGAGATGGAGAGGAGGATGCAGGAGGAAGCAGAGATGGAGAGGAGGATGCAGGAGGAAGCAGAGACAGAGAGGAATATGCAGGAGGAAGCAGAGATGGAGAGGAGGATGCAGGAGGAAGCAGAGATGGAGAGGAGGATGCAGGAGGAAGCAGAGATGGAGAGGAGGATGCAGGAGGAAGCAGAGATGGAGAGGAGGATGCAGAAGGAAGCAGAGATGGAGAGGAGGATGCAGGAGGAAGCAGAGATGGAGAGGAGGATGCAGAAGGAAGCAGAGATGGAGAGGAGGATGCAGGAGGAAGCAGAGACGGAGAGGAGGATGCAGGAGGAAGCAGAGATGAAGAGGAGGATGCAGGAGGCTGACAGAGGGAAGATGTTGGTTCAGGCTCTAAATGAAGAATAAATTCCTCGTTTAGAGCCTCTGGGTCTGGGACTGGTCCAGCATCCACACTGTCAGCAGAGGATGGTCCAGCTGCTGGTGTAGAACGTTTAGCAGGAGGTGAAGCTTGTAATTCTGAAAAATTTTAAATATTAAACATTCATTAAAATGGGTTGAAAAAATGTACAGTACACATAAACACATAATAAGTAGTGATTTGCATGTTTTCAGTTAAGTTTTACTAAAGATACAACTGGTAAATATTGGCATCAAATAAGTCATCTCACACACTCACTGACCCAAATCATTCAGTACAAGTGCCCTCGGGGGTAGTGTGACATCTGTAGTGCTTTTCTACATTGTACATTAATAAATTAATGAGTGTGACTATAAATCCAGATAGATAATGACTTTTTCCTCTGATGACACTACTTTCCTGACTTTGTAGTGAATAACATTTGACACTTCAAGCTAGTACTGTGACTTAGGAGTTTTGTACAATGGTGATGCTAACTACCTCAGGGAGGTAATCAGGTGACCTCTTAAGAAGTATATAAGTTATTTAAGAATCTTGGTGTTCATATTGGTAACATTATAACATTTGTTATACTAGAAAGTCTCGAAGAGAATTATCAGGTCTGGTTTTTGTGAAGATTTTTAAAATTACATTTGTATATACATGAGTGTGAAAGACCATACTATACACACACACACACATACAAAATTGTTCAGGTGGGTAACACCAGAGGTTCAGTATGGCTAGCTTTGGTGATGTGACCGACACATGGGGAGGTAATAAGGCAGATATAACACTATTTTCATGTTAGCAACAGGACACGTAGGGCAGCTGTCACCTCACAGCAAGAAGGTTACTGGTCTGAAACTTGGCTGAATAATAGAATAGAACAGAACAGAATAGAGTAAGTAGAACAGAATAGCTGGTGACTGTTAACTATCCTCATCCTCACCATCTTGTTTGTCTCTATGTACCCCGTGATGATCTGCCTACTTATCTAGGGTGTACCATGAGTATCACCCAAAGACAGCTAGGATAGGCTACCTGATAAGGACACCTGGTTACAGATAATGGACAAAGCATATCTTACTTCTCAGAAGGTGTTCATAAAGCTTCCTCATCTTCATGAGGATGTCACGTGCAGCACCTTCCGCTGGTTCGATCTGAGTGATCACGTCCCCTACTATACGGCCCTTACGGTCAAACTGTCCAAGAAACAGAATTGGTTGGTAGCCCAGGGCATGTAGCTTTGAAACCTGCAAGAACAACAAAGAAAAACATGCAGCCAGTCTTTCATGTAAGCAAACGGATGTATAACAAACCTTTAAGTTTCACATCTTTGTTGTTTTATTGTTGTCGATAGTTAAAAAGTATTTATGGTGACCAAACCTGTAAATGTATGATAAAATCCATCTTGAAATGTTTTGTCTCTCAGTTAATAGCCGATTAAATTAAAAATCAGAAGTAGCTTAAATAAAAATAGTTTTTAACAAGTTTTTTCTAGTTGGATGTCTTTAGTGTGATGATGTTATTCTGATGTGAATAACTTTTTTATTTATGCTCTTTTATAAATTAATATTTTATGTGTATATACATGTCTTGTTAGTTTCTTACTTCATAATATACAAGAAAACATTGACAACTGTGATTAATAAAGAATTGTCTAGCAGACCAACCACTTATTAGATCAGAACTTTTAAACTTACTGACAACTGGGCTGAATTAACCACCCTGCTCGCATTTCTGTTTTTTTTTAACAGAGGCAGCCCAGTTACTGTTTTTAAACTGTTCTTGTTTCTTTTTCAATCCCTCCTTTAGGTTCAGGCTGCCCAGGCATCCACTGCATGTCTTCCTGTTGCAGGTGTTTGGGGCCTGACAGGAAGGGCATGGTTTGGTTTTTGGCTTTGTCATTTCTGCAAATGAAAATGGAACATGTAGGGATTATTTCAGGTCTGTTTTGGTGAAACGATTACAAAAATAATTTATGACCAAAGAAATAACTTATGTTACGAGGCAGTATTACACCATATTTAGAAAAAAAATCAATTACGAGATTAAAGTCGTTAATATTGAGTTAATTACGTGAATAGGGTTAAAAAAAACCCTGAATTGATTACAGAAAAGATACATTGCTAAAATAGAGCAGTACTAACATTAGCTGGGTGGCCAAGCAAGTGTCTTACACATGAGAATACATCACAAAAAAAATTAAATAAACTTTTGCAGAAGTAGTTCTCTTGGTACACAGACTGCTCTGTGAAAACATTTCAAGTTTAATATCAGTTTAATATCACTGAAATTAATATTTCAGTGAACATGCAAATTACCCACAGTTTATCACAACTTACTTAGCTAGGATCTGCCTCGTGTCCAGTCGAAAACTTCGCTGCAGGACCGTGAGTTGAAAGATACATTTACTGCGACTCCCAAGATGCATTGCAGTAAAAACCATCCAATCGCCTTGCTTAAGATCTGTTGACGTGTCGCTAAAGGCGCGCTGTAGATAAATATTGCAATTTGTAAAAAATAAAATACTAAAATTTGCAATTTTTAATTACATAATTAAACACTGGGCCAGTTTAATTTCGTATTATCGCTGGTTATTATTTTAGAGTAAATAAAGGAATAACGGGTAGCACCAAGCTGTTGTTATCTTCATTCCCATAGCGACGGCGGTCGAGGATTATGGGTAGTGTGCAGTTACGGGATTAGTGCGTCTGCGTAAATTGGTCTGATTGGCTGGAGCCGAGCGCATCCAAAACTAACAGGAGTGGTGAATGAATCTATAAATGTGTTTTACGTGTGAAATGAAAATAATAAACCTAACAAAGGATTATGTACATTAAATCTGAGCACTTTCAGATCGTGAATCAGTTTGGAAAACACTGTGTGATGGCCACAACATGAAGCCATTTTATTGTTGAATTATCAGTGATACTTTCACGTGTTTTTGTTGAGAAACGTTAACGATGTCATTAAAAGAAAGCATTAAATTAGGGAGAAAAACCCGTTCGCGGAGAGGGTCCCCGGGTCTCCAGTTAGATTGTGCTTCACGACGTCATGTTTCGCCGTGACGGGGTTATTATTGGAATAAATGGATGGCTGGAGCCTCTGCTCGAAGCGTCTCTGATCGCCGCGAGCACGTTCATATTGGAATGAATTGACAACCCACAGCGTCACATAAAAAGGTGGAAGGGTACCTTAGGCGTCAGCATGAGAAGTTAAGGGACGTGACAAATCGTCATTATTTTACGCGTCGGGAGTGAGAACGGGTTGGTAAAAGTATATCCTTGCTGTACCCTTAATGCTAATTATGCTAAATTAACCGCTGCCTTTGCCCCTTTGGGATTATTCTTATGTCACTGGGATGTTGACCTTTGACCTTCACATTAGAGAGATGGGCAGACATAATTAGTGTATGAATTTTAAAGTAACAGGTAATAAAGAGAGTGTAGCAAATGTAGTCAGGTTTATTACTCTGTATCACACATGAGTGCCCGAGGGAGGCGGGGCTGACTGGGGAGACACAGGAAACAGAGAGACAGGGCTGACTCGACATGAAACGATGAAACGTGGGACACGGGAACAGAAACTAAACACAGGCTGAAATGAACACTGAGGGAGGGAGAACTAAGATTACTGAGAGCCTGATAAATAAGAAGAACAAAAAGCAAGAAAAACAAGAGTCAAAGAAAAGCAAAAACACAAAGCATTGGGCCAGGACCCACTGCTGTGACATTTATATGTGATAAAAACATTAAAAACTGCTCAGATGTTGAAATCTTTCTACGTATACTTTAGGTTCAGCTCTCCAGCCTGGCATTTGGTTAAGCATGATTCAAACATTTGATTTTGTTTAACTGGTTTTAATTATAGTTACTTTTTGTGAACATTTGTTGCAGCATTTAAAAATACATCATTTATTTTCAAACTTTTATTTGATTTAGAGCATCATATTTGACCAACGTAAATGTTTTAATTTCATATAAAATAACTGAAACAGTGAACTAAATATCTGAAATCTTTCCTTCCTTAAAAGTTATAATCCTACTTAAGTTATAGTGCAAACGCTTAAGCAACAAATATACTTGATGCTAATTAATTAATATTTCCCTTTGATGTTGCAACTATGCGGTCACTTCTGTCTTTAAACAAAATAATATTTTCCAGTTACAGAAATCATAAAGTCCAAACTAAAGTGCTACTGTTGCTATATGCATTTTATATAAATCATGGATGATGGTCCTGACATGAAGGAAGAGAAAGTTACAGGTTGCATCCTTTGACTTTGTCTCCGTGCCTTTGGGCGATTTTCAGAAGGACAGATGTTTCTGTTCAATTCTTAAATCAATTTTTTCAAACACAAACACTATTTTAAAGCTTCTAGAGAGTAAAATATTCATGATAATTATAATAACAATAATAAAAACAAAAGCTCTCAGATCCATCAAACCAAGCAGCAGAAAGAACAATAACTGAAGAGAAAACTTTAACCTTGTAGACTTCATTATGTTCCAGCTGCTCTACAGACGCTGTGACCTCGAACTTAAGCAGGTCGTAAAGTATGTGCAGCTCAATAACTTCATAATCAGACCCTGTGGTATTTAGGCAGCAGAACAACTAAGAATAACAACTACAAATAATGTTTTTAGGTTTCTGTTGTACTGCAAGGTTCTGTACAGGAGAACCAAACCAAGAGCAAATATTACGTCTCATTTACACCTGAGCACGAAGAGCCATCAACATTTAGCAAATTGAATCATCTTTGTTTAGATGCAAGAAGAATCATATAGAAATGAAAAAGTAGAAATAGAAATCCAGAGCAAAGATATCCTCTAATTCAGCGTAGCACATGAGCAGCTGCTGCGATTCACGTAAGCATTCGGCTCGTCGCTGCTGCAGATTTTTCTCTCGCTGTTCTGGCTCACAGCGCTGCAAACACAAAAATAAATATCCCCAAAGGTGTGAAAGGGAGCTAATTAGTAAGAGTATTGTTACTCTCCGCAGGAGTAGTCCAGCAGTAGAAATCAGTACAATAACAAGGTGTGTAACATCTAGCAGGGTGACAGAAAAACCCAGGGTAACTTCTAAGGACCTCAACGTCTCTCTCACATTGTGTTTCAGCTATTCTGCTCTTTTATCTCATTGGATGATGTTTGCATGTGTAGACACGTGTACGTGTATTTTAAGTTCACATATGTGTGCTTGAGTGTGAATGTGTACATTTTTGTATATGGATGTGCATATTTGCATGTACACATATTTTTTTACAAACATATACGGATGTCTCAATGTTTCTATGATGTTTTCATCTTATCTATTTTAATTCTTTTCACCATATCATCCCTCTGTTCAGCACTTTGGCCGACACTTGATGTCTTTTAAATGTGCTATATAAATAAAGATGACTTATATTTGCATCCGTGTGTCAGAGTGTGTGTTCTTACCTTTAATTTAGGACACGCACACACAGAGCATAGAGTGAACAGGGACTATTATTGTCCCACAAGGAGCAACAGGACAATTGACCTACTGTATGCTAATGTGAGAGATGCATACAGAGCCACCCCCCTCCCCCCACTAGGGAAGTCAGACCACAACCTGGTTTACCTACAGCCACAATACACACCCCTCGTCCAAAGGCAGCCTGTCACAACGCGCTCCATCCGGAGATGGACCCCAGAAAAGGAGGATGCTCTGAGAGACTGCTATGACACCACAGACTGGGATGTGCTCCTGAGCCCACATGGTGAGGACATAGAGGGGGCGACACACTGTCTTACAGACTACCTCAACTTTTGTGTGGACACAGTCGCCCCTGCTAAGACGGTACGGTGTTATCCTAATAACAAACCGTGGGTAACACAGGAAGTCAAAGCTGTCCTCAACATGAAGAAGAAGGCTTTCAGGAGCAAAGTGAAGGAGGAGATGAAAGCAGCACAGCGGGAGGTGAAACGCTGCCTGAGGGAAGCAAAGGACACCTACAGGAGGAAGGTGGAGCAGAAGTTGGAGAGGAACAATATGAGGGAGGTCTGGAATGGTGTGAAAACCATCACAGGCCACAACACCAAGAAAAGCACAGTGGGGGGGGACTGTGGAGAAGGCAAACGAACTCAACAACTTCTTCAACAGGTTTGACCAGCCCACAACCCCCCCACCCTCACCCTCACTACAGAGTCCTCTCCCCACTCTCCTGCCTCCCTCGCTTCCCCCCCTTCCTGACACCATGACACCCCCCTCCTCCAATCAGCAGCAAGACATCTCCCCCCCTCCCCTCCTCCCAAACATCTCCCAGTGTCACAGTGGATCAGGTCAGGAGGCAACTGAGGAAGCTTCGCCCCAGAAAGGCAGCAGGCCCAGACAAGGTGTGTCCTAGGATGCTTAAGGCATGTGCTGCTGAACTTGGGGAGCTGCTACAACGAGTCTTCAACCTCAGTCTGCGACTGGGGAGAGTGCCCGCCCTCTGGAAGACATCCTGCATCGTCCCGGTCCCCAAAAAGAACCGGCCCAATGAGCTGAATGACTTCCGACCGGTGGCACTGACGTCACATCTTATGAAGACTCTAGAGCGGCTCTTCCTCAACCTCCTCCGACCACAGGTACAACATGCCCAGGACCCACTACAGTTTGCATACAAGGCGGGTGTCGGAGTGGAGGATGCCATCCTGTACCTCCTACACAGAGCCCACTCACACCTGGATGAGGGATACTGTTTCTTGACTTTTCCAGTGCCTTTAATACCATCCGGCCCTGTATGCTTCAGGAAAAACTGAACAGGATGGAGGTGGACCCCTGCCTGGTGGCTTGGATCTCCGACTACCTCACCGACAGACCACAGTACGTCAGGCTGAAGGACATCACGTCTGACACTGTGGTCAGCAGCACAGGAGCACCACAGGGAACTGTGCTGTCCCCTCTTCTCTTCACCCTGTACACCTCTGACTTCTGCTACAACTCTGAATTATGCCATATTCAGAAGTTTGCAGATGACACGGCCATCATGGGGTGTATCTGGGATGATCAGGAAGAGGAGTACAGAAGTCTGGTGAGGAACTTTGTCGCATGGAGTCACACAAACCACCTGCAACTCAACACCTCAAAGACTAAGGAACTGGTTGTGGACTTCGGGAGGTCCGGAGAAGGTCCACTACCGGTTCAGATAGAGGGGGAGGAGGTGGAGGTGGTCAACAAGTACAAGTACCTCGGGCTGTGGGTGGACAATAAACTGGACTGGTCATGCAACACAGAGCACCTGTATAAAAAAGCCCAAAGCCGACTGTACTTCCTCAGGAGGCTGAGGTCTTTTAACATCTGCAGGAAGCTCCTGAGGATGTTTTACCAGTCGGTGGTTGCTGGAGTACTTTTCTATGCTGTGGTGTGCTGGGGGAGCAGCACAGCAAAGAAGGACTCATCCAGGCTGGAGAAACTGATCAGGAGGGCTAGCTCTGTGGTCGGCATGAAGCTGGACACTCTGGTGACAGTGGCAGAGAAAAGGACATTAAAGAAACTGATGGACATTATGGACAATGCTGGGCATCCTCTGCACACGGCCATAAACAATCAGAAGAGTCTGTTCAGTGACAGGTTGCTTCTCCCCAAGACAAGAACTAACAGACTTAAAAACTCCTTTGTCCCACACGCCATCAGACTGTTTAACTCCTCTCTGGAGGGGAGAGGGAGGGGAAACAGGAGGACAAAGGAGGGGGGAACAACTAAGCTGTAGTGCCTCTTCACCTCACTGTACAATACCTTGTGCAATACTTTTGTAAATAGTCAACAGTGCAATAGACTCAATACTTGAAATGTGCAATTCACTTGTATTTTTATTTTTATTCCTATTTATTCTATTTATCCCCTTTGTATATTTTATTTATATTTGTCTCTGTATTTATATATGTGTGTGTGTGTGTGTGTGTGTGTGTGTGTGTGTGTGTGTGTGTGTGTGTGTGTGTGTGTATATATATATATAACAGTTCTGTAACTGTAACTTCGGTCGTTGCTGTGCTTTTTTTTGGAAGTCGAATTTCCCAGAGGAACCCACCCGAGGGATTAATAAAGTTCTATCTTATCTTATCTTATCTTATCTTATCTTATCTTATCTTATCTTATCTTATCTTATCTTATCTTATCTTATCTTATCTTATCTTATCTTATTAAGCGTGTGGCCTGTGTGTATCTATGCCAGTGAAACTGGATCTGCTCATTTTGAATATTGAAAAATATTGTGACTTAAGACAAACATAATAACTAAAACAGAGCAGAAACACGACAATTCAGCAGAAAAGTAACAACTTAAGCAGAAATATTGGAAAATGAGCAGCTGAAAAAAGCTGAATAAGGTGACGTTCACTCAAAACTACTTGTTGTTCAACTGTGAAAAACTGGCAGAAATGTTAAAAACACACGAAAGAACAGCCAGCAGATACACACAATTAGAAATATGAGCACATATGGAAACACAAATGCACAGAGACACACAGGATGTCAGTCAACCACTCTGAATATTCAATTTGAATCTTCCTGGTTTTATGGATTCCTGTCAAACGACTGGCCATAATTTCCTAACCGTAGGGGCTGGAGCGGTCATTCTTAGACCGTTCTGTTCAGAGGAGATGGGGGAATCTTCAAGTGTTGATAGTTCATAATTAAAATATGAATTATTAAAGATATATGGCTTATAATGCACCATAACTGAGTAGAGTTGAACTGCCTTGACTTGCCCTCAAACAACGGTTTGTAAGTCTAAATCTATTTGAAGCATCGATATCATTCTTTCACTGTCACATACAGCAGGCTTTGGTGAACAGTTAAGGCAATATTTTCCGGTCTCAGGCACATTTCATACACTGTGCTCTGCAGACAGGCACATGGACCTTTCAGGTCTACAAAAAGTTTAAAATGAAAAGCTCACAGGTGTGTTTTTATTAACTCAGTGTTGCAGAATCACAGTGATTCATTAAAAACGTCTGCAGAAGTTGCAAACTTATGATTCATGTCATAAGTTATGATACACTGCTCTCCCCTGCATAAGCTGTTTTTATAGTATCAGCATTGGTATCAGCAATACTGGCCATACATTTACTTGGTATCACATCTATCCCACAATCTGCAGTACTGCACACACTAAGATCACAGTGGACGGATCAGCTGTTGCAGATTGTTGGTGCATGGAGGGCTGGGGCCTCTTCTGCCCCCCCTAACGGAGACCACGTAGGTAGTCGGAGGCTGTAAGACAGCGGCTCTCTGGAGAAATCTGATATCTCAGGAGGATGACAGGATTCAACCAGAGAAGCTGCTTCATTATAAAGTCTGTGGTTTATAACTGAAAGCTATGATACACATAAACAGCCGTCCATGCACTTAAGTAGTGAGTGAGTATTCACTCCAGTGATGACCTGTGAGAAAGAAACTGCACACACAGCGAGCGGGCGACCATAAGATTATTATTGCCAAGCAAGAACCTGCAGCTCGAGCAGGCTGAAGAAATCCTTTAATGCTGATGCAGGCTTCACAGTGTAGAAACGAGAACTCTAAGAAACAAAAGAGCAGAAGTCATGTATGAAACACAACACAGTTAACATGTGAAGCACTTAAAAGAAAACACAAATAAAACACTTCCAGTGAGGCGTGGCGATTTAAACATTGCCTGTACTGCTCAGCAGTTGTAATGGCATCAAGAATATCTGCACATAGTTCATAATTACAATTAGAATGAAAATTTCTTTCACTAAACTCAAAGTCACTCATTATAGAGCGACATCACTATTTTAACGCAGATGCTCTGATGTAGTAGGTCCAAATACAGGATGGTGGGTCACCCACCCTCCTGCTCCAACATGGTAGGAAAATTATACGGTAGAAAATGTTTATATTCATAACAATGTGAATTTTCTGCTTTAAATACTTTTATATATGTTTTTAAAATGGTCCCTCCACCCACTTTTAGTCCTTTTTCAGACATTGAAATCGGAGGAAATGTTCCAAAAATGTGCTGATTTGAAAGTGAATGATGCCGATCTTTGTTTCCATAGCACAGATTTGTCTGAGACATCATCGAGTGTCAGCCTGTGCCTCTAAGGAGCGTCCAGCGTCCTGTTCATTGTCCATTTCTATCATAATGCACGCACTGGGGTTAAATATTGAATAACAATGTTCTTCCAACTTACGTTTTTCCCCACAGAGTTCAGACTCAATACTGTTAATAACAGACAATCATAGGGTCCTGCTGTCCACACTGTTATAGTTCTTACAAAAATACAGGCTGAAACATACAGATAGGAGCAGCTAAGAGAAGAAGAAATGTGCTGAAACTGTCAGAAAGGAGATTTATTTGTTTCCACTTTACATGTGTGTGAGCATGTGAAAGTTTGTGGATGTTCTTTGTCTGTGTGTCTGTATATAAGATGTAAGGGCGGTGGCCACAGAGATGGTCCTGGTGTTTCACTGGGATGCTCTCTCCACATTGCAATGTGTTTATTAAACCCACTTCAAATCAAGCTCACTGGGTGTGTTGCAGAGTATATAGTTAGTGTAGTTGTTGTTTTGTTTTGTGTGTCAGTTCTACTACTAAGTGTCTGTAATGTCGGGTTGTGTTTAGTGGTTGAGAGGAGGCGGCAAAAACACTTAGCAGGATAGTCAAAATCAGAATCAGAATCAGAATCAGAATACTTTATTGATCCCTGGGGGAAATTATTTTTTGTTACAGTGCTCCATTTTAAACCAACATTAAGACAAGACAGACAATACACTAACTAAGAATAGTACAATATATACATATATATACATACATACTGTCATGGTCCTGAGTCTGAGGACTCAGTGTTTTGTGTTCCTTGTGCTTTTGTTCATTCAGAGTGTGTATTCTGTTGTGATTTTGCCATTTGTTAGGTTTCTGTTCTTTGCCTGCCTGCTTCCACTTCTCTGTGTTCCCTCTGTCTGTCCATGGTGTTATTGTGTCTGCTCATGAGTCTGCCTGTCAAGTTCAGTGTCCGGTCTGGTTCTCTGTGTCTGTTAGTTTCCTGTTTTATTCTGAAAGTTCATGTCTCATGTCAGTGTGTTCAGTTTTACCGCTCCCCTGTCTCGTTAGCCTTATTGCTCCCAGCTGTGTCTCCCTCCTGTGGCCCATTCCCTGATTACTCCCTATGTATTTAAGCCCTGTGTTTTCCTGTGCTCTCTGTCGCGTCGTCTGTTTAACTCCATGTCAGTCTGCATTATTCTGTTACCTGGTATTCATTCTGCGTCTCTCTGCCATCTCTCTTTGTGCATTTCGCTCCTCCTCCCGTGAGTGTCTGGTTTAAGTTTTGTTCTTTAGTTTTCCCAGTTTAGGTTTGTTTACTCCCCGCTCTGCTCTTCCTGTTTTGTCACTTTATCACCTCTGCAAATAAATTTTCACTCGCACCCCAGTCAGTGCCTGCATCTTGGATCCTTTTCTCAATTCACCACACGACTGCTGTGCAGCCGTGACAGTACGACGCGACCACAAGATGGATCCAGCGGTCTTGGCCGGGGAGAGCGACCTCACACGTGCCCTACGCCTGGTGGACTGGGTAACCCACACCTCCAATGCACGAGCGAAAGTTGTGGGGATAAATGCCGTTGGGGCAATCCTGGCCGGAAATCCCTATCTCCACCAGGTCCGGGGATTTACAGACTTAATCGCTGAGCTGCATAAAGCCCAGGAAGCGGTGCAAGCTCGGGAAGTAGCCAATTGTGCCCAGCAACAATGGACTACGACCGCCACAAAGCATCCGTCTCAGATTCACCCACCGGAGGTTTCACGGCCCGACCCCCCCAGAGGTTTTTCCCTGCCTGTCGGAGCCGTCAGCGGTGGGGAGGAAACATTCGCGCCACCGACGCTTCACCCCACAGCCGGATTCAGGGACTCCTGTGCGACCAGCTGTGGTGAGTGTTAAGGACGCTGGTGCTTCTGGGACTGTGTTTTCTGGGGCCGTTCATGGGGAGGGTAAAGACAGTACACGGCGTTTACCTACCTTCGTGGTAACTGACCTCTCACAAGTTGGCATTTTCAAAACATCCATAACAGTAGCTGACTGTGTTTCATCCACTCCACCACCAACTCCAGTCTCACTTCAACCAGTACATCAGCCTTTAGCCAGTTCATTAGCCCAGCCTGCATCTATGCCATTAGCCCGATCACCCGTTCCCTCCATACTGGAGGCTGTGTCTGTGCCACCCATTTTGAATCTCGTTCCTAGCACCCATTTTGAGCGGAGAGACAAATGCATTAAAACCACTCTAGTTTCTCAGAAACTGGCTAATTTAGAGACTGTTACTCGCCCCAGGGCCTCCCCAGAGGCTGGGTCTCAGCCCCCAGCAGACTCAGGACCCCTGGCGGTTAAGAAGCCAGCTGAGGACCACACCCGGCCGTCGCTGCCTGAGCAGACCCAATGCTCTGTGCAGCTGCAGTCTGCCATGTGTTTGCCAGAGGCCCGTGCGCCTGCTGGTTCTGTTGCGTCCCTGCCAGAGGCCCGTGTGCCTGCTGGTTCTTTTCTGTCTCTGCCAGAGGTCTCCGCACCTGCTGGTTCTGTCCTGTGTGTGCCTGGGGCTTTAGTGCCCACTGGTTCTGAGACTGTTTTTGCTGGGGGGCCCGAGGAGCCCGTCCAGCCTTCTGCCTCGTCAGCTGGGGGGCCCGAGGAGCCCGTCCAGCCTTCTGCCTCGTCAGCTGGGGGGCCCGAGGAGCCCGTCCAGCCATCTGCCTCGTCAGCTGAGGGGCCCGAGGAGCCCGTCCAGCCATCTGCCTCGTCAGCTGAGGGGCCCGAGGAGCCCGTCCAGCCTTCTGCCTCGTCAGCTGGGGGGCCTGAGGAGCCCGTCCAGCCCTCAGCTGCAGTCTCATCACCAGCTGCAGTCTCATCACCCTCGCCTGGTCCAGCTTCTGCTTCCTCATCAGCATCGCCTGGTCCGGCTCCAGCCTCCTCATCAGCATCGCCTGGTCCGGCTCCAGCCTCCTCATCAGCCTCATCAGCTTCGTCTGGTCCAGCCTCCGCCTCGTCTGGTCCAGCCTCCGCTTCGCCTGGGGCTGCAGGGGCCACGCAGCCTTCAGGTCCCCTACTACCACCTCCACATCGTCGGTCATCTGCCAGGCCGCTTGTTGGGCATCTCCGCCACTGTGGACGCCCTCCTGAACGCCGCCACTACCTTCCACGTGGCCGGCCTCCGGACTTGTTTCCACACCGCTGTTGCCGTCCGCACAGTCGGCCCCCAGAGCTGTTTCCACGCCGCTGTTGCCGTCTGCACGGTCGGCCCCCAGAACTGTTTCCACACCACTGCCTACTGCGTGGCCGGCCTCCGGACCTGCCCCACTGCTGCTGCCTTTCACGCGGTCGGCTCCTGGAACTGAACTGTTTTGGCCTCCGGGTCGGCCCCCTGACCTTGTCCGTCTGGGCCTTTTCGGACTATGTCCCTCCGTCCTGGACCCCCACCGCCCGCCCTGGTCGGGTCGTTTTCTGTTTTTTGGTTCGTGGGGGTTTTTTTTGGCTTTGGTCCGTTTTTGTGTTTCTGTTGGGCTGTCTGGTGCCAGCCCTTGAGGGGGGGGGGGGGGGGGGGGTACTGTCATGGTCCTGAGTCTGAGGACTCAGTGTTTTGTGTTCCTTGTGCTTTTGTTCATTCAGAGTGTGTATTCTGTTGTGATTTTGCCATTTGTTAGGTTTCTGTTCTTTGCCTGCCTGCTTCCACTTCTCTGTGTTCCCTCTGTCTGTCCATGGTGTTATTGTGTCTGCTCATGAGTCTGCCTGTCAAGTTCAGTGTCCGGTCTGGTTCTCTGTGTCTGTTAGTTTCCTGTTTTATTCTGAAAGTTCATGTCTCATGTCAGTGTGTTCAGTTTTACCTCTCCCCTGTCTCGTTAGCCTTATTGCTCCCAGCTGTGTCTCCCTCCTGTGGCCCATTCCCTGATTACTCCCCATGTATTTAAGCCCTGTGTTTTCATGTGCTCTCTGTCGCGTCGTCTGTTTAACTCCATGTCAGTCTGCATTATTCTGTTACCTGGTATTCATTCTGCGTCTCTCTGCCATCTCTCTTTGTGCATTTCGCTGCTCCTCCCATGAGTGTCTGGTTTAAGTTTTGTTCTTTAGTTTTCCCAGTTTAGGTTTGTTTACTCCCCGCTCTGCTCTTCCTGTTTTGTCACTTTATCACCTCTGCAAATAAATTTTCACTCGCACCCCAGTCAGTGCCTGCATCTTGGATCCTTTTCTCAATTCACCACACGACTGCTGTGCAGCCGTGACACATACATACATAAGTCACTTATAAATAAATAGTTGGAAAAGAAACATGTGTAGTTGTAGCAGCAAACAGTGTGTTAAGTGGATGCGTTGTACAAGGAGATGGCCACAGGCAGGAAAGATTTCCTGTGTCGTTCAGTGGTGCATCATGGGTAATCTCAGTCTCTCACTGAACGAGCTCCTGTGACTGACCAGCGTGTCATGGAGTGGGTGGGAGGTGTTATCCAACATTGTCTTTATCTTGGACAGCATCCGCCTCTCCGACACCACCTTGAGGGAGTCCAGCTCCATCCCCACAACATTGCTGGCCTTACGGATCAGTTTATGTCTGTTGGCATCTGCGACCCTCAGCCTGCTCCCCCAGCATGCAACAGCATAGAGGATCGCACTGGCCACAACAGACTCGTAGAAAATCCTCAGCATTTTCTGGCAGCTGTTGAAGGACCTCAGTCGCCTCAAAAAATAGAGACTACTCTGGCCCTTCCTGTAAAGTGCTGTGGTGTTTTTAGCCCAGTCCAGTTTATTGTCAATGTGTACTCCAAGGTATTTATAGTCCTCCACAATGTCAACACTAACCCCCTGGATTGAAACAGGGGTCAAGTGTTTCCTGGTCTTCCTGAAGTCCACGATCAGTTCCTTGGTCTTTGCCACGTTGAGCTGCAGATGATTCTGCTCACACCACGTGACAAAGGAGTCGACCACAGCCCGGTACTCTGTCTCATCATCCCTGCTGATGCATCCAACCACCGCAGAGTCATCAGAAAACTTCTGAAGATGGAGGTCTCTGTGCAGTGGCTGAAGTCTGTGGTGTAGAGGGTGAAGAGGAAGGGGGAGAGGACAGTCCCCTGTGGTGCCCCTGTGTTGCTAATCACCTTGTCAGACACACACTGTGGGAGACGTACATATTGTGGTCTTCCTGTCAGGTAATCAACAATCCAGGACACCAGAGAAGCATCCACCTGCATCGCTGACAACTTATCACCCAGGAGGGTCGGCCTGATGGTGTTGAAAGCACTGGAAAAGTCAAAAAACATGACCCTCACAGTGCTCGCCGGCTGGTCCAGATGGGTGTAGACACGATTGAGCAGGTAGATGATGGCGTCCTCTGTTCCGAGACGAGGCTGATAAGCGAACTGAAGGGGATCCAGATGTGGTCTTACTATGGGTCGCAGCTGGTCCAGGATGAGCCTTTCCAGGGTCTTCATGATGTGGGAGGTCAGTGCCACGGGCCTGTAATCCTGGGGGCCACTGGGACGAGGCGTCTTTGGTACAGAGAGAATACACACTCACACTGGGAATTCCACAGTGTGTCCTTTAATGCACCTGATAATGGATTGCATTTATATAGCGCTTTTCGAGACGCTCAAAGCGCTTTTACAATACCACTATTCATTCACTCTCACATTCACACACTGGTGGAGGCAGCTACAGTTGTAGCCACAGCTGCCCTGGGGCAGACTGACAGAAGCGAGGCTGCCATATCGCGCCATCGGCCCCTCTGGCCAACACCAGCAGGTGAAGTGTCTTGCCCAAGGACACAACGACCGAGACTGTCCGAGCCGGGGCTCGAACCGGCAACCTTCCGATTACAAGACGAACTGCCAACTCTTGAGCCACGATCGACCTTCTCTTCGGCAACCATATAAGCCCGGTTGAACGGCTGCAGCTTAACAAACATAGTGTTTACAAACATAGCACAGTGTTCGTACAACCCATAACGTTGCAAAAGAAAGGTGTCTGGAGAGGTAAAACATAAAATCCGTCCCTCCTCATGCACTAGCGTGCAAGCACATGTCCACACATTCACAGAGAGGGCAGTGGCGCATACCGATGACAACATTAACCCTCAACTTGGGTTGTCTTAAAGAGACACTATACCACTGTGACTTTTACATGTCACAGCAAAAAAGCCACCAACAGCAGGTTGAAGTGTAAACGCTGTGGGGAAACAGGAGGAGTGATACATCTCCTGTTTCCCCACAAAACAGCACAACCAAGGACTTAGAAGCACAATATAAAATACAAGTTAAAATGCTGGGTCACAAAGAACCGTGACAGACTCACCTTTAACTGCCCAAGACAAAGTTATGTGACATTAGTGATGTTTGTACTAACTTGGTTTTAAAGCTTTTACTTTAACTTATACGCTGTTCAATAGTTGTAGTTGATGATTTTATGGATAATTAAAGTCATATATAAGGAGGATTTTTGCTTCGGTTTTCTCATATTTTTTTCTCAGTCTCATCTTTTGTCATTTCAACTCCATGTGTGGCAGATTCCAACCTCAGCCAAGCTTTCCTATAACTATAAAAGACTATAAAGACACATCTCCGGGATGCACTGGTACGCATCTTCAGTGATGTATCCTGGGGTCATCAGGTGTTTCGGGTCTCACAACATCATACACCCTCGCCCAGGCGACCCAGCTGGGGGTGATCAGGCCCCGACTTGCGTACCAGTAGCTACCCACGGATCAGCCCTCTTGATCCACAGCCACCTTGTGGCTTTCTCTGCCGCTTCACTCACAGCCTGGATGGCCCTCTTCTTGGCTGCCCCAGCCATGCCCAGCCAGCCTAGGACTTTGCATAGTGATCGTCCTGCAAAGCCCCTACAACCCACTTCTATGGGCTCATAGAAAGTCTTCCAGCCCCTTCCCCTGCACTCCTGCACTAGTTCCTAGTACTTTCCTCGTTTCCTTTCATTGGCCTCCTCGATCTGCTCTTCCCAGGACACTGTGAGTTCCAGCATGATCAGCTGTTTTGAGGCCTCAGAAATAATTATCATGTCTGAACGGAGGGATGTTTTTGCAATGTTCTGAGGGAACTGTAGCTGTTTACCCAGGTCAGCCTGTAGCTGCCAATCAGAGGCTGTGTTGAAGAGGCCGGTAGTTAAATTCGGGCGCACCTGGGGTTTCTCTCCAGCCTTAATGAAAGAGATTGCCTTCCTCGGAGCATGATGATGCTTGCTGGTGCTGATTGCTGAGGCAATCTTTTCAGCAACTACTCTGAGCACCTGGTCGTGCCGCCAACGATACCGACCATCGGCCAGGGCCCTTGGGCAGCTGCTAAGGAGGTGTTCTAGGGTCCCTCTTCCAGAGCACAGGGGACAGACAGGTGTCTCGCTCTTCCCCCACAGATGGAGGTTTGCTGGGCTTGGCAGAGTATCGTATACTGCCTGCACTAGGAATCGGATCCGGTGGAAGTCTGCCTGCATGATGTTTGCCCAGGTGACCTTGCGCTGCAAGGTGCTCTCCCACCTTGTCCATGCTCTCTGCCGCTTAAGGCCTACAGCTCGACTTACTCGCCCCTCCTCCACACCTGCTCGGACCTCTTCCTGGAGTAGCTGGTGTCTCTCCTTTCCCTGTGCCCTGCTGACCTGGGCCTTTGGGAAGTACCCCAAGCCTGCTCCCCCTGTTGCTAAGACCCTCACCAGTGTTTTCTGCCTTAGGTGTGACTCCGCCACCTCAACTGCCTTCTCAGCCTTCCACTTTCTTCCTGTCCTTACCTCAATACCTGCTGATGCCACCTTGCAGTCTTTAGAATCTCTGTACTGTAGGGCTTCTTCTAGAGCGGGTATTGGACGAATGTCACCAATTTTCTAAAGAAATATATTTCAGAAGGTTCTGTTGACATGAAAATCTCACCAGATGTGGCAACAACCCATCAAATCCACACATGCAAAGTAATCAAACCACACGTTTCCATAGATTATGTGTAATAAAGAGAAATAAGACAGGGAAAAAGTCTTGAACACACTTGCTGCAGTTTGTTTAACACTTTGTACAAAAGCCTTTGTGTATGATGACAGCATCAAGATGCCTCCTGGTGGACAAATTAGTCGAACACATGTATTCTGTGCGCTGTGGGCGTGGCTCTACACAAAGTGACAGATAGTATCTGAGGTAACCACCATGAGATGCTCAAATGCTCTTAACTTGCACATCACATGTGCTCAGACGTTTCTCCACATCAACAGGGCCCCTTCTATAAACTGTGAGGATTCAGGTCAATGGCCGTTCTATCAGCTTTAGTTTCTCTCTCTGAAACCAGCTGGCTGTGTTTGGGATCATTGTTTGCTGAAATGTCAACCCTTGTTTCATCTTCATCAACACAAATTTTACACTAGAGGGTGTATTTACAAATGTACTTACAATGTCTCAGAGTTTATGAAAAATCTAATATTAAACAGTTCCTAAAATAAGCACACTGGTCAACTGGCTGATTCATTTCTTTTATTTTTGTGTCTTCAGTCTCCTGTGAATGTGGAGTCAGTGTTTCTTCCCCAAGATCTATGTTTGAATTTTAAGTTGCTTTCAGATCATGTGAATGATCACACAGATCAGACTTGGTGCAGATAAAGTTAAAGGTGCAGATACATTTGAATTAAACTTGAATGAGCCCTTTCCACATCTGATCTCTGCTCTTGTTACAGTCACAGTTTCCAGGAAGCTCCACAAGTGTGACGTGCTGGAGAAGAGGTTTGTTTGGCAGCCTGACAGTCACACACTTCACTAGTGGCCAATACCACGTCTTTGCCTTATTACCTTCTCTTTGTCTTGAATCATTACTTGAAGAAGAAATGACATAACTAAAAGTTCATATTAAATAAACTGAAACTAGCAAACCCAAAGTAACAAATGAGTTTTGCATCAATCATTGGTTTTTAATTTGAGATTGTTTCGAGTTCGAAAAATGTTGAGCAACAGAACACACCAGCAGAGGCTCAGGAGAGTGCAATCAGACAATGAGTTTATTAAAACACACGCAGGAGAAGAAGTATACAGCATCACATCAGCAAAACGCCTCCCCCTAAGAATACACAAGATGATGATTTCATAGCATCAGGGTTTTACGCCCCCTCGTGCGTCAATTACAGATTAAAATACATCGATTACAGTCAATGGTACATCTTAAATGTGTAAAAAGAGATACAAAAGTTCAGTTTTTGATAACACCTGCCATACATGGTAATACATTTCAAGCCTACATGGTCCCTGAAGACTAATCCCTTTCTTAACTGCTCTCCTGTCATCTGTTACCAAGTAGACTAACATGCAGTTAGAAGCTAAATGAATTCCAGACCTTTGGCCTGGCAAGTTTCTAGATTATATGTGTTTGCAAGCGTGTACGCGGCCTTCTATGTTCCAGGTCACCCACACAATGGATTGTGAAGACATAGCGCTTCACAAAGCTTGAGACCTTTAATAGACTGAACATCAACTCTGAATGAGCACAAATATGCAATGTGTATAAAATGATCATAGCTACACCTGTAATGAAAAAGGTTAATATGATGGCAAACATCTTTGATACAATATCAATCCTGTAAGTAATATTATTAAGGCAATGTTAATAATGCAGGTTATATTATTGCAGTAAAAATAATTTCTGTATCTCCACAAGATCTACGTATGTCCAAGAATGCTAATCACAAACTGCTAATGAACTTCTACCATGGAGCTCCTTCTGCTGCACACTGTGGTTCAGCTGCTGTGGAGGACAAGAGGAAACTGCAGCGGGTGGTGAGGGCAGCAGAGCGGCCCTGGGCCCGACACTAACCTCCCTCAGAGACATTTATATACTGGCAATGTCATCCTCAAGGACCCCTCGCACCCTGGACACTCACCGTGCACCACCACCCATCACATTGCACCTTATATTGCACTGATCACCTCCTCCTTTGTCTGGCATATAACTTGTATATAAAAAAAGCAGGAACTCCAGCAACACTTGAGGGAAGAAGAACAACTTTAATAATTGACCACCGCGTTTCGGCTTGTGGCCTTCATCACGGTCATAGTAAAACATTGTAAAGAATTGCTTAAATACAAGACAGGAAACAGAAAAAAATTCAAATTAACCAGTCAAAACTTCATAGATAGGTCAGCTGACATATAATAGGTAGGTATTGGTTAATTGGTTAAGTCCCGCCCAAGTAAATACTGGGCTAGATCATTAATGATGAGGAGGGGGGGACATAACCCCCATATGTCTGAAAATAACACATGCATGAAATGCATAAGAAGGATGCTATAAATATACACACAGATTTTAAACAAACAAAACAAAAACAGGGGGGCAGTCTTTAATGGTAAAAGCACGTTAGAATTAGAAAACAAGATTACATCATCACATGGGAACACATTTGTTAAAAGAACCTTATTTATGTCTCTAAATTGTAAAGTCTCTAAAGATTAGACTTAAAATTAGGACTTAAGGTGAGATGTCTAGCACGCTACTCCTTCTTTGGCTGAACTAACAAGATTACTTGAATAAACATTACTCATGTGAGAGTAATTTAACTGATAAAATTAGGATAAAAAAATAAAAATAATTCTTTTTAAAAAAGATGTAGTTCATAAAACCTCATTGATCGAAAAATGCTCATTCATACCTCTGGGGTGCAGACTCTTAAAACGGAATATCCAAGATGCTTCTCTTTTTTTCCGGATAAAATTTATGTTGCCACCTCTTTGGTTTAGTTTAATGGCTTCAATGCCGGAAAAATAATGGTGAATTTGGATGTTTATCGTTGAAGTGTCTTGCAACAGGGCTGGTTGAATCATTCCTCTTGATCGAACTTCTGTGTTCATTAATTCAATCTTTAAGAGGGCGGGATGTTTCTCCTATATATATCTTATTGCATGGGCACTGTATCATGTAGATTACATTTTTAGTTCTGCATGTGATAAAGCCCTTTGTGGCAATGGCTTTGTCACCTATAGGGTCTTTGAATGATTTGACATTTTTGGTGTATTGACAATTAATGCATCCCCCACACTTGAAATTACCATGTAGGTTATGAGTTATCAGGGTTTGATCTGGAGCGTCACCATTGGTGATCAGGTAGATTCTGTTCCAGTTATAGTCCCATAAATCATGAAGCTTGCTGCCAGAAAAGCTTCAAATCTCCTTTAAAAGCTATTTGTGGTCTTGGTTGTGGTCACTGATATCATTTGCAAAAACCCCAGTGTGAGAATTGTTGTGTGTGTGTGTGTGTGTGTGCGTGCGTGCGTGCGTGTGCGCGTGTGTGCGTGCGTGCGTACATGCGTGTGTGTGTGTGATTAACATTATCGTGCAAACGAACCAACAGAGTTTGATTCTACCATGAAGCTTCTGATGAAACTTATCACAGTAGATCACCACCTTAGTTAAAGTGGGTGAAAGGTCACAGATAGAGACAGGGTGGGGCTGAGTGTCAGTGATGTGGGTGGAGATGGTGGAGATAAAGTGAGCAGACCAGAGGCGTCCTCGCTGAGTCTCCTGTGAGACGAGCAGTTAAAGGACTCCAGATGTTCACCACAGCAGAGACAGTGAGGGGACGGAGGCCTCCTGTGGACTCACAGTCAGCTCCATGTGTGTCATGGTCCCCGCACCTCGCCAGCTGACGCCAGTCAGACACTTAGTTTTGTTCATTCTCCCTCTCTCGCCTCTGCTCTCTCTTTCTCCTGCCAGGGCGGAGCTCAGTGTGGGCTCCCGCCCCTGGCCCACGCACCTGGGGATGATCAGCACCCCTGCCGCCGATCACGAATTAGAGCACTACTTAAGATGGCGGACCTGCTCAACTCGTCGCTGGATCGTTGAGCCGTCAGCATTCCCCCTGGACCCGTTCCCTGTGCACTGTGACTGAGCGTGAGCCAGAGTGCTGGTGGAGAGAAGAGGAGCTGTTTGTGAAATCCGTGTGAAAACCTTCTCTTCCTGGACTCCGGCCCCTTTCACACCCGGACCCTGGAATCCCGGCCCCTTTTCCCAAACACCGTTGTACACATGTTTCACTGTGGAGAGCACTGTAAATAAATTCACTCTTGTTTGAAGGAGTTTCTGGTCTGCGCTGAGTCTGCCTCACTACCCATGACAATGTGTGTCTGTTTGTGTTATTATCCTGTCAGGAGAGCTTAGAAGTTATTATTACATTTGTGAGGAGAATATAACCGACACCTTAGTGAAGGGGGGGGGTTGTCTAAAATATCTGCCAATGTCCCGTTACTGAGACAATATGACAATGTACATCAAAGGCAACACAATTTGTCTAACATACACCTTTACAGACTAGTGTCTAAAACGCGTCTGTGTATAAGGGGGCCCCACAGTGTCAGGATCAAAGATGAAGTCATTGTATAAATTCACACTGAAATATCACTTTATAAAACTCGCCCCATTATGAGGAGACGGGTGTGAGTGGTATGTGCACGGACGGAGGGATCAGGTCTGGAGGGGGGTGCCCGCGCATTCATGAAGGTGGTGTGGACGTGGAGAAGACAGGACCCACTCACAGGCTGAGTGGTCAATAAAGAGATGCTGAAAGCGTGTTCATGGAAACATCGTCGGGTCTGCCGTGGTATGTTTACAACGGGACTTCTGCTCCTGAACCTCTGCGCACAGCGTCTGCAGGTCGGGGCTGTACGAAGTCACTTTATCTCTACAGGACTGTAAGCTGTCGTCTGTGAGGCGTGAGCGTGTTTGTTTGAACACAGTTCACGGTGGAGCTGCTGACATAATGTGGATCCCAAGATCCATAACTGGCCTACCTGGGGCTGAAAGTCTCCATAAATGCAGGCGTTTCGGCGGCTACACCGGCTTCCACGAGTGTGACGCTTATTTTGAGAAAATAATAGAATATAAATTTATTTTTATATTTCAATATCACAATAATCTTCCAATGTAGAACTACAAGTTAAAAAAGAACTAACATAAATCAAATCCACTTCAGCTAAACACTTCTAATTTCTTTCCATCTTACATGCTGTGACTGCAGCCATTCCCACATCTCTGTGAATGGGACTCATGGACATGGATCAGTGGTTGTTGATCAATGGTCCTGAGAATCTGCATAATTAAGATGAAGGAACGGAGCTCCCAGCCCATCGTTCCTGCAGCTGCTTTCAGTCTTTATGCAAATGTCCTGTTTGTAAGACTGAAACCTGCAGCTGAGACTGAAGACGTCACCTGATGATGACGACACGTTTCTCCCACAAAACGCTGCGTCCAGATGAACAGAAGCAACAGACTCACTTTCCTGGATGATTGAGATGCATCAAGACTTCATTGTGTGTTACTTCTCATTCAGCACAGACACATTATTCCTGTTAGGTCATGTCAGCTGTCACTCAGTACAAGCACAACTGTGAACAACACAAACTTCTCTTCAATGTGTCACAGAAACACTAAGTGTGAGAGCCTGTATGACACACAGGACAGACTGTAAGCTCTGCTGGCTGCACAGCACTTTGTAGCAGTTTTCCAACATGTCCTCCACCCGTGATGTCAGTGGTGGGACCCCAGTCACAGCACTCAGCACCACCTCCTTTAAATGGATTTTATAGCAGTTCCTCCCGTTACTCGGTGCAACGCTTCTTAAATGTGTTTTTGCAGGATAAAACACAGCAGGTGGTGTAGAGAGGACGTCAGCTGACGGAGCAGAGGGAGGCAGACTGTGGATAAATGACAGAGTGAGAGGAGAGCAACCATGACAGAAGCACAGGTGTGGCAGATAGAAGTGGCTTTATAGACACTTATTGTCAGTCCTCGTGCATGCTGTGGAAATAAGTGTCTGTGTCATGAGGTGACATGTGAGCTTATCTTTGGTCAATAATGTCATGATCGGCTGTGTGCAGGCAGGAATTTGACCCAAACGCAAACTCACTGGAGACAAGACTGAACTCAAAATGGCAGCTTTTATTGCTGAACACAAAACTCTACAAAACCTAAACTGGGAAGACTCTAACAAAACACACATAGGGAGCCACAGGTAGAAACAGAAAGAGAAGAGAAAAGAAAAGAAGAAAAAAACAAAAACAAAAACAACCCCCCCCCCCCCCAAAAAAAACAACAACAAACAAACAAACAAACAAAAAAACAAAAAATCTAGGGTTAGGAGGCAGCAGGGCAGCCAGGTTTACGTAGTACTCAGGGTTGTAACATCGTACACAAAATCACACCTCATATGCTTAACATAGTCTGTCCATTTAGACCATATTCCCTGGAAGTTTAAGAGAAAATGACACTTTTTCCATCGTATAGATCTCTTGTACAGAATGGATCCAGTCTTCTATCGTTGGTGGTTCAGGCTTAAGCCATCTTCTCGTAAGAGGCTTTTTACTTACGGCCAGAAGGATGTACAGGAGTCTTCTGTCGTTGGAATCCAGTTTATCCACTGGTGCATTGCACAAAAACATGGTCTCAAAAGTTGAAGGAAAAACAAATGAAAAAACATTTTGTAAATGATCATGGATTAGAGAGCAATACTGGCGAATATCTTTACAGTCCCAAAAGATGTGGAAATGGTTAGCTCCGTCTCCCCCACATCTCCAACATTTATCACCAAGTCCTCGATATCTTTGTTGAGCAGGGGTAATGAAAAATCTCATGATGCTTTTCCAGCTAAATTCATGCCAAACATTAGACCCAGTGGTAGCCCACTGTATCTTGCATGCGTGAGCCCAACACTTCTCTGTAATTGTCAAATTACCCTCCTTTTCCCACTTCGCTTTAATATACAGAGTGCTGTCGTTTTTACACCGCCGGATGCTGTTATATAATTTAGAAATAATTTTACTTTGCACTTCAGATTTGGTTAGTAATAAGAATGTTTCTACAAATTAAGTTGTGATTAAAATAATTTCTGATCTGTAGATATCTAAAAAAATCATCAGATCCCAAGTCATGTTTACTCCTCAAGAGATTTATTCTAAAGACACTTCTTCAGCTGAGAATCTAAAGGTAGAAACACACAGACGCTGCAGCTTTTACTTGCAAGGGCATGATCACAGATGCTCCCACCAGAGTGGGGCCTGTGATGTGCGCTCTGTTCTTGCACTTGTCTTTATTTATATACAAACGTAATACAACAGTGAATACATCTATTCATAGGCAGAGGGATGTTAGTGTGTAGGGAGTGTGTGTGTGGTTCTCTTCTTGTTAGTGCAGATAAAGTGTCCAGCTCTCCTCTTCCTGGCAGGAGTGAAATAATCACAGCTGGTTCAGCTTTTATCGCTGTGAGGAAGAATTTATCAAATCTAAGTCATCAAAAGGTCATCATGCAGTATTCTGTCACATGCAAACTTATATCACTCAAAGCTTATACTGACTGCTAAGTACAATTTTATATTGACAAACTGAAGGAGGAACACACTGAGAAAAAAAAGGAACAAAAAAGGGCAGCTCTTGGATTTACGTGAGCATCTCGCGTGTGTTTAACACGATTGCCTCAGGCTTTAAAGATCTGTACGAAATTCAACTTCATTGCATCAAATACAGGAAATCATAGCTTTCCTGTATTTCCTCCATTGTTGGCATGCTGGTTAGTGCTGTTGCTCCACAGTAAGAAGCTCCTGGGCTCAAGGCCACAGTCTGGCTAGTTTGCAGTGGTTTCTCTCTGGGTATTCTGGTTTCCAGTGTGAGAGGAAAAGTCAGGCAGTTATTAGAGCTAGGTTAACTGATGATTCTAAATTATCCATGAATGTAAACGGCTGTGTGTTTCTATCTGATAGACTGGTGAGCTGTCCGGGGTGTACCCTGCCTGGTAACCTATCACTTCAGTGTTATTTCCCGGCCCTGCTGCAACCAGGATAAAGATAGGAGGATGGTAGTTGTTGTAGACCCCTTCAATTTTTATGGTAACCAGGACCTAGACTTGATACTGAGACAAAAACGGTGCCGACTTTAGGATTAGTGAATGTCCACAACAATTCACCCAGCCTGTAGAAGAAGGGTGGAGGTTTTGTCTTGCTTTGTTTGTGCAGGAGCAGAAGGATGACAGAGACTAAAGGGGGAGGCTGTAGCTTCACATGAGTGTGAGCTGCAGACTGAACCCTTTGGTTGCTAATGTTGAGTCACTGATGTTTGCATTAAGAAAATTGTGTTTTATTAGCTGTGTTTTAATTAAGGTATCACATTATATTGTTGGGAATGTTAAATGCTAAAGTGAAGAAAAGCTTTGATTTCACTCATGACTGAACATGTTATTATTAACCATAGCAGGCCACTGTAAAGAGTCAATTAACTGTTATAGAGGGAAAAAAGGCCAAAAACTCTGTTAATACCTATGAATAACAGGCAATGATAGACTTGTCACATTCAAAATAGAGATATGTAATAACAAACACGGGTCCGTGTCATTTAGGTTCTCCATTGAAATAGTCAATCATTTAGAAAAGTAGAATATATATGTCTCAACGCTGTTTCTCAATAATATTAAAAACCTAAAAACTATTGTTGTGGAAGATAGAAGTCACTGTGACAGCCCTCTGACTGTGGAGGACGTTTGTAATCCTATTTCTGCACTTAAGGCCAACAAATCTCCCGGCACAGATGGTTTAACTGCAGAGTTTTATGAATCATTTTCTAATCTCCTGGCTCCGTTCTTACTGCAGCTTTTCATAGGAAGTGTAGAGAATAACATCCTCCCTCCTACTCTTACTCAGGGTCTCATAACACTTATTCCAAAGCCAAACAAAGACTTACTTCTTATTGATAATTGGAGACCCATCTTTCTGCTCAATGATGACTATGAGATTATGGCTTTAGTACTTGCTAACAGAATGAAAGAGTTCTTGGACACAATTATCGATGAGACACAATCAGGCTTTATGAGAAACAGACACCTTTCTAAGAACAATCCGTCCAGCCCTTAGTGTTATTAGTGATTTCTCTGAGGCATCTGGTTTATGTCTAAATCTTAAAAACATGTGAATTACTAGCAATTAAAGGCTGCACTGCAAATGCTCTCTGTAACATTTCTGTTAAACAAGAAGTCACACACCCAGGACTGTTAATATCCAAAGACCAAAAGTCAAGATGCTCGTCAAACTTGTCAAACAGTGTTGGGGAATTCTCTTTTTTTTTTTTTTTTTTTTAACGATCAGAAATGCTTTTATTTCTCAATGTATACGTTTTAAACAGTCATCGTAATTTCTCTTTTTTTATCAGCCATAGTAGACATGTCCAACTGGGACTTAACCCACATATGGTTGCTGGAGTCTATCCCAGCTATCACAGGGTGAGAAGCACCATACAATCTTAGCAGTTGCAGGTTTAACCATTCATGCTCACATTCACACCACATCAGTTTAGAACCACAATATAACCTATTATGTCAGCATTGAGGGCAGGCTGGGGGGTTTGTACCATTTTCTCTCCAGGAAGCTTTGGGTGGTTCCTTCCGGTGGAGCTACCTTCCTGGGCTTTCTGTTCCCTGCATCTGGAAGTAATAATTCATTAGAGACCTCCATATTTAAGGACCGGTTGTGGCCGTGATTTTCTGGCAAACTGTTATACCTACCTTCATGAATTTATGATCCACCTGCTCAACCACCAGAAGAACTCTCCTGTTTCTCTTTTTTTCACTTTCCCACTCTCAACTGGCCCTGCTTCCTGCACCTTCCACATTGCTCCCCACCTCTGTGAGACTCAATATGCTCTGGACCCAAACCACCATGCTCTTTACCCTGCTCCAGAACCCAGCCTGCCCACAGACCTACCTCCTCTCTTCCTCCACTCTGGGAGCCACAAATCCTCCCAGACCCCCAGCATCCGACTCCTCTCCCTTCACTACTGCACCTCTTGAAAAAAATAAAATAGCTCCAACAGAAAGACTCAAACAAGGTGATGTGGCATGGAAAGCTTCCAAAGGTTGCATGAAAACTGAGTAAATTAAAATAATTTACTGCAGTTCTAACTGTAAAAAAATCATCAGTAGAAAAAACACAACTCTGCTAAGATTAACACACATCTATATAAAGCAGGAAAACATCAGTAAATCATTTTTATCTTTCAATAAGGGGATGGGAAAGTCTCACATTAGGATGCGCTAGTTACTGTTTTCTACTGAATACATTTTTAGAAATTGTGACCTGAATATTATTTTGCTGAATGTCTTTAACCGAATGACTGACTTTCCTGTCTTTTTCTTTCGTTTCATTCCTCGCCTCAGCTCTCACACCAAAAGAAACCAATGATCATTTTATGACAGTTAAAAATAGAATAATGGTGCACACAGATTGCAACGTGATTGGAGAATAATGTGCTCAATTATTTGTGTGTGTGCGTTTTAAAATACATGAACACAAAAAGTGGGTAAGACATCTTTTCTGAGAGTGTATCTTTCAAAGGTCTCTAGAAAACATCAGTGGGTACTTCTAGTGTTGGGTGGTTATCCTTCAACTTGAGGGTATTAACTGTTAAACATTATGGTGTTAAGGTTAGGACAATGTGCTTGATTTTTTTTTTTTTTTGTGTCCCGTTTGGATCTTTAGCATCAGAATTGTTGTCTTAAGGCCAAGAAAGATGCCAAGCAGATTTATTTTACCAAGTGGATCATCATGGCCTTGCCATATTGGTCCATTTGATTGACCTTTATTATAATTATGAATTAATTTTATTTTCAGTTGCTACAAACGGGACAGACATGACTGGGGGATAGGACAGGGAGAAAGAATGAAAGAAAGAGAGGGAGAGAAAGAAAACCAAAGGGGAGAAGAGACGGTGAGAAGGGGGGAAGAAAGAAAAAAAAAACACCTGGGTCACCTGTATGGAGAAAAAAAACAGAAGAGAAAGCAAACAACAAAGAGCAACATAATAAAAAACAGCACCATCACAATAAACTAGCTAGCAGTAGATATCAGTAGATACTAAATAATAAACGATATTGTGCAGCACGCAAGATAGACAGCGCACAATGTGCTTTGAGGCAGCAGCCAAGAAAGCTGTAGTCCGCGTCTGTGAATACCCGTGTGTACACCTGTGTGCATACCTGTGTGGATCAGCACGCTTGCATTCCAAAGGTTTCTCCATGTAATGATCTGCTAGAGGGTGTGGGGGGGCCACAGCCCCGTCCTCCAGGGCATGAAGCAGGTATGGAGGAGATCAAAACTCGAGACATCCAGAGGCCCCCAGAACACAAGAGACCAAGGAAGACCAACAGAGGGGCAGCCGCGCCACTGTCCCAGAAAGAGCTGAGGAGAGTCCCAGATGAGGGCTCACTCAGCAGCCGCGGAGCAGAAGCCAGGGGGAGTCGCAGTGACGCGCCCGTGAGCTCCGCCGGCAGCCAGCTGTGCCTGAGTGACCGAGCCCCAGGCCGAGAGGCCGGGGGCACCCCACCTCCAAAGTGGCCCGAGCGAGCCCCAGGCCCCAGGCCCCGATAAGCGGTCACCAGGGAGTGAGCCGGTGTGTACCCACCCCCAGACACAAAGAACCACCAATGCACCGATGTCTGAGGGAGTCCGCCACTGGCAGGGGAAGTGGTGTTGGGGAATTCTCAATGGTGCTTGGTGCCATACCCTCAGGGACTTTAATGTTATATAAAAACACTGACAGCTCAATATCTGCCTCAGTCACTCTCCCTGATCCAGCTGAGTCAGCAGTGGGAAAAATCTGCTTTTCACAGGAACTTGGTAACAGCAATAAGAGAATACGTAGTTTATTCCAAGAAGATATCGTCTCTCTCCCATATATAGAATATCTTACTGGAACCGACATGTTCCAGATATCACCTGGAAGACAGTCTGGATGATCCCATAAATATCTAGTTGTGAACAAGGTGAAGGAAATCTCATATAAAATTCTTCATAAATGTGACCCAGCCAGTCACTATATGGTAACATTTAAAAGAGACATAAATACTAATTGAACTTTCTGTGGGGATCATCCAGAAACTGTGGCACATGTCTTTTGGTTCCTCTACACAGAGATTCTGGAAGAATTTAGCAGTTTTGTTATTGTCCATATTTTAAGGGAGTTTTCTTTACGATGGAAAATGTTTTATTCTGTTTCTTTAAGTTCCCCAGGAAGAATGATAAATGTTTTTTTATAAAAAATTTGTTAATACTTTTAGCTATTTTATATCCATAAATGTAAGTTTATTAATAAAACACCATATTTCTGCCTTTTTATAAGGATATGAATTGTACATACAATCAATTTCAGACTCAACCAACAAAAAGCCTCTCAGAACAATATTTATATGTAGATTTTTTTCGCCTCCTCATATCATAATTTTTTTACTCCTGGTTCTGTATGTTCATGTTCTGTTCTTTTGTAAACTTCATCTGTTTGTATGTTGTATACTCATTGTGTTTCAATAAAGTTCGATTTAAAAAAAGGTACGTTCTAAAGGAAGCTTCAGACGTCACTGATCACGTGACTCTGGCCAAACGAATCAAGCCTCGACACGGTGCTTCTGAAGCAGCGCGTTGATCTTTCTGACACACGCACCGGAGCGTCAGCTTCAAGCGGACCATCACTACGTCTCACATCTAAAGGTGTCAAGGTAACTTTGAACTGAGTTCAGTCAATCTGGAGTTTTTCCAAGTTTTCTGTTGCTCTCTGTGAGAGAAGAGCGTTAAAGGCGGGGCTCTCCAGAGTCCAGCAAAACAGGAAACCACAGCTGGGTGTGTGTAAGTGTGCAAACCAATAGAATGCATCGTGGTGGGGGGGGCATCACGGGCATTGGCAAGAAAAAAATAAAATAATCGGTCGTACCCATGCTTCCCCGACGTCATGCCAGCGCATATTGGGAAATTCGTAGGCACCGATCGGTTTTCTATCAGCCATTTGCTGGGAGTAAGGGCGCCCTCCGTTTGCGAGGTGCGCCTGCTGCTGGCGGCACAGGGAGGAGAGGGCGGGGCGGCGGGGAGTCTCTGGCTGGCTGGAGCGACATCTAATAACCAACTCGCAAAACAAAATAAAAACAACAAACAGATATTATGATACAGACTTATAATCTGCACCCATGTTTTTTCTACATTCTATAAAGTGAGCGCGAGAGCCCTCGGTGCGCCTGCGCGCTGCTGAAGTCAAAGTAAACTTTATTGTCATCTCCGCTACAGACAGTCCAGCATATAGAGACGAGACGACGAGGCTGCAGTTACAGCGGTGCAAGTAAACAAACAACAAATATAAGAAGAGTAAGAAAATAAATCTACACTTTAGGACTCGGGGTAAAGGATCAATAACAATTTAAATTTATAATTTACAGTTTGATGATTTAAAGTCTCACACAACCCGTCAAAAGGGGCGGGGCCGGCTGCTTCCAAGTAGAGCACATTTCATTTATAATGATGTAAATCCAAGCCCATCATGGATTCACGATCTGAATCCTGGGTTGTGTGAAATCCCAGAAATCAACCTTAGACAAAGTGAATCTGTGAACTAAGGTGTAGGTCTGTTAGGTTAATTGTGCTGATCCTCGGGTTGGGGGATTTGTGTTTGTACTGGAGCGCAAAATTCAAACCAATGGAAGATGGACAACAAAAGTTCAAAGCCATCAGGTGCTCAGTTTATGTATTTATTTTTGGCCTGCATCAGTAAGAAATGCCAAATTATATACACAAAGTTACAGGAATCACCACTCCTGTTATTCATGATGATTTCAGTAACATCACATAATAACATGTAACATCCTGTAAGCACAGTCTGCCTGTGTCTTTTCTCTGCAAATGAACATTTTCAGCCAATATAGGTAATACATCAACATGGCTGCCGTGGCTAAGTTAGGAATATTTATAATGTCATTTCAAAACTTGCATATGATCTGCAATTTGTAGCAGATCTACTGACTGTCACAGCAGCTGGAGCAGTCTCAAATGCAGGTCAGTCCACTGCTGCCCCCTGTGGCCAAGTGCCATAGCTACTGCTGGATGAACTCGTGACACATCTGCACCTGTTTCTATGAACACATTGAGTCTGAGTGGCTGCACTTACACTGGTGCATTCAAACATATTGAAAGATGGCAGCAATGTGGATTGTCAAGACTCAAACCAACCATTGAGCAAAGACAGCAGGATCACTTGTTTCTGTTTGTTATACAGCCAGATTTACTCGTGACACACATGTGCAGCTGCTTTATCACCTATTCTGAATTTGTTTCAAGCACAATACATTTGTTACACATGTTGGGATATTGTGTTTGTTTTAAATGTTATATACCTGTGTGGTATGTGACTTGTGTTGCCATGACGCCAGGTCTCTCTTGGAAATGAGATTTTTAATCTTAATGAGATTTTTTTTTACCTGGATAAATAAAGGACTAATTTGTAACTTTCAGTGTTTTCCGGTCTTCCAAAAGAAAAAAAACCTTCAACTACATGACATGCAGTTGTGTATTTGTTTTCACCTTATCATACACTTGAAGTTTTACAAATCCCCACTTCTTTAGTGAATATCATTTCAGTCTCAGACAACCTCGTTTCTCTTACAGAGGTTGAATGCACCTTCTGCGGATGGCGGTACCACACAGTGTGCGTGGACTTCCCCTGCACAGAAGGCAACTACAAATGCTGTGAATGCTAAATAAACAGAAACAAATGATCCCTGTTGTCTTTGCTTGATGATTGGTTTGAGTCTTGACAATCCACATTGCTGGCGTTGCATCTTTCAATGCCAGCAATGGCAGGTATCAGTGCTCAAAGCTTTTGTGTTTGTTTCCAACAAGTTGCCCACCTCGGGAAACAAAAATGTGTTCTTTTACTTGTCAGATGAACATATGAGACACTTTGACTCTTCAGTGCAGTGTGGAGCCTAACAAAGATCTGTTTTGTGTCCCAGCTGATCAGCAGGAGGAGGAGAGTCTGACGGAGCAGCAGAGGAACATTTTCAGCTACTTGGACTCAGCTCAGCCACTACAGAGGAAACAATGAGCTCAACACAGAAGGTGACAGACAGAGCAGGACCATATGACCAAAGATATTTATCACCATATACATCTGAACATTTGCCATAACGATGTAGCTGACGATAGAATTGACAGCAGACAAAATACTTTACAGCTGCACAACTTTATTAAAAAGCCATCAATGTATTTTCACTGAAACAAGCAGCTGTTGTTTATGTGCATTAAAGTTATATAAAAATGTAACAGTGCAAATGCAAATTCCTCGCTGACAGTTTAACCAAAAGGCGTTTCCAGTGGAAACTGGCCGACACATCCTGAGCATAACCATGTATAACATCCACTAAACTTCAGAAGAGGTTATACAGTCGTGGCCAAAAGGTTTGAGAATTGCATAAATATTGGAACCTGGAGAAGTTGCTGCTTAAGTTTTTATAATAGCATTTTGCCTGCACTCCAGAATGTTATGAGGAGTGATCAGATGAACTGCATCGTCCTTCTTTGCCATGAAAACGAACTTAATCCCCAAAAAGCCTTACCACTGCATTTCATTGCTGTCATCAAAGGACCTGCTGAGACCATTTCAGTGATCGTCTTCTTAACTCAGGTGAGAATGTTGGCGAGCACGAGGCTGGAGATCATCATGGCTGTATCCCGATTCAGGTTCTGCAGCTTTAAAGTCCTCAAGGGCCGCGTACTCAAAGGCCGCTAAGGCCGAAGTGCGAGGCTCGTAGGCTCGTGAAATGGGACGTCTAGCCTCCGTCGCGCTGCCCAGGTTGCCTAGCAACCATGATACTAACAGCTGGAAACGTTTCATACAGCTGTGTTTGACAGAAATGAAGGAGAACATATTTAGTTCATTTGTTTCTACATGAGCTCTGTGTGATTAGCTGAGTATCTGAGGCTGAGACCACAGGACTGTGAAACATGATTGTTGGGCTTCATTTCTGTGCTGAACAGTCGTTTAAGATTAGCTGTAAATAACAATTAGCTGATGTTGTTCATGAGACTAAAGTCATCTCACTGTGGTAATGTAAATATAATATGGCCAATATTATAGTTATTATATTAATCACTTCACTCACAGACAAGTATCTGTGACAGTGTGTATACAGATGTATCATATATAAGAGACAAATATTGTTCATTTAATATGTTGGTACTAAATTTGGCTCATTGCTTACATATATGTGTAAAAGCAAATGTAGGAGCTGTGATAACTGTGTCTGATAGAATGAAGAGTCGACTGATATATGAAATATTCCTTTATTGGGTGAGAAAATCAGACCATGTCATAACTGCTGTAAGTCACACAGAATAGATATCAGAGCCTTAAACAGGCTGACGTCTGCTAAATGGGTCAAACTGGGCAGAAAGTCTACAAACACATAACATCCTTATAGAATATGATGTAACACTATAGATCAACTTAGCTCAGAATATATAAAGCATATAAACAGTTACAGCAATATGATGCAACAAACACAGCAGCTACTGATCCAAAATACTCAAAGCTTCATAGAACTGAAACCAACATTTATTTTAGCTCCATTCTGCTGCTGATACAGACTTTAGGTTTCTGAATATTAAACTTGTTGCTGCCTTTCATAGTGTGTAACTTGAAGGCCCTGAGTACTCTGAGTACTTTCTCCCACACTGGAAACACTGGGATGATCACATTATTTGAACATTACCTAATAAGACTGATTCAGCACAGACAGTTATGTTAAACTTTCCTAGCAGTCCTTCACAAACAGGGAACAGTCTGTCTATTCTCTCCATCTGTCAGCTGCTGCTGGCTCTTCCTCCTCCTCTTCCTCACACACTGCTGAGTTTGTCCTGGTGGATCATCAGGGCTGCAAAGCCTCACAGATGATGTGCAGCAGTGGCTCCCTCAGTCTGTCCTCACTCTGGACACTTGCAGTCGTCACACATGGAAATCAAATGTGTGATAAGCTGCAGGATTCAAACACAAGTGTAACTTATAAACACATGTTCATACTTTTATTCCACAATCAGAGAGAAAGAAACAGAGAGAGAGTGCAGGACAGACAGACAGGTGACAGTCTCAGGTGTACACACTGCTACACAACAGCACAGAGAAGCAGGATTTAGTGTTTGTGTTATTACGAGTGTAAACAAGAAGAGTTCCAGATGGTGCAGTGGACACATGTGTGACTGCTGTGATTAAAGCATCTTTCTTTCAGCTTAACGAGTGAACCGTCAGCTCGTTCAAACACACGTTAAAGTCCGTTTGGCTCGACACCACCGAACAGAGGCAGCAATATAACACAGCTCACATTAACAGTGCAGTGGATCCTGCTTGTGCCGTGATGTTCAGGACTGCAAACCGAGCAGCATCACTGACTTTCAGCTTGTTGTGTTTGTGGATATATGACTGACTTTAATTATCCACAAAATCATCACATTCTCTGTCAGATTAAGGTCGACTATCTAACGGCGTATATTTAAAGACTTTAAAACCAAGTTAACGCTGAAAGTACAAACATCACTAATGTCACATAACTCTGCCGACAAGGCATAGCTATGGCTATGAAATGCTCTTTGTGTATCACTTCTTCATTATGAAAGATGTCATTAATGCACTAGTAATGTCTCATCTGGAGTATTGTTCAATCATTTGGTCAGCAGCTAATAAGACAGATCTTAACAGACTTCAGTTAGTCCAGAATAAGGCGTCCAGATTAGTGTGAAGATGTTCATACTATACTAATATTGATAAAATGCATAATAACCTTTCTTGGCTTCCTGTACAGGCTAAAATATTCTATGGCTTACTTGTAGTTCTAAAGAAAGCAATTCTGTTAAACACACCACATTTATTCTGCTCAGCTGCAGTATCCAGATGAAATACATCATCATATTACACAGTTTTCAACAAGCTGCAATTTAGTAAATGCTCGAGTTAAAAGTAACGTTTTGTAAAACTGTTACATTTAGAGCAACTTTTAAGTGGAATAAGTTGCCTTAAAAAATTAGAGAATTATTCAAAACTTCAATGAACACTTAAAAGCCGATTTACAGAGCTTTTAGTTGTTGTAAATATTGTAAGACATGATTTGTTTTTGAAATTTGTGTAATGTGCCTCAATGTTATTGATATTATTATTATTGATTGCTTATATTTGAACAATTGTGAAACCTCACTGTGGATGTAAGAGTGCAATTATGTGGATATCTTGAATCCACTTTATTGTGTAATATTTTATGTGAGTATTTGACGGAAGACGAGCAACATCTGTTGTGGAAGCTAACGGGGTTCCTTTAGAATAAACAAACATAGGATTTATTATCACTGAATAATTCTGTATAAATCTATACAAATTATAGAAATATGTAATAGGAACCAACAAAATAATCTAAATTATAAAATAATGTGTGTGTGTGTGTGTGTGTGTGTGTGTGTGCATGATTTTAGTGTTTGAACAGTCATGAATTATCTTTAACAGCAGGTTGGATGTAATGTGTTAGAACTACCAGCAGGTGGGGATAAGAGACCTTTAAGGTGTTTGGTGCCACGCTCCACCTTCAGGTTTAAAACTAGTGTTAATGGAGTTTGAAGGCTGAGTTTGTTCCACGACTGCATTTCACTCACTGCCTCTGTTTGTATCTCTGTCACTGCAGGACCAACATGGAGCCAGAAGTCAGCGCTCTCAGGAGGCCGACAAACCTCACAGAAGAAAGGGAGAGAAAAAACACACCTGTGACGAGTGTGGGATGGAGTTTACTCTGAAGGCTTCACTAAAACAGCATCAGGTCATCCACACTGGAGAGAGACCGTTCAGCTGTGAACAGTGTGGAAAGTCTTTTTCCTGGATGCGTTGCCTAAAAACACACCAACTCATCCACAGTGGAGTTAAAGCGTACAGCTGTGATCAGTGTGGCAGAGCTTTTACTCGCAGTAGCCACTTACAGAGGCATCTAGTTACCCACTCTGGAATTAAGGCATACAGCTGTGATCAGTGTGGCAGAGCTTTTACTCACAGTAGCAGCTTACAGAGTCATCTAGTTACCCACTCTGGAATTAAGGCATACAGCTGTGATCAGTGTGGCAGAGCTTTTACTCACAGTAGCAGCTTACAGAGTCATCTAGTTACCCACTCTGGAATTAAGGCATACAGCTGTGATCAGTGTGGCAGAGCTTTTACTCGCAGTAGCCACTTACAGAGGCATCTAGTTACCCACTCTGGAATTAAGCCATACAGCTGTGATCAGTGTGGCAGAGCTTTTACTCGCAGTAGCCACTTACAGAGTCATCTAGTTACCCACTCTGGAATTAAGGCATACAGCTGTGATCAGTGTGGCAGAGCTTTTACTCGCAGTAGCCACTTACAGAGTCATCTAGTTACCCACTCTGGAATTAAGGCATACACCTGTGACGAGTGTGGGAAGGGTTTTACTGAGAAGGCTTCACTAAAACATCATCAGGTCATCCACACTGGAGAGAGACCGTTCAGCTGTAACATGTGTGGAAAGTCTTTTTCCTTGAAGCGTTCCCTAAAAAGACACCAACTCATCCACAGTGGTGTTAAAGCGTACAGCTGTTATCAGTGTGGCAGAGCTTTTACTCGCAGTAGCAGCTTACAGAAGCATCTAGTTACCCACTCTGGAATTAAGGCATACAGCTGTGACATCTGTGGAAAAACTTTCAGCCAAAGAGGGCACCGAAATGAACACCTACGCATTCACACCAGACATGATGTGTACTGCTGTGAACAGTGTGGCAAATACTTTACAACAGACGCACAGTTACAACAACACATGTTTACCCACACTGAGGAGAGACCTTATCAATGTGACCTGTGTGAGAAGACTTTTAAATCTCCATGTCACCTGAGACAACACCAACAGATCCACACCAGAAAGAGACTCTACAAGTGCAGCTACTGTGAGGTATGTATTTATATTGTTATCTTGTCATTTTAGCCTGACTGTTTGGAACAACTCTGCTCATTAAACTGTGTTAGCATGTTAGCAATTCTACTGCATGGAAAAGCAGCTCTGAGTGATTATTCAGATTTTCCTTTCAGTTATGATTTTAGTATTACTGTAGTATTATGGTGGTAGTATTGTAGTTATTGCAGCCCAGTAAACTGAGTGTGTTAACTGAAACAGTCAAATGTAGTTGGACGTCTGCAGAGATGCTCTTTATTTCAGGCGACGTTCAGGATACAAATGTTGAAGGACTGACTTACACTGTCTTTGTGTCTTTGTTTAGAAGCAGAGCGACACAGATGGATCCAGTTCTCAACCCTGTCATCACCGTGGTGGTGGGAAAGACTTTCTTTGTGACCTCTGTGGAAAAATCTTCAGTCAGCAAAATACCCTAAAAGTACATCAACGTAGACACACTGGAGACAAACTGAAATACTGCAAAGAATGTGGGAGAAGCTTCCCCACATCAGGTGGATTAAAAACACATGAACTGATTCACAGTGGGGTTAAAAAGCACCTCTGTGATCAGTGTGGGTCATCCTTCACCACTGAAGGTGAACTTAAAAGACACAAACGAGTCCACACAGGAGAGAAACCACACAAGTGCAGACACTGTGAGAGAAGCTTCTCACATTCACATGGTCGTAACAGGCATGAACGTACGCACATGGAAGGAAACTACAGCTGTGACCAGTGTGACAAGAGCTTCAGGAATCTCAGTTCATACTCTGCACACAAACGATCCCACGTTACTAATAAACTGTTTCACTGTTACCAATGTGCCCAAACATTCACCTCATTGTCTGCTCTGTGCAAACATCAGCGCGATCACTCAGGGCTGAAATCACTCCCATCACTGGATCACAGTGAATCTGAAGACACAGAAAGATCCTCTGGTTTCTGTGTCGGACTCAAAAAGCTTGAGATCAGGCTCCACAGAGTTCAGATAGAATCATTTAAACTTGTGTTGAACTGAACTGGTTGCTGGGCTGAACTTCTACATAATACAGATCTACATGGGATCTTCTTTTCTGTTGTTTTACTGAGTCAGTTTTGTCCTTTTTTCTCTGTCCTGGTTTTGCTCGTCTGTAAATGATTGAAACTCAGTCAAATAGTTCATTGTTCTCCAGCAAAACGTTTTGGAAACTCATGTTTAACCTTTGAAACTCTGACATGTTTTAGCACACAAGGCTTCATCGGGGAGTTCACTCATGATTGGACCATGAGAACAAAGGTTTTTAGTTCTTTCAAAGAGAGTCTTGGAGATGTTTGATGTTTCTGTTTTTCTGAAACCACCTGAAAGAAAAACTATTTTTCTTGCTTTATGTAGTGTGGAAGTTTTTAATGTTTCTTCATCTGTGATGTTCTTGAATGTGTTCACGTGAAGATGGTACAAATAAACTGTCCTTTCAGCTTTAGCTCCTAATTTATTCATTATTTATGGATGTAGCACAGCAGCCGTCTCTTGATTAACACATGGAGGGCTCGGGATCTGATGGTGTCGTCTCCCTAATTTGCCCACTCAGTAAATCTCACTCATGGCCAAGAAATTGAAATAAACCTTGTTTCCCTGCTGGATAGTGATCCACTGTAACTCTGCTCCTCCTTCCTGTTTAGGATTTCTGTGGCTGAAGTAAAATTCCCTCTTTTACCAACCCGTTCTCACTCCCGACGCGTAAAATAATGACGATTTGTCACGTCCCTTAACTTCTCATGCTGACGCCTAAGGTACCCTTCCACGTTTTTATGTGACGCTGTGGGTTGTCAATTCATTCCAATATGAACGTGCTCGCGGCGATCAGAGATGCTTCGAGCAGAGGCTCCAGCCATCCATTTACTCCAATAATAACCCCGTCACGGCGAAACATGACGCCGTGAAGCACAATCTAACTGGAGACCCGGGGACCCTCTCCGCGAACGGGTTTTTCTCCCTAATTTAATGCTTTCTTTTAATGACATCGTTAACATTTCTCAACAAAAACACGTGAAAGTATCACTGATAATTCAACAATAAAATGGCTTCATGTTGTGGCCATCACACAGTGTTTTCCAAACTGATTCACGATCTGAAAGTGCGCAGATTTAACGTACATAATCCTTTGTTAGGTTTATTATTTTCATTTCACACGTAAAACACATTTATAGATTCATTCACCACTCCTGTTAGTTTTGGATGCGCTCGGCTCCAGCCAATCAGACGCAACCTGTGTAAGCAAAGGCTGACGGGAGAACGGAGAGACCCATTTATAAGAATAAGAAAATGAGGCGGAACTGATTGATTCTAATGCAGGTATGTAAAAAATACATATATTTAACATAATACCTTGATGTGTGTTTCAAAGTTTGTTTTTTCATAAACGCTTCAAACAAACAGAGGTAAACGTTATGTTATTTGAATTTTTGTTTAAAGTTTATGTCAAATTAAGTTGGTTAACTTAAGATGTTTGATAATCTTTGCTTTAATCATGGACTGTATTTTAGGTGTTCCCTTTTTTCCTTGTTAATTGCGTAGAATGATGCACGGAGTGAACCTCAGCCAAGACCAGTGCGCTGGAAAACACGTGACAGACAGGGAGCTTTTATTCCTCAAAGACCATCAACCAGTCGAAGTACTAGTTGCATGCCACGTGGTCAGTGTTCACACAACCATTGATTTTATCTCACAACTTGTTTTCACCGAAGAATTTCAGTAAGTAAATATTCTTCATCCCCCCCCCCCAGTGTCCAGAGAGCAGCATCAATGTCCACGTGAAGAACCTGGTTATGTTGCCAGTGTCAACCCAACAAAAGGTACTTTACCTTCTTGTATATGTTGTGATTTCTGTTTACTTTTATATTTGTTGTTATAGTTGAGTTATGCAGGGCTTTTGTGCAGTCCTAAGAAACATACTGCCCAGAGTGTTTTTCACTTTGTGGAAGAGTTTCTTCCTTTCTTTATTTTTTTTCTGTTAGTGTGTGGAACTGAGGTGCTTCGTCAGGAGCTCCTTCAGTTGTTGGAGGATGGAGAAGAGGACGCAGCCATGACTTGTGAGACGTCGTCTGAGTCAGCTGCTACTCACTGGGCGATCAGAAATATGGTGTCCTCGCAAAAGTGGAAAGAGGCCAGGCCTTGTCTTATAGACAGTATGTTAGCTACTCTGGATCCACAGTCACACCGTGTGTGTCAGTGTGGCAAACAAGTAGTTGTGAGGTGCCTGGACTGCCTGTCTCTTCCATTCCTTTGTGCTGACTGTGATATTGCAGTTCACACACGCGTTGTCCTGCACAGCAGAGAGGCAGTAACAGGAGGGTTTTTGCAGCCTTCATCAGAGTTTCACAAGCCAATAGGTACAGTTTTTAAGTCTTATGCATTTCTTGCTATGTATGAGTATGAGTGGGTGCTGTTATTGTATATTTATTGTGTATCAGTTAATTTCTAATTCTTTTTATATATATTGTGTGTTTTAATGTTAGTTCGGCTGTTGCCTGTGCAAAGGCCAGACTGTGTGTGACTGCCCAGCAGGTAACGTTGAGGTTTCACCCGGCGCAATTGTGGCTCTTGTAACCATAAATGGTAAGTTGCCCTTTTGTCACACACTACATACACAATAGATGTGTTTGGAGGTTTTATTGCAAATTGTGCATTGCTATCTTTGTTTTAATTACCCTCGGCCCGCAGTATATGTGGGCACCTGTCAAAGGTCATTTGGATTTACCAGACCGATTTGAAAACAACATGAAAAAAATGAATGCTTTGAGCCATGACTGAATTTCTCCTGATCCTTTCTAAAGGCCGTTATAACCTTGCACTGCCAGTGGTGAGCTGCACCAGCTGTGGCCTAATGTGGTCCCCCTCAGTTAAGGACATCCTGGGTAGTGGATATTGGCCTGGCACCTTAAATTTCTGCACCCTGTTTTCAATGGATGCCTTTCAGTCTTTCTATGACATTAAGAAGGCTGCACCAGGGATGTCACTTAAGGCATTTGTCAAAATGCTGGATGAACGAACAGCCCATTTTGGAAGGGTGAGTTCCTAAATTTGCCAAGTTTAAGGAAATTGTGCAAATCAATGTTTATGATGACTGTCCTTGAATATTCTGTTGTATGTCCTCTATGTAAAAGAATGGCCGAATATCAGCTGATGCCTTCAGTAAAAGTTTCTTGGAGTGGAGTGCTGTAAAGTTTGAGGTGGACAGGATGTGCAAGGAGCCATGCTTTAGCTGCCCTGCCTGCACTCCACACATGCTTGCCGTCTCAGTTGATGGAAACCGCAAGCTTTATCGCTTTCAGTCTAATGCAAGGTACGTTATGCATTGTGGACATAAGTCAAATATGGATTTGTAGAAAAATGTATTTTAATGTTTCTTTTCAAACAACTGTCACTGTGTTCGTTCAGCACTTCAGAGCAGGGGAACTTTGAAGGTGTCTTCATTGAGAAAGATGAGGAAGTTGCTGAGTTTGTGAAATACATCCAGAGACACACAAATCATGTAAGATACACATATATATATTAGTGCTGTTAATCTTGTTAAAATGACGTTAATGCCGTAACCATATACACATACGTGTGTGTGTGTGTGTGTGTGTGTGTGTGTGTGTGTGTGTGTGTGTGTGTGTGTAGACATATATGGATGGGTCGATATTTTTTTTTTATTTTTCTCTTGGTGTTGTCGTAATACTATTTACTTTACTTTATCTTAATGTGTACTTAATTTTGTCACCATGTGTATTTAAAAAAAACAACATGATTTTTATTTTGTGTTATCAGTGCTGTCCTGGGGAGATCTGAGGTCTTGTGTGACTCGAGGCTAATTCAGCTAATTGTTATGCATTTGTTTTAAAAAGTTTGTCCCTGATAGGGCTTCATCATGTCATGTCTTTTATGTTAAAATCTTTGAGTGTATAGGTCCCGGGGAAAGGGTTGTGCGGATCTTCATCTTGGACTGCAGCAAAGGAGTCGTCCAAAAAGTCCACTGGGAAGTTGGATGAGGAGGGCATGGAAATAGCTGTTTGTCGCCACGGAGTCCTCTTAGCTGCATTGAACATGTTTCGAGGGGAGATCTTTGCTTACCCCCTTTTTCTCCAGAGGAAGTTGGCAGCTAGCGTCCCAGGACATATTACGTTCCTTTGCTCCGATGTGGCCTGTAAATATTTCCCCTATTTAACCAAGGTGGCTCAGCAGTGCCCTGAGCTGAGGAACCTCTTGTCAATGCGTCCTTTTCTCTCCGTCATGCATGCAAAGCTCACACTTGGAAATGCGAGGTATACTGCAGCTTGTAGTTTTGGATTAGTTTGAGACATTTTGTTATAAGGTTGAATGAATTCAGCAGTCATGTATTGTGACCTCCTTTCTATAGATCAAATGGGGAGGTGCGTTTCAGGATGGGGCCGGTTCAACAGTTGGAGAAGAGGTGGAACAAGTAAACAGTTTCCTGTCTAGGGCGGCCATCACAACGAAGTACATGTCTAAAGCAGGTGTGTGTCCGTGTCTGAGATTCCACTCAGTCTCCTGCTCATTCATTCTTATTTGTATACTAACTGAAATGCAGGGCGAACAGACATGCTGACCCTCCTGGCTTTGGGCTGGAACAAAAGGAAAGTGGAACAACTGGGCCGCACTTTGAGCCAGTGATATCTAAAGGTCATTTTTTCAACACCCATTTTAATGTGTGTGGTAATGGGGGGAAAACACCAGTACTCTTTTAATGTCAATATGAATGACATTTATGAATGCATTCTTAGATCATAAGGATCCTTAGAGAACAAGTGGAGCCTGAATGCGAGCAGAAATGAGCTGGGTGTGGATGACGACACACTGCAGCAATGGGCTGAAGGTGAGTCTCAATATAATGCACTCATGTCTAACAATAGGACCCACCATGGCCTCATTAAAGAACTTAGAGTTAAGATCTTTCTGACAGTGTCAACAAACAATGAAAAATAAGCCTTGGAAAAGCAAATTTATGGCAGAGTTGTTGCGTTTCATCAAATTGGATAGAACCTGGGTTGAAATAATGTCGTACTAGTTGGTTTTATAAACCTGAACACCAACATACTTGTTATCTCATGATTATCATGAGATAGCAGCACATGAAGGCTCCAGATGTCTTATAATGAATGTCATCAAGTCAGTGATTACAGAGTCCAGTGTAGTTTGGTGACTGTTACTCATCCTGTGCTCTGATTAATATTCCTCTCACTTAGAAAGTGATCAAACTGATGGCAGCCTTGGAGCGTTGCAGGCACGAATAGAGGAGCTTGTCGTCATCATCAGAGTGCGAACACAAAGTCTTTACAGACAAAATGGTACGTCCCAGTTTCTTTGAAACGGACCGTTTGATGCTGAGTTTGTACAGCTTGTGCAGCTACTTTGTAAACAGAATAAAATCAGATCCAGGTTTGTTTGAGCTGGATGTGATTTGTTCCAGCAAACAAATTGATGAGTGTAGATTAAAATGTAACTATATACATTATGTGAAGGTGTGAATTTTTTATGCTTATTTACAGATAGCAACAAGAGGCGACACAGAATTCGCAAGGTCATCTTAGTTGAGAAGAAACGCTTGGCGGCTGCTGTTGACGACTACAACAAGCTCGCTGAACCAACAAAGCAAATCGTATCCAGTGATGCCCTCGTGCAGACCGATATTTGGCCCTGGCAGAGCACAAGTGAACGTAAGCTCTTGATTTCCAAATATCCTTTTTAAACAAACTCCCAGTATCTGAGCAGTAGTTGAATGTTTTGTTCTTGAATCATAATATGCTGCTATGTTTTCCCATCTGATGTTGTTAAACTGTAGCTGCTGCTGACCTCCGGACAAAGAGAAAGGTCTTTGAGAAGGTGATGGCTGTGAGGCGCCTGAGAGAGGAGGAGATGATGCTCTGCAGGGAGATGCAGCATCACTGGACAGTGTTGCGAATGCGTTCTGTGGTGTTGGGGACAATCTCCTCAGACTGTAAGCACTTTATTTATTTATTAATTTTTTGATGAATCGATTGAAAATAAGAGCAGATGCTAAAGTCTTACTGGATCTTTTACCTATATCTAGATTGCTAGCTAACACTGCCTTCTCCCTTTTAAAAAAATGTTTAATTACAGCATCCTAATTCCTTGTGTTTATGAGGTGATGTTTTTTTTTGTTTGTTTTTTTTACTTTTCTCATTTATTTGTTTTGTTCTTTTTACAGCCTCCTTTGTTGGCATGTCGGAGGATGCACAGAAGGGACTCTGTAGCCTGGTTTTAAAAAAACAAAGTGAACTGAAAGCTGAAATGCTCAAAGTAAAGGACGTGTACAAGAGAATCGTCAGCCACCAACCACTCCTGGAAATGGACTCGGAGGAGGAGGAGGACATTCCAGACGATGCCACTGAGAGTGATTTGAGCACTTCTGATGAAGACTGATTGTGTCATCATTGATGTTATGTTTGGTAAAATAAAAAGTTAATCACATCTCTGTTCAATGTGATTTTTCAACAGACATTTTACATTTTGAGAAGAAAAATGGAATTTCCTTGGTGCAGTTGTTTACCCTGAATCATTATTTCCCATCTAATTTAATGACTAGTGTACATGTTCAGATACGATAACATAATTTAATTTATGGGATGCTTTCTGGGCTGCTCAAATTATCACAAAATTTAAAAGCACCAGGCAGCACACTCACAAGGACATGTTTTGTTCAGTGTTTTGTCGAAGAAATCAACAAGTACAATAGATGTTTGCTGTAGTGGTGTGTTTGTTAAGAAGCATGCCAGCACACTGGTGAACTGACAGTCCCAGAATGCACCCGAGCCAGTGACTCGCCCCAGAGCAAATGAAATTGCTTATCTAGAAAGACAACCGTGATCAAAGAAGAAGTAAAAGAGTAGGGAACAAATGGTAAGGGAAGGTACTGTGGGGTAGGAAAGAAAGGCCAGAGCTGTGCAAAATGACCTCCAGCAGGCCACAAATGTGCACGTCTGCTCAAACGGTCAGAAATGGACTCCATGAGGGTGGTATGAGGGCCCGACGTCCACAGGTGGGGTTGTGCTTACAGCCCAACACCGTGCCGGATGTTTGGCATTTGCCAGACAACACAAAGATTGGCAACTTTGCCACTGGAGCCCTGTGCTCCTCACAGATGAAAGCAGGTTCACACTGAGCACTTGTGACAGTCTGGAGACGCCGTGGAGAACCTTCTGCTTCCTGCAACATCCTCCAGCATGAGTTTGGCAGTGGGTCAGTTTTGGTGTGGGGTGGCATTTCTTTGGGGAGCTGCACAGCCCTCCATGTGTTCGGCAGAGGTAGCCTGACTGCCATTAGGTACTGAGATGAGATCCTCAGACCCCTTGTGAGACCATATGCTGGTGCGGTTGGCCCCGGGTTCCTCCTAATGCAAGACAATCCTAGACCTCATGTGGCTGGAGTGTGTCAGCAGTTCCTGCAAGACGAAGGCATTGATGCTGTGGACTGGCCCGCCCATTCCCCAGAACTGAATCCATTTGAGGACATCTGGGACATCACGTCTCGCTCCATCCACCAACTGCACCACAAAATGTCCAGGAGTGGGCAGATGCTTTAGTCCTGGAGTCTGGGAGGAGATCCATCAGGAGAGCATCTGCCACTTCATCAGGAGCATGCCCAGGTGTTGTAGGGAGGTCATACAGGCATGTGGAGGCCACACAGACTAGTGAGCCTCATTTTGACATGTTTTGAGGACATTACATAAAACCAGATTAATGATTCTGTATTGCATTGATCAAGGAACCAACCCAATAGGAGCTAAAGGAATCCTCTTGACATTACTTCACTCAGTAAGTTTATACTATGTTTAATGTGCATTTTCTTCATCAGTTTAGAACATAACATGTTAGCGCTCCCTGGTCCTTTTTGGAGACAGATCCTGAGACAGCAGGCAGCTATGGAGAACTCGTGTCAGCTGTGGTAATTAAGGAATACTTTGATTTAATATTGATTTCATGACAACTATCCTCTGGCACATATTCCTGGATATATACAATGACATAAGTAAACTCCCATTTTAGAATCATTGCCTTCTTTGATCTGACTTATTGCCTCAGACTTTGGCCCCGTGTCCCCAAAACTACAGAGAATCCATGACACTGGGTAAGAGGCCTTGATCATGTTATAAGTGAGAGAGTTTGGTGTAACAGTGGTTGAACATGCCAAATCAATCCACAACATACTGCCATTCCCCAGCTGTAACCTGCATATGCATCTAACCAAAATCCAGTACCACAGCCACATGATAGACGTACAGATGAGGTTAAAGGGCTGTCTCATTTTGCCAGATAGCTTCATCCCAAAAAAGATCAACATTCTTCAAAAACAAAAGTTTGTGAATATTTGCTTTTTTGCCAGGCCTAAACCAACCTGTTAAACTTATCAAATTATTGTCATAGATACGAACCTATTGATTGAAACAGAATAATCCATTCAAGCCTCCATCATCATCCACAATCACTGTTACTGTTCAGATTATTTTATCTCTGTTTTCCTCTAGAATGTTTTGAAAATCAGCATTTGATCAACAGACTTTTTAAAAGTTTATTTTGATCCTATTGTTTACGTGTGTAATAGCATTTTCATTGAAATTATGACAGGAAAACCCTCAATCAAATTGTATCTTTGATATCTAATAATAATATTAACCATAATGTTACATATGTAATATGTACACAATAATATTGTGCAAACAAACAAGAAAAATAGCAAAAAATGTCAATTTTTTTAATACCCTGTATATAAAAACCACATATGACCACAACTCCAAATGTGCAATTGTCACTGCATCTAAACATGACATATTACAAAAAGGTAGAAACATATAATATACAATATGTTCTGAAGCTGGTACTGGTGCAGTTAACTTTGCTTTAGGCTCCCATACACAGTAGGTGTTACTTACTATACGTGCAGTAATATGTTATAATAAGCAAGTCACTTCTATATTTATGAGCATGTAGACAATAATGTTGGCTGATATGTAAAACTATGAGATGTCGAGTGCAGGGAAGATATTATTGATCGATCAGATTCATGAATATGTTAGGTACTTAAGCCACAATTAGAGAGTGAAACAGAGACACTGGTTGAAATGTATAGTAAATATTTTATTTTGAACTTTTATGCTGAACTACAAGCTGTGAACTGTGCGATCTCTGCCACCTGTGGTGCCTGGTTTACTGTGTGTAAAACTGCGCAGGTTCCCATGTGTCATCCCACACTTTGCCACTGTCAGGAGAAAAACATAACAAACAACAACCACACACAAAATAGGACAATTTAGGTTGTGACATATGACAATTTTTTAGGATGAAATATCTTCTATATTCATGTCATGCTTTATACACCTTCATTGTAATATAAATTAATCAAATCAAGTCAGAGAGTATTAATATATGAAGCAGACGTCAAGCAGGACCACAGCAGCAGCCACGATCCATCGGAACCTGCTGGATGAGAGAGCACAGAAACTCCAGGGAAGAAGTTTAGTTAGTAACATGCATGAACTGCATTACTGAGACATGTATGTTTACAGATGGTGGTGAGGGAGAGGGGGAGAGTTTTCAGTAAAAGGAGACGTGACTGCATCTTCAACCAATACTGAGCCTGCATAACCCTGAAAGAGACAGAGAGAGAGGGGGGGGACACTAACCCCCAGCAGTCTGGTCCTATTACAGCATAACTAAGGGCTGAGCTGAACCAGCCCTAACTATAAGCTCTATAAAGAAGTAAAGTCTTATGCCTACTCTTAAAAGTGTTGACCATGTCCACCTCCAAAACTCATAATGAGCATGATGTCAGGAGGACTTTAAAGAACGTAAACATCAGGAAGGCAGCATGACCAGGTCGTATCAGGTGGTCTGTTCTTATTTAATTTCCTATTTGGAGCGAAATCCTGACTCAGTGGCTGAATTAGTGAAGATTCATCAAATACAAAAGCTTATGGATAGTCAGTCAGGCACAGTTCAAATCTGGGAAGTCCAAAGACGCAAACAAATCTGCACAACAGCAGGCTAAATTACTTACATTTACAACTCTCCTGTCTACTATCTCTTCATATTTGAAAATCTTCTGTGTACGGTGTTTTCGGCATTCTGAAAAATAACAAATGAAATATTTACATGAGTTCTGTAAAACTGGAAAAAATGCAAAAATTAAGAAAAAGAAATCTTAACAAACTTAACGAACCTGTCATGTGTTTCGTACATTTACAATACCATAACATCTAACCTTTCCTTGTCCTTTTTTTGTTTGGGACATCCGAGGTGTACACCGTAGAAATTGAGGGAGATGCAGGATGTGGAGATGGAGAGGAGGATGCAGGAGGAAGCAGAGATGGAGAGGAGGATGCAGGAGGAAGCAGAGATGGAGAGGAGGATGCAGGAGGAAGCAGAGATGAAGAGGAGGATGCAGGAGGAAGCAGAGATGGAGAGGAGGATGCAGGAGGAAGCAGAGATGAAGAGGAGGATGCAGGAGGAAGCAGAGATGGAGAGGAGGATGCAGGAGGAAGCAGAGACAGAGAGGAATATGCAGGAGGAAGCAGAGATGAAGAGGAGGATGCAGGAGGAAGCAGAGATGGAGAGGAGGATGCAGGAGGAAGCAGAGATGGAGAGGAGGATGCAGGAGGAAGCAGAGATGAAGAGGAGGATGCAGGAGGAAGCAGAGATGGAGAGGAATATGCAGGAGGAAGCAGAGATGAAGAGGAGGATGCAGGAGGAAGCAGAGATGGAGAGGAGGATGCAGGAGGAAGCAGAGATGGAGAGGAGGATGCAGGAGGAAGCAGAGATGAAGAGGAGGATGCAGGAGGAAGCAGAGATGAAGAGGAGGATGCAGGAGGAAGCAGAGATGGAGAGGAGGATGCAGGAGGAAGCAGAGATGGAGAGGAGGATGCAGGAGGAAGCAGAGATGGAGAGGAGGATGCAGGAGGAAGCAGAGACAGAGAGGAGGATGCCGGAGGAAGCAGAGATGGAGAGGAGGATGCAGGAGGAAGCAGAGATGGAGAGGAGGATGCAGGAGGAAGCAGAGATGGAGAGGAGGATGCAGGAGGAAGCAGAGACAGAGAGGAGGATGCAGGAGGAAGCAGAGATGGAGAGGAGGATGCAGGAGGAAGCAGAGATGGAGAGGAGGATGCAGGAGGAAGCAGAGACAGAGAGGAGGATGCCGGAGGAAGCAGAGATGGAGAGGAGGATGCAGGAGGAAGCAGAGACAGAGAGGAGGATGCAGGAGGAAGCAGAGATGGAGAGGAGGATGCAGGAGGAAGCAGAGATGGAGAGGAGGATGCAGGAGGAAGCAGAGATGGAGAGGAGGATGCAGGAGGAAGCAGAGACAGAGAGGAGGATGCAGGAGGAAGCAGAGACAGAGAGGAATATGCAGGAAGAAGCAGAGATGGAGAGGAGGATGCAGGAGGAAGCAGAGATGGAGAGGAGGATGCAGGAGGAAGCAGAGACAGAGAGGAATATGCAGGAAGAAGCAGAGATGGAGAGGAGGATGCAGGAGGAAGCAGAGATGGAGAGGAGGATGCAGGAGGAAGCAGAGATGGAGAGGAGGATGCAGGAGGAAGCAGAGATGGAGAGGAGGATACAGGAGGAAGCAGAGCTGGAGAGGAGGATGCAGGAGGAAGCAGAGATGAAGAGGAGGATGCAGGAGGCTGACAGAGGGAAGATGTTGGTTCAGGCTCTAAATGAAGAATAAATTCCTGGTTTAGAGCCTCTGGGTCTGGGACTGGTCCAGCATCGACACTGTCAGCAGAGGATGGTCCAGCTGCTGGTGTAGAACGTTTAGCAGGAGGTGAAGCTTGTAATTCTGAAAAATTTTAAATATTAAACATTCATTAAAATGGGTTGAAAAAATGTACAGTACACATAAACACATAATAAGTAGTGATTTGCATGTTTTCAGTTAAGTTTTACTAAAGATACAACTGGTAAATATTGGCATCAAATAAGTCATCTCACACACTCACTGACCCAAATCATTCAGTACAAGTGCCCTCGGGGGTAGTGTGACATCTGTAGTGCTTTTCTACATTGTACATTAAAAAATTAATGAGTGTGACTATAAATCCAGATAGATAATGACTTTTTCCTCTGATGACACTACTTTCCTGACTTTGTAGTGAATAACATTTGACACTTCAAGCTAGTACTGTGACTTAGGAGTTTTGTACAATGGTGATGCTAACTACCTCAGGGAGGTAATCAGGTGACCTCTTAAGAAGTATATAAGTTATTTAAGAATCTTGGTGTTCATATTGGTAACATTATAACATTTGTTATACTAGAAAGTCTCGAAGAGAATTATCAGGTCTGGTTTTTGTGAAGATTTTTAAAATTACATTTGTATATACATGAGTGTGAAAGACCATACTATACACACACACACATACAAAATTGTTCAGGTGGGTAACACCAGAGGTTCAGTATGGCTAGCTTTGGTGATGTGACCGACACATGGGGAGGTAATAAGGCAGATATAACACTATTTTCATGTTAGCAACAGGACATGTAGGACAGCTGTCACCTCACAGCAAGAAGGTTACTGGTCTGAAACTTGGCTGAATAATAGAATAGAACAGAACAGAATAGAGTAAGTAGAATAGAATAGCTGGTGACTGTTAACTATCCTCATCCTCACCATCTTGTTTGTCTCTATGTACCCCGTGATGATCTGCCTTCTTATCTAGGGTGTACCATGAGTATCACCCAAAGACAGCTAGGATAGGCTACCTGATAAGGACACCTGGTTACAGATAATGGACAAAGCATATCTTACTTCTCAGAAGGTGTTCATAAAGCTTCCTCATCTTCATGAGGATGTCACGTGCAGCACCTTCCGCTGGTTCGATCTGAGTGATCACGTCCCCTACTATACGGCCCTTACGGTCAAACTGTCCAAGAAACAGAATTGGCTGGTAGCCCAGGGCATGTAGCTTTGAAACCTGCAAGAACAACAAAGAAAAACATGCAGCCAGTCTTTCATGTAAGCAAACGGATGTATAACAAACCTTTAAGTTTCACATCTTTGTTGTTTTATTGTTGTCGATAGTTAAAAAGTATTTATGGTGACCAAACCTGTAAATGTATGATAAAATCCATCTTGAAATGTTTTGTCTCTCAGTTAATAGCCGATTAAATTAAAAATCAGAAGTAGCTTAAATAAAAATAGTTTTTAACAAGTTTTTTCTAGTTGGATGTCTTTAGTGTGATGATGTTATTCTGATGTGAATAACTTTTTTATTTATGCTCTTTTATAAATTAATATTTTATGTGTATATACATGTCTTGTTAGTTTCTTACTTCATGATATACAAGAAAACATTGACAACTGTGATTAATAAAGAATTGTCTAGCAGACCAACCACTTATTAGATCAGAACTTTTAAACTTACTGACAACTGGGCTGAATTAACCACCCTGCTCGCATTTCTGTTGTTTTTAACAGAGGCAGCCCAGTTACTGTTTTTAAACTGTTCTTGTTTCTTTTTCAATCCCTCCTTTAGGTTCAGGCTGCCCAGGCATCCACTGCATGTCTTCCTGTTGCAGGTGTTTGGGGCCTGACAGGAAGGGCATGGTTTGGTTTTTGGCTTTGTCATTTCTGCAAATGAAAATGGAACATGTAGGGATTATTTCAGGTCTGTTTTGGTGAAACGATTACAAAAATAATTTATGACCAAAGAAATAACTTATGTTACGAGGCAGTATTACACCATATTTAGAAAAAAAATCAATTACGAGATTAAAGTCGTTAATATTGAGTTAATTACGTGAATAGGGTTAAAAAAAAACCCTGAATTGATTACAGAAAAGATACATTGCTAAAATAGAGCAGTACTAACATTAGCTGGGTGGCCAAGCAAGTGTCTTACACATGAGAATACATCACAAAAAAAATTAAATAAACTTTTGCAGAAGTAGTTCTCTTGGTACACAGACTGCTCTGTGAAAACATTTCAAGTTTAATATCAGTTTAATATCACTGAAATTAATATTTCAGTGAACATGCAAATTACCCACAGTTTATCACAACTTACTTAGCTAGGATCTGCCTCGTGTCCAGTCGAAAACTTCGCTGCAGGACCGTGAGTTGAAAGATACATTTACTGCGACTCCCAAGATGCATTGCAGTAAAAACCATCCAATCGCCTTGCTTAAGATCTGTTGACGTGTCGCTAAAGGCGCGCTGTAGATAAATATTGCAATTTGTAAAAAATAAAATACTAAAATTTGCAATTTTTAATTACATAATTAAACACTGGGCCAGTTTAATTTCGTATTATCGCTGGTTATTATTTTAGAGTAAATAAAGGAATAACGGGTAGCACCAAGCTGTTGTTATCTTCATTCCCATAGCGACGGCGGTCGAGGATTATGGGTAGTGTGCAGTTACGGGATTAGTGCGTCTGCGTAAATTGGTCTGATTGGCTGGAGCCGAGCGCATCCAAAACTAACAGGAGTGGTGAATGAATCTATAAATGTGTTTTACGTGTGAAATGAAAATAATAAACCTAACAAAGGATTATGTACGTTAAATCTGCGCACTTTCAGATCGTGAATCAGTTTGGAAAACACTGTGTGATGGCCACAACATGAAGCCATTTTATTGTTGAATTATCAGTGATACTTTCACGTGTTTTTGTTGAGAAATGTTAACGATGTCATTAAAAGAAAGCATTAAATTAGGGAGAAAAACCCGTTCGCGGAGAGGGTCCCCGGGTCTCCAGTTAGATTGTGCTTCACGACGTCATGTTTCGCCGTGACGGGGTTATTATTGGAATAAATGGATGGCTGGAGCCTCTGCTCGAAGCGTCTCTGATCGCCGCGAGCGCGTTCATATTGGAATGAATTGACAACCCACAGCGTCACATAAAAAGGTGGAAGGGTACCTTAGGCGTCAGCATGAGAAGTTAAGGGACGTGACAAATCGTCATTATTTTACGCGTCGGGAGTGAGAACGGGTTGGTAAAAGTATATCCTTGCTGTACCCTTAATGCTAATTATGCTAAATTAACCGCTGCCTTTGCCCCTTTGGGATTATTCTTATGTCACTGGGATGTTGACCTTTGACCTTCACATTAGAGAGATGGGCAGACATAATTAGTGTATGAATTTTAAAGTAACAGGTAATAAAGAGAGTGTAGCAAATGTAGTCAGGTTTATTACTCTGTATCACACATGAGTGCCCGAGGGAGGCGGGGCTGACTGGGGAGACACAGGAAACAGAGAGACAGGGCTGACTCGACATGAAACGATGAAACGTGGGACACGGGAACAGAAACTAAACACAGGCTGAAATGAACACTGAGGGAGGGAGAACTAAGATTACTGAGAGCCTGATAAATAAGAAGAACAAAAACCAAGAAAAACAAGAGTCAAAGAAAAGCAAAAACACAAAGCATTGGGCCAGGACCCACTGCTGTGACATTTATATGTGATAAAAACATTAAAAACTGCTCAGATGTTGAAATCTTTCTACGTATACTTTAGGTTCAGCTCTGCAGCCTGGCATTTGGTTAAGCATGATTCAAACATTTGATTTTGTTTAACTGGTTTTAATTATAGTTACTTTTTGTGAACATTTGTTGCAGCATTTAAAAATACATCATTTATTTTCAAACTTTTATTTGATTTAGAGCATCATATTTGACCAACGTAAATGTTTTAATTTCATATAAAATAACTGAAACAGTGAACTAAATATCTGAAATCTTTCCTTCCTTAAAAGTTATAATCCTACTTAAGTTATAGTGCAAACGCTTAAGCAACAAATATACTTGATGCTAATTAATTAATATTTCCCTTTGATGTTGCAACTATGCGGTCACTTCTGTCTTTAAACAAAATAATATTTTCCAGTTACAGAAATCATAAAGTCCAAACTAAAGTGCTACTGTTGCTATATGCATTTTATATAAATCATGGATGATGGTCCTGACATGAAGGAAGAGAAAGTTACAGGTTGCATCCTTTGACTTTGTCTCCGTGCCTTTGGGCCATTTTCAGAAGGACAGATGTTTCTGTTCAATTCTTAAATCAATTTTTTCAAACACAAACACTATTTTAAAGCTTCTAGAGAGTAAAATATTCATGATAATTATAATAACAATAATAAAAACAAAAGCTCTCAGATCCATCAAACCAAGCAGCAGAAAGAACAATAACTGAAGAGAAAACTTTAACCTTGTAGACTTCATTATGTTCCAGCTGCTCTACAGACGCTGTGACCTCGAACTTAAGCAGGTCGTAACGTATGTGCAGCTCAATAACTTCATAATCAGACCCTGTGGTATTTAGGCAGCAGAACAACTAAGAATAACAACTACAAATAATGTTTTTAGGTTTCTGTTGTACTGCAAGGTTCTGTACAGGAGAACCAAACCAAGAGCAAATATTACGTCTCATTTACACCTGAGCACGAAGAGCCATCAACATTTAGCAAATTGAATCATCTTTGTTTAGATGCAAGAAGAATCATATAGAAATAAAAAAGTAGAAATAGAAATCCAGAGCAAAGATATCCTCTAATTCAGCGTAGCACATGAGCAGCTGCTGCGATTCACGTAAGCATTCAGCTCGTCGCTGCTGCAGATTTTTCTCTCGCTGTTCTGGCTCACAGCGCTGCAAACACAGAAATAAATATCCCCAAAGGTGTGAAAGGGAGCTAATTAGTAAGAGTATTGTTACTCTCCGCAGGAGTAGTCCAGCAGTAGAAATCAGTCCAATAACAAGGTGTGTAACATCTAGCAGGGTGACAGAAAAACCCAGGGTAACTTCTAAGGACCTCAACGTCTCTCTCACATTGTGTTTTTAAACATGCTTCCATTTGTCACTTCAGTCTTTACTCTGAAATACAGGAAGAGAAATCATGGCTGAAACAATTTCTCATGAAACCAGGGGTGTGGTCCAACAGTCAGTTTGGTGAGGAAGGTTCCTAACTGAGAGAAGTGACCCAGAAGTATCTGTGTAGCAGCCACAATGAATCCAGATCATGAGCTGATCCGTGAGTGCCTTTGTACAACTTTTACAAAGTGACTGCAAACATTGTGGAACGATTCATAGCGTTTGATTGCTTGTGTGAATGTATTAAACAGGAAACCAGGAGCTGCAGAAACCCAGTAATGCTGGGTTTCTGCAGCTGCGTGTGCGTTTATTATTATGGCTCCAGGTTACATTTCAGGTCTTCTCAGCCCACACCGCCCCACTCGAACTCTGCGCTCCTCCAGTCAGATGCTGTCATTAGTTCCACGCTCCCAGTTCAAATCTAGAGGTGACAGCTTTCTCCATTGCTGTCGTCCCCCTTTCATGAAATCCTCTTCATCCTTGGAAGTCTTCAAATCCAATCTGAAGCCCCTCCTATTTTCCACGGATCTCTCTGACACCTCTGTTATTGTGTTTCAGCTATTCTGCTCTTTTATCTCATTGGATGATGTTTGCATGTGTAGACACGTTTACGTGTAGTTTAAGTTCACATATGTGTGTTTGTGTGTGAATGTGTACATTTTTGTATATGGATGTGCATATTTGCATGTACACATATTTTTTTACAAACATATACGGATGTCTCAATGTTTCTATGATGTTTTCATCTTATCTATTTTAATTCTTTTCACCATATCATCCCTCTGTTCAGCACTTTGGCCGACACTTGATGTCTTTTAAATGTGCTATATAAATAAAGATGACTTATATTTGCATCCGTGTGTCAGAGTGTGTGTTCTTACCTTTAATTTAGGACACGCACACACAGCATAGAGTGAACAGGGACTATTATTGTCCCACAAGGAGCAACAGGACAATTGACCTACTGTATGCTAATGTGAGAGATGCATACAGAGCCACCCCCCTCCCCCCACTAGGGAAGTCAGACCACAACCTGGTTTACCTACAGCCACAATACACACCCCTCGTCCAAAGGCAGCCTGTCACAACGCGCTCCATCCGGAGATGGACCCCAGAAAAGGAGGAAGCTCTGAGAGACTGCTATGACACCACAGACTGGGATGTGCTCCTGAGCCCACATGGTGAGGACATAGAGGGGGCGACACACTGTCTTACAGACTACCTCAACTTTTGTGTGGACACGGTCGCCCCTGCTAAGACGGTACGGTGTTATCCTAATAACAAACCGTGGGTAACACAGGAAGTCAAAGCTGTCCTCAACATGAAGAAGAAGGCTTTCAGGAGCAAAGTGAAGGAGGAGATGAAAGCAGCACAGCGGGAGGTGAAACGCTGCCTGAGGGAAGCAAAGGACACCTACAGGAGGAAGGTGGAGCAGAAGTTGGAGAGGAACAATATGAGGGAGGTCTGGAATGGTGTGAAAACCATCACAGGCCACAACACCAAGAAAAGCACAGTGGGGGGGACTGTGGAGAAGGCAAACGAACTCAACAACTTCTTCAACAGGTTTGACCAGCCTACAACCCCCCCACCCCCACCCTCACCTTCACTACAGAGTCCTCTCCCCACTCTCCTGCCTCCCTCGCTTCCCCCCCTTCCTGACACCATGACACCCCCCTCCTCCAATCCCTCTCTCAGCAGCAAGACATCTCCCCCCCTCCCCTCCTCCCAAACATCTCCCAGTGTCACAGTGGATCAGGTCAGGAGGCAACTGAGGAAGCTTCGCCCCAGAAAGGCAGCAGGCCCAGACAAGGTGTGTCCTAGGATGCTAAAGGCGTGTGCTGCTGAACTTGGGGAGCTGCTACAACGAGTCTTCAACCTCAGTCTGCGACTGGGGAGAGTGCCCGCCCTATGGAAGACATCCTGCATCGTCCCGGTCCCCAAAAAGAACCGGCCCAATGAGCTGAATGACTTCCGACCGGTGGCACTGACGTCACATCTTATGAAGACTCTAGAGCGGCTCTTCCTCAACCTCCTCCGACCACAGGTACAACATGCCCAGGACCCACTACAGTTTGCATACAAGGCGGGTGTCGGAGTGGAGGATGCCATCCTGTACCTCCTACACAGAGCCCACTCACACCTGGATGGGGGAAAAGGCACGGTCAGGATCCTGTTTCTTGACTTTTCCAGTGCCTTTAATACCATCCGGCCCTGTATGCTTCAGGAAAAACTGAACAGGATGGAGGTGGACCCCTGCCTGGTGGCTTGGATCTCCGACTACCTCACCGACAGACCACAGTACGTCAGGCTGAAGGACATCACGTCTGACACTGTGGTCAGCAGCACAGGAGCACCACAGGGAACTGTGCTGTCCCCTCTTCTCTTCACCCTGTACACCTCTGACTTCTGCTACAACTCTGAATTATGCCATATTCAGAAGTTTGCAGATGACACGGCCATCATGGGGTGTATCTGGGATGATCAGGAAGAGGAGTACAGAAGTCTGGTGAGGAACTTTGTCGCATGGAGTCACACAAACCACCTGCAACTCAACACCTCAAAGACTAAGGAACTGGTTGTGGACTTCGGGAGGTCCAGAGAAGGTCCACTGCCGGTTCAGATAGAGGGGGAGGAGGTGGAGGTGGTCAACAAGTACAAGTACCTCGGGCTGTGGGTGGACAATAAACTGGACTGGTCATGCAACACAGAGCACCTGTATAAAAAAAGCACAAAGCCGACTGTACTTCCTCAGGAGGCTGAGGTCTTTCAACATCTGCAGGAAGCTCCTGAGGATGTTTTACCAGTCAGTGGTTGCTGGAGTACTTTTCTATGCTGTGGTGTGCTGTGGGAGCAGCACAGCAAAGAGGGACTCATCCAGGCTGGAGAAACTGATCAGGAGGGCTAGCTCTGTGGTCGGCATGAAGCTGGACACTCTGGTGACAGTGGCAGAGAAAAGGACATTAAAGAAACTGATGGACATTATGGACAATGCTGGGCATCCTCTGCACACGGCCATAAACAACCAGAAGAGTCTGTTCAGTGACAGGTTGCTTCTCCCAAAGACAAGAACTAACAGACTTAAAAACTCCTTTGTCCCACACGCCATCAGACTGTTTAACTCCTCTCTGGAGGGGAGAGGGAGGGGAGACAGGAGGACAAAGGAGGGAACAACTAAGCTGTAGTGCCTCTTCACCTCACTGTACAATACCTTGTGCAATACTTTTGTAAATAGTCAACAGTGCAATAGACTCAATACTTGAAATGTGCAATTCACTTGTATTTTTATTTTTATTCCTATTTATTCTATTTATCCCCTTTGTATATTTTATTTATATTTGTCTCTGTATTATATATATGTGTGTGTATGTATATATATATATAACAGTTCTGTAACTGTAACTTCGGTCGGTGCTGTGCTTTTTTTGGAAGTCGAATTTCCCAGAGGAACCCACCCGAGGGATTAATAAAGTTCTATCTTATCTTATCTTATCTTATCTTATCTTATCTTATCTTATCTTATCTTATCTTATCTTATCTTATCTTATCTTATTAAGCGCGTGGCCTGTGTGTATCTATGCCAGTGAAACTGGATCTGCTCATTTTGAATATTGAAAAATATTGTGACTTAAGAGAAACATAATAACTAAAACAGAGCAGAAACACGACAATTCAGCAGAAAAGTAACAACTTAAGCAGAAATATTGGAAAATGAGCAGCTGAAAAAAGCTGAATAAGGTGACGTTCACTCAAAACTACTTGTTGTTCAACTGTGAAAAACTGGCAGAAATGTTAAAAACACACGAAAGAACAGCCAGCAGATACACACAATTAGAAATATGAGCACATATGGAAACACAAATGCACAGAGACACACAGGATGTCAGTCAACCACTCTGAATATTCAGTTTGAATCTTCCTGGTTTTATGGATTCCTGTCAAACGACTGGCCATAATTTCCTAACCGTAGGGGCTGGAGCGGTCATTCTTAGACCATTCTGTTCAGAGGAGATGGGGGAATCTTCAAGTGTTGATAGTTCATAATTAAAATATAAATTATTAAAGATATATGGCTTATAATGCACCATAACTGAGTAGAGTTGAACTGCCTTGACTTGCCCTCAAACAACGGTTTGTAAGTCTAAATCTATTTGAAGCATCGATATCATTCTTTCACTGTCACATACAGCAGGCTTTGGTGAACAGTTAAGGCAATATTTTCAGGTCTCAGGCACATTTCATACACTGTGCTCTGCAGACAGGCACACGGACCTTTCAGGTCTACAAAAAGTTTAAAATGAAAAGCTCACAGGTGTGTTTATTAACTCAGTGTTGCAGAATCACAGTGATTCATTAAAAACGTCTGCAGAAGTTGCAAACTTATGATTCATGTCATAAGTTATGATACACTGCTCTCCCCTGCATAAGCTGTTTTTATAGTATCAGCATTGGTATCAGCAATACTGGCCATACATTTACTTGGTATCACATCTATCCCACAATCTGCAGTACTGCACACACTAAGATCACAGTGGACAGATTCTGTCTCTATGCTGGGAACGTCTGTTTTTCCCGGGATCAGCTGTTGCAGATTGTTGGTGCATGGAGGGCTGGGGCCTCTTCTGCCCCCCCTAACGGAGACCACGTAGGTAGTCGGAGGCTGTAAGACAGCGGCTCTCTGGAGAAGTCTGATACCTCAGGAGGATGACAGGATTCAACCAGAGAAGCTGCTTCATTATAAAGTCTGTGGTTTATAACCAGAGATGGGCAGTAACGCGTTACTTGTAACGCGTTACTGTAATCTGATTACTTTTTTCAAGTAACGAGTAAAGTAAGGGATTACTATTGCAAAATCAGTAATTAGATTACCGTTACTTTCCCGTAGGAACGCTGCGTTACTGCGTTACTAAAACCGTGATTTTTTTTGCGAGAATGTCTCATGACAGTGCCGTAAGCAAGTGCGACGTTGGTGACAGCAGCTGTGTGCAGATCAACAATGGATAATATATCAAGTGCAGAGAGAGTATGAGCGTGCAGCGTTTAAAGTGTGGAAGTGCTGACCTTACTTTGAGTTTGATTCCATAAAAAGTGACAAAAACATTAGCGTCCATCGTGCGTGGGAAGAAAACTTCTTTTTACAGCGAAAAAAACCCCTAAACTTCCGAGCAAGCACCGAGTAGCTATGACGTAATGGGAAACTCACAGAGAAACTCGCGCGGATTCTTCAACTGACCGCAGCACACCTGCACCAGGGTAACCCTCCGCCTACCCTGCTCCTGCTTTACAGGTGAAAATAGAGCAAAAGGACCGCTGAGTCTTTGACTTTATTTATTTTCTGCTGTGTTTTACTTGCATCTGTTTGAAAGACTGAGTGTAAACACACAAATATTTTATTTTATGTGCTGGAATGTGTAGAAAATAGGTTTAAATGTTAAACTAATTTATTCAAGTCAGAGAATGTTGCATATAATTAAATGTTTTGCTTGATGCATAAAGTTAAAAGATTAAAACTGATAAAACAAGTTAAAAAAAGAGACTTTTCCATTTGATTACATTTTGTATGATGGATTATGTAGAAAAAGTAGAATTGGGCTGAAAGATCTATCACTTTATCACCTCTTCAGGTTGTAAATCATGTTTTTAAAAAGTAACTAAGTAACTAAGTAACTAAGTAATTAATTACTTTTGAAAATAAGTAATCAGTAAAGTAACGGGATTACTTTTTTGGGGGAGTAATCAGTAATTAGTTACTGATTACTTTTTTCAAGTAACTTGACCAACACTGTTTATAACTGAAATCTATGATACACATAAACAGCCGTCCATGCACTTAAGTAGTGAGTGAGTATTCACTCCAGTGATGAGCTGTGAGAAAGAAACTGCACACACAGCGAGCGGGCGACCATAAGATTATTATTGCCAAGCAAGAACCTGCAGCTCGAGCAGGCTGAAGAAATCCTTTAATGCTGATGCAGGCTTCACAGTGTAGAAACGAGAACTCTAAGAAACAAAAGAGCAGAAGTCATGTATGAAACACAACACAGTTAACATGTGAAGCACTTAAAAGAAAACACAAATAAAACACTTCCAGTGAGGCGTGGCGATTTAAACATTGCCTGTACTGCTCAGCAGTTGTAATGGCATCAAGAATATCTGCACATAGTTCATAATTACAATTAGAATGAACATTTCTTTCACTAAACTCAAAGTCACTCATTATAGAGCGACATCACTATTTTAACGCAGATGCTCTGATGTAGTAGGTCCAAATACAGGATGGTGGGTCACCCACCCTCCTGCTCCAACATGGTAGGAAAATTATACGGTAGAAAATGTTTATATTCATAACAATGTGAATTTTCTGCTTTAAATACTTTTATATATGTTTTTAAAATGGTCCCTCCACCCACTTTTAGTCCTTTTTCAGACATTGAAATCGGAGGAAATGTTCCAAAAATGTGCTGATTTGAAAGTGAATGATGCCGATCTTTGTTTCCATAGCACAGATTTGTCTGAGACATCATCGAGTGTCAGCCTGTGCCTCTAAGGAGCGTCCAGCGTCCTGTTCATTGTCCATTTCTATCATAATGCACGCACTGGGGTTAAATATTGAATAACAATGTTCTTCCCACAGAGTTCAGACTCAATACTGTTAATAACAGACAATCATAGGGTCCTGCTGTCCACACTGTTATAGTTCTTACAAAAATACAGGCTGAAACATACAGATAGGAGCAGCTAAGAGAAGAAGAAATGTGCTGAAACTGTCAGAAAGGAGATTTATTTGTTTCCACTTTACATGTGTGTGAGCATGTGAAAGTTTGTGGATGTTCTTTGTCTGTGTGTCTGTATATAAGATGTAAGGGCGGTGGCCACAGAGATGGTCCTGGTGTTTCACTGGGATGCTCTCTCCACATTGCAATGTGTTTATTAAACCCACTTCAAATCAAGCTCACTGGGTGTGTTGCAGAGTATATAGTTAGTGTAGTTGTTGTTTTGTTTTGTGTGTCAGTTCTACTACTAAGTGTCTGTAATGTCGGGTTGTGTTTAGTGGTTGAGAGGAGGCGGCAAAAACACTTAGCAGGATAGTCAAAATCAGAATCAGAATCAGAATACTTTATTGATCCCTGGGGGAAATTATTTTTTGTTACAGTGCTCCATTTTAAACCAACATTAAGACAAGACAGACAATACGCTAACTAAGAATAGTACAATATATACATATATATACATACATACTGTCATGGTCCTGAGTCTGAGGACTCAGTGTTTTGTGTTCCTTATGCTTTTGTTCATTCAGAGTGTGTATTCTGTTGTGATTTTGCCATTTGTTAGGTTTCTGTTCTTTGCCTGCCTGCTTCCACTTCTCTGTGTTCCCTCTGTCTGTCCATGGTGTTATTGTGTCTGCTCATGAGTCTGCCTGTCAAGTTCAGTGTCCGGTCTGGTTCTCTGTGTCTGTTAGTTTCCTGTTTTATTCTGAAAGTTCATGTCTCATGTCAGTGTGTTCAGTTTTACCTCTCCCCTGTCTCGTTAGCCTTATTGCTCCCAGCTGTGTCTCCCTCCTGTGGCCCATTCCCTGATTACTCCCCGTGTATTTAAGCCCTGTGTTTTCATGTGCTCTCTGTCGCGTCGTCTGTTTAACTCCATGTCAGTCTGCATTATTCTGTTACCTGGTATTCATTCTGCGTCTCTCTGCCATCTCTCTTTGTGCATTTCGCTCCTCCTCCCGTGAGTGTCTGGTTTAAGTTTTGTTCTTTAGTTTTCCCAGTTTAGGTTTGTTTACTCCCCGCTCTGCTCTTCCTGTTTTGTCACTTTATCACCTCTGCAAATAAATTTTCACTCGCACCCCAGTCAGTGCCTGCATCTTGGATCCTTTTCTCAATTCACCACACGACTGCTGTGCAGCCGTGACACATACATACATAAGTCACTCATAAATAAATAGTTGGAAAAGAAACATGTGTAGTTGTAGCAGCAAACAGTGTGTTAAGTGGATGCGTTGTACAGGGAGATGGCCACAGGCAGGAAAGATTTCCTGTGTCGTTCAGTGGTGCATCATGGGTAATCTCAGTCTCTCACTGAACGTGCTCCTGTGACTGACCAGCATGTCATGGAGTGGGTGGGAGGTGTTATCCAACATTGTCTTTATCTTGGACAGCATCCGCCTCTCCGACACCACCTTGAGGGAGTCCAGCTCCATCCCCACAACATTGCTGGCCTTACGGATCAGTTTATTAAGTCTGTTGGCATCTGCGACCCTCAGCCTGCTCCCCCAGCATGCAACAGCATAGAGGATCGCACTGGCCACAACAGACTCATAGAAAATCCTCAGCATTTTCTGGCAGATGTTGAAGGACCTCAGTCGCCTCAAAAAATAGAGACGACTCTGGCCCTTCCTGTAAAGTGCTGTGGTGTTTTTAGCCCAGTCCAGTTTATTGTCAATGTGTACTCCAAGGTATTTATAGTCCTCCACAATGTCAACACTAACCCCCTGGATTGAAACAGGGGTCAAGTGTTTCCTGGTCTTCCTGAAGTCCACGATCAGTTCCTTGGTCTTTGCCACGTTGAGCTGCAGATGATTCTGCTCACACCACGTGACAAAGGAGTCGACCACAGCCCGGTACTCTGTCTCATCATCCCTGCTGATGCATCCAACCACCGCAGAGTCATCAGAAAACTTCTGAAGATGGAGGTCTCTGTGCAGTGGCTGAAGTCTGTGGTGTAGAGGGTGAAGAGGAAGGGGGAGAGGACAGTCCCCTGTGGTGCCCCTGTGTTGCTAATCACCTTGTCAGACACACACTGTGGGAGACGTACATATTGTGGTCTTCCTGTCAGGTAATCAACAATCCAGGACACCAGAGAAGCATCCACCTGCATCGCTGCTAACTTATCACCCAGGAGGGTCGGCCTGATGGTGTTGAAAGCACTGGAAAAGTCAAAAAACATGACCCTCACAGTGCTCGCCGGCTGGTCCAGATGGGTGTAGACACGATTGAGCAGGTAGATGATGGCGTCCTCTGTTCCGAGACGAGGCTGATAAGCGAACTGAAGGGGATCCAGATGTGGTCTTACTATGGGTCGCAGCTGGTCCAGGATGAGCCTTTCCAGGGTCTTCATGATGTGGGAGGTCAGTGCCACGGGCCTGTAATCCTGGGGGCCACTGGGACGAGGCGTCTTTGGTACAGAGAGAATACACACTCACACTGGGAATTCCACAGTGTGTCCTTTAATGCACCTGATAATGGATTGCATTTATATAGCGCTTTTCGAGACGCTCAAAGCGCTTTTACAATACCACTATTCATTCACTCTCACATTCACACACTGGTGGAGGCAGCTACAGTTGTAGCCACAGCTGCCCTGGGGCAGACTGACAGAAGCGAGGCTGCCATATCGCGCCATCGGCCCCTCTGGCCATCACCAGCAGGTGAAGTGTCTTGCCCAAGGACACAACGACCGAGACTGTCCGAGCCGGGGCTCGAACCGGCAACCTTCCGATTACAAGACGAACTGCCAACTCTTGAGCCACGATCGACCTTCTCTTCGGCAACCATATAAGCCCGGTTGAACGGCTGCAGCTTAACAAACATAGTGTTTACAAACATAGCACAGTGTTCGTACAACCCATAACGTTGCAAAAGAAAGGTGTCTGGAGAGGTAAAACATAAAATCCGTCCCTCCTCATGCACTAGCGTGCAAGCACATGTCCACACATTCACAGAGAGGGCAGTGGCGCATACCGATGACAACATTAACCCTCAACTTGGGTTGTCTTAAAGAGACACTATACCACTGTGACTTTTACATGTCACAGCAAAAAAGCCACCAACAGCAGGTTGAAGTGTAAACGCTGTGGGGAAACAGGAGGAGTGATACACCTCCTGTTTCCCCACAAAACAGCACAACCAAGGACTTAGAAGCACAATATAAAATACAAGTTAAAATGCTGGGTCACAAAGAACCGTGACAGACTCACCTTTAACTGCCCAAGACAAAGTTATGTGACATTAGTGATGTTTGTACTAACTTGGTTTTAAAGCTTTTACTTTAACTTATACGCTGTTCAATAGTTGTAGTTGATGATTTTATGGATAATTAAAGTCATATATAAGGAGGATTTTTGCTTCGGTTTTCTCATATTTTTTTCTCAGTCTCATCTTTTGTCATTTCAACTCCATGTGTGGCAGATTCCAACCTCAGCCAAGCTTTCCTATAACAATAAAAGACTATAAAGACACATCTCCGGGATGCACTGGTACGCATCTTCAGTGATGTATCCTGGGGTCATCAGGTGTTTCGGGTCTCACAACATCATACACCCTCGCCCAGGCGACCCAGCTGGGGGTGATCAGGCCCCGACTTGCGTACCAGTAGCTACCCACGGATCAGCCCTCTTGATCCACAGCCACCTTGTGGCTTTCTCTGCCGCTTCACTCACAGCCTGGATGGCCCTCTTCTTGGCTGCCCCAGCCACGCCCAGCCAGCCTAGGACTTTGCATAGTGATCGTCCTGCAAAGCCCCTACAACCCACTTCTATGGGCTCATAGAAAGTCTTCCAGCCCCTTCCCCTGCACTCCTGCACTAGTTCCTAGTACTTTCCTCGTTTCCTTTCATTGGCCTCCTCGATCTGCTCTTCCCAGGACACTGTGAGTTCCAGCATGATCAGCTGTTTTGAGGCCTCAGAAATAATTATCATGTCTGAACGGAGGGATGTTTTTGCAATGTTCTGAGGGAACTGTAGCTGTTTACCCAGGTCAGCCTGTAGCTGCCAATCAGAGGCTGTGTTGAAGAGGCCGGTTGTTAAATTTGGGCGCACCTGGGGTTTCTCTCCAGCCTTAATGAAAGAGATTGCCTTCCTCGGAGCATGATGATGCTTGCTGGTGCTGATTGCTGAGGCAATCTTTTCAGCAACTACTCTGAGCACCTGGTCGTGCCGCCAACGATACCGACCATCGGCCAGGGCCCTTGGGCAGCTGCTAAGGAGGTGTTCTAGGGTCCCTCTTCCAGAGCACAGGGGACAGACAGGTGTCTCGCTCTTCCCCCACAGATGGAGGTTTGCTGGGCTTGGCAGAGTATCGTATACTGCCTGCACTAGGAATCGGATCCGGTGGAAGTCTGCCTGCATGATGTTTGCCCAGGTGACCTTGCGCTGCAAGGTGCTCTCCCACCTTGTCCATGCTCTCTGCCGCTTAAGGCCTACAGCTCGACTTACTCGCCCCTCCTCCACACCTGCTCGGACCTCTTCCTGGAGTAGCTGGTGTCTCTCCTTTCCCTGTGCCCTGCTGACCTGGGCCTTTGGGAAGTACCCCAAGCCTGCTCCCCCTGTTGCTAAGACCCTCACCAGTGTTTTCTGCCTTAGGTGTGACTCCGCCACCTCAACTGCCTTCTCAGCCTTCCACTTTCTTCCTGTCCTTACCTCAATACCTGCTGATGCCACCTCGCAGTCTTTAGAATCTCTGTACTGTAGGGCTTCTTCTAGAGCGGGTATTGGACGAATGTCACCAATTTTCTAAAGAAATATATTTCAGAAGGTTCTGTTGACATGAAAATCTCACCAGATGTGGCAACAACCCATCAAATCCACACATGCAAAGTAATCAAACCACACGTTTCCATAGATTATGTGTAATAAAGAGAAATAAGACAGGGAAAAAGTCTTGAACACACTTGCTGCAGTTTGTTTAACACTTTGTACAAAAGCCTTTGTGTATGATGACAGCATCAAGATGCCTCCTGGTGGACAAATTAGTCGAACACATGTATTCTGTGCGCTGTGGGCGTGGCTCTACACAAAGTGACAGATAGTATCTGAGGTAACCACCATGAGATGCTCAAATGCTCTTAACTTGCACATCACATGTGCTCAGACGTTTCTCCACATCAACAGGGCCCCTTCTATAAACTGTGAGGATTCAGGTCAATGGCCGTTCTATCAGCTTTAGTTTCTCTCTCTGAAACCAGCTGGCTGTGTTTGGGATCATTGTTTGCTGAAATGTCAACCCTTGTTTCATCTTCATCAACACAAATTTTACACTAGAGGGTGTATTTACAAATGTACTTACAATGTCTCAGAGTTTATGAAAAATCTAATATTAAACAGTTCCTAAAATAAGCACACTGGTCAACTGGCTGATTCATTTCTTTTATTTTTGTGTCTTCAGTCTCCTGTGAATGTGGAGTCAGTGTTTCTTCCCCAAGATCTATATTTGAATTTTAAGTTGCTTTCAGATCATGTGAATGATCACACAGATCAGACTTGGTGCAGATAAAGTTAAAGGTGCAGATACATTTGAATTAAACTTGAATGAGCCCTTTCCACATCTGATCTCTGCTCTTGTTACAGTCACAGTTTCCAGGAAGCTCCACAAGTGTGACGTGCTGGAGAAGAGGTTTGTTTGGCAGCCTGACAGTCACACACTTCACTAGTGGCCAATACCACGTCTTTGCCTTATTACCTTTCTCTTTGAATCATTACTTGAAGAAGAAATGACATAACAAAAAGTTCATATTAAATAAACTGAAACTAGCAAACCCAAAGTAACAAATGAGTTTTGCATCAATCATTGGTTTTTAATTTGAGATTGTTTCGAGTTCGAAAAATGTTGAGCAACAGAACACACCAGCAGAGGCTCAGGAGAGTGCAATCAGACAATGAGTTTATTAAAACACACGCAGGAGAAGAAGTATACAGCATCACATCAGCAAAACGCCTCCCCCTAAGAATACACAAGATGATGATTTCATAGCATCAGGGTTTTACGCCCCCTCGTGCGTCAATTACAGATTAAAATACATCGATTACAGTCAATGGTACATCTTAAATGTGTAAAAAGAGATACAAAAGTTCAGTTTTTGATAACACCTGCCATACATGGTAATACATTTCAAGCCTACATGGTCCCTGAAGACTGATCCCTTTCTTAACTGCTCTCCTGTCATCTGTTACCAAGTAGACTAACATGCAGTTAGAAGCTAAATGAATTCCAGACCTTTGGCCTGGCAAGTTTCTAGATTATATGTGTTTGCAAGCGTGTACGCGGCCTTCTATGTTCCAGGTCACCCACACAATGGATTGTGAAGACATAGCGCTTCACAAAGCTTGAGACCTTTAATAGACTGAACATCAACTCTGAATGAGCACAAATATGCAATGTGTATAAAATGATCATAGCTACACCTGTAATGAAAAAGGTTACTATGATGGCAAACATCTTTGATACAATATCAATCCTGTAAGTAATATTATTAAGGCAATGTTAATAATGCAGGTTATATTATTGCAGTAAAAATAATTTCTGTATCTCCACAAGATCTACGTATGTCCAAGAATGCTAATCACAAACTGCTAATGAACTTCTACCATGGAGCTCCTTCTGCTGCACACTGTGGTTCAGCTGCTGTGGAGGACAAGAGGAAACTGCAGCGGGTGGTGAGGGCAGCAGAGCGGCCCTGGGCCCGACACTAACCTCCCTCAGAGACATTTATATACTGGCAATGTCATCCTCAAGGACCCCTCGCACCCTGGACACTCACTGTGCACCACCACCCATCACATTGCACCTTATATTGCACTGATCACCTCCTCCTTTGTCTGGCATATAACTTGTATATAAAAAAAGCAGGAACTCCAGCAACACTTGAGGGAAGAAGAACAACTTTAATAATTGACCACCGCGTTTCGGCTTGTGGCCTTCATCACGGTCATAGTAAAACATTGTAAAGAATTGCTTAAATACAAGACAGGAAACAGAAAAAAATTCAAATTAACCAGTCAAAACTTCATAGATAGGTCAGCTGACATATAATAGGTAGGTATTGGTTAATTGGTTAAGTCCCGCCCAAGTAAATACTGGGCTAGATCATTAATGATGAGGAGGGGGGGACATAACCCCCATATGTCTGAAAATAACACATGCATGAAATGCATAAGAAGGATGCTATAAATATACACACAGATTTTAAACAAACAAAACAAAAACAGGGGGGCAGTCTTTAATGGTAAAAGCACGTTAGAATTAGAAAACAAGATTACATCATCACATGGGAACACATTTGTTAAAAGAACCTTATTTATGTCTCTAAATTGTAAAGTCTCTAAAGATTAGACTTAAAATGTAGACTTAAGATGAGATGTCTAGCACGCTACTCCTTCTTTGGCTGAACTAACAAGATTACTTGAATAAACATTACTCATGTGAGAGTAATTTAACTGATAAAATTAGGATAAAAAAATAAAAATAATTCTTTTTAAAAAAGGTGTAGTTCATAAAACCTCATTGATCGAAAAATGCTCATTCATACCTCTGGGGTGCAGACTCTTAAAACGGAATATCCAAGATGCTTCTCTTTTTTTCCGGATAAAATTTATGTTGCCACCTCTTTGGTTTAGTTTAATGGCTTCAATGCCGGAAAAATAATGGTGAATTTGGATGTTTATCGTTGAAGTGTCTTGCAACAGGGCTGGTTGAATCATTCCTCTTGATCGAACTTCTGTGTTCATTAATTCAATCTTTAAGAGGCGGGATGTTTCTCCTATATATATCTTATTGCATGGGCACTGTATCATGTAGATTACATTTTTAGTTCTGCATGTGATAAAGCCCTTTGTGGCAATGGCTTTGTCACCTATAGGGTCTTTGAATGATTTGACATTTTTGGTGTATTGACAATTAATGCATCCCCCACACTTGAAATTACCATGTAGGTTATGAGTTATCAGGGTTTGATCTGGAGCGTCACCATTGGTGATCAGGTAGATTCTGTTCCAGTTATAGTCCCATAAATCATGAAGCTTGCTGCCAGAAAAGCTTCAAATCTCCTTTAAAAGCTGTTTGTGGTCTTGGTTGTGGTCACTGATATCATTTGCAAAAACCCCAGTGTGAGAATTGTTGTGTGTGTGTGTGTGTGTGTGCGTGCGTACATGCGTGTGTGTGTGTGATTAACATTATCGTGCAAACGAACCAACAGAGTTTGATTCTACCATGAAGCTTCTGATGAAACTTATCACAGTAGATCACCACCTTAGTTAAAGTGGGTGAAAGGTCACAGATAGAGACAGGGTGGGGCTGAGTGTCAGTGATGTGGGTGGAGATGGTGGAGATAAAGTGAGCAGACCAGAGGCGTCCTCGCTGAGTCTCCTGTGAGACGAGCAGTTAAAGGACTCCAGATGTTCACCACAGCAGAGACAGTGAGGGGACGGAGGCCTCCTGTGGACTCACAGTCAGCTCCATGTGTGTCATGGTCCCCGCACCTCGCCAGCTGACGCCAGTCAGACACTTAGTTTTGTTCATTCTCCCTCTCTCGCCTCTGCTCTCTCTTTCTCCTGCCAGGGCGGAGCTCAGTGTGGGCTCCCGCCCCTGGCCCACGCACCTGGGGATGATCAGCACCCCTGCCGCCGATCACGAATTAGAGCACTACTTAAGATGGCGGACCTGCTCAACTCGTCGCTGGATCGTTGAGCCGTCAGCATTCCCCCTGGACCCGTTCCCTGTGCACTGTGACTGAGCGTGAGCCAGAGTGCTGGTGGAGAGAAGAGGAGCTGTTTGTGAAATCCGTGTGAAAACCTTCTCTTCCTGGAATCCCGGCCCCTTTTCCCAAACACCGTTGTACACATGTTTCACTGTGGAGAGCACTGTAAATAAATTCACTCTTGTTTGAAGGAGTTTCTGGTCTGCGCTGAGTCTGCCTCACTACCCATGACAATGTGTGTCTGTTTGTGTTATTATCCTGTCAGGAGAGCTTAGAAGTTATTATTACATTTGTGAGGAGAATATAACCGACACCTTAGTGAAGGGGGGGGGTTGTCTAAAATATCTGCCAATGTCCCGTTACTGAGACAATATGACAATGTACATCAAAGGCAACACAATTTGTCTAACATACACCTTTACAGACTAGTGTCTAAAACGCGTCTGTGTATAAGGGGGCCCCACAGTGTCAGGATCAAAGATGAAGTCATTGTATAAATTCACACTGAAATATCACTTTATAAAACTCGCCCCATTATGAGGAGACGGGTGTGAGTGGTATGTGCACGGACGGAGGGATCAGGTCTGGAGGGGGGTGCCCGTGCATTCATGAAGGTGGTGTGGACGTGGAGAAGACAGGACCCACTCACAGGCTGAGTGGTCAATAAAGAGATGCTGAAAGCGTGTTCATGGAAACATCGTCGGGTCTGCCGTGACATGTTTACAACGGGACTTCTGCTCCTGAACCTCTGCGCACAGCGTCTGCAGGTCGGGGCTGTACGAAGTCACTTTATCTCTACAGGACTGTAAGCTGTCGTCTGTGAGGCGTGAGCGTGTTTGTTTGAACACAGTTCACGGTGGAGCTGCTGACATAATGTGGATCCCAAGATCCATAACTGGCCTACCTGGGGCTGAAAGTCTCCATAAATGCAGGCGTTTCGGCGGCTACACCGGCTTCCACGAGTGTGACGCTTATTTTGAGAAAATAATAGAATATAAATTTATTTTTATATTTCAATATCACAATAATCTTCCAATGTAGAACTACAAGTTAAAAAAGAACTAAGATAAATCAAATCCACTTCAGCTAAACACTTCTCATTTATTTCCATCTTACATGCTGTGACTGCAGCCATTCCCACATCTCTGTGAATGGGACTCATGGACATGGATCAGTGGTTGTTGATCAATGGTCCTGAGAATCTGCATAATTAAGATGAAGGAACGGAGCTCCCAGCCCATCGTTCCTGCAGCTGCTTTCAGTCTTTATGCAAATGTCCTGTTTGTAAGACTGAAACCTGCAGCTGAGACTGAAGACGTCACCTGATGATGACGACACGTTTCTCCCACAAAACGCTGCGTCCAGATGAACAGAAGCAACAGACTCACTTTCCTGGATGATTGAGATGCATCAAGACTTCATTGTGTGTTACTTCTCATTCAGCACAGACACATTATTCCTGTTAGGTCATGTCAGCTGTCACTCAGTACAAGCACAACTGTGAACAACACAAACTTCTCTTCAATGTGTCACAGAAACACTAAGTGTGAGAGCCTGTATGACACACAGGACAGACTGTAAGCTCTGCTGGCTGCACAGCACTTTGTAGCAGTTTTCCAACATGTCCTCCACCCGTGATGTCAGTGGTGGGACCCCAGTCACAGCACTCAGCACCACCTCCTTTAAATGGATTTTATAGCAGTTCCTCCCGTTACTCGGTGCAACGCTTCTTAAATGTGTTTTTGCAGGATAAAACACAGCAGGTGGTGTAGAGAGGACGTCAGCTGACGGAGCAGAGGGAGGCAGACTGTGGATAAATGACAGAGTGAGAGGAGAGCAACCATGACAGAAGCACAGGTGTGGCAGATAGAAGTGGCTTTATAGACACTTATTGTCAGTCCTCGTGCATGCTGTGGAAATAAGTGTCTGTGTCATGAGGTGACATGTGAGCTTATCTTTGGTCAATAATGTCATGATCGGCTGTGTGCAGGCAGGAATTTGACCCAAACGCAAACTCACTGGAGACAAGACTGAACTCAAAATGGCAGCTTTTATTGCTGAACACAAAACTCTACAAAACCTAAACTGGGAAGACTCTAACAAAACACACATAGGGAGCCACAGGTAGAAACAGAAAGAGAAGAGAAAAGAAAAGAAGAAAAAAACAAAAACAAAAACACCCCCCCCCCCAAAAAAACAACAAACAAACAAACAAACAAACAAACAAAAAAACTAGGGTTAGGAGGCAGCAGGGCAGCCAGGTTTACGTAGTACTCAGGGTTGTAACATCGTACACAAAATCACACCTCATATGCTTAACATAGTCTGTCCATTTAGACCATATTCCCTGGAAGTTTAAGAGAAAATGACACTTTTTCCATCGTATAGATCTCTTGTACAGAATGGATCCAGTCTTCTATCGTTGGTGGTTCAGGCTTAAGCCATCTTCTCGTAAGAGGCTTTTTACTTACGGCCAGAAGGATGTACAGGAGTCTTCTGTCGTTGGAATCCAGTTTATCCACTGGTGCATTGCACAAAAACATGGTCTCAAAAGTTGAAGGAAAAACAAATGAAAAAACATTTTGTAAATGATCATGGATTAGAGAGCAATACTGGCGAATATCTTTACAGTCCCAAAAGATGTGGAAATGGTTAGCTCCGTCTCCCCCACATCTCCAACATTTATCACCAAGTCCTCGATATCTTTGTTGAGCAGGGGTAATGAAAAATCTCATGATGCTTTTCCAGCTAAATTCATGCCAAACATTAGACCCAGTGGTAGCCCACTGTATCTTGCATGCGTGAGCCCAACACTTCTCTGTAATTGTCAAATTACCCTCCTTTTCCCACTTCGCTTTAATATACAGAGTGCTGTCGTTTTTACACCGCCGGATGCTGTTATATAATTTAGAAATAATTTTACTTTGCACTTCAGATTTGGTTAGTAATAAGAATGTTTCTACAAATTAAGTTGTGATTAAAATAATTTCTGATCTGTAGATATCTAAAAAAATCATCAGATCCCAAGTCATGTTTACTCCTCAAGAGATTTATTCTAAAGACACTTCTTCAGCTGAGAATCTAAAGGTAGAAACACACAGACGCTGCAGCTTTTACTTGCAAGGGCATGATCACAGATGCTCCCACCAGAGTGGGGCCTGTGATGTGCGCTCTGTTCTTGCACTTGTCTTTATTTATATACAAACGTAATACAACAGTGAATACATCTATTCATAGGCAGAGGGATGTTAGTGTGTAGGGAGTGTGTGTGTGGTTCTCTTCTTGTTAGTGCAGATAAAGTGTCCAGCTCTCCTCTTCCTGGCAGGAGTGAAATAATCACAGCTGGTTCAGCTTTTATCGCTGTGAGGAAGAATTTATCAAATCTAAGTCATCAAAAGGTCATCATGCAGTATTCTGTCACATGCAAACTTATATCACTCAAAGCTTATACTGACTGCTAAGTACAATTTTATATTGACAAACTGAAGGAGGAACACACTGAGAAAAAAAAGGAACAAAAAAGGGCAGCTCTTGGATTTACGTGAGCATCTCGCGTGTGTTTAACACGATTGCCTCAGGCTTTAAAGATCTGTACGAAATTCAACTTCATTGCATCAAATACAGGAAATCATAGCTTTCCTGTATTTCCTCCATTGTTGGCATGCTGGTTAGTGCTGTTGCTCCACAGTAAGAAGCTCCTGGGCTCAAGGCCACAGTCTGGCTAGTTTGCAGTGGTTTCTCTCTGGGTATTCTGGTTTCCAGTGTGAGAGGAAAAGTCAGGCAGTTATTAGAGCTAGGTTAACTGATGATTCTAAATTATCCATGAATGTAAACGGCTGTGTGTTTCTATCTGATAGACTGGTGAGCTGTCCGGGGTGTACCCTGCCTGGTAACCTATCACTTCAGGGTTATTTCCCGGCCCTGCTGCAACCAGGATAAAGATAGGAGGATGGTAGTTGTTGTAGACCCCTTCAATTTTTATGGTAACCAGGATCTAGACTTGATACTGAGACAAAAACGGTGCCGACTTTAGGATTAGTGAATGTCCACAACAATTCACCCAGCCTGTAGAAGAAGGGTGGAGGTTTTGTCTTGCTTTGTTTTGTGTTTGCAGGAGCAGAAGGATGACAGAGACTAAAGGGGGAGGCTGTAGCTTCACATGAGTGTGAGCTGCAGACTGAACCCTTTGGTTGCTAATGTTGAGTCACTGATGTTTGCATTAAGAAAATTGTGTTTTATTAGCTGTGTTTTAATTAAGGTATCACATTATATTGTTGGGAATGTTAAATGCTAAAGTGAAGAAAAGCTTTGATTTCACTCATGACTGAACATGTTATTATTAACCATAGCAGGCCACTGTAAAGAGTCAATTAACTGTTATAGAGGGAAAAAAGGCCAAAAACTCTGTGAATACCTATGAATAACAGGCAATGATAGACTTGTCACATTCAAAATAGAGATATGTAATAACAAACACGGGTCCGTGTCATTTAGGTTCTCCATTGAAATAGTCAATCATTTAGAAAAGTAGAATATATATATATATGTCTCAACGCTGTTTCTCAATAATATTAAAAACCTAAAAACTATTGTTGTGGAAGATAGAAGTCACTGTGACAGCCCTCTGACTGTGGAGGACGTTTGTAATCCTATTTCTGCACTTAAGGCCAACAAATCTCCCGGCACAGATGGTTTAACTGCAGAGTTTTATGAATCATTTTCTAATCTCCTGGCTCCGTTCTTACTGCAGCTTTTCATAGGAAGTGTAGAGAATAACATCCTCCCTCCTACTCTTACTCAGGGTCTCATAACACTTATTCCAAAGCCAAACAAAGACTTACTTCTTATTGATAATTGGAGACCCATCTGTCTGCTCAATGATGACTATGAGATTATGGCTTTAGTACTTGCTAACAGAATGAAAGAGTTCTTGGACACAATTATCGATGAGACACAATCAGGCTTTATGAGAAACAGACACCTTTCTAAGAACAATCCGTCCAGCCCTTAGTGTTATTAGTGATTTCTCTGAGGCATCTGGTTTATGTCTAAATCTTAAAAACATGTGAATTACTAGCAATTAAAGGCTGCACTGCAAATGCTCTCTGTAACATTTCTGTTAAACAAGAAGTCACACACCCAGGACTGTTAATATCCAAAGACCAAAAGTCAAGATGCTCGTCAAACTTGTCAAACAGTGTTGGGGAATTCTCTTTTTTTTTTTTTTTTTAACGATCAGAAATGCTTTTATTTCTCAATGTATACGTTTTAAACAGTCATCGTAATTTCTCTTTTTTTATCAGCCATAGTAGACATGTCCAACTGGGACTTAACCCACATATGGTTGCTGGAGTCTATCCCAGCTATCACAGGGTGAGAAGCACCATACAATCTTAGCAGTTGCAGGTTTAACCATTCATGCTCACATTCACACCACATCAGTTTAGAACCACAATATAACCTATTATGTCAGCATTGAGGGCAGGCTGGGGGGTTTGTACCATTTTCTCTCCAGGAAGCTTTGGGTGGTTCCTTCCGGTGGAGCTACCTTCCTGGGCTTTCTGTTCCCTGCATCTGGAAGTAATAATTCATTAGAGACCTCCATATTTAAGGACCGGTTGTGGCCGTGATTTTCTGGCAAACTGTTATACCTACCTTCATGAATTTATGATCCACCTGCTCAACCACCAGAAGAACTCTCCTGTTTCTCTTTTTTTCACTTTCCCACTCTCAACTGGCCCTGCTTCCTGCACCTTCCACATTGCTCCCCACCTCTGTGAGACTCAATATGCTCTGGACCCAAACCACCATGCTCTTTACCCTGCTCCAGAACCCAGCCTGCCCACAGACCTACCTCCTCTCTTCCTCCACTCTGGGAGCCACAAATCCTCCCAGACCCCCAGCATCCGACTCCTCTCCCTTCACTACTGCACCTCTTGAAAAAAATAAAATAGCTCCAACAGAAAGACTCAAACAAGGTGATGTGGCATGGAAAGCTTCCAAAGGTTGCATGAAAACTGAGTAAATTAAAATAATTTACTGCAGTTCTAACTGTAAAAAAATCATCAGTAGAAAAAACACAACTCTGCTAAGATTAACACACATCTATATAAAGCAGGAAAACATCAGTAAATCATTTTTATCTTTCAATAAGGGGATGGGAAAGTCTCACATTAGGATGTGCTAGTTACTGTTTTCTACTGAATACATTTTTAGAAATTGTGACCTGAATATTATTTTGCTGAATGTCTTTAACCGAATGACTGACTTTCCTGTCTTTTTCTTTCGTTTCATTCCTCGCCTCAGCTCTCACACCAAAAGAAACCAATGATCATTTTATGACAGTTAAAAATAGAATAATGGTGCACACAGATTGCAACGTGATTGGAGAATAATGTGCTCAATTATTTGTGTGTGTGCGTTTTAAAATACATGAACACAAAAAGTGGGTAAGACACATCTTTTCTGAGAGTGTATCTTTCAAAGGTCTCTAGAAAACATCAGTGGGTACTTCTAGTGTTGGGTGGTTATCCTTCAACTTGAGGGTATTAACTGTTAAACATTATGGTGTTAAGGTTAGGACAATGTGCTTGATTTTTTTTTTTTTTTGTGTCCCGTTTGGATCTTTAGCATCAGAATTGTTGTCTTAAGGCCAAGAAAGATGCCAAGCGGATTTATTTTACCAAGTGGATCATCATGGCCTTGCCATATTGGTCCATTTGATTGACCTTTATTATAATTATGAATTTATTTTATTTTCAGTTGCTACAAACGGGACAGACATGACTGGGGGATAGGACAGGGAGAAAGAATGAAAGAAAGAGGGAGAGAAAGAAAACCAAAGGGGAGAAGAGACGGTGAGAAGGGGGGGAAGAGAGAAAAAACAAACACCTGGGTCACCTGTATGGAGAAAAAAAACAGAAGAGAAAGCAAACAACAAAGAGCAACATAATAAAAAAACAGCACCATCACAATAAACTAGCTAGCAGTAGATATCAGTAGATACTAAATAATAAACGATATTGTGCAGCACGCAAGATAGACAGCGCACAATGTGCTTTGAGGCAGCAGCCAAGAAAGCTGTAGTCCGCGTCTGTGAATACCCGTGTGTACACCTGTGTGCATACCTGTGTGGATCAGCATGCTTGTATTCCAAAGGTTTCTCCATGTAACGATCTGCTAGAGGGTGTGGGGGGGCCACAGCCCCGTCCTCCAGGGCATGAAGCAGGTATGGAGGAGATCAAAACTCGAGACATCCAGAGGCCCCCAGAACACAAGAGACCAAGGAAGACCAACAGAGGGGCAGCCGCGCCACTGTCCCAGTAAGAGCTGAGGAGAGTCCCAGATGAGGGCTCACTCAGCAGCCGCGGAGCAGAAGCCAGGGGGAGTCGCAGTGACGCGCCCGTGAGCTCCGCCGGCAGCCAGCTGTGCCTGAGTGACCGAGCCCCAGGCCGAGAGGCCGGGGGCACCCCACCTCCAAAGTGGCCCGAGCGAGCCCCAGGCTCCAGGCCCCGATAAGCGGTCACCAGGGAGTGAGCCGGTGTGTACCTGGACGCCCACCCCCAGACACAAAGAACCACCAACGCACCGACACCTGAGGGAGTCCGCCACCGGCAGGGGAAGTGGTGGTGGGGAATTCTCAATGGTGCTTGGTGCCATACCCTCAGGGACTTTAATGTTATATAAAAACACTGACAGCTCAATATCTGCCTCAGTCACTCTCCCTGATCCAGCTGAGTCAGCAGTGGGAAAAATCTGCTTTTCACAGGAACTTGGTAACAGCAATAAGAGAATACGTAGTTTATTCCAAGAAGATATCGTCTCTCTCCCATATATAGAATATCTTACTGGAACCGACATGTTCCAGATATCACCTGGAAGACAGTCTGGATGATCCCATAAATATCTAATTGTGAACAAGGTGAAGGAAATCTCATATAAAATTCTTCATAAATGTGACCCAGCCAGTCACTATATGGTAACATTTAAAAGAGACATAAATACTAATTGAACTTTCTGTGGGGATCATCCAGAAACTGTGGCACATCTCTTTTGGTTCCTCTACACAGAGATTCTGGAAGAATTTAGCAGTTTTGTTATTGTCCATATTTTAAGGGAGTTTTCTTTACGATGGAAAATGTTTTATTCTGTTTCTTTAAGTTCCCCAGGAAGAATGATAAATGTTTTTTATAAAAAATTTGTTAATACTTTTAGCTATTTTATATCCATGAATGTAAGTTTATTAATAAAACACCATATTTCTGCCTTTTTATAAGGATATGAATTGTACATACAATCAATTTCAGACTCAACCAACAAAAAGCCTCTCAGAACAATATTTATATGTAGATTTTTTTCGCCTCCTCATATCATAATTTTTTTACTCCTGGTTCTGTATGTTCATGTTCTGTTCTTTTGTAAACTTCATCTGTTTGTATGTTGTATACTCATTGTGTTTCAATAAAGTTCGATTTAAAAAAAGGTACGTTCTAAACGAAGCTTCAGACGTCACTGATCACGTGACTCCGGCCAAACGAATCAAGCCTCGACACGGTGCTTCTGAAGCAGCGCGTTGATCTTTCTGACACACGCACCGGAGCGTCAGCTTCAAGCGGACCATCACTACGTCTCACATCTAAAGGTGTCAAGGTAACTTTGAACTGAGTTCAGTCAATCTGGAGTTTTTCCAAGTTTTCTGTTGCTCTCTGTGAGAGAAGAGCGTTAAAGGCGGGGCTCTCCAGAGTCCAGCAAAACAGGAAACCACAGCTGGGTGTGTGTAAGTGTGCAAACCAATAGAATGCATCGTGGTGGGGGGGGCATCACGGGCATTGGCAAGAAAAAAATAAAATAATCGGTCGTACCCATGCTTCCCCGACGTCATGCCAGCGCATATTGGGAAATTCGTAGGCACCGATCGGTTTTCTATCAGCCATTTGCTGGGAGTAAGGGCGCCCTCCGTTTGCGAGGTGCGCCTGCTGCTGGCGGCACAGGGAGGAGAGGGCGGGGCGGCGGGGAGTCTCTGGCTGGCTGGAGCGGCATCTAATAACCAACTCGCAAAACAAAATAAAAACAACAAACAGATATTATGATACAGACTTATAATCTGCACCCATGTTTTTTCTACATTCTATAAAGTGAGCGCGAGAGCCCTCGGTGCGCCTGCGCGCTGCTGAAGTCAAAGTAAACTTTATTGTCATCTCCGCTACAGACAGTCCAGCATATAGAGAGACGAGACGACGAGGCTGCAGTTACAGCGGTGCAAGTAAACAAACAACAAATATAAGAAGAGTAAGAAAATAAATCTACACTTTAGGACTCGGGGTAAAGGATCAATAACAATTTAAATTTATAATTTACAGTTTGATGATTTAAAGTCTCACACAACCCGTCAAAAGGGGCGGGGCCGGCTGCTTCCAAGTAGAGCACATTTCATTTATAATGATGTAAATCCAAGCCCATCATGGATTCACGATCTGAATCCTGGGTTGTGTGAAATCCCAGAAATCAACCTTAGACAAAGTGAATCTGTGAACTAAGGTGTAGGTCTGTTAGGTTAATTGTGCTGATCCTCGGGTTGGGGGATTTGTGTTTGTACTGGAGCGCAAAATTCAAACCAATGGAAGATGGACAACAAAAGTTCAAAGCCATCAGGTGCTCAGTTTATGTATTTATTTTTGGCCTGCATCAGTAAGAAATGCCAAATTATATACACAAAGTTACAGGAATCACCACTCCTGTTATTCATGATGATTTCAGTAACATCACATAATAACATGTAACATCCTGTAAGCACAGTCTGCCTGTGTCTTTTCTCTGCAAATGAACATTTTCAGCCAATATAGGTAATACATCAACATGGCTGCCGTGGCTAAGTTAGGAATATTTATAATGTCATTTCAAAACTTGCATATGATCTGCAATTTGTAGCAGATCTACTGACTGTCACAGCAGCTGGAGCAGTCTCAAATGCAGGTCAGTCCACTGCTGCCCCCTGTGGCCAAGTGCCATAGCTACTGCTGGATGAACTCGTGACACATCTGCACCTGTTTCTATGAACACATTGAGTCTGAGTGGCTGCACTTACACTGGTGCATTCAAACATATTGAAAGATGGCAGCAATGTGGATTGTCAAGACTCAAACCAACCATTGAGCAAAGACAGCAGGATCACTTGTTTCTGTTTGTTATACAGCCAGATTTACTCGTGACACACATGTGCAGCTGCTTTATCACCTATTCTGAATTTGTTTCAAGCACAATACATTTGTTACACATGTTGGGATATTGTGTTTGTTTTAAATGTTATATACCTGTGTGGTATGTGACTTGTGTTGCCATGACGCCAGGTCTCTCTTGGAAATGAGATTTTTAATCTTAATGAGATTTTTTTTTACCTGGATAAATAAAGGACTAATTTGTAACTTTCAGTGTTTTCCGGTCTTCCAAAGGAAAAAAAACCTTCAACTACATGACATGCAGTTGTGTATTTGTTTTCACCTTATCATACACTTGAAGTTTTACAAATCCCCACTTCTTTAGTGAATATCATTTCAGTCTCAGACAACCTCGTTTCTCTTACAGAGGTTGAATGCACCTTCTGTGGATGGCGGTACCACACAGTGTGCGTGGACTTCCCCTGCACAGAAGGCAACTACAAATGCTGTGAATGCTAAATAAACAGAAACAAATGATCCCTGTTGTCTTTGCTTGATGATTGGTTTGAGTCTTGACAATCCACATTGCTGGCGTTGCATCTTTCAAAGCCAGCAATGGCAGGTATCAGTGCTCAAAGCTTTTGTGTTTGTTTCCAACAAGTTGCCCACCTCGGGAAACAAAAATGTGTTCTTTTACTTGTCAGATGAACATATGAGCCACTTTGACTCTTCAGTGCAGTGTGGAGCCTAACAAAGATCTGTTTTGTGTCCCAGCTGATCAGCAGGAGGAGGAGAGTCTGACGGCGCAGCAGAGGAACATTTTCAGCTACTTGGACTCAGCTCAGCCACTACAGAGGAAACAATGAGCTCAACACAGAAGGTGACAGACAGAGCAGGACCATATGACCAAAGATATTTATCACCATATACATTTGAACATTTGCCATAACGATGTAGCTGACGATATAATTGACACCAGACAAAATACTTTACAGCTGCACAACTTTATTAAAAAGCCATCAATGTATTTTCACTGAAACAAGCAGCTGTTGTTTATGTGCATTAAAGTTATATAAAAATGTAACAGTGCAAATGCAAATTCCTCGCTGACAGTTTAACCAAAAGGCGTTTCCAGTGGAAACTGGCCGACACATCCTGAGCATAACCATGTATAACATCCACTAAACTTCAGAAGAGGTTATACAGTCGTGGCCAAAAGGTTTGAGAATTGCATAAATATTGGAACCTGGAGAAGTTGCTGCTTAAGTTTTTATAATAGCATTTTGCCTGCACTCCAGAATGTTATGAGGAGTGATCAGATGAACTGCATCGTCCTTCTTTGCCATGAAAACGAACTTAATCCCCAAAAAGCCTTACCACTGCATTTCATTGCTGTCATCAAAGGACCTGCTGAGACCATTTCAGTGATCGTCTTCTTAACTCAGGTGAGAATGTTGGCGAGCACGAGGCTGGAGATCATCATGGCTGTATCCCGATTCAGGTTCTGCAGCTTTAAAGTCCTCAAGGGCCGCGTACTCAAAGGCCGCTAAGGCCGAAGTGCGAGGCTCGTAGGCTCGTGAAATGGGACGTCTAGCCTCCGTCGCGCTGCCCAGGTTGCCTAGCAACCATGATACTAACAGCTGGAAACGTTTCATACAGCTTTGTTTGACAGAAATGAAGGAGAACATATTTAGTTCATTTGTTTCTACATGAGCTCTGTGTGATTTGATGAGTATCTGAGGCTGAGACCACAGGACTGTGAAACATGATTGTTGGGCTTCATTTCTGTGCTGAACAGTCGTTTAAGATTAGCTGTAAATAACAATTAGCTGATGTTGTTCATGAGACTAAAGTCATCTCACTGTGGTAATGTAAATATAATATGGCCAATATTATAGTTATTATATTAATCACTTCACTCACAGACAAGTATCTGTGACAGTGTGTATACAGATGTATCATATATAAGAGACAAATATTGTTCATTTAATATGTTGTCATTACTAAATTTGGCTCAGTGCTTACATATATGTGTAAAAGCAAATGTAGGAGCTGTGATAACTGTGTCTGATAGAATGAAGAGTAGACTGATATATGAAATATTCCTTTATTGGGTGAGAAAATCAGACCATGTCATAACTGCTGTAAGTCATACAGAATAGATATCAGAGCCTTAAACAGGCTGACGTCTACTAAATGGGTCAAACTGGGCAGAAAGTCTACAAACACATAACATCCTTATAGAATATGATGTAACACTATTGTTACGTTCTGTGAGGCTGTGGGAGTGTGTGGGTGGGGTGTTTGCCCACTCTCCCCGCCTCCACCCCTCTTGCCACTCCTACCCCTCTCTGTCTCTCACTCTCCTCTCTCCCCAGGACACAGCTGCTGCTGATTAGCCTCGTTTGCCACCTGACTCCAGTCAGCAATCATCCTCTGAGGCTATTTAAACTGGGGATGAGCTGTTAGCAGGGTGGCTTTTTCCTCGGTGGCTCTACGCGGTTCTGTGCTAGATTTTGGACAGACAGCCGCTTTCTGACCGGTGAGCAGACGGGCTTGTGGGCCCTGAGAGTGTCTCCCCGTGGTGGGGAGTAGGGTAGGAAGTGTGGGAAGTGCCTCCTTTTTTATTGTGTTTGTTTGGTAGTCCTCCTGCCTTTCGTGGCTGCGAGCGTTTTCTTTGTTTCTTTGGCGTTATTGGTAAGACGGCGTTGCCGGCCCTTTAAGTTAATGGTAACCTGTACCGTTTTGTAATAAAGTTTTATTGATGCAGAACAACTCTGTTTGTTTTCCTTTTTCATTCTGATTCCAGACTCATTTGTTACTGGTCCCCTCTCTCACATGCCTAGACCCCTTCGGGGGGAACGTAACAATGTGGGGGCTCGTCCGGGATATGAATGGAAGGAATAACAATTGAGTTTTAGTGAGTTGTTTGCCGGTGGCTTGTTTAGTTGTATGGTATCTGCTGCGCTCTCTCTCCAGTTAGCAAAGGGGAGTGTCTAGCTGAGCGTAAGCTCCTCCTTCAGGCACTCATTTTTTATTTTTCCTTTATTATTTTCGGAGTAATCCCGGGTGGGGATTAGTTCCCTGTCGGGGGTAGGCTTGTCGGTGCTTTGTGCACTTGATGCTTAGCCTTTAAAGTTGCCTCGAGCCTGGTACACTCCAGAAGCTAACTAGGCTAAGATTTTAGTAGGCAGGTCTGGGGAGAGGGTCGGCGGTACTTTTATTTATTGGTTAACCTCTGGCCACACTTTTCCCGCCTGTTTTCTCATTTGTGTATTGGAGGTGGTGCTTCTTTGTTGTTATTGTTAGCCTCAGGTAGTTTTTTTGTTTTTAGAATTGATGGCTACCTTTGATATTGCCGTGTTTAATAAAAACCCCTCGCTTGTCCAACTGGACGCCTGTAGGAAGAGGGACTTGCATGAGGTGGCATCAGGTTATAGCATTTCTGTTTCCACAGCTCTGCGTAAGGCTGAGCTGAAAGCTGCTCTTGTGGCTGGCTTGGTGGAGAAAGGGATAGTGGCCTTGCCAGTATCTGCCAGTCCACTTGAGCATGGTGCAGCGTCTCAGCCTGTTCCGCAGGCGTCAGCTCAAGCTGTAGGTCCATTGGTGTCGACACCTGTTGGTCAGGGGCTGCCTGTGGACAAACCCATGACATTGCCTCGCTTTGAACCCCTCTCCATTGAATCAAGTGAAGGCTCGAAGCAGGATGCTAAGCTCCGTGTACGCCTGGCTCGTCTCCAGTTAGAGAAGGAGGACCGTGAGAGGGAGTTCCAGCTAAAGAAAGAGCTGGAGCTTAGGCGTTTAGACGCAGAGCTTGCTAGAGCCAGAGAGGTCGAATTGAGGAAGGTGGAGGTGGAGGCAGAGACAGCTGTGAGGTTGCGACAGCTGGAACTCCGGCAGGTTTCCCTTCCTCCGACCGCCTCCATTCGTCAGGCGGACACCCCGTTTGACGTAGGGAAAAACAGTCGTCTGGTTCCGATGTTCCGTGACACTGAGGTCGATAGCTACTTCGAGTCGTTTGAACGAATAGCCACGGCCTTGCACTGGCCACGGGATTCATGGGCCATTTTGCTCCAATGTAAGCTGGCGGGTAAGGCTCAAGAAGTTTGTTCCTCGTTGTCAGCTGAGGACAGCTTGGACTATGACAAGCTGAAAAGGGCTATCCTGCTGGCCTATGAGCTGGTCCCAGAAGCCTATAGGCAGCGTTTCCGGGGGTTGAGAAGAGGTCAGGGTCAGTCCTATCTTGATTTCGCCAGGGAAAAAGGTGTTCTTTTCGATCGGTGGTGTGCGGCCTGCAAAGCCACTGACCTGGCTTCGATCCGGGAACTAATGCTCATAGAGGAATTTAAGAACTGCATTGCTGAGCGCATCGCGGTATATATTAATGAACAGAAGGTTTCCTCGCTACAGCAGGCTGCGACGCTGGCTGATGAGTTCGCGCTCGTCCATAAAACCAGTGTCGGTAGGTGTGACCGGCGCGATGCCCCAGTGAAGGCTAGCGAGGTGCCAGTTGCACAGCACCCAAAGAGTGAGGTACTTGTGTTTCGTCCCAAGGCAGACCGAAAGTGTTTTTTCTGTTTTAAGTCTGGCCACCTGATCGCAGATTGTGAAGCTTACAGACGGAAACAATCAGTCTCGTCTTCACGTAAACCAAAAGGGGTTGGGCTGATTAAAACCATGCCTCCTGTCAGTAGGCCCCCTTCCCCTGAGACCCCGGATGAGTGTTTTAAGCCTTTCATTTTTAAGGGGATAGTTTCGCTTTCTGGTAAGACCGAGGATAAGCGTGAAGTGACCATTCTGCGTGATACTGGTGGCTCACAGTCCCTCATACTAGCTAGTGTGCTTGAATTTAATGAGAAGTCTGACTGTGACTCTAGCATCATTGTAAGAGGTGTTGGGATGAGTTTTGTGCCTGCTCCCCTCCATCGTATCTGGGTACAGAGTGAGCTGGTGAGTGGTTTCTTCTCAGTGGGTGTGCGGCCTTCTCTCCCGATTAATGGGGTGGATTTTATAATGGGAAATGATATCGCGGGTGGGAAAGTTTACCCTACCCCTGAGGTGACCAGCAATCCTGTTATAGAGCCTGTGTTAGATGCCCTCAGCCTGCAGCACCCGGATGTGTTCCCGGTGAGCGTTCTGACTCGTTCACGTGCCCAGCAACAAGGTGGGGGGGTTGATTTGTCAGATTCAGTGATCGGCTCTATTCTAGAGAAGGATGTGATGCCCTGCACCAATGAGGGAGATAATGGAGCCTTAGAGTTAGCTCACAGTGTGGTTGAGCCAGCTCCTGTGTCTGGAGCTCCTTTTCTGCTCACCCGGGAAGCACTTGTGACGGCTCAGAAAGAAGACCCTTCATTAGTTCAGTGTTTTACCGCAGCAGCTCAGGATAAGGGAGGTGAGGGGAGCAAGAGGCAGACATTTTTCGTTTGGGAAGGTTTATTGATGCGCAAGTGGACCCCAAGGCCTGGAGAAGACTGGAGCGTAGTGCGGCAGTTGGTGGTTCCGACCAGTCTGCGGTGGCATGTGCTGCAGTTAGCACATGATCACGCATGGTCAGGTCATTTGGGTGTCACTAAAACATATGACCGTATACTGCAGCATTTCTTTTGGCCGGCAATGAAAGCAGATGTAGTGCAGTTTTGTAACACCTGTCACACTTGCCAGCTTGTGGGTAAACCGAACCAGGCGGTGCCCCCCGCCCCCCTACGTCCTATCCCTGCTGTCGGTGAACCTTTTGAGCATATCCTGGTAGACTGTGTTGGCCCCTTACCAAAGACGCGGGCAGGGAATCAGTTCTTGTTAACCATAATGTGTGTGTCCACTCGATACCCAGAGGCGATTCCTCTGCGGAAAATCACGACAGCAAGCATTACCAAAGCACTAGTCAAATTCTTTACCACCTTTGGCCTCCCGAAAACCGTGCAGACAGATCAGGGTACCAATTTCATGTCCAGGGATTTTAATCGGACTCTACGGTCCCTTGGAGTTTCTCATTCTGTGTCTAGTGCTTACCACCCAGAGTCACAAGGTGCACTGGAGCGGTGGCATCAAACTCTCAAGGCGATGTTGAGTAAGTATTGCCACGACACTGGAAAAAGCTGGGATGAAGGGGTCCCTTTTGTATTGTTCGCTATACGTGATGTGAAGCAGGAGTCTTTGGGGTTCAGCCCAGCTACCCTGGTGTTTGGACATGACATGCGGGGTCCGCTAAAGGTGCTGAAGGAGAGTTTTCTCAGTGGTTGTGTGCCTAAAACTACTGTGATGGAGTTTGTAAAAACATGCAAGGACAGGTGGCAACGGGCTACTTTGTTAGCAAAAGAGGCTCTCTGTGTATCCCAGGCAAACATGAAAAAACGATGTGATCAAAAAGCAGTGGAAAGACAGTTCCAGCCTGGGGACAAAGTTCTTGTGTTGTTGCCCGTGCCCAGTTCTGCCCTCATGGCTCGTTTCTCAGGCCCCTATGTGATAGTGAAAAAAGTGTCTGACACCAACTATATTCTCAACACCCCAGAACGCAGAAGGAAGACTCGCCTATGCCATGTCAACATGTTGAAACCATACCATACCAGAGACACCAGCATGACAGAATCATCAGACACTGCTGGGACGGCTGTCCCCGGTTCAGTCCCTGTTGCCCTGCTAAGTGTTGAAGTTAAGGGTGATGATGATCTGGGTACCCTTTCTGAGGGACAGCAATGTGGGCGGTTGTCAAATTCCGTTTTTTTAGCTAAGGCCGAGGCCAACCTATCTCACCTTCCTCCGTCCCAGTGTAAAGAGGTACTTGACTTGCTGCACTCCTACCTGTCTCTTTTTAGTGACGTACCCTCGCGTACCCACGTTTGTGAGCATGACATTGACGTTGGAGACGCAGTCCCAATCAAGCAGCATGCATATCGTTGCCCCTTCGCCAAACGTGAGGTCATGAAAGAAGAAGTTGAGTACTTAGTAGAAAACGGCTTGGCACAACCTAGTTGTAGCCCCTGGAGCTCCCCATGTCTACTAACACCTAAGTCTGATGGCACACCCCGTTTCTGCACAGATTATCGGAAGGTAAACGCTGTAACGGTCTCTGACTCTTTTCCACTTCCTCGTATGGAAGACTGCATTGACAGCATCGGCCCTGCCAAATTCATCACCAAACTCGATCTCCTTAAAGGCTACTGGCAGGTGCCTCTCACTCCCAGAGCTTCAGAGATTTCCGCATTTGTCACCCCTGACCACTTCATGCAATACACAGTAATGGCCTTTGGCATGAAAAATGCCCCAGCTACTTTTCAACGACTGATGCAGTTGGTGTTGGGAGATGTGCCCCAGTGCAATGTGTATCTAGATGATGTGGTGCTGTACACAGACACATGGGCAGATCATATGTCCCTTCTGAGGACAGTGTTTCAGCGGCTAGCCGAGGCCTCGTTGACCCTCAATCTCGCTAAGTGTGAGTTTGGTAAGGCAACCGTCACTTACCTAGGTAAGCAGGTGGGGTTTGGGCAGGTCCGCCCAGTGGAGGCGAAGGTTGCTGCAATCCTGGACTACCCGAGTCCAGCCACCAGACGGGAACTAAGGCGGTTCCTAGGGATGACCGGATATTACCGGTGTTTCTGTAAGAACTTTTCTGTGGTCGTGACCCCGCTAACCAAACTGTGTAGCCCAAAGGTGCCTTTTGAATGGTCAGTTGAATGCCAGCATGCCTTTGAGTCGGCAAAATCTCTTCTGTGCAGCACCCCTGTATTGGCAGCTCCAAACTTCTCTCGCCCCTTTAAGCTAGAGGTCGATGCCAGTGCCACCGGAGCCGGGGCAGTCCTGCTGCAGGATGATGAGGAAGGTGTGTGCCATCCGGTCTGTTATTTCTCTGCAAAGTTCAAACCCCATCAACTGAACTACTCTACCATAGAGAAGGAAGCCTTAGCTCTGCTTCTAGCTCTGCAGCACTTTGAAGTGTATGTGGGCTCCAGCGCTTCCCCGGTGACCGTGTTCACAGACCACAACCCCCTTGTTTTTCTGAACCGGATGTACAATCACAACCAGCGACTGATGCGCTGGGCACTCCTGGCCCAGGATTACAATCTGATGATCATACACAAGAAAGGTACTGACAATATAGTGGCTGATGCGCTCTCACGCAGCTCGCAATAGGTTGTTGTTGTTGTTATTTTGGTAGGGCTTCAATGTAAGGGGGGGGGGAATGTTACGTTCTGTGAGGCTGTGGGAGTGTGTGGGTGGGGTGTTTGCCCACTCTCCCCGCCTCCACCCCTCTTGCCACTCCTACCCCTCTCTGTCTCTCTCACTCTCCTCTCTCCCCAGGACACAGCTGCTGCTGATTAGCCTCGTTTGCCACCTGACTCCAGTCAGCAATCATCCTCTGAGGCTATTTAAACTGGGGATGAGCTGTGAGCAGGGTGGCTTTTTCCTCGGTGGCTCTACGCGGTTCTGTGCTAGATTTTGGACAGACAGCCTCTTTCTGACCGGTGAGCAGACGGGCTTGTGGGCCCTGAGAGTGTCTCCCCGTGGTGGGGAGTAGGGTAGGAAGTGTGGGAAGTGCCTCCTTTTTTATTGTGTTTGTTTGGTAGTCCTCCTGCCTTTCGTGGCTGCGAGCGTTTTCTTTGTTTCTTTGGCGTTATTGGTAAGACGGCGTTGCCGGCCCTTTAAGTTAATGGTAACCTGTACCGTTTTGTAATAAAGTTTTATTGATGCAGAACAACTCTGTTTGTTTTCCTTTTTCATTCTGATTCCAGACTCATTTGTTACTGGTCCCCTCTCTCACATGCCTAGACCCCTTCGGGGGGAACGTAACAACTATAGATCAACTTAGTTCAGAATATATAAAGCATATAAACAGTTACAGCAATATGATGCAACAAACACAGCAGCTACTGATCCAAAATACTCAAAGCTTCATAGAACTGAAACCAACATTTATTTTAGTTCCATTCTGCTGCTGATACAGACTTTAGGTTTCTGAACATTAAACTTGTTGCTGCCTTTCATAGTGTGTAGCTTGAAGGCCCTGAGTACTCTGAGTACTTTCTCCCACACTGGAAACACTGGGATGATCACATTATGTGAACATTACCTAATAAGACTGATTCAGCACAGACAGTTATGTTAAACTTTCCTAGCAGTCCTTCACAAACAGGGAACAGTCTGTCTATTCTCTCCATCTGTCAGCTGCTGCTGGCTCTTCCTCCTCCTCTTCCTCACACACTGCTGAGTTTGTCCTGGTGGATCATCAGGGCTGCAAAGCCTCACAGATGATGTGCAGCAGTGGGTCCCTCAGTCTGTCCTCACTCTGGACACTTGCAGTCGTCACACATGGAAATCAAATGTGTGATAAGCTGCAGGATTCAAACACAAGTGTAACTTATAAACACACGTTCATACTTTTATTCCACAATCAGAGAGAAAGAAACAGAGAGAGAGTGCAGGACAGACAGACAGGTGACAGTCTCAGGTGTACACACTGCTACAAACAGGAGGATTTAGTGTTTGTGTTATTACGAGTGTAAACAAGAAGAGTTCCAGATGGTGCAGTGGACACATGTGTGACTGCTGTGATTAAAGCATCTTTCTTTCAGCTTAACGAGTGAACCGTCAGCTCGTTCAAACACACGTTAAAGTGCGTTTGGCTCGACACCACCGAACAGAGGCAGCAATATAACACAGCTCACATTAACAGTGCAGTGGATCCTGCTTGTGCCGTGATGTTCAGGACTGCAAACCGAGCAGCATCACTGACTTTCAGCTTGTTGTGTTTGTGGATATATGACTGACTTTAATTATCCACAAAATCATCACATTCTCTGTCAGATTAAGGTCGACTATTGAACGGCGTATATTTTAAAGGCTTTAAAACCAAGTTAACGCTGAAAGTACAAACATCACTAATGTCACATAACTCTGCCGACAAGGCATAGCTATGGCTATGAAATGCTCTTTGTGTATCACTTCTTCATTATGAAAGATGTCATTAATGCACTAGTAATGTCTCATCTGGAGTATTGTTCAATCATTTGGTCAGCAGCTAATAAGACAGATCTTAACAGACTTCAGTTAGTCCAGAATAAGGCGTCCAGATTAGTGTGAAGATGTTCATACTATACTAATATTGATAAAATGCATAATAACCTTTCTTGGCTTCCTGTACAGGCTAAAATATTCTATGGCTTACTTGTAGTTCTAAAGAAAGCAATTCTGTTAAACACACCACATTTATTCTGCTCAGCTGCAGTATCCAGATGAAATACATCATCATATTACACAGTTTTCAACAAGCTGCAATTTAGTAAATGCTCGAGTTAAAAGTAACATTTTGTAAAACTGTTACATTTAGAGCAACTTTTAAGTGGAATAAGTTGCCTTAAAAAATTAGAGAATTATTCAAAACTTCAATGAACACTTAAAAGCCGATTTACAGAGCTTTTAGTTGTTGTAAATATTGTAAGACATGATTTGTTTTTGAAATTTGTGTAATGTGCCTCAATGTTATTGATATTATTATTATTGATTGCTTATATTTGAACAATTGTGAAACCTCACTGTGGATGTAAGAGTGCAATTATGTGGATATCTTGAATCCACTTTATTGTGTAATATTTTATGTGAGTATTTGACGGAAGACGAGCAACATCTGTTGTGGAAGCTAACGGGGTTCCTTTAGAATAAACAAACATAGGATTTATTATCACTGAATAATTCTGTATAAATCTATACAAATTATAGAAATATGTAATAGGAAACAACAAAATAATCTAAATTATAAAATAGTGTGTGTGTGTGTGTGTGTGTGTGTGTGTGTGTGTGATTTTAGTGTTTGAACAGTCATGAATTATCTTTAACAGCAGGTTGGATGTAATGTGTTAGAACTACCAGCAGGTGGGGATAAGAGACCTTTAAGGTGTTTGGTGCCACGCTCCACCTTCAGGTTTAAAACTAGTGTTAATGGAGTTTGAAGGCTGAGTTTGTTCCACGACTGCATTTCACTCACTGCCTCTGTTTGTATCTCTGTCACTGCAGGACCAACATGGAGCCAGAAGTCAGCGCTCTCAGGAGGCCGACAAACCTCACAGAAGAAAGGGAGAGAAAAAACACACCTGTGACGAGTGTGGGATGGAGTTTACTCTGAAGGCTTCACTAAAACAGCATCAGGTCATCCACACTGGAGAGAGACCGTTCAGCTGTGAACAGTGTGGAAAGTCTTTTTCCTGGATGCGTTGCCTAAAAACACACCAACTCATCCACAGTGGAGTTAAAGCGTACAGCTGTGATCAGTGTGGCAGAGCTTTTACTCGCAGTAGCCACTTACAGAGGCATCTAGTTACCCACTCTGGAATTAAGCCATACAGCTGTGATCAGTGTGGCAGAGCTTTTACTCACAGTAGCAGCTTACAGAGTCATCTAGTTACCCACTCTGGAATTAAGCCATACAGCTGTGATCAGTGTGGCAGAGCTTTTACTCACAGTAGCAGCTTACAGAGTCATCTAGTTACCCACTCTGGAATTAAGGCATACAGCTGTGATCAGTGTGGCAGAGCTTTTACTCACAGTAGCAGCTTACAGAGGCATCTAGTTACCCACTCTGGAATTAAGGCATACTGCTGTGATCAGTGTGGCAGAGCTTTTACTCGCAGTAGCAGCTTACAGAGTCATCTAGTTACCCACTCTGGAATTAAGGCATACAGCTGTGACTTGTGTGGGAAGTCTTTTTCCTTGAAGCGTTCCCTAAAAAGACACCAACTCATCCACAGTGGAGTTAAAGCGTACAGCTGTGATCAGTGTGGCAGAGCTTTTACTCGCAGTAGCCACTTACAGAGTCATCTAGTTACCCACTCTGGAATTAAGGCATACAGCTGTGATGAGTGTGGGAAGGGTTTTACTGAGAAGGCTAAACTAAAACAGCATCAGCTCATCCACACTGGAGAGAGACCGTTCAGCTGTAACATGTGTGGAAAGTCTTTTTCCTTGAAGCGTTCCCTAAAACAACACCAACTCATCCACAGTGGAGTTAAAGCGTACAGCTGTGATCAGTGTGGCAGAGCTTTTACTCACAGTAGCAGCTTACAGAGTCATCTAGTTACCCACTCTGGAATTAAGCCATACAGCTGTGACATCTGTGGAAAAACTTTCAGCCAGAGAGGGAGACGAAATACACACCTACGCATTCACACCAGACATGATGTGTACTGCTGTGAACAGTGTGGCAAATACTTTACAACAGACGCACAGTTACAACAACACATGTTTACCCACACTGAGGAGAGACCTTATCAATGTGACCTGTGTGAGAAGACTTTTAAATCTCCACATGACCTGAGACGACACCAACAGATCCACACCAGAAAGAGACTCTACAAGTGCAGCTACTGTGAGGTATGTATTTATATTGTTTTCTTGTCATTTTAGCCTGACTGTTTGGAACAACTCTGCTCATTAAACTGTGTTAGCATGTTAGCAATTCTACTGCATGGAAAAGCAGCTCTGAGTGATTATTCAGATTTTCCTTTCAGTTATGATTTTAGTATTACTGTAGTATTATGGTGGTAGTATTGTAGTTATTGCAGCCCAGTAAACTGAGTGTGTTAACTGAAACAGTCAAATGTAGTTGGACGTCTGCAGAGATGCTCTTTATTTCAGGCGACGTTCAGGATACAAATGTTGAAGGACTGACTTACACTGTCTTTGTGTCTTTGTTTAGAAGCAGAGCGACACAGATGGATCCAGTTCTCAACCCTGTCATCACTGTGGTGGTGGGAAAGACTTTCTTTGTGACCTCTGTGGAAAAACTTTCAGTCAGCAAATTACCCTAAAAGTACATCAACGTAGACACACTGGAGACAAACTGAAATACTGCAAAGAATGTGGGAGAAGCTTCACCACATCAAGTGGTTTAAAACGACATAAACTGATTCACAGTGGGGTTGAAAAGCACCTCTGTGATCAGTGTGGGTCATCCTTCACTACTGAAGGTCATCTTAAATCACACGAACGAGTCCACACAGGAGAGAAACCACACAAGTGCAGACACTGTGAGAGAAGCTTCTCACATTCACATAATCGTAACAGGCATGAACGTACGCACATGGAAGGAAACTACAGCTGTGACCAGTGTGACAAGAGCTTCAGGAATCTCAGTTCATACTCTGCACACAAATGATCCCACGTTACTAATAAACTGTTTCACTGTTACCAATGTGCCCAAACATTCATCTCATTGTCTGCTCTGTGCAAACATCAGCGCGATCACTCAGGGCTGAAATCACTCCCATCACTGGATCACAGTGAATCTGAAGACACAGAAAGATCCTCTGGTTTCTGTGTCAGACTCAAAAAGCTTGAGATCAGGCTCCACAGAGTTCAGATAGAATCTCCTGTAAAAATCTGATGAGGCAGCTGTGAATCAAACTCTTCCCCTAGTTCCATTTTAAGCTTTCAAAACTGTCCTACTGTAGTGTTCATGTCAAGTGGTTAGCTTTCTTTTCATCAGTTGGTTGAAAACTCTGTTTCCTATTATAAAGTTTTTGTTTTAATGTATTTTGATCCACATAAATGTTTTCTTGTTCAGGTTCTTTATGTTATTGAATCTTGCAAATGTTAAATAAAAAATTCAAATGTAAAATATCTTCACTGATGGTACAAATAAACTGTCCTTTCAGCTTTAGCTCCTAATTTATTCATTATTTATGGATGTAGCACAGCAGCCGTCTCTTGATTAACACATGGAGGGCTCGGGATCTGATGGTGTCGTCTCCCTAATTTGCCCACTCAGTAAATCTCACTCATGGCCAAGAAATTGAAATAAACCTTGTTTCCCTGCTGGATAGTGATCCACTGTAACTCTGCTCCTCCTTCCTGTTTAGGATTTCTGTGGCTGAAGTAAAATTCCCTCCATCCATCACTTATCCCAGCTAACCCAAAGTGAAATAAAGTTTTGCTGGTCTTAAAAAAGCATTACAATAATGGGCATTACCAATGCAAACTGAATGATACAGAAGATGAAAGAAGAGACTTTGATCAGTTAATAAAGCTCATGATCTGGATTCATTGTGGCTGCTACACAGATACTTCTGGGTCACTTCTCTCAGTTAGGAACCTTCCTCACCAAACTGACTGTTGGACCACACCCCTGGTTTCATGAGAAATTGTTTCAGCCATGATTTCTCTTCCTGTATTTCAGAGTAAAGACTGAAGTGACAAATGGAAGCATGTTTAAAAAACACAATGTGAGAGAGACGTTGAGGTCCTTAGAAGTTACCCTGGGTTTTTCTGTCACCCTGCTAGATGTTACACACCTTGTTATTGGACTGGTTTCTACTGCTGGACTACTCCTGCGGAGAGTAACAATACTCTTACTAATTAGCTCCCTTTCACACCTTTGGGGATATTTATTTTTGTGTTTGCAGCGCTGTGAGCCAGAACAGCGAGAGAAAAATCTGCAGCAGCGACGAGCCGAATGCTTACGTGAATCGCAGCAGCTGCACATGTGCTACGCTGAATTAGAGGATATCTTTGCTCTGGATTTCTATTTCTACTTTTTCATTTCTATATGATTCTTCTTGCATCTAAACAAAGATGATTCAATTTGCTAAATGTTGATGGCTCTTCGTGCTCGGGTGTAAATGAGACGTAATATTTGCTCTTGGTTTGGTTCTCCTGTACAGAACCTTGCAGTACAACAGAAACCTAAAAACATTATTTGTAGTTGTTATTCTTAGTTGTTCTGCTGCCTAAATACCACAGGGTCTGATTATGAAGTTACTGAGCTGCACATACGTTACGACCTGCTTAAGTTCGAGGTCACAGCGTCTGTAGAGCAGCTGGAACATAATGAAGTCTACAAGGTTAAAGTTTTCTCTTCAGTTATTGTTCTTTCTGCTGCTTGGTTTGATGGATCTGAGAGCTTTTGTTTTTATTATTGTTATTATAATTATCATGAATATTTTACTCTCTAGAAGCTTTAAAATAGTGTTTGTGTTTGAAAAAATTGATTTAAGAATTGAACAGAAACATCTGTCCTTCTGAAAATGGCCCAAAGGCACGGAGACAAAGTCAAAGGATGCAACCTGTAACTTTCTCTTCCTTCATGTCAGGACCATCATCCATGATTTATATAAAATGCATATAGCAACAGTAGCACTTTAGTTTGGACTTTATGATTTCTGTAACTGGAAAATATTATTTTGTTTAAAGACAGAAGTGACCGCATAGTTGCAACATCAAAGGGAAATATTAATTAATTAGCATCAAGTATATTTGTTGCTTAAGCGTTTGCACTATAACTTAAGTAGGATTATAACTTTTAAGGAAGGAAAGATTTCAGATATTTAGTTCACTGTTTCAGTTATTTTATATGAAATTAAAACATTTACGTTGGTCAAATATGATGCTCTAAATCAAATAAAAGTTTGAAAATAAATGATGTATTTTTAAATGCTGCAACAAATGTTCACAAAAAGTAACTATAATTAAAACCAGTTAAACAAAATCAAATGTTTGAATCATGCTTAACCAAATGCCAGGCTGGAGAGCTGAACCTAAAGTATACGTAGAAAGATTTCAACATCTGAGCAGTTTTTAATGTTTTTATCACATATAAATGTCACAGCAGTGGGTCCTGGCCCAATGCTTTGTGTTTTTGCTTTTCTTTGACTCTTGTTTTTCTTGCTTTTTGTTCTTCTTATTTATCAGGCTCTCAGTAATCTTAGTTCTCCCTCCCTCAGTGTTCATTTCAGCCTGTGTTTAGTTTCTGTTCCCGTGTCCCACGTTTCATCGTTTCATGTCGAGTCAGCCCTGTCTCTCTGTTTCCTGTGTCTCCCCAGTCAGCCCCGCCTCCCTCGGGCACTCATGTGTGATACAGAGTAATAAACCTGACTACATTTGCTACACTCTCTTTATTACCTGTTACTTTAAAATTCATACACTAATTATGTCTGCCCATCTCTCTAATGTGAAGGTCAAAGGTCAACATCCCAGTGACATAAGAATAATCCCAAAGGGGCAAAGGCAGCGGTTAATTTAGCATAATTAGCATTAAGGGTACAGCAAGGATATACTTTTACCAACCCGTTCTCACTCCCGACGCGTAAAATAATGACGATTTGTCACGTCCCTTAACTTCTCATGCTGACGCCTAAGGTACCCTTCCACGTTTTTATGTGACGCTGTGGGTTGTCAATTCATTCCAATATGAACGCGCTCGCGGCGATCAGAGACGCTTCGAGCAGAGGCTCCAGCCATCCATTTACTCCAATAATAACCCCGTCACGGCGAAACATGACGTCGTGAAGCACAATCTAACTGGAGACCCGGGGACCCTCTCCGCGAACGGGTTTTTCTCCCTAATTTAATGCTTTCTTTTAATGACATCGTTAACGTTTCTCAACAAAAACACGTGAAAGTATCACTGATAATTCAACAATAAAATGGCTTCATGTTGTGGCCATCACACAGTGTTTTCCAAACTGATTCACGATCTGAAAGTGCTCAGATTTAACGTACATAATCCTTTGTTAGGTTTATTAACTAAGCTGTAGTGCCTCTGCACCTCACTGTACAATACCTTGTGCAATACTTTTTGTAAATAGTCAACAGTGCAATAGACTCAATACTTGAAATGTGCAATTCACTTGTATTTTTATTTTTTATTCCTATTTATTCTATTTATCCCCTTTGTATATTTTATTTATATTTGTCTCTGTATTTATATGTGTGTGTGTGTGTGTGTGTGTGTGTGTGTGTGTGTGTGTGTGTGTATATATATATATATATATATATATATAACAGTTCTGTAACTGTAACTTCGGTCGTTGCTGTGCTTTTTTTGGAAGTCGAATTTCCCAGAGGAACCCACCCGAGGGATTAATAAAGTTCTATCTTATCTTATCTTATCTTATTATTTTCATTTCACACGTAAAACACATTTATAGATTCATTCACCACTCCTGTTAGTTTTGGATGCACTCGGCTCCAGCCAATCAGACCAATTTACGCAGACGCACTAATCCCGTAACTGCACACTACCCATAATCCTCGACCGCCGTCGCTATGGGAATGAAGATAACAACAGCTTGGTGCTACCCGTTATTCCTTTATTTACTCTAAAATAATAACCAGCGATAATACGAAATTAAACTGGCCCAGTGTTTAATTATGTAATTAAAAATTGCAAATTTTAGTATTTTATTTTTTACAAATTGCAATATTTATCTACAGCGCGCCTTTAGCGACACGTCAACAGATCTTAAGCAAGGCGATTGGATGGTTTTTACTGCAATGCATCTTGGGAGTCGCAGTAAATGTATCTTTCAACTCACGGTCCTGCAGCGAAGTTTTCGACTGGACACGAGGCAGATCCTAGCTAAGTAAGTTGTGATAAACTGTGGGTAATTTGCATGTTCACTGAAATATAAATTTCAGTGATATTAAACTGATATTAAACTTGAAATGTTTTCACAGAGCAGTCTGTGTACCAAGAGAACTACTTCTGCAAAAGTTTATTTAATTTTTTTTGTGACGTATTCTCATGTGTAAGACACTTGCTTGGCCACCCAGCTAATGTTAGTACTGCTCTATTTTAGCAATGTATCTTTTCTGTAATCAATTCAGGTTTTTTTTTAACCCTATTCACGTAATTAACTCAATATTAACGACTTTAATCTCGTAATTGATTTTTTTTCTAAATATGGTGTAATACTGCCTCGTAACATAAGTTATTTCTTTGGTCATAAATTATTTTTGTAATCATTTCACCAAAACAGACCTGAAATAATCCCTACATGTTCCATTTTCATTTGCAGAAATGACAAAGCCAAAAACCAAACCATGCCCTTCCTGTCAGGGCCCAAACACAATAAAAGGGCAGTGGTACGGGAGAACGGACGAGAGCAACTGGGGTCAAGCGAAGGGACGGCGCTTTGTCCGGTTTTCTCCCGTGCACGAGAAACATGAAGAAGCTTGCCTATTTGTCTCTTGCTTTGCAGTGTAATTATATTGTCTTCAACGTTCCAGCGGATAGGTACAAGCTACAAACCTATCATTAATTGGTCCTTCGATGCCGGAGCCCTGGAGTCGCATTCACCGAGGGGAGGAGAGGCACGCTGGAAGACTGACGTCAGCCAGGAAGTTCCTGTGGATTCGCGGTCTGTCTTTTCTCCTCGATGAATGACGATTGGCGGGACTCGAGGCTGATATTACACTCTAAGCAACGCCAAGTAAGTTTAAAGAGGCCGACTCTATAACCGTGTCGTTGTGCAGTCTCCGCCATTTTGTGAGGCGTTGAGAAGTTCGCTGCTTTGTGGAGCGAAACCCGGGTTCCTTGCTACTGTGTGCAGCAAGAGGTTCCTTACCGCTTTGTGGGGTAAGAGGTTCCTCGCTACTTTGTGCAGCGAGAGGTGAGTTCTACGCCGCTTTGTGGGGTGTTGAGAAGTTCCGCGGGGTCCAGATTGTGCTGGACAGTAGGCCTATTTTGTGTTATTGTCATTTTCGTCGTCGTCTCGTTGTTGTTGTTGTGTGTGAGTGTGTGCGGAGCAGAACGCGTGGTGTGTGACGTCAGCAGCTGTTGTTGTTATCATGGGTTTCTAAGCAACCAAGAGTGAGTCGGAGGGAGACAGACGTTTGTGCTGGACTTTGCTCCTGGCAGCACAAAGTATTTATGTAAAAAAGAGAGAGAGCGAAGGCTCCACAGCTGCGCGGGTGCACGCGAGCGCGGTCGCGCGGGTTTCACGTGGACCTGAGCCGTGCGGTTAATCGCAGGCTTATGTTAGAAGTTTTCAGGAAACACACCAGCCTTGAAGAGTGTGTGGAAAAGGCCAGCCCACATCAGCAGCTATGCTCTGGTGAATGGCTTTCCCCCACCCCTTGCTGACACAAAATGTTTATTCTTTAACTTGCCCTGATCGACAGCAGCCTGTGTGCCAGACCATAGATTTAATTGAGGTGGATAGTTGTTAAAAGTAATCTACATTAAGCTTGTGGTTGCTTAAATTCAGTACAATGACATATGAGGAGAAGTGATATAGGCAAATATTTAAACTAATGAAGTGCATAGAGGCACTTGACCTGTGTGAAAGACTGTCGTCTTATTATGAGCCATTGTTGAGATATGGAGCACACCTGTGAAAACAACTAATATGCTGAACCCTGTATGAAACATCTAAAGGTACATGATGGAGAAGCTGTATTGAATATGAAAGTGTAAGACTTTGCCGCTGTGGGCAGAGCATGCAACTACTGTGTGATGTTGCGTTGCAGGTTTTTTTTCTGAGCTGATGAGCAAGCTACACATTATCAGATCGAGAGCTGTCTGAGAACTACTCAAAGAAAGGGAAACAGAGAGTGTGCAGCGTTTCCATGAGCAGTTTTCCTGCATCTTGACTCATGTGTGTGGAGTGTTCATAGCATCAGCATCATGTTTTTGTTTATTTGTTTTGTTGGGTTGAAAATAATTAAATAAACGTGTGATCATATTTATGGATCATCATGGTATCATCAGCCATGTGATTTATTTATGCAGATGAAAAAGTGAGTGTGAATGTGTCTGACATCACAGTGTTTCTGTGCGCTGTGTAAAAGTAATTGCCTCTGATTGAGAAGAGAATTTATATTGTAGAAGAAAAATAATTATAGGAAAAAGGTTTCATGTTGATCAGCCGAAAAACAACTACAATGTCATTTTCTGCTTTTAAGAAAGGATTGTTCACACAAACACACAGAGAGAGAGAGAGATGTGTGTTGATTAAGCAGTGATGATGATAATGAAAATGTCTTAGTTTGTCACTTTCAGGTGAAAAGCAGACCTGAATCAATTTTCCACATGCAGCAGTCGGAAGAAAGTTATATTTCAACATCATTGGAAACATGCAGGCCAAGTTTCTGGCTGACTTATTTACAGTGCCATGTGTCTCTCAACCTCACAAGCAAGCAAGCTCTCACTCCTCCCTGAAGAATGCAGCTCCAAAGAGCAATAACATGATAAAGAGACAGCAGCAAGTCCTGAACAAAAAGTCCTAGCAAAGCAGCAGCAATGTGGACAAACAGCATCAGAGAAGAGCAAACCCATCATCCTGACTGATCGGATGAATGGCACTGTGTTTCCAACAAGCTGCAACTTCACTATACATGTGAAGAAAACTTTTGAGGAGAACTGAGGAGACTGTTGGAGTTTGACATTTGCCACCTGTGGAGTAAAATGGCAAGAAGAGACAGTGGAACACAGGACAAAGCTGAAGGAGAACTGCCGGCTATTGGACTGTTGAAGTGGGAGAGGACAAAAGAGTGAGATGACAACAGAGTGAGAGTAAGTGGAAACACAGAGGAATGCTGTTATTAAATGTGGGAAATCAAAATTTGGGTTAGCAAACCTGGGGAAAAGAAAACTGACTGCTTAAGTTGGAAAATTGAGACGGAAAAAAAAATTGACTCTCCAGGTTGCAGGACAACAGTTTAACTTTTGTGGGAAAAAGGATCCTGGTTTGACCAACCAGTGATCAGACAATAAATTTAGTGTTAAAATGGTAAATTGGGAGAAGCTTCCTGCTTGATTGAGCAGCACAAGTAATTTACTGTATGAGGGGAATTGTCTTTTGTGATACTATTTTGAACATGCTTTTCTGTCGTCCTGTCAACTTAGTGAGTTAATAGCTGATATGCAAATTAGTTGATCGTTTTAGATTAATGAAAGGTGACTGAATTCTAGCACGAGTGAATGAGATGTGTTGGAGTTTGTTGTGTTAAGTGGAAACTCTAAAACACTGAGTTTCCTGTTTGATGTGCGAGTGAATCTTGTATTTAGATACACAACTCTGAATACGTCAGAACAGACTGTTTTGTGAAGTGCATGACAGCATGTCACATGTTTTATGATGAAGGGAAAAAGGAAAATTGAATAAAATAGATCTGTGGCCTAAATGAGTGAAGAGCACAGACCTGGTGATTAAACTCATAGCTAATATGACATTAGGCTTATGTTGTGTTTTGTGCAGCTGATGGTTGGTTTGGAGTGAATCTAGCTGATGATTCTTCTCCTGTTGTGAAGTTGATGAGGAGTTTGTGTCATGACTTAACAAGGCCTTTTTATTTTGATACTTTCACAGTGCACTGAAAGTTTGGTTTGATAATCTCTGTTATTTTTCATTTTTATCTTTTGAACAGGCACTGATTTTGTTTGTCTATTTCTTTTCTTTAAGCAGATCTGCACGTCAGGAATTAAAAGTGCTATACGACCGGTCGAGAAAGCTGATACAAGTGAGTTTTCTCCACATTGAAATGGGCTCAGGAGAAAGCCACTTATTTGGGACAATTATTAAATGAGTGTCCCAGCCTAAAAAGGATTCAGCGATGTAATCCCATCTAAAGTTCTTTTTCTTTTCGACATGACGTCATTTTGCTGGAAGTGGAAACTAAATGCGACGACAGGTTCCACTATCAGCAAAGAATGAATGAATGAATGAATGGAAATAAAGAACAAACTGACTGACTGGTAAAAGCTGACAGGACTTGACCACGACTCAAGGTTAACCTCCACCTAGACAGGACAAAAGGGTGGATGAATTTATGTGTTTTTGTTACAGGAGCAGAAAGATGTCAGCAACATTCGAGGTTGCATGACGATTTAATCTTTTAAATGCCATTTTCTCTGTCTGTGAATTTACTATGTGTGTGTCATCCACTAACTTGTGTTGCTCACAGACATTACTGTGAGAAAGTGTACACACCTGCGCAGCGCTAACATTTACATTTCTTTTTACAGCAGATGATTAATCATGTGTTTGATCATGTGATTTATAAGAGGATTAGTTAATGTTTTCCTACTACAGGATTTCTGGGTTTATATGTGACTGTCATTCTTTCCACAGCTAGGGTTGGCTACCTTTATGGTGTTTTTATGGCACCTCTGGAACCTGTTGACCTGTGTCTGACCACCGTCTGACCACAGTCAATGTGTATTGCTAATGTTTGTTTTTCTGAGACTGCATGTAGAAGATTCAGCTGAAATAGACAAGTGACATGAGTAAAACAAATAAGAGGTTACGGTGTTTCTGGGAAAGTTGAATATGGGCTCTTAGCTGGCCACTTTGAGCCCATAGGGATATATGAGTGGGGTGACTTTGCTTAAGGGCGGTCACCGATTACATTAATGTTAACTGAGCACATGGGATGATCCATGTCTGAGGCGAATTATGGTAATGATAGTGATTTAATGATTTGAGAAAACCTGCACATGACACTTGTCTTGCCCGTGCTGAATGCTTATTACTCTTTTGATATAATTGTTTATACGTGTGAAGTGTGATTTTATTTCCAGATCTTGTCTTCCAGGCCACGATGGCCAGTTTTTAAGACAGGGATCCAGGTTTGGTGAGTTGACGCATGGGAGTGTCCATGCGTCAAGAGGTGGAGTCCAAGGATTAACATTAAACAATGTTTACTATTATTGTTGCAGTGATTTGTGTGATTAGCCGTTTATTTACAAGTATTAAATCTATGCAAGTGGTGCATCCATGTTCAGATGAGGCTTTGATGGCCTATTAGTGAAGTTCACTGAACTAAAGAATGTGGTTTGATGATTGTTGACATGCTCTCCACATAGAAGTCTTTCTGAAATACAGGTGCAGCAGTGAGAAGCGAGAAACATTCCAGGCATAGCCCAGGCAGTGGTTGAGGTCAAAGGTCAAGCTGGTTGGGGCCCATCATGAGATCAGACCTTGGAGCCACAGCAAGGACCATGAAACTGCCTGCAAAATAGCGGAGAGACCCTCCTGGATTTATCAGAGCCTGTAAGGGGATTTTTATGAAATACAATATAATCAAGTGTGCCTTATATTCAAGTGTTCATATATTTTCACATAACAAAGCCTATTGTTAAAGAGAACATGATGCATTCTTTACTTCAGTAGCTGTGATGTCAGATAAAGCATGATATACGTCTGTATACTTTACTCCAGTGTGTAAGGTCAAGATAAGCTGAGCTAATGCCTAAACTCTCCCCGACTTCTTGCAGAAAGAGGAATGTTACGTTCTGGTCCCGGCAAGCAATCAAACGCAACAAAAGTTTCGCCCCACTCACTTCCCACCCACGCACAAACCCCAACAAAGACACCTTTGTCAAGTATTTAAGCAGCCATTTATTTTCATCGGCAGTGAGCAATGCCAAAACAATAAACAAAACCCCCTAAAACCCACTCCCTACACTTCCCTAGAAAAAAAGAAAAACAAAAACAAAAGACAAGTCTCTTACCTAATTACCTAACGAAAAACAGGAGAAAACTTGTTCAACAAAAGAAACGGCTTCTCACGCCTACTAGGCTGCGACAGTGAAAGTTATACAGCAAAGATACAAAAAAAAAAGTGACCGCCACTTGTTAACCTATTTACAATTATTTACATGGCAAGGCTAGAGGTACACGTGAATACTCCAGCCTGCACTACAATAACCACACACACAACTCCGTGATCGAGTCAACGGGGTTCCCCAAAAACACTCCCAGGTGTCTGTCATCCGGACGTTAAGTACTGGAGGTGGTCCATCAATTATCCAGTCCGAGGATAGGTAAAGACTCCACCCGGATACTTAGCAGCCACGCCTAGGTGTCCACCTTCTAGGAGAGGGAAAAAGAAAGAAAAGGGAAAATACCACCAACCATCCTCCGGTGGGATGCACAATACCAACAAACACATCACTGGGTCATAACAGTTTCCCCCACCCAAAAAAAATCAAACATCCAACCCCACACAAAGATGTTTGATTTAAGCCCTAGAGAGGGCATCAGCCATAACGTTCTCTAAGCCCTTTTTATATCGGATCTCAATGTTGAAGTCCTGAAGGAGTAGGGACCAACGCATAAGGCGCTGGTTGCTGTTTTGCATCCGAGATAGAAACTGGAGAGGGTTATGGTCAGAGAACACAATGGTTGGAACAGGACTAGATCCCAGGTACACTTCAAAGTGCTGCAAGGCCAATAGCAAGGCTAAGGCTTCCTTTTCAATCGTGCTGTAATGCAGTTGGTGTTTTAGAAATTTTCTAGAAAAGAAGCAGACTGGGTGGTCAATGCCATTGTCATCCTCCTGCACGAGCACTGCACCTGCCCCCAAAACACTGGCGTCCACCTCAAGCTTGAACGGATGTGTAAAATCAGGGGCGGCCAACACCGGAGCACTACAAAGGAGAGCTTTAGCAGCTTCGAAAGCGAACTGACATTTCTCTGTCCACACAAATGGCGATTTTGGACTGGCAAGACTGGTTAACGGGGCTACTACCTCAGAGAAGTTTTTGCAGAACCCACGGTAATAACCTGCCATGCCCAAAAAACGCCGCAGCTCCCGGCGAGTCTGTGGAACTGGAAAGTCTACTATTGCCTGCACTTTCACAGCAACAGGGAGGACTCTACCTTGTCCTACTTGTTTCCCTAGATAAGTTACAACCGCCTTTCCAAACTCACACTTAGCCAGATTCAGTGTCAGAGAGGCATCATGCAACCGGTCAAATATTTCCCTGAGAATCTTGAGGTGTTCAGTCCAGGTGGAGGAATAGGCCACTATATCATCCAGGTACACTTCGCAATTTACGACTCCCTGTAACACAGTGTTCATCAGTCGTTGAAATGTGGCGGGGGCATTTCTCAACCCGAACGGCATGACGGTATATTGCAAAAAATGATCGGGTGTAACAAAGGCACTGATTTCTGATGCGCGTTGAGTTAAGGGGACCTGCCAGTACCCTTTTAAGAGGTCAAGTTTGGTTACAAAGTTTGCCGAACCCACACGATCGACCAGATCCTCCATACGTGGGAGAGGAAACGAATCGGGTTTCGTAACAGCATTTACTTTTCGGAAATCATTACAGAAACGGGGAGTTTGATCGGGTTTTGGAACGAGAAGTGATGGTGAGCTCCAAGAGCTATTACTGGGGAAAGCAAAACCGTGGTCAAGAAGATACTGGACTTCTTGCTGCATAATGGCCCGCTTAGTGGGATTTACCCGGTATGCATGCTGCTTTATGGGCTTATGGTCACCCACATCAATATCATGACTTAATACATGCGTTTGAGTGGGGATGTCACCGAAAAGAGCAGAGTAGTTTGTAATGAGCTCACGGACATCAGAATTAGCGGGATCAGACAGGGGCGCCAAATAGGCATCCAAGTCAGCCAAGATTTCAGAGTTCCCAAGACGCGCACCCGAAACAGAGGTGTGCCTGTCATCCAACCCGTCATCGCCGGGACTATACAAGGGTTGAGAAACGGATACCGACACAATAGGTGACACAACAGGTGCCAAACTAGAGCGGTCACGATCAATGTATTCCTTCAGCATGTTGATGTGACAGACGCGACTTTTCCTCTTACGATCAGGGGTTAACACCACATAATCCGTCTCACTTAGTTTGCACTCAATGACATACGGACCGGAAAACTTTGCTTGCAGGGAAGAACCAACAACCGGCAAGAAAACCAACACGCGGTCACCTGACTGGAACATCCGTACTACAGACTTCTTATCAAAATGTGTTTTCATTCTAACCTGAGCCTTTGCTAGCATGTCACGAGCCAAAGCACAGGCATTATGTAGCCTCTCCTTAAACAAACTAACATAGTCCAGAATATTTTCTTTCGGCCGATGACTATCTGAGAGAAATTTCTCTTTCAGGAGACGTAACGGACCGCGCACCGTGTGGCCAAAAACCAAATCAGCTGGACTGAACCCCAAAGACTCCTGACATGTCTCCCTGACGGCAAACAACAGTAGTGGCACCCCCTCATCCCACTCACGGCCAGACTCCGTGCAAAATTTGCGAAGCATGTTTTTTAGGGTTTGATGGAACCTTTCTAATGCACCCTGACTCTCCGGGTGGTATGCGCTCGAAGTGTGATGAGTGACACCGAGCTCTGTCATGACCTGGGCAAAGATTTTAGACATAAAGTTTGTGCCCTGATCAGTTTGGATGCGTTTAGGCAACCCGAAAGTGGAAAAAAACTTAACTAATGCTTTCACAATCCCACGGGTTTTTAATGAGCGTAGTGGAATGGCCTCCGGATAACGAGTGGTAATACACATCATGGTAAGTAGGTATTGATTTCCGGACTGTGTTTTAGGAAGAGGACCCACACAATCAACAATGACATGTTCAAAAGGTTCCCCAACAACCGGGATGGGTTGTAGCGGAGCAGCGGGAATCGCCTGATTTGGTTTACCAGCAAGCTGACACGTGTGACACGAGCGGCAGAATCTTACCACATCAGATTTGAGACCAGGCCAAAAGAAATAACGGAGGACACGGTTATATGTTTTTGTGATTCCCAAGTGACCGGACATAATGTGGTCATGTGCCAAGCTTAGGACCTGGGGACGAAGCGACTGCGGAACAACAATCTGCTGCACTCCCTCATGGGTGCAGCCAGAACTGGGAGTCCAGTAGCGCATCAGCACCCCATCCTCAATAAGGTAGGACGCAGATCTCCCACTCTTAGGCTCTGTCACATACGCCCAACAAGATGACAAGCTCTCATCATTTTTTTGAATTTCTATAAGCTTGTCTTTATCTACTGACAGAGTCATAGTCTCCTCATCCGGCTGAAGTGATACAGAGACAGGGGTACCTTCACAGGCGGGTCGCAAGCTCAGTGTGTCTGAAGCGCTTAAGAAAAAGTCGCTAAGACCCACCAAGTCACCCTGTTTGCGTGCCTGCGCACGTGTCACAGCACACACAGGAAACAAAGGAACAGCATTTGATGTGGCACAAGCGAAACCACTATTATCTGTAAGTGGTATATCAACTACTTCTGGCGACGGAAAAACTGTGCAGCCAGCTAGATCGTTTCCCAAAATGATGTCAATACCTGCAACCGGTAACTGGGGTCGCACCCCAAGCTTAACCTCACCAGACAAAAACTGAGACGAAAGCTGCACCAAATGTAAAGGAACCCGTATTACACACATCCTAACTCCCCAGGCTAACACATCAGCCCCACAATAGGATTGAGCTGAAAACGGTAAAACCCCCTCACGAATGAGCGACTGTTTCGCACCAGTGTCTCGCAAAATACTGACAGGAGCCCGCCGATCTTCCCCTATCAAGGAAACAAAACCGTGTGACACAAATGGCTTAAACTCCTCATCTACCTTATCATTTTCGGGTACCATCACCTCCCCCAAAGGAGGAGGGTTTATCTGTAGAAGGTTTATTGGGGAAGGAGATGCACCCTTCCTGGTCATTTCTTTTCTTTTCAGAGCAGGGCAAACCGCAATAAGGTGTCCCTGCTCATGGCAAAAAAAACACACGCGGTTCTCAACGGATGAGGGGATGGCACGGCGGGTGCCCCTTGGAGACCATCGGGGCGGGCCACCGGAAGACGGAAAACTGTGAGCAGGAGCCGAAAACACCACTTTATGTGTCAACACAAACTCATCAGCCCGTATAGCAGCAGCGGCGAGAGTCGTAACCTTCTGTTCGTTTAAGTAGGTTACCACAGTGTCTGGTAGTTGATTTTTAAACTCTTCTAACGTCACCAACTCACGCAGGTCTTCCAAGGTTTTTACTTCTGTAGCATGACACCACTTATCAAACAGAGTTTTCTTTTCTCTGGCAAACTCCACATAGGTCTGGTTGGCGGATTTTTTCCCATCCCTAAATCTCTGCCTGTAAGCCTCTGGCACAAGCTCGTAAGCGCGCAGGACAGCAGCCTTCACCGTATCATAGTCAAAACTGTCCTCCAGAGAAAGAGCGGTGCATACCTCTTGAGCTTTCCCCACCAATCTACATTGGAGTAAAAGAGACCACACATCCTTTGGCCAGTGCAGCGCACCTGCGATACGTTCAAACACTGTGAAATACGAATCCACCTCAGTTTCCCGAAACGCCGGCACCATTTTGATGTGTTTACTCACATCAAAGCCACCACCTGGCATCGGGGCCGGTGGCTGCGGAGATGGCGACTGCGGGGATGATGACTCCGGGGAGGGTACCTGCGGGGATGATGACTCCGGGGAGGGTACCTGCGGGGATGGTGACTGCGGGGCTAACCGAGGTACAGGAGGGCTGGCAGACACAGAGGCTCCCCTCTCTACCTCCAGAGCCCTGATCCTCAAGTGCATAGCGTCCACCTCCAACTGCTGTTTCTTTAGCTCCACCTCCTTAATGCGCAGCGTTAACCGCAGCTCCTCCACAGAAGGGCTAGGTGGAAAAGGGAGATTTTTCAGTGGGGCAGAAACACCAGCAACAGCCCCCAGCTCAACCCCCCCTGCAGGACCCGGCTCACCAAACAACCCCCTGTCCGTCAACTGGACACACAGGAGCTCCCTAAGCTCTTTCTTCTTCGCAGCCAACGGCACAGTCACATCAAAGAATTCAGCAACAAGCAAGAGGTCAGCCTTTTTACACCTGTCCAACTTCTCCGCAGACGGGCTCAGAGTGAAGTCCTCCAACTTAAACTCCATCCTAACACACACACACACACCCCCCACACAAGAAAAAACCGCCAACCAAGAAAACAAGCCACAAAAAGAACCACCAAAGGGACGAGCCCCCAATATGTTGCGTTCTGGTCCCGGCAAGCAATCAAACGCAACAAAAGTTTCGCCCCACTCACTTCCCACCCACGCACAAACCCCAACAAAGACACCTTTGTCAAGTATTTAAGCAGCCATTTATTTTCATCGGCAGTGAGCAATGCCAAAACAATAAACAAAACCCCCTAAAACCCACTCCCTACACTTCCCTAGAAAAAAAGAAAAAGAAAAACAAAAGACAAGTCTCTTACCTAATTACCTAACGAAAAACAGGAGAAAACTTGTTCAACAAAAGAAACGGCTTCTCACGCCTACTAGGCTGCGACAGTGAAAGTTATACAGCAAAGATACAAAAAAAAAAAGTGACCGCCACTTGTTAACCTATTTACAATTATTTACATGGCAAGGCTAGAGGTACACGTGAATACTCCAGCCTGCACTACAATAACCACACACACAACTCCGTGATCGAGTCAACGGGGTTCCCCAAAAACACTCCCAGGTGTCTGTCATCCGGACGTTAAGTACTGGAGGTGGTCCATCAATTATCCAGTCCGAGGATAGGTAAAGACTCCACCCGGATACTTAGCAGCCACGCCTAGGTGTCCACCTTCTAGGAGAGGGAAAAAGAAAGAAAAGGGAAAATACCACCAACCATCCTCCGGTGGGATGCACAATACCAACAAACACATCACTGGGTCATAACAGGAAGTACTATGTAACCTGCTTTGCCCTATAAATAAAGCAACCAAGCCTGCATTCGGTGTGTGTGTCTTCTCAGAGGCATTCACCCGTGCGCATGTTTTATAAAACTCTGAGTCGGTCTGCAGTGTCTTATTTCTCTTATTTGTGATAGAACAAATGTCTTCCCCTGACAGAGCCACTGCAAAGAGGTCGAGGTCCCAGGAAACCCCAGAACCCTCAAGACAGCACAATAGAGAAATCTCACACTTGGTTGTTTCAGTGGTGAGGGGGGAGTGCTGATTGAGCCCCCGTAGGGTAAGCTCGCACTTCAACCTCCAGCCTCTGATCAACTCTAGGGCAACCAAGTGCGAGGCGTGACGGCTGAATCAGCTGAACCAGGAGGAAGGCAGAGAAGCTGAGTGTTTTGAGACAGATCCAGCAGGGCCAAAATCAGGACTATCCATGACGAGAAGGAGTGCCTGAGAGGATCGTCCACAGGATGGGAGCTGAGGCCAGGAGAGAGACTTCAGGAGGATCAGAGATCATCTTCAGCAGCGTTGGGACAGGAAAACTCGAGGGATGAGGGGAGCATGCCAAGCTCCATCGACAGCGCAGAAGGAGTTCGAGGATGACATCATGATTCTGAGAAAAGCACAGGAACCAGAAGCTAGGGTGGTGATGACAGCAGTTTCCTATGAACATCACCTAATGCGGTGCCACTATACTGTGCATACGATGACACTCTGAAGGCTGCTGGGATCATAACAGTAGTAAGATAATGGAACCCTGCACCCTTTCCACAGAGGTGTTTTCTGCAGAGTATGGACAATGAAGGAGTCATAAATATCCCCCTCGCAGGACGAAGGCCTGAAGTGAGGTAATGGGAGGCCATAAAACTAGAGTGCTGAGAGGTCTGCAGCTTTGGAAATAGCTGAGACCCATGTTGACAAACAACAAAACCAACTGGTATGTTTGAATGTTTATTCTACGTACATTTGGACTCTGGTCCTATGGACAATGATGGAAACAACTGGAAGAGACATTCATGACGCCCTGCAGAACTCAAACCACTCTGCAGAGAGACATGTGATTTGCACACCTGGAGGAAGCATCACCAAGCTGAGATGTTTTTGAAAATGTTACTTTCTTAGTTTCACTATTAAATTAACAATTTCTTTGGTTGCTCGTAAGATGCAGTTTGCCGTTGGACGAGATCAATGAGGACTGGGATAACCGCTAATACATTTGTTAAACTGTGTACTTTTACAGTAATTTAGGGTGATTTGACATATGCTGAATATAACAATGTTTGCATTGAAACTGTCAGACATGAGGTATTCGTAACTGGGGACTTTTCAAGCATAAACGTCAATAAGGGGGGAATGTTAGAGTTTGTATTGTTGATTGTCATTTATGCTTAGAAACATTTACTCATATATGCTTAGAAGTATATAATCATTGGTAGATTGAAAGGATGTCTCATCCTAAAAGAGGTCTGTATTAACTCTGTGTGGAGGGGGGGTGCGTACATTCCTCTGCACAGTGTCCTGGCATGGATCACACCCCCTAGGAGAGTTTATCTTTGATTTATGGTATAGCAAGCACACGTATATCTGTTTAAGTATAAGAGCCTTTTGTTAGATGGACCCAGACGTCCTGGTACAAGCTAGCGCCAGAGTCTTCACAGGGTCACATCTTGACCTCACACAGATCTCTCACACACACCCACATACACACACACACCCACATACACAGGCAAGGTACTCTTTGTTTGTATGTAGACGTCATATGTTAATGAACCTATGCATATTCATGTAACCTCAATAAAAGGGCAGTGGTACGGGAGAACGGACGAGAGCAACTGGGGTCAAGCGAAGGGACGGCGCTTTGTCCGGTTTTCTCCCGTGCACGAGAAACATGAAGAAGCTTGCCTATTTGTGTCTTGCTTTGCAGTGTAATTATATTGTCTTCAACGTTCCAGCGGATAGGTACAAGCTACAAACCTATCACATGTGTTTTTAGTTACACTTGTGTTTGAATCCTGCAGCTTATCACACATTTGATTTCCATGAGTGACGACTGCAAGTGTCCAGAGTGAGGACAGACTGAGGGAGCCACTGCTGCACATCATCTGTGAGGCTTTGCAGCCCTGATGATCCACCAGGACAAACTCAGCAGTGTGTGAGGAAGAGGAGGAGGAAGAGCCAGCAGCACAGAAATGAAGCCCAACAATCATGTTTCACAGTCCTGTGGTCTCAGCCTCAGATACTCATGAAATCACACAGAGCTCATGTAGAAACAAATGAACTAAATATGTTCTCCTTCATTTCTGTCAAACAAAGCTGTATGAAACGTTTCCAGATGTTAGTATCATGGTTGCTAGGCAACCTGGGCAGCGCGACGGAGGCTAGACGTCCCATTTCACGAGCCTACGAGCCTCGCACTTCGGCCTTAGCGGCCTTTGAGTACGCGGCCCTTGAGGACTTTAAAGCTGCAGAACCTGAATCGGGATACAGCCATGATGATCTCCAGCCTCGTGCTCGCCAACATTCTCACCTGAGTTAAGAAGACGATCACTGAAATGGTCTCAGCAGGTCCTTTGATGACAGCAATGAAATGCAGTGGTAAGGCTTTTTGGGGATTAAGTTCGTTTTCATGGCAAAGAAGGACGATGCAGTTCATCTGATCACTCCTCATAACATTCTGGAGTGCAGGCAAAATGCTATTATAAAAACTTAAGCAGCAACTTCTCCAGGTTCCAATATTTATGCAATTCTCAAACCTTTTGGCCACGACTGTATAACCTCTTCTGAAGTTTAGTGGATATTATACATGGTTATGCTCAGGATGTGTCGGCCAGTTTCCACTGGAAACGCCTTTTGGTTAAACTGTCAGCGAGGAATTTGCATTTGCACTGTTACATTTTTATATAACTTTAATGCACATAAACAACAGCTGCTTGTTTCAGTGAAAATACATTGATGGCTTTTTAATAAAGTTGTGCAGCTGTAAAGTATTTTGTCTGCTGTCAATTCTATCGTCAGCTACATCGTTATGGCAAATGTTCAGATGTATATGGTGATAAATATCTTTGGTCATATGGTCCTGCTCTGTCTGTCACCTTCTGTGTTGAGCTCATTGTTTCCTCTGTAGTGGCTGAGCTGAGTCCAAGTAGCTGAAAATGTTCCTCTGCTGCTCCGTCAGACTCTCCTCCTCCTGCTGATCAGCTGGGACACAAAACAGATCTTTGTTAGGCTCCACACTGCACTGAAGAGTCAAAGTGTCTCATATGTTCATCTGACAAGTAAAAGAACACATTTTTGTTTCCCGAGGTGGGCAACTTGTTGGAAACAAACACAAAAGCTTTGAGCACTGATACCTGCCATTGCTGGCATTGAAAGATGCAACGCCAGCAATGTGGATTGTCAAGACTCAAACCAATCATCAAGCAAAGACAACAGGGATCATTTGTTTCTGTTTATTTAGCATTCACAGCATTTGTAGTTGCCTTCTGTGCAGGGGAAGTCCACGCACACTGTGTGGTACCGCCATCCGCAGAAGGTGCATTCAACCTCTGTAAGAGAAACGAGGTTGTCTGAGACTGAAATGATATTCACTAAAGAAGTGGGGATTTGTAAAACTTCACATTTTGATCCGGGACGTACTCTGCATGAAAACAAGCGCTCACTCTTCCTGCTCAACAAATGACAAGGGCGGAGCCTTATACCACGTGATACAGAAGCTGTGCCGTGTGATGCTAAAATTAGCAGGGAAAAAACAACGGAGAGCACGTCAGGGATGACGAGAAAGTGACAGGAGAAAATCCGTCCCGGTCAACCACCCAAACATCAATAACGGGAACCTTATACAGCGCTTCCCTTTACCCGTCGACCTCCCGCAGGCACAAAGACATCACGGAGGCTATCACTTATCACCTGACCAAAGATATGGCTCCATCAACACTGTGCAAAACGAGGGATTTAGGAAAACGATCAACACCCTAGACAAACGCTACACAGTGCCGTCCAGCAACTATTTTTCTATTGTTGCACTACCTGCTCTGTACACGCAGCGTCGAGCAACGGTGGAGACGGAATTTCAAGCAGGACAACATTTTGCTGCAACAACAAAACGTGAGACATTTGTTGTTTTATGTTTATTTATTGTTATGAGAGAATCATGATCTCAATTCTAAGCCAAAAAATCGTGATTCTCATTTTATGCAAAATCGTGCAGCCCTAACATTAACACAAAACTGTTGTTTCACCAGAGAAACACACATGAAGAGAGAGAGAGAGACAATAACAGCTACCAAACAGTCGTCATAATTCGTCACACAATGAGAAAAGGACAAATCAACAAGTAACAATGACTAATTAATATTAAAATCTGTAACATAATGTATTGTTTGGAGTTTAGTCTGATTGGTTCAGGATGAGCTGCCATTATCCAATCACACGTCTGCTTACCTGCATCTTTTCTCTTTTTTCTAACCTGAGCACCTGATGGCTTTGAACTTTTGTTGTCCATCTTCCATTGGTTTGAATTTTGCGCTCCAGTACAAACACAAATCCCCCAACCCGAGGATCAGCACAATAAACCTAACAGCAGGCACGTGCAGAGGGGGGGGGGGCTAGAGGGGCTTGAGCACCCGCCCCTTTCCTGATGGGTGCCCAAGGTGCCCTTTTGTTGAGGCTACTTTTTTTTTTTAAATTATTATTATTTTTTTTTTAATGTGTGCGTGCGGAGTCCTGTCTGTGCCCCTCAACAATAATATTTAACTATTAATCACAGTTTTGCTAAATAAAAGGATCTGGCTCGCATCAGTCACATGATCACATTTAACCAATGGTCGCCCTTGACGGCAGAACGCGCTGGTTACGAGCCGGGAACGAGCTCACAAAGAGCACGCGCATTTTTAGCGGTCCGGAGCTGTAGGAGAAACACAAGTTAACTCAGAGACACAGACTGATGCGACAAAACCAGTAAGTAGGTGTACAGCGTACACTGTAGTGTGTAGCACACAGGAGTATTAGCTTATTACGTACACGTTGGTAAGCTGTCTTGTTGCAACTGACGAACTGAAACAAACGAGCGTGCTGTGTGTGCAACAGCGCGACAAACATTACCTGTCCTTTTATTAACTGCACAAGTAGTGCTGGTCACAGCTGCTGGCTACCTGTGTATGGCTGTCATGGATCTGTAGCTCTGTCACCGTTTTAGGGAACATATTTAGTTTTAAAGTAAGTTTCCGGGCTTTTCCTGCCTTTCTGGAGGGATTATATTTCACTAAAAAACGATCTAATATGCATGTCCACATAATTATGCATTATTATAATTATAATATATTAAAAAACACACGCTGTATTTTAAAGAACATACATTAAGAAGCAGATTATATTAGATTTATATTTTAAATATGACAAAATTTGGATTTTACAGCAGTAAAATGATTGTATCTCTACAGTTTAAACATGTAATAAGCTTTGCCCTGCACAGAGTGGATAGTGAAACAAATGGAATCATCATAAATACATTATTTCATATTTATTACTTCCCCCTCCTCTTTGCTTTATTATTGTAGCTCTAGTAATAAATAATAATGTAAGGATTCTGGATCAGCACCGTGATGCCCATAGTATATACAGTATTCTGAAGAAGGTCTAACATGTCACTGTGTGTGCGTGCATGTGTGTGTTTTATTTAGATGGATTTTTAAAAAAAATATTACTCATGATATAACATTGTGCAGACATGGCTGGTAAGGACATGAGGAGGAAACAGCAGGAGCTGTGTGAGGCTACTAAAGGCAGGGCTATAACATTTTTCTGTCATCATTTTATTATAGATTAAGTGCAAGAGTTGTTAGGTGTGGATAATTAGATTATAGTTTATTGCAATAGCAAGTTGTGCCTTGTTCTCAGATAGACAGCAAGTGGAGAGTGATATATGAAATGATGGGATGGAAGGAAGAAGAGAAGCAAAGAGTGATTCACAGGCAGAGCCTAAATGATTTCTCACAGTTTTTGTTGCCTTATGGTTCCAAGCGCTGTCACCAATCTTTGCATTTTGTTATTATCTCATGACACTTGTTTAATCAGCTACCATCTCTCCTGTGGACTTTTTAATGTCTACAGTGTCAGACCAACACAGCCCTGCCCTCATAGCTGGACTGGCCATCGGGCATACCGGGCATTTGCCCGGTGGGCCGCTGGCGATTTTTTGTTTTTATGGGCCGACCGATTTCTTTTTTTTTTTTTTTTTTTTTTTGGGAAGGGTATAAACAATGAAAGGTGTTGGATTGGCCAATTGGTCATGATCGACTCTGGGCTGGACCAATTACAGCCGAGGAGGTCGGATGCACCCTCCCCCTTGTTTAGCAATCTTATAGACGAACTAAAGAAAATGGAGAACAAAAAAAGGAAAGGAGGTGCCGAAAAAATTAGGGCCAAAAAGAAACAAGCCCTTCAGGCAGACGCTGCCAAATGTGTGAAAATTACTGAATTGTTTGGTGGTAGCTATGGCAGAGCTTCCACAGATTTAGCAAGATCAGCAAGTGGTGGAGGCCAGCAGGTGGATAAGGGAAAGGGGAGGCAAGAGGAGGAGAGACCCGAGGTGGCCGCCGGTCATAGTGGCAGAGGAACTGAACTTCAGGTAAGAAGTTATGACCTGCTGTCTATCTGTGTCAGATATAAACTAATTTTAGTTGTAGTTTGTTTTCGTTGTGGTGACTTTATACAGTCGCTTAGAATAACTCGTACAGCGTAACTAGCATGACGGAGTTTATATACTGCTGGGCGGGTGCTATGAAGTTACTGATAGTAAATTTTATTTTATGCTTAAGGTTAGTTTCTCAAACTTCTCAAAATCTTAACAAATTGTGCCAATCCTTACATGTTGCACCAGGCTGATTTATCATCAAAAGTGGAGAAGTCTGTGACAGAGGAGACAGAAGAGCAGCAGAGAGAGATGGAAGAGCAAGAGAGAGAGAGACGGAAGAGCAAGAGAGAAAGAGACGGAAGAGCAAGAGAGAGAGAGATGGAAGAGCAGGAGAGAGAGATGGAAGAGCAAGAGAGAGAGATGGAAGAGCAAGAGAGAGAGATGGAAGAGCAGGAGAGAGAGATGGAAGAGTAAGAGAGAGAGATGGAGCAAGAGAGATGGATGGAAGAGTAAGAGAGAGAGATGGAAGAGCAAGAGAGAGAGATGGAAGAGCAGGAGAGAGAGATGGAAGAGCAAGAGAGAGAGATGGAAGAGCAGGAGAGAGAGATGGAAGAGTAAGAGAGAGAGATGGAGCAAGAGAGATGGATGGAAGAGTAAGAGAGAGAGATGGAAGAGCAGGAGAGAGAGATGGAGCAAGAGAGAGAGATGGAAGAGCAAGAGAGAGAGATGGAAGAGCAAGAGAGAGAGATGGAAGAGCAAGAGAGAGAGATGGAAGAGTAAGAGAGAGAGATGGAGCAAGAGAGAGAGATGGAAGAGCAAGAGAGAGAGATGGAAGAGCAGGAGAGAGAGATGGAAGAGCAAGAGAGAGAGATGGAAGAGCAGGAGAGAGAGATGGAAGAGTAAGAGAGAGAGATGGAGCAAGAGAGATGGATGGAAGAGTAAGAGAGAGAGATGGAAGAGCAGGAGAGAGAGATGGAGCAAGAGAGAGAGATGGAAGAGCAAGAGAGAGAGATGGAAGAGCAAGAGAGAGAGATGGAAGAGCAGGAGAGAGAGAGATGGAAGAGCAGGAGAGAGAGATGGAAGAGTAAGAGAGAGAGATGGAGCAAGAGAGAGAGATGGAGCAAGAGAGATGGATGGAAGAGTAAGAGAGAGAGATGGAAGAGCAGGAGAGAGAGATGGAGCAAGAGAGAGAGATGGAAGAGTAAGAGAGAGAGATGGAAGAGTAAGAGAGAGAGATGGAAGAGCAGGAGAGAGAGATGGAAGAGCAAGAGAGAGAGATGGAAGAGCAGGAGAGAGAGAGATGGAAGAGCAGGAGAGAGAGATGGAAGAGTAAGAGAGAGAGATGGAGCAAGAGAGAGAGATGGAGCAAGAGAGATGGATGGAAGAGTAAGAGAGAGAGATGGAAGAGCAGGAGAGAGAGATGGAGCAAGAGAGAGAGATGGAAGAGTAAGAGAGAGAGATGGAAGAGTAAGAGAGAGAGATGGAAGAGCAGGAGAGAGAGATGGAAGAGCAAGAGAGAGAGATGGAAGAGCAGGAGAGAGAGATGGAAGAGCAGGAGAGTGAGAGCCAGGGCATCGATTACTTTGCTCGCCCTGAACCTGCCATATTACAGGCCTTCTTAGATTACCACCCACAGCAGAACAGTAGCAGTGCAGTTGTGATGAGGGTGTTCAGCTGTAAAGATGGCACCAACAGGAAGTGGCTTACTTATTGCAAAGAACGCCATTTATTGTTCTGCTTTGTGTGTCTGGCATTTGCAAGGCTGACTGACACCAGCACATTTATAACAGGCATGAGTGACTGGCGACATATACATCTGCGCACAGAGGAGCATGAAAAGAGCAATACACACCAGACCTGTGCTGAAGCTTTTTTCTTAAGGTGCTCAAAAGGCAACATCAGGAGCTTGTTTGCTGGCAGTCAGTTGTCAGCTCACAGAGCACAAGTGAAAAAGAGACGGCAAGTTTTAGAGCGTATAGTGGATGTGATCAAAGTACTTGGGAAGAGGGGACTCAGCTATAGGCATGTGGAGAATGAGGCTGCATACACTTTAGGTGATAACACCATCGATCATGGTACTTTCTGGAACTGATTGTGTTATTAGGCAAGTATGATATGTGCCTTGGAGAACATTTGAATGACTGCATTGAAAAAAGCAAGAAGTTGCATCAGACCAGTGGATCAAGAGGTAGAGGATCTCTCATCACCCTACTCTCCAAAACAACTGTCAACTCAGTGATTGATGCACTTGGCCATCTCCTTCAAGAGAGCATCGCCAGTGATGTCCAGAAAGCTGGGATGTTTTCTGTTCAGCTAGACACAACCCAAAACATCACAGGTTATGATCAGTGTTCAGTAATCATCAGGTATGTTACTGAGTCTGTGCAGGAGAGGCTTGTCTCCATAGTGAGGTGCAAAGCATCCACGGGGCAGTACTTTGTAAACTTGCTTTCCAGAGTTTTAGAGCATCTGAATCTAGACAAGGCCATGTGCACTGGGAATGCAACAGATGGTGCTTCAAATATGCAGGGCCAGTACAAAGGCTTTTCAGCACTTATGACTGCCCAGTCTCCAACTCATGTGCATGTGTGGTGCTATGCACACATACTTAATCTTGTGATTCCTGACATAACACAAAGTGTCATTGAAAGTGGATCACTCTTTAATTTACTTAATGACATAGCTGTGTTCATCAAGGAGTCCTATCACAGGGTTAATCTGTGGGAGAAACAAACCGAAAACACAAGACACAGACGCCTCAGTCCAATAGGTGAGACACGGTGGTGGGCCAAGCATGATGCCCTCCAGAAAATCTTTGGACATTTTGGAAAACCAGATGATGGCCTCTTCGTTGATGTAGTGCTGACGCTGGAAGCCATTGAAAAGAGGGAAAAAGAAAAGCCAGCTGTTCGTTCCAAAGCACGAGGCTTTAAAGAGTGTCTCTTGAAGCATGAAACTGTGTTAACAGCACAGATATTTCTTAGAGTGTTTGAGCAAACAACTCCTCTGTCAAAGTACCTCCAGTCAAAGGGGATGGACATTCTCTCTGCCCATCATATGGTGACTGCCACACAAGATGGCCTCAAAAGTATTGCCAGGGACTTTCCAACTGTGAAGACAGCTGCAGACACATTTGTGAAACAGACAAATCAAAAACTAGAGGAGAGGGAGAACAACACAGACATGGAAGTGGAGGCTGAACTACCTAAAAAGAGAGCCAAAAGGAGAAAAGGCATGGCCGGAGAGATGCCTGAAGATGAGTTGCAAATCAATGCTGAGAAATCATATGAGGTGAAAGTGCACAACATCATCCTGGACACAGTTATTGAAGCAATCCACAGACGATTTGTCATGCATGGCCCTCTTCTTGCCGATTTGGCATGGTTGGACCCCAGGAAGTTTAGCCAGGTCAGAACAGTTTCTCTTCCAAGTAATGCATTTCAGAACCTCAGCGCCTGTCTACTTAAATTTGACAGCAGGGCTACAGTTAATAACCTTCAGTCAGAACTGAAACGTTTTGCTGAACAGTGGGAAAGGCTTAAGACATCACATGTAGATGAGTACACGACCAGAACAGCAAAGGACAGATCTGAAGAATGGGACGAAGAAATTGAAATTGTGACCGAAAGCTGTGGTTCTTGCAAAAATTGCCCACTGTGCTGCTATCAAATACTCAGGCGGTTCAACATGCTGTCTGATGCCTATCGTCTCCTTGGGCTGGCATACAAGTACCTGCTGACCCTCTCCCTCACTCAGGTTGCCTGTGAAAGAACATTCTCTACACTCAAGTTCATTAAAAGCAGACTCCAAAGCAGCCTGTCTGCAAACAAGCTGGAGATGTTTATGCTGATGGCCACTGAAAAGGACATTCTCATGTCATTGGACTCTGACATGGTCATTGACAGGGTAGCTGAGAAGAGTGACCTGCTGAGAAAGCTCCTTTTGTAACCTGGTGAGGTGAAATAAAAATGAGCAAAACATTCCTAATTATCTATTGTTAATATTAAATTCAGCTTTATTGTTATTGCCTAAATGAATACGTTTAGTATCTACCTTCACTTCAAACAAGTCAAGTGATTGGTAAATGCTTAGAATTTGTCCATCTTAATAGATAGAATAAATATGAGATTGGAGTATTAGGCATTTATAAACATATATTCTTACAGTCTTAATCTGTCATTGTTTCATTTCAGATGCTGTCAGTCATTTTAGGAGGACTGAAGTGTGTTCATTTTAAATAAGTACTATATGGAATATGATTCAACCATTTTTCTAGAGTAAGCATACCAGTACTGTCATCGTCTGAAAAAATCTATTAAGTACAATTCTTTCTCAACCTTCACTGTCTGTCCTTTCACTTCTTAAAGGTTTCCATGTCTTAAGATATGTTCAGTGTTGCTGCTGTGGAAGTGTTGTAGGTGACCTTTTATTGATGAGTGAATAGTCTTTGGTGATACAATTCAATCATAATCTGTCCTTTATAGATTTTAATATTCATCTAATCTTTATTCCTTTCTGTCCTGTTTGTCAGGGTCTGATCATACATTGTTTGTTTAAGAGGTTCGAGACCATTCAACTTTTTAAGTTCATCAACGTAAGTACTAGTGTATATGATTTCTCTAATTCCTTTCTGGAATAAAGATGCCAGTACTGTGATCATCTGAGCAAGTCCATCAATTGCCATTCACAGTTCTTTGACCTTTCACTTGTGTCCTGTTTTTCAGGGTCCCATATAATTTCTTCAGAAGTAAGTACTGTATATGATGCCAGTATTTTCCCATATTTTCTAGATACTGTATTAGTACTGTGTGTAAAATGCCATCAAAAACTCAATTAAGTGTTATTCTTATTCTTCTTTCTCACCTTTCTTTCTCTGTCTCCTTTCATATTTAAAGGTTGCTGTGTTAACAAAATATATTGTGCTACCATGCTGTTTTCTATTGTTTTGGTAAATAAATACTTTATGAAAATATCCCTAAATCTGTCATTTATTAATTTTAATATTAATTAATGATCATGTCTCACCTCTAGTGTTCTTGGTCTTAATTTCAGGTTTCTACCATGTGTTGTAGATAGTTCAGGAGGTTAACTCTACCAAGCAGTCTTTTTGTTTCCGCTATGTACTGTTTAAAATCCCGAATAGGGAGAATGGTGTAGGTTTAACTTTATCAGATTGATACATATATCCCAACAAGGCAGTGTACATCAAAGCAGTTGTTTTCATGCAAAGGCTTTATGGTTTTTCCTATAGCGATTGACAGACCACGTGACTTTGCGCATTGCATGCCGGGAACTCCTGGCAAAACAATCCAAGTACCGCATCAAATACAAGCATTTGCAATTGCAGCACCGCAAAACGTTCATTCTCCGGTTCCAATACCTTCTTGTTTTTTCTTTGCCGCACAAAAAAAGAATGTACAAAACGACGGAGAACAATGCCGGTCCGTACAAAGACAGACTCGACGAAAAGACAAAGAAAAGATACGAGGAAAAATCAAAGGAGTGAAAGGGTCAGACCCTTACGAGCACACAGAGGGACAAAAGACGTTAGCGTGCTGCCCAACTTTCACCACGCTCAAATTTATAATTATACGGTTCTTGGAGTGAGTGCATACACTCATGAAGTTTAGTAACTTCAGGTCACTGCAACAAGCCCAGGTACAGTTTACCGACGGATGGGTACAGGACCTTGAAATGCACCGAAAGACCATCGTACGAACAAAGGTAAGTTTACCTTTGTTCGTCTCACAAATCGTCTTCATAAATACACATTCGTTAACAGTGTATTAATATAACCTTTGAGCTCAACGGTAATTAATTAGTAGTGGAAAAATAATTGTAATATTTGAGCCATTTCTGCTGTCCAACTACTTCTTACAAAATACATTTTTAATGTTAATTAGATTTTTTTTTACGGCATAAATAAAGGTTATATAAAAGTCACTGCCACAGACTGATTGCGGCTTCTACCTTGTTACACTAATGTTGTTTGTTGCTCAGTATGACTTTATGTCATCCATGAGGGATGCATTTGACATATGTTTCACATATTATAGCCCAACAAGTTACTTATAGCAATTTAAATACGAGCAATCAGTTTCTTTGCAAATACCGGAAATCAGTTTTTGGCAGACAATCAGTTTTTGGCACAACACCGGCTATTGCAGTTAATAATACAGCAGCTTCTTGCCATTTTTTGTGTTTCTTTTTATCGCTGTGTAACTGAGTTCAATTGACACCCTGCATGCGCTAGTACCGCTTGCCAAAAGTTCCCAGAATCCTTTGCGATTTTATCCATGAATGACGTCACATTTTTGGTGGGCCGGTCTCCAGTCAAAATGCCCAGGCCGATTTTTTGTCCCAGTCCAGCCCTGCCTGCCCTCCAGCACTATCCACAGCAACCCCTCAACAGCAACATTGTACCCATCAGGTAAAGCATCAGCTACGTTTGCTTTGCCTTGTTGCCCATATTAGATTCTTGATGAAAGTGTGTTGTTGTTATTCAGCCTGGTTCAATGTGCCCCTTTTTAACTTTGAGCACCCGCCCCTTTAAACCTCTCTGCACGGCCCTGCCTAACAGACCTACACCTTAGTTCACAGATTCACTTTGTCTAAGGTTGATTTCTGGGATTTCACACAACCCAGGATTCAGATCGTGAATCCATGATGGGCTTGGATTTACATCATTATAAATGAAATGTGCTCTACTTGGAAGCAGCCGGCCCCGCCCCTTTTGACGGGTTGTGTGAGACTTTAAATCATCAAACTGTAAATTATAAATTTAAATTGTTATTGATCCTTTACCCCGAGTCCTAAAGTTATATTTATTTTCTTACTCTTCTTATATTTATTGTTTGTTTACTTGCACCGCTGTAACTGCAGCCTCGTCGTCTCGTCTCTCTATGCTGGACTGTCTGTAGCGGAGATGACAATAAAGTTTACTTTGACTTCAGCAGCGCGCAGGCGCACCGAGGGCTCTCGCGCTCACTTTATAGAATTTAGAAAAAACATGGGTGCAGATTATAAGTCTGTATCATAATATCTGTTTGTTGTTTTTATTTTGTTTTGCGAGTTGGTTATTAGATGCCGCTCCAGCCAGCCAGAGACTCCCCGCCGCCCCGCCCTCTCCTCCCTGTGCCGCCAGCAGCAGGCGCACCTCGCAAACGGAGGGCGCCCTTACTCCCAGCAAATGGCTGATAGAAAACCGATCGGTGCCTACGAATTTCCCAATATGCGCTGGCATGACGTCGGGGAAGCATGGGTACGACCGATTCTTTTATTTTTTTCTTGCCAATGCCCGTGATGCCCCCCCCACCACGATGCATTCTATTGGTTTGCACACTTACACACACCCAGCTGTGGTTTCCTGTTTTGCTGGACTCTGGAGAGCCCCGCCTTTAACGCTCTTCTCTCACAGAGAGCAACAGAAAACTTGGAAAAACTCCAGATTGACTGAACTCAGTTCAAAGTTACCTTGACACCTTTAGATTTGAGACGTAGTGATGGTCCGCTTGAAGCTGACGCTCCGGTGCGTGTGTCAGAAAGATCAACGCGCTGCTTCAGAAGCACCGTGTCGAGGCTTGATTCGTTTGGCCAGAGTCACGTGATCAGTGACGTCTGAAGCTTCCTTTAGAACGTACCTTTTTTTAAATCGAACTTTATTGAAACACAATGAGTATACAACATACAAACAGATGAAGTTTACAAAAGAACAGAACATGAACATACAGAACCAGGAGTAAAAAAATTATGATATGAGGAGGCGAAAAAAATCTACATATAAATATTGTTCTGAGAGGCTTTTTGTTGGTTGAGTCTGAAATTGATTGTATGTACAATTCATATCCTTATAAAACGGCAGAAATATGGTGTTTTATTAATAAACTTACATTTATGGATATAAAATAGCTAAAAGTATTAACAAATTTTTTATAAAAAAACATTTATCATTCTTCCTGGGGAACTTAAAGAAACAGAATAAAACATTTTCCATCGTAAAGAAAACTCCCTTAAAATATAGACAATAACAAAACTGCTAAATTCTTCCAGAATCTCTGTGTAGAGGAACCAAAAGAGATGTGCCACAGTTTCTGGATGATCCCCACAGAAAGTTCAATTAGTATTTATGTCTCTTTTAAATGTTACCATATAGTGACTGGCTGGGTCACATTTATGAAGAATTTTATATGAGATTTCCTTCACCTTGTTCACAATTAGATATTTATGGGATCATCCAGACTGTCTTCCAGGTGATATCTGGAACATGTCGGTTCCAGTAAGATATTCTATATATGGGAGAGAGACGATATCTTCTTGGAATAAACTACGTATTCTCTTATTGCTGTTACCAAGTTCCTGTGAAAAGCAGATTTTTCCCAGTGCTGACTCAGCTGGATCAGGGAGAGTGACTGAGGCAGATATTGAGCTGTCAGTGTTTTTATATAACATTAAAGTCCCTGAGGGTATGGCACCAAGCACCATTGAGAATTCCCCAACACTGACGGGAAAATTATATAGTGTAAGGAATTCATTGTAAGTAAGTAGTACTCCCTCGTTAAATTTTAGGTCTTAGTGGCCGCCATTGTTGGCAGCTGAAATTTGGCTGGGCCGCGCTATGAATTCTGGGATATGGTGGGGCACGAAGGACACACCCGACCCATCCTTCAAACTCGGGGGAATGAAGGACGCATTTGAAGGAGTCGAGGAATCGGGACAGCCTTCGTCGCCTGGCTGTGACGTCATCGGCCTTCAAATGCGGCCTCCGGAGGATGCAGCCGACGTTTTGGGACACAGCTTGTGTGTCTTTGTTGGTCATGTGACCTCCCAGCGACTACACATGGAAATGAGCAGTTTAGCTCAAATCTGGCAGGTTTCCATCGTCTGTTTTTGTCCTGATGTCCATGAACATGAACACTGTCCCTGTCAAACACGTCCAGATAATTTGATCCAGTGTTGTTCTTCTTCTGTGGTGTTTATGATGGAGCAGCAGCTGCTGATCCTGATGTCCTCCACCAAGGGGGCAGCAAATTCAGCTGACTGTCATCATTTATTAATTTTATCTTGCAGGGTTTTTTTCAGCAAAACAAATGCTGCAGACAACCTCAATCATACTGTTGTGCTTTATTGCTCCAGCCGTCCTGTAAACGAGTCCCATCTTGTGGCCACATTTGGTAATGTTTCTGGAAACTAGCTTTACTATGAGCCAGTGATGATTATTTTTAATGAGACTGTAAGTGTCAGGGCTCTGTGTGCGGGCAGGCGGAGAGGAGGATCCAAACGCAGGACTCAGACACTAACTTGAAACTCAAAGACCTCAGCTTTATTGCTGGTATGAAAGCAAAACATGAAGTGAACATGGAATATGCAGAACCGAAACACAGGCATAATCTGATGGTACGACGTGACACCTAGCATGGGAAAACACAGGGCTTAAATACACAGGGTAGTAATGAGGGAATGGGCCACAGGAGGGAGACAGCTGGGGGAGATCAGGGCTAACGAGACGGGGGAGCTAAGCTGCACACACTAACATAAGACAAAGACTTTCACAATAAGACAGGAAACAAGAAGTACTAAACCAGATGCAGACATGACACAGAACAGAAACTGCAATACACATGAGAACCCAAAACCTAAGAACTGATCCCTCACCAAGAATAACAGAAACAGATCCATAATGATAATAATAAACAAAGCACCAGAACATCAGAAAACAATCCATAATGCAAAAATAAACCAAAACATAATAAACTCAAAATACTGGGTCCAACGGACCCAGAACCGTGACAGTACCCCCCCTCTAAGGGCTGGCTCCCGACAGCCCCAAACAAAAAAGCACAAAGCACCAGGCCAGGGCGGGCGGAGGGGGCCCAGGACGGAGGGACAGAGACCAAACAAAAAACAAGGAGCACCAGAGTCCAAAAACGCAGAAAAGCACATCAAAAACAAAATGAAACCAGAGCTCAACAAGAGTCCATGAAAAGTTCTGGGGGCCAACCGTGCACACGGCAATGACGGCGGTGCAGGCAAAACCAATCAGGAGACCGACCACTTGGAAGGCAGTGGCGGCCACTGAGCAGGTCCGGAGGTCGGCCGCGTTGCCAGCGGCGGCAACGAACTCCTTCCGGAGGCCGTCCCCGAAGGCCATGATGCCAACTTAGCGGCCTGGAAAACGGCTGGCAGAGGCGAGGCGGAACAGGTCGAGCTGGCTCTGACGGCGGTGTGGCAACCGCAGGACCAGGCAGGGCACGACCAGACGAAGACGAAGGCGGAGCTGAAGCCGGACCAGACAAAGACACGGAGGCTGGACCAGGCGTGGATGAAGACACGGAGGCTGGACCAGGCGTGGATGAAGGGACGGCTGCGGAACCTGACGGCAGCGGGACGGCTGCAGGCGGTGATATGAATGCTGCAGGCGGTGATATGAATGCTGCAGGCGGTGATGTAGAAGTCGCGGGGGATGAGTCAGCAGGTGACGGCTGAACAGACTTCCCCGGACTGTCAGCAGATGTGAGGATGTGCTGGCTGGGTCCTCCAGGACCCTCAGCTAACGAGGCGTGGTGGGCTCCTCGGACCCTCCAGCAGACGAGGCAGGACGCTGGCTGGAATCTCCCGAACCCCCAGCGGACGAAACATGAGGCTGGCTGGGTTCTCCCGAACCCCCAGCAGACGAAACATGAGGCAGACGAAACATGAGGCTGGCTGGGTTCTCCCGAACCCCCAGCGGACGAAACATGAGGCAGACGAAACATGAGGCTGGCTGGGTTCTCCCAAACCCCCAGCGGACGAAACATGAGGCAGACGAAACATGAGGCTGGCTGGGTTCTCCCGAACCCCCAGCGGACGAAACATGAGGCAGACGAAACATGAGGCTGGCTGGGTTCTCCCGAACCCCCAGCGGACGAAACATGAGGCAGACGAAACATGAGGCTGGCTGGGTTCTCCCGAACCCCCAGCGGACGAAACATGAGGCAGACGAAACATGAGGCTGGCTGGGTTCTCCCGAACCCCCAGCGGACGAAACATGAGGCAGACGAAACATGAGGCTGGCTGGGTTCTCCCGAACCCCCAGCGGACGAAACATGAGGCAGACGAAACATGAGGCTGGCTGGGTTCTCCCGAACCCCCAGCGGACGAAACATGAGGCAGACGAAACATGAGGCTGGCTGGGTTCTCCCGAACCCCCAGCGGACGAAACATGAGGCAGACGAAACATGAGGCTGGCTGGGTTCTCCCGAACCCCCAGCGGACGAAACATGAGGCAGACGAAACATGAGGCTGGCTGGGTTCTCCCGAACCTCCAGCTGACGAAACTTGAGGCTGGACGGGCTCCTCGGGCCCTCCAGCTAGAGCAGATGCAGGGCCAGAGGCAATAGGGACCCCTGACTGAGGGCGAAGATGAGAGGCTGACTTAGCAGATGAAAAAGCTAATGATTCCTCCACTAACTGCGCTACTGACTGGGCTATGGACTGCAACAAGGTTCGGAGAAGGTCTGATTGTGGTAGAGCCTGAGCTATGGGTAGCGGGGGTGAAGACTAAGCTACGGGTGACTGAATTTGAGATGAAAGCGGTGGAGTAGGTGACAGGGCTACAGGTGGATGCTGAGCAGGGGACACTGGAAACTGAGCTACAGACGGCTGCTGATCAGAAAACTGAGCTGAAAGTGGACGGGCAGCTGACTGAATAAACATAGCCCCAGAATCAACAGTTCCAGACGAAACAGTCTTAACTCCTGGATCTGAAAGAACATCAGGCGCACAGTCTTCTGAACCAATGGGAAAATAATCATTCTTAAAACGAAAACTTTTATTTTCCCGAACCGGAAAAACACGAGCTGTAGTGTTCATGAAGCTGGCGTTCGCAGCTTTGGGGGAAACTGTCTGTCTATCCCTTGACAAAAAAGGCGAATGAAGGGAGACTCTGTCACTCACCCTAGGCGGTTGTTTGAGCTGAATCCCAGGCTCCTGCTGGAGCTGTGAGTGCTGGCTGCGTGTTCGCTGCCTCCCTGTTGAAGAGGGAGCGGCGCTGGCGGAATGTGACGAGGGAGGACTCTGCTGTGGCTGCTCCTGCTGTGATGTGGAAATGCTGGGTGAGTTAGGTGGCACGATAATCATCCCTAACATCTTGTAAAAAGCTTGTGCAGGTGTAAGCTGATTGCTGTTAGGCTCGTAGTAATCCTCCCGGGACCGGCTGGAGCGTTTTCTGCGAGACCGGGGCGTCCGCGGGGAGGAAACAGACGAGTGGGCCGAAGGGTAGGCTGCTAGTGAGGAACGGCAGCATGGAGGCCCTCCAAGCGCTAGCCGGGTCCCGTCAAAACGGGAGCTGCGCTTCCACAGTGAGTCCGCTAGATCCATTACTGGTCGCGTCGTTCTGTCAGGGCTCTGTGTGCGGGCAGGCGGAGAGGAGGATCCAAACGCAGGACTCAGACACTAACTTGAAACTCAAAGACCTCAGCTTTATTGCTGGTACGAAAGCAAAACATGAAGTGAACATGGAATATGGAGAACCGAAACACACAGGCATAATCTGATGGTACGACGTGACACCTAGCATGGGAAAACACAGGGCTTAAATACACAGGGTAGTAATGAGGGAATGGGCCACAGGAGGGAGACACAGCTGGGGGAGATCAGGGCTAACGAGACGGGGGAGCTAAGCTGCACACTAGTGATGGCCCGCTTGAAGCTGACGCTCCGGAGCGTGTGTCGAAAAAAACAACACACTGGTTCAGAAGCACTGTGTCGAGGCTTGCTTCGTTTGGCAAAAGTCACGTGACCAGTGACGTCCGAAGCTTCATTACGCACGTAACTGCTTCGGTACCTGATTCAAACGGATATAAGGAAGTGAATCATCCACGGGATTCGTGGAGTGTGCTGATGGTGACAGATAGCGAAGAGGTGATCATTCCACTGACAGATATGGAGCCAGCGAGGAAGAGAAGACGTTATGGCGTGTGGAAATATTTTGAGTTGATTTTGCTCAATTCATTTTATCTGCCGAAGTGAAAAACTTGAAATGTCCAAAATCATGTTTTCATAATGTAAATATCATTACAGCATATGACTTTAGGAACACTTCCATGTGAATTAAAGCTAATGAAGACTACAAAAATGTATTTGACACTATACGTACATTACATTGCTACACAGTTTAGAAAATCATTTTGTTTATTGTTTTTAGGTGATAGTCTGCAGGACCCAGGAATACCTGCATATCTACCAGCTTGCAGTGTAGTTCCTGCACTCCACAGCCTCTTCTGTTCCATGCAAGTGGATTTTCTCCAGGGCAGGAGAAACTATTTCTAAGAAAAGAAACAGACTCAGCCAGCGCACAGTAACACTAATCCTCTTTTTAAATGTAAATAACAAAAGGGCTACCTTACATAGATCATGTTTTTACTTTGCAAGTTCTTGATTAGGGGTGGGTTTTGATTATCGCCTTTCTGATTACAATCCATGCTAAATTGAATAAAGTGATATTGATTCATTAAAATCCCGTGTCGATTTGTAAATTAACGTTATTATGCCTGAAACGCCAGCATCTCAGGTTAAACCTCACAACATGTCGTCAAACACCATGCAGCTAAAACAGTAACTGGGAGCAGGTTTACGGATTCTGCATACAAACGTGAACACAGAGCGCGGACCCGACGCGTCAGAATCAGATGTTGATGTGTCGTCGGGTCCGCGCTGTCTTTGCCTCGCTGGCTTCTGCAGCTGCAGGTTTCATAACTCTCTGTTTACATCTCTAATTAAGTCTCACATGTGTCAGCTTTCTTTTAATAGATACGAAATTATGGATATATACTGTTAAATGATCAGAACTGTAATATTTCTGACTGAGGCAAAACTTTCCAGATTCCAATCAAATTGAATCGGATCCTGTATCAAATCAAAATGATTCTACAAATCAGTGACGATGCAGCCGTACTCAGCTTCCTAAGCATTTTCCCTTTCCAGTTCACAATCAATCCCACCCCTAGGTCAAAAATATGTATAGGACAATTTTGTATGAACCTGTCCAGCTGTCCAGTGATTAAATGACAAGTAGATGGAGGCAGGACTCCACAGCAGGGGCATACTGCATAATGTGCTGTGCATTCTCATATGTATATTATATATATTGCTCACTTATTGTATTTACCAACATCAAGGAGTTATGAGCAAAGAAAGGCCACACCATAGTGCATGTTTAAATAGGGAAAGTTTATTGATCAAAATGTATTACGCAAATACGCATTACATTTTTTTCAGCCCCCCCAATGGAGAAAACAAAATCAATTACATGTTCAAAGCAACGGAACGGTGGCCCAATATCAGAGAGAACTCCACTCTTGAGCGAGCAGTGATGATTGAGCAGTCCGTTTTATTTTGCAGATTCAAGCTGCTCTTCAACATTTTCACCACCAGATGTCACCGGAGAGGACTGTGTTGAAAAGCTTCAAGTAATGAACCGTTTTTCAATACAAGCTTCAGTGCTTCGGAAAGCTTCATTTGGCCATCACTACTGCACACACTAACATAAGACAAAGACTTTCACAATAAGACAGGAAACAAGAAGTACTAAACCAGATGCAGACATGACACAGAACAGAAACTGCAATACACATGAGAACCCAAAACCTAAGAACTGATCCCTCACCAAGAATAACAGAAACAGATCCATAATGATAATAATAAACAAAGCACCAGGGCCCTATTTCAGGAAGCCGGTTTAGAAAACTCAGAGTGAAAAACGATACTCAGGGTTGAGTAACCCCGAACTGTCCAACTCGGAATATTTGGTTTCAGAAAGGCTGATAACAAGTAGTTCAATCAACGCGGAGTTGCTTTAACCCCAAGTTAGGCGCGCGCACGAGGATACATAAAGCCCTGATTAGTGGAGCACAGATTAAGCGAGTCACCATGGAGACGGAGGGAAAGAAGGCGCGGTCAATGTATTTTACAGCGCTTGACGCCGAAATTCTGATGGCAGCATATGCCGATAACATGCAAATTTTGCAGAAAAAAAGTAACACAGCCTCAGCTGCAAAAGAAAGGGAGCATGCATGGCAAACATAGCCGACAGAGTCAATGCGTGAGTGTTAATTTAAACATTGATCTAGGGATTTCCACCCATTTAACACGTTATTTTATTATATTTAATTTTTTATTTTATACATTTTATTTTGTGATGTGATGTGAGCGCAGGTGCAACCCAACAGGCCCCAAACGTTCCTGGCAGCAAGTAAAAATGAAATATAAAAATATAGTCCAAACAGGTAAGGTGTAATTGTATTACGAGCCATAGTGCTTGGTCTGTTTGTCCGATGTAAATCAATTGCAGTTAGAGGCTACATTAATTTTCTTTCTGTAAGTACTTATTGAAATTATCTGAGCACATTACAAGTACATATTTGCTTACTCTGTATGCTCAAATGTGACCCGTTATAGCCAACAGAAAAAAAGCGGAGGCCCGAAAAACAGGTGGGGGTCCTCCACCACCACCACTCACAGAGCCTGGCCACTTGGCTTCCACATTTGTGATAATGTTGGCAGCATCACATATGATCTTCACAGTGCAGAGAACACAAATTAGCATCCATTACTATAATGAAATGATTTGTTAGTTTGAAATGCTACAGGGAACTATGTACCTGTACATTAATGCTGTGGAAAGACTTCCTGTTCACATAGTCTCCTTCATTTACTGAAGGAGCAATGATTGGAATGTGAGTGCCATCTGTACAGCCAATCACGCCTGGGAACTTTTATACACTGAAAATAAATGTAAAATTTAAGTAGTAGTTCAAGTAGTAGTTCAAGTATCACCACATCATGAATTGAGTTTTGTTCATCCTGATACCTGCAATTTTGTGGAATCCCTCTTTGATGAATCTTGTGGGTCTGTGACCGGGGAACACCACAGACGAGTGCAGGAGACGTTTCAGTGCAACTGTAACATTCCTGACTGCCCGACAGACGGTAGCCTTGGAAACGTGCTCAGCGTCACCAATATTATACAGAAAGCTCCCGTTTGCAAAAAACCGAAGTGCAATACAAATAATATGCACAGAACTGAGAGAATGTCCACGATGTGTCTTATGAGCAATATTAGGCCTGAGGATGTTATTCAAATAAATTATAGATTGTGCTGAAAAACGGTAACGTTCACACAGGAAATCATCAGGAAATGATAAAATGTCCAAACGCGCTCTAATCACTCTCTCCCGGCGGAGAGCTCTGCGGAGAATTTGGGCTTCAACATCTACTTCCATCTTCAAGGAAGGGGCACGCCATGTCTGACACTTCCTACAGTCAGGTTTCTGACACAGAGGCGGAGAACGTCAGGGTTAGTTGAAGTAAACCTGCTAGGGGGCAGGTTAGCTTCACGGAGTGTGTCGTCATAGTGACTCACTCAGGATGAATCTAAACTCGCTTTGTGAAACTGAAAACCCAGAGTTTTCGTTAACTCAGGGTATACTTCGTCAGAGTTTGCACTAAACCGGCTTCCTGAAACAGGGCCCAGAACATCAGAAAACAATCCATAATGCAAAAATAAACCAAAACATAATAAACTCAAAATACTGGGTCCAACGGACCCAGAACCGCGACAGTAAGGTTGTATAGTGCAAATGTTGGCATTTGGGGGGGGTTACCCTTATCAGTGCAGAGGCTGCGGCACTTGTAAACAATCATCCAGTTATTACTATTATTATCATAAACTGTTAGATCTGTTACTACTCCTTCAATGAGAGGTCTGGACCTTGACCAGGCGTTACCACTGCAGTTCTTTCATTCTTTTCTTTGTCAACCATTCTACTGTAGGTATGATGGTGTGCTTGAGAAGTAAACAGTGCAGTCAATATATTTGGTACAACTGCGGTAACAGTTTTATTAATAATAGAAATTTTTTTTAATGCAAGTAATAAAAACATCCATTAGTTCTAGTAAAAATAGAGCTGGCAGACCTCAGTCTAAGGACAATAAAGATGGTGTCAAACTTTGGAAATCACCAACCATCTTACTCAGACTAATATTGTCGATTTGAACACTGCCACCTCAAGCTTCCCTTTCAACTTCTCGGGGTTGTTATTTATCTTTTCAGATCCTTCCAGCAAATGTCTTCTTCTATTATTAATACTGGCACCTAATTACATCATCTAATTAAATTCTGTAATTACACACAGATCTATTTATGTGTATCAGTATTTCTGTATGAGTGCATGGGTACGTGTATATATAGATGACACTATGCATGAATATACATATATTAGTATAGGTATGTGAGCAAAATTGCATCCACGTTTGCATCTGTGTAGATGAACATATCAGGCTCATCACAGTTGAGATTTCAATTCTATTTTTCTCCCATCCAGGACAAGCTGTTTATAGCTTTTCCTGTTACCCTTGTATGTCCTCGTCTTGTGCTACTGTTGTTAAAAAAAAACAAAAAAAAAAAACAAAGTAAGCTAAATATACTATGGGAGCAGTAATTAGGCCTTGGTTACAATATAAAGTGTAACCAAAATCAATTACGTAGTATTATTATAACCATAAAACTATCACATTTTCTGTGGTCGGCAATTATCAGAAGCCCAATTCCACACACCTGCAAGTCTGTGATTCCTGAGAAAGTGCTTGGACATTAGTCCAGCTCCAACTTATGTTCAAAAAAAACGTGTAGAATCCTTTAACACACTCACTTTACTGCAGCAAGTGTGAAAGCATTTAGGTTGGACAAAACCCAGAGTATAGCTACCAACGGTACATTTACTACACTTCACACATCTGTCTAGAATGTGCCTCCATTGTTGAACAAGAGGAAGTGGCCTACTGTGCATGTACAATTTTATTTACATTGCAAACATCTCATGTGTCCAAAGACAGCAAAGTCATGTCCAAAATCATATGAAGCTGAACAGACTTCAGATCGGAACGAAATGAAAGGAACTTGTGTGGGTCAGTCTTTCTCTGCAATCACCTGCAGTGAAGTGACAATGAAATTAAAGAATTTGGAGCTTTTTGTCACTGCTGTTTATTGCACTGCATGTTTTAATGCAGTTAGTACTAAACTGAAATTAGAGACCACACAAATCCACTGTTGGCTTAATACAATTTTATAAAGAACAAAGCTAATTTCACAAAGTATCTCAGAGATTTCGTTTTTGACAAATCATTGTAATAAAAGACATGAACAGATCCACAGGAAACAATTTAAAAGTATCCATAACTCATTGAGCACACTGTCAAAGGCTGATGAGGTGCATGCAAGCTACCTGGATTTCATCCTAATCATTTCAAATTTTACTTTTTAAACAAATGGAGACCATAAGTACAAATGCTATAGAGTAAAGCAACATTTCTCAGAGTGTCTCAGGTGTCGCCCAGTAACCTACACAGAAGTGTTCACTGTGGCTCCAGCACTTATTCAACAGAATAAGTAACAAGGTATTAGTCTTCAGGCTGAAGGTCAAACAGATGTTTAAAAAATTTTTTTTGCTGTCCTTCTGCAATCCACTCTCTTCATCCACTCACTGCATTAGGCCCGTTGTCTTCTCCTGGGTCAAATCACTGAAATGGAACAAATTTGATCAGCCTTTTTAAACATTTCATCTCAAAAAGAAAACCTCAGGTTTTCTGTTCCTGAGACTTGTGTGTGCGCAGCTTTGATTAATGTGTAATCAGAATGAGTGACCATTTACCTGATCATCCTCGCCACCTCCTTCTTCATCATAGTAATAGACGTTGTCTCTGACACCATCATCCAGCAGGAGTGGCTCCTTTTTCTCCCTTTTCCTCTGTTTTGTAACCAGCAGCACTAGCAGCAACAGCGCTGAACACCGAGCACAACGTTTAGCACACAGTAACCAACCAAATCCTACTTAGCCGGGAAAGGAAAGAGATGCACCGTCCTGAGACTACAGATGTGTGACTCACCGAGCAGCAGGATGGCTCCAAGTATTCCAAGGATAAGGGGCAGGTTGCTGGGAGCTGCACCATAGCATCCTGGACCTACCATTATCATAGGCACCAATGGTTGCAGTGTATCTGTAGTTTGTGACGAAGATACCCTCTCTGTCCATGGACGTGTACACTTTAATAAGACCTGTGTCCTTGTCCACGTTCAGCCAGCCTGCTGGGTCAATCAATATTTTGTACCTGTACAAGACAGTCACAGAACGATAGTAATACTATCCAGGCAGAATGATTAGAATTAGCATGTTTCACAATGTGATACAGTGGAACCCCGACTTACGAAATCAATTCGTTCCCGAGGGTCTTTCGAAAGTCGAAAATTTTCGTAAGTCGATGCACCCATCGCGCGTTTTGACTGAGGCGATGCTGAACGATAGGCTATAGGCTAATTGCTAACCAGAGCAACAATACGTCGTTCAAGTGGAACAGCGAAGCGCAAGTATGGAAGCCAAGGGGTTGTCACATGAATCGGAAGGCATTGTGTGTGGGCTCAGCCAATCAGAGCCAGTGGATTTCGTTACTCAGGCATTTTGCCATAACATGGGCAAAAATATTGCCGTTCAGTGCCTTCGTAACTTGAATTTTTCCGTGAAACGGGGTATTCGTAAGTCGGGGGTTCCACTGTATTTGATTTTGAACATCCTCCGCTTTCTCCTCAGGCTAAATACACGGTGCAAGAATTAAACACATTAACTGTTACAGGGTTCTCACATCATTTAAAAATACTGGTGGCCAATAGTACCATCCATCAGCCTCCTAGTAGATGCAGCTATGGTAGGAATTTGAATGTCTTAAGTTGCCTCATTCTTGGGTTATCGGATTCACAAACTTTGGTGTCCACAGCGCCTGTCCAGCAGGGTGGTGACAATACCCAATGAGCCTTTTACAACTAAGGAGTTAAAAAAATGCTTTAAGACCTTAATGATACAAATTAACTAATTAACTGTATTTGGGTCTTTTATAAGCCTAATATTCTATTATGGTATACAGCTATTCAGTGTTTTATCGCTATAGACAGTATTCTGTAATTATATCTGCCACACATGAGGACAGTGAATCAATTTTGACCATCAAACAGAACAAGGAATCTAAAACATTTATCTATAAGGAAATTTAATATTTGCAGCACTTATGAGGTCAATGATACATTTTCTTTAGCAGTAGAAAGTCTCTCCCCCACCCCCCGACTTACGAGACTGTCTGCTTGCGTGCAGTGTCTGGGTCTGAAGCAGTGTACTGCACCACGACTTCATCCACAGCAAGGTCCTCTGGTTTTACCACAAGAATCTCCTTTGGATCAAATATTGGAGCTTCATTCACATCTCTCACATTCACCACCACTGTGGCGGTAGAAGTGACCACAGAAACACCAGGAGCAAAAGGAATCTCATTCTCCACTGAAACCAACAGAGTGTGCTTGCTGGCCCTCTCGAAGTCCAGCTCCTGGTTGGAAGGAAGGGAGGAGGAAGGAAAACAAAACAAACAAAAAAAAAAAAAAAAAAAAAACCCACACACAACATGAGGGTGTTGGCACAGATTTTTGTGAGGATACAAGAAATCACAAAAATGCTGCCATCAAATGACACAAACATTCATAGATGATAAATATCTCCCAATATTATGAATGAATTCCTGATTTTCTTCCTACCTTTGCAGTAGAAAGGATTCCTTCCTGTTTGTTAGTTCCCGTTTTTACTGTGAAAAGTCCATCAGGATCACCACTGACGATCTTGAACTTGGCGTTCCAGGCTGGAGTTTGTGGTTCATCCTCATCTGTTACTATCATCCTAACCACCACAACATCCTTTTTGTTTTCATCAACTGTTGCAGTATACTGTGAGAAAATAAAGGATGGGTCAGAAATCATGGCAGTGAAAACAGATCTAAAGACTCCTAACTAGGAATGGAGAATAATGGCCTCAGTTTGTAGTCTGTGTCATTATATTAGGTTCATTACTTAATGCAAGTCTACAACTGTGGAGTCCATAAATTTAATTTGCTATGCATGTGGTAAAATATTGTTTTTAAACTGCATTTGTACATTTCCCATGTGCTGTCAAAGCCTGGGTTTTTGCTGTGTCAGTATGTGTGAGTGCAACATTAATAATGCAGTTAGATACAGGATGAATGTTCTGCTTTAACCATGTGAAAAAGCAGCAGTTAAACAGGAAGTTTCCAGTTACTTCGTACTTACAGATTTCTGAGTGAAGACTGGAGCGTTGTCATTGCTGTCCGTCACCGTGAGGATGACTTTGGTTTGTCCACTTAACCCTTCTCCCATCATATCTGCTGCTTGTACTGTCAGAGTGTACTGTGGATATTTCTGGTAAGATACAGACATCAGCTCATCAACAGGAAGGAAGAAACAATGACATCGGTTTTACAGACTGTAACACAGCCTTCAGACGGACTAAAGCTCTTCATCTATGAAGGCCAATTCTGCTGAGAAGCTGAAGCTAAACTCATTTAATATTTCGCTTATGACAAACATGATGCTGTTGAGAGCCTTGGTCAAACTGTTAGAATAAAGTATTTCTTGACCATTTGGCACGAGGCTGTTTGTTGTTGCTCTGTGACTTCTTTGTGTTTCAAAGAAGTTCATGATGCTGCACCAGAAACAGCTCTGATCTCCTGTAGTCTGCATGGAAGACACAGACTAGTCTGACAAACTATTCGCCAAGTATAAATAGTTTGTCCAGAGGTATGACAAACCAGAAATGTAGACAGAAACTAACTATACTTCAGAGACTGTGTCTAGTTTTACTGTCAAAAAAAAAAAAAAAAAAAAAAAAGACAAAAAAAAAAACCCACCATGTTTTTTTGCAGCACCCTCTTTGTGATTGATTTCTAGCAGTGACAGGCAGACTGCTGATCCGGATTCATTATAAAATGTTTTTTCAGCCCTTCGGTGTAAAAGGACACTTGTGTTTTAAATGTGTTTAACAGGTCTTACCTCTCTGTCTAATCCGCTACCAGTGACTCTGATGCTTCCAGTAACTGGGTTGATTTCAAACATGTTGTCAGTGGGCAGCGGTGGGTCCTGATTCAGAATACGATAGCGGAGCTCTGAGTTGTCAGTACCTGGCTCATCGTCATCTTTGGCCTCAACCTTAACCACCTCCGTCCCTGGAGTGGAGGAAATAAAAAAGAAGTTCCTGAAGGTCTTCACACTGCTTCAATTACAAGATTTACTAAATAAAATTGACTTAATGCAAACGTCTGCTAATTTCCTTCCAACCCAAATCCTTCTCTGGTGCTTTAGGTGTCATTCTGAATTTCTTTAAATCTCTGGGCATCTTGAAATTCATTAAATATAGTGGATAAGTATTAGAAACACGAACAAAAGCAAAGAAAACTACCCAAGTCCAGAGGCAATAAGGTTTCTATACATACCGATGGCCGTGGCCTCAGCAACATTTTCTTTGTAGTCTGTCGTAAAATAAGGTTTGTTGTCGTTCTGGTCGATCACATTGACTTTAATCTCCATAGGATCCTCAGCTTGTCCTGCTCCGTCATCCACAGCATGTGCTTCAAACTACACAGACAGAAGATTTTAAGTTTAGATTCGCCCCCACACAGACACACACTTTTCCAATAGAGATTGACAAACCACGTGACTTTCGCGCATTGCATGCGGGGAACTCGTGGCAAAACAATCCAAGTACCTGCATCAAATGCAAGCATTTGCAGCACCGCAAAACGTTCATTCTTCGGTTCCAATAAATTCTTGCTTTTTCTTTGCCCCCCAAAAAGGTATGTACAAAACGAAGGAGAACAATGCCGGTCCGTACAAAGACAGACTTGATGAAAAGTCAAAGAAAAGATAAAAAAATCAAAGGAGTGAAAGGGTCAGACCCTTACGAGCACACAGAGGGACAAAAGACGTCAGCGTGCTGCCCAACTTTCACCACGCTCAGATTTATAATTATACGGTTCTTGGAGTGAGTGCATACACTCATGAAGTTTAGTAACTTCAGGTCACTGCAACAAGCCCAGGTACAGTTTACCGACGGATGGGTGCAGGACCTTGAAATGCACCGTGTAGAAAGTAAAGACCATCGTACGTATCATAAGTTTACCAGTCTCACAAATCGTCGTCATACATACACATTCGTTAACCGTTTAATAATAGGACCTTTGAGCTCAACGGTAATTAATTAGTAATGGAAATAATTTCTGGTAGCATCACAGAAATGTAGCAGTGACAATAATACTGTATGCTGTAATCGTACTGGGCAATTAGTGATACAAAAAACCTGTTTTATCCTGTGAATAAAAGTATATGTTTTTGTCAGTGTACCATAATAACAGAAGCGAAACGCAATATTGTGTCAGGACAATTCACTATTTATGCACAATAAATAAAGGAGCATAGCGCGACAATTTCTGTTCAGCGCCAGACTTGCTTGTAACCTATATCACCAATTATGTTATGAAAATGACGCATTAACTACTACAAAACACTGACCTTTGTGGGAATGTCTGGAACAGACTAACCTGTGAGCTGGAGTGTTCTGGGACGTTATATTTGATCTTTGAATGGCTGCAATCCAGATCATCCGTCGCCTCTTTGTTACTTCGGAAACATGGCTTGAACAATTTCTCTTCAACGACGTAATCCGATAACAACCGATCTCTTTACCCGTCGGCTTCCCGTGGCTGTCATGCGACCGGCTATTGCAGTTAATAATACAACAGCTTCTTGACATTTTTTGTGTTTCTTTTTATCGCTGTATAACTGATTTTAATTGAAAGCCTGCATGCACTAGTACCTCTTGCCACGAGTTCCCAGAATTCTTTGCGGTTTTACCCCTGAGTGACATCACATTTTCAATCTCTATGGGGATCAAAATCCAATAATCAAGTACACACATGGAAAATCATTTGGACAGAGTGAGGATGATTACCAGGTAACGAGCTGTTTCCTCTCTGTCGAGTGGCTGTGTTACATACAGATAGCCCGTCTCTCTGTCCATTGTGAAACGATTAACAGGATGCAGATCAGCTCCAGGACCAGTGATGCTGTAAAAGATCTTCTTTAATTTATCGTCACTAGAGCGGATCTGGAAAAACAAATGAAAAACACAACAGGACTAATTAAGATCACTCTCACCATCTAAAGTAACTGTTAAATAGTAAAGAGGCTGTGCATTAGACTCAAATTCAAGAGATTTCTGGTTATTTTGATATATAGATCAGAAGGACTCCTTGTGATCTCAAATCAAAAAGATTGTTAGATTCTCTAAGCATTTTGGGCACACTATAATTACTCATTGTAAATAATTTGAGTTATTAGCGTAGTGTTATCGTCAACCAATTTACTCCAGTTTTAGTTAATTTTGTGTGTCACTGTTGCCAAGTTCAAAACACTCCAAAAGCGCAGGATTAAGACCCTATAGTATTAGAAAGAAATCACAACAATCAGCTGATCTCCATGAGTAAACACTTGTCACCATGAGAAAGCAAACCCCCTTTTAACTAGAGAAATGTCCAACAGAACCAGGTTCAAGGACAGGGAGCCATCTGCCACAAATTGTTGGGGAGTGAAAGTTAGGAGTAGTGAGATATGGGACAAATTTTAGCATTTATAAACTGAAATTTAAAAAATAAAAACAATTATACCCAAGAGACAAATAAATCTTTAACTTGGCACTTAAGTATCAACTTTTCTGTCTGCCAACAATATATAGATCTTTACTTGTGCCTTTACACTTCACTTGCGTTACTCTAAAGTTAACTGATAGTCATACTAAGAATTACTTATGACATCCAAGAAAAAAAAAAAAAAAAAAAAAAAAGACATGTGGACTGCAGAGGAAACAACAGCGAGATCCTATGCAGAAATAAACATTTAAAATGCAGTTTATTGTCAAATTAATCACAAGGTCATTCAGTTCACCTTACCTGAACTACTTTCAGGGGATACGTTCCTCTCTTATTCTCAGGAACATTGAGTGGAGGAATAACCCAGCCCCTTTTCCTCCTCCTCAGCCCTCCACCAGACTTGGGAAATTGCAGAACGGGCACTTGTGGCTCAGTGGCATTCTGGAAGAACATACAGACAGCTTTTTTAGCAAAAGCTTGGATAGAACACCACTCAGAACTTAATTAAACTACGAGGAGGAGCACAGACGTTCTCAGAACAAGTTTTAAATTTTTTTCAGACTATGATGGGTCTGTGTCTGTCCAGAGTTAATATCAGTTTCAACATCTTAGCCATGAAGGCCAATGAGGCATTATCATCACCCTACCAAGCAGGACATGTTGATACTCAAGTTTGTGAATCTGATCAATTATATGTAGCCTCACGAGTTAAGATGCCATCTGTTGTATCTACTAAAAGTGTCGGAAACAGGCATTTTGCATGTATCGATTCCAAATGTACTTTTCATTCATGCCCCATTAAACAGTGTCTCTAAACCTACCTCTGTGTTGTTAATAGAGTCCATTTCAGTACTGTGATGCTGAATGTTGAAGTTTGTGTGGGCTACATGGTGGTGCTTTCCACGGTGATGCTCAGGGTGAACGACACTGACTGGAACTGTTGTTTTGTGACCATGAGAGTCCCAGGAGTGGATGAAGAAGTTCTGGTGTCCTTTATGAAGAACAACCTCTGTTTACCTGGAAGGTAAAAATAAATATATAAAAAACAAAACCTTTAGCAGAAATACAACATACGCTACATTCGTTAGACTAAGTCTCCACAAATCTTACTTTAATATCTTCTTTTCTAAACGAACCCCAACTTTGCTGTCAGGTCTGTCAACTCTACTTACCGTTAATGTACCATCTGCCTTTACAGTAAAGTGACTGTCATCAGTGCTGAAAAGAATTACTGTGCGCTCTGTGCAGTCAGTGAAGCCCACTGGGAAAGGATAGAAGAGTTAATCATTATGAATGTGATACATATAGTGAAAAATCTGGCAAGTTTTTTGTATTCAAAGAAAAGCGACAGACACCACTCCCTCTTCCTTAAGAAAAGCAGCATAAGTGACTGCAAGATGACTAAATGGTTTTTAGCTCTGACAGTAGCAACACTCAGTCAGGTTATCAACATTATTTACTTTTAACAAAAGTGTCAAAACTGCATTTACACACGTACACACACACACACACACACACACACGGCCAATTTTGTTTTATTTGAAGTACACATTCTCATACAACCATCAATCTCGCTTTGAGGGTTTAAATTGGTAAAAATATTAATAAAAATTTGGCGTTTAGCTCAGGTTGTCATTTCAAAAAGCAGCAAAATTGCCAGTGCAGAACAGATTTTTTCTGGTTTCCATTAAAGACAACATAACTACACAACACCTCACTTCCCACACCCTTCAGGGGACCATGCTTACGAAAATTACATATTGACAACGTAATGTTAATCCATTCTTCATTTCTTTCATTCACTTTAATACTTAACATTCATTGTTAAATTTCTGCGATGGGTAATTCATTTTTAGGATACAAGAAAGAAGAGGGGGGATAAACAGCCTTGACTTGAACTAAAACAATTCATAGAATTGTCTAAACCTACGTATTCTTAGAAAACAGCCTATTAATATAAAACTATCAAGACATGCAGTCAAAGTAAAGCAGTATTGGAAGAGGAAAAGGTTGTATAATGCATCTGTAATAACCATAGGCCAAGAAAGCTAAAACAATGTTTATATTTTAGTAGGGTTGGAACCATCAATCATTTCGAACCAGCTATTCTACCCATTATTCACTGCTCCTTATAGAAGTATTGTGGAGTAAGTGTTTGCTTCACTACAGCCTTTTCTCATTACTGCCTACTCAACTTGATTTTTAGTTTTTTAGGTTGCAGTACTTTTGGCACCTACTCTAGGGCCCTGTTGGCATCTACTCTTAATGACATTTTACTGAATTGTATTGAAAAAGGACAGAAACGGGCATATGATGTCCAGATATAGATTTCTGCAATATTTTCCTAAATAAACAAGGTAAAGCTGTACATACATTTACACAGCGTTTTAATCTGATTATCATAAATTGCTTGTGTCTTAAAAACCCCATCAAAGTGGGTAATTAGTTATTCAGTAGAGACAATTGATAAAGAAATATTCACGTTAAAGCAAACATGCATAACCACAGCCCATTTAAAACAAAACAAAAAAACAAAAACTGTTTAAGTCTGTTTATAAGAAGCTTTTAAAAACCTTTCAGTTAACTGAAATCAAAGAAAACAGTTCCTTTTTCAGAGTTTCACTTGAATAGCAAAGCCTGTAAAACAGGTTCGGGGATAGTGCTCTGACCAGCAGGTAAAAGTAACAGAGAAGCAGAGTGAGAGCAGGCTGAGACATGTTTGGGTTTCAACTAAGAACAATGTGCCCAGCTAATCTGCTGAAGGCCATCTGGGCTGGAGGAGTCCTTTACAACAGCAGAGTTGTTCCATGTAGGGCTGCAACTCAGATCTAAACCCTCCGACAGTTTCATACAAACAAATCTGTAATGTGAAATGATACTAGACAATAGAAACAAATACCCAAAAATAATTTCATTTAGATTATGACTAAGAGTAACGCACCATCCAGGCAGAAAACATTAACATCCAAATCAAACACGTTTAAAAACACCCATGTACGAGCCTACACTGGGTTGCTCTTACCTTTGCCCAGCCTCATGCCCGGCCTCAGATGTTCCCTGGACACTCTGAAAACCAGCAGCTCTGACTCAAATCCAGGCACACATGTTGGCCTGTTAGCTCTCTCTAGTGCTGACACCTAGGAGAGGAGCAACAGTTTCAGTTAGACGTACAATAAGACTTCAGGCTTATAAGAGTTCGAAACTGAATAACTATATGTTTTTAAAAAAAAAAAAATCAAAAACTTGAAATGTTTTCAGCATTGAAAGGTCAGGATTTTAGGTTTTTCCTTAAGCTGAACGTCGTGCAGCTTTGAGCTGTTGTTCAGAAAATGCCATGCCTTGGCAAAGCATTGCGCTGCTTAATATACACAGTTTAAACACTAAATAATAAAGAACAAAATAACTGTCACTTTAAATACTAATGAAAATGTGTCTAACGCTCCGTGTAATTATATGAATGAATTGAAAGTGTGCCTGTAAGCCAAATGACTATTTCATTTTAAAATCCCAAAAACGATATTACTTGGATGATAGTCCTTTTTCTCTTTTACATTAATGAATCTTTTTAAAAAGTGCTTCTCGATATGTGTAAGCGAAACAGACTGGAGTGAACAAAGCTGAAACCACAACTCTGAACTGGAAATTAACCTGCAGACAACGTCATGAGCGGAATCAGGGCGAGGCTCGCTCACAACCTCGAACTCTTCGAGGCGGAAGGGTATGAAAAGAAAAAGAAAGACGGCCTAAACCTCCGCGTGTGTTCTGCGGTTTCGACACTGTTTTAAAATACTTTTTTTTTTTTTTTTAATATTTGTTGCAGATTGCTCTGCGGAGAAAGCTGCTACACACAATAAGGATTTTAGACCCCCACAAGTTCGTTTGGCCCACTAGTCCCAGCAAGTACCATAGCTGATAAAAGCATTTCTTTATTAAAATCGAAGGCTACTTCACGCATAAAGAGGTGCCGAAATTATTCCGCGAAGAAAAGAAAGACTGCTTGTGAGATACCCGGTGTTGTCCAGTTCAATCAAATAAGTAACAGGATTAACCGACATTTATTTTTTGTGACTCAAAGTAGAAGGGACAGTGAGAGAATTGAGCACCGATGGCAAAATATTAACCAAAAGAGGAAGTCTCACCTGGAAAACGACGATTAAAGCACCAAAAACCGCGAACAATGCGGTCCCCATTTGTCTAAGTCGCATTTTTAGTATTCCTCTCGAGTACACAGCCAAAAACGAAAAGAATCCTAAATATATTCCTCTTTGAACTCGCTTCTTGGCGTCTTCCTGTTGTCCCCTGAAGGTAGTTTCTGTAACTGAGACTCGACTCTGCAAGGCGCTCTTTCAGGTACTTCAGGTCTCTCACTCCCCATGTCTTTCTCACACATGCACACACACTGACATTCAGACTTTATCCACAGTTGCTTACTAAGAATCACTAAAAAACACGTGAAGCTGCTGACAGAAAACCATCTTTCATTTGTAAAGCCAACCAACAGTGTTATAAAGTCATTAGTGTGAAACCAGCCTAAAAAACCACAAATGACTGTCTGAAAACCAGTGGATGTATTCAGCTGAGTGTTGAAAGGAAATCATCGACAGTATCCCCGAACAGAAGCCAAATACAGAATTTGATGATACAAATTTAAGCATTCAGCTTTATTTGCTTCAGTTTTCACTGTCATCTGAATACACAACATCCCATTTGCTAATAAGCTGTTGTAAGCGTACCCACTGAAGTAATGCTATGTGCTGATAAACATCAGTAATTGATACTGAAGAAAAATGGACTTTTCTCATCCATGCTGTTCTTACCCTCACAGTCTGAAAGCATGTGACTGAGAGAATGCACTACTACTTTATTTTAAATGGAATTTCATTTATTCAAGTCCAATAGTTTAAGTGAACAATGTTTGTAGTAGTCTACAACAATAGTTCTCCAGGTTTCTTGAAGGACATTAGTAGTGATATACCTGTACTTTCTTTCTCCAATGTGGCTTTAATGCAACTAGTCTTATAATTATCTACTAGTCTGCAACAGTTAGACTCGATGATTACACATAGATGATTTAACTACTTTAGGGGCATTTCACTTTTCTAAAAGTTTCACAGGCCAACAGTTTTAAATAGAGCACCACAAACAACATGTATTCTTTTAGAAATAAACTGTGACACTTCTTAAAAACACATATTCACACCTAGCCACACCCTGTAACAGTTAGACAGAGGGGGTTTAGGCTCCCAACAGTCTGCAAAAAGGCATGAAGCAAACAAAAGAGGCTCCCTTATCAAGAGCATCCCAGCCCAAAGGGGTTTCTTCACAAACAGTTAATTCCATTATCTTATCTTATCATGTCAGAGGCCAACAGAAACCATGTCCAACAGAGTCTCCAAAGGCCTGCTACCTTTCTTCCTTACATCGTGCTCTTTTATCTAAATCAAATCAAATCAAATCAAATCAAATCAGACACAAAACCCCGAGGCTTTCATTATTATATCTGGAGACTTTAACCATGCCACACTGGATTCTACTCTGGCTGCTTTTCACCAGTTTGTGAATTGTCCCACAAGGAGCAACAGTTCAATTCAATTCAATTCAATTTTATTTATATAGCGCCAAATCACAACAAAAGTCGCCTCAAGGCGCTTCATAGATACAGAGAAAAACCCAACAATCATATGACCCCCTATGAGCAAGCACTTTGGCGACAGTGGGAAGGAAAAACTCCCTTTTAACAGGAAGAAACCTCCGGCAGAACCAGGCTCAGGGAGGGGCGGCCATCTGCTGCGACCGGTTGGGGTGAGAGAAGGAAGACAGGATAAAGACATGCTGTGGAAGAGAGACAGAGGTTAATAACAGATATGATTCAATGCAGAGAGGTCTATTAATACATAGTGAGTGAGAAAGGTGACTGGAAAGGAAAAACTCAATGCATCATGGGAATCCCCCGGCAGCCTACATCTATTGCAGCATAACAAAGGGAGGATTCAGGGTCACCTGGTCCAGCCCTAACTATATGCTTTAGAAAAAAGGAAAGTTTTAAGCCTAATCTTAAAAGTAGAGATAGTGTCTGTCTCCCGAATCCAAACTGGAAGCTGGTTCCACAGAAGAGGGGCCTGAAAACTGAAGGCTCTCCCTCCCATTCTACTTTTAAATACTCTAGGAACAACAAGTAGGCCTGCAGAGCGAGAGCGGAGCGCTCTAATAGGGTGATATGGTACTACAAGGTCATTAAGATAAGATGGGGCCTGATTATTTAAGACCTTGTATGTGAGGAGCAGGATTTTGAATTCAATTCTGGATTTAACAGGAAGCCAATGAAGGGAAGCCAAAACAGGAGAAATATGCTCTCTCTTTCTAGTCCCTGTCAGGACTCTTGCTGCAGCATTTTGGATCAGCTGAAGGCTTTTCAGTGAGTTTTTTGGACATCCTGATAATAATGAATTACAGTAGTCCAGCCTGGAAGTAATAAATGCATGAACTAGTTTTTCAGCGTCACTCTGAGACAGGATATTTCTAATTTTAGAGATGTTGCGCAAATGGAAGAAAGCAGTCTTACATATTTGTTTAATATGTGCGTTGAAGGACATGTCCTGGTCAAAAATGACTCCAAGGTTCCTCACAGCGTTACTGGAGGCCAAGGTAATGCCATCCAGAGTAAGAATCTGATTAGATACCATATTTCTAAGATTTTCAGGGCCGAGTACAATAACCTCAGTTTTATCTGAATTAAGAAGCAGAAAGTTAGCGGCCATCCAGGTCTTTATGTCTTTAAGACATTCCTGCAGTTTAACTAATTGGTGTGTGTTATCTGGCTTCATGGACAGATAGAGCTGGGTGTCATCTGCATAGCAGTGAAAATGTATGCTGTGTCTTCTAATGATGCTGCCTAAGGGAAGCATGTATAATGTAAACAGAATTGGTCCTAGCACTGAACCCTGTGGAACTCCATAATTAACCTCAGTGTGTGAAGAGGACTCTCCATTTACATGCACGAATTGGAGTCTATTAGATAGATATGATACAAACCACTGCAGTGCAGTACCTGTAATACCTACAGCATGTTCTAATCGCTCTAATAGGATATTATGATCAACAGTATCGAACGCTGCACTGAGGTCTAGCAGGACAAGCACAGAGATGAGTCCACTGTCCGAGGCCATAAGAAGATCATTTGTAACCTTCACTAAAGCTGTTTCTGTGCTGTGCTGAGCTCTGAAACCTGACTGAAACTCTTCAAATAAACCATTCCTCTGCAGATGATCTGTTAGCTGTTTGACAACTACTCTTTCAAGGATTTTTGATATGAAAGGAAGGTTGGAGATTGGCCTATAATTAGCTAAGACTGCTGGGTCTAGAGATGCTTTTTGAGTAAAGGTTTAACTACAGCCAGCTTGAAGGCCTGTGGTACATAGCCGATTATTAGAGATAGGTTGATCATATTTAAGATCGAAGAATTAATTAATGGCAGGACTTCTTTGAGCAGTTTTGTAGGAATGGGGTCTAAAAGACACGTTGATGGTTTGGAGGAAGTAATTATTGAAGTTAACTCAGAAAGATCAATTGGAGAAAAAGAGTCTAACTTAATATCAATGGTACTAAGAGTAGCTGTAGATAATATTACATCTGTGGGATGATTATTGGTAATTTTTTCTCTAATGATAAAAATTTTATTTGTGAAGAAGTTCATGAAGTCATTACTAGTTAACGTTAAAGGGATGGTTGGCTCAAAAGAGCTCTGACTTTTTGTCAGCCTGGCTACAGAGCTGAAGAGAAACCTAGGGTTGTTCTTATTTTCTTCAATCAGTGATGAATAGTAAGATGTTCTGGCTTTGCGGAGGGCTTTCTTATAAAGCAGCAAACTATTTCTCCAGGCTAAATGATGATCCTCTAGATTTGTGACACGCCATTTCCTCTCCAGATTACGAGTCATCTGCTTTAGGGTACGTGTTTCAGAATTATACCACGGAGTCAGGTACTTCTGATTTGAGGCCTTAGTTTTCACAGGAGCTACAGTATCCAGAGTCGTACGTAGTGAGGAGGTGAAATTATTAACAAGATAATCGACCTCTGTTGGGGTAGCGTTCAGATAGCTGCTTTGCTCTGTGTTGGTACAGGGCATTGAAGATGATAACAGTGGGTGGATTATATTCTTAAACTTAGTTACAGTGCTTTCAGAAAGACATCTACTTTGATAAAGTCTACTCTTCACCGCTGTGTAATCAATTATTGTAAAAGTAAATGTTATCAGGAAATGATCAGACAGGAGAGGGTTTTCAGGAAACACTGTTAAATGTTCAGGTTCGATGCCATATGTTAGAACAAGATCTAGAGTGTGATTAAAGTGGTGGGTGGGTTCTTTTACATTTTGAGAGAAACCAATTGAGTCTAATAACAGATTAAATGCCATGTTGAGGCTGTCATTTTTAGCATCTACATGGATGTTAAAATCACCCATAATAATTATTTTATCTGAGCTCAGAACTAAATTAGATATAAAGTCTGAGAAATCAGACAGAAACTCTGTGTAAGGCCCAGGTGGACGATAGATGATAACAAGTAAGACTGGTTTCTGAGTTTCACAGCTGGGGTGGACAATGTTAAGCATCAGGCTTTCAAATGAATTAAAAGTCTGTCTGGGTCTTTCATTAATTAATAGGCTGGTGTGAAAAATTGCTGCCACACCGCCCCCTCGGCCTGTGCTTCGAGATTTCTGGTAGTTAGAATGGCTCGGGGGTGTTGATTCATTTAAACTAACATAATCATCCTGCTGCAACCAGGTTTCTGTAAGGCAGAGTAAATCAATTTGTTGATCAATTATTAAGTCATGTACTAACAGAGACTTGGAGGAGAGAGACCTAATATTTAATAATCCACATTTCACTGTTTTACTCTTTGGTTCAGATGTGGATACTTTATTGTTCTTTCTTTGTGATTGTTTATGTTTAAGTTGTTTGTTGCTGGTTTTTAGTTTGTTTTTTGTCTTTTTGGAAGCTGACACAGTCTCTATGGAGATGGGTTTTTGGGGGGGTAGCAGGAGGAGAGAAGCTGCAGAGAAGCGTGTAAGGACAATTAACCTACTGTATGCTAATGTGAGAGATGCATACAGAGCCACCCCCCTCCCCCCACTAGGGAAGTCAGACCACAACCTGGTTTACCTACAGCCACAATACACACCCCTCGTCCAAAGGCAGCCGGTCACAACGCGCTCCATCCGGAGATGGACCCCAGAAAAGGAGGATGCTCTGAGAGACTGCTATGACACCACAGACTGGGATGTGCTCCTGAGCCCACATGGTGAGGACATAGAGGGGGCGACACACTGTCTGACGGACTACCTCAACTTTTGTGTGGACACTATGAAGCGCCTTGAGGCGACTTTTGTTGTGATTTGGCGCTATATAAATAAAATTGAATTGAATTGAACACAGTCGCCCCTGCTAAGACGGTACGGTGTTATCCTAATAACAAACCGTGGGTAACACAGCAAGTCAAAGCTGTCCTCAACATGAAGAAGAAGGCTTTCAGGAGCAAAGTGAAGGAGGAGATGAAGGCAGCACAGCGGGAGGTGAAACGCTGCCTGAGGGAAGCAAAGGACACCTACAGGAGGAAGGTGGAGCAGAAGTTGGAGAGGAACAACATGAGGGAGGTCTGGAATGGTGTGAAAACCATCACAGGCCACAACACCAAGAAAAGCACAGTGTGTGGGGGGGGGGGGGGGGGGGGGGACTGTGGAGAAGGCAAACGAACTCAACAACTTCTTCAACAGGTTTGACCAGTCCACAACCCCCCCACCCTCACCTTCACTACAGAGTCCTCTCCCCACTCTCCTGCCTCCCTCGCTTCCCCCCCTTCCTGACACCATGACACCCCCCTCCTCCAATCCCTCTCTCAGCAGCAAGACATCTCCCCCCCTCCCCTCCTCCCAAACATCTCCCAGTGTCACAGTGGATCAGGTCAGGAGGCAACTGAGGAAGCTTCGCCCCAGAAAGGCAGCAGGCCCAGACAAGGTGTGTCCTAGGATGCTTAAGGCGTGTGCTGCTGAACTTGGGGAGCCGCTACAACGAGTCTTCAACCTCAGTCTGCGACTGGGGAGAGTGCCCGCCCTCTGGAAGACATCCTGCATCGTCCCGGTCCCTAAAAGGAACCGGCCCAATGAGCTGAATGACTTCCGACTGGTGGCACTGACGTCACATCTTATGAAGACTCTAGAGCGGCTCTTCCTCAACCTCCTCCGACCACAGGTACAACATGCCCAGGACCCACTACAGTTTGCATACAAGGCGGGTGTCGGAGTGGAGGATGCCATCCTGTACCTCCTACACAGAGCCCACTCACACCTGGATGGGGGAAAAGGCACGGTCAGGATCCTGTTTCTTGACTTTTCCAGTGCCTTTAATACCATCCGGCCCTGTATGCTTCAGGAAAAACTGAACAGGATGGAGGTGGACCCCTGCCTGGTGGCTTGGATCTCCGACTACCTCACCGACAGACCACAGTACGTCAGGCTGAAGGACATCACGTCTGACACAGTGGTCAGCAGCACAGGAGCACCACAGGGAACTGTGCTGTCCCCTCTTCTCTTCACCCTGTACACCTCTGACTTCTGCTACAACTCTGAATTATGCCACATTCAGAAGTTTGCAGATGACACGGCCATCATGGGGTGTATCTGGGATGATCAGGAAGAGGAGTACAGAAGTCTGGTGAGGAACTTTGTCGCATGGAGTCACACAAACCACCTGCAACTCAACACCTCAAAGACTAAGGAACTGGTTGTGGACTTCGGGAGGTCCAGAGAAGGTCCACTGCCGGTTCAGATAGAGGGGGAGGAGGTGGAGGTGGTCAACAAGTACAAGTACCTCGGGCTGTGGGTGGACAATAAACTGGACTGGTCATGCAACACAGAGCACCTGTATAAAAAAAGCACAAAGCCGACTGTACTTCCTCAGGAGGCTGAGGTCTTTTAACATCTGCAGGAAGCTCCTGAGGATGTTTTACCAGTCGGTGGTTGCTGGAGTACTTTTCTATGCTGTGCTGTGCTGGGGGAGCAGCACAGCAAAGAAGGACTCATCCAGGCTGGAGAAACTGATCAGGAGGGCTAGCTCTGTGGTCGGCATGAAGCTGGACACTCTGGTGACAGTGGCAGAGAAAAGGACATTAAAGAAACTGATGGACATTATGAACAATGCTGGGCATCCTCTGCACACGGCCATTAACAACCAGAAGAGTCTGTTCAGTGACAGGTTGCTTCTCCCAAAGACAAGAACTAACAGACTTAAAAACTCCTTTGTCCCACACGCCATCAGACTGTTTAACTCCTCCCTGGAGGGGAGAGGGAGGGGAAACAGGAGGACAAAGGAGGGGGGAACAACTAAGCTGTAGTGCCTCTTCACCTCACTGTACAATACCTTGTGCAATACTTTTTGTAAATAGTCAACAGTGCAATAGACTCAATACTTGAAATGTGCAATTCACTTGTATTTTTATTTTTTATTCCTATTTATTCTATTTATCCCCTTTGTATATTTTATTTATATTTGTCTCTGTATTTATATATGTGTGTGTGTGTGTGTGTGTGTGTGTGTGTGTGTGTGTGTATATATATATATATATATATATATATATATATAATATTCTGTAACTGTAACTTCGGTCGTTGCTGTGCTTTTTTTGGAAGTCGAATTTCCCAGAGGAACCCACCCGAGGGATTAATAAAGTTCTATCTTATCTTATCTTATCTTATCACATGTGCAGGCACACTGGCACAGCACATGCGAGTGAAATTCTTGTGTGCGAGCCCCACAAGCAACAGAGATGTGCAAACACAACAACACAAACGAGCAAAATACAAGAATGGCCAACCTGAAACTAATAAATATATGTACAATATATAATAGTGTATGCATTTCTGGATGTGTATACTAAATATTTTCCTACGTGTGTGTGTGTGTGTGTGTGTGTGTGTGTGTGTGTGTGTGTGTGTGTGTACACATTTTTACAAATTAAATAGTAAAAAAATAATAATAATAATAATAAAATATACAGAGTTGAATATGTGCAAAACAAGTGGCATTTATATATCTCTACATCTCAGAGGTCAACTGAAAGTAGCCCCACAAAAACACCCCATAAGACACACAGTATTTTCCTCAGCACTTCACAACTGCCGCAAGGTATATCGTTTTAACTTTTTATTTTTTCACCAGAATGTGCGTTGGAGCCGACTTTGCTACCCGCACAGAGCGTTTCTGACAGTCGGGCGCTGCTTATACAATAGAGAAAAGCAACAATACAGAGTGTTTCTCTGCTCCAAGAAATCCGAGGGCCTTTCACACAGTAAGCATGTCTGTTATACCCAGGGCATAAATGTCTGTATGTCAGTGCTGATTATTCAAACCCTGTTTAAAATGTGCTGATGTATTTTTATTTTTTTGCACTAAGTAATCCCAAAATACAAGAATTTGTGTACACGCCATCCACTGATACACATACAATAGTAATGCTAATCTACTCGGTCTATTATTTAGCACGGTTATACCATTGTGAATTTAGCTATACGAATATGCTCAAGAGTCTATCATATGTTTAACATGCAACTAAAAATTCGAAAATATATATTTTTTAAATCAGTAACTTTGCAAATTTAGAGGAAATGTTTTCGGACAACATATGTGTCACATTTTAAACAGGGTTTAACAGAAACAGAAGCCAGTTGAGTCTAATAACAGATTAAATGCCATGTTGAGGCTGTCATTTTTAGCATCTACATGGATGTTAAAATCACCCACAATAACTATTTTATCTGAGCTCAGAACTAAATTAGATATAAAGTCTGAGAAATCAGACAGAAACTCTGTGTAAGGCCCAGGTGGACGATAGATGATAACAAGTAAGACTGGTTTCTGAGTTTCACAGCTGGGGTGGACAATGTTAAGCATCAGGCTTTCAAATGAATTAAAAGTCTGTCTGGGTCTTTCATTAATTAATAGGCTGGTGTGAAAAATTGCTGCCACACCGCCCCCTCGGCCTGTGCTTCGAGATTTCTGGTAGTTAGAATGACTCGGGGGTGTTGATTCATTTAAACTAACATAATCATCCTGCTGCAACCAGGTTTCTGTAAGGCAGAGTAAATCGATTTGTTGATCAATTATTAAGTCATGTACTAACAGAGACTTGGAGGAGAGAGACCTAATATTTAATAATCCACATTTCACTGTTTTACTCTTTGGTTCAGATGTGGATACTTTATTGTTCTTTCTTTGTAATTGTTTATGTTTAAGTTGTTTGTTGCTGGTTTTTAGTTTGTGTCAGCTTCCAAAAAGACAAAAAACAGTCTCTATGGAGATGGGTTTTTGGGGGGGGGTAGCAGGAGGAGAGAAGCTGCAGAGAGGCGTGTAAGACTGCAGCTCTGCTTCCTGGTCCCAACTCTGGATAGTCATATTTTGGGGGGTTTAATATTATTATTAGGATGTCCAAAAAACTTGATGAAAAGCCTTCAGTTAATCCAAAATGCTGCAGCAAGAGTCCTGACAGGGACTAGAAAGAGAGCAGATTTCTCCTGTTTTGGCTTCCTGTTAAATCCAGAATTCAAAATCCTGCTCCTCACATACAAGGTCTTAAATAATCAGGCCCCATCTTATCTTAATGACCTTGTAGTACCATATCACCCTATTAGAGCACTTCGCTCTCGCTCTGCAGGCCTACTTGTTGTTCCTAGAGTATTTAAAAGTAGAATGGGAGGCAGAGCCTTCAGTTTTCAGGCCCCTCTTCTGTGGAACCAGCTTCCAGTTTGGATTCAGGAGACAAACACTATCTCTACTTTCAAGATTAGGCTTCAAACTTTCCTTTTTGCTAAAGCATATAGTTAGGGCTGGACCAGGTGACCCTGAATCCTCCCTTAGTTATGCTGCAATAGATGTAGGCTGCCGGGGGATTCCCATGATGCATTGAGTTTTTCCTTTCCAGTCACCTTTCTCACTCACTATGTGTTAATAGACCTCTCTGCATTGAATCATATCTGTTATTAATCTCCGTCTTTCTTCCACAGCATCTCGAGATCACAATTCGGATTGTCAATATAACACCCAGCCAAGAAGGTAGATGAAACCTCAAACTGTCCCACAAGGAGGGGACACAACACTGGCTCAGAAGACAGGTCAACATGGTGGCTGACTGGGAACGTGTCTCGATGACGCTAAACTACGGGTGTCACTTTTCGCCTTTCTTTTCCTTTTTGTCGTCTCTCTTGGCAAAGACGGACTGCTCGGCACACGAAGCGCCCAAGCCTCTACGGAGGAAGCGGTGGAGGCTTGCGACATATACTACAACTATGATAAAACTAGCTAAACGTTTGCAGTCGTTAGCCCAGAAATACCCTCACGTAGCTGGCCTGTCGACTGTGGGGCAGTCCGTGGAGGGCAGGCAGCTGTGGGTGATGCGGATCGCCAGGGACCCCGACAGAAAGTCACTGGGGAAACCTAAATTTGGATACGTTGGGAACATGCACGGCAACGAGGCCGTGTCCAGACAGGTGCTGGTTTGCCTGCTGGCCAGATACGGGGAGGAAGAGCGCATCACTGAACTGGTTAACGGCACGGATGTTTGCATCGTGCCCGGCATGAGTCCCGACGGCTTTGAGAGGTCCACAGAGGGGGACTGCAGTGGTGATCACAGCGGTCGAAATAACGCCAAAAATAAGGACCTAAGCGGAGGTGTGGTGGATCATAAATTTGATTAGTTTTGAAGTTGTACATCTCTGTTCCTTACATTTCATGTCATGCCCTTATTAATGTTTTATTTGTTGCTTTGACTGTTTTCAAATAGAATATGCAGTGGGAATATAGAGGGAGATAAGCAGTGAAAGTTTTGCCTGGGTTGATTGTGCGTCGATCCATTGTTAATGCCTCAGGGCTCCAGTAGGTGGGTTCGCGCGCTTCCTCCTTCACTCAATACAGACGAGTGAGAGTGAGAGCTGCGTGTCTGTGCCGTTCTTTCACCTCTCCTCACTATTTCCCCTGTTTAAGGTAACTGTCATGCACAAATCTGTAAAAATGTGTGTTACTGTTGATTATTACATTGTCATCATTGTTCATTGTAGCGGAAGATGTGAATTGCGGACTATTTTGCTGAGAAGTTCCAGTTAAACTCTGTTGCTGCGTATGCTAGTTTTCGCTATTACTCCGCCATATTGTGTGAAGATTTTTCTGTTACTATCTGTATAAGTTAACTACTGAAAGACATGCAGTACTTAAAGTATTATTTCATTGCTGTGGAAAGTTAGTGACTGTGTCAGCTAACATGTGCGAGTTAAAAATATGTTTTTGTCTAATGCTACAGTTCATGTTATCTAAAGTATTCTCATCAGCTAATGCAGCGAACAATAGTGACTTAGTTTGGATACAGTTGTCCTGAGACTGAGTGCATCCATAAGAATATTGTTTTGGTTGTATTGCTTCTGAAACTCAATACAGACGAGTGAGAGTGAGAGCTGCGTGTCTGTGCCGTTCTTTCACCTCTCCTCACTATTTCCCCTGTTTAAGGGCACAACAGAGGCTTTCCTGACCAGTTCGACAAGTCTAGGCAAGTCTAGGCAAGGCAAGTTTATTTGTATAGCACAATTCAACAACAAGGTGGTTCAAAGTGCTTTACAGAGACATTAGATTTGTGCTGTCGGGGGGCCTGCATGGTGGCACTGTGGTTGCCAGTTACCCTTTTGATGACTCAGCCTCCCACGAGCAAGAAGGTCACTACAGCCCGTCGGCAGACGATGGTCTGTTTCGCCAACTGGCCCTGGTATATAGGGAGTGCAGAATTATTAGGCAAGTTGTATTTTTGAGAAATTTTATTATTGAACAACAAACATGTTCTCAATGAACCCAAAAAACTCATTACTATCAAAGCTGAATGTTTTTGGAAGTAGTTTTTAGTTTGTTTTTAGTTTTAGCTATTTTAGGGGGATATCTGTGTGTGCAGGTGACTATTACTGTGCATAATTATTAGGCAACTTAACAAAAAACAAATATATACCCATTTCAATTATTTATTTTTACCAGTGACACCAATATAACATCTCCACATTCACCAATATACATTTTTAATTGCACCTTAGAACACACATGCATCAACACTACAATGAGCGGGTGGAGGGAGGTTTGGAGTCTTCTCTCACCCCCGTTCTCTGCGACCTGCTGGAGCAGGGGGGCTAGGAGGAGGAGTTGGCCGTCCGACTGCGGTCTGGAGTGTGGGGCCTCCCTGCTGCTGCGGAGTCGGGGCGGTCTGCCTCTCCCCACCGCAGGGAAAAGGGTAACACCACCTGGGTCTGGGTGCAGTTCCCCCCTCCAGGGGCGGGGGCACCTAGACCCAGTTTGTAGAGTACGCTTGGGGAGTGTGATCGTGTGTACAGCGTCTCTTTATGTCTGTCTCCATGTTGGTTGAGTGTGGAGTAAGTGCATATGAGAGCATGAGGGTGGGAATGGATGTTTGTGTCTGTGTGTGCCTGTATGTCTGTGTCTATATGTCAGGTTGGGTGTCAGGCGCCACCTCTCTGGGGACACCTCAGGCCCTCCAAGGTTTGGAGGCCTATCTCCCCCCACCACCACTTCCCCTGCCAGTGGCGGACTCCCTCAGACATCGGTGCGTTGGTGGTTCTTTGTGTCTGGGGGTGGGCGTCCAGGTACACACCGGCTCACTCCTTGGCGGCCGCTTATCGGGGCCTGGAGCCTGGGGCTCGCTCGGGCCACTTCGGAGGTGGGGTGCCCCCGGCCTCTCGGCCTGGGGCTCGGTCACTCAGGCACGGCTGGCTGGCGGCGGAGCTCACGGGCGCGTCACTGCAACTCCCCCTGGCTTCTGCTCCGCGGCTGCTGAATGAGCCCTCATCTGGGACTCTCCTCAGCTCTTTCTGGGACAGTGGCGCAGCTGCCCCTCTGTTGGTCTTCCTTGGTCTCTTGTGTTCTGGGGGCCTCTGGATGTCTGGAGTTTTGATCTCCTCCATACCTGCTTCATACCATAGAGGACGGGGCTGTGGCCCCCCACACTCCCTAGCAGATCATTACATGGAGAAACCTTTGGAATGCAAGCATGCTGATCCACACAGGTATGCACACAGGTGTACACACGGGTATTCACAGACGCGGACTACAGCTTTCTTGGCTGCTGCCTCAAAGCACACTGTGCGCTGTCTATCTTGCGTGCTGCACAATATCGTTTATTATTTAGTAACTATTGATATCTATGACTAGCTAGTTTATTGTGATGGTGCTTTTTTTTTTTTGTATTATGTTGCTCTTTGTTGTTTGCTGTCTCCTCTGTTTGTTTTTTCTCCATACAGGTGACCCAGGTGTTTTTTGTTTTGTTTGTTTGTTTGTTTTTTTTTCTTTCTTCCCCCCTTCTCACCGTCTCTTCTCCCCTTTGGTTTTCTTTCTCTCCCTCTCTTTCTTTCATTCTTTCTCCCTGTCCTATCCCCCAGTCATGTCTGTCCCGTTTGTAGCAACTGAAAATAAAATTAATTCATAATTATAATAAAGGTCAATCAAATGGACCAATATGGCAAGGCCATGATGATCCACTTGGTAAAATAAATCCGCTTGGCATCTTGGCCTTAAGACAACAATTCTGATGCTAAAGATCCAAACGGGACAAAAAAAAAAAAAAAAAAAAAAAATACATTTCTGACATTCAAAAACAAAACAAAAACAAATCAGCGACCAATATAGCCACCTTTCTTTGCAAGGACACTCAAAAGCCTGCCATCCATGGATTCTGTCAGTGTTTTGATCTGTTCACCATCAACATTGCGTGCAGCAGCAACCACAGCCTCCCAGACACTGTTCAGAGAGGTGTACTGTTTTCCCTCCTTGTAAATCTCACATTTGATGATGGACCACAGGTTCTCAATGGGGTTCAGATCAGGTGAACAAGGAGGCCATGTCATTAGTTTTTCTTCTTTTATACCCTTTCTTGCAGCCACGCTGTGGAGTACTTGGACGCGTGTGATGGAGCATTGTCCTGCATGAAAATCATGTTTTTCTTGAAGGATGCAGACTTCTTCCTGTACCACTGCTTGAAGAAGGTGTCTTCCAGAAACTGGCAGTAGGACTGGGAGTTGAGCTTGACTCCATCCTCAACCCGAAAAGGCCCCACAAGCTCATCTTTGATGATACCAGCCCAAACCAGTACTCCACCTCCACCTTGCTGGCGTCTGAGTGGGACTGGAGCTCTCTGCCCTTTACCAATCCAGCCACGGGCCCATCCATCTGGCCCATCAAGACTCACTCTCATTTCATCAGTCCATAAAACCTTAGAAAAACCAGTCTTGAGATATTTCTTGGCCCAGTCTTGACGTTTCAGCTTGTGTGTCTTGTTCAGTGGTGGTCGTCTTTCAGCCTTTCTTACCTTGGCCATGTCTCTGAGTATTGCACACCTTGTGCTTTTGGGCACTCCAGTGATGTTGCAGCTCTGAAATATGGCCAAACTGGTGGCAAGTGGCATCTTGGCAGCTGCACGCTTGACTTTTCTCAGTTCATGGGCAGTTATTTTGCGCCTTGGTTTTTCCACACGCTTCTTGCGACCCTGTTGACTATTTTGAATGAAACGCTTGATTGTTCGATGATCACGCTTCAGAAGCTTTGCAATTTTGAGACTGCTGCATCCCTCTGCAAGATATCTCACTATTTTTGACTTTTCTGAGCCTGTCAAGTCCTTCTTTTGACCCATTTTGCCAAAGGAAAGGACGTTGCCTAATAATTATGCACACCTGATATAGGGTGTTGATGTCATTAGACCACACCCCTTCTCATTACAGAGATGCACATCACCTAATATGCTTAATTGGTAGTAGGCTTTCGAGCCTATACAGCTTGGAGTAGGACAACATGCATGAAGAGGATGATGTGGACAAAATACTTATTTGCCTAATAACTCTGCACTCCCTGTATTCCCAGAACCACCATGTAATGAAGACCACTGTCTTCATTACATGGGAGTTTGTCTACATGAGGTGCAGGAACAGTCTGTGGAGCAAGAGACACCATACTTCTTACTCCTCTCAAAGGGAACAAGGTGGGATTTTACATCTTTTAGAAACTTCTCAAACGTGATTATCAGTAGAGATCTCATTTCAACTGATTTAACTGATTTATTCATTCCATATTACTGGTTTATTTCCCATTCCCCCCTCCCAAAGAGATTGGGAACTAAGAGAAATCAGTCTGTAATCCTACAAAAAAAATCTGTGAAAAGAAAATGTTTTGTTGTTCTTCTGCTTCTTTTATCTGGAAATGTGCAACCTAATCCTGGTCCAGATTGCAAATTCTTAAGTACTCCTTGTGATTTTAAAACTCGAACAGGTCTTGGTATCACTCATTTACATGTCAGAAGTCTTCTTCCCAAACTTGATTTTGTGAAAATTTGGATGAAAGTTAGATACTGATATTCTTATATTATCAGAAACCTGGCTTACTAAATCAATTATTGACAAAGACATTGCAATAATGGGCTATAATCTTTTCCGTTGCGACTGCCCCAGAAAGGGTGGCGGTGTTGCAATTTATGTAAAAAGCAAATTCCATGTTACTGTCGATTCATCGGTACCTGTTCGTAAACAGTTTGAACTTCTTGCCCTCAAGCTCCAACTTTTCAAGGGCTATTTTATTACCATTGTGGGCTGTTATAGACCCCCCTCTGCTAGTAGTGAGGCTTTAGTTTCACTTAGTGAAAAACTATCTACTTTAGATTTTAATGGAATTGTGCTGGCCGGAGATTTCAACTGGGACTGGTTGTCCTCTGCCTCAGACAGTTTTAAATCCATGTGTGATTCATATAATCTCACACAACTAATTTACAGCACATCTCGTCCAAATCTTAAATGCCCAGAAAAGTCATCACTTATTGATTTATTTTTAACTAATATGCCGTATAAATATTCTCACACTGGGGTTTTCGCAAATGATATCAGTGACCACTGTGTGGTAGCTGTAGTCAGACAATTGAAGCTCCCAAAATCAAGGCCACAAATAGCTTTTAAAAAGATGTAACAATGTGACATAATGCAATATAATAGTGTCAGTTACACATTGTGGGTTGCACTGTGGCCACACAGCAAAAATGCCAGTGTTGATTTTTCAGTGTTAGCAGAATTCAACAGAGTTCCAAGTTAGTTCAACACTTAATCGAGTTAAAATAACACATCGGGAGTTGATTCCTGAAAAGTGTTAGTGTGGATTTTAGTCGTTACTGCATTTTAACACTGTGGGTGTTAAATTAGACCACACCTTCATTTCCTGTGGAGCTCCGCATTCCAGAATCTTCGGTCGCCACTTTTTCTTGCTGCTGCGGTAAGTTTTATTCGGTTAAATATTAAGTTTTAGATTGATGTTAGAGCAGGTAACATGATAACTAGTAAAAAAATATTATTTATATCAAAATACATCATCTTTAAGTGTCATATTTGAATTTTAACTGTTTTTGTTAAGCTGGGCTACTGCTAGCTAGAACTCTGCAAAGTACCAGTTTCTTTCCTAATATTCATTTAGCATAATCTGGCTGTTGGCAGACTGTAATGAATATTACTTGTTAATATATGTCACAGTTTTTATTAAATGCCTTTTATTTATTTTCGAATTAAACTGCTAAAGCCTTAGGGTCAGTGGTCTCAAACTCGCGGCCCAGAGGCCACTTACGGCCCACGTCAGGTCAGGTGAGGTGAAGAAGTATAATGCAATTTGGCCCTTAAAGTGACTTTTTTTTGTCATTAGCCAAAAATGATTTAATATGAAGGCAATAAGGGCAGAGTGTTACGGGCCCTCATAGGCAGCGTAGTCCGTGCTGCGGGGAGAACGTGGAACTGCCCCTCCCATTGTGTGTTTGAGCGCGAGAGAGGGAGAAAGTAGGAGCTGTTACCGAGGAGAAATGGAAGAAGAAAGCATGTAAATATAATAATAACCACTGCCGCCAAAATGAGTGCCTGGTTGTAAGAAAGCTGTTAAGACTCGACTGTACACTGTGTTCGCTGACAGTAAAGCTACAAGCCCGACAACCCGACGTATTAGCCAGAGGTGTCATTACCACGGTTCAGAGCCGCGGACCTGGCCGAGGTAACAAGAGAGTACAAACAGGTGGTTTGATTGGCTTTGTTAGTTCAGCGAGAGTCAAAAACTAATGTGAACACTTATTTCTGCATTTTTATTTTGTCAAATATGAACACAATTAAAGCAGAAGTGCTGCAAAGTGTCTGACCAGAAAGAGAGGACCATTGTGTTCATTTGGTAGTTCAATTAAAGGCATCGGTTAGTTAAGAGTGAGGGGGGGGAATGCGTTCATATTTGCAGTTTTGTCTTGTGATACAATATTTGAAATTTAAAAACGAACAAACCAAACGCTACATTGTCAGGAATATTTGTGGGTGTTTTCTTTGTGGTTTCTGTTTTTTTGAAGTAGCCCTCCAATGAGATGACAGCTCATTTAAGTTTGAGACCCTGCCTTAGGTGAACTAGGATGCTTAAGGGTAACCTGGGAGTTACATTACACTATAATGGCCCCTACATCTTGTAAATTATGGGAATTTCATCATAGTGCGCATTTCTGTAGCCAGTAGGTATTTTTCTTTTTTTTTAGATTTACATTTGTTTGTGGTACATTAAGCATTTTCTAGTCTAAAAATGAATAACAGGGTTATATTAGGGTTTGTTAGAGAGTGGGGAGGGGTTTTATGGCGTAAAATATATAAAAATAATAAAATAGAAATATGGTTCCTACTAACCCCTGTGATAGTTGAGAGAATACTGTATTGCAGTCATGTTACACAGCTTGTACTACTTAAAAATGGACCAAGGATGTTTTTTCTTAACAAAATTCATTTAAGCTCAGTCTAAAGGGACTAGACATGCTAGATATTTTGCAAAGAAATGGTGTTATATGCTGGACCTTATTTTACTCTTGGAAGGTGGTGATATGCTGGTTCCTGAGAAGAGATGAAGTAATCAAAGTCAGCTTTTCAAGACAGCCCCAAGACTCTTCGCAACTTGTGTTCAAATGTGAGGCCGTTGTCAGGTGATAAATGCAAGGAAGAGGTACTCAACTGACATGAAACGTGTCAAAGACAACATGAAGGTGACATTTCAACATAGGCAAAAACTGGTTCAAGAACCTGCCACAGCTTCTGCTGTCCTGGACCTTTTCCCAAGATTTCTGGATACACCTGGCTTGGTAAGGCATAAAATGATTTAATGACCGCTTTGTGGTTCCTTTGTTTGTTTTCTTGTTAAAGTGTTGTTTCTGTTGTTACACTTTGTGTTTAAGATTGACCAAGACTTCACAATGCTGTTTGTTGGGGAGGAAGTGTCTGCAAAGTTCTTTGCAAAGTGGCCAACATTCTTCAAGCCAAGGATCATCAAAGACTGCAAAAATCTGTCTCAGAGTACAGAATTGGATCAGCTGCTCATTTCTGCACAGCGTTACTCTGACGAGGGTGGTAAGTGTAAGTTGGAAATGGTAGATTTTGCATGCCTTTACAGCATTTGCTTAATTCCCACAACACAATATATCACTGGACCATACTGGTAAACCTTTACTACAAATTGGAATACAGCTGTCCATTTTCTAAATCACATTGGGTTTCTGTTCATTTCTGTATGGTATGAAAACAAGCTTACAAACATGTTAAACTTGAAATGACATTTAAATGGTAAATGGCCTGCATTTGTATAGCGCTTTTCTAGTCCATAGGACCCCAAAGCGCTTTACACTACATTCAGTCATTCACCCATTCACACACAGTGGCGTGTCTAGAAAATTTTTTGGGGGGGGGGCCAGGTAGGGGCACAGATTTGTAGAAGGGTGGCACATGTAATTGGCAGATAATGTTAAAAAAAAATTCTACCAACCGTTAACCATAATTCAATAATCCTATAAACCTAATAACCGGATGCGCTTTTAACTTTTATTAGAATGAGATTTTCACCACTATAGTGAAAAGTGTTTAGATACTGTGTTGATAAAGTACAAGAGATACAATCAGTGCTTTGTCAGTTTATTCAGCATTCAAGGACAAGTATTTTTACTGACAAATAGTGCACATATGTTTTGGGCTAAAACATTTTTGAACATTAAACTACAAACATTTTTAACATACAATTGGCAAATTAGCCAATGCAATGCAAAACTTATTTAAACTTATTAAAATATACTGAACTTTTAATAAGACTCTGTTACATGTTAAGAAGACAAGAAGTACAAAAACATTTGTGAACAGCAGCACTTGTAGTTGCAAAATATTAATTTTTTGATAGAGAACATTTACTCAAGTACCTACTCTATGCTTCATTAAATATTATCAATGACTTAGAATAGGTAGATCCGCCTGTTACAGTGACGGGTGGCGAAACGTGTTACAAAGTCATCCAGGCTTAATGATCTTGCCCTTTTCCTCTCAATACTCAAAACTCCAATATTGCTAAGCCTCTCATCAGTCATAGTTGTTCGTAGATGATTTTTTATAAGCTTTAGCACTGAAAAGCTACGTTCACAAGTAGCACTGCTGACAGGTAAAGCTAAAGCTATTCGACATAAACGAAAAAGCTGATGAAACACCTCTTTGTAAGACTCTAGGAAGGTAGTAAACCCCAAAATACTGGAGAGTTCATTCCCACACCCTGCTCTCCTTTGAACAACCTTTCTAGCTTGATACAGCTCATGTTTGAGGTCTTCAATATCACAGTCATACAGACCAGCCAAGCTTACAACTATTTCCTCTGACAAAAAGCTCTTACTCTTGGGGTTTAGTGCCTGTATACCCCTCATAATATCACAATTGGTCTTGTTGAAGCGCTTCTCCATCTCTGCATGTACATGGTCAAGAATGGGGTAAAGTACTTCCCTCTTAAACTTGTCCTTGTCATCCTCCTTACACCTGTGTTGCCCGATTGGAGAATCTACAAAATAACCCTTTAGCCTGAGGCTCTCTCTCTGCACCCTTCTCTTAACTGTCTCAGAGGCAACAGTACACTGTTCTGCAATATCCATTGCGTCTTGCCACAGCTCATCAAAACAGGATTCACTTCTATATTGGTCCAAGGTGTCTTGAAGTGCATGAATTAGGTCTACAGCCTTTGCTAGATCAAGAGATGGAGACTGAAGTACATCAGAAAGCAACTTAATTTCCCCTAGAATTGTTCTAAATGTGGATAAATTGCCAATAAATGTGAGGTCAATTTGTGCCAACAGACCCCGTGCCTCCACTGATCTGTCACCGCTGTTCTCTAAATCTATCTCATGTAGCACTCTTAATATAGCTGGTAATCTGTCCATTACAGTTTTGCATGCACTGTAACGACATGCCCACCTGGTATCACTGAGTCTCTGAAGCTCTCTAGGAGCCTCTGGATACATGTCTTTTTGAACTGTGATCCATTTTTGGTGAACATATGAACCTGACATGTAGACATACAATTTCTGCAACAATGAAAAAAAGCAGTGTGCTTCAGGGACTGATTTCACTGCATCAACGATAACAAGGTTAAGGCAATGTGCATTGCAATGTACATAAAATGCATGTTTTGCCTCTGTTTTGATCCTGGCTGCAACACCCCTGCATTTCCCTGCCATTACTGACGCCCCATCATATCCTTGGCCTACAAGATTGGATCTATATTCAAGGCCATACCTTTCCAGACACTGTATGATATTTTGAGTGAGCCCTGCTGCATCTAGCTGACTTGCTCTCTGGAACTCTAAAAAACTCTCTTGAACAGCCCCATTGTAGTAATACCTTAGTACTAATGACAGTTGCTCTGTTTTCTTTAGGTCTTTTGTTTCATCTGCAATCACAGAGAAGTACTCACTCTCCTTTACTTCTCTGATAATGTCTTCACGTACCATCTCTGACAGACATTCGATTACTTCATTCTGAATGGTGTTACTGGTATATTTTGCATTTCCTGCAGCTTTCATTTTTTTTGCAATCAGTGGATTATGCTTAGAAAGAAGTTCCATTAACTCTAAAAAGTTCCCCTTGTTTTGTGATGTATCTGTCTCAAGATGCCCCCTTTGGGAGAGGTTTTGCATAGCTGTAAGGAGAACTACTTCAGCAACAGTTTTGATATATATGCGATTTTCCTCTACTTTTTTTTTATATGCCTTGTCCAAAGCATCACGCACAGATGAATCTGTCAAAATGTTTTTCTGATGTTCACTCCAAGCATACATGGCATTCGTATGACCTTCAGATTTCTCATGCCCCTTAAAACCTCCATCTTTATACATTGCCTTCTTCCAGTTTGAGTACCCTTCATGTGATGTAAAAGGAGTTTCAGAAGCATTTGGAATGGAAAAGTATCTACATGCAAAACAATAGACAGAGTCCCGACTTTGAGAATATTCCAGCCATTTGTGTTGTGAATACCATGTCTTGCTGAAGGCCCTCCTCTTTTCACCATGTACTGTTCGAGGAAATATCTTCAAGTGTGGCTGTCTAGGTCCCTCCGCTGGATTTTGAGATATATCTAAGTGTGGGAGGATTCAATTTAAAAATCAATGAAGAATTGTTTTTGATCTAGAACAACATCTCTTGCAAAAGTGACAGTATCAATATTATAAAATATTTAATGCACAATTAAAGGCTTTCAATATTAATCTATGAAGTAAGATTGGAGGTTAAATACCATGTGGATGGCCCAGTGTCGTACATGATGTTGAAGGAGAAGATGTTTCAAAAGGCACCACATCCTGGTTATCTGGTGGATCATGAACAGGTGAAGAAGTGCGTGGGATAATATAAAAATATTACATTTCATTAAATAAAAAAAACATGTTATTTAAAGCAGGATTTTGTTTTAATTTCCAATTATGTACCACAATACATATATTCACTTATTTAATTATTTATTCCCAAATATTAGGATTTGTCCCCTATGGATCGGTTGAACACTTGACAATATAAACATCCCTTCCTTGCATTTTCCTTATTCATTCTCACATACCTTCATTTGTAGAAATCACAGGTGACAATGATGACTGCTGCTCAGTCCACCTTTCCCTGACATTGCTCTCTGCTTCTGGCGTTATTTTAGCCTTCTTAAGGAAGAAATTCTCAATATTTTGAGATCTTTTCATTCTCCACTCCTATTCTTCTATCTATACTGGTTGGCCCTGAAGTAATAAAGAAAAAACTTATGTCACAAACAACAACTTTCTTGATGTATGACCTTGACTGGAAGTCAGGGATGTCAAATTCTTGCCCTTATGGACCCCTATCATGCATGTTTTAGATGTTACCTATACCAACATAGCCAATTCAAATCAAATAATCCCCAAACACCTAGTTGTGCACAAGTCTGTAAATGATTCTTTAAATCAGCTGTGTTGAAGTATGGAAACATCTGAAACCAGGAGGACCAGAACTGCACATCCCTGCATTGAACATGGCACAAACTTTGGTAATATTGATGTATAAAGAACAACACTGGCTGATGATGAAGTACAGTCAGCTGGCATGGCGACACTGCCAGTATTAACCTGCAACTTGGATTATATCTTATAACTAATAACTCTTATGCTAGCTCCGCGGCCGCCCAGTAGCCTACTGAAATATTCGGCGGTTGCAATAATTCTTTAAGTGTTATTTTTTCCTTGGTATTCTAATTTCACCGAAGTTTACTAAACTCAACAAACTTAATATTACTTACCAGGACATTTATTCTCTCATCATTTTCTTTTGCCGGAAAATAGCTTTCTGTGGTGCCGTCTTTCTCCTTCCTTTGCCGATGCTGCATTCACTTACACTCGGATATCTGAGCTTCACTACGAAAACATAATCGTACATTTGATATTTAATTGAATTTTATTGTTTTAGCTTCGGGGTGGCACCTGGGGTGGCCAGTCTGGTTTGGGGGGTGGCCTGTGCCCCCCCAGGCCACCCCGCTGGACACGCCACAGTTCACACACACATTCACACACTGGCGATGGCAGCTACATTGTAGCCACAGCTGCCCTGGGGCGCACTGACAGAGGCGAGGCTGCCGGACACAGGCGCCACCAGGCCCTCTGACCACCACCAGTAGGCAAACACGGGGTTAGTATCTTGCCCAAGGATATTTGGCATGGAGCCAGGGTGCAGCCTGGGATCGAACCACCGACCTTCTGATTAGTGGCTGACCTGCTCTGCCACCTGAGCTACAGCCACCCTACATTATTATTTGCGTTATATCTGGAACCATTGCCTCAATATATAAGACAAAATAAAGAAGTAGAAGGTATTAATATCCATGAAAAGGAGCATAAATTAGCCTGCTATGCAGATGATATTTTAATATTTTTGGGTCAACCATCAAACTCTTTACCTAAATTAATGCAATCATTTGAATACTTTGGTCGACCATCTGGATATAGGGTTAATATGAGTAAAACACAATTGCTTAAGTAAGTATAAGTATCAATTAGCATGGCAAACAGAGTACTTTAAATATCTAGGAGTCATAATACCTAAGGATCTTACAGAACTATTAGAACGAAATTATTTACCAATACAGAAAAAAATTAAGGAACATATAGCGAGATGGAATCTAATTCCATCCATCCATCCATCTTCATCCGCTTTATCCGAGGCCGGGTCGCGGGGGCAGCAGCCTGAGCAAAGAGGCCCAGACCTCCCTCTCCCCAGCCACCTCCTCCAGCTTATCCGGGAGAACACCAAGGCGTTCCCAGGCCAGCCGAGAGATATAATCTCTCCAGCGTGTCCTGGGTCTGCCCCGGGGCCTCCTCCCGGTGGGACATGCCTGGAACACCTCACCCAGGAGGCGCCCAGGGGGCATCCTTGTCAGATGCCCGAACCACCTCAGCTGGCTCCTTTCGATGTGGAGCAGCAGCTGCTCTACTCTGAGCCCCTCCCGGATGGCTGAACTTCTCACCCTATCTCTAAGGGAGAGGCCAGCCACCCTTCGGAGGAAGCTCATTTCTGCCGCTTGTATCCGCGATCTCGTTCTTTCGGTCACTACCCACAGCTCGTGGCCATAGGTGAGGGTAGGGACGTAGATCGACCGGTAAATTGAGAGCTTCGCTTTTACACTCAGCTCCCTCTTCACCACGACGGACCGGTGCAGCGTCCGCATTACTGCAGCTGCAGCCCCAATCCATCTGTCGATCTCCGGCTCCCTTCTCCCATCACTCGCGAACAAGACCCCGAGATACTTGAACTCCTCCACTTGGGACAGGAACTCATCCCCGACCCGGAGTGGGCACTCCACCCTTTTCCGGCTGAGAACCATGGCCTCAGATTTGGAGGTGCTGATCCTCATTCCCGCTGCTTCACACTCGGCTGCGAACCGTTCCAGTGCGAGCTGGAGGCCCTCACCCGATGAAGCCAACAGAACCACATCATCCGCAAAAATCAGAGATGAGATTCTGAGGCCACCAAAGCGAAAGCCCTCCG